>NC_071989.2:101635000-102885000 GCF_028885655.2 Pongo abelii
GGCAGACTGTGGTGGGTTTGCTAACATTAACTGCAAACAGTCTTTTGACAGAAAATACGACTAGTCAACGGGTGTCCAGTAATGGTTAAATGAATGCCATGTTATTATCTACCACACATATAGAACAAAATAAAAAAGTAGAATGAATTTCACATGCTATTTGCCACTACAGAACTATCATTCAGTTATTCAAAATGCTCTTTTAAACAATGTAGTAAGTGATTACAATAATTAGGTAGGCACTAAGACTAAAACAAAGTATGTAATGAATACTTATTAAAGAAAATATAACATTATGTCATATCCATTGTCTGGTCCTATTTTCTTTATATAACATATTTCAATAACGAGATGACATTCAGCCAAAGGTGGCTATATAAAATTATTTTTTTACACAAGGAGACAATCTTCTAAACCAGAAAATCACAAAAATTGTATCATATAGTTTGAGCCATTTTCAGTCAACTGTCCTCTTTTAATCACAATGTAGCACATTAACCCTGTAAAACTTACAGACATTATCATCAGAGCTATTCTCCAAGACTCTTACTTCTAATAGGTACTCAGCAGCTAAACTTTTTTCAAAATATGTGTTGCAGGACAATGCATAGACAAACACTTAATAGTATACATTCTGTGCAGATTCACATCCATGCTGCTGTGCTGCCAATTTTTAAAAAATGTACTCAATTAGCTAAATTATTTTTATAGACTATTTTAAAATACATCTGTTGTGTAAAGTTGAAGTACATCCTTTAAATACATATCTTACGTTGTCATGCATATGTCTGTTTAAATGTCATTAATCTTTATGAATACAATTACAAACATAATTTACTAATTTATCTCTATAATTACATTTATAATTAGAACACAATAGATGTGAGTGTATTTACATAAAGAACTAAGTTAGGAATTGACTAAAGCAAGCAGGGCTTTCTTAGCACCATGTTTAATTCTTATTAACCCCAATGCCTCTGCCATTTCTTTGTGTTTTTTTAATATTAAAAAAAAACAGAGAATTGCCCAAACATTTCTGAGCTTCCAGTAATGTATTAAAATGTCTCTCAGCTTCTCTGTACACAGTGAAATGCCTGCTGAATGCAAAGTGAAGGAGGATGAATTTCTCCAGGTTCTGTACGTCTGATCTCTCAAAACCTTCAAAATCTATCCTTGATCTCAGCAAACAGAGCAGAGCACAATGTTATTTATGCATTCATTTATCTTTTCATCAAGGGTGGCTTATGTGGTCTTTACTGACTTTGGTTTCTCATCATCATCGCAGATCAGCATCTGCATTGTGTGCACTTGTAACAGGGATAATGGATCTCACTTACAATACCTACAAACTCAGCTGAGAGCCGTGCAAAGCAAATGGCCATAAATGCACCCATCCTGGCCCAAGTCCTGATGAATAAAAATGAAGATCTTGTCAAATAATAAAGTGACAGGTTAATTTACAGCATGGAATAGTGTGAACAGGGAAAGCACTGCTTTTCCAATCTGTATGAACGGTGCCACCTATCTGCAGATTAGCAGAAAGCTTCAGAAACACTAATTCAGAAATCGGGATAAATACATGTGATGTTGCTTAGTTTTGTAAATATCACAGGAATGGAACTGATAATAAAGGCAAATGGGAGATTAGACACACACAGTTGCTTTCTAACCAAAAAAACAAGATTCTCAACAAAGGGCTGCTGTATCAAACAGTAATAAAGAGCCTCAAGCAGTTGTCTGTGCTCATGCCAGTTTTCATGCTTTAATTCAGCTGCCCTGTGGTTCTTAGCTTCGACATTGAGATCTGCACGGCCACCAGAGATAATTATTTCAACCTTCAGGCCATCAGGCGTTCATTTTTGATCATGGATATGTAAGAGATGTTTTCTGCTTTCCAAGTCTTCTAAGTGGATATCAATAGAAGGGTAAAATAAGGAAAAGCAGTAAGCATTTGAAAAGAACTTGAACACTGAATTATAGAAATGTGATTTTCTCTACCAATTATTGTAAATCTTTCACTTTACCTGTTAGCTACTTAGATATTTTAATTTGTACACATTTTCAACTAGATTTATTGCCATGAGTACTCTGACTCCAAAGGCATAACATTTGTTTTAATATTTACATTAGAATTCATACTTTGTATACTTTAATGGAAATGCAAAGACATGATAGCACAAAATCCATAAACTAAGTGACTTTTTAAGTTAAATTTTTATATCACATCATAATGTGCTTTTATGCAAAACTCAAATCAGGAACATATATCATTCATTAGAATATCTAATTAGTGATCACAGAAATCATTGAACAAAGTAATATGATAAATCTCTAAAGTGTAGGCAATTACATTTCTCTCTCTATGAAATATGGAGAAAGTACTAGTTTCCATTAAATTTGATGCAAATATTTAAATCATTCTATTAACAATATATAATAATAAAATTTAAAATACATAAACCACCCTTAATTTTAATGGGATATAGTTTTTATCTTAAAATTAACAAAATAACAAATAGTAGAGTTTTAAATATTTAATTTATATCAAGTAGAAAAAACACATAAATGGTTACAAAATATAATTAGCAAACACAAAATAGAATTCATCAAAATTTTTCTCAATATTTTTATAAAGAAAAAGTGTTTAAAATACTTCAAGAATAAGCCATAATATATCAATACTATTCAATAAGAAATCTATGTCTAAGAAATTTATTTAAATAGGTGACTGGAAAAGACATAATTACGGCTGCCTTAAAAATAGTTGTACTCACCTTCAAATAAAAAATCCATTGTCATAACTATCAAGTTGGAAGCAAAAGAGATACTACAGATTGAGCATCCCTAATCCAAAAATCTGAAATCTGAAATGCTCCAAAATCCTAAACTTTTTGAGTACTGACATGACAGACTTTTGTGGACTGCACAATTCCTCAAGTGCAGATTTCCACACCTGACTTCATGTGATGGGTCCAAACTTTATTTCATGTACAAAATTACTAAAAACACTGTATAAAGTTACCTTCAGGCCACGTGTATAAGGTGTATGTGAAATGTAAATGAATTTTGTGTTTAGACTTGGATCCCATCCCCAAGAAAACTCATTATGTATATGCAAATACGGCAAAATCTGAAAAAATCCAAAAACAAAAACACTTCAGGTACTAAGCATTGTGGATAAAAGACACTCAACCTGAACCATGTTAGATGAATACTAAGTCTAATAACAATACTAATAATTTCAAAAAAGGTAATTCATGTTAAAAGAAAGGAAAATGGAATTAACTAGCATTTCAATGACTAAAATGAGTTTAAATTTTAACATTATCTTCAAAAGTAAAATCCCAACTATTTATGGTTCCCAATACAAAATGACACATCAGCCCAAGGGTTAATATTGTTTGCAAGTTTTTGCAACTACTGCGACATATGCTCATTTTTTCCCTCTTAAATTGAACAATAAAATAAATGATTAAAAAATACATTAACATTTTCCTTAGAAAGTATAAACTTCCATATTCTGCACAACATTAATTAAATAAAATTCCAAGAAGTGATTAGAGAATCAGATATTCAGTCTATCAGCGCTTGCATACTTTAAAGCTTTTTCCATCTTACATCAAGTTCCTAATACATAAAGGCAAAGTATAGCTTGGCACATAAACGGTAGGATAATTTAGTGTATAAAAGCAAGCCATATAACTCAAATGAAATAACTTGATTTTCTCCCAAATATCACTAGGCAGGAGTGTCCAAAATATCCCGGATCAAAACAAACAAAAAGTTATGATTTTCATTAAACTACTCCTGCCATGCTTTTTGTGGCCCAGAGCTTCCTCCAAAGTAGAAGCTACAACATAAAGACTTATTTATTAATCAAAGTTACTTTGTATTAAAATGTGTTTCCTTAAGCTATTTATAGATAAGGTGTGTGGTCTTTCTAAAGTGGGATCTCAACATGGTATAATTTATAAAGTCCTCTTATATAAGCAAAGAGGACTAAAAACATAAAAATTTTTGGAAAGCTTGTAGGAGAAAATACAATTGTACTTTTGATTTTCTTACTTCTACCTCTTTCCCTGTTAAAAAGAATAATTGATGCTCCCAATAAATTAGCAAAAGGGCCAAAAGAGACAGTGGTCATTTGCTAAAGTACTTTAATTGTACACAGTTTTAAGCTTAAAAAGTAGTTTTGAAAATCCATTGTAAGGATGGCAAACTGGCATACAGGAAAATAAGATTAATTATATATTACAATACAATATTGGCTTCTATTTTATTCAAAGGAAGAGTAATTCTGTAGAGATCCTTTATTGAGGTACTACCAAATCCTCATGCTAAAAATATCTGGGGGAGAGACTACTTGCTTTTCTGTATATACTATCACTTTTCAGACTTGCTTACTAACCATAGGAATCCGAACATCTTAATTATAGGGTCAAAAAAAAAAGGACAATACAAAATGTATAAGGCATATGATTGGCTTAGGAAGGTCTCAGAGGGTACCAGAGATGTTTAGAATCTCCATCTTTGTAACTTCAGACTGTAAGAAAAAATCTCTTCTCCATTTCTTAATCCATTGCTGTACCATGTTCCCAGATAAAAGTTAATTTGCAAGTCCCAGGTCATTCTAGCAGTTAGGAAGCTTCAGTGATCTGAAATACTGCTTTGGAATCTATGTCCTCCAAAGATGAACAACCATCTCCTACCCCTGACAATTTTAAGGATTCTCATCATAAGATGAATACTAGTATGTCCAAAATGAGACATATGATTTCTTATAATCTGAGCATATTCTTTCAACTTAAGTGTGTTCTTTTAGATACTTTTGTTTTCTTCATTGTCTTTTATGCATGATCTTCATGGATTTTCCTTACTATCTTTTTGGGTTTTTTTTTTTTTTTTTTTTTTTTTTGTCTGTGTAAATTATTTAACAATTCTCAGAGCCAAACCTTAAGCATGACTGTTTCCATTATCCACAGCACAAGTGACATACACTTATGGTACTCTCCTGCTCCTCACATGCACCTTTCTTTCTGTATCTTCTTTTGTTTGATATACTCTCACCCCCTATTCTCTTTCATTCTCATCCTTCCTTCTCACTTTTCTGAGGCTTAACTTAATTTTGGGTAGTGGCAGCTCTTAGCAGTGATAAACCTCTTTAGTGATATACAGAGCGAAAATGACCAATTGTCCATGTATGTACAGTAAGAAAGCTCTAAATCAACCAAATTGCTAAGTAAAAGACATTCATTTGGTCACCTTTCTTCTGAGTTAATATGGGAACCATTCTCAAGTAATTTTAAAAACATACATATACAAAAAATGATATGATTGGCTTAAGGAAGGTCTGAAAGCCAGTGAGAAATTATATAATCTGCATGGCTATCAGAAAGTTTAATACATGGCTCAAGAATAAAAATTTGTAAATAATAACAATAGCTAGCACTTACTGATTGCTTACTATGTGACATGTAAATAAAGCACTTCACATGTATCATCTCACTTAATCATTCCTAAAACCCTGCAGACAGATATTGTTCATATCCTTATCTTACAGCTGTTAACACAGTAAATAAATGGTAGAAATGGGATCAGAGTCTAGTTGGACTCTAGAGCTCATACCATTGACCAATATAATATGCTACATAATGTTTATTAGTTTTAGCTTCTGGTAAATGGTTCCTAATTTTAATCATAATGATCTGCTGCTGCTTTTGAATTCTCAAGTGACAAAAATCATGATTCTATAGCACATATATATAGATGGCACTTCTGGCATTAACTCTGTAATGACCATATGTCACCCCTAGGGGTCAGATATATTTTAAAAGGTGAAATTAGAAACATTTGGTATCCATTAGCTAAAGAGCAGCTCATCTACCTACAAACTCTGTCACATTGCTAAAATGACAGCTTAGAGCAGTATGCATGATGTGTTTCAGGTGGTCTTCTAAGACGATCCTAAAATAAGATCACTAAAATAGGAAAACCTTGTCTGTAAAAGTTCTTTTTCGTTCTGGTGATCGAGTTTCCCTCTATATTAATGGCAGAAAAAAGCAGCAAGGGTTTAGACTTAAAAAAAATTTTGATTATGTAGTCATTTTCCTGAGTTGAATTTAAAAGTGGCTATTATAGGCAGAACAACATTTTTTGCTTTTAGTTTGCATTTGAAAACAGTGGCAAAAAGTGAAGGACATAAGAGGGGAAGAGGAGTCTCCCGATCAACTTTAGAAATATCTATAAAGTTACTCAAGAGATTAGGACAATGTTCTTTTACAGTTAGACTGTAAGCACATGGATTAAAGTATGTCCCTATTGATGGGTGATTAGGATAGTTTAATCACATGATTATTACTAGGTTAAATAGAAGAAGTCGGTTAAATGTCACATAGTAGATTATGCCAGTAGTAATAGTTTTAATGACATGCATATAATTCTTTACTTGTACTTTTTGGTGCCTATGGAGTACTTGAAAACAACAAAACTATTTTGGGAAAAAAGTAAATATTAGCACAAACATTTTTCTATATTCAATAAATGTTGTTTAGATACGCTAATTGGCTCTAACAGAAAGAAACCATTCAAGTGAGAATAGAAATATTGACAAAGGCATAATGTGATTACTTCAATGAATGCTAGGTAGCTGATGATATATACTTAGTGATTAAAAAATCAAACTAATATGGACAACTCTTCCAGGAATCCATAAATCAATTAATCAAGTAGTTTCTGAATTGCTACTATGTGTAGAACATGGCATTAGGCTTGAAAGTAACATAAATACTTTTTCAAAGAGTATTATTTTGAAAAATAAAAAATACTATTTTGACTATTTGAGGAAGGCTCTTTGTTCAGATAATATCTAATACAGTCATAAGGTAAAAATAAAAAGTAAACAAAGTAAATTCCACGCTTAAAGATAAGAATGTAATACATGGGCCGGGAGGGGTGGCTTACACCTGTAATCCCAGCACTTTGGGAGGCTGAGATGGGTGGATCACAAGGTCAGGAGTTCGAGACCAGCCTGACCAACATGGTGAAACCCCGTCTCTACTAAAAATACAAAATTTAGCCAGGCTTGGTGGTGCACGCCTGTAGTCCCAGCTACTCAGGAGGCTGAGGCAGGAGAATCACTTGAACCCATGAGGCAGAGGTTGCAGTGAGTCAAGATCATGCCACTGCACTCCATCCAGCCTGGGCGACAGAGCAAGACGCCATCTCAAAAAAAAAAAAAAAAAAAAGGTAATATGTGATTCTACTATAAGATAAATAAATGGTACAGTATCTAGTAGTTTTAGAGTACAATAACTTTAAGCATTCTTTTTCAGTGGAGAAGTATAGACAAACAATATTCACATAAGCTTATCAGCCATAAAACTAAAATAAACCAGTAAAACTCAAGAAGCAAAATTGAGCAATAGTATATAAAATTAAATTAAAGTCTTTAACAGTTGGTTTTAATTGTGAAATTCTGGGATTAGTTGCCTTACTTTAGGAAGAAATCTCACAATGGTAATGGTAGGATTAGTCACATAAACCGAAACTGACAGCACCCACTGGTCTGAGAACTACTCTTACGTTTACGTCATATTCCAAACTTCCTGGCATTCTGTCTGGTTTAACTTCTCTCCTCACCTTATAGCTTTAGTAGGTCTGGTTCCTTCTCCATTCTTCCTCTAACCTAATATAAGAGAACTGGGCTGTGCTCATTGAGAGGTAAAGGCATAATAACTGCTAGCCAACCTTTCAGAAATCCGCAACCACATTTGAACACAGACAATAATTATTCCCTTTTAAGTTCTGAGTTTGTAATAAGCATGAATAAAATTTTTTAAAATAACGTGCAGTCAAAAAGGAAAGGTGAGATTTTGGAAACCCGAGATAATGGCAAGATTGAATCTACAAAGTAGAGGAGGAAATAAGGGAAAACATCCATCTTCTTCAGGGAAACCTGAGAATGCATTCATAGAAGGAAGGAGTGCACAGGTAGACAGCAAAATCAGCATATGGCTGAACACAAGGGTAGCTCATGAAAATCAGTGTATGACCTAATTTTCTTCAAGCTAATAAACTCCACTAATAGTCATTATTTGTCCAGTTGTTATGCCAATTATACTGTAAGGGCCTATATTATATTCATAAATATTCACTTACAAAAAATTCAATACTACCTCAAAAACTTTGAAAGATGTTTATAAAGTTTTCAATTGCAATAATCCTCCAGAAGTTCAAAGTGTAGTCTATGACTAGACTGTCTAGTTCTTTTGTTACTTGCTCAAGCATGAATATGTATAATATAAAGAATATAGGAGACAGTCACTGGACTGATAGTTGGAAGATGAGTAGGTTCTCTTTAATTCTAACATGATCAATGTACAAGGGAATAGCTTACAACCTTAGGCACATTTTACATTTCTATAAATAGGTATACATGCGTAATAGTTCCCAACGAGCAGGACTTTTGACGGTAACAAGATTGGGATGAACATATGAAAGATGACAGTTCCTGGAAGTTAAATGATGCTCAGGATAACAAAAAACAGGGAAAATTAACAAAACTAGTTAAGTGTTTTAATTCCTAATATATGTGAACCTAGAACATATCTAGAAAAGCAGCTTATCTAGAATTATTTCATGGAAAGGAAAAATGGCAATCTGCAGAACTTCAAGTGTAGTAGATAGTAGATAAGATATATAAGAGTCATGTATATATTATCATACTATAATAATATGTATTAGGGGTTCAATAAAATGCTAATTTGTTGGTGTTTAGCATATTTCTATTTTATACAAATAAAGGAAAATTATAAATAAATCACCATCAAATTCATTCCTATAAACCATATGCATAATTACTACAGTAAAATAGAAAGGCTACCCTAAATGTTATTCAGTTTTTAATCCAAATAAAGTCACACTAGTAACAGTTGTCCGCTTAAAAATGTTACCTTTGTAAAGAAATATTTTAGACATATATTTGCTATCTAGCTGGGAATCAGTAAAAAAGTGAATAGTAAGTATGTAGATTATTTGTTCTACTCTATAAAGGGTAAATAAAGCAGCCAGGGCTTGAGATAGGGTACAAAGAACGTTTCCATGGTTACATGCTTTCCCATATCAAATTAGAGCAGAATTTGTGTACAAGAGGTTTGTTGACAGCCTACATAGGCCATAAAAAGAATAGAAGGCTAGGAGTTTGAAATCTAAATATATTCTGCAAAGTCTGTTGAGAGAAAGTTGGGTGAAGAAAGCAGCATCGGGAGAGTAGCAGATTAGTTAAGAGTATCAGATGTCATTTCGTGAAAAGATAATTTTTCTTTTAGATGTGGCTCGTAAAATTCTCTCCAAATGTATGATTAGCTACTCTTTTCTTCATTTCCACAAAGACACCTCAATCTGGTGTCCACCCAAGCTATTAAGGAGAGCCATTATTTGGCATGCAGCTAGAAGTATCAGCTTCACCACCTGCCCAATCTTGCAGATGTCACTCCACCATATTCAATCTCAAACATGGGGTCTTCAAAAGGACAGTTAGAGGGCTGCTCCCACACAAGTGCTGGCCAAGCAAGAGCTTTGTTGTACACCTGTCCCTATTATTACTATAGGCCATTTAGTAGGGGTGAATTCTTTTTTTAGTACATGTTGAGAATTCAAGTTGGGCTCAACAGCATTTTATAAATTGTAACATGGTCAGCGTTATGTCCAAAGCACCTCCTGGCAATTTTGACATAGAGAGGTGTTCCCACATGCTTAAATGTTTCTTTATACACCAGCAAATGTATTTGGACATTTGAGTAATTTCCTATTTTGTGAACTAGTACACAAAGGATTGGGATATTTTACTTGGGTCTCCTGTATTTTGACTATATACAATTGGGGGTGAGTTATTGTTATATGATTACTGGATAAAAAAAACTTTTCTACTAAAACTGCTAATATTACCCAAAACTCTCTTTTAATATTTTCAGACATCAGCAATAATAACAACAAAGTAAAATAATTCTTAAGTATTTAAAATGATTTAACAGTTTATAAGAGCTAAAGTCATATACATGTAAAAACACAAAACTCAAGCAGGACAGAAAACCAAATTATACATACTCTCACAAACTGGACCTGCTAAAATTAGCTAGTTTCTCTGCCATGTATTTTTCAGTAAATATGGTGGTCAATAACATTTCAGTTGTTGGTTTTCTACCGAAAGCTATACAGAATGAATGAGAACTAATTATGGTATACAGTATAATGATTCAAAGGAGCATAACATACAAGTGAACAAATCAACCATCAACCATTAAATTGAAAATTCTATATATCTGTGTGCATGTGTGTGTGTATGTATATATATACATATATATATATAGTCCTAGCCACATAGCAGATTTTTAAAAGCAATGACTTCACATGAGTTGGTAAATTAGTAAACATTTGATATGATTAGTTCACTGATTTCAAAAAGTGAAAATAAAAAATAGTGAAGAACATTTAACAGTTTCCTTTCTCACGCATAATTCACCCTTAGTCTTAGCCTGTGTTTTCACCTGGCTGGCTTTGTAATGAGTGTTTCTAAAGTGAATGATCAGAAGTTTTGGGAGGTACAGGCAGAAACAGATTTAAAAAGAAATTCTAACTCATGGCAGAGAAGTATTTGTGAGGAAGGAAAGAAAAAACATAGGTGACAGTCAGACTACTATACTACTGTACAGACTAAAGGCAATAGCAGTTGCTAAGCATCACATTCATTCACATGTCAGGGCTAATGGTAAGTTGAATTGTTTATTCCTTTGCATAATGCACTATGCAAGTAATAACTATGCTCCAAAATTGTTGCCTGATGGGCAACAAATTCTAGCTTTCAATTAACAGCTGACTATACCTGATATCTTTTAAGTAGACTAGATTAGATTAGAAATAAGCCTCTCCTAGAAAAAAGTTAAAGTTATATCTTTCTCATGTGATGCTCTTTATTATGGAATATTTCAGAGTTCTGTGTAATGTCTTAGAGTTGTTTCCTTTAAGGCCTGTGGAAAACATAGTTAGAGTTAAGAAACAGCCTCAAATTTGTGAAATGTTAACAATTAAATGAGACTGCTTAAATTTAAAATCCTATCTCTTTGTGTATAAATGAAGATCTTACATTTTACTCTTACCTCCTTAAAATACATGGATCATAAATCATGTATAGTGTGGACATTTACAAATGCATTGCACATTGCAGACATTTACAAAAAGATTTAATTGGCCACAAATAAATCTATTCTAATCTAAATTTATCTTTTACCTCAATCCCATTTAGAAATGGGAGACCTGAAGTTGCAAAATATAACACCTTATATATTAGGAGATTTTGAACTCTTATAAAAGATTTTGAACTCTTAAAAAATATGACTAATCTCTGGATATTAAGAGGAAAATCTCATTTATGCAGTTAAATTATTACACCCTTGACAAAATTTTTCTATTAAGGAGTCAATGTCTCAAATGAGTGAGGCACAAATTAGAAGCATAGGCCTAAAAAAGCAAATATACCAGGTAAGATAATAAAGACTACAGAGGAACAAAACAGTATTTGTCTCCTCAACTCTTGGTCTACATTTAGTTTCATGCCATTTTGCACTTTTGCTCTGAAATCTTTACCCAAGCTCTGTCCTACGAATGGTCTCTGTCCCAAGTCTATGGGAAGACAAGTATTGCTTGAACAGCTTAAATCAAGTACACATTTATTTAGGAGTAAGAAGATATGGTGAATATAGTAGAAAGTTTCTTTATTCCCCAACTTTGTGTGTATGTATGTATTACACAACGGCTCCATCATTTAAAATGGATGTAGAAAACTCAGGAATTAGAAGACAGCCATGAAAAATGACAAGTAGTTAAACAAATAAATTGTTATGATTCCCCGTCTCTATTAATTCTAGTACGGCACTGTGGTTTACAGAGACAAATTGGCAATGTCTATAATATTTCCTATATGCAAAGACATTTTCTGTAACTATCAATTCAATTGGAAGAGGGGGAGGTGATAACGTTAAAATAAGAATAAAGTAATTTTTTCGGAAAAAAATCTAAGCATTGCTTAAAATCTCTTCAGGGTTTATAATGATAAAAATTGTAATTTTAAAATAAGCCTACTCTAGTTAGCTGTACTGTTAAAATAGGAGTCATTAAACAAATATGAGATACCAATAATACCTGGGCTCTAGACTTGGTGATTGTCTCTGTTTGCATACAAGGGGTTCTCTTCTCTTCCTTCTAACTCAGGTATTATGTTAACATTATTTAAACCTCAATCTCTTGGCCTAGTAGTACCTAAAAATCCATACCATTACTTCTTTAAGTTATTCTGTTTAAACAAATTCAATTGCTTCCTTCTAGATTTCAATAGAATTATTGGTTATCTTCTGATAAATGCAAGTAACATCTTTTGCAAATAACCTAAGAATACATATTATATATGTTAATACTAGTTTCTTGATTTACCTCAGAACAGCACTTTAAAAAAATCTTTTAATTTTGTCAAATGCTATGCCTTAATGCTACTTCAGTCATCTGCATTAAAAAGGCCTTTGATAACACTGTTTCATTTTCATATTATTTACATTAAAATAAACTAGTAAAAAGGCAATACTAGAATATTTACTATAAAGATAATCAACCAACACAGCAATGAGCTGACATGGCAAGTCTTTCCTGTTTTACATTTCATATTTGCTCTCTTAAAAGTCAGATATATGATTGTCACTAAATCAAAAGCATAGATATAAAATCATAACTAAAATGAAGTATTCCACTTGGCTTTTGACATACATTTTGCGTTTCTGTTTCTCCTTCATATTTTTGAACAAATAAACCATCAATGATTTTTTTTAATTGCCAGTATAAAAAGGAGGGGCTATGAGATGGTTGAAAGAGTATGAACTAAATTTGAATTCAGAAAATTTGGTTTACACTTTCATCTTGGCCATTTACTATTTATGACATCTTGGGCAAATCCCTTAAAATACTCGAGGTCTTAATTTCCACATCTGTATAATGGGGATAATGATAACTACTGCCTTCTCTGCCTCAAAAAAAAAGTGGAAAAATGTACAGCAATTTGTAAAAACACTGAGTGTCACAAATATGCTAGTTTTTATCCTAATAAGAGGCAAAATTTTCAAAATGATAGAAAAAAATTCTTAGTATATGCTAATGTTAAGCTAAAATGTAAATAAAGTCTTACAATTATTTACATGTTCAGTGCATTAAGACTTACTTACATTAGACATGCAATAACTGAAAAGATAATCTGGTACCCTACTTTCTGCTAACCCCAAAAAGACTCTAAGTTTGCTAATTGATTAAAGCATTTTTAGTAAGCCAGGAATCTGAGCAAAATTTTTGAGGAAAAATGAATCTTCAGTACACAAGAAAAGAAGACCTATGAAGTGCTCTACCTGTCTCCCCAAGTACTTATGCTGCATAATTCTCCCTTGCTGCCCTTAACATTAGTATTAGCAAATACTAACACTTTATTTCAAAAGATTTTAGGTGCTTACTCTCTTGCTGTGTATGTATTTTATATAGATATATGAGCATGCATGCACACATGTAAGGGTAACCTCAAATTTAAAGTATGGTTTGGGATGCTACTGTATATGGTAAAGGCACACAATCTGCTGCTTAACGTTGACCCTGCCAATGATTCTGAGAGTCAGCCAAAGAGTCAGAGTAATAAAGTAGGTGTCTTCTGTGTAAGTCCCTGCTGTGAAAACAATCCTAATAAGAGATACTCCAGTGAATGATTAATTTTGATTCTGTAACTCATAAGACATTATGACAATTTTAAGACATTACGAGTTACAGAAATAAAATCCAAGAAATCTGCCCACTTTTAAAAAAGCCTTCAGGATAAAAGAGAAAATTTTACACCATTTCAATTAATTATGCTCAAGGATTCTTATTTTCAGATGTCAGTGTTTATACTCAGAGCACCATCCCCCAAATGTAATACTCAGACTCAACTGTAGTAGCATAATGCCTAAAATACTGTATTTTTTTTCTGAGGTTATCATCTAATAGGACAACAATGGCAATTGGAGCTTTTGGTTTACAAAGATGGAATTCATACTCTCACAATGTCAAAATCATAAAAATGAATCATTTAATATTCCCTAGATAAAATACTGTCATTTACACCAGAATATTATATATAGTTTGGACATATCGAGTCACCAGTAAAGTCGTAATTGTGTTAAACTGTTATTTTAAAAATTCTCTTTTCATATTTTTACAAGTAACATTAAAACTTGCTGATTGTCATCGGGACATAGAGCAGTTTACATTTTCTTTTAATTGTATTTCTTCTCAATGGAATGCTAAGGAAGACATGTATCATGGCCAATTTTAAATGCATGCTGAAATTTGCTTCTGTTTTAATATTTTATTTATACTCAAAATACTCAAACATTTCTTTAGTAGGATAAGCTTTTGAAAGACATAACAACATTGAAAATACTTTTTGAGAAGGCAAAACATTTGACAATTTATCTTGATATAGCATATCATATCAATATTCCAGAAATGGTATATTTTGCTATTACCATCCCTTCAATAGAAGAGTTAAAATGCATTATCATATTTACATGAACCAAAATTTAAAACCACTTATGTGGATTCTAAAAGAACCCTATGCATACAGCAAGCATTCAATAAATGTTCTGATGAATATAAATAAATGAAAACGAAAACAAAGGACTTTTAAATTGAATAAGAAAATAGAAAATTAGGCTATTATCTAGACAGAGAACTTAGTCTAATCACTTTTACAATCATTTTCCAAAAAAAAAATTAAGCTATAATGAAATATCACTAAAATAACTTTAAAATATATTTTAAATGATATACACAAAATATATTAGTTTTATTAAAAGTCTGAGATATAAACATTATTTAAAAAATAAACATATTTGATAACTTAAAACAGTGAAGTCTAATACAAAAGTATCTTGTACTTTATTGATCCCTGAAGCAAATTTAGCTATTTTTCTAAGTATATTGATTTGAGGTATTGCCTAAAAAGTATTAGATAATACAATGAAGTCTAATACAAAAGCATTTTGTGCTTTATTGATTCCTGAAGTAAATTTAGCTATTTTTCTAAGTATATTGCTTTGAGGTAATGTCTAAAAAGTATTAGATAATACTCACGTTAACTTTACCACACTCTATTCTATTAGAATGTAATGATAAAGTTTTTTTTTACAATTTCTACAAAGGTTACTTTCAATTGAAAACTAATAAGGTGAGGGTATGTTACCTAATAAATTCCATTTTTAGGTAAAGAGATTATTAAAACAAAAGTAGGAGAATTCTAATGAATGTGAGGTGTTATTTCACTTAAAAGCATCATTTTCAAACTTTACAGAATTGTCCTTTTAAAAAGCAAACTTTCCTCCGTGTTTAAAAAAATGTAAGAGCTACTGTATAAAAAAATTAGGAGTGAAGAAGTTGGGAATTTATCTTCCAAGAATGCTGCTAGAATGAACGAGACATGTCTTACATTTCAAACTTCAGAATCTGAAATTTTTTTCTGACAAAGTAACAAAAGCTTTTTGAAAGGCCTTCATAAAAGAAAGCCACACTGATAGAGAAATTGCGAATAAGAAGTATACCTATAAATTTTCAAACATTTTAATTATATGGCAAAATAATTGAATATTAAGAAAAATCATTACTTAATGACATATCACAAGAAGTTACTTGCTATGGAAAATATTTAATGGACATATGAATAAGTTTCCCTTTCCTAATGTGCCACTTCAGTGGAGAATACCAGTTAGTAATTTTAAGAGATAATTAATGTCAAAGTATGTACAAAACAGTTAACTCTTAAGTAATAGCACCACTGAATAAATGAAATTGAATTGAGATGTATGATTAACTCGTCAATTATTTTTATTTTATGAATGAACCAGAATTAACAAAGGTAAAAATGGACAATCTTGAAAAATGAAAAAAAAGTTATTGATCTCTATAAACATATTATATCTACAGAGCATTAAACTCATGTTCCCTAAAATCAAGCTCTCATGCTCTATCCTAAAACAAACCTTTTTATTTCCCCATGATCACCTCTGCCCCCTGCTGCCTATAAATTAGTCATAGTCTAACATTTAAAAATATAATTGGTAAGTAAAAACTATAGGAGGTATAATATAAAACTAATTTACTATTTTCAAAAGGCTAAAATAATCCTCTTGAAAAAAATTAAGGTTTCCTTTTCCTATTAAAATTTTCAGTTTTTTTTGTTGAAAATATGAAAGCCCTCCTACTTAAATTAAAATATAGAATAAAGAACAAAACCAATGTAATTCTTTTTCTACTGGATATTATATAATTGTATATAACAATATTTTAAGTCTTAAAAAGGGTTTTAAAAATTTTTGCAGAGAAAGATAATTATCTATTATTAACAAAATAACTAATTCTTAGCTATACAAATTTATTGTGATGAAAAAGATTGCACATAAAGAGAATAAGTATTAACTATAGGAATTATAAGAAAATCTAACTTCCTTGCTTTTAAATATATTCAAACATTTGTAACTACATTGACATAGCTGTCTGCTAATACAGTTGCATCTATTCTATACTAGCCATATATATATCACTGACTTCATTCATTTATTATATATTTATCACAATAAAATTGAATGACAAAACAAAATACAACTTTGTAGTAGACATACAGGGCAGAAAATAAACTGACATGTAATGATATACTTATTTACACATTACTCTTTATTACCTATTCTCTGATAAAGTATATTTCCATGGGGGGGCAATTATGTAACTATATGATCTTCTTAAGGCCTTGAAAAACACATCTGATACAAAAGAATATAAAGACCAAAATGCTGAAAAAAGTATAGATGAACTTTTTTTAAATGCAGTAACATATGTCCTTTTACAGTATGATTCTAAAAATGTTCAGAAAAAAAAATCTAAACTATTTAAAGTGCTTTAAACAAATGTGTAAAGAGTATTTTATTGGGTAAACTACTTAGGTAAAATAAGCATTTTCCACATTGCTTAAAAAAGATAGCAAGAAACATGCCATAAATATTTTAGTAACAAAAGATTTTAACAATACATACTACACTACTTTAGTTTTTCACAAGACATATCTGACCTGATCCAAAATAGAACATGATAAATACTGTTCAGATATAATGTATGTGGTATTGTGACACATAACTAGCACAAAAGCTCTTTCTTTAATCAAGCAATCATAATTGTCAAGGCATATGCAAAGAATGAGACCTAAAATACAGTTAACATTTTAAACTACAGGGAAAAAACACATTATTTCATATGCTATACACTCAAGAAGACATTTATATTGCAATTTTCTTACTGCTATTGTGACAGGGGAAAAAATTCTAATAGCTTCAGAATCATATGTATTCAGCTTTTTTTTTGAACATCTATAAAACATAAAAACAGTTTAATGTTCATTTCCTACAAGAATTCACATTCAGAAGCGAGTCATCAAAATTCACCACATGTAAGATAAGTAATACTGACAGAGTTCTCTAGCTTAACATTTCCCCTGAATCTTCTCATCGTTGTTTAACATTACTGTATACTGGAAGAGTGTGTTTCTTTTTGTTACAGTGTGCTGACTTACAACATTTAGAGCAATATTAAGTTCTCTTTAGGAACACAGAGAACTCTAATACAGTTTGAAAAAATTCAAAGTAGAATCTATAGTATGGAAATTAAGAATCTAGCAGCAATAATATAGGTTTTGAAACCACTGAATTTGAAGGTAAAAAGACTCAGAATACTGTAAACTTAAATTAGACCCTTGCAATTGTTTTCCTTTGTAGTAATATATCAGAATACATTTTGTCAAGATTTCTTTAATCGAAACCAAAACCCACTAATATTTGTCTTGGATTATTCTCTTGAGATATTCACATATGTTACTGCTATACTGACCTCATGGAAGAAAGAAACTTAACAACTAGAAAAAAGCTTGAAAGAAGGCTTCTTTGGAAATCTATGAAGAACTACACAGAATTACTGAATTAAAGCAAGAAGATCATTTCAATGCTTAGTGCATTCTAAAACATTTATATCTAGAAAGTAGATGAGACAAAATAGGAAAAGGTTCACCTTTCTACAGTTCATGTTGTTTGTGGCGTTAGTCACCACACACACACACACACACACACACACACACACACACACAAACACATTTCATAGAAATCACACTCCTACAATGTTCTTTTTAATCCGTGTCTGAGATCTGAGTGATTGTATGTTACACTTCTCTTTCTTTGATCTTCCTCAGTACTCAGCTCACTGTTAACTGTCCTGGGTGGTCTCCCATCAGGGCTTAGTGATCAGTGTCCCTCTCTATTGGCTGCCTTCTAGGGGTTCCTATCAGCTGTATTCTTACATGCATCTGACAACTTTATTAGCTCACTCGGATTGTGCTTCAGAACATCTCCACAGCACATATACTCTTTCTCAAACAATCACACTTTTGTAGTTGACTCAGAACAAATAATTATATGAACACTTCAGCTGTTATACTCAATAATAAAGTCGAAATGAAGAGAAATTTCACATTATGTATAAGTCAGAGCTTAGTTTTCATGTTCAGACTAAAAAAATCAATTCTAGATTGATTTTTGTGTATATATCGTTATTGTCAGAGGATTAATTGATGAATTTTTCATTTGATGAGTCAGTTGGAATAAGCTCTGAGGCACTTAGTGAGCAGAATTCTAATTTACTCTGGTTCTTCACACTCTGCAGTAAACTCATCAATTTTGATATTTTATCATAATTTACTTGCTCCCAAAATGTTCAGAATAAGGTTCCAACACAAAATGAAAGGTATTTAGTACTGTGAATATCTTTGTATTTCTAGGCTATGTCATTAGCGTAATTTGGATTTTGAAAACTGATTGAACCTTTTTAAAAGACACTAAACCTCTGTCTGATTCAACCTGTTCATTTTGAGTTTTTATTCCATTATGATCTAAATCTCCACTGTATAGCTAGTTTCTATCCATTTACCTAAAAAGTTCTGAAAGCAAATACAATAATACTTCAAAAACACCATATTTATAATCTGACAGTGTTAAATCACACATTAAAATTATGGAAATGTTATTTTGGTCCCAAAAAAGGCATATTCCCACGATAAACAAAAAAACTTAAAAATCCCAAATATTTTCTAAGAAATATTAAATGCATTTTATTTCCCAAATACCATACTTGCTAAAAAATTAATTTAAAATTCCATAGTATACTTTCAAGTGCCTCACAAGAATAAAGACAAGCAAATAATTCTTCATATTTCTTTTTCTTCTTCATATTCCTTACTGAACACAACATCCTAGAATATAGCTGTGTTTTCCAAAGGTAATCTGCCACACCTCTAAGATCTTCTATGCATTTATTTTTCATGTAAAGGAAGACCATTTTTTAAAAAAAAATTTAGCACACATATTACTTTGGAAAATTTAAGTTAATAAACAACTGTCATAACTAACTGCATCAAAGTTCTTTCAGAGATAATTTCTTCTCCCTCTGGAGTTTGCTTTTAGGTTATTCTTTTCACTAACATCTTTACTCTTATTATTTTCTCCATAGTCTCCTTTTTCTCTGTACTTCTGGTGCTAAGTCCTTGCCCTAATTCTAAGGCTGGTGAGAGCAGATGTGGCATATTGCTCTGATTCCCCACACTTAATCTTCCTAAAAGGGTCCCATATGTAGAGTTTCTATAGTCAAAGGGGCTGGAAAAGCCTCCTTCTGTGTTTAAACTAATCAACAAGATTTTCTGTCGGCCAGGAGAAAAGTCAGTTTTGATGCTCTTACTCTCCCAGTGCTGTGAACTGTCTTCACAGAACTATCAGCATCAAGGACAGGGAGCAAGGGGTCATGTTCAACGAAGACTCATATAACCTCCTACTTCTCTATTCTTGCAAGCATCCCCTTTTCTACCTCTATGACCTTGTCACTTTCCTTCATTACTTTGTCCTCCTTGGATACTAGAGCCAATAATGATAGCATCTATACAAGAGAATAGCTTGGAGGATGAGCCGAATAAAAAACTGATTTCCAGTCAGCTTTGCCGTCCTATTGCTTACTTCCTTAGAAAAGGATAAAAAAGAGTCTAGATTATTTGAGCACTAACCATATCCTAAGTTCAGAACTCTCAAATATCAGACTAAGATGGCATAATAAAATTCCCAGACAACTTTTGTGTTTAAGTAATTTTCTTTGGGTTAGTTTATATCAATTTCTTAATATTCACTTTTAAGCCTATGTAACAAACTAAAATTTATGGTTGCTGGTTCAATATAAACTTCTACAAATTTTATGCTAAAGCTAAATGTGAAAGAATATTCCTTGAAATTATTATAGTGATTAAACTATTATAACATTGAATAATTTTAATCACACCAATTTAATGCAAAATGAGTTTAATTAGTAATACAATAGGCAGAGCTTGGTTTTAGAGTGTGAAATACCAAACTACACCCTAGATCTAGATTTTATCTAGATCAGTCTAGATAAAATATTCTCCTTTCTGTGACCTAGAACATCCTTCCATGGAAGATTCCTATTACAATCCCGCAGATTTAGACTATTCTTCCTACTCAAGATAGTGAACAAAGAAAGTCACAATAGACAAACTAAACTCTGAAAAACCTGCAACATCTTATTAGCTGTCTTAAAAGGCATAAATAATGATCAAGGAGGGTTTGGGAATCTGTAGATTTTCCTTGTTAGTAACATTTTGAATTCTGTAACCATGGCTAATATAGCTACGAGTACTCCGTATGAAAATAATGTTGTAAGGTGAATAGGAGAACTGGAAAATAAGATTCTAAATTTTCCCTTAAGTTATAGTAATCTATGCTGTAATGTAAATGTTTATAAAAGTTTAACAATGTTGAAAGTGTCAGTGAGAATTGATATTTCTTAAGTTATATGCAGTTAAAATGTGAAATATGGCATCCAAAATAGTAACTATCTTATTCAAAATAAATTGTTTTTGTGAGTGCTTGATTAAATAGTGAGATAGTGAACAAAGACTGAATTTGAAATTACTTAATTTATTTGAAAATACATTTGGATGGTCTAAGTAAAGCACTTAAATAATTAAACTATTAGAATAAGATACAGTATCTTATCAGAAATACATAGAAGCAGAATAAGAAATCATAACTCCTTTTATCTCTAAAATACTAAATTAATTTATATCCCAAATCAGGAATAAAATAAATTTCATAATTTTTTACCTAATCTAGATCTGTATAAAAACTCATTGATACAGCAGAGCAGGTGGTATTCTGAATAACTGAGGGTTATTAAGAATAACTTGTGAATAACTGAGGGTTGGTCAGAAGAACTCGTGAAAATCTTTCCTACAATGTGTTACCCTCCCTCATATAATGCTGCTTCGATAATCGGGGTCATCATTACCGAACATTGAGTAATTAACCCATTATTTTTATGCTATAAACGTGAATGGAATGAAATACTAGATTGAATATGGTAGAGGCCAAGGGATCCTTACGAAATTTGTTTTCTTGATATTTACCTCTTTCCCATAAATGTAGAAGGTAGAGGAAAAAAGTAGAAAGATTCCATGTCACATGACATGGTTACTCTTTTTACTAAATTGTTTACCAAATTAGTAACTTTCTACTTTGGTGTTCTCCTGTCATCCATTACACTGTCTTCCACACTCTGTCAATGACCACAAGTTTTTCAGTTGCATTCAAAGTTTCCTTTGTTTGTACTGGAAAACCAAGCAATTGGGCTCTTCATTGGCTTGTTTACCTTTATGAGGTAACACTGCCATCTTGTGGACTTAAAAATATTTCTAGTAAGGACCATCAAAGGCAAGTTGCATTTTTCTAACTACAGGCATAAATAGGTATTCTGTGTCCTTGCTTTCACTTACTTCTGAGAATAATGCAATATAGGATCCTAGAGCATACCAGATAATCAAGGTTTTACTCTATGCTGAACAAAGACTTTTATTTCATCATATAATTCATCTATTCATGATCAAATTCTTGGTTGAAGCAGATAATCACAAAGATGTGGTTAACTGTGTCCCAAACACAGGTTCATAAAACTTAAAAGAAGTTGTCATGGATCATGAAGAAATGAAATAAAACTGAAGATAATATAATAACCTTCACACAAACATATGAAACCCAAATATCTGAGAACCACTAATATAGGCAATGGTTATCATCTTGAAGAATGAGCTATCTTTATGATTTTATTAACTCTCTACTCCCTCCCTCAAGTCCTCAATTAATACGTGTATACTAGGTTTGCCAAGTATGGACTTTAAAAGAGAATGAAGATGATATGGAAGAAAGATACTTCATGTTGGGTAGCAAGATCATAAAAGGATTCTATATAGAAGCATTCCAGAAGAAAGATTAGGGAAGCTAGTGTGATGAGAAAGAGTTCTATCATGGCTGGATTATATTTTCATTTAATATTTGTTTCCAATACACATATCTCTTTACCAGTATTCTCAATGTATTCAAGGTTTCCAAGTACAGGATGTTGAGCTGGATGCTTTCCATATCACAGTAAAGCTGAAGTATGGGTGTTATCCCTATTTTGCAGAAAAGAAACGTTTCATCAGCCTTCACTATAGGTAATGACACATATCATTAAAAATAATTTAATTCGCTCTTGCAAGTAAGAGCATTAAATGTTATTATATAAACACACTCTCCTTCTATCATTGTGAATTGTGAGAAAAACTGATAGCACATAAGCATGAAAAACAGACAGAAGCAAACTGTCAACCCGAAGAATTTTATCAGGGCAATAACTAAGTGAGAAACAGAAAGTAAGAATTACTATTTAAATGCATTTTGGCATTTAGTTTTATGCCAAATAAAAAGCAAAGCTGCTATCATCAAGCATACATTTAAATTTAAAGTATGAAATGTATATTTACAATGTATTAAAACAGTGACTAATATTATGTATTATCTATGCTCTACCAAGTTTAATAAGACAATTTAAATAGTATTTTCAACTGATGGCATTTATGCTTTAAAAATATGACCTATTTCAAGTGTGGTGTGAGGCAAAAGTAGAAATACATATTGGGTCAGCATTAATAGTCACATTTTGTTCCATCACTTTGTAATTTCAAGAGTCTCTGTCTTGGCTTCTTCCAGCTCTGAGCATCAGATAGCTTATGTAAATTATTAGCCCCCTTCCCTCAGAACCCCCTAAACTATGTACTTACCTGACCTCAGTTAGTAACAGCACACTAGAGGAAACATTCCATACAATGGGTGCTTTGTATGAACTCTCTACTCTGAGCAGATCCTAAAGGAACATTAAATTCAAGGAAAGCCTTCACTTTTCGAAATATTCATGGCAGAGGTCTTCCAAGATAGATACAGGTAATAACAAGGACAGGTAGCAGCAAAAGAAATTTTACAAAGAAAAGTATAAAGAGGAAAAAAAAGCATGGGGATGTTACCGTAAAAAGAAAATAGAGCCATAAGCATTTGGACTATTCCATTTGTAACATGAATAAATAACTGCAGCTTACAAACATTCTCTTTCCCTTCTTACAGTATCTCATTTAATCCTCATTAATCTCAACAAAATAATGACAAATGTACGCGTATCATCTTCATTTCCTAATACACCTCAGAGAAGTTAAGTAACCAGCTCTAGGGCACAGTGGCTAGGGCTAGCATTTGAACTTGGGTTTGGTCTAACACCAAATTTTAACCCCCACTGAATTCCCCAGTAATAATGTTGATGATATTGCTACAGTGCATTACAGTTCATCTCATTTAACTCTCTGACTAACTCTGTAAAGGGGCATTATCCCCATTTTACAAATGAGAAAATAGATTCAGGAAGATCAAGTTATTTATCACAATTCACATAGCTAGTAGGAGACAAAGGAGAAACTAGAAAGCAGATCAATTTATCCCAAATGCAGTGTGTTTTCTTGTACTCCAGTTCTTCTTCTTCAAAAAATAAAAACACCCCATATAATGTTTTGCTTCATTTATTCAATCATCAAATGTTTGCATGATTGTTATGTATACTCTGTGTCATTACTGTAAAGAAAAAAAAATTTATTGTTCTTTTCTGCAACACAAAAAACAGTGGGCCAGGTGCAGTGGTTCACACCCGTAATCCCAGCACTTTGGAAAGCAAAGGTGGGAGGATTGCTTTAGTCCAGGAGTTCGAGACCAGCCTGGGAAACAAAGTAAGACCTCATCTCTACAAAAAATTAAAAAAATAAGCCACATATGGCAGCACTCACCTGTAGTCCCAGCTACTAGGGGGAACGGGGCAGGAGGATACCCTTCACCCAAATGTTTGAGGTAGCGGTGGGCTGTGATTGTACCACTGCACTCAAGCCTGAATAACAGAGTCAAACCCTGTCTCAGAAACAAAACAAAACAGTGGTTCTTTCAACATTTATAATGTATTTCCTTGTCCCATTTCCCTGTACCAGCCCCAAAATGTGGTTGCTTTTCAAGACTCAGCCCTGAGCCCTCTGATGTCCTCTCTATTCTTTCTTAAGCCACATTTATAATTTTAACTTGTCCCTTTTTGTTAATGACTCTCAATGTGGTCCTAATTTCATACCTGAATATCATTTCTTTATTCCTAAGTTTATATAAAAATAATCTCCTTTTTAAATACCTGTTTTCTTAAACTGAACCAATCAACAACTAAACTCACCGGTGTATACTCAATACAATAATCTACCTTTCCAACTTTTGTCAGTGATAGTACAAGTGTCCTGCTCTGTACCAAACTCCCCAAAAAAAATTACAATTACAGAAAGGAAGTAGTGGGGAGAAATTGTGTATACGCATGTGTAAACACATGTGTGGGAAGAAGTGATGTCCACTTATTAGATGTAGGACATGAAGAAGTAACTTTACATTCATAAAGTAAGTGAGAAAGACTAAATATCAGGTTACTTCCAAATTTCTTTCTTTTTTTTTTTTTTTTTTTGAGATGGAGTCTTGCTCTGTCGTGCAATGGTGAGATCTCAGCTCACTGTAACCTCCGCCTCCTGGGTTCAAGTGATTCTCCTGCCTCAGCCTCCTGAGTAGCTGGGATTACAGGCAGCCGCCATCATGCCCAGCTAATTTTTGTATTTTTAGGACGTATGGGTTTTCACCATGTTGGCCAGGCTGTCCTCAAACTCCTGACCTTGGGTGATCTGCCCGCCTCGGCCTCCCAAAATGCTGGGATTACAGGCACGAGCCACCGCGCCTAGCCCCAAATTTCAAACTCTATGTTCTCGGAGTCCCCTATTGTTTCCTATATTTGGTCACTAAGTACTAAAGTTTATTTTCTTTCCCAATTTCTCTGGCTTCTTCCCTGATTCTCTGAAACAGTGATTCTTAACCTTGGCTGCACATTACCATCACCTGGGATGCTTTAAAATACACTTATTCCCTCGTCAGCTCCCTTCCCCCAGAGATTATGATGTAATTAGTCAAAAGTGCAACTTGAACAGTGGGCAGTGGTTCCCAAACTCTGATGTACATTACAATCACCTGTAAAACATTAAGCACTCCAAATTTAATCTCAGCGTTTGGTGGTAGGTGTCAGGCATTAGCATTTTTCAAAGATTCCACAGGTAATTCCAGTGTCAGCAAAGTTAGGGAGAAAACAAAGTCTGGGGAAGCAGCAATGTTTTAGATATAAATTTACTTCAACTGTGTACGAATTCAATCACATATATTGTTGTGATAAGAAAGGAGGACTTGAACTTAGGATCTAATATACCTTTATATATTTATATGAAGATTTCAAAACTTTCATAAAGATTTGGTAATTATCTCTTCAACAATTTAACTTACCTGTAAATGACACTGAAAATAATTTATTTAATTAAATTTACTGTCAAGTTTCTAGAAGAGAGAAGTCAATTTTTTAAATAGTGTATATTATTTTAGAATATTTTGGTAAAGTAGATTAGCAAAGATTTTTTTGATTGTATGAAGTGGTAATATAAGTTTTATTTAATTGTAGAATAAGGTACATAGACCATGAAGGGAATTGTAATTTTTAAGATGAAAATTGGAGAGCACGGTAACGTATCTTAGGCAATTATGATTGGCAATCATTTATAGCCCAAATGGTGGTTAGCTTTGTAAGTTTAGGCTATTAATTTGAACATTAGTATAATTTCTAGTCTTTGCCAATCTTTTTGAATTTACCCATCTCAGAGCACTCCAATTTCTATTAGGTATCTCAAACTGCTGGAATATAAAAGATGAGATATATAAATAGTTCTCATCCTTTTCCTCCTTTTTACTATAAGCAAGTGGGAAGGGGAAAGTAAAGACTCCTGTCTCTTTCAAAAGAACTTTATTTTAGAAAGTTGAATAAAAGTTTAATGAAACGTCCTTACTTAGACAACTCTTTTCTAGACAAAGGTACAAGGCTTGTATTGAATGTTTTCACAAATTGATTATGAGCTTATTTTTCACACACCTAAATCTCCATAAAGTGTACATTTGCTTTATTTTTTTCTTGAGGCTTTATAGAAAAAAATATATTTCTATATAGGAATTATAGTATACGATCTGTAATACATCAGATCAATTAAAATTAAAAATCCACAGGATTCTCTGTTGTTTCATTGAAGAATAAAATAAACCACTATAGTACATAGTATAAACCACTATATACTATAGCTTTAGGGCTCGTGCCTGGATCATAGGTACTGGCACATTGTTTGCATAGTTAGACAGAGTAATAATAAAGACTAAGTGCTGACTCTGTGCCCGGTGTGTCTTAAATTATTTACATGGATTATTTCACATAACTTCATAATGAGCCACGGAGCTCATACTGCTGCCATCTTCCCTTTTCAGATGAGGACACAGGTTTAGCAGGGTTAACATAGACCATAATTTTGTGTGACAGAATAAAATAAACATACCATTGACCCTTGAACAATATGGGTTTGAACTGTGTGGGTCCACTTATATGCAGAATATTTTGAATAAATATATTCAAAAAATTTGGGGGGACTTGTGACAATTTTAGAAAACTTACAGATGAATTGCATGGCCTAGAAACATCAAAAAAATTAAGAAGTTAGGCATGTCATGAATGCATAAAATATATGTAGATACCAGTCTATTTGATCATTTAATACCATATAATATTTACAAATATATTATAGAAAATTAAAATTTATCAAAACTTACGCACACAAGCACTTACACACCATACATGGTACCATTCACAGCTGAGATAAATGTAAACAAATGTAAAGATGCAGTATAAAATTGTCACTGCATAAAATTCACTGCAGTACATACTGCAGTGCTGTAATAATTTCGTAGCCATCTCCTTTGCTATTGTGTGCTCAAGTGTTGTGAACGTCCCCTTAAAATGTCATGTAATGCTAATCTGTGCAAGCAGTTGTCTCTTCAGTAAATTGCATATCCCAGTAAAAAGTGATTTCTCACTGTTCTTGCATATTTTTCATTGTGTTTAGTGTAATACTGGAAACCCTGAATAACACCATGAGACTCATGAAGTGCCACTAGTGATGCTGGAAGTGCTCCCAAGAAGCAAAAAAAAGTCATGACATTACAAGAAAAAGTTAAATTGCTTGATATGTACCATAGATTGAAGGCTGCAGTTGTGGTTGTCTGCCATTTCAAGATAAATGAGTTCGGTGTAAAGACCATGTTAAAAAAAAAAAAAAAAAAAAAAAAGGAAATTCGTGAAGCTGTAGCTACAGCTGTGCCAGCAGGTGCAAAGCCCTTCACTGTTTGCAAAATTCCTTTTCATCTCGTATTGAAAATGCAGCTTTTATGTGACTGCAGGATTGCTATAAGAAAGACATACCTATAGATTCTTATATGATTTGAGAAAAGGCAAAGTCATTACATGGAAACTTACAGTTAAAGGAAGGTGAAGGATCTAAAGCTGGAGAATTTAGTGCCAGTAAAGAGTGGTTTGATAATTTTAGAAAGAGGTCTGGCTTTAGAAATGTCAAGATAAGAAGAGAAGCAACTTCTGCCAACCAAGAGGCAACGGACATGTTCTCAGACGCCATTAAGAAAATCATTGAGAAGAGAGGATATTTGCCTAAACTGGTTTTTTAATGCAGACAAAAGTGCCCAATTCTGGGAAAAAAATGCCACAAAAGACGTTTATTAGTAAGGAAAAGAAGTGAGCACCAGAATTTAAGGCAGGAAGGCATAGGCTAACTCTACTGTTTTGTGCACATGCATTCAGGTTTATGATCAGGACTGTTCTCATCTATAAAGCTGCTAACCCTTGAAGGGAAAAGATAAACACCAGCCGCCAGTTTTTTGGTTGTACAACAAGAAGTCCTGGAAAATGAAAACACTTTTTCCAGATTGGTTCCATCAATGCTTTGTCCCTTAAGTCAGAAAGTACTTTGCTAGTAAGGGACTGCCTTTGAAAGTTCTTTTGTTATCGGACAATATCCCTAGCCATCCAGATCCCCAAGAGTTCAACACTGAAGATGTCGAGGTGGTCTACTTGCCCCCATATAAAACATCTCTAATTCAGTCTCTAGATAGGGGTTCATAAGGACTTTTAAAGATAATTACACATGGTACTTTATAGAAAGCATTATCAATGCCCTAGAAGAGAACCCTGGTGAAAGATTATGAATTTCTGGAAAGATTACACCAATGAAGATGCCATCATTGTTACAGAAAAAGCCATGAAAGCCATCAAGCCTGAAGCAATGAATTCCTGCTGGAGAAAACTGTGTCCAGATATTGTCCATGACTTCACAGGACTCATGAAAGAATAATTAGGGAAATAATAAAGGAGATTGTGGATATGGGGGAAAAAAAGTGAAGAGGCAGTGAAGGGTTTCAAGATAAGGATCTTGGAGATATTCAAGAGCTAATAGACACTACACCAGAAGAATCAACAGAGAACAACCTGGTGCCAGGTGTGGTGGCGCATGCCTATAATCCTAGCACTTTGGGAGGCCCAGGCAGGCAGATCACTTGAGGTCAGGAGTTCGAAACCAGACTGGCCAACATGGTGAAACCCCATCTCTACTAAAAATATTTTTTCAAAAATTAGCCGGGCGTGATAGCGGGTGCCTGTAATCCCAGGAAAGAAGGAAAGAACAAAGGAAAGGGAAGGGGAGGGGAAAAGAAAGAAAGGGAGGGAGGGAGGGAGGGAGGGAGGGAGGAAGGAAGGAAGGAAGGGAGGGAGGGAGGGAGGGAGGGAGGAAGGAAAGAAAACAACCAACTTGGGAGATGAATGTTTCCAAACCAGTGCCAGACAATAAGGAAAAAGACATAGAAGATGCAGTGCCAGAAAATAAGTTGACATTAGACAACGTGGCAGAAGAGTTCCAATTATTCAAGACTGGTTTTTGACTTCTTTTATGACATGGATCCTTCGATGATATGGGCACTGAAACTAAACCAAATGGTAGAAGAAGAATTGGTACCGTATAGAAACATTTTTAGAGAAATGAAAAAGCAAAAAAGTCAGAAATTACCATGTATTTCCACAAAGTTACAAGAAATATACTGCCTCTTCTGGCTTCCCTTCTATCTCCTGCACCTCTTTTGCCTCTGCCACCACTGAGACAGCAAGATCAAGCCCTCCTCTTTCTCTTCCTCAGCCTATTCAACATGAAGACAAGGATTAAGACCTTTATGATGATCCATTTCCACTTAAAGTAGATCAGGAAATTTATATTTTCTTCCTTATGATTTTCCTAATAACATTTTCTTTTCCATGACTTATTTATTGTAAAATACAGTATATAATACTGTACAAAACGTGTGAATCAACTGTTTACGTCATCAGTAAGGATTCTGGACAACAGCAGGCTACTAGTAAATTTGGGGGGAATCAAAAGTTATATGCAGATTTCCAACTTTGCAGGGCAGTTGAATATCTGCATATAACCCCTTAACTCCTGCATTTTTAAAGAGTGAACTGTATTTTCTTTATTATTTTTTCAACTGCAGGAATTATGGGTAATTTTTTTTCTTTGTGTTTTTCAGCATTTTCCAAATAACTTTTTAAAAGGGAAAAATAAATAAATAAATAACACAGTTACATGGCTGGGCGCAGTGGCTCATGCCTGTAATCACAGAACTCTGAGAGGCACTGTTTGAGCTCAGGAGCTCAAGACCAACCTGGGCAACAAAGTGAGACTTCATCTCTACTACAAATTAAAAAATCAGCCAGGCGTTACCTAAATGTCCTGAGTAAAACAAAGTAGGATGGCACAAGATTTCCTCATAATACTCAGAACACTGTGCAATGTAAAACTTCTGATTATTTCTGGAATTTTCAACTTAATATTTTTGGACTATGGTCGATGACAGGTAACTGAAACCATGGAAAGCAAAAACAGGGATAAGGGGAGGACTACTTATCCCCCTTATCCATGGGGAGATATGTTGAAAAGCTCAACGTATCTTACCACCTAAGAAGAAAATTCTATCTCTGATGCAGTTAATAAGAAAGAAATCTCAAATCAAGACAAAGTAAAATTTGAGGAAGAGCTCTAACTCTCTATTTCACTAATGAGGGGCTTCACTACTAAAGGGCAGCTTTTCTGATTTCCCAGTTATCTTTACTTTCCTCCATTCTGTTAAACAATCAGTTCTGATCTGAGTGGAGCCACCAAATTTATCAATAAGTATACCTTTACGATATTAAGATTTAAATCACAGTACAAAAATACCAAATGCAATACATTGAAGATATCATCCATTTGCTAGGCTAGGCCTGTGTACTCCATGAATGGGCAATAATTTTTTCTTGCCTCAGATACTACTATATTTCCAATTCTTTTTTTTTTTTTTTTTTGAGACAGAGTTTCGCTCTTGTTGCCCAGGCTGGAGTACAATGGCGTGATCTCAGCTCACCGCAACCTCTGTCCCCTGGTTTCAAGTGATTCTCCTGCCTCAGTCTCCCGAGTAGCTGGGATTACAGGCATGTGCCACCATGCCCGGCTAATTTTGTATTTTTTTTTTTTTTAGTAGAGACGGGGTTTCTCCATGTTGGTCAGGCTGGTCTTGAACTCCTGACCTCAGGTGATCCACCCACCTCGGCCTCCCAAAGTGCTGGGATTACAGGTATGTGCCACCATGCCTGGCTACTTTTGTATTTTTTTTTTTAGTAGAGACAGGGTTTCTCCATGTTGGTCAGGCTGGTCTCGAACTCCTGACCTCAGGTGATCCGCCCGCCTTGGCCTCCCAAAGTGCTGGGATTACAGGCATGAGCCACCGTGCCCGGCCTATATTTCCAATTCTTGAGTATAATTTTAATATGCCTTATACACTGGCAAATGTGGCATACTTTAATTTTCATTCTGAAGGAAATGAAAAAGAATATGTCCTTTCACCCTCATTCTTGTGCATTTATCTAGGTGCTTCATGTAGTAAAACTCTTTTTCTGCAAAATTCACCATGGAATGATAGTTTCACTCCAGATGAGCTACGGTGGATGTGATAAAATGCAAATGTGGGTTTCTTGAATGCTAATTCTCCAAGAAAGAAATCAATCCTAAGGCAGGATATGTGGACCAAATGAGGATATTAATACCATGTGATTTGAAAGAAGATTTTTTTTTTTTAAGTACTAACAAGTTTCTCTAATGCAAGTGAATTCTATTAGCCCAGGTAGGGCTATGATTGGCCAGGAGAGAAACTATACTGCAGAATAAATGTAGGAGGTGACACGTAAAGAAAACACTGAGGTAAAACTCATCTCAAGAGAACTGAATAGGATGTAAGCAAAGACAGAGGAAGAAAATAATGCAGGAGATTCAACTGCGTTGGAATTTAGGTCATTGAGAGAAAAAGGCTCATCCCAAAATGAAGAAAACTGCTTGGAATGTGCCAGGAAAAAAAAAAAAATCCTCTCTCAGAAACAAACTAAGAGGAACCAGGAAGTGCTGGCAGCAAGTAAACATGTAAGTAGAAATATGAGGCAAAAAAGAGCTCAAAGACAGAAAGGAGAAAATACAAAAAGGAGTATGCTCTTAGTGAAGAGTCTGAGATTCTATATTTTAAAGCACGCCTGGTGAATTAGGAAAATTTGGAAAAAGAACTAGGAAAGGGCTTGGCTTTGGAGTGAGATCTGGATTATAGACTGTAGCTTCACTGTGTTAGGGGAAAACATTTAACCTCCCTCAGCTAGTCTCCATGTGGACTAATGATTCTAACCTTGCTCATTCTTCCCCAGCATAGGGATGACCCATGTGATTGATGAACTGCTGTTTGTGGCTAAGCCTCTTGCTCCTCCTCCCTCACCCTGGACAGCCATAAAAAGTACATATTCTTCTCTGCTCCTCAGTACCGTAAGCTTCACATGGTGAGGCTTGCTTGTAGGTCTTGCTCTCTGTGGAGATGCATCAGCAGTCAAATGGGCTAACTGATACATCAGACCTACCTATTTTCCAATCTATTATTTACTAGTAATAAAGATGACACATTGATCTTTATCATCGGACTCTTTTTCTCTCAATTGGTTCCGAATTTAGGTGGAAAAAAGACAGCTGAATCCAATTTGAGGTGTTAAAATATTAAGAAAATGTGCATCTTATTAGAGAATTGACAAACCACAGTAATTTGATACCCTAGTATTATGACTTGTTAATTTATGAGTATATACATGTAAAAAAGAGGAGGGGAGAGGGAGAGAAAAGGGAAGAAAAAAAGAAGAAGAAGAGAAGAGGGAGACAGATTACTGATATCCAATTATCAAATATCCAAATAAGGGCTTACCTATAAAAATCTTTAATTTTCTGTCTGTAGACATCGTAGCTCGGCTTCAGTTTCAATTCTAAAATCAACATTACCAATTCCTTTTTTTTTCGTATTTGGAATACAACTTTTAGTCCAGCAGGAACTAGAAGTTATGGAAAGTTAAGGTTATATATCCACTTAGGCTTAGAAACTAGGATAAGTTTTGTAAGCTAACATCTTTGATTACTTCTCTACAACTCAGGAAGAACTGCTGAGGTTGGTCTTTTGTACCAATCTCATTGCAATGCTATTCATCCAAAATATGAAATGGGAAAAATAAAAGAATTGAGAAAGAACCGAGGCAGTTTTACAGTTCAATTTACACACTGAGATTTCATTAGTTTGATTGAAGTGTTTTTTATGAGTACCCTGAATGTCCAATGGACCAATGTTAACTTTAAATTCAAATTCATCCATAGGCAAATATAAATGAGATTTAGATGTTTATTCCTACTACTTACTCTCACCTTCCTTAAAATATGGTAGCCTAAAAATTTTCCAAATAACAAGATATTGAATCTTACACTGTTTTGTGTAAAGCACTTCTCCACAAAGCACAATGCTTATTACAAATGAAATACAACTGATATAAACACAAGTTATGTGGCTCCTTTTTTATCTAAGTACGGGCAAAGAGATCTATATGAACACATCATAACAGACTTATTTTTAAAAAGTTTTCCCCAACTTTTAGGTCATAAGAGTTAAGTAATCTACTTTAAATTAGATCGTAATTAGATCGTAAGAGTTAGGTAATCTAGTTTAAATTTTTCTCTTTTGTGCCATTGACATTTTAATAATAGGACAAGAAAACTACAGATTTAGAATAGTATTTCATGAAGGTTCCAAATTTAGATAAGGGAGTTTTGTATTAATTATCAAAATACACTACCAATAAAAACTGTTGATGGGCTATATGGGGAAAGTACCAGGACATGCACATATATTAGAAAAGAAATAATGCTCTTACAGCCTTCTTTAACATATTTTATGTATTAAATTGGAAAGTCTGTTAAGTACTTCAATGTACCATGAAGTCAACTGGTAACTGTTAAAGTCTACAAAAAAAGTACTTTTTTTGATATTAGTCTTCAAATTAAAAAAAAGGTAGGAAAATGCTTAATTGTAACGTATTCCTATGTTAAATACTTTTCCACCATTAGATACATATCCAGAATCAAATTTCTAATCACGGTTACAACTCCCAAACACTGTAAAATAATTCTGTTCTTTTCATATCAATGCATTTTCATTTTTACTAGAACTAATTACCTTCAAATAAATGATTCAGAGATGTCAAAAGTGACTCTCAGGGAATGTTTCAAGAGGTCCCAGTTTCCTGAATTATAGCCTAGAACATCTGCTTAGCAATCTGGCAAGTAGTATGAAGCCAAAACAGTGTATCTCATATATGGTAGTTGTATCTGACCTCAAGAATGTGACAGCTGGCTACTTGCCTATAATTTTATACTGTAAAAATCTAAAATTCTGCATGCAAGAGACTAGAAAAAACAAGTGTGCCAACAACAGAATCATAGAGTGTATAAGGGCAGCAAGTTGCTTTAGGAAAGTATAATTATTGGCTTATTCATGCTAGAGAAAAGTAAAAAACATTGCTAAAAGAAATTTACTTACAAAAAAAGTAAAGCAACATAAAATTTCATTTTTCTTACAACTCAGAAAAAAAAAATAAAATAAATGTAAAGTTAAACCTGTTGTAAAACTGGAAGAAATAAAACTTAAACTGGACCCTTTCAGAAATAAACTCTTTTAGGTACAAACTCTCAGAAGCATTCCAAGATAAAATCAAACAGAAAAGAAATGAATTTATCAACTACATAAATACAAAATTATTCTATTCAAACTGGCAGTCACCAGTTATAAGTCACTTGACATACACTCTTAACCTAGGCATGAATATATCAGTTGAAGAGTGTTCATAAACAGACTAGCAAGTATTGCAAGTAAACAACATCACATTGTCAGAGACTGCTGCAGTCTGAACCTGATCTTCACTAATCAGCAGGGTTATGATGCTTACATGACCAGACATGAAATGACACTCACTTCAGCGCAATCTACATTCAAATTGATTATGGACTTTTTAATTAGTCTCAAATTCAGAGGTCTAGAAACATATCAATACTTTATCTCTAGAATCACAGCTGACCACCAGTTACTAATAAAGTATACGTATCCAAGATCTCTTACTGGAAAGGGGATGTGAAATTTCCCACTACTACATTTTCATGGAATTCAAAATCATTTCAAAGGCGATTATAAACATGCTTGATAATACGCAGATGAAGACAAAGCATTTTTACGAGAGTCTGTCTTGGATAATTACAGTAAGAACAATAGAAATAACTGATAAGATACGAAACAGGAAGTTGTATTTGATGCAGTAGTGGAAGCCTGAAAGAACAGTGCATCACTTATCCAGCAGTAAGACTTGCACTCTCGTGTATAATACTCCTGAGCCCAGAAAAGTACATCTAACAGTCCACACTAATCTTCAATTCTTATATGGTAAAGATACACAAGTAGATAAAAAATACTCTTACAGAAATCTTACTGAAAACAATTCAAGAATGACTTACATATGAAAAGAATATTTAAAAATTTCAATAGGCAGAGATTAGGAAGAAGTCTCTCAGATAGAAGAAAAGACAAGAGCAGAGGTGATGTAAGAAGAGCACCAGATGAGTTCAAGGAATGCAAGCATTTCAATTGAAGCACAAAAGTACAAGAAAAACCCGATTCTTGTTTTAAATATTTCTAATATTTATTTAAAATAAATTTCTAAGGTAAATATAAGCATAGTTCCGTTGAATTTTCCTGAAAGGCAAAACTGTTGTTAAAAATTGTTGAAATTTCCATGAAAATACTCTTTTTATTTTTATTTTACTTTAAGTTCTGGGATACAAGTGCAGAATGTGTAGGTTTATTACATAGGTATATGTGTGCCACAGTGGTTTGCTGCACCTATCAACCTGTCATCTATGTTTTAAGCCCTGCATGCATTAGCTATTTGTCCCAATGCTCTCCCTCCCCTTGCCACCCAACCCGACTGGCCCAGGTGTGTGTTGTTCCCCTCCCTGTGTCCATGTGTTCTCATTGTTTAACTCCCACTTATGAGTGAGAACATGTGGTGTTTGGTTTTCTGTTTCTGTATTAGTTTGCTGAAGATGATGGCTTCCATCTTCATCCAGTCCCTGCAAAGGACATGATCTCATTTCTTAAGAAAACCCCACTGGGTGTGGTGACTCACACCTGTAATCCCAGCACTTTGGGAGGCCGAGATGGGCAGATCATCTGAGGTCAGGAGTTCGAGACCAGCCTGACAAACATGATGAAACCCCGTCTCTACTAAAAATACAAAATTAGCCGAGCATGGTGACACATGCCTGTAATCCCAGCTACTCGGGAGACTGAGGCAGGAGAATCACTTGAAACCGGGAGGCGGAGATTGTGGTGAGCTGAGATCATGCCATTGCACTCCAGCCTGGGCAACAAGAGCAAAACTCCATCTCAAAAACGAAAAGAAAGAAAAACCCAATTCTTTGTAAAACCATAGAATGGTCTTTGGCTGTATCTCAAATTGGCTTAATTAGGTAAGTTATCCCTCAAATATACTAATTGCCATGTTCCCAAATACATCTTCCAATTCAGCCAATATTTTTTCTAGTTAATTTTTATTTAAGTATTACACACATACAGAAAAGTACACAAAGTACAAAAGTACTAAGTGTACAGCTAAATAAATTTTCACAAAGTGAACAGACACATGTAACCAGCAGTCAGATTAAAAAAAAAAATACTACCAGAACCTCAGAAGCCCCTATCATAAAGCCACCCACTCCTTTAAGTATAAACTCTATCATGATTTCTAATACCATAGGTAAGTTTTGCTTGTTTTTGAACTTTATCTAAATGAAATTATATAGTTTGTACTCTTTGTGACTGGCTCCTTTAATTCAATAGTAAATTTGGAAGGTTCATCCATATTGTTGCATATAATTATACGTTTGTTCATTCCTATTGCAGTAAAATATTCAACTGTATAAAGCACATTTTGAATTCATAATTAGAATTAAGAATTCAATTTACACAATAATTAGATAATAATTACCACTAAAATTAGGATTACCATTTTACCATTGGTGGGAATTGAGATAGCTGGAGTCTTTAGCCACATGAATGCTTCTATTATGTACATACTTATTAACAACAATGGTGTGCTGGAGCTATCTCCTATTGGTTCATGAGAATTTGCTGTCATATTTTCAGGAATTTTTGTGAGTCAGTTGTTAAAATAACCTATTACTAAAAAACATTTTTTTCCCTTTAAACATCATGTGTGTGCCCAGGAAGGGAAGTGATGTGCACTAAAACAGATATCTTGTTAGATAGATGGAAAGCAATTAGAATGTGCTTAGATGTTCTGCACTTAGCACTGTGGTGTTTGGTGCCATAGAAATGCAAATTAACTAAAGCACCAATAAACATAATGTTGATGATGATGAACACTGTTTAAAAATTATTTGAAGATAAGTAGTCAGAGCTTTACCTGTAAGTAGACAAATATGCATTAAGTATATATCTATGCAAGCATATATAGTTAGAGCCATTTTTTCAGTTTATGAAATGTATTTATGCTAATAAAGTTGAATTTAAACTGATTTTCCACAAGCAAATCGTGTTTTCCAAAGCATCCCACTTACATAATTGGAAATGTTTTTCATGGAAGATAATGAAGATGAGAAGTAAATACTGGTCTGGAGTTTGTTTAAAAAGCTTTTGTTCAACAACAATTTTTCAACAATCACTATGTGCCCTGCCCTATATGTAAGCTGAAGATTCAATGCTAAATCCGATGCTCTCTGGTTTCAAGGGTTTTATCCTTTAGTTGGAAACGCAGAGAAGTAAACAAAATATTTGAACAAAATGTGATATGTGTTAACTATTCATCTGACACAGGGCTAATATCCAGAATCTACAAGGAACTTAAACAAATTTACAAGAAAAAAACAAACAATTCCATCAAAGAGTCAGCAAAGGATATGAACAGACACTTATCAAAAGAAGACATTTATGTAGCCAACAAACATATGACAAAAAGCTCATCATCACTGGTCATTAGAGAAATGCAAATCAAAACCACAACGAGATACCATCTCACGCCAGTTAGAATGGCAATCATTAAAAAGTCAGGAAACAACAGATACTGGAGAGGATGTAGAGAAATAGGAACACTTTTATACTGTTGGTGGGAATGTAAATTAGTTCAACCATTGCGGAAGACACTGTGGCGATTCCTCAAGGATCTAGAACCAGGAATACCATTTTACTTAGCTATCCCATTACTGGGTATATACCCAAAGGATTATAAATCATTCTACTATAAAGATACATGCACACGTATGTTTATTGCAGCACTATTCACAGTAGCAAAGACTTGGAACCAACCCAAATGCCCATCAGTGATAGACTGAATAAAGAAAATGTGGCACATATACACCATGGAATACTATGCAGCCATAAAAAAAGGATGAGTTCATGTCCTTTGCAGGGACATGGATGAAGCTGGAAACCATCATTCTCAGCAAACTAACACAGGAACAGAAAACCAAACACTGCATGTTCTCACTCATAAGTGGCAGCTGAACAATAAGAACACATGGACACAAGGAGGGGAATATCACACACTGGGTCCTGTTAGGAGGTGGGGGGCTAGGGGAGGGATAGCATTAGAAGAAATACCAAATGTAGATGACAGGTTGATGGGTGCAGCAAAACACCATGGCATATGTATACCTATGTAACAAACCTGCATGTTCTGCACATGTATCCCAGAACTTAAAGTATAATAATAAAAAAGAAACATGCATGGCATAAAAAACAAACAAAAAAATATAAAAATTAGCCAGGAGTGGTGGCTTGCACCTGTAGTCCCAGCTCCTCAGGAGGCTGATGCAGAAGAATCACTTGAACCTGGCAGGCGGAGGTTGCAGTGAGCCGAGATCACACCACTGCATTACAGCCTGGGTACAGAGCAAGACTCTGTCTCAAACAAACAAAAAAAAGAAAGATAGAGGGCAAACTGGAGAGAAAATATGATCCCCTTAACAACAGCCATAAAACTATAAAATTCCTAGGAAGTAACCTAATAAAGAATATGAAGAGTTTTATGAGGAACTATTTTAAACTCCTTTGAGGACCTAAATAAAACTTAATAATGAAGATTTAACCATGTACATGGTTGAAAAACATAAGATTGTAAAAATATTTTCCCCCATACACAGATCGCACAAATCACCTATAAATTCTTCATTATTTCAATGGACTATAAAAGAGAATGATAAAGATATTCTCAAATTTAGACGAAGAAAATACATGAAGGATAACTGAGACTATTTTGAAAAAGACTAAAAACATAACTAACACAGGTAGTTGCCTACACAACAACCATTTCCCATTCTTTTTTATTAACAGAGGTCTTATTTTGTTCCCCTCCTTCCATGCAAGTGAAAGAATGACCCTATTTCTAGGTCCTCCCCAGTGTACATCCTAAGTGGTCTTAGGTAATCATTGTGGGCCTAATCTCTTTGCCTGTAGTTGGGTTAGATATGGGCATGTGTGTGATTTGGCCAATGATGTATGAAGGGAAGCGTACTGGAGGCCCTCTGCAAAGGTTTCTTCACTCTTAAGAGATAAGTAAAGACAGCTCCTCTTTTAATATTGTGCTTTGGCCTGTCAGAATATGATCCCTGCTATCCTGCAGCCATTTTGTAACCAGGAGGACAAAGCCAACATGTCAATGACAGCCATACTCAGTGGGAAAGAGTGGAATATTTGATGATATTGTTGCACCTTTGAATTAACCTGCTCTGGACTTCTTGTTCATAGCATAATAAATGGTCCTTCCTTACTGTATTAAAAAACTGGAGTGACAACCATAAAAAGGAACAAAATAATGGCATTTGCAGCAACCTGGATGGAACTGGAGACCATTATTCTAAGTGAAGTGACTCAGGAATGGAAAACCAAACATCGTATGTTCTCACTCATAAGTGGGAGCTAAGCTAGGAGGACACAAAGGCATAAGAATGATACAATGGACTTTGGGGACTTGGGGCTTGGGGGAAAGGGTGGGAGGGCGGTGAGGGATAAAAGACTACATATTGGGTATGGTATACACTGCTTGGGTATTGGATGCACCAAAATATCAAAAATTCCACTATAAAACGTAATCATGTAACCAAACACCACCTGTTCCCCAAAAACCTATTAAAACAATATTTTTAATAGAAAATTTAAAAAAAGATAATAGTACTACAGGAAAACACAGAGGGGACCTAACCCAGTCAACTGGAGCAGGAAAAGCTTCCTTGACGAGATGGTATCTAAGTATATGAAGGGAATTTTGGGCAAACAGAGTTGAAGGCAGATTTAGGGGGCCAATAATGATGGTAAATGTAGTGATGGTGCTGGTGTTGGTAGAGGGAACAGCATGTACAAAGCATAGAAGAAGCATAACATGCTTATGGGCATGCACATTTTAAGTATTGCTGAAGGGTTTAATGTAGGGGAATAGAGAGATATTGATGGTGATGTATGAGGTTGGAGAGGTAGGCGGGGGCCAAAATATGAATTAATGATAACCACCATTGTTCAAGGTAAACAGCAGTGTACTAAGAAACTCAATGCATATGTTCTACTGCTAATTATGTCCAAAGAGAATCTTCATAATGCACACAAAGTACCAGTTATCTAAAAATTTCACAAAATACAATATTTCACATCTCATAAGAAATAAAAATTCATTTTATTCTTACGTAAAACTCCATTCAAAGACAACAGAATCTGAGTTCAAAATGATTTAGAATTTTTTTATGATGCCATTATTTTGTGTTTTTTTACAAGTCTATTAGCTTTAATATGGCAGAAAAAGAAAAGAACGAAAGGGAAAATGTTGGCAAATTCAAACACAAAAATCAAGGGCTATTCCATTAAATCTTCATTTGAATAGAATTCCATTTGAATAATAATTCCTTAAATTGGTACTTCTGTTAGTAATAAAAAGTGAATAGACTTTGAGTATTTTTATCATGCTTGAACATGGTATACTAAAAGTATGTCTAGAAGTAGTAACAAAGAGTTAAACTGAATATTTAACAAATAGTTAAATTTAAACCGATTAAAATTTTTGTTCTCACAGTAAGAAGGCAAGATGAAAACTCATTTTGTTCTTTCTTAAAACTACAGAATATTACACATTATTCTAATTGAAATTTTCTCTTTATTAATACTTCTAAGTGGGTATTTCCTAAGAAAAAATTTTCCCCATTCAAAATTTGTGATTACTAGAATACAGAGTGAAAGATTATGGAAGTCTATGCAGAACTTGAAGAGTTTTATGAAAAGGTTTATAAAATTCATTTTGTTCTCTGCCTTTGGATTCTTATAATCCAAAGTAAAGGGAGGAGCAATGCTCAGTAAGGGATAAGGATGTCTCAAGAAAAAATTTGTTATACCATCAACCAGTAAATTTTATTCTCAGAAAATGTCTGGACAGTTATCAATAGCAATTTTTCAGTGATAAAAATTAATTTGCAAATAATAATTAATGTTATTTGGAAGTAAACAAAAAAGTATAATTGTTGAGTATGGCCACTGCCAAGTGGTAATTAATATATGATTACTATATAATGCATACTATAAAAGAAAGATGAATACTTTGGATCATAATTATATACTTTCTTTTAAACCTTTTTATGACCATAATTCTACCTATGCCTTCTGTTTTCAGAAGCTGCAAAAGAGAAATGTCAATTTGGGAGTCAAAAATTTTAATATACCCAGTATTGACCATGTTTTAATCAAAATTATATAGAACAAGTGATCACCAGTTGTTGTGTTTGTTTTTAATCCTGAAATGTCAATTCATTAATAGTCTTAACCACTCAACTGATACATTTTTTAAATTATAAAGGTTTAATATAAGCAAATATAACATAAAAGGTTCTCAGGGATTAAAAAACAAAGGGAATATCCAATTGTGTATATGTGTGTCTGTGTCTGTGTGTGGGGGGGGGGAGAAGGAGGGTGAGGGTGAGAGAGAGAGAGAGAGAGAGAGAGAGAGAGTGCAGGCCGGCCGCGGTGGCTCACACCTGTAATCCCAGCACTTTGGGAGGCCGAGGTGGGTGGATCATGAGGTTAAGACATTGAGACCATTCTGGCCAACATGGTGAAACCCCGTCTCTATTAAAAAAAAAAAAATACAAAAAAAAAATTAGCTGGGCATGGTGGCATGCACCTGTAGTCCCAGCTATTCGGGAGGCTGAGGCAGGAGAATCGCTTGAACCTGGGAGGCAGAGGTTGTGATGAGCCGAGATTGCGCCACTGCACTCCAGCCTGGTGACAGAGGGAGACTCCATCTCAAAAAAAAAAAAGAAAAAAAGAGAGAGTGTGTCATCCCTCAATATCCATGGGGTATACATATAATTGTGTGTGCGTGTTTGTGTGTGTGTGTGTGTGTGTGTGTGTATGCACTTATCCCTCAATATCCATGGGGAATTGTTTTCATGACCCGCTACGATATCAAAACCAATGGATGCTCAAGTGCCTTATATAAAATGGTGTAGTATTTGCTTATAGCCTACATATATCCTTCTGTATACTTTAAATCATCTCTACCTTACTCATAATACTCCAAACAATGTAAACAGTTGTTATACTATATTGTTTAGGAAATAATGACAAGGAAAAAAGTCTGTATATATTTAGTACAGATGCAACCTTTCATTTAAAAAAAAAATTTTTTTTGAGTATTTTTAACCCATGGTTGGAAGAATCCATAGTTGTGGCACCCACAGATGCAAAACCCATGGAAACAGAGGGCCAAATATAGTCTCTTTTCAAAAGTAATCTTAAATTTCATTGCTCTGTGACATTTATACAGATTTGAGCATCACGAAAAATACAACAGATTAACACCATTCATGCCAATTTTTCTCTCACCTAAGAAAATTGTTTCTGAAATGTGTTACAATAAAATGCTTAAGCAAATAATTTACTCGAAGAGTAAAAATTAAATATCTAATAGGCAAATTCAAATAAGCAAACTGCCTCTCTGGTTAAATGAACTAATTAATTTAATCACAAAAAACAAATACAATGCCAGTTTTTCATTTTAAGATTAAATTTTCTGATTTTATTACACCAAAATAATAGAAGAGCACTGAGAAATTATTGGGTCACTATTTTAATTGTTTATATAGTACTGACTATCTCAAAATACATTTTCTTTTTAAAACCGACTCATAGCTTTAAACTTAATATATTGTTAAGTGCTTCCTACACAACCCAATTTTTTTGTCTAAAGTGAACACTGCAAATTGTCTTGGATAAGCAAGCATGAAAAAGCAACACTATTTATTAATTTTGTATAAGTTATCCTCCACCCAAGAGATTCCATGGAGGGAAAGAAGAGCAAGTCTGAATTTCACCATACAGTGCCACAGGCAGAAAGTGAGAGAAACTAAACAAATGCATCCTGGAGAGAGAGAATATGCCTGCAAGTAGCAAATGACCTACTACATACCTTGCTATACAAGCTTTGATGTTATAATTTGTTAATTTCCAGGAAAAAAGGCAATTACCAATACCTTAAGTTTGTTCTGAGAGAAGTATTTAACTTCTTTAAGTTTTGATCACAAACAACATACACAGTTCAAAAAGGCAGTAGTTTTTAAGCCATTACAATACCAAGTAATTGTGCCTGAAAAGTTTAATGAAAAGACAATTTCTTACTGTCAGAAAATGCAAACTAAGAAGTACATTAAACTTTCCTTAAGAAAGTTTAAAAATATTCTTGGCATCTGCTTCTCTGGATAAATGTTCTCTTAAATATTTTCAAGACCAATTCATTGTAAGAAAAGATAATTTTATTCAAATATGCAGCTCATGGTATGAATAAGCAAGTATTTATTCCTCAATAGAACTGGCAAGCCTTTCAAATAGTTTTTTTTTTTTAAATCAAACCTACAAAGTTACCAATTGGGAATTTTAACATATACGCATATTTGCACACAGGTAGGCATGTACGTCTATGTATATGTGTGTAATCATGAATGTTTACAAATAAGTATTTTAATAATTAAGAAATAAATTGATCCTTATTATTGTTATTTAACACCCTATGTTCACACTGCACCATAACGGAAATACATAAATGTATAAAGATATAATTTCATATCTTAAGTTGTGTCCTTTATTTCTAAACTAAGTTTTCAATCTACATATATAACCATAAAGATAAGAATTTAAAAGAATTATTTTAAAATGGCTAAGCCCGAGTACCACTATGAAATATGGGAAAACTGAAAATTATTACAAAAGGAATGGTTTTCATTATCAAAAGGAAAAGCAAAGCTGTATTGCCTACTTAACAGTATTTCCCCAAATTTTTAAAATAAGTTTCTTTTGGAGAAATATTCATATCATTTATCATTACCACTGTATTACTGCAGAAATAAAAAGCCAAATGAGGCCTTCTTACAAATATTAATTTTCTTCAGTGCTATTAATATTTTATTCTGTAGTTTTCATTTATAAAATAATAAATTGTGAAATAACTTATTTTCATTCAGAACTTAAGTTATAGCATGTACATTCATCGTAAGTTCTACTCTAGGTAACAAAATGTAATAGTCTGCTATGCTATACCATTTCTGCATGGCAGTCCTAACATAATATGGATTAAACCTTATGATCTTATAAAGTCAAATGTGAATGGCCTTGAAACTATATCAGTTTTTTTTAAACTCAGAGTGTATATACCTAACACACTATCTGTGCTCTTCATTATTAAGTAGTCTTCTTCCAAAAGGTTCAATCTTTCTGAGGCATAATCATTCCTGAATATCCATTTCATAAACATGGTACCATCTTTCCAATACAAATTATACACACAAAGCAACAAAACATATTTTAAGATTGTTGACATCTGAATGCATACTTATTAGTACAAGGTTACAAGTTATATTTACATTTGGAGTAAACTGGTAATAGCATATTCATTTTAAAATATGAAGGTACATGATTCTAAATAGGCAAAGTATACCAATTATATTCCACCTAATTCTTACACTTCACTACAAATTTTAGTCATGATTTGTTTTCTGTCTAGAAAAACAAAAGATTATACATTCCGGATAAAAAGTTAAAATACTGTTATGTTACTATCCAGGAACCACTGTTGAAATTCTGTCTTAATTTAAGGATGTCACATTGTAAATAAATAATTAGTAGATATGTCTTTTTCATATTAAATCTTTAACTTATAATTAGGTATTAGTTAGAATTTCTAATATGTGTTGAAATAGGCAATTTACAGTGAAATTAATATTTTTTAAATTCCTTTTATTTACATCAAACAGTTGAATAAAATCAAACAATATCAGAATATCAGAAGAAAATAATATCAGAAGCATATTGAGCAATTCTTATGGACGCTATTATTTACTCTTAAGTTCACATGTATGACATTATTTTCTTTAAAATACCTTATTTTACTGATTGTGTAAATATAATACATTTAATCTAAGGCTTGTTAATTTAAGCCTACAGTGTAAACTATATTTTCATAAACAAATTACCTACTTCATGGCTTAGTGTCTCAGTTATTTCAAGTTTAGACTATTTCCTACTACTAAAAGCTAACATTCTTTCTACTTCAGTTCTTCTCAAATTAAAGAAACTCAGGGGATAAGCTGATAATTAATGAAAATAAATGAGTTTTTAAAATAATGTTTAATATAAAAATATAAAGGCTAAAAACACCAGAAACCACAGGTACAGTGAGAAATGCAATCCTGACCTATCTTTAATGTTTTGAATTTAAACCCAGGCTACTCAGGAATTGTCAATTAATTATTCCAGTTATTGATGACACTTTTCTCTAGGGAAGTTATATTAAAAGTTTAACCCTGGAGCAAGTCACGGCTTCCCCGTTCCTTGAAGGTGTCCAAAGCATTGATTATAACTGCAGGAAGTGTTACTTTCTACTCAGAAAATCTCACCCTTCACAATGTTACACACTCTCTCACTCCCAAAATGGCTCTGATTCAGCAATTCGGATTGCTTCAGCTGATTAAAGGAAGGACCACAGAAAAGGGATTGACATTTAAAGCAAAATAAAAGGGAGAGAAAAAAAAAATCCAGATCGTGGATATAGTAGCGCAAAGCTCAAGAGAAAAGCAGATTTGAAAAAGACATCAGAGTGACTCAAAAAAGAACAACATGACAGAAATTAAACAAGATTTTTATGTTCGCCCTCTATGCATTTAAACTCATCTCAACCTCCACTGAAACTCTGATCATACACAAACCCCAAGGCTTTTGACATACTTTCAAAAACCTACACCCTTTCTTTCTCTAAGTCTCCAGAGTCACTTCTTAGATAGCCAAGAAAAAACAGAATTCAAATATGCATGTCACTGAAAAATACAAAGGCCAAATTATAATTTTAACCAATATTTTTCATGTAAAAATAATATCTAATTGTTTTAAAATTCAGTGTCTTTCCTCTTTTTAGTGAAAACAGCTAGGTTAGCTGTGACAATTATTTGAAACCAGGTGCAGACACAGGTAGAGGAATAGATAGATATTAGGCATAAGAGACCTTGTAATATTTCTCTTAGGATGATGTCAGAATATCAAAGTGCTCTATACTATCACAGATTACTCTTCACTTGACCATAGAAAGAACTTAAGCATATCCTTTATTAGTACATTAGTTCAGTACTAGAGACAATCTAGGTACAAACAGTTATTACAGAATGGCTTATCATATCTCTCTCAAAAACAGTGACCAAAATTCCAGAAGGTAATTGGATTTTCAAAACTGAACATAGTTTCTCCCCGCTCTACCCCATTCAGTCATGACAGGGCTAGAAGGTAATGATATATCTGCCATGATGCAACAAGCAGACCTGTCTTCTGTCAAGAGTTGAAATCATAAAGGAATAAGCTGTCGTTAACAACCTCTCTCCAAACACTAGAGCTGTCATCTCATTGTTTTCTTTGCTGGCATGGGGCTGGGGTGGCCTCATATACCTTGTCAATTCAGTAATGTGCTAAGCTTTCAACCATTTCTGGAATTTTTAGCTTCAACAATCTTTTATGAAGTCTCCAATGTAAAAACACATTTTCTTTAATTTATATTTTCTCTCAAAGTTTACTTTTAAAATTTAGAATTAGTGATCTTGGTTTCAACTTATCATTTAGAAGTCTTACATTTCAAATAAAAAAATTGTGTTTATTAAAAAAACTTTTTTTGAAATATAAATTTCAGTGGCTTAAATTCAACCACTCTTTAAGGGAAAAAAAAAAAAACCAATGATCATTCAAAGGAGTTGCTTGCAGTTTTATACTCAAACATTTATTATATGTTAAGTTCACTTGGAAATAGTTAAGTCAATAACTACAAGATCACAATAATCATATTTCATGACTACTTAAAATATTTTAATTATAAAAGTAATATCTTTCTAAATATAAAAGTAAAACCTACTCAAAGAAAAAATAAAAATAAAGAGAAGAATTGAAAATGAAATCTAAAAGAAGAAACTTCGTGGTTTCTTGCATAAACTTCCAGGAACATTAATGTGAATCCATGTATGCATGTAGATGTAGATGTGTACATGTATAAGTGTACTTTTTAAACAAATTAGCTCATTTTTCTGTTTTTATCTGGTAACTCTTAGACATCATTCCAGATTTATGAACACACATATATACACATACAACTTGTTATTTTTAATAACTACATAGTCTTCCATGATATGAATATGCCATCATTAAATCAAATAGTTCCCTACTGGTGGATGTTTAGTTGGTTAGAATTTTTTGTGTTATTACAAACTGCTGTTATGAGCATCCCTATGTATACTTCGTGCACTGCTCTGGTGTAAATTCTTATGAATGAAATTTAAGGTCAAAGATTAGTGTACATGTTAAATTTTGGAAGACATTACTAACCTGCCATCTAAAATGATTACTCCAATTAACATTTTCACTAATATTTAAATATGATATTATCAATTTATTATCAAGTAATTTATAATTTGCCAATCTGATATGTTGAAAATAGTACCTTGTTTTAATAAGTATTTCTTTAATTTTCACAAATACTTTCAATGACTATCAAAAAAAGTATCAAAGTCTGTAAGTCATTTGAACAAAGGTATATTTAAAAGTGCCAAGTAATCTGCATATTTTTTCTCTGAGCCCTTAAACAAGAATCTTTTGCCATACTCTATACTCTGTTTAGACTACATAAATATTAAATAATTTCTCATAAGCAGCTAGATGGCATTACTCTTCTTAAAAATAGCCATGTCCTATATTAATATAGTACTTTTATTTTCTTATTATTATCTACTAGGCACAGGTATCCATTATAACCCTGTTAAAATCTTCCTGTCACCAAGTTTGTCAAATACTTATGCTGAAATAGAAAGATCTTGTAGTATTTAGTTTGAATACTGGAGTTGAGGGCTGTAGTTAAGAACATGTTAACTAAAAGTTTATTACTGAAATTACTGAAAAAAGTCACACCATATTCTAGATAACCATCTATAATGGCTCCATGCTGTGAAAAAAAATCTTAATCCTGTATTCAATCAGCTTTTCAAATTTATACATCAAAAAACGGGGGAAAAATCAAAATGAAATGAAAAGAATCAAAACATCAATGGCCAGAATAGAAAATTAAGCCATAGCTTATGAAAAGAGACATGATTTAGAAACTAAAAAACTCTAACTCAACTTTCAAAGCATTCAATTCACATCACAGTCAAGTAACAGTTTAGGTAGTCTTTAGGTTCATTATAATTTAAATAATTTCTAGTAGAAAATCCTAAAATTTTCTAGTGTGATGAATATTGCTACATAAGGAGGTCATCTTTGAGGTTTACAAAGCATTTGGCTATATATAAATTTGCTTTAACATTATTTCTTTTAAAAAGATACAAGTTGTAAAGTGAACTACCTGTCACTGGAATGGCCAGGTTAAAAAAATATTTAATTAAAATGCTACACTGAATTCTTTTGATTATCTCTATTCTTGCCACAAATGTCACTAAAATCTCATTGAAGAAAAAGAAAAGCCAGATACGGTGGCTCACACTGCAATTCCAGCACTTTGGAAGGCTGATGCAGGAGGATTGCTTGAGCTCAGGAGTTCGAGACCAGCCTGGCCAACATAGTAGGACCCCATCTCGCCAAAAAAAATAAATAAATAAAAGTGTGCCTATACTCTCAATTACCCAGCAGAATGAGGTGGGAGGATCACTTGAGCCCAGGAGGTCAAGGCTGCAGTGAGCCACGATCATGCCACTCAACTCCAGCCTGGGTGACACTCTGCCTCATGAAAAGAAAAGAGGAGAGGAGAGGGCAGGAGAGGGGAGGGGAGGGGAGGGGTGAGGGGATAGGAGGGGAAGGGAGGAGGGAGAAAAGGAGGGAAAGAATGGGAAGAAGAATGAAAGAACAAAAGACAGAAAGAGATGAAAAAGAAGAAAGAGGGGTGGTATTCAAACATCAGGACAAAATAAATGGTAGAAGAGAAAATGGAGGATACAGATGTCACTTCTGTATATATTTGTAGAAGACTAAGTTGATGGAGGAGTAGGTACTGGCTTGACATGACAGCACAAATTCACACTTAAGTGCCTCCGGAAGGAGAAAATGACTTAAAAGTACGCCAACTCACCCAAAGAAGTCCAGAAATACTCAGAAATTGGGGCACCGGTTACCTTGGAAAACCTTGGAATGTAAGGGTAGGCCATGACACTAAAAACAGGGGCCTTAGTTGTAAGTTCAAGTAAGGCGCAGTTACCCCACTCTCCAAAAAACAAAGACAACAGAAAACCAAAAACCAGGTCATAATCTGACATGTGTGGCCAACACTGTAAGAGACAAGAGATTTTTCCTTTGCAGAAATGTAATCTATAGGCCAGGCGCGGTGGCTCACACCTGTAATCCCAAGACTTTGAGAGGCTGAGGTGGGCAGATCACCTGAGGTCAGGAGTTCGAGATCAGCCTGGCCACACAAAAATTAGCCAGGCGTGGTGGCAGGTGCCTGTAATCCCAGCTACTTGGGAGGCTGAGGCAGGAAGAACCACTTGCACCTGGGAGGTGGAGGTTGCAGTGAGCTGAGATTGCACCATTGCACTCCAGCCTGGGCGACAGAGCAAGATTCCGTCTCAAAAAAAAAAAAAAAAAAGAAATGTAATCTATAAAAGTACTAGACTATGGGACATTAAAGCGTAGAAGAGAGACACAAAACTCAAATCAGGCGTACTAATCAGAAATCTGCACAATGATTTTTAAAAAGAGTTCCATTTCAAAATATGATTGAAAAACCTTAAAAATTCTATGGAATGGTTAAAAGAAAAAGTAGGCAATCTCCCAGAAATGACTGGAAATATAGAATAAAAATAAGAAAGAATGGATAAGATAAAGACTTATTCCAGTAACTCAAAACCACATAAGAGCTAAATAAAGAAGTGTAAAATTATCAAGAAACAATACAAAAAAAATTTCTCAGAACTAAAGATCATGAGTGAATATAAATGGAAAGAAATCACCAAGTGCCAAACAATGAAACAAATAACAATGAAACAAAACACCAAGACTCAGGAAATTCTTAAAAGCAGTATGATTCACTTCTTTTTTTTTTTTTTCTTTTAAGGCATATATATATATTTTTTAATTAATTAATTTATTTATTTATTATTATTATACTTTAGGTTTTAGGGTACATATGCGCAATGTGCAGGTTAGTTACATATGTATACATGTGCCACGCTGGTGCGCTGCACCCACTAACTCGTCATCTAGCATTAGGTATATCTCCCAATGCTATCCCTCCCCCCTCCCCCAACCCCACAACAGTCCCCAGAGTGTGATGTTCCCCTTCCTGTGTCCATGTGTTCTCATTGTTCAATTCCCACCTATGAGTAAGAATATGCGGTTTTTGGTTTTTTGTTCTTGCGATAGTTTACTGAGAATGATGATTTCCAATTTCATCCATGTCCCTACAAAGGACATGAACTCATCATTTTTTATGGCTGCATAGTATTCCATGATTCACTTCTTAACACCAGGGAGAAGGAGAAGCTTACATAGAGTGGAACAAAAGGATTCAAAGCCAAAATGGTTTCAAGACTTTCAAATTAAAACACTGGAAACTAGAAGACAATGAAACAAACCCTTCAAATCTCAATAAAAAGTACTTTCTACCTGGAATTCTATGTCTTTTGAATCTTTAAAATAAAGCGAACAAGTAGACTGAAGGCATTTTTCAGAAATGCAAGGGTTCAAAAATTTATCTTCCATTTGATGGGTCCAACAAAATGAGGGCATATATCAAGAAACCACAGATCATTAGATACAGGAAACAGGAGCTTCCTGTATCTAATAATACAGGAAGACAAGACATTGATATTGAAGACGAGAGAAACTAAAGTGAAACCCAGGATAATACACAGGTAAGCAGGCTTAGAAAGTGACCAGTCAAGATTGAAACAGAGTCCACAGGGTTCCAAAAGAGAGTACTCCAGAGGAAGAACATGAAACTATGAGATTATCTGATAAGTTTAATCATGTCAAAAATTAAGAGACCAATGGAGATCTGAATTAATAATACAGAAAAAATTAGAAACTAGAAAATTATTAATTCCATGAAAACAAAGACATTGTATCAAAAATGAAAAGCAATCATATTATCTACCTGGCTCAGCCATTAGCAATATTATGGTTGTAGTAGTACTGTAAAGCTTGATTCCTGATTCTACCATAACAGAAAGTGAATGATAAATCAAAAGACAGAACTATAATTTTAAAATATGGATACAATGAGTATAAATAAAACCAAAATGTATTGAAAATGATTAAATCTAAGGAACAGGACTAACAGGTAGGGATGGATTAGGAAAAGATAACACTTATTTTCATACTATGTCTTGGTTTTACTTGATTTTTATTTATTTATTTATTTATTTTTAGTATAAGAGCATTTTTATTTTTATTTATTTATTTTTTTATTTTTTTTTCTTTATTATTATTATTATTATTATACTTTAGGCTCTATGGTACATGTGTGCAACGTGCAGGTAAGTTACATATCTATACATGTGCCATGCTGGTGCGCTGCACCCACCAACTCGTCATCTAGCATTAGGTATATCTCCCAATGCTATCCCTCCCCCCTCCCCCCACCCCACAACAGTCCCCGAAGTGTGATGTTCCCCTTCCTGTGTCCATGTGTTCTCATTGTTCAATTCCCACCTATGAGTGAGAATATGCAGTGTTTGGTTTTTTGTTCTTGCGATAGTTTACTGAGAATGATGATTTCCAATTTTATCCACGTCCCTACAAAGGACATGAACTCATCATTTTTTATGGCTGCATAGTATTCCATGGTGTATATGTGCCACATTTTCTTAATCCAGTCTATCATTGTTGGACATTTGGGTTGGTTCCAAGTCTTTGCTATTGTGAATAATGCCGCAATAAACATACGTGTGCATGTGTCTTTACAGCAGCATGATTTATAGTCCTTTGGGTATATACCCAGTAATGGGATGGCTGGGTCAAATGGAATTTCTAGTTCTAGATCCCTGAGGAATCGCCACACTGACTTCCACAAGGGTTGAACTAGTTTACAGTCCCACCAACAGTGTAAAAGTGTTCCTATTTCTCCACATCCTCTCTAGCACCTGTTGTTTCCTGACTTTTTAATGATTGCCATTCTAACTGGTGTGAGATGGTATCTCATTGTGGTTTTGATTTGCATTTCTCTGATGGCCAGTGATGGTGAGCATTTTTTCATGTGTTTTTTGGCTGCATAAATGTCTTCTTTTGAGAAGTGTCTGTTCATGTCCTTCGCCCACTTTTTGATGGGGTTGTTTGTTTTTTTCTTATAAATTTGTTGGAGTTCATTGTAGATTCTGGATATTAGCCCTTTGTCAGATGAGTAGGTTGCGAAAATTTTCTCCCATTTTGTAGGTTGCCTGTTCACTCTGATGGTAGTTTCCTTTGCTGTGCAGAAGCTCTTGAGTTTAATTAGATCCCATTTGTCCATTTTGGCTTTTGTTGCCATTGCTTTTGGTGTTTTAGACATGAAGTCCTTGCCCACGCCTATGTCCTGAATGGTAATGCCTAGGTTTTCTTCTAGGGTTTTTATGGTTTTAGGTCTAACATTTAAGTCTTTAATCCATCTTGAATTGGTTTTTGTATAAGGTGTAAGGAAGGGATCCAGTTTCAGCTTTCTACATATGGCTAGCCAGTTTTCCCAGCACCATTTATTAAATAGGGAATCCTTTCCCCATTTCTTGTTTTTCTCAGGTTTGTCAAAGATCAGATTGTTGTAGATATGTGGCATTATTTCTGACGGCTCTGTTCTGTTCCATTGATCTATATCTCTGTTTTGGTACCAGTACCATGCTGTTTTGGTTACTGTAGCCTTGATTTTTAAAATCATATGCATGAATCACAGTTTTATTCTAATATATTTAAATGTACATTTATTTTCATTTATCTTGCCTTAGATATGCCATACTTCTTCAACAACATGATTTATGCTTTTACTCTCAAAAACATTCAGCCACTAATACATGTTTTTCTCCTATTTTTTTCTGTTGCTTCTCTGAAACATCTGATAGAAGAGTATTGTGTTACTCTATTTTCCATGACTTTTTAATCTGCCATATTTTTTCTCATTTCCTCTGCGCTGTATTCTGCATACTGTCTTCCTTAACTCTAGCTTTCAATTTACTAATTCTCTTTTGATAGTTTCATGATCTGACTTTTCTTGTGATGAATCATTTCTTCATATAATTTGTAGTTTCTCACTGAATTCATCTTCAGTAGGGATTTATTCTAGGTTGTAAAGTGTTCCTATATGGCAGTATTACGCTTGCTTCTGCCAGGTGCCCCAAAGGTTTCATTGGTCCAGAATTCATTTTTATATTAATTACAGTGTTTAAGATTTTCACATTAAGTGTGTCACCTAAATTCAAACTGCAAATCCAAATCCACTTCTGGGTTAGGGTCTGGGTCTCCTATTTCCCAACATAAGTTGTTTATTTACCCTACCTGGTACCTTTAGCAAAGAAAAATCCTTTTAAGAATTATCTTTTATTTTTTATTTTAGAGATGAGGTCTCACTCTGTCACCCAGGTGGGGTGCAGTCACACGATCTTAGCTCACTGCATCTTCAAACTCTTGTGCTAAAGTGATCTTCCCACCTAAGCCTCTTAAGTAGCTGGCATTACAGGCACTAGCCACAAAGACTGGCTGGAAACATTTCACCTCTAAGCAGTGACCTGATTCTTCCCTCTACTCATCCTTTTATTACAAAGGTGGCAACTTCCAGGGTCTTACCTATATCCAGGGCTCTTAGTTTTAGCTCCCACCTCTCAGTCCCAAAGATATAGATCATGTGTATGTGATACAGATAATGTGTGGCCTTGGGTTCATATCTTACCAGCTAACCCCTGAAGCTGCAACACCTTCCAGGGATTTACCACTGTGTTGTAAGTTATCTCTTACACTCAGGCATTTAGGAAATCCTTTTCTTTTTCTTTTAATTTTTGTACGTACCTAGGTGTATATATTTATGGGGTACGTGAGATACTTTCATGCAGGCATACAAGAAGTAATAATTACATCAGGCGTGAGCCACTTCGCCCGGCCCACACCTGATGTAATTATTACTTATTGTATGCCTGTAATCCCAGCACTTTGGGAGGCCGAGACGGGCAGATGACAAGGTCAAGAGATCGAGACCATCCTGGCCAACATGGTGAAACCCCATCTCTACTAAAAATACAAAAATTAGCTGGGCATGGTGGCACACGCCTATAGTCCCAGCTACTTGGGAGGCTGGGCAGGAGAATCGCTTGAACCAGGGAGGCGGAGGTTGCAGTGAGCCGAGATCACACCACTGCACTCCAGCCTGGCGACAGAGCAAGACTCTGTCTCTAATAATAATAATAATAATAATAATAGTAATAATAATTACATCAGGGTAAATGGGGTGTCCATCACCTCAAGCATTTATCCTGTGTGTTACAATCCAATTATACTCTTTCAGTTCTTTTTAAATGTACAATAAATCATTGCTGACTGCAATCACCCTACTGTGCTCCAAATACTAGATCTTACTCAGTCGATCTCACTATAGCTTTGTACCCATTAACTATCCTCCCTCCCCTACAACCCATCATCATTCCCAGCCTCAGGTAACCGTCATTCCACTATCTCCCTGAGTTAAACTTTCAATTATTAGCTGTTATTTATTTGAGAATTTATTCTCAATAAATTCTCAGTTTTATTTACTAAGAATAAATAAATTTGAATTTGTTCTCAAATAAGTGAGAACATGTGAAGTCTGTCTTTCTGTGCCTGGATTATTTCATTTAACATAAAGACCTAGGGGGGAGGAGCCAAGATGGCCAAATAGGAACAGCTCCGGTCTACAGCTCCCAGCGCGAGCGACGCAGAAGACAGGTGATTTCTGCATTTCCATCTGAGGTACCGTGTTCATCTCACTAGGGAGTGCCAGACAGTGGGCGCAGGTCAGTGGGTGAGTGCACCGTGCGCCAGCCGAAGCAGGGGCGAGGCATTGCCTCACTCGGGAAGCGCTAGGGGTCAGGGAGTTCCCTTTCCAGGGGTGACAGACCTGGAAAATCGGGCCACTCCCACCCGAATACTGTGCTTTTCCAACGGGCTTAGGAAACGGTGCCCCAGGAGAGTATAGCCCGCACCTGGCTCAGAGGGTCCTACGCCCACGGAGTCTCGCTGATTGCTAGCACAGCAGTCTGAGATCAAACAGCAAGGCGGCAGCGAGGCTGGGGGAGGGGCGCCCGCCATTGCCCAGGCTCGCTTAGGTAAACAAAGCAGCCTGGAAGCTTGAACTGGGTGGAGCCCACCACAGCTCAAGGAGGCCTGCCTGCCTCTGTAGGCTCCACCTCTGGGGGCAGGACACAGACAAACAAAAAGACAGCAGTAACCTCTGCAGACTTAAATGTCCCTGTCTGACAGCTTTGAGGAGAGCAGTGGTTCTCCCAGCAAGCAGCTGGAGATCTGAGAACGGGCTGACTGCCTCCTCAAGTGGGTCCCTGACCCCTGACCCCCGAGCAGCCTAACTGGGAGGCACCCCCCAGCAGGGGCAGACTGACACCTCACAAGGCCGGCCAGGTACTCCAACAGACCTGCAGCTGAGGGTCCTGTCCGTTAGAAGGAAAACTAACAGAAAGGACATCCACACCAAAAACCCATCTTTACATCACCATCATCAAAGACCAAAAGTAGATAAAACCACAAAGATGGGGAAAAAACAGAGCAGAAAAACTGGAAACTCTAAAAAGCAGAGTACCTCTCCTCCTCGAAAGGAACGCAGTTCCTCACCAGCAACGGAACAAAGCTGGACGGAGAATGACTTTGACGAGCTGAGAGAAGAAGGCTTCAGACGATCAAATTACTCCGAGCTACGGGAGGATATTCAAACCAAAGGCAAAGAAGTTGAAAACTTTGAAAAAAATTTAGAAGAATGTATAACTAGAATAACCAATACAGAGAAGTGCTTAAAGGAGCTGATGGAGCTGAAAACCAAGGCTCGAGAACTACGTGAAGAATGCAGAAGCCTCAGGAGCTGATGCGATCAAATGGAAGAAAGGGTATCAGCCCTGGAAGATGAAATGAATGAAATGAAGCGAGAAGGGAAGTTTAGAGACAAAAGAATAAAAAGAAATGAGCAAAGCCTCCAAGAAATGTGGGACTATGTGAAAAGACCAAATCTACGTCTGATTGGTGTACCTGAAAGTGACGGGGAGAATGGAACCAAGTTGGAAAACACTCTGCAGGATATTATCCAGGAGAACTTCCCCAATCTAGCAAGGCAGGCCAACATTCAGATTCAGGAAATACAGAGAACGCCACAAAGATACTCCTCGAGAAGAGCAACTCCAAGACACATAATTGTCAGATTCACCAAAGTTGAAATGAAGGAAAAAATGTTAAGGGCAGCCAGAGAGAAAGGTCGGGTTGCCATCAAAGGGAAGCCCATCAGACTAACAGCGGATCTCTCGGCAGAAACCCTACAAGCCAGAAGAGAGTGGGGGCCAATATTCAACATTCTTAAAGAAAAGAATTTTCAACCCAGAATTTCATATCCTGCCAAACTAAGCTTTATAAGTGAAGGAGAAATAAAATACTTTACAGACAAGCAAATGCTGAGAGATTCTGTCAGCACCAGGCCTGCCCTAAAAGAGCTCCTGAAGGAAGCGCTAAATAAACATGGAAAGGCACAACCGGTACCAGCCACTGCAAAATCATACTGAAATGTAAAGACCATCGAGACTAGGAAGAGACTGCATCAACTAACGAGCAAAATAACCAGCTAACATCATAATGACAGGATCAGATTCACACATAACAATATTAACTTTAAATGTAAATGGACTAAATGCTCCAATTAAAAGACACAGACTGGCAAATTGGATAAAGACTCAAGACCCATCAGTGTGCTGTATTCAGGAAACCCATCTCACGTGCAGAGACACACATAGGTTCAGAATAAAAGGATGGAGGAAGATCTACCAAGCAAATGGAAAACAAAAAAAGGCAGGGGTTGCAATCCTAGTCTCTGAGAAAACAGACTTTAAACCAACAAAGATCAAAAGAGACAAAGAAGGCCATTACATAATGGTAAAGGGATTAATTCAACAAGAAGAGCTAACTATCCTAAATATATATGCACCCAATACAGGAGCACCCAGATTCATAAAGCAAGTCCTGAGTGACCTACAAAGAGACATAGACTCCCACACATTAATAATGGGAGACTTTAACACCCCACTGTCAACATTAGACAGATCAATGAGACAGAAAGTCAACAAGGATACCCAGGAATTGAACTCAGCTCTGCACCAAGCGGACCTAATAGACATCTACAGAACTCTCCACCCCAAATCAACAGAATATACATTTTTTTCAGCACCACACCACACCTATTCCAAAATTGACCATATACTTGGAAGTAAAGCTCTCCTCAATAAATGTAAAAGAACAGAAATTATAACAAACTATCTCTCAGATCACAGTGCAATCAAGCTAGAACTCAGGATTAAGAATCTCACTCAAAACCGCTCAACTACATGGAAACTGAACAACCTGCTCCTGAATGACTACTGGGTACATAACGAAATGAAGGCAGAAATAAAGATGTTCTTTGAAACCAATGAGAACCAAGACACAACATACCAGAATCTCTGGGATGCATTCAAAGCAGTGTGTAGAGGGAAATTTATAGCACTAAATGCCCACAAGAGAAAGCAGGAAAGATACAAAATTGACACCCTAACATCACAATTAAAAGAACTAGAAAAGCAAGAGCAAACACATTCAAAAGCTAGCAGAAGGCAAGAAATAACTAAAATCAGAGCAGAACTGAAGGAAATAGAGACACAAAAAATCCTTCAAAAAATAAATGAATCCAGGAGCTGGTTTTTTGAAAGGATCAACAAAATTGATAGACTGCTAGCAAGATTAATAAAGAAAAAAAGAACAATCAAACAGATGCAATAAAAAATGATAAAGCGGATATCACCACCAATCCCACAGAAATACAAACTACCATCAGAGAATATTACAAACACCTCTACGCAAATAAACTAGAAAATCTAGAAGAAATGGATAAATTACTCAACACATACACCCTCCCAAGACTAAACCAGGAAGAAGCTGAATCTCTGAATAGACCAATAACAGGAGCTGAAATTGTGGCAATAATCAATAGCTTACCAACCAAAAAAAGTCCAGGACCAGATGGGTTCACAGCCGAATTCTACCAGAGGTACAAGGAGGAGCTGGTACCATTCCTTCTGCAACTATTCCAATCAATAGAAAAAGAGGGAATCCTCCCTAACTCATTTTATGAGGCAAGCATCATCCTGATACCAAAGCCGGGCAGAGACACAACCAAAAAAGAGAATTTTAGACCAATATCCTTGATGAACATTGATGCAAAAATCCTCAATAAAATACTGGCAAACCGAATCCAGCAGCACATCAAAAAGCTTATCCACCATGATCAAGTGGGCTTCATCCCTGGGATGCAAGGCTGGTTCAATATACGCAAATCAATAAATGTAATCCAGCATATAAACAGAACCAAAGACAAAAACCACATGATTATCTCAATAGATGCAGAAAAGGCCTTTGACAAAATTCAACAACCCTTCATGCTAAAAACTCTCAATAAATTAGGTATTGATGGGACGTATCTCAAAATAATAAGAGCTATCTATGACAAACCCACAGCCAATATCATACTGAATGGGCAAAAACTGGAAGCATTCCCTTTGAAAACTGGCACAAGACAGGGATGCCCTCTCTCACCACTTCTATTCAACATAGTGTTGGAAGTTCTGGCCAGGGCAATTAGGCAGGAGAAGGAAATAAAGGGTATTCAATTAGGAAAAGAAGAAGTCAAATTGTCCCTGTTTGCAGATGACATGATTGTATATCTAGAAAACCCCATTGTCTCAGCCCAAAATCTCCTTAATCTGATAAGCAACTTCAGCAAAGTCTCAGGATACAAAATCAATGTACAAAAATCACAAGCATTCTTATACATCAATAACAGACAGACAGACAGGCAAATCATGAGTGAACTCCCATTCACAATTGCTTCAAAGAGAATAAAATACCTAGGAATCCAACTTACAAGGGATGTGAAGGACCTCTTCAAGGAGAACTACAAACCACTGCTCAAGGAAATAAAAGAGGATACAAACAAATGGAAGAACATTCCATGCTCATGGGTAGGAAGAATCAATATCATGAAAATGGCCATCCTTCCCAAGGTAATTTACAGATTCAATGCCATCCCCATCAAGTTACCAATGACTTTCTTCACAGAATTGGAAAAAACTACTTTAAAGTTCATATGGAACCAAAAAAGAGCCCGCATCGCCAAGTCAATCCTAAGCCAAAAGAACAAAGCTGGAGGCATCACACTACCTGACTTCAAACTATACTACAAGGCTACAGTAACCAAAACAGCATGGTACTGGTACCAAAACAGACATATAGATCAATGGAACAGAACAGAGCCGTCAGAAATAATGCCACATATCTACAACAATCTGATCTTTGACAAACCTGAGAAAAACAAGAAATGGGGAAAGGATTCCCTATTTAATAAATGGTGCTGGGAAAACCGGCTAGCCATATGTAGAAAGCTGAAACTGGATCCCTTCCTTACACCTTATACAAAAACCAATTCAAGATGGATTAAAGACTTAAATGTTAGACCTAAAACCATAAAAACCCTAGAAGAAAACCTAGGCATTACCATTCAGGACATAGGCATGGGCAAGGACTTCATGTCTAAAACACCAAAAGCAATGGCAACAAAAGCCAAAATTGACAAATGGGATCTAATTAAACTCAAGAGCTTCTGCACAGCAAAGGAAACTACCATCAGAGTGAACAGGCAACCTACAAAATGGGAGAAAATTTTCACAACCTACTCATCTGACAAAGGGCTAATATCCAGAATCTACAATGAACTCCAACAAATTTACAAGAAAAAAACAAACAACCCCATCAAAAAGTGGGCAAAGGACATGAACAGACACTTCTCAAAAGAAGACATTTATGCAGCCAAAAAACACATGAAAAAATGCTCACCATCACTGGCCATCAGAGAAATGCAAATCAAAACCACAATGAGATACCATCTCACACCAGTTAGAATGGCAATCATTAAAAAGTCAGGAAACAACAGGTGCTGGAGAGGATGTGGAGAAATAGGAACACTTTTACACTGTTGGTGGGACTGTAAACTAGTTCAACCCTTGTGGAAGTCAGTGTGGCGATTCCTCAGGGATCTAGAACTAGAAATTCCATTTGACCCAGCCATCCCATTACTGGGGATATACCCAAAGGACAATAAATCATGCTGCTATAAAGACACATGCACACGTATGTTTATTGCAGCATTATTCGCAATAGCAAAGACTTGGAACCAACCCAAATGTCCAACAATGATAGACTGGATTAAGAAAATGTGGCACATATACACCATGGAATACTATGCAGCCATAAAAAATGATGAGTTCATGTCCTTTGTAGGGACATGGATGAAATTGGAAATCATCATTCTCAGTAAACTATCGCAAGAACAAAAAACCAAACACCGCATATTCTCACTCATAGGTGGGAATTGAACAATGAGAACACATGGACACAGGAAGGGGAACATCACACTTCGGGGACTGTTGTGGGGTGGGGGGAGGGGGGAGGGATAGCATTGGGAGATATACCTAATGCTAGATGACGAGTTGGTGGGTGCAGCGCACCAGCATGGCACATGTATACATATGTAACTTACCTGCACATTGCGCACATGTACCATAGAGCCTAAAGTATAATAATAATAATAATAATAATAATAAAAAGAAAATTAAAAAATAAATAAATAAATAAAGTTCAGGAAGTTCAAAAAAAAAAGAAATAGGAATATTTGCTCTGCTTGTGTAACAGCGTTGCTGTCAAGATTAAAAAAGTAATACATTTTAGAAGTGGCTTATAAAAGTATTAGAAGTGAATATTGTCTAAATACCACTGTTCATGAACAAAGTGTATTTTTTCAATAAAAATTGTATAGATTAAAAAAAACACAAAAAACATAACGACCTCCAGTTCCATGTATGTTGTTGCAAATGACAGGATCTCACTCTTTTCTATGGCTGAATAGTACTCCATTGCATATATGTACCACATTTTCCTTATCCATTCATCTGCTGATGGAAACAACTTAGGTTGTTTCCAAATCTTGGCTATTGTGAAGAGTGCTGCAATGAACATGGGAGTGGAGATATCTCTTCAATAAACTGATTTCCATCCTTTTGGGTATATACCTAGCAATGGGATTGCTAGATATCATACACAAATCTATTTTTTTCATTTTTTGAGGAACTTTCAAACTGTTCTCCATAGTCATTGTACTAATTTACCTTTCCACCAACAGTGTCCAGAGGTTTCCTTTTCTCCACATCCTCACCAGCATTTGTTACTGCCTAATTTTTAAATAAAAGTTATTTTGGTGGGCGGATCACTTGAGGTCAGGAGTTTGAGACCAGCCTGGCCAACATGGTGAAACCCCGTCTCTACAAAAATTCAAAAATTAGCCAGGCGTGGTGATGCACACCTGTAATCCCAACTACTTGGGAAGCTGAGGCATGAGAATCGCTTGAACATGGGAGGTGAAGGTTGCAGTGAGCCGAGCTTGTGCCACTGCACTGCAGCCTGGGTGACAGAGCAAGACTCGGTCTCAAAAATAAAACAAATAAAATAGGCCGGGCACAGTGGCTCATGCTGTAATCCCAGCATTTTGGGAGGCCAAGGTGGACAGATCACGAGGTCAGAAGTTCGAGACTAGCCTGGCTAACAGGGTCAAACCTTGTCTCTACTAAAAATACAAAAAATTAGCCCGGCATGGTGGTGCATGCCTGTAATCCCAGCTACTCGGGAGGCTGAGGCAGAAGAATCACTTGAACCCAGGAGGTGGAGGTTGCAGCTAGATGAAATCATGCCACAGCACTCTAGCCTGGGTGACACAGTGAGACTCCATCTCAAAAAAAATAAATAAATAAAAACTAAAATAAAATACTAATAGTATATAAATAAAAATAAAAGCCATTTTAACTGGGGTGAGATGACATGTCATTGTAGTTTTGATTTGCATTTCTCTGATGATCAATGACGTTGGGCACCTTATCATATGCCTGCTTGACACTTGCATGTCTCCTTTTGAGAAAAGTCTATTCAGATCTTTTACACATTTTTTAACTGGATTATTAGATTCTTTTTCCTATTGAGTTATTTGAGCTCCTTATATATTCTGGTTATTAGTCCTTTGTCCAATGGATAGTTTGCAAATATTATTTCCCCTTCTGTGGGTTGTCTCTCCACCTGATTGTTTATTTTGTTGCACAGAAACTTTTTGACTTGAGGTGATCCCGTTTGTCCATTTCTGCTTTGGTTACCTGTGCTTATGGGGTATTAATCAAGAAATCTTTTTCCAGTCCAATTTCCTGGAGAGTTTCTTTAATGTTTTCTTGTAGTAGTTTCATAGTTTGAGGTCTTAAATTTTTTAATCCATTTTGATTTGATTTTTGTATATGGTGAGAGATAGGGGTCTAGTTTCATTCTTCTGCATATGGATAGCCAGTTTTCCCAGCACAATTTATTAACAGACTTTCCTTTCTCCAATGTATATTTTTGGCACCTTTATCAAAAATAAGTTCACTGTAGATGTATGTATTTATTTCTGGGTTCTCTATTCTATTCCATTGGTTGATGTGTCTGTTTTTATGCCATCACCATGCTATTTCGGTTACTATAGCTCTATGGTACAATGTGAAGTCAGGTGAAGTGGCTCACGCCTGATGTAATTATTACTTATTGTATGCCTGCATCAAAATATCTCATGTAACCCATAAATATATACACCTAGGTACATACAAAAATTAAAAGAAAAAGAAAAAGATTTCCTAAATGCCTAAAAGATTTCCTAAATGTAAGAGATAACTTACAACACAGTGGTAAATCCCTGGAAGGTGTTGCAACTTCAGGGGATAGCTGGTAAGATATGAACCCAAGGCCACACATGATCTGTATCACACACACATGATCTATACCTTTGGGACTAAGAGGTGGGAGCTAAAACTAAGAGCCCTGGATATAGATAAGACCCTGGAAGTTGCCACCTTTGTAATAAAAGCATGAGTAGAAGGAAGAAGAAACAGTATTGTTAAAATGTACATAGTATCCAAAGCAATCTACAAATTCAGTGCAATCCCTATCAAAATACCAATGACATTCTTCACAGAAATAGAAAAAAGAATCATGAAATTTATATGGAACCACAGAACATCCACAGTGGCCAGAGCTGTTCTGAGCAAAAAGAACCAAACTGGAAGAATCACATTACCTGACTTCCTTTAGCATTTCTTGTAGAACAGGTCTGGTGTGGATAAAATCACTCAGCTTTTGTTTGTCTGGGAAGGTTGTTATTTCTCTCTCCTTTGTGTTTGAAGAATATTTTCACCAGATATAGTATTCTAGGGTAAAAGGTTTTTTACCATCAGCACTTTAAATATATCACGCCACTCTCCCCTGGCTTTCAAGGTTTCAACTGAAAAGTGTCCTGTCAGAAGTATTGGAGCTCCATTGTATATTATTTGTTTATTTTCTCTTGCTGCTTTTAGAATCATTTCTTTATCCTTGACCTTTGGGAATTTATTAAATGTCTTGATGTATTCTTCTTTGGGTTAAATCTACTTGGAGTTCCATAACTTTCTTACAAAGTTATAGATATTGATTATCTCTCTCTAGGTCTCGGAAGTTCTCTGTTACTTTCCTTTTGAATAAACTTTCTACCTCTACTTCTCTCTACCACTTCTTTATGGTCAATAACTCTTAGATTTGCCCTTTTGAGGCATTTTTCTAGAGCCTTCGAGGCATGTTTCATTCTTTATTATTTTGTCTCATAAATAGCTTGTCTTGAAGCTCACCAATTCTTTCTTCTTCTTGATCAATTCAGCTATTAAAAAACATACATTCTTCAGTCTTTCAACTGCATTTTTCAACTCCAGAATTTCTGCTAGGTTCTTTTTTATTATTTCAATCTCTTTGTTAAATTTATCTGATAGAATTCTGAATTCCTTCTCTGTGTTAGCTTGAGTTTATTTAAGTGTCCTTAAATAGCTATCTTGAATTCTCTGTCTGAAAGGTCATATATCTCTGTTTCTCCAGGATTGGTCTCTGGTGCATTATTTAGTTCACCTGGTGAGGTCCTGTTTTCCTGGATAGTCTTGTTGCTTGTGCATCTGGGCATTGATGAGTTAAGTATTTATTGTAGTCTTTGCAATCTGGGCTTGTTGGTACACCTACTTCCCGGGAAGGCTTTCCAGGTATCCGAAGGCACTTGGGTATTGTGTTACATGTTTTTGGTCCCTGCAGCCATATCTGCATTAGGGGTCACCAGAAGCCTAGTATGCTATGGCTCTGGCATACTGGTAGAGGTACTGCCTTGTTGGTTTTGGATAAGATCTGGAAGAATTCTCTGGATTGCCAGGCAGAAACTCTTATCTTACTTTCCCCCAGAGTCTCTCCCTTTGTGCAGAGCTGCCTGAGCTGGGGGAAGGGTGACACAAGTACCCTGTGGCTGCCACCAGTGGCACTGCACTGGGTCAGACCTGAAGCCAGTATGGTACTACATCTCACCCACGGCCTGCAGTAACCACTGCCTAGCTACCACCTGTGTCCACTCAAGGTACTACGGTTCTACAACCAGTCAGGCTTGTATCCCTCCCTTCAGAACAGTGAGCTCCCCTCAGCCCTGGGCAGTTCCAGAGACACTGTCAGGAAGCCAGGGCATAGAGTCAGATACTTTAGGAACCTACCTAGTTTTCTATTTTGCTGTGGCTGAGCACCCGAGACAGAAGACAAAGTCCTTGCCACTCTCCCCTCCCCTTTCCACAAGCAGCAGTTTCTTCCAATGGCCACAACTACCCCACACCTGTGGCAAGTACAGTCTGGCTACTGCCAATATTCACTCAGTATCCAAGGGCTCTCCAGTCCACTTGTAAATGCTACCAGTCCTAGGACTCTCCTGTAAGGGCAGTGGGCTCCCTTCTAGCCCACAGTAGGTCCAGAAATACTGCCCAAGAGTCAAGGCCTAGAATCAAGGACTCTAAGAGCGTTGTTGGTGCTCTATCCCACTATGGCCGAGCTGTTACCTAAGATGCAAGACAAAGTCCCCTTCATTTTTCCCTCTGCTTTTCTCAAACAGAAGGAATCTTTCACCATTGCCACCACAGCTGGGAATGTACTGGCTCTCACCTGAAGCCACACATCTCAGAGTCTCACCCAAGACACATGACATACTCCCTGGTATCACTGGTGGTTATTTAGGGCCCATGGACTCTTTAGTCAGAAGGTGATGAATCCTGCAATGACTGGGTCCTTCCCTCCAAGGCAGCGAGTTCCCTCCTAGCCCAGGATGCATCTAGAAATGTCATCTGGAATCTAGTGTCTGGAATAGTAGCCTCAGGACTCTGCCCAGTATCCTATCCTACTGTGGCTCATCTGGCATCCAAGTTGCAAGACAAAGTCTTCTTTACCCTTCCCTCTTTTCTCCTCAAGCACCGCAAGCAGAGGGAAGGAGTCTCTCCTGGGCTGCGAGCTGTGTTGCCTGGGTTGGGGGAGGGGTGGCACAAGGACTCTCCTAGCTGCCCTGGCTGGTATCTCAGTAGATTGCTTGCTTGCTTGCTAAGTCTACTGCCTCTAAGCACAGCACAGCACAGCACAGCACCAGTACTTGCCCAAGAATTGCAGTCCTTATGGCCTACACTGCCTTTCAAGTTTATTTAGCACCCCAGAGCACTTTGGCTCATGGTGGTGAGGCTTGCTGGAACTCAGGTTTCAATTGCTAGGATGGGCGATTCCTCTCTGGGTAGGGCTAGTCTAAATGCTCCCTCCATGGGTACCAACTGAGATATGCCTGGTGTTGCCTTCTGCTGTGACAGGGTAGCACTGAGTTCCAATGCAGAGTCCCACAGTCACTGTGCTCTCCCTCCCCCAAATGCACAGATTCTCTCTCCACACCATGCTGCTGCTGCTGCCAGGACACAGGGGAGGGGTGGCATCGGTGATTCAAGAGTGTCTTTCCTACCCTCTTCAGTGCCTTTTTCAGTGATATAATGTTAAAACCAGGTACTGTGACTGCTCACCTGATTTTTGGTTTTTATGAAGGTGCTTTTTTGTGTGTGGATGTTGTTTAACTTGATGTTCTTGCAGTGAGGACATTTGGTGAAGGCTTCTATTTAGCCATCTTCCTCTGCCTCCACTCTCTTCTTTCTCTGTCTTTTGAACACTCATATACAACTAGGTATTTAGTATTTTTGTTACATTTTATTCATTATTTTTATGTGTGTTTACTGGGAGAAGTTCATATTAATAAGCTCAGTCCACAATGTTATGGAAGCCAAATTGTATAAATTACATTAATAAAAATAGCATTAATTTTTAAAACTCAGAAATAATAGCATGAATATTATAATCAAAGTAAGTAATTATGGAAATAGCAGATTCTTCTGAATAATCCATCTATGAGAAATTAGGGAAAATGCTATCCTAGTGAAGTAATCAGACTTCTCATGAGATTATTAAAATTAATACCTAAATCACTTATAGATAGTATTCTGAAAGTATCTTTTGTAATTTAAACTTTTACTTTTTTACTGATTTTATTACAAAATAGTTTCTGTAACTTCTCAATCCTTATTTTCACAAATATAACTACCATCAAGTTTTACATTTCCCTTCATAGCTAGAGCCTGAGAAATATAAATAAACCCTCAGCTGTGTGGGACTGCCTGGCCCACATTGCTATGGAAGCTGGGTCATGGCGGGCCAGGCCCCTGTGCTCACTCTGGGGCTGGACCGCGTCAACATCTGCTCCTACCACTGCCTCTTGGGCATGAATAGAGTTGCCTGCTTTTTACCCCTTTTTAGAGACCAGTGGAAATGCTTAAAAAGGTGTATGTGAGTAAAGGTCATCAAAGAAGAAACAAGTATGAGTAAAGCTGCACAATCAGAGGCTGAATAACTGGTACTTGGCTATGTGAAATAGTGTTTCTTACTCCAGGTAACACATTATGCAATGAAGATTGTCAAACACCAAGAATATTAGCGATGGCAATCTCAGAAGCACTTGTGGGGATTTATCTGATATGCACCATTCCTCCAACATGAACTCTTAATACACTTTTGATAATAAAGTCCTGAAGTATCTAAAATGCAAGGATTAGAATACCTATGGTTTTCAAACTATGACCTGTGGAGCCCTGGGGCATTTGGTGAAGAAATCTCAGGGGCTGTTGTGGGAGTGGCTCCAATATTCACCATGCCCTCCTTTCAACCTAAGTGGCTTCACATATTTAAACTTAATACTGTTCACAAACCAGTCCACTTAGACAGGGCTCTACCATTGAAAAAAAGGTTTTAACCATACAATGATAGGAATCCAATTTTAGGAATTTCAGTCTTATACCAAAAATCTGCAGGGAATATAAGGAAATATTATTAATAACACTGAGTAAAGATAATATTGTGTGGCCCCCAAAATATCAGAATTTACTTCAGTTGTGATATGAAAACCCACAGATCATGAAAAATAGACCAGAGGTACTAACTTTTGGAGAATATTGGAAATCTTTCTTTAAATAAAACTTTAGAAAAAGTCCAAACAAATGAAAGCAAAAGCAGAGCTAGCCTGATTTAAAAAAAAAAAAAAATAAGTAAGAATGGGACAGCTTCTTATTCCCTGTTTATTAGTCTTCCTCTGCCTGCATCTTAAAATACCATCCCCTTTCCCTCAACCAACACACCTCCCCACCCACAGAGCAACCCTTGAAGAAAACACTATGAAAAGGTAAAGTCAAAGTAGTAAAATCACTTTATCCAGATTTAAAGGTGATCTGTTTCTAAATCACCATGAAGAAAATTACCATAACAATGTTCATATTCATTTTTTTAAAAAATAAAGAGAATTAAATATATAAACTAAAATTTTTACGTGTGCTGCGTGCTTAGAAATCAGCTGCTTCTTTTCAAGGAATCATGAGTTGCCATTTTTTTAAGAAGAAAAAATTCAAGACAGTGAAATGCTGTTATCCCCAAAACACTATTGCTACTTATAAGAACAAAATGACTTACTATTGTAATGTTACTGACAAACTTCCTCCCTCCTGTTTGGGATATCACCACAAAGTTTGTTCAAACAAACATGTTTGGCATGGTTTTCCATATAGACTTTCCCTGCGAAATCTTTACACAACAGTAAAATATTCCAGAATAGGAAAGGCTTAGGTGATCTATACCAGGGACAACATAACTACATAAAATATTTCACCTAGCACTGCATGTTGAAAGCATCCACTTTTCTTTACTAAGTTATATTTTCAAATATTCATCAAATTGTGAACACATTTTACATATAATGTTCTTCCGAAAATACATAGACAGGATCTGTTCTAACTACAAACAAATGTGTCAGAGAGAAAGTTCATTTCACTATTTAAAACCTGAAATCCGAAACAGTTTAAACATAATATTTTATGTGAGTTAATTTAGTCTAAACTTCAATTTATTTTAGTTACTTCAATTCTACCAAAATACACACTATCGAAATTAGCAACCAGATCAAAAGTAGTATCTTTCCATTCTTTGCCTATCCACAAAAAGTGGGGAAAAAAAACATATAGTTAACCTAAGAAATTCTACTTTTAGCATTTTAAGGGTTTCAAAACCTATTAACCAAAATGTTCTTTAGGAGCTGGGCTGAGCCTTCACTTCTCATTTCTGAGTTAACAGAATAGAGAACATGTTACCTTTGACTTTTGTAATCATCAGCGTATTAAAGAAATCCTTTCCAATTTTAATTACAAAAATGTAATAATTCTTATAAATAAAACAAATAAAGCCTACATGGACATATATATTCCTTTACTTTTTACAAAAGTCTTTTTACAAAAGACTTTCTACTTTTTACAAAACTGATACAAGATATCAGTTTATGTTTTTCTAAAAAAAAAAATCTACTCACGTGAAAGAAATTCATACTTTGCAAAATTGGGCTGTTCACTATGGAACTTATGAATGCAATAGTAAAATAAAAGCAGCCAAACATTAAAATATGCCAATATTATGTCAGAAAAACATTTCACTATTGCAAGAAAAGAAAACTTGAGCACAATTTAAAAACAGCAGTTTCTAAAAAGTTTGAATGCAAATAAGAATAAAATATTCATTAAACATTACATTTTGCCATTCTGTATGTCTATGTCTCATGCTTAAAGCATTTTATTTGTGGGCTCTAAAAAACATTTCAAAGAAATGACAAAAACAAAAAAAATTAGTTATTCCAACTCTTCCTTTAAATAATATGAGATTAATTCAAAGTAGCAGATCTCCTTTAGTTTCTAACTTCACCAAATTAGGTAGGCAAAGGTTTACAAAAGCAGTCATGACATTTTTGTCATAAGTATTTTCAATAATGTTGATAAATATTTGATAGTTTGATAATTGATATTTCACAGGATTAAAAATATTTTAGGAAATATTAATCCTGTGATATTTCACAGGATTAAAAATATTTTAGAAAAATAGTTCACTCAAAAGACATTACTTAAATCTTTGTATGCTCAAGATGCCACTTTGTTTTTCTTTGTAACTGCAAAATAATGCAGAATAATCTTTCATACAAGTAAAATAAATAATAACAACCCGAAGATAAGATTATGCTTAGGATACACTTTTTGAAGAAACACAAAAACATATAATAAAACAGTACTATAAAATGCCAAAAAAAACCCCCAGGAAATTGTACTTACAGCCACAGCTCTTTTAATAAACGGTATCTGTGTGCCACTGTCCAGATCTTCATTTATAATAAGTCTTCTAGCCCACTGCCCTGCCCTGACAACACCACTACCATGAATTAAAACCATCAGTTTCTGTGGATTTGTCAAAGCATCCTCACTCATAAAGATAAAACTCTTTGGTTCACTCTCAGTGGCATCTACCTGTAATTAAATAAAATTAAATAATAAATAAATGTCTTCTGATCAGGCATACACATAAATGAAAAAACAACTAATGGCTGTTATAAAGTATTAAATGGTTACTATAGAATTATAGAAGTAAAAGACAATTTTAGCACAAAATTGAAATATTCAGTAGAGATTAACAATTATATATTAGGTGGATGGGACAAGACATGATAGTAATTTAAATATAAAAATATAAAAAATATTGGTAATATGTTTCTCTTCATTATTGTTGTATATTTAGTATTATATTATCATTGTAAATAAAAATAACTATTTTTTTAGTGCCTCCTATAGTCTAGCTGCTATGCTACCTGTTGTAAAAACATTATCTCATTCAATAACAACCCATTTAGGTGGTACTATTATTATATTGATTTATAGATGAAGAAATTGAGGCTTAGGGAATTTAAATAAGTTGCCCACAGTCACACAACTATAAGTCTATAGTTGTATAACAGAAATATATTGCACCTATAATAAAAAATAGAAAACTAAAATTGGAGATAGACATATTGGAAAATCATATATCAGCCAGGAATACCACAAAACTTTTAAAGGGAAGAAGAGGAAACTATTTAAAACTAACCATCTATTCTATTCTTACCTGATCTATGTAAATGGACTTCCTAATTTCATTCAGATTGTGAACACAGGATTATATAACAATTATTTTTACAAAGCCACATTATGTACTCCAATGAACTTACTTTATAAACTAGTTACTTACAGAATAAAAAGTAAATATTTTTATCTATTTTGCTTGTACTTAATATTTAGATTGTTAACTATATGATGTATGATTTATATTTGAAAGACACAAAACTCTTTTAGAAAGAGATAACTTCCCAACCTTTTGTTACATATGCCATGACACACTGAGTGGTATTTCACATCAGCACTGGGGAGTGACTGGAAATGGAAGCCTTTGGATAGCCAGATCAAGCAGGAAGTTGACATTCTGATGGCTGGTACTCTTCTTACATAAAGAAGGTCAATCCACATATTGTGTAACATAATAGCTCTTCACTTTGTCAACTGCATATGTTCATACAATTATCAAAATAGGAAGTATACAAAAACTCTAGATGCCCCTCCCCCCTCCCCCCCCCCAAAAAAAAAAAAAGTCCTGGATTCTAAATATTCCCAGTCATTACGCTTAGGAAGAGACAAATAAAATAAAATAAAATAAAATAAAATAAAATAATCTCTACTTCTAAAACAATCAGGCTAGTTTCAGTAAGAGATGGCTTAGGCATTTGTGCAAACAGAGCAAAAATGGCAATTATTTCAGCAAGATCAGCATGGACACAGGGCTTAAAGAAGAAATAACACCTTTTCATTGAAGCCTTCCCTGACTACCACTTTTAAAATTTCAAACATGTCCCGAGAATTCTGTAGTCCCTTTCCCTGTTTTATTTTCCTCCACAGCACATACCACGATCTAACATATTGTATGCTTTACTCTACATTTTTGCAAATGTGTTTATTCACCGCCTGCTCCCTCCACTAGAATGTAAGTCCAGGCAGGCACAGAGTTCTCTGGTTTGTATCCACTTATATAGTCTCAGTACCTAAAATAAAACCTAGCACACTGTAGGCACTCAGTAATTAAAAACAATAAACTTTTGGAATGAGGAATCTTATCAAGCCTCACCAGTGACTTCCTTTAGATAAAAGACATTTAACTAAATAATGGATCCTCTAAAATGGTTATAATACTTGCCTGGTTCAGAAAGCATATACTGAAGATTAAAATAGTACATAATTATAGAGAATTTTACAAGAGCTATACAATGTTAAAGAAATACAATGACATAACTATAATTTTATTAGCAATAGCTAAAAATACAAGAGAGATATGAAGTGTAACACAATCATATCAGCTTCACCTGCATGCTACGTCCAGAGTAAACAAAGTATAATGATGACAATAAATATGACTATAGGCACACAGAAAGATAAGTGGATGACAGACACAGGAAAACCAAACCTAAGAAGAAAAATTCCCTTTTACCTAGGAACATTATATAAAAATAGAAGAACTGCTCAGTTAAAGAGGCTTAAAAAAAAAGTAATGACGATAAGAACAAAATAAAAAAATTGAAAGGCAGAGCTGTCAGTGTATAACAAGAAAGAGGCCACAGGAGTTTCTAGTCATTCAATTACCAAACAGTATGTCTAAACATGCACAAAGAAAAGTGTCTCTTAAGGTCAGTGAGGCCTTAATGGATCCTGGAATGGCTATGGAGATGGATATCTATTTACCTTAATGAAAAAACCTGTAGTACAGATATTCCAGTAGGTGCTGATCACTGTCTCTTTTTTCCTATTTGACTAAGTCCCCTGTTACCAAGAAACTGACTCAATTTTTTAAGCAATGGAATACTGGCACTTTGAAGTCCACAGTAATCACTTACAACTGAAAGAAACTTATTTTCAGATGATAAAAATCCATTTTTTATATTAAAATGCTGCTCGATAAAGGACCACTTGAGTCCAGGAGTTCGAGACCAACCTGGGCAACATAGTGAGACCCTGTCTTGAATAATCAAAAATTAGCTAGGTGTGGTGGTGTGCATCTGTAGTTCCAGCTACTTGTGAGGCTGAGGCTGGAGAATTGCTTGAGCCCAGGAAGTCAAGGCTGCACTAAGCCATGACTGCACCACAGCACTCAGCTTGTGCAACAGAGTGAGACTCTGTCTCAAAAAGGAAAAAAGAGGGAAAATGGAATCACATTTAAAAAAAAAACGCTGCTAAATAATTTTTAAGGGGCTACAAATTAAGGTAGCCATGAATAAATTAAAGTTTTACTTGAACACTGAGAAAAGTTGACTTTCAAAATATGAGAATATCAGAATATTGAAGAAAAACAATAATGAAAATGAATAATGTATTAATATTAATGAGTAAGGGGAAGGAGCAGCATTTTAGCTGGTCATTGGCTAATATTCACCTCAGTTTACATAGAACTCTGACTCTGCACATGGTAACTACAATGTACTTTCTATAAAGTTAGTGCTAATTTTAAATAGTAAGATACCTATATTAATAAAATAATTTCTTCTTCATTAACCTAATTAAGTTTGAACATATGGCTGTTCCAAGGTCATTTATCTTCATTAAGCTAAGCTTTCATTAAGGAATACACATAACGGTCATTCCAGCGAACCACCTCACTTTATTACAAATCAACCTCAGACACCTTTTGGCTGATGAGACTGCACCAAACAATTTTAGCAGTTACCAATTCATTATGTAATACTCGTGAACACCATTAATTGCTGAAACATGATGCATGTAATAAACTAAGTGAAAATTTGTAGTGAAGTTGTTAATTCATGTCTCCAGTGTTCTATACAAGTATGAGATATTTTACTATAATTGAGAATACTTTATGCCTATTTATGAGAGATGTGGAGTAAACATAGGCATGATCATAATGTTTACTATCAAATCATGGGTTCCACAAAGAGCAGTCATTTAAAAAATGGTTCTTTTTCCCTTTTAAAATAGTTTTAACTATAAAACTAAAAGAGTTCATCACCAGGAAAAAAAAGGTTTGATGGTATTCTTTAAGTAAAAAGAACAACTATTTACAGACACCCAAATACAAAAACCCACTCTCACTCTGAGATTTAAGAGAGCTCGGGAGAAAAATAATAGCTATTGAAAAACAGTTGTGAAGAGAAGTTTCACAACAGTACCAAATATGTGATAATTTATAAAGGGAAATATTAATTTCCTAAGACAAAACTCAGAGTTTTTAAGTTTACAAAATAAGTGAAACTTTATTAACCAAAGATAGGCATGATGCTTAAGTTGCATATAAAGTAAATCTCTCTTGCTTATTAGCTTTATATTCCAAATTTAAAATCAAAGGATAATCAGATCCATAATATAGAGTTCTCTTCCATCTATAAAGATCAATAATGAAACTTAAAACATATAACATGCTGTATACAGCCAATTATTTTGTGATTTGTTCTAGAAATTTGGAGACTGAAGTGAGTTTAAGGGTTCCCTGGAACTAGAAGTATTATAGAGTTAGCAGACTCAATATTAATTGTGTTGTATCAATAAATTAACCTAATGCTCTTTAAATATCATTCTTCAGAAACTCTGAAAGAAATAAAATTAACAAGAAAGGAAAACTGGGCAAAGTGACAAAATTCTACCCTGACTTTCCAGAAGACCAAATTTCAATATATACTTTAAATGAAGTAAAATGCTAGGCCTAAAGTCAAAACTAAGACAGTAAGTTTAAATCCAAAAAAGACTGGTATATTCATTCCCAGAAAGGTACTAAAATCTTGTCTGTAAAGGAAGAAAAATTTCCAAATAAACCAAGGGTTGATGTAGCTGTTACACAGAATAATATTTTATTGACTAATCCATCATAAGCACTTGGACCAGTGTGCATCACCTAAAATACATTTAAATAAATATATGTTGAATAAATGAATAATGAGCGAATGACTAATAATGTGATCTTGCACTTGAGGTTACTTATGGAAAATCAAATAAAAAGGTTTCCTTTAAAAAAGGAACTACGGAATCAGTTCTGGAGAGGGACAATATTAAGAAATCCTCAAACCCTAGAATTTATAATAAAATAGCACTATCCAAAGAATTTTTAAAACTCACGCAACATTTCATGCAAACAAAATTATCTATATGCAAAGTGTTGTGCTTTAAATGAATTACTTCCATTAAGTCTCCCAGATTCTTATATATCATAAAATCATAAAGTTGTCAGGGACAGCAAAGATCCTCCAATCTAGTCCAATCACCGTTTCACACACATGATTACAATCTCTTCATTTTAAAGCTTAATATTTTGTGGTTTACATTTAAAATAACAGGGGTTTGTGTTTTTTGTTTCGTTTTGTTTTTTTGACAATTTGAGTCTGAGAACAAATCTCAAACTTTTTCACTCTTAAATGGCAAAATGTGCAAAATTCAAAAAAATGTTCCGCCAAAAAGGAAAGGAGCAGGGTTATGAAACAGGAAGCACCAGGAATGAATTTGGGAATGTATAAACGAAACAACATACTATGTGTAGAAATAAGACATATTTTTTAAAACCAAGAAATATTTAAAGAGACAGTGAATGTCTAATGTAACAAAAACTGCACTGGTTTACTACAAATAAATAAAAATAAATTATTCCAGTGAAATGAGAAAGGGTACACAGGTAAGGGTAATCCTTTTAATACAGTCATCATTTTCAAAGAGACTAGAAATCGGTTTTTACTTTATACTGAAGAGTATTCTTTATAAGAACTACTACTGTGCAGAATGAGATGAGGTATACTAATAAGCATTTAAAATTATCACTATCAACACAATAAACCTTAACATTTAAACTTATCACAGTCAACCCAAAACAAAAGTTTTCTTCTGAATTAAAAACTATTTTACTTGGAAATAAACATTTCATTTGAAATAAACATTTCTTTAAAATTTGACTTACTGGAATAGATATTTTTTTCAAATTACAATCCTTTTCCAGGAGTTCATATACATACTTCGTGATGATCTAAGTAGGAAAGAAATAACACATTAAGATCCGATGTCATCCATTATCAAAACTGATATAAATTTTGGTAAATTGTTGCAAGTTATTGCTCTGAGTAAATATCTCTTCATCTTGGAATGCTCTGATACTATATTAAGAGACTCCTAATTACCCATAATGGTTTACTTCCTGCTGCTGTATGAATAACTATGAACCTTTGTATTAAGGATTAGGACCAATTAATATACATTAACAAAAATATACACAACTTTCTCTTTTTCAAGAGAATACTCTGAAAGTATATTTTCTTTTTTCAGTGTTTCTAAAATTTGTTTCTCCTATTATTTTCCTATAGGCATTATATTTAATATATTCATGGCACCTTAGTGACTCTGAATCTCAACACCTCTTTTGTGTTCACTGAATCGAGGAGGAAAAAGTCAGAGATATTCTAAACAGAAAAGGAAAACTCATCCAGAAAGTCAGGGACCTGTCAGTAACACTGCTTATGCTAGGAAGAAACACAGTTCCTCTAGATGTCCATGTCCTAATTCCTGGAACCTGTGAATAAGTTATGTTACATATTAAATGAACCAACAGATATAACTGAAGTTTAGAACCTTGAAATGGCGAGATTTTCTAGGATTATCTGGGTGGTGTATGTCTTTAAAAGTAGAAGATTACAGAAGAACAGTGGGTCAGAGAGATGCAAAGTGACTCAACTGGCTATTGCTTGTTTTCAACATGGAGGAAGAAAACAAGCCAAGAAATGTGGTAGCTTTTATAAAATGGAATAACCTTCAGTTTACAGCAGTAAGAAAATGAGACCTCAGTCCTACATCTGCAAGGAACTGAATTCGACCAGCAACCCTTATAAGCAGTAAACGAATTCTCCCCTAGATCCTAAAAACAGCTTGTTCACACCTTGATTTTAGCCCAGTGAAACTCATACGGGACTTCTGACCTACAGAATTGTTAAGATAATAAATTTGTGTTGCTTTAAGCCTCTAAATTTATAGTAATTTGTTACAGCAGCAAAAGAAAATCAACATACTATTTCTATTAAGGAAGGCAAAGAGTAAGGAAAGAGACACCTGGAATAAAAACAAATATTAAATAGATGGTACTAATGGTCATTTTAAGGAGTGTTTCTCCACCCCAAAATGTCTTAAGTTATCTATGCAAAATACCTCAGAGAATAATTTTAGCAGAAACATAATTAAAAGTCAAACTTTATGAAACAAAATCACAGGATGATTTTTTTAGAAAATTAAGATGTCAATTGCTTTGGTGCTGTATTCGTAATCTAAAATAGATTCTTTATCCTGCTTTCTTCAAGGAATCCAAAATTCTTTCTTCTATGTATACGTATTCATTTCATTTTAGAAACAGTATATTAGATGTATGCTAGAACAGCTTTATCTTGGCTGGTAATGGTAATTTCAAAAGCTATGATACTACATTAGAACTAGGTAATAAAATGCTAGTTATTAAACTAATAGTGTTCTTACATTTCAACATAGTAGTTAAAATTATGTTGATTATACCTTCACTGGGATGTAGTGGTACTGTAGACTTATAAGAGTAAACTAAAAATGTGGAGGTTCAAACTAAACATATGTGTAAAGTTATATAATGACCTGCTGCTTTAAGAGAAATAGAGTAAATAAGATTAGCAAAATGAGTGGTTTAGCATTTCTGAAAATATCCTACTATCTATGAAATCACAAAATATTCTTACATTTGAAGCAACAACAAAACCAATGAAACTTAATCCAAATGAATTCTACCACCATGCCAAATACTTGAGTCATAATCTGAGAATTAAAAAATTAAATACTACTGACCTTACAAAAAGAAAAAAGCTGAACAAACTAAAAGTCAACAGCTCTTACTAGATACATCAGTTAATCCTCAAGGTTTATACTACAGGATAATATAAAACAATTCAAAAACTCAAAAATTGCTTATTTAGCTTTGAAAAACACAATAGAGCAAGTCTGGAATTTGCAACACATCAAACCAAGTAATAAAACTATATATCAAGTAAGAGTTGGAGAAACACTACCTAACTTGCCTAATTTGCTTTGATGTCCAAATCCTTACTGTAGGAAAAAAGCAACCATAGATGAAATCATCTATCTTATAGGCAATTCTCCGTGTTCAGCATGCTCTCCTCAGCTCTAGTCATCCTCCAAAATACAGATCACATGTCAACTCCTTCAGGTAACTCTCACGGTCTCATCCCAACCCTCCAAGGTATGGCAAAGTGTCTCACCTCTATTTTCCTCTGGACATGACTGAATATCATTGTCTAACATACTACTTGAATATCGTTACCTGTCTGTTACACATCTACTTATAGAACACTATAATTTCGGGCTCCTACCTTTATTCCTTCTTGTATTCACAGGATACTCTGGCAAACAGAAGATACTTAAAATTGTACATGAATTCTCCTCTCTGTCCATCCTGTCTACATCTTTCGAGGGAGATACAAGTTCAAGATTTAAAAAAAAAACATTTTCTAATTGCTAAATCAAGGCTTAGGAAGAAAGCATCAAGGACTCATTCATTGCCTTCCAGATTGCATAGAATTGCACTCTGCATTTAGAAAAACCAAAAAATGAAAAAGATAATTTCAAAAAGGAGATGAAAAAAGTATTTCTTTCCAAATGTCATCTGTGTTCAAATGTTCACTGGGAGCTGTGTTTATAGATGGAAAAGAAAAGGCTTAAGAGACTACGCAGGCTCTAAAATTATGTTTTCATTTTAATAAGAAACAGAGAATTTCTGTTGTCTGGTCTGATGTATACAGAGCTTGGAAGTAGGTACTACTGACCTTACAAAAAGAAAAAAGGCTGAACAAACTGAAAGTCAACAACTCTCATTAGATCCATCAGAGAAGTGAGGCCACAGAGCAAACTGCTTCCCTGAAAATGGAGAGACAGACAAGCAGATATAAAATCAGTTTACAGGGTACCTCAGCTGAAGCCAGTGCTAATGTAAGAACACTTTAAACTGCAATGGAGGAACTGCTGGTGGGGTGTGGACTAGCTTAAGAGTTAAAAACTAAGAGGAGGTTCAACCTTAAGGGGGAGGGGACAAATTTTTATGAGTTTTACTTCCAGGAGGGCTACTAGGTTCTCACTATGAAGACTACATAAAAACTCTCCGGCAGGGGAAGGGGAAAAGTAACCATTTAAAAATGCTCCAGAGCTCTCTATTGTCTTTAACAATGCCTGAAATAGTTGAAGAGAAACTATTTTACCAGAACCTAGCTGACCTGGCAGAAAGGGAAATGCCCAACTCCGGCTCATCTAAGAGATGAGACTTAATAGAGGACTATAGAATATCTCCCCATCTACCCTAAGTTACCACCATATCAACAGAGTTCCTATAAAATACCAGGGGATTACAGCTAAAATAATTGTAAGAGTCAGGCCCTTTTTAAGGACCCTAGAAAAAACCAAAGACAATAGAGGAGACAAAAACAAAGAGCCTAGAGGAAACCGTAGCCTCTGACATGCAGCTAAAGCAAACAATAAACACAATCTAATGCCTAGCCAAATAAACATAAAATCTCACACTAAAGACCTATTTACTTCAGTTCCTTTCACCTGATATATAATATCAGACTTTCAACAAGTAGTTACCAGGCTGCTAAAAGGCAAAAACAAACAAACAAAACCCCCATGATCTGAAGAAACAAACCAAACATCAGAACTAGACTCAGATATGGCAGAGATAGTGGAATTATCAGACTAGGAATTTAAAACAACTATAATATGCTAAGGCTTTAATGAAAAATGCAGCACATACAGGAACAGATGGGTAATGTAAGGAGAAATATGGAAACCAAGATACAATCAAAAGGAAATGTTAGATCAAAACCACTGTAACAAAAACAAAGACTGGGTTTAATAGGCTAATTAGTAGACTGGACACCGCCAAGGAAAGACTCAATGAGCTTAAAGATAAGTTAATGGAAATGCTCAAAATGTACATGCAAAGAGAAGACAAGAATGAAAAGACAATACAGAATATTAGAGAACCGTGGGGCAATCACACAAGGTGTAACTTATGCATAATGAGAATACAAGAAGGAGAAGAGAGAAGAAACAGAAAATATTTGAAGTAATAATGGTTGAGAATATTCCAAAATTAATGACAGATAAAAAATAATAGATCCAGGAAGTGCAGAGAGCATCAAGCTGGATAAATAAAACAAAGAAACAAAAAAACTATACCTTGCCAAAGTGAAAATCTTAAAAGAAGCTGGTGGCGGAAGGGTGGAAATTTACTTACAGAGGAACAAGGATCAGAATTACATTGGACTTCTCTTACAAACTATGTAAGCAAGAAGACAGAGGAGGGAATTACTCAGTGTTGAAAGAAACCCCACCAACCTAGAATTTTATATCCTGCAAAGTTATCCTTCAAAAGTGAGGGAGAAATAAAGACTTTCTGAAACAAATAAAAATTTAGGGAATTTTTTCTTTCTTTCTTTCTTTTTTTTTTTTTGCCAGTAGACTTGCCTCACAAGAAATGTTAAAACTTATTTCAGAGAAAATGAAAATTACAGAGATCAGGAATTTGGATCAACACAAAGAAACAGGAGTGTTAGACAAGAAAGAAATGAAGGTAAAATAAAATATTTCATTATTCTTATTTGATCTAACAGATAACAGTTTAAAATAATAACAGCAACAATGTATTTTGTGATTATAGATAAGCAGAATGAACGTCAGCAATGTTATAAGAGACAAGAGAGGAGAACTGATTATTCTCTGTTATAAGGTACTTGTACTACACATGAAGAAGTCTAGTGTCATTTGAAAGAAACACTGGAAAGAAAAATCTACTACACCTGGCAATTTTCCTGGATTTCTTCTGATTCCTAAGAAGCTGCCATAAAGATAAAAGTTAAATGAATCCACAATGTAAGTGATAGAAAAATAATTTTGAGATTATATATTCATGGAATAAATCTCCTGACTACTAATACAGTAATGCCCTCAAGGAATTAGAGTCTGACTCAAATTTTTCTAGCTCAGAGTTTCTGCATGCAGGGATTAAAGAAAATTGTTAAAAGGAGAGCAGGGGTGATCAATGAAATAAAACACAGAAATAAGGAAAATGAAGTATAATAAAAATCACTTCTCCATGGAGCACTTCCAATAGAAATTCATCCTACTATGAATTTACTTTTGACATTTATTAAGCACTTACTATGTGCTTATCATGTTCCTCATTCATCTCAGCATTACTTCAGGTCTTTAATTAAATAAGAAGCCAGCAATGATAACCTTTAGTCCAGTAACAGCACTGAAATTATTCTAGCTAGTTATAATTTAAGGGGGTGGGGAAGAGTGACATTAAGATGCCTCCTAGAAGGTACTACAGATCCTTTTGAGAAATAAAATGTAATACATGATAATATATACTACTGCATAGATAAGGTAAATAATATAAATACTTCAATTAAACATAAAGTTTATTTTATTACCAGATATTCAAGCTTTCATTCTTTCTTCCTCAGAAGAAAATCTCTCAATAGTAACAAACTAAATTTGGCCTTATTGATTCACAGCAATAACAATTGTTATTTTACAACCTTATTAACTACATAAGATAAAAAATTTCTATATTAGGCCTATTAGGAGAGTAAGAACATCAGCCCAAGACATAAAACACCAATACCTATACATCCCCAATACCCATCCCTATAGATGACACGTAAATGCTAAGAGAATCCTGACTTTAAACGTAAAGGTGGATGAATTGAATCAAAAGGGAAACTCTAAAAGATTTAAATATATCTATAAAATTTTTATGCCTCTTTCAACCAAATAAAATCTTAGAAAACAGACTCAGTAAGTATCTGAATTAATAAAATATGAACTAAAACATTAAAAGAAATCATTTTAAAAAAGTTTTTAAACATATGAAACATTTGAAAAGAAAAATAACTTTTAAATGCTTAAAATATTTTAAAATAAACCATTTTTTCCGTGCTTGTATAATGGTAAGTATACCTACCTGTTACGTGGGACACTGGGGTTTGATTCTCCCCACAACCAAAAAAAGAAAAGAAACAATTGGTAGACAGCCTTAGGATAATAAATCATTGCCTAGTAGAAATTTGGTTCTAAACGGCAGAATGAAATTAAGTCATTTATAATGAATACACTTAAGTGATAATAATACTTTCAGTTTTCTGCTTGAAATAATTACATATATCATGTTTACATTAAATGGATACTTACAAAACAGTTGAAAATAGTTTACTTTTACATAAGCATCTTCTTTTAACATTATTCATTTGCTTAGAAAGCCCTGATTTCACAAATGAGCCCAAAGGAGTCAAAACAAGCAATCTGATTTATCACACTACAATGTATCACAAATGTAAATGAAGTTTGATATTCTAAGCTCTTACTATATTGAAAGTTTAAAAATATTTTGAAGATAAACTTTCGCTTTTTTTTTTTTGAGATGGTGTCTTGCACGGTTGCCCAGGCTGGAGTGCAGTGGCACGATCTCAGCTCACTGCAAGCTCTGCCTTCTGGGTTCACACCATTCTCCTGCCTCAGCCTCCTGAGTAGCTGGGACTACAGGCGCCCACAACCACGCCCGGCTAATTTTTTGTACTTTTAGTAGAAACGGGGTTTCACCCTGTTAGCCAGGATGGTCTCGATCTCCTGACCTCGTGATCCACCCGCCTCGGCCTCCCAAAAACTTTCGCTTTTAACACAATATTTAGCCAGGCACAGTGGCTCACATCTGTAATCCCAGAACTTTGGGAGGCCGAGGCAGGTGGATCACCTGAGGTCAGGGGTTCAAAACCAGCCTGGCCAACATGGCAAAACCCCATCTCTACTAAAAATACAAAATTAGCCAGGCATGGTGGTGCATGCCTGTAATCCCAGCTACTTGGGAGGCTGAGGCAGGAGAATCACTTGAACCTGGGAGGCAGAAGTTGCAGTGAGCTGAAATAGCGCCATTGCACTCCAGCCTGGGCAACAAGAGCAAGACTCCATCTCAAAAATAAATAAATAAATAAACAAAACAAAAATACAATATTTATTCTATCTATTCTGTGTTACTCCGTTTCACTTTGCTTATTATGATTAATAAAAATACAATTTAAAATCCCCATACCATTTATTTTGAGAGGCAGAGACTTCAAGATCTTTGTATTCAGTACGTAACTGAATAATTGGTTGGATTCCTCAATTTAAAATATACCAATAAATGGGGGATAGTGCCCCACCAGGTCTCAGGAGCAGAAGGGAGGCAGATCTCACTCCTGGAAATCTAATCCTTGGCATGGTCTGCCACTGAAGGAGTAGGGAGCAAATCCTGCCAAAGTCCTACTTGGGTCAAAGGAAATGCAAGAGTGGTGCCAGTTGCTGAAGGAAGCACCCACCAAAGCCTCTGAATGGACAAGGATGAGGGGAGTAATCTCTCACCTCCCTGCCCCTTTTCTCAGTTCACTGTTGTGAACTTGGCAAAGGCTTTTCCCACCAGGGTTTATGAGCATGGCCTTAAAGAGACAACTTCTTGAGTTTCTCCAGTGGCTCCACCCCTTACTGAAGGTGAACACCGGCTGGGGGAGGGTGCTTTTCACACTTCTCCATTGCCTCTGCTCCTGCACCCACCAACCAGCTCTTACAATTAAGTGCTACCTACTGACTGTAGCCTGAAATACATGACCAATCAAAATTACGTTGCTAAAACAAGCAACATCTGAGAAAGCCAGTTAACAAACCTATCTATATCCAAGAAACCCATATAGAGCCTTGGCACCCTGAAAGCACCCAGAAACAAATCCAATCAATCACAAACAATACATACCACAGTCACACCCACAAGGGAAAAAAGAATAACAAATCAAGACACCCCATCCAAATAACAGCAAACTAAAAAAAAAAAAAAAAAAAAGAGAAGCATCAGCTCTCTTAGATGAGAATGAACAGTGCGAGAACTCTGGCAATACACAAAGCCAGAGTGTTTCATCATCTCTAAATGATCCCACTAGTTCCCCAGCAATGGATCCTAACCAGAATAAAAATTCTGAAATGACAGAGAATTCAGAATATGGATGGCAAAGAAACTGAATGGGACCCAGAAGAAAGCTGAAATCCAACACGAAGAAATCGGAAAAACAATTCAGAAACTGAAGATGACATAGCTGCTATATTAAGAACCAAATGGAACTTCTGGTATTGAAAAATTCACTACAGGGGGCTGGGTGTGGTGGCTCACGCCTGTAATCCCAGAACTTTGGGAGGCCAAAGCAGGAGGATCTCTTGAATCCAGGAGTTCAAGACCAGCCTGGGCAACATAGGGAGACCCTGCCTCTTAAAAAAAAAAAAAAAAGGAGAAAACTCACTACAGGAATTTCTTTTTCTTTTCCTTTTTGAGACAGTCTTGCTCTGTTGCCCGAGCTGGAATGCAGTAGCATGATCATAGCTCACTGCAGCCTCAAACTCCTGGGCTCAACTGATCCTCCCACTTTAGCCACTGAAGCAGCTGGGACTACAGGTGCATGTCACCATGCCCAGATAATTTTTAAATTTTTTTCATAGAAACCAGGTCTTACTATGTTGGCCAGGCTGGTCTTGAACTCCTTGAGCTTACACAATCCTCCCGACTTGGCCTCCCAGTAGTTCTAATATGAGTAGTTCTAGGCGTTAGCCACTATGCCCAACCAGGAATTTCAAACTACAATTGGAAGTCTTAATAACAGAATACATCAAGCAGAAGAAGGAATCTCAGAGCTCAAAGACTGGCCCTTCCAAGTCAACTCAGACAAAAATAAAGAAAAAATAATTGTAAAAACTGAACAAAGCCTTCAAGAAATATGGGATTATGTAAAGTGACCAAATCTATGACTTACTGGCATTCCTGAGTGAGAAGAGAAAGTAAGCAACTAGGAAAACATATTTGAGGATATAATTAAGAAAAGTTTCTCTAATCTTGCTTAAATTGGTCAACATGCAGATACAAGAAATCCAGAGAACTCCTTCAAGATACTATACAAGATGACCTTCCCCAAGACACATAGTCATCAGACTATCCAAGATCAATGCAAAAATTCTTAAAAGGCAGCTATGGAAAAGAATCACATCACCAGTAAAAGAAAATCCATGAGATTAACAGCAGAATTCTCACCAGAAACCTTATAAGCCAGAAGAGACTGGGGACCCATTTTTAGCATTCTTTAAGAAATGAAATTTCTGCCAAGAATTTCATATCCCACCCAACTAAGCTTCACAAACAAAAGAGAAATAAAGTTGTTCCCAGACAAGCAATCACTAAAGGAATTGATCACTATCAAAAAATGCTTATGGGGTATCTGAACATGGAAACGAAAGAATGATACTTGCTACCACAAAAGCACATGCAAGCACATAGTCTACAGACCCAATAAAGCAACTACACAATTGGGACTACCATGCAACTAGCTAACGACACCACACAGGAAGAAAACCTCAAATATCAATATTAACCTTGAATGCAAACAGTGTATACACTCCACTTAAAAGACACTGAGTGGCAAATTGGATGGAAAAACAAGACCCATCCTTCTACTGTCTTCAAGAGAGCAATCTCACATGTAATGACACACAAAGGCTCAAAGTAAAGATGTATCTATACAGAAAGATCTTTCTCAAAGTAAAAATCTTTCTATAGAGAAAGATCTATCATGCAAGTTAAAACAAAAAAGGGCAGAGGTTGTTATTCCTATATCAGATAAAATAGACTTTAACAATAAAAAGGACAAAAAGTAATATTACATAATGATAAAGGGTTCTATTCAACAAATAAATAGGCACCCAACATTGGAGCACCCAAATTTATAAAACAATTACTTCTAGACCTAAGAAGAGACTTATATAGCCACACAATAATAAGGGGAGAATTTAACACCCCACAAAAGCTATTAAACAGATCATCAAGGCAGAAAACAAACAAAAATCTGAACTTAAATTTGACACTTAATCAATTGAACCTAATAGACATCTATGGAATACTCCACCCAACAACAACAAAATATATATTATTCTCATCTGCACACAGAATATATTTCAGGATTGCCCACATGCTTGGTCATAATAAAAGTCTTGGTAAATTTTTTGAAAAAACTAAATTAAAAAATAAAATAAATAAAAAATGAATCATACGAAACATCTTCTCAGACCATGGTGGAATAAAAATAGAAATCAACACCATGAAGAACTCTCAAAACCACACAAACTATATATGGATATCATTACATAAAAGTCTTGAATGACTTCTGGATAAACAATGAAATTAAAGCAAAAATCAAAAAATTCTTTTAAACAAACAAAAATAGAGACACAACATACACCTCTGTGATGTGGCAAAAGCATTCAGAGGAAAGTTTGTAGTGCTAAATTACTGCATCAAGAAAACACAAAAATCTCAGCCGGGCGCGGTGGCTCATGCCTGTAATCCCAGCACTTTGGGAGGCCGAGGCAGGCAGATCACGAGATCAGGAGATGGAGACCATCCTGGTGAAACTCCGTCTCTAGTAAAAAAATACAAAAAATTAGCCGGGAATGGTAGCGAGCACCTTGTAGTCCCAGCTACTCCACAGGCTGAGGCAGGAGAATCGTGTGAACCCGGGAGGCAAAGCTTGCAGTGATCCGAGATCACGCCACTGCACTCCAGCCTGGGACACAGAGCAAGACTCCATCTCAAAAAAAAAAAAAAAAGGAAAACAGAAAAATCTCAAAATTAACAACCTATCCTTGCACCTAAGGGAACTAGAAAAACAAGAACAAACTAAATTCACAGCTGGTAGAAGGAAAAAATAATTAAAATCAGAACAGAACTAAATGAAATTGAGACCTCAAAAAACCATCCAAATGATCAACAAAATAAAAAATTTGGTTCTTTGAAAGATAAATAAAATTGATAAACTGTTAGCTAGATTAACAAAGAAAATAAATCTATGCACAATCAGAAATGACAAAGATGACTTCACAAATGATCCCAGAGAGATATAAAAGATCCTCAGAGACTACTATATACATCTCTATGCACACAGACTAGAAAATTTAGAGGAAATGGATACATTCCCTGAAACACACAACCTCCCAAGATAGAATGAGGAAGAAACAACAATCTCGAACAAGTGATGAAATTGAATCAGTAATTTAAAAAAACTACCAACCAAAAAAAGCCCTGGAACAGACTGATTCACAGCTGAATTCTACCAATTCTACTAGATACGCAAAGAGCTAGTACCAATCCCACTGAAACTATTACAAAAAGTCAAGAAGGAGGGACTCCTCCCTAACTCCCTATCCCAATCTGGTAAAGATACAATAAGAAAAGAAAACTACAGGTCAATATCCCTAATGAACAGAGACCAATCAATCCTCAACAAAATACTAGCAAATCGAATCCAGCAGCACATCGAAAAGTTAATTCACCATGATCAAGTGGGCTTTATTCCTGGAATGCAAGGATAGTTCACCATATGCAAATCAATAAATGTGATTCATTACATAAACAGAATTAAAAACAAAAACCATTTTTTTATTTATTGTTATTGAGACGATCATTCATCTCAATAGACACAGAAAAATGCTTTCATTAAATCCAACATCCTTCATGATAAAAACCCTCAACAAACTAGCCATCAAAGGAACATATCTCAAAATAATAAGAGTCATCTATGAAAAACACACACCCAATATCATACTGTACAGGCAAAAGTTAGAAGTATTCCCCCTAAGAAGATATCCAGTCTCATCACTCCTATTCAAGATAGTACTGAAAGTCCTAGCCAGAGCAATCAGGCAAGAAGAATAAATAAAAGGTATCTGATATGGTTTGGCTCTCTGTCCCAAACCTCAAATCTCATCTCAAATTGTAATCCCCACCTCTCAAGGGAGGGAAGTGATTACATTATGGGGACAGTTTCCTCCTTTCTGTTCTCATGATAGTGAGTGAATTTTCACGAGATCTGATGGTTTCATAAACAGGAGTTTTTCCTGTGTTCTCACATGCTTGAATTTCTCTCTCCTGCTGCGATGTGAAGAAGGTCCTTGCTTCCCCTTTGCCTTCTGCTATGATTGCCTTCTGCTATGATTGTTATGATTCTCACACTTCTTCTTTATAGAAGTGTGAGAATGGACTATACAGCATCTAAATAGGAAAAGAGAAAGTCACATTATCTCTTTTCATTGCTGATATGATTCTATATCTAGAAAACCCTAAAGATTCCACCATATGACTCCTAGACATGACAAATGACTTCAGCGAACTCTCAGGACAGAAAATCAAAACACAAAAATTAGCATTTCTATATACCAATAACATTCAAGCTGAGAACCAAATTAAGAATGCAATCCCATTTACAATAGCCACCAAAAAAAAAAAATCTAAAAATACATCTAACATAGGAGGCAAAAGATCTCTAGAAGGAGAATTGCAAAACAGTGCTGAAAGACTCACAGATGACAAAAACAAATGGAAAAGAATTTCATGCTAATGAGTTGGAGGAATCAATATCATTAAAATATTTATACTGCCCAAAGCAATCTATGGATTCAATGATATTCCTATCAAATTACCAATGTCATTTTTCACAGAATTAGAAAAAGCTATTCTAAAATTCACATGGAACCAAAAAAGAGACCAAATAGTCAAGCCAATCCTAAGCAAAAAAAAAAAAAGAAAAAAAATCAAGCTGGAAGCATCACATTACCTGACTTCAAACTATACTGCAAGGCTACAGTAAACAAAACAGCATGGTACTGGTACAAAAATAGATACATAGGCCAATGGAACAGAATACAGACCCCCTGAAATAAAGTCACACAGCACCAACCAACTGATCTTCAACAAAGTCAGTAAAAATAAACAATGGGGAAAGGATACCCTATTCAATAAATGGTGCTGGGAAAATTGGCTAACCATAGGCAGAAGAATAAAACTTGACCCCTACTTCTTACCATATAGAAAAATTAACCCAACATGGATTAAAGACTTACATGTAAGACCTCAAACTAAAAATCCTAGAAGAGAACCTAGGAAATACTCTTCCAGATGGTGGCCTAGGCAAAGAATTTATGACAAAGTCCTCAAAAGCAAATGCAACAAAAACAAAAATTGACAACTGGGACCTAATTAAACTAAAGAGCTTCTGCACTACAAAGGAAAAACTGTCAAATGAGTTAACTGACAATCTACAGAACATAAGAAATTATTTTAAAACTATGCATCTGACAAAGGATTAATATCCAGAATCTGTGAGGTGCGTAAACTATTGAACAACCAAAAAACAAATAACCTCATCAAAAAGTGGGCAAAGGTCCACTTTTGAACAGTTCTCAAAAGAGATATAGAAGCAGCCAACAAACATGAAAAAAATGCTCAAATCACTAATCACCAGAGAGATACAAATCAAAGCCACTATGAGATACCTTCTCACACTATTCAGAATGGCTGTTATTCAAAAGTTAGAAAATAAAAGATGTTGGTGAGGCTGCAGAGGAAAGAGAACACTTATACACTGTTGGTGGGAATGTAAGTTAGTCAGCCCCTGTGGAAAGCAGTTTGTTGATTTCTGAAAGAACTAAAAATGGACTTAGCACTCAAACCAGCAATCCCATTACTGTGTATACAACCAAAGAAAAATAAATCATTCTACCAAAAAGATACCTGCACTCATATGTTTATTGTAGCACTATTCACAATGGCAAAGACATAGAGTCCACCCAGGTTTCCATCGATAGTATGGACTGAATAAAGAAAATGTGGTACACATACATGATGGAATACTATGCAGCTAGAAAAAAGAATGAAATCATGTCCTTTGCAGCACCATGGATGCAGCTGAAGACCATTATCCTAAGTGAATCAATGCAGAAACAGAAAACCAAATACTACATGTTCTCACTTATAAGTGAGAGCTAAACATTGGGTACACATGGGCACAAAGATGGGAACAATAAACACTAGGGAATGCAAAAGTAGGCAGGGAGGGAAGAAAGGAGGAAAGGTAAGGGTTGAAAAACTACCTATCAGGTACTATGTTCAATAGTTGGGTGATGAACTCATTAGAAGCCCAGACCTCAGCATCATGCAATATACCCACGTAACAAACCTGCACATGTACCCCCTAAATCCAAAATTTAAAAATAAATAAAATATTCTTTCTATATTACAAAAAATAAAATGTACCAAGATTATAGATACCAGTGGCTGGAATGGGTGGGGTGGGGGTTGAGGGTGGAATGAAGAGATGGTAGTTAATGGATACAAACATAAAGTTAGATAGAAGGTAAAAATTCTAATGTTTGATAACAGAGTAGGGCAACGATGGTTAGCAATAATGTACTGCATGTTAAATAGCTAGAAGAGAGTACTTAAAATGTTCTTAACACACTGAAATGGTCAAGGTGACAGATACCCCAGATACCCTGTCTTCATCATTGCACATCCTATGCATATAGCAAAGTATTACAAGTACCCCATAAATGTGTAAAATAATATGTATCAGTAACAGGAAATAAAAACTTACAGCTTTTTAAAAACCAGTCTTACTCATTTCATCTCTAAACAGACCAATTGCAATTGGTAGGAGATTTCAGCTTTGAGCAATGACCTGATTTAAAATGTGTTTATCCCCAGTGCAGTATATTAGGAACATTCACAACGTGTAATATTTACCTTTAGGGTCAAGAAGTATATTATGGTTCAATGGAAACAAATTTAGTATTACACCAGCAACATAATGTAGTGTTTCTACAAATATTAAAAGTTAATAAGCAGGTGAAACCTATATATTGAATTTAATATTACAGTTTTTTTTACATTTTACAAAATGGGAAAATTTATCACTATTATCGATTAACCAAAAAAAGTGTTGATACTCAAATATTAAATAACCACTCTTGGAAAATATCAAGTTTTGATATTTTTACAAAAAAAAAACCCTGCATGCATAATTAGGCTTACTTTCTACTTTTTCCTGCTCTTACATTTTAGATGAATATCTTACATATCACATTAAAATTTTGTTTTGTTGTTTTTAACTCAAGCTGGCAGGTTTAATTCTTTGTAGTTACTGAATCATTTTATCCCATATCTTTTATTTACCTTGCTTTTTCTATGTTTCTTCTTTCTCTTCCTATCTTTTAATAGGCTAAGTTTTCTTTATTTCTCACTCTCTGGTATAAAAGTGATATATTCTGGTTCTATTCCGCTAGTGACATCCTTAGAGTTTTAACATGAATACTTAGCATACTTACATCTAAAATTAATCTTCTTTTCTTGAATAGTTCAAAGACTTTAGAGAGATTTACCCCATCTTTTTAATACATCTGACCTCCTTCATGTTATTTTTAAATAGTATATTTTTCTACCTTGGTTTTGTATTTGTTGTTGTTTATTATTGTTGTTGCTTTATATAGCTAAAGTTCCTTTACACTGCTCACAGGCTTACCAATTCCATTGCTCAGCATTCCTTCTCAGTTGCATCTCACTTTCTTTCTTCTTATTAATTCAGTTTGCTTCTTTGGTAGCTCTTTAGCAAAAGGTAAACTGTCAGCCTTTGTCTGAAAATATATGTATCTGAACCTAATTTTGAATTATGGTTTTATTTGAGCATACAATTCTGGATCAATAGTTATTTCCTCTGGTGTCTTCTGGTATCCACAGTTGTTAATGTTTCAGCTGTCAGTCTAGCTGAGGTTGTAGATAATCATGCTTCATTATCTGCTTGCTTTTATAATCTTCCCTATGCCTTTGATGTGCCAAAGATTCACTATAATACCTAGGTGTAGGTTCAGTTTTATTAATCCTCCTGAGGACTCAATGTAGTTCCTGAATCTTTCACCAATTCAAGACAATTCACAGATAGTATTTCTTCAAATATTTCCTCACTCTTTCTTTTTCTAGAACTCCTATTAATACATGCTAAACATTTTCATTCTACTATCCCTGTTATAAGCTCTCTTTCATATTTTCCATCTCTTTTTAAAATCTTTCTGAGCTATATACTAAGTAATTTTATTGAGATAAGTTATCTTCTAGTAGACCAATTCTCCCTTCAGCTATGTCTAATCTTCTATTTAAGTAGGCTGTTGAATTTTAACTTGACCGTATTTTGATTTATATACATTTCATTTGGTATTATTTAAAATCTATTCTTTAAAAATTTTTTTAAACTTTTTAATGTTTTCAAGCATTTTAAATATTTATTTTAAGGTCTCTGAATAATAGTTCTATTATCAAAAGATAATACGTCTCTAGCTCTCCATTATAGTCATATTTTAAAAAATAAGCTTAAGGCATACCACCTTCATATAGCTTTTCCCCTAAAATATTTGCCTTTCTCTGATTGCCAGCCAAAGTCTACTCAGCAAATAATTATTCACTAGCTTTTACTTTTCTGATTACTATATTTCTTTCTTTTATTTATTTATTTATTTTGGTAAAGGGTCTCACTTTGTCATCCAGGCTGGAGTGTGCAGTGGCGCGATCTCAGCTCACTGTAGCCTTGACCTCTGGGCACAAATGATCCTCCCACCTCAGCTCCCCAAGTAGCTGGGACTACAGGCCTGCGCCACCACGCCTGGCTAATTTTTTGTATTTTTTGTAGAGATGGAGTTTCACCATGTTGCCCAGGCTAGTCTCAAACTCCTGAGCTCAAGCAATTCACCCACCTTAGCCTCCCAAAGTGCTAGGATTATAGGCGTGAGCCACCATGCCCAGTCCTGATTATTATATTTAAGTCTCATTTCCTCTGCTTGATGTAAGTTCCCTGAGAAGAAAGACTGTAGTTTTACTTAATCCTAACTCAAAACCAAGTAGAACAATGTACTCAACAAATTTTTGTTGGTTTTTAACTACTTTTAATCATTTATTAATACATTAACAGAAACAGACTCTAAAAGAGAACCCTGAAACACAGATGATTATCCATTTACCCTCCCAATTCTTTCTGGAGATTTCTCAATCCCATAAGTTTGAGACTAAAATATTTAATATAATATTTAATAAACAATACTAAAATATTTAATACACATGGTATTCTTAGATTTTAGGGTGAAAGTGTAGCTAATATGAACAGGCCCGAGGTTAATTTTGGGTATTTTATAATATTTTATTCAGTGTTTATATGTAAAAATACTGCAGCTAAAATCCAGCATGATTACATCCAAAGTTAACTCATCTCACCATAAGCAATGAAGTTCATTACTAGATAATCTGAGCATCTGTAGTACTTCCACTGAAAGAAGCACTGAAAAAAATACTGAAGTCTGCAGAGTACACCACTCCCACAGCCCCTCCAGTCTCTACTCCTTCCTAGCAGCCAGCTTTACCTCTCCAGATACAAATAGAAAACATTACCTAGTCACTTCACATTGCTAGGAGTGGTAATTCAGCATCCATTTCATGTTACTGGCCAAGAAGAGGAATAGAAGAGTCCTGGCCATCTCAAAAACAAAAAAAAGTAATCTTCCCTTCAATATTTTCAGGCTGTGATATTGGGAATGCAATGAGAGGAAGGCAGAAAAAAAATCACCTATATTTCCTCCTTTGTCAGGTCTCATTTTTCTGTTTCAGGGCTTCATCTGAAAATTAAATTAAATTAAAAATTCCTTGTGCTGATGTCAGTATATACTCCTATTTTCTACTACACATACACATATGTATACAGATAAAATGGATATAAACAAATATATATATATATATATATATATATACTGCATCCTATTTACTTCTAAATTTACCTATCTACAGAAAGTAAAAACTGTGAATATATATGTATGTACATGCACAGACACACAAATATATTTGCTGAGGGTCTAAAAGCACTGGCATCACTAGCAATGCACAGATCTTGGGGTGGGGCAGGTGTGTGCATGTGCATGTGTCTAAACAGTCATGCAATACTTAGTGAAGGGGATATATTCTGAGAAATGCATCATTAGGTGACTGTTGCTGTGTGAACATCATAGACTGCACTTTCAGAAACTCAGATAGCACAACCTACTACACATCTAGGCTACATGGTATAGCCTACTGCTCCTAGGCTACAAACTTGTACAGCATGATACCGTACTAAATACTGTGGGCAACTGTGACATAATGGTGTATTTCTGTATCTAAATATACCTAAACAGGGAAGGGCGCAGTGGCTCATGCCGGTAATCCCAGCACTTTGGGAGGCTGAGGTGGGCGGATCACCTGAGTTCAGGAGTTCAAGACCAGCCTAGCCAACATGGCAAAACCCCACCTCTACTAAAAATACAAACATCAGGCAGGCATGGTGGCATGCACCTGTAGCCTCAAGCTACCTGGGAGGCTAAGGCAGGAGAATCGCTTGAACTCAGGAGGCAGAGGTTGCAGTGAACCGAGATCGCACCACTGTACTCCAGACTGGGCAACAGAGTGAGACTCCGATACACACCTAAACACAGAAAAGGGAGAATAGAAAGAGAATATTTTAATCTTATGGAGCCACCTTATATATGCGGTCCATTGTTGACCACATCATTATGCTGTTCATGGCTGTGGGGAGGTGTGTGTGTGTGTGTCCGTGTGCGTGTGTGTGTGTGTGTGTGTGTGTGTGTGTGTGTCCCCGTGTCCAATTCCCCACTAAGAGGAGCCAGAGCTCACTGGAGAAAAGGCTGATTCAAGACCTGGAGCACAGAAAGTACAAGATAAATCTAAAAAGTATTTTTTGTACCAAAAATTAAGAAAATACTGTAAGAGTGGCTTATACATTTTAAAAGAACACAGAAATCTGCCTGATGAGGATCCTTCTGGCTAAATCTGGGATAATTTAGGCATCAAAATAATGGCAGCAATGGATCATATCACCTATTAAATAAAACAAGAATCTATGAGTCCATAATGATATAAATAAAGTAAAAGGGAAGGATGAAGAATGCTCTTCCTTACAGCAGAATCCCAACTAATACATAGAGAGGAAATGACAAAGTTAGAAAATCAATGGATGCTAAAATTAGTAGGTAAAAGATTCATAGTTTCAAGTATCTTCCCCCAAATTACTTATTAATTACAAAGAGAAAAATAATAGTACTTTTGTGGTGAGATCTGAAAGACATCACCAATATTGGAACAGATCAAAATCACATGCTCTTGATATAATGCTTGGAGGATAAAAGATCACTTCGAAAGTACTTCTGCCAAAAATGCATAACCTGAATCGAATCATGAGAAAACACATATAACATTCAAATTGAGAGCCATTCTACAAATATCCTGTACTCCTCAAAAAATGTCAAGGTCAAGAAAGATAAAGAGAAGATAAGGCGTTGTTATAGAATAAAGAGACATGACAACTAAATGCAATGTGTGAACCTGGATTTGATCCTGTACTTAACGAACAGTAGCTATTTATTAAGTATATTACACAACATCAGCAAAATTTAAACAATCTATAGAATAATATTTTATTAATGGAAAATTTCTTGATTCTGATAAAGAGAATGTTCTTGTTCTTAAGAAATATACACAAATATATTAGTAGTAAAGGGGGATAATGTTTTGAAAATATGCAAATGTTTCAGAAAAAGATTAAGTAATATATGATACAGGAATGTTACATAATTACAAGGAACCATATATATAAGTGTGAAAATATAACAAAACAAAGAGTTATTTTAAAATTTCTCAAACTGTTCATATTTCTAGTTCAGATGCTACTGACATTGCATCTTTAGCCACAGGTTATTTCAATAAAAATGCAGCAGATGACAAATAGGGTAATAACAATTTGCTTTCATCAAAAGACTTTAATTTCTTAAAATGTTGCAAGACTACAACTATACTTATGGATATTTTCACCCACTGTTGTTTGTCAAAATCAAGACAACTGAAGTAAATGCCATACTTTGTTGTTTGCGCCATTGTTTATCCCCTATATAAAATTATCTTAACTTCCCCATCGTCTTCAATTCCCCAAAACTCAAATCAAATACTACCCTCCTAACTGAAGTTTTTACTGACTTTGCCAATGAATTCTGTGCCCTTCTTTTAACATGTGTCATTCCATCATGATTATCTCATATTCTCATTTGCCTACTGAACTATTAGCACCTTATAAATAAGAATTATATCCTACTTCATTGTAGCATCAACCACAATACAGGTGCACAATACATGAATAATGAATGAATGAAAAAAATTTAATTAGTAGTGCCTGCAGACATGTGACACTTTTTATAAAGAACTTTATGAAAAACAATCTTTTAAAAAGGAAGTTCTGTATTGTAAAATTCACAATTTAAAAATGAAAACAATATAATATGATATACATTGAGAAGTCTCACTTCCTTCATCCCTGTCCTCCTCCATTGTATTCACTCTCATTCTATCCCCTACAGGAAATCTTAATATTCGTTTCTTATACATCCTTTTAATGTTTCTCTGAGCCAATACAGTCATATAAAATTTTTATTTTCTCTTCTTTCTTAAAAAGGACAGTACACTAAACACTCTGTGTTGCACAGTGTAGTCTTATTATCCCCTTTCTTATAGCAGACTAAATGCGCTGTGTTACTTTATCACCTAAAAATTTACCCTGGTGAACTCCCCTGTCAGTAATAGAGATTGTCTTCATTCTTTTTTACTAGTCATAGCAACATTCCATTGTGTGGCTCTATCATGGTTTAATCAATCAATTTTTAAGTTACTTAACGCTTCTCAAAAATATTCACTAAGAAAAACATAACATTAAGTATTGTTTATTGAATCCTATTAAAATTAAATGTACACAAAATTATCATCTTGGGACTTAGAATCATTTAAAATAAAGATCCACCCTGTAAGTTAACCTAACTACTTAGAAAAGGACATCTTTCCCTCTTAATGTCCTATTTATCCAAACTCTACTTCCATCCTAGCCACCTCCTAGAAGGAGTAGGATGGGAGAGGGGGAAGGAATAATAAAAGAAGGAAGAGTCAGAGGAAAGAAAAGAAGAAAGAAACATAAAAGTTCTTAATAATTAAAGTTTAATATTATTCAATAATGTCAGTTTGGCTAAACCTAAAAGGGCTACTCCAACATCTTTACATTAAAGAGACTATGATATGAATGAATGGCAATGAGTGGTCTAATTAGAACCAAAGGACATTTACCCTGGATTCATATCCTCTTAAGTCAGAACTACATCTTAAATTTCACTAAAATTATCTCCATCTCAACTCCATTTTTCCCCTTTAAACCTCTTATACTTCATTCTTGTGGGGTACATTCTAAAAGGTTTTTAAAAATCTTTTGAAGTGACTACTTGCTCGGCATATCTTTGAGAAAATATTCATTCCTCCAACTTTCCATTAGCATCCCCCAAGGTGTTACTCTATATTCCCAGCTGTCCTCCATTTAGATCTGCTTCAGATCAGTTGTTCTCATAGTTTCCTTTTATCTGCTCTAAAGAAGAGTCCTTATTGTATCCCACCCTTTCTTCCCAATAACCAGATTCTTAATAACCAGATTCTTAAATAACTCACTAGAGAATCAGACCTGTATGTATTCAACTAACTATTGGTATCTCCTCCTAGTGATTTTTCAGGCACCTTAAATATTCAAACATTTATTGAAGAGCTTCAGTATGTTCAAACTAAATCCATCTGTATATGTTCTAGGCTGTTCCTCCTCCATTCTGTTAATCAGCTCCAGAAATGGCACTACCAGCCATCTAACTGCTCAGTCTATAAGCCTAAGCGTTTAACGCCTCCTCCTTCATCCTCCCCTTACATTCATTCATCAAGTCCCTCAAGCTCATATTGGAATATCTCCATATCTCCTCATCTCTACTATCGCCATTCTAGTCACTATCAACAGGTCATTATCTCTTCCTTGCTTCTGTAATCTCCTAACAAATCTTATTGTATCTAACACAGTGTCCTTCAGATCCAATCTCCTCTTAGCAGATGTATTACTCCTGTTAAAAATGCAAATGTAGTAGCTTCCCAGTGCCCCTAGAATAATGATCCAAATCCTTAAATCCTACAAGTCCCTACCAGATCTGGTCCCTATCTATTTCTCATATTTAATCCTATACCATTCTCATTCTCGTTTTGTAGCCACACTGGCTTTCTTTTATATTCTCAGAAGTGGCAGGATTTTTTCACCCAGAATCTTGGCAAATGATGTTGCTTTGCTTTGAATGCTCCCCCCATTCTTTGCTTACGTTAACATCTCCCTTGCCTGGCCCCCAATCTATCCTCAAGACATAGCTAAGAAACTTGCACTACCTTCCTAACACTTAAATAATTAATAATGCCTTTTCCAAGATCTGTCTTTGACACCAGACTTTAAATTTTCAAAGAGTAGCAACTATATACTTGTCTTGGGCTGAATGTCTAAAGCCAATTCATGTAATGACATCAAATATTTTCTGAGTAAATAGTAATAATAGTAGCAAACATTTGCAAAGCAGTCATACTGACATAAGGTCCTTTAATACATCTCCATTCACAACAAATCTTCACAACAACCCCATAAAGTAAAGGTCCTTCCAAGAACCCTTGGCAGTCAAAGGGTTATATAACCCACCCGTGGTCACTCATCTAAATAAGTCATGAAGTCTGGATTCAAACCTAGGCAATCTGCCTGCCCTGGAGTCTAGAGTCTATTTTCTAAACGTGTATATTACTTTTCCCATGTTACAAAGTCTTTCAATAAATAAAGATGCTGAGGGAGAGGGAGAGTGAGATGCAAAACTGGAAATTAAAGGGCTATTAGTAACATATACTAGCAGACAAACTAACTACAAAAGATGGTCTACGTATAAGACGAGAAATTTTAACCAGACACTCTTAATTTGTGCGGCATAATCCTCTTGGCTGACTGATGAAGTCGATGGACTCTTCTCAGAATAATGTTTTTAAAACAAAAATAAGATTTAGGACTATAAAATAAACCAATTATATTGGAATAAAGTTGTGCAAAATACTTTAAATACCAAATTTATGATATAATGTACATTCTTCCTTATTAATTCATTTTAAATATAACTATAACTACTATATATGAGAACATATGTGATTTCTATCTGTGACAAAGTCACAAGACTGTTAATATTACTTTTTTTAATGCCTCCATTTATAATTAAAAGAAATTTAGGTTAGAGGTTAGTAAAATCAAAGATGTGATTTCTATTCCACGGAAGCCATCTAGATTAACAGACCCCAACCTTTAAATCCTATCATCCCAATCCCCTGTTTAAGAGCCCTTGGCCTAAACAGCACCACTTATATACTACGGATACTTTCCACAAAATTCTTTGCCCTGGACCAAAAGGAAAAAACGGTCTGATCCACATCATTTCTGTGACGCACACTATTAAGAGCACTGCTCTAGATTCATTTCCTGACTACATAAATGTATATGATTTTAACTTTAATACTGGGTATATTCAGATGATTTGATGTAAAACAACAGAGCCCAATTTTTTCTGTTTCTGTTAATAATACCAACATCCATGTTTCAAAACCAAGAAAAATGAAGAGTCCATGGTTCCTGAACTCAGGCACTCAGTATAACACCATCACTATGTTATGCCTCTGGGTAAGGAATTCCACTAGCTTTTATCTTTTCTTGTTTCCTTCTCACTCTGTTAAAGTAAACATTTATAACAAACAATCTCAAAGGCAAATAGTCACGTTTGAATGACTTTGTGCTGATTTTTATTAGAATAATCAAGGAAACACATTAAAGTTCACACATCTAAGGTAGACCAACAGATGAAAACAAAAAGGTTAGTAATACATATCAGTAAGCCAGAAAAAAAGCAAGTTATAAATCAGACATTGTACACGCAAACAATAAATTTCCTATAAATTATTTATCCTACTTTAAAAAAAATACTCATTAAAAATAGGGATTGGGGGAAAAATCAGGTAGACTGAGAAAATTTTATCACGTCTCAGAGTAGCCTTTGCTATGCCATCTGAAAGCTTAAAGTAATTTGTGAGAGAGATAATATCAGCAACTACATTATAGATTAACACTATGCCTCTTTATATTTTTTCAAAAGAAGATAATTATTCTCTACAATGATAGCAGAAGTAAAATGATACTATTTTCACCACTTTCCTTTTACCTTTACACATGGAGAGTTTTAACAATTTAACAAGAAAAGTCTTTGTTGAGCTAGAAAAAGACAATTCTATTGAACATAAAGATGTAGGTTCTACGGGGAACTACTATTGTAAGAAAGATAGGCTATCTTATGTAAAAAGATACTCTTTCACAACCACTGCCATTGAAGGAGGAGAGGTTGGGAACAGTTTTCTCCAATCTTCCTGTTTCTACCACGAGTAAAAAAAAAAAAAAAAAAAAATTTGCACAATAAATTCAGTTAGATTTCAACTCACAGTCATAATAGAGTTACTAGTATTTGGACATCTGGACATGCCTTCTCATTATAAACAACTAGACAACTGTATAAAATGTATTAAACTGTTTCAGATAGGAGAAAACAAGCAGTATAGATCTATGATCCTTGAGAGAAGGAAAACAAAGGAGATAAGCCCCATAAACATGTTGGCTTTCTGCCTGAAGGCAGTATCCGGGTTGTGACACAAGGAAGAGGAGCTCAAATAGAATACTGTGACCTTGCTTCATTGAGAAGAGTCAGAGTTCAGGGAAACTGTATGGCAGGATTCAATTGAAAAGGGATTTATGCAGAAAAACAACTCTAGAAAGTCTCCCTAAGAGTTCCTTTAAGTCTTTGGCTGAATACTAAGCTGTATATGCATAAGGTGAAACTGCAGGAGACTAGACAAAAAGAACTACTGGAGAAAACTTACTGGAAAGCTCAAAGCTTAACAATTCCCAGAGCTCATATAGGGAATAGGAGTCAGTTGAGTTGCAACTACCCAGTCTGCAAAGGCCTCATGGAATACTCATATTTAGCAGTGACCTGAAAAAGGTCACAACTCATAAGAGAGCTAAACTATCCCTAGAATGATCAGGCTGCTTATAAGAAACTTACCTGCTGCCAAAATAAAGTTCAACATTTGTTAAAAGTGAGACAACAATATCCAGACACTCATCAACATAATATTTACAATGACCACCATCCAATACAAATTACTAGAGAAATTCACAGAAACAGGAAAATGTGATTCATAACCAGGAAAAATATCAGTCAATAAAAACAAACCGAGAAGTGATAGAGATTATGAAATTAGGAGACAAGAATATTAAGCCACCTATTACAAAAGTGTTCAGTCACATAGAGGAAAATAAAAGCATAATGAGAAAAGAAATAGATTAAAAAAATAAAAAATGGAACTGCCAAGAACTGAAAAAAAAAAATACATTTGAGATAAGTAATATAATGGATAGATTTAACTGCAGATTACATGCTATAGAAGAATAGATAAGCAAATGTGAAAATATAGCAACAAAGCTCCCTCAAATAAAAGATTGGCAAGACCGAAAAAATGAACACTGCTTCAGTAACCAGTGGGACAATGACAATAAGTTTAACACAAATGTAATTAGAATATAGGAAGTGTGGATGGGAGAAAAGATAAAATATTTGAAGATATAAGGGTAGATCATTTTCCAGATTTGATAAAAACTGTAAGGCCACAGATCCAAGAAGCTCAACAAGCAGAATAACCAGGAAGAAAAGAACTCTAAGGCACATTCATAATCAAATTACTGAAAACCAGTGATAAAGAAAAAAATCTTAAAAGCTGCCAGAGAAAAACAACACATTACATAGAGGGTAACAAAGATAAGACATACAACTCCTCAACAGAAATAATACAAGCCAGAAGAAAATGGAACAACCCTTTAAAAGTAATCCAAGAAAAAATAATAATCCCATCACCTGGAACTCTACATACATTCAAATTATCCTTCAAAAATGAAGCAAGATAAAGACCATTCCAGATAAACAAAAGCCAAGAAAATTAATTGCCAGCAGACTGGTATGACAAATATTACAGAAAGTTCTTTAAGCTAAAGAAAATGATTCCAGATGGAAACCCAGATATAGAGAGAAGTAGAAATACAATGTTATAAGGCTCTCACATTATATGTGAAGTGGCATCATTTTCTATGAAGATAAACTGTGGTAAGTTAAAGATACATATTGTTAGCCCCCTAGCAACCATCAGTAAAATAAAACAAAGAAGTATAGCTCATAAGCCAAAACAGGATGTTAAGTGGATTACAACCAAATATACTATATATTCAATTAGATTTATCACTTTTAGCTAAAATCTTTCTTATGAGTAACATGATGAACTTCTACAGAAGGATGTAATATACACCAGCCCTTTGCCTATTTGTTTTCACTCAAACATTAATTATACAGTTTTGCCATGTACAAAAACTAAAGTACCTCAGAATACTGACATTCCAAAAATTCAATAATTACCATTCTGCCAAAAAAAGCAATAGATTCTTACTTAGATAAAATATAAAATTTTTGACAAATCTAAATGATAGTTTTCAGCAGTCAGATTGGACTATATCAAATGAATGGTAATTCTAAAATTTAAATTAAGATTCGGAGGTATAAATCTTTCCTCAAAGTGTGAGTTAAAAACAAAACATAAACTATTAATTACTAATACAATTAAAAACATTTCAAAAATAGATTTTGTTCCAGAAAAGACCTAACAGGAAAAAAATAGTATTTATTTCTAAAATCTATACAAGAAACAAAAACACCTTTCCAGGGATCTGCACACGATTTTAGAAAGTAAACTCTGAAGGCTTATGAATTAATGAACACATGCGAAGGAGATTACTTGTCAATAAAATAAAAGACTTCTTAAACTGAATAAAATGTACCTGCCATTTTATATCACAGTATTTTGGCTCAATGAAGGCAAACAAACAAAAAATTTACCTTAAATATATAATATGTAACTTCAGTGATCTCTGAAAGCTATTTTATTATATAAAATATTTTGCTTTGGAGAGCTTCACCAGCTGGTACCATTTGCCCAGAGAGACAGCTGTTTTTTTAGTTTCCCTATCTCAGCATGTTTCCAACTGTCAGTTCTAACTATATGCAATCCCATAGTGACAGAAGACTTTAAGAGAAATGGCTCATTAACTTGAATCTACGAAGTCCACTCTCTTCAGTGAATTCAAATTAAACCCACAGACAGGCTAGCTCATAACAGAATTCCCCACACATTTTTGTTGTTATTCTTTTGCACTGTAGACTCAAAGTAAAATATTCGCGTCATCCACTATAAAATCTTTTGCTCAACCCTATAAATGCACTGACATAAAAGATGGTGGGAGAGGTATATCTCCAAAGATTATGAATTATAGAGCTATTTTTATAAAATAAGAACTTCCAAAAAAGTAATTTCCTTTGCAATGTAAATAAATGGCTTACAACTTTACAGAAATTAGATAATAAAGCTCAAATTTAAAATGTACAATGGGCTGTTAGAAAATTTCCAGTAAGAACTCTAAGAAGAGACTGACCATGCAGACCTGTAATAATCACAAGAGACAATATATATTAAATATTATATATATTTATATTTATGTTTAAATAAATATTATTTAAAAGATTCAAAAATAGAAAATCAGTTTTTAAGTGCAAGGTATTTTTTCTTGTAAATAAATCATCTTTTAAAATTATTTGGAAAGAATTATAACAAAATAAGCATGGGCCACCTGAGGCAGGCACATATTGTATATCTCTATATCAAGGGCATATCACTGAATGATAACCACAGTGACTGGAGCAACAAGAACTGTTGTATACTGTTGATGGGAATGAAAAATTGGTGTGGCCAATATGAAAAACAGTATAGAGGTTCCTCAAAAAAATTAAAAACAGAATTACTAAGTGATCCAGCAATCCCTTTTCTGGGTATATATCCAAAAGAACTGAAACCAGAATCTCAAAGAGACATCTGCACTCCCATGCTCATTCCAGCATTATGCACAATAGCCAAGATATGTAAATAACCTAAATGTCCATCGATGGCTGAATAAAGAAAGAAAATGTGGTTCACACACACAATGAAATAGTTTTCAACCTTAAAAAGAAGGAAATCCTGCCATATTTGAAGACATATATGAACCTGGAGAATATTATGCTAAGTGTAACAGGCCAGTCACGGAATGACAAATACTGTATGATTTCACTTACATGAGGCATCTAAAATAGTCAAACTCACAGAAACAGAGTAGAATGGTGGCTGCCAGGAGCTGTGGGAAAGAAGAAATGGAAAGCTGGTGTTCAACGGGTACATACAGTTGACCCTTGAACAACACAATTTTAAACTGTATAGGTTCACTTATACATAGATTTTTTTCAATAAATACACTGGTAAATATTTGGAGACATGACAATTTGAAAAAACTTATAGACAAACCACATAGCCTAAGACATAAAAAAAAATTAAGAAGCCTGGCAAACATGGCAAAAACCCTGCCCCCGCACAAAAAAAAGAAAAAAATTAGCCAGGTGTGGTGGCCCATGCCTGTAGTCCCAGCTACTCAGGAGGCTGAGGCAGGAGAACTGCTTGAACCTGAGAGGCAGAGGTTGCAGTGAACCGAGATTGCACCATGGCACTCCAGCCCGGGCGAAAGAGCAAGACCCTGTCTCAAAATAAATAAATAAATAAATAAGAAAAAGGTATATATAAATGCATAAAATATATGTAGCTCCTAGTCTATTTTTATCATTTACTACCATAAAATATACAAAAAAATTTATTATAGAAAGTTAAAATTATCAAAACTTACCACACAAATACAGAATGTACATGGCACCAAAGTTGAGAGAAATGTAAACAAGTGTAAAAGTACAGTATTAAATCATAACTGCATAAAACTCACTGTAGTACATACTGCAGTACTGTAATAAATTTGTAGCTACTTCCTGTTGGTATTGCGGTAAGCTCACGTGTTGTGAGTACCCACTTAAAATGTCATACGATGCTAATCATCTCCATGTGTGAGCAGATCATCTCTACAGTAAACTTCGTATCACAGTAAACAGTGATCTCTCAAGGTTCTTGCGTATTTTTCATCATGTTCAGTGCAATACTGTAAACCTTGAATAATACCATGGGACCCATGCAAAGTGCAATTAGTGATGCTGAAAGTGTTCCCAAGAAGCAGAGAAGTCATAACACTACAAGAAAAAGTTTAATTGCTAAATATGTTACTATAGCTTCATGTCTGCAGCTGTGGCTGACTGCCATCTGAGAAAGGTGATTCATCTTGTAAAGAAATAATAAATGACTGTTTATTTTATTGGTAAGGCTCCCAATCAAGAGAAGGCTAATAGCTAAGTTTTAGGAGCATCAAGTTATAGGCAGATTTTCAACTATGCGAGGAGTCAGCACCCTAACTCCTGTGTTGTTCAAGGGTCAACTGTAGTTTGTTATACAAGATGAGTAAGTTCTACACAACCGCCATACAACATTGTGCCTATCGTTAACAATACTGTATCGTGCACTTAAAAGTTTGACAAGAGGGTAAATCTCACGTTACATGTTCTTACCACAATAATATACATACATACATGAAATTTCATAGCCCTGTCCCAAATCATCACAAACAAAACAAAACTTGCGGAAACTAAAAGAAACTTCTGGAGAAATACAGTATTGGGTATGTAGTTATTTGGAGAGGAAGTCACAAAATATGGCCCTTCTTCATTTTCTTCCAAATACTTTCCCCTAAATATTATAGAAGCATAGAACTTGAAGGTGATCAAATGTATGGCGACTAAGTCTCTTCTCTGTTGACTACAGGAACATTTTTTTTTTTTTGCCAAAATTGCCAACCACATCACTTTTGAAATTATTCAGAAACTATCACTAATTAGGAAAGATGTGAAAGTTTTGGTATAATATATATTATCTATATGCCCATATCTATATATGTCTACCTACATATATACATATACACATACATACACATGCACAAGTATACATCCATATATACACTAAGGCATTAAACAGGTTTCTGTCCTTACAAAAAATAAATTAGTATTCTTCACGTAGTTCAAACACCGCATATTCTCACTCATAGGTGGGAAATGAACAATGAGAACACATGGACACAGGAAGGGGAACACCACACTCTGGGGACTGTTGGGGGGTGGGGGGAGGGGGGAGGGATAGCTTTAGGAGATACACCTAATGCTAAATGACAAGTTAATGGGTGCAGCACACCAGCATGGCACATGTATACATATGTAACTAACCTGCACATTGCGCACATGTACCCTAAAACTTAAAGTATAATAATAATAAAAGAAAAGAAAAGAAAAGAATAAATAAATAAATTAGTAACTGTTTCTCCATAGATATACATTAGGTTTTGAAAATCATATAAATATGGACAAATAGTTTTGTAAAATTATTAGAAAAATGAACAGGGGGCTTTTTGAACTTATGGGCAGTGCATTGTTTACTGACCTCAGGGTTGTGTGAGAATGCAGACAACCAGAGTGTTAAACTGATTTGTGAGATTATTCAGTGCACTGAAGCATCCCAAATAAACCATTATTGGTTCACAAATCCAAGTCAGAGTTCTTGCACTGGCCCCTATAATATGTCAAACAAAGATCATCCTGCATTCAGGCAACTACTTAAATTCTTCTATAATCATTATCTCCAATGTTACATACTACCTCAAGTCCCCAAAAATAAACTGCTTCCTTAAAATTAGATGTTCTCATTTGAATAATATTTTTATTCAAACAACTGGTGCCTTGAAAATGTTCCTCATTTACCAAAACATAAATTTGTTGTTATATTCTAGGAAATAATTATGACTTCTGAGGTACTTAATAATGTCTTGTTTAAAAGCAAGACAAGAACAATTCTTAATCTTCTACTGTAAGTCTTCTACTCTGATTACAGCAATGAATATGCCATTGCTTAATATGAAGTGTAATTCTTGTTCTCTGCCAGGTAGTTGGCTCAATCAACAAATATTTATTGAGAAGTAGGAATGTGCTAGCCATTGATCCAGGAATTAGGAATATAGAATAGAAAAGATAGGTGTCTGCTCTCAGGAGACAGGTAATTAAAATTAAACAAATAAATTTAATAGTTGTTTACCTCAGAGACTACATTAATTCCTGACTAAAACTTTCACCTCTAGTTTCTGTATGCCAAGTGAATTTGCCAGCTGCTTTTACTTCCAGTTATCAATATGCTATGATTTTCATTAATATTTCCATCAAATCACCATCACTAAACATAAGTTGTTGAGCACCTTGTCAGCCTCCAAAGAATATCTAGCTAAGCTAAACCAGGTTTTAGTAAACAAATATTTTATCTGTACACTGGCTATGTCCAGTCTATGTCAGTAGATTATAACGTTAGCATAGCACTAAGACAATTGTTCTAGGAACTGGATGAAAAGCGTTCAGATGAATATTGAATACTTCTTCCAAGAACCTCAGTATACCCTCAACTAGTTATTCTGTATTCAATAAGATATTTCAGGATCCTAAGCAAAGCTAGAAGGTATACACGATCTTTGCAAATAATGTAGTCTACATACTTCTTAGCAATCGAAACCCACACTTAATGTTAGATTTCAAAAACCTAGTGCTTATAAACATTTTCACAAACTGGTCTTCCCTCTTTGAAATGCATCAGTTGTAACTCCTAGAAAAAGTTATGGCTGTGTAAGGAGTTCAAATACCTCTGCAATGTATGACTTAATAACTCAAGATTTGATAACCTCATGTATCAATTATCCTCTGTCTCAGATTACTTCCTCTGTAGAAATAAGCCAAACACAACTTTCTGCACTGTAAACATCTTAAAATCAACTGACAGTCCATGACTTATACTAGCGTTTGTTAAGGCATTCCATTCAACTTTGAATACTGCTATATTGACCCTCACATACTCATTTTGAATAAATTAACTTCCAGAATTCTGTCTAAATTCCTTACCACAAAACAAAGTAATCAGAATCCCACTGTCCTGATCAAACAGTTCACAAATGCACCCAAAAAGATTCCCATAGCATATGTGTGTCTATACACACACACACACACACACAGAAATATGTGGATGCATGAGTGTATCCACAAAGGAAAAAAAGGTTCAAAGAACAACTTGTGCAGTCTCTCCTGTAAAAATCAGAAAGGAACTGACAAATTCATGAAGAGGAATAAAATAAAGAGCGTAATGAGAAGGCCCATCTGCACATGACATAATAGCCAAACATTATTTTAAAAAATCTTTTCCCTTTAATTTAACAAAATGTTCTTAAAACCTAGAGAGTATTGAGATGGGGATGTGGGGTAGAAGGAGTATCAATTAGCACATACTGTGGAAGTCAAATAGAGTTTATCTCTATTCGTAATAGAATTTATCCTAATTTTCACCTCTATTATTTCCAAAATCCTAATCAATTTTGATAAATGAAAGAAGGAAATAAAAAGATGTACAAATTTAGAATATATCCTTCCTTCTTCTGGCTTATGTCAGATATATTTGTAAAATATTTGTATGTAAAAACAAACTACATTTCATGCAAATTATACTTTGCATTAAATATTTACCTGAATAAAGATTATTTTTCCTGGAGCATAGAAAGATGGTAACGGTTTAGTATAAAAGGACATTGGCTCAGAACAACATACCAGATGAACATAAAAGGTTAATTTTAATAATCAAATTCATATTTCATCTAATCTAGGAAACGCCAAGAATAGTTTAAAGAGATATTCCATTTAACATGAACTAATGCACCAACTGTCAGTAACAGTGAGGATGACTAAATGATTCTGAAATACAATATGCTTGTGTTTAATGACATCAATAGACCTGTAGGAAATTCACAATAGATTATTTGCCCAGTTACTTTAATGCTTATAAAACCATTACTAGGCTACAAATCTCATTCTACATTTAGAACTGACCATGATCCAAGAAAAGAAAAAGAAATAGCATAAAACATATTATTCTTTTCTTAGACAGGTACATTTCAGTGCAAATACAATTTTAAGAATGTTATGCTTTGTTTCTGGCACAGAAAAACATCTCTAAGCATTATTCATATTATTTCTCTCCCCTAAAGTTAACATACTTTAATGCCATATGGGCACAAATTTACTTCTGTTCATTTAAACTTGTAATTAAACTTTATAACATAGAAAACTGCTAAAGTAAAATAATCTCATTCCACTGAAAGGCATTTTTTTTTTTTTCTAAAATAACATGGGTGATGTGCCAAATGGCTGGGGTGGTAGCTCATTATACCTTCAGAGAGAATCCAAGTTTGAGGCTTATCTTGGGTTCTCACACGTAGCAGCAAAACCTTGGAGTATTATCAAGGGTTACAAAGGGCAGATCAAATAAATGTCTGTATTCAGTGAATCCATTCAGAGAAGCACTAGTTGTTCAGTAATCTAATAAGCAATGCACTAGTAATCTATTGATGAATGCATCTTACTGTAATTTTATTAAATAACAGAGCCCACATATCTAAAATATTCAAACCATTTCACAAGAAGCCCTTGTGTTGCCCAGAAAATGTTTCTTTTTTTAAGTTTTTTTAGAGCAGTTTTAGGTTCACAGCAAAATCGAGAGGAAGGTACAGAGATTTTCCATGTACACCCTGACTCCACACATGAACAGCCTCCCTCATTATCAACAGCCTCCTCCAGAGTGATACATTGATTGCAATTGATGATAAGCCTACATTGAGACATCATAATCACCCAAAGCCCATAGTTACCTTAGGGTTCAATCTTGGTGCTGTACTTTCTACGAGTTTGGACAAATATATAATGACATGTATCCATGATTACAGTACCATACAGAGGATTTTTACTCCTTAAAAATCCTCTGTGTTAGGCCTATTCATCCCTCTTTGCCTCCAACCCCTGATTTTACTCTCACTATAGCTTTGCCTTTTCCAAAATACCATATATTTGGAACCATACAGTAGGTAGCCTACTCAATTTGGCTTTTTTCACTTAGAAATATATGGTTAAGATTCCTCCATGTCTTTTCATGGCTTAGCTTGACAGCTCATTTCTTTTTAGCACTGAATAATATTCCATTGTCTGGATGGACTACAATTTATTTATCCATTCGCCTATTGAAGACCATCTTGGATGCTTCCAAGTTTTGGCAATTATGAATAAATCTACCATAAACGTCCATGTGCAGGTTTTCATGTGGACGTAAGTTTCAAATCCTTTGGTTAAATACCAAAAAGTGTGATTGCTAGATTGTATGGTGAGAGTATGTTTAGTTTTGTAAGAGCCAAACTATCTTCCAATGTGGCTGAAACATTTTGCATTCCTACCAGCAATAAATGAGAGTTCCTATTGCTCCACATCCTGGCCAGCATTTGGTGTTGTCAGTGTTTTGGATTTTGGCCATTCTAATAGATATGTAGTGGTATCTCATTGTTGTTTTAATTTGCATTTCCCTGATGACATATGATATGGAACATCTTTTCATATGTTTATTTTCCATCTGCATAGCTTCTTTAGTGAGGTGTCTGTTGACATCTTTGGCTCATTTTTAAAATGGATTGTTATTGTTGAGTAGTTTTAAGAGATCTTTGTTATTTTCAATAACAGTTCTTTATCAGATGTATCTATTGCAATTTTTTTCTCTCAGTTTTTGACTTGTATTCTCATTCTCTTAACATTGTTTTTTGTAAAAGTTTCAAATTTTAATAAGGTCCAGCTTGTTTATTCTTTCTTTCATGGACTATACCCTTGGTGTTGCATCTAAAAAGTCATCAACATACTAGTAGAGTTTTCTCCTCTTTATCTTCTAGAAGTTTTATAGTTTTGCATTTTGCACTTAGGTCTATGATCCATTTTGAGTTAATTTCAGCAAAAGGCATAAGGTCTGTGACTAAATTCATTTTTTTGCATGTGAACATCCATTTGTCCCAGCAAATTGATTTAAAAGATTATCACTGCTCCATTGTATTGCCATTGATCCTCTATCAAAAATCAGTTGACCATTTTTATGTGGGTCTATCTCTGGGCTTCCTATTCTGTCCCATTGTTCTGTCTATTACTTGGCCAATTCCACATCATCTTCATTACTGTAGATTTATAGTAAGTCTTTAAGTTGAGTATTATCAGTCCTCCAACTCGGTTTTTCTTCAATATTGTGTTGGCTATTCTGGGTCTTTTGCCTTCTCATATACACTTTAGAATCAGTTTATTAATATCCACAAAATAACCTGCTGGGATTTTTATTGGAATTGCAATGAATCTATAGATTAAGTTGGGAAGAACTGACATCATGACAATATTTAAGCTTCCTATCCATGAACATGGTATATCTATTTATTTAGTTCTTTGGTTTCTTTCATGAGAGTTTTGTAGTTTTCCTCAAGTAGCTCGTGTACAAATTTGGTTTTTGATAATAATTTGTGGAAATTTTCAGTCATTATTGCTTCAAATATTTTCAGTATTCCTTTCTCTCTCTTCCGTCTGTTCCATTATGCATATTTACATCATTTGTAGTTGCCCCATGGTCCTTAGAAATGCTGTTCTTTTATTTTTCAGAATTTGTTCTTTTTGCTTTTTAGTTTTGGGGGTTTCAATTGATATATCCATAAGCTCAGAGATTCTTTCCTCAGTCATGTCCAGTCCACTAATACACTGATAAAAGGCATTCATTTCTACACAGTGCTTTTGATTTCTAACTTTTTTTTGTTCTTTCTTAGAATTTCCATCTTTTTGCTTACATTGCCCATCTGTTCTTACATAACGTCCATTTATCCATTACAGCCCACAACATATTAATCATGGTTGTTTAAAATTCTCAGTCTGGTAATTCTAACATCCCTGCCACATCTCGGTCTGATGCTTGCTATGTCTCATCAAATTGTTTTTAGTGCCTTTAGTACAACTTGTAACTTTCTGATAACCAAACATGATGTACATGGTAAAAGGAATTGCTATAAATAGGCCTTTAGTAACATGATGATAAAGTGTGCTGGGAGGGGAATGGTTCTCTGATTAAGTCTCAGTTTTTTACTGTACTTATACCTCTGAACTATGAGCTTCACAGGTGTTTCCTAGTTTTTTCTTCCCCTTTCAGGTGGGAGAGAATGGCTAGGGTGGGCTGGAGTTGAGTATTTCCCTTCTTCTAGATAAAAGGATAGAGCTGATTGAAGTTGAGTATTTCCCTTCCCCCAGATTAGTTAGGCTCTGATAATACCCCAACAAGTTAGGCTTGGTTAACTAATTTACCCTGAGGGCAGACCTTCTTAAGAAAAACAGAAAGCTCTGGCATAATTCAAAAATGGTTCCTTTTCTCCTCCCCCTCCTAAACACACAAGGAAGATTTTTCTGATATTTACTATGAGAACCTGGTTGAGCTTTTGGAGGTAAAACACACAAAAGTAGAGAAGCCATATCTAGGTCCCTCTGGAGTTTTTAACTCTTACACTTGTCTGCACTGAGTCTCTCCTAAAGTCATCAATTATAGTTCAGGTTTTTTTTTATGCCAGCACTCATTCCCTTGGTGATGTCTGCGCATGATTTTCTGCTCCAGTAAGTTTGATTCTTTGTATTCACCTGTTGCTCCCTCCAACTTTGGGGTTAGCAATTTGCCCTGTGACCTCACTTCTCCTACGAATCTAAAAAGCTTTGTTGCTTTAAAAGTTTCTTCTGCTTTTCATTTATGTGTAGGACAGAATAGTAACTTCCAAACTTCTCAAATGCTGGACTAGAAGTCTCTTTCTTTTTTTTAAAAAAAAAAAGCCAACTCTTTTAAAATAATAATATATCATTTTGTAACTAACAGAAATAACTTACAAGATCCTGATTTATAAGAAATCACAAAACTAACATATTTTCAAAGAAGCAAGCAGCAGGATTGAGTCCAGCATCTCAGACATCCTAAACATACACTCATAAAGTGGGTAGATAAGAAGATAAGGCATCCCCAATTATAGTAGGAAGGACAAAGAAAGATTTCTAAGGATTCAGGCAGCAATATGGAAAAAAAACAGGAGACATAAAGCAACATTCTCCTTAGTATCTTTACAATCAACAGTGCTAAATTTTTACTCCATATTTGGAGAGTTTGTATAATATTATTACAGCATCTAAATTATTCAAAATTAATAACCATATGCAAATTCCAGCTACTGGCACCATGACAAGCCAAAATATAAACAACTTCAAAAGCAGAAAATAAATACTTCCTTTTTGAAACCAAAATACAGTCACGCATTCAATTACATTAGTCAATTTGATAGAGAATCAACAAAAAACCTATAGCTAACATTATATTTAATGGCAAAAGACTAAATATTTTATTCTTAAAATTGGAAACAAAAAAGATTTGTACTTTTACCACACTTATTCAACATAGTGCTAGAAGTTCTAGCCAGTAAAATAAGATAACAAAAGGAAATCAAAAACATACAAATCACAAACATAGAATTAAAACTGTTCTTATTTGCAGATTATCAGGTTGTGTACATAGGATATCCCAAAGAATCTACCAAGGAAAAAAATAGAATCCTAGAACAAACCGAGTGCAGCAAGAAATGTAGGATACAAGATAAACTTATTATAAGAAACATCAATTCTATTTCCATATACTAGCAATAAAAACACACTGGATTTTAAAATATAATATTTACAATCAATTAAAAAATGAAATAGACATAAAATTAATGAAATGTATAAAGACTTGTATACCAAGAACTACAAAATCCCGATGAAAAAAAATAAAAGACATAAAGAAATGTAAAGACATACCGTGTTCATGGATATAAAGCTCTAACATAATAAACATGTCAATTCTCTGTAAATGCGTAAGTTAATGAAGCTCCTATTGAAATCTCAGCAAGATTTTTGGTAGATATAGATGATTATTTTAAAAATTTATATGGAAAGAAAAAGGAACTAGAATAAAGCAATTATGAAAAAGTAAAACAAAGTGAGAGAAATTAGTCAATCCAATTTCAAGACTTGCAACTAGAGCAATCAAAACTATGTGGTACTGGTAGAATGACAGACATATAGATCAATAGAATATAATTAAAAATTCATGCCCAACTAATTTCTGACAAAGCTATAAGAGCAATTCAATGAAGGAAAGATAGCCTTTTCAATTCACAGTGCTGGAGCAACTGGATAGCCATAAACAAAAAAAAATGAACCTCAGCCTAAGTCTCTCACCATACGTAAAAATTAACTCAAAATAAATTTAAATGTGAAGTAAACTATAAAACTTCTAGAAAAATGTAAAAGAAAATCTTTAGGATCTAGGAGTAGGCAGGTTTCACACCTAAATCATGATCCACTAAAAACAATCGATACATTAGACTGCATTAGAATTAAAAACTTTTGGGAGGCCGAGGCAGGCGGATCACGAGGTCAGGAGATCGAGACCATCTTGGATAACATGGTGAAACCCCGACTCTACTAAAAAATACACAAAATTAGCCGGGCGTTGTGGCAGGCGTCTATAGTCCCAGCTACTCGGGAGGCTGAGGCAGGAGAATAGCGTGAACCCTGGAGGCAGAGCTTGCAGTGAGCCGAGATTGTGTCACTGCACTCCAGCCTGAGGGACAAAGTGAGACCCCGTCTCAAAAAAAAAAAAAAAAAATTTTTTGCTGTGTGAAAGACCTGTTAAGAGGAGAAAAGGACAAGTTATAGGCTGGCAGAATACACAATCAATTCTCATTATTCATGGTAGTTATGGTCTATCAATTCCCCATGAATACTGAATTAGCAAGTACTGAAATATATAGGTTCCTACAAGCCTCTAGTAACATTTTCATCAACAAATCAATATATTACTCGTTTTATTTGTGTTTCTATTTAAAGTTACCTTATTTAATATATGTTATTGATTCTTACACATTGAACTCAGCCAAAACAAAGCTTATCTAATAAACATATTTTCTTCTTGCCCTGGAAACAAGGCAAGGTCTATCACTACCTTTTTGTACTTAGGAATACTACCCAGCACCTCAACACTATACTTAGGAGCCATTTTAAGCAGTAAAATCAGCCAAAAAAAAAAAAAAAAAAAAAGCACAAAAATGAAAAAAAAAAAAAAAGTGGCACGAAACAATCTGCAAAAGAGACATCTTCACAGTATGAAAAACTGAAACAAATAGGCAGAGTATCATTTTGTTTGACCTCAATTGGGAATGTACAATTTGGAAGACTCAAATTTTTTGCCACTCCGTGTTTTTTGTTTGTTTGTTTTTAAGACAGTCTCCCTCCATCGCCCAGGCTGGAGTGCAGTGGCATGATCTCGGCTTACTGCAACCTTTGCCTTTTGGGTTCAAGCAATTCTCCTGCCTCAGCCTCCTGAGTAGCTGGGACTACAGGCACCCACCACCAGGCCCAACTAATTTTCTTTTTGTATTTTAGTAGAGATGGGGTTTCACCACATTGCCCAGGGTGGTCTTGAACTCCTGAGCTCAGGCAATCCAGCCACCTCGGCCTCCCAAAGTGCTGGGATTACAGGTGTGCACCACCGTAATCTGGCCCACTCTGTGCATATCTACAAATGACTGCAAAAGCACTACAAGTATTGATTTTTGGCATTTCAAATAAATTTTAGCAAGCACGCAAATTTGCAAAATAATGAGCATCCACTGTATTTGCAAACCACCTATCTGAAAAAGAACTAGTATCTATAATACATAAAGAACTCTTAAATTTAACAGTAAAAACCCAAACAATTCCATTAGAAAATAGCCAAAAGACATTGAGAGAGCTCATTGAATAGGATACACAGGTGTTGAGTAAGCACATGAAAAGATGTCTCCATCATTAGCCATTAGTGAAATTCAAATTCAAACCATAATGAAATATCACTACACATTCGTCAAAATGACTGAAAAAAACATAGTGACAACATCAAATGATGCTGAGGATGTAGCCAAGCTGGATAACCCATACACTGCTGGTGGGAATGTAAAATGGTACAGACACTCTGGAAAACACTTTGGCAGTTTCTTAAAGAACTAAAACATGCAACTACCATACTACTAGCAATTATACTCCTGGGCACTTATTCCAGATAAATATACTCTTAGCCTGACAAAATAACCTGTACATAAACATTTATAGCAGCTTTATTATAATAACCCCAAACTGGAAACAACTCAGATGTCCACCAAGCTGGTGAATGTTAGAACAAACTTTGATACATCCCTATCATCTAATCATGCTCAGCAATATAAAAGAACAAATACTGGAACATGAAACATCCTGGATGAATCTTATGCTGAGTAAAAATAGCCAATCCCAAATGGTTACACACTCACTCCATAACTCCATTTATATAACACTACTAAAATAATAAAATTATAGAATTAGAGAAAAGATAATGGTTGCCAGAGGTTTAGGAGAGGGTTGGGACAGGCAGAAGTGCAGTGGCTATAAAAGGACAATATAAGAGATCCTTGTGATGATGGAGATGTTCTATATCTTGATTATATCAATTTCAACATTCTGGATATGATGTTGTACTATCAGTTTGCAAGATGCTAGCACTGGGGAAACAGGATAAAGATCCACAAGCAATCTCTACATTATTTCTTACAACTGCACTTGTATGACTATCTCAAATTAGAAAGCTAAATAAAAACAGTGAAATGCAGTCAGATTTTCAACTATATTTATCAGTAAATCATATTTTTTCTTACAGTGGAAATTTCTAAGTCATGGTACTAATATTCTTTATTTTAATTCATACAAATCTAACGTGAGCTAATAGAGGAGTATACATTTTTAAAGGCTACTAGGATACATTACAATGAAATAAAATATGAAATTGCTCATAAAATTAAAAGTTTTTAAGCTTTTGGAGCAACAGCAATAACAAAGTATTTTATCACTGTTTCTTCCTCAACAGAAAATGAAAGTGTTAGCTATTTCAAAATTACAACTAAAATCAAAGATCTTTTGGTTTTGAGTGCTAGTATAGCATTAATTTAGTTCTAAATCTGATGTCACAAATCTGATTCAATTATAGAAACAATTATTGTTCTATTTTCTTGCCACTGATTGCATCTCTAACAAATCATATGACAAATGCATACCCCATAAGACAAAGAGTCAGAAATTATTCCCAAATCTATTTCTCCTTCCAGAAAAAGAAATCAAGTAGAAAAGAGTAAAGTGATCTATAGATTTTAGATTGGGACCACTATTTTTATTTGTAACATATCACAAGGAACCATACACGTCATTAAGAAAAAAATTAACCCATCTCTTATTTCTAAATAGTATGACAATAATATATGCTAGCTGGTAAAGATTAAAAGTATAAGAGGGAAAGAAAAGCAATAGTTGCAATAAAAAATTTAACATTTGTGCCACAGAGAAATAATAAACTTACACAATATCTTAGACTGATCCAGTTTAACCAACTCTCAAAAACTGTGAAAGGTCTGAGAATTTACTCTACTAGAAACCTAAGAAGTTAACATACTATTGTTTCAAAGATGTTAGCAAAAGACACAAAACTGGGTGCAGCGGCTCACATCTGTAATCCCAGCACTTTGGGAGGCCAAGGCGGGCAGATCACTTGAGGTCGGGAGTTCGAGACCAGCCTTGCCAGCATGGTGAAACCCCATCTCTACTAAAAATACAAAAAAATTAGCTGTGCATGGTGGTGCATGCCTATATTCCCAGCTACCTGGGAGGCTGAGGCAAGAGAATGGCTTGAACCTGGGAGGCGGAGGTTGCAGTAAGCTGAGATTGCGCCACTGCACTCCAGCCTGGGTGACAAAGCAAGACTCTGTCTCAAAAAAAAAAAAAAAAAGACACAAGACTTACATGTCTAAAACAAAGGACTTTATTAATAATATCACAGCAAGTAACATGAGCATATCTGTGTCAGTACCCCCTTGCAACTGTGTTGTTCCATGGGAGCAACACAATGGCCTAAATGATACCTGCACATGTGGAGTATTACATTACATTACAGAGAAAATGTAGATATAAGTATTAAATAATTAAACAAATTATTACAAAATACAGATCTGTACTTTATTAAAATAAAATACACAAAGACATTAAATATAAGCCTACATTCACACCACACCAAAGATCCAGTACTTATGTTCACTGTAAGCTAAGTCTGGCCAGAATCTACAAAGGGAGAAGCATTTCTCTACCACCTTTTATTCACTGGGGAGGCTGTAATTGCTATAAAGAACCTAACTTTAGAAGTCTAAGACATTAGTTGAAGAAATGGTAGAAGTATATGAGAAACAGGAATTAAAAAGAATTAACATGTTTAAGAATGTTATCAAAAAGACAGGCAATATAGCTCCACACAAGCTCACACTTTGCCAAAAGAAGTTCTTTGATGCTTCTCACATGTTAACATGCACATCAATCATCTGGAGATAGTATTAAATGTAGAGTCTCATTCAGTAGGTCTGTGGTGAGGCCTGAGAGTGAACATTTCCAATAAGTTGCCAGGTATTGTGCATACTGCTTTGAGTATATACACTTTGAGTAGCAAGTGTTAGAAGACTTTTGATGAGTGTCAAATCAGACAGACTATGCAAAGTCTGTGATGAATTATACTCTAAATTTGTTCAGCAGATGAGATTTTAAAATTTTCTATCGCAGAAAAAAAAGTTACTCATATATACTATCTTCAATTTGTGGCTAATAATAATTAGAAATTTTACTTTCAAGTAACAACTCTAAATAAATCCATACGATTATATGTTCTATATAATATATCTGTATGCTTTTCTTCACACAAAAATATTTGGAGCATATTGGTCCTCAAGACTATCTTAATGTAGTTCTTAATTATCTTCTGGTATATGATCTATGTATAAAGGTAGTACTGATTCCAACTTCAATTAACCAATTTAGCTCACAATGTGCTCTTCCTGCTGCTAGTATTAAGAATAAACCTAAATATATAATTCATTTCTTGGCACTTTTTAAAAGGTCTTCTGATAACATTTTAGCAATATGTAGGTTTCTGTACAAGTTCAAAGAATAAACTCATTTTAACAGGGCTGTGAAAACTTACATTTTGAGAATAAACTAATTTGATTTCTGGAAAGAAATGTCAGGATCATGTATTAAGTATTATGTCTCAAAATTAGATTAGTTTTTATAAATCCTTAATCACAAGAAATATGACTTTCAGAGAATAATGGCAAATGCATCTGCTCACATTCAAACACTTTGGCCTCAAATTATTTACAGTAGTAATAAAGGATATTATTCAGAATCAAGCATTTACATACAAAAAAAGTAATATTTACAAGTATAGTCCAGAACAGTCATTCATTGTAAAAAGAACAGCCCCCACCTGCTTTCTCCAAAGAATGGACCAATATATCAATAATTCACCCTCATCAGCATTATTTCTTTGTGTGAATTTGCTACTCAAAGTTCCCCAGTATAAGAAGAGAAGTCTGCATAAACAAACACTGAGAACTCATCAAATATAAAAATCTCACTCTGATACCAACCCTCTAAAATAAAAATTAACGAAGAATCTTATCTTATATAGAATATTAAAATTTCAAAATAATACATTATTTTTTCTCATATGAAAACCACAGCCATTTTAAAGGAAGGGCTAAAATTTACAATAATATTAGCATAATTTCTCCAGTGTGATCTTTGCAACTGTTTTTTAGAATTCACCACTAAAGCCATTTGGGCCTAGAGCTTTGAGAAAGAAATTTTAAGCATTTTAAAAATAAATATATAAGGTTATTCGGGTTATCTATAGCACTATTTGAATGAGATTTTGTGGTGTGTGTTTTTCAAGTTGTTTGTCCATTATATCCAAGTTGTTGAATTTATTAGTATAAAGTTATTCATAAAATTCTCTACTATTGTTTGATATCTATGAGATATGTAGTGATACCCTCTCTCGTACCTAAAAATTGTCAATTTGCATCTTTGGTCTTTTTTTTTTTTAAACCCAATTAGTCTGGCTAGCGGTTTTATCAATTTTACTGATAACACTGAAGAACCGGCTTTTGATGATTTTATTAATATTTCTTTATTGCATTGCTCTCTTCTATTTAATGGAATTCTGCTGTTACCTTCATCATTTCTTTCTTCAGCTTACTTTGGATTTACTTTGCTCTTCTTTATGTAATTTCTTAAGGTGGAAGGTTAGGTCACCAATCTTAAACCTTTCTACTTTTTTAATACAAAACTTTAATGCTACACATTTTCCTGCAAGCATTGTTTTAGTTGCATACCATACGTTTTGATATATTGCATCTTCATTTTCAGTAAATTTGAAGTATTTTCTAATTTTCTTTGCAATTTCTTCTTTGAATGATGGATAATTTAGAATCATTTTGCTTAGCTTTAAACAATAAAATTGGAGATTTTCCAGATAGCTCTCTAACCGAGATAGCATATTGTATATAGTCAGAAAACATACATTTTATGACTTTAATCCTTTTGAGGCTTGTATTACGGCCCAGAATATGGTCTCATTGTAAAAGTGGAGAAGTTTTGTTTCTGAATCTTCAGCTCAAACTTTTCTTTCCTTAGCTTCAAGCAGTTGATGCTTTCCCAAGATCTTCAGAAAAATAATAATAATTCCTTTTCATCATTTATAGTATTACCTGGAAGGGATCTCTAAACTATGATCAAGTTCTCTGGAGCCTTCTCATTTACAGTCTATATAAATCTAAGAATACATTTTACCTTAACCTCAATCTCACTTTCTTTGAATTGTAAGGTTTTTTTCCTGTTATATTATTATACTAAATATAGAACCACCAAAAAGTATAATTATTATTATTTTAATGGTAGGTTTTTCTATTTTACATAAAAACATACATACCTGAAGGCACAAAAGGAAAATTAAAACAACTAAAAAAGTTCATAATGGGTTGAGTGTAGAGTGTGTCAGAGGAAAATACGCTACACAGGTCAGCTGAGGCCTGTGAGCCATATTAAGGAACCTAAGTCATTGAGAAATATAAGGTAACAAAATCTGTCATTTTGGAACCTCATTTTGGTTTCAGAGAACAACTGGCAAAAAGTACAACTTGAGCAAGGGAGAGGAGTCAGGAGAACTCCAACAGAGCACTTCACTCATCTCCACATGACTAAATCTAAAGACATCATTACTCCTTCCTTTGTTAGATATCCTTCACATGGCTTTAAAGACTCAGTAGTCTCATGGTTCTTCTCTTGTCTCAATGAACTGTGCTTTTTGGTCCCCATTGCTGATTTCTCATCTCCTCTTCTTAATGATGAAGTGCTCCTGGGCCTAGTGCTTGGATTTTTTCTCCATATATTCTCATTCCTTTATTCAGGTCATCCTCACCAATGGCTTTAATTTTTTCCAAAGCACTATTACCATCTAATCACGATGTCTTTTACTTATTTATTTTGTTCATTATCTGTCTTCCCTCTCCCACAAGAATGTAATCTCTGTGAGGGAAGGGATGTTTGTATGTTTTGTTACTTATGTGCTCTCAGTACCTAGAGTACTGCTTGATAGAGAGTAGACAGCCAAGAAATACATGTTAATAACTAAATGAATGAATGAGCAAAGGAAAGAAGTCTGGACTAAAGTGGACGCAACATGGGCAAAAAAGATTAAAGGAATAACCAATAAAATGTAGAAAGATTGGCTAGCTCTACAGATTGAGGGAAAGAAGGAACTCAAGCTTAACTTCCTGGTAGCTGGTGTGGGTGGAGTAGAAAAATGATAAATTCAGTTTTGCACATGTAGAGTGTGAGGCACTGAATAAAATACTCAAGTGAAGATGTCTAGTCCAGAGCAGAAAGAGACAGGATGTAGATACAGATTTAGAGTCAAGTAGCACAGACATGGTATTAGAAATTATGAGAGTGAATTCATTTACCAAAGGAAATTGGACAGAGTGATAAAAAAAAAAAAAAGACCTAGAAATGAGCCCCGACAAATTAAAGGGTAGACAAAAGTTTAAAAAAAAAAAAAAAGACGAGGCAAAGGACATGGAAACTGAGTGTTCAGATAGGTAAAGGGAAAACCAGAGACTAGCGTGACATGAGAGCATAGTTAAGAAAACATATAGAGAAGAAAAAAGTCACAATGTTAAATATTGCTAAGTGAGAAAAATAATCTTAAAAACATTAAGATGGGGCCAGGCACAGTGGCTCACGCCTGTAATCCCAACACTTTTGGAGGCCAAGACGAGCAGATCACAAGGTCAGGAGATCAAGACCATCCTGGCTAACATGGTAAAACCCCGTCTCTACTAAAACTACAAAAAATTAGCCAGGCGTGGTGGTGGGCGCCTGTAGTCCCAGCTACTTGGGAGGCTGAGGCAGGAGAATGGCGTGAACCCGGGAGGCGGGGCTTGCAGTGAGCAGAAATCGCGCCACTGCACTCCAGCCTGGACCACAGAGCGAGACTCAAAACAAACAAACAAACAAACAAAAAAACATTAAGATGGGAGGATAAAATTAGCGATTGTGACAGGAGCATTTTGTGTTTCTTCTCTTACTCTTGCACCTCTGCCTCTGCCATGAAAACATGCCCAGGCTAAGTTGCTGGAGGATGAGACAACTGGAACAGAGCTGAGTTGCCCGCACTGTGCTAACCAAAGCCATGCTAAATCAGCAGAACCTCAGTCAACTGCCAGGTATATCAGGGAGCGACTCAAGACCAGAACTGTCCAGCCAAAGCCAGTCTAACTTGCTAACTCACGGGCTTGTAAGCAAAATAAATGCTTATTGCTTTTTTTTGTTTTTAATGAAAAGATTGTTATCAAGCAAAATTCTGCCTCTTCTGCTAGGAGCCAATACTATAACAATGGGTTTTTGAGAAAAGAAAAGCTTTATATTGCAAATCTCCTCACAAGGAGACAGGAGCATCAAGCTCAAATCTGTCTCCTTGTGCCAGCTTTAAGGTAGTAATTGTATTAGAAAAGGGCTACGGGGTAGATATTGGCATTAGCAGTGATTGGTAGAAAGAAAGGGGAGGTCTGGAAAGTCTTCAGGCATGTGCAGTTATCTCTTCATGACTCCTCATAGGTCCCATGTGCAAATTCTGGGGGAGTTAGTATGAAACACGTGATGAAAATTCAGTCTGTGACACAAGCAAGCTCATTTTGCAGAAAGTCTGGTTGGTCATATTGGTTCCAACTGATTTCAACCAGTTTTTAAATCTCATAAACAGAGAGAGTTTCAGTAAGTTGTTTCTTTTTTTTTTTTTTTTTTTTCTGAGACAGAGTCTTGCTCTGTTGCCCAGGCTGGAATGCAGTGGCGCAATCTCAGCTCACTGCAACCTCTGCCTCCCGGGTTCAAGCAATTTTCTGCCCTCAGCCTCCTGAGTCGCTGGGATTACAGGTGCCCACCACCACGCCCCGCTAATTTTTGTAATTTTAGTAGAGACAGAGTTTCACCATCTTGGCCAGGCTGGTCTTGAACCCCTGACCTCGTGATCCACCCACCTTGGCCTCCCAAAGTGCTGGGATTACAGGCGTGAGCCACCGTGCCCGGCCAGTAAGTTGTTTCTTTATCTGCCATCCTGTAAATTCAAGAATTTCTGTTAGTTACTGGTTTCTTTAACTCTTTGGGGCAAGATTTCACTTGTGCATATTTAAATGCTGATGGGAAAAAGCCAATACAGAAAATACAGTGAAAGATGAAGGGAGCAGATAATTTACAGAAGATGGGTCATGGCATAATAGTACATGCCAAAATAGGAAAAAAGGGAAAAGAGACACTAGGTATCCAGTTCCAAGATGGTGGAATATAAAGAAGCTAGTGTCACTCTCCCCTGCAGAAAAACAAAAACAAATACACAGCACTGAGATTATCACCAGCAGTATCCCAGAACTCAAACATGAGAATGAGACAGTTCCCAGGGTCACAGAGATGTAAGAGGTAGATAGTAAGAGAATTGGACTTCTATTTCTGTGATGCCTCTCCCCACATACTGCCCTGCAACTAGCACATGGGAAATTTCCCTCCAATTCACAGTTTCCACACTAGAAAAGGTGAGATTGAAATGTACAACCAGATTCCCTACCATCTTGGGGTCCCTGGCAAAAATCCTGCCCCTGCCTTAACCCATAAGAAGCATCATGAGTGCCAAAAGACAGACACATCCCTGAGGATAGGTAGAGACAAACAGGGGAAGTGGAACTATCATCCACAGCCCTGGACGATAGGCTTAACCAAATGAGACACCAAATCAAGAGTGGTAGTTCATCAGTATCACACTGTAGGAGGGGCATTCCACAGGTCGCCCGGGCACAAACCACTAGCTAGCCTTCCAACACACTGAGATACCCTCTTTGAGGCCTCCCCCGTTTGGGATGAGCAGCACTCCAATCATTTACTGGAACTGAGGTTAACATGGGCTTAAGGCACCACCTACAGCCAAAAACACGGTAGCAGGCTTGCAGTAAAGAATCTATCTCTAAGCAAATATATCAAATAAAAAACAAAAGAAGCCAAACAGAGAAGACTGGAATAACTAACTAATCCTTCAATGCGAGGACATAGACATGCATCCACAAGAAACAACAGCAAACAGGGAACCATAACTTTCCCCAAATAGACAAATCAAGGAAATAGTGTCTGACCCTAATGAGATAGTAATGTATGAGCTTTCTGACCAAGAATTCAGAGTAGCAGTGTTAAGGAAGCTCACTGATATCCAACACAACACAAAAAAGCAATTCAGAAATTTATCACAGAAATTTAATGAGACTGAAATAATAATAAAATCAAATGAAAATCTTGGAACAGAGAAATACATTTGCTTAACTGAAAAACTCATTAGGGGCTATCAACAGCAAAATGGAACAATGAAAGGAAAGAATCAGAGAACTCAAAGACAGGCTATTTGAAAATACACAGTCACAGGAGGGAAGAAAAATTAAAAAGCATAAAGACCACCTATGAGATATAGAAAATTAACTCAAAAGACCAAATCTAACGATTATTGGCGTTCAAGAGGGAGCTGGGCAAGAGCAAGGAGTAGAAAGTTTACTCAAAGAAATAGTAACAGAAAACTTTCCAAAACATGAGAAAGACATAAATATCCAGGTACATGAAGGCCAGAGAGTACCAAATAGACTTGACCGAAATAGGAGTACCCCAAGGCATATAATAATCTAACTCTCAAAAGTCGAGGACAAGGAAAGGATCCTAAAAGCAGCAAGAGAAAAAAAGTAAATAACATGTAAAAGAGCTCCAAGTCTGGCAACAGACTTCTCAACAGAAACCATATAGGCCAGGAGGGAGTGAGACAACATTTTCAAACTGATGAAAGAAAAACAACTACCATCTAAGCATACTGTACCCAGCAAAGCTATCCTTCAAATAGGAAGGAACAATAAAGTCTTTCATAGACAAACAAAAGCTGAAAGAATTCACCACCACCAGACTCATCTTACAAGAAACACAAGAGAGAGTTCTTCAATTTGAAAGAAAAAAAAAACAACTAATGTGCAAAAAGAAAACATTTGAAGGTATAAAATCGACAGTTAAAATCAAATACATGGACAAACCCAGAATACTCTAATACAGTAATTGTGGTGTACAATCTACTCATAATTCTAGTATGAAGCCCAAAAGTCAAATCTATCAAAAACAGTAATAGCTACAGCAAACTATTAAGAGAGAGGTTAAATAAAAATATGTAAATTGAGGCAATTAAAAGTCATAATTGGGGGTTATGGAGTTAAAATGAAGAATTATTTATTTTCCTTGTGTATTTCTATTATTTTGTGATCTAAATAATTTGCTATAAGATATTTTTTTGTAAACCTCATGAGAACCACAATGTAAAGACCAATAATATTCACTAAAATAAAAAGCAACAAATTAAAACACACTACCAGGGAAAATCACTTAATCACAATGAAAGACACTAAGTAAAGAAAACAGCAAGAGAGGATTTGCAAAACAACCAGCAAACAAGCAACAAAATGGCAGTAGTAAGTGAATAATAACAACACTGAATGTAATGAACGCAATTCTCTAATTAAAAAGCACCCAGTTGCTGAATGGGTAAGAAACAAGACCCAATTATATACTGTCTACAACAAACCCATGTCACCGTCACCTATAAAGACACATAGACTGAAAGTGAAGGGTGGAAAAAGATATTCCATGCAACTGTAAAGCAAAAAAGAGCAGAAGTAGTTGTACTTACATCAGATAAAATAGACTACAAATCAATGACTGTTAAAAGAGATAAACAAAGTCACTATGTAATGTAAAAGGGTCAATTCAGCAAAAGGAGATACACACACATACACACACACCTGGGGGTATAGTGTTAAGAAGGTATCTCATTTTGTGGATTGATATCACTGGCTTCCTTACTAAAGTATTATGAAAGTGGCTAACTTAGGAGCTGTATCTTTGGGTTTGAATACTATAGAATGGAGAAACATGTTTGGGTTAATTTAGGAACCACGATTTACCAATGACAGTCACAAATGGATATAAATAATGTAAACATGCAGTAACCTCATCGTGATGGGTGGTTAGTCTCATAGACATGTTAAAGGCTATCATAAAGTTTTTTTTATCTTGTCCCTCCTTTGTATACTAAGTGGAATAGCCCAGATGAAGCAGCTAATATGTTACGTGGTGTAAGCCAGCCATGCTAGATTGGCTTTATAATACCCAAAATGTTTACAACAAGCCCTTTACGCAGATGATGAGAAATGCAATAAAGGGAGCTCTTTTTATATGCCCTCCCTCCTTAAAATAATCCTGCTATTACAAAATCAAGAAATGGTTCTAGAAGCCATATCAGATATGCTGTCTCAGCTTCTCCTTATGGGTTTTACAGATGCTAAGAAAATTAAAATAATTCACAAGTCAGGTGGGGACTGGGGGTTGGGGGGCAAGGAGATGGCAAAAGGGCTTGTCCAAGTAGGGTTGAAGTTTTTAAGTGGTTACTAAGAAATGAGAGGGATCGAGGACTTGATGGGATTTTAATGCAGCATCATTGAACGGTAGTAGACCAATCAGAGTTTCTGCCAGTTCCCTAGCACTAAAGGGCCTTAAACAAACCTAATTATTTACCCCACCTTGGAAGAATATGAGAAGCCAGAGGGCAAGATCATATTGAAGAGTATGTCCTCACTTCACTGGAGGTAATGATAGGACAGATGAACCAGGACAAAGATTGATGGAATGGCCGGAGTCAATTTGTCTAATCTTGGCTGGCCACTGAAAGCAATATGCATGTGTAAGGTGCCAGAAAGACTTTATTGTTCCTTCATATTGGAAGGATAGCTTTGCTGGGCACAGTATGCTTAGATAGTAGTTGTTTTTCTTTCATTAGTTTGAAAGAAAGGTAGGAAGAAAATTTCTGAGATTCCTTAATACAGGAGCCCAATGTGCTGTGTTTCCAAACATTTTTATAAAACTCAGTTTGGAAAGATATGGGAATGTTGTAGGTGATGGAATTAAGATAAAAGTTTGGATGAGAATTAGAATGTATGAACAGATGTTATGTGAAGTATCCTTTACCTGAATTTATTACTGGAATGGATATGGTATCTGATGGGGAATGCTTCCCATACCTAGTACTGTAAAACAAGAAACACATAAGTTTGCCTTTCAGCCAGTATTAACCAGATATGCTAAAAGAGTATATGCTAAATAGACTCCAGCCTATAAAGGTTGTTACTCTGAAACAATAGAGAATACCTGATGGATAAAAAGAGACTGTAGGTTAAATCAGTGACATCTTAGAAGCTATAGTGCTTATATGACAAATTCTCTGTACAGTAGTCCCACTATTATAGGACTAGTCCTGTGTAGCCTGTAAGTGGATGACTCATGGTGATATGGTTTGGCTGTGTCCCCAACCAAATCTCAACTTGAACTGTATTTCCCAGAATTCCCACTTGCTGTGGGAGGGACCCAGGGAGAGGTAACTGAATCATGGAGGCCGTTCTTTCCCATGCTATTCTCGTGATAGTGAATAAGTCTAACGAGATCTGATGGGTTTATCAGAGGTTTCCGCTTTTGCTTCTTCCTCATCGTTCTCTTGCCGCCACCATGTAAAAAATGCCTTCCTCCTACCACCATGATTCTGAGGCCTGCCCAGCCATATGAAACTGTAAGTCCAATTAAACATTTTCGTTCCCAGTTTTGGATATGTCTTTATCAGTGGTGTAAAAATGAACCAATACAGATGGAAACTAACAGTAAATGACTGAAGTCTCAATGAAGTGGTGCTGCCTATAGCAGCAGCAGTCCCCTGATGAGACATCAGCTGTACAAAGACTATAACAATCTAAAGAAGACAAATACTCAGTGACTGATCTTACAAATGCCTTTTTCTTGATATTTATCAGAAAAGTCAGCCACTATTTCCCTTCATCTGGGAAGGATCCCAACGTACATTTGCTGTGTTGCCAAAGGATTATCTGAATTCACTAGCTTACTATCATAATTTGGTTGGGAGAGATCTGGACTTGGAGTAGGTCTCCACTATGATAATATACTGTGTTATTATAATATCAAAAACTGAAGAGCAAGCCAAGACTGATTTTAAAACAATGGTAACATACTTTGGGCAGTATGGCCATTTTCACGATATTGATTCTTTCTATCCATGAGCATGAAATGTTTTTCCATCTGTTTGTGTCTTCTCTTATTTCCTTGAGCAGTGGTTTGTAGTTCTCCTTGAAGAGGTCCTTCACATCCCTTGTAAGTTGTATTCCTAGATATTTTATTATCTTTGTAGCAACTGTGAATGGGAGTAGTATATAGATTCAGTGCTATCCCCATCAAGCTACAATTGACATTCATCACAGAATTAGAAAACACTACTTTAAATTTCATATGGAACCAAAAAACAACCCATATAGCCAAGACAATCCTAAGCAAAAAGAACAAAGCTGGTGACATCATGCTACCTGACTTCAAACTATACTACAAAGCTACAGTAACCAAAACAGCATGGTACTGGTACCAAAACAGATATTTAGACCAATGGAACAGAACAGAGATCTCAGAAATAACATCACACATTTACAACCATCTGATCTTTGACAAACCTGACAAAAACAAGCAATAGGGAAAGGATTCCATATTTAATACATGGTGTTGGGAAAACTGACTAGTCATATGCAGAAAACTGAAAATAGACCCCTTCCTTAAATCTTATACAAAAATTAACTCATGATGGATTAAAGATTTAAATGTAAGACCTAAAACCATAAAAACCCTAGAAGAAAACCTAGGCAGTACCATTGAGGACATAGGCATGGGCAAAGACTTCATAACTAAAACACCAAAAGCAATGGCAACAAAAGCCAAAATTGACAAATGGGATCTAATTAAACTAAAGAGTTTCTGCACAGCAATAGAAACTGCAACCTATAGAATGGGAAAAAAATTTTGCAATCTATCCATCTGACAAAGAGCTAATATCCAGAATCTACAAAGAATTTAAACTTACAAGAAAAAAAACAACCCCATCAAAAAGTGGGTGAAGGATATGAACAGACACTTCTCAAAAGAAGACATTTATGCAGCCAACAAACATATGGAAAAAAGCTCATCATCACTGGTCATTAGAGAAATGCAAATCAAATGAGATACCATCTCACACCAGTTAGAATGGGAATCATTAAAAAGTCAAGAAACAACAGATCCTGGAGAGGATGTGGAGAAATAGGAATGCTTTTATACGGTTGGTGGGACTGTAAACTAGTTCAGCCATTGTGGAAGACAGTGTGGCAATTCCTCAAGGATCTAGAACCAGAAATACCATTTGACCCAGCAATCCCATTACTGGGTATATACCCAAAAGGATTATAAATCAGTCTGCTATAAAGGACATGACTTCACCCCTCCAGGCATCTGGTGTAATTATTTGAATACACAGTATTGTTCTCTTTTTCTGAATCTTCATCAAGGCACCAGCGTAATGTTGGATTTCTCTCACTGAGTACCTGTTCATTCATTCACATACCTTCAGCGTATGTTTATTGCAGCACTGTTCACAATAGCAAAGACTTGCAACCAACTCAAATGTCCATCAATGATAGACAGGTTAAAGAAACGTGGCACATGTACACCATGAGATGCTATGTAGCCATAAAAAAGGATGAGTTCATGTCCTTTGCAGGGACATGGATGAAGCTGGAAAGCATCATTCTCAACAAACTAACACAGGAACAGAAAACCAAATACCACATGTTCTCACTCATAAGTGGGAGTTGAACAATGAAAACACATGGACACAGGGTGGGTAACATCACACACTGGGGCCTGTTGGGGGTAGGGGGCTGGGGAGGGATAGCATGAGGAGAAATAACTAATGCAGATGACGGGTTGACGGGTGCAGCAAACCACATGGCACATGTATACTTATGTAACAAACCTGTACGTTCTGCACAAGTATGCCAGAATTTAAAGTATAATAATAATAAAAAAAACAATGGTGACATATATGACTAACAGTGGTGGTTGGTAAACCGAGCAAAGATCCAAGGGCCTGCCCAAATGTGTAAGTCTAGGTAATTGCCTGGGTAGGAGTCACTGATGCTACCAAACAGGCTACTAAGGATAAATGGTTGTGCCTTCCTACTCTAGAAACTAAACAAGAAACATAACACTTGGTTGGATGGTTGTGATTAGAGAGGGTACACATTGTAGATCTGATAATATTGCTAACTCCTATCCATAAAGCTATGTGAAAGAAGGTCATATTTAAATAGAGGCCTGAACCACAACAGGCTATGTCTGAACTACAAAAAGCCAGAGTAATACAATCAATACCTTTGGGCTCTTATGATCCACATTTAGATATGATTTTGGAAGTGTCTACGGACTAAAACTTAAGGCAAAAGCCCATGATTGCTGTCCAGCATTGACTGCTGGGATTTTAGACAAGGAAATTTCCAGATGTAGCAACATAGTACATCCTGTTTGAAAAACACTGATGATGAGTTGATGGGTGCAGCAAACCACCATGGCATGTGTATCCCTATGTAACAAACCTGCATGTTCTGTACATGTATCCCAGAACTTACAGTGTAATAAATAAATAAAATAAAATAAAATAAAACACTGGCTTGTTATTGGTCACTAATTCAAACTGCCTCCATGACTAAAAAAAAATCTTGAAACCTGCAATACATATAACATTTTGGGTTATCTCAGAGAAACATTCATTCTAACAAGGAAGGCAGTACTGAGAATTTTCATAATAAAATGGGAATGGTTTACACAGGAAAAGAGAAAAGCAAGGAAATACTCATCATATTCACAAGCAGATAGCCTCTCTTAACTTACGACCGATTCTGGAGGCATCTGGAGAATTACTAGATCCTACTGCCACATATGTGTGCCCTTCTACCAGGCCCTAGTTAACAAACAAAAAGCCACTTTATTTACAGATGGCAGTTCCAAGGTGATGGACAGCATCCTGTTTGGAAAGCTGCCATACTGTGACTAACTGATGGAAAAAAAACTCTGATCAAAGAAGGTAAGAATAAATCAGTTTACTGAGCTCAATTGCATGCTGTTATCCGTGCAGTAACAGAAGACATAGACAACAGCAAGAGCTCTGAAGTTTGTGGGTATTCTGACTCATAGATAGGAGTGAACGGCTTGGTTATATGGTCAAACAGATGGACAATAAGAAACCGGACTACTGAAGTAATGAAGAAATGGAGACTGGAGTTTGCAGTCCATGAGTGCTACCCATGAGTATAAGGTATGGCTCTACAGAAACTTAAGGAACTCATTAAAGTAGGACATGTTGATATACAAAATAATTCTCTTCCAGGCCAGGCGCAGTGGCTCATGCCTGTAATCCCAGTACTTTGGGAGGCCGAGACAGGTGGATCACCCGAGGTCAGTTCAGGACCAGGCTGGCCAGCATGGGAAAACCCCATCTCTACTAAAAATACAAAAACATGAGTTGAGAGTAGTGGCATGCACCTGTAGTCCCAGCCACTAGGGAGGCTGAGGCAGGAGAATCGCTTGAACTTGGGAGGCGGAGGTTACGGTGAGCCAAGATCGTGCCACTGTACTCCAGCCTGGACAACAGCAAAACTCTGTCTCAAATAATAATAACAATAATTATCTTCCAGAATCAAAGGATGATTGAAACCAACAGGCAGAGGTTGCAGTGAGCCAAGATCGTGCCACTGCACTCCAGCTTGAGCAACAGCAAGACTCTGTCCCAAATAATAATAACAATTATTATTATCTTCCAGAATCAAAGGATGATTGAAACCAACAAATGAATACCTTAGGGTGCTCACTCCAGGTAGCCACTTGGGTTCATAAAGTGTATGAACACAGATGGTGGCTGATCAACAGCATATTCCTCTTGTATTCCCTGAGGCACAAAATGGCAACATGAACAGTCCAATCTACCAGTCAGAAAGACTGCATACAATGATGAGACAGATTCCCTAGGGTAAAGGCCCTGCACATAGCTGGAAAACAGACTACGTTGGACCACTGCCTGTAGCCCTAGGAGGCTGTCATGGTTGTGAAAGGAAAAGACACTTACTCTGGACTGGGCTTTGCATACCTGGTTAATAGACACAAATACTCAAAACACAATAAAAGGATTGGAACAAATAATACTATACTAATTTGGAAAGTTGAGTTGCATTTGTTCAGTTATACCTGTTATATTTGTACATACTGTCCAAATATGGACAAAGAAAGAACTCATGAAGTTGACACATTAATTTGCTTATCCTCAAAATAGGATGGAACAGGAAATTGAAAGTAGAAATCAGAGAACTGCAAGAGGCAATTGAAATACTTGTTATCAAAAGTAGGAGAAAATAAAGGCAAGAATCACTGGCTTGCAGGCCTTCACAAGTGTACACTCAGTCAACACAAAGCAGACCATGGGAAGGTCATGCCCCATGAGTTAGGATTCTTCTGCTTTTGTGAGGGATTTGAGGATGATGACATTAAGGAGGATACAAGTATGACCATACAATTCTTCCCCACATCACCTCAACACTCATTTCCTACCCAATAAAGTAATTCCAGAACTAGGACTTGAACTGTGAGTGCTGGAAGCAGAGATAATCCCTAACCAAGAAACTGATTATACCTTTAAATCTTTATGCGAGAATATCTAAGGGCCTGATAGGATGAATTCTGCCTTCACCCAATCTGACAAAATTGGAGTCGACCATTGTATGCAGCTATAATGCCCAGAGGCCAAGATAGCCCACAAGTTCTATATCTGTGTTATCTTACCCCATATGAATGGGAACGTACTGAAAGGGGAGCACTTGGCAGACCCATATCGCTATCAGCACCATAGATGAGCCCAATGTCCCTTCCAAGGATAGAATGGTTTGAGTTAAAATCAATGATAAATGGAAAGAAGAAATAATAGCTGAAGGTATATGAATGAATGATTAGGTACTCAATGAGGGAAACCCAACATTACACTGGTGCCTTGATGAAGGTTCAGAAAAAGAGAACAATATTGTGTATTCAAGTAATTACACCAGATGCCTGAAGGGGTGAAGTCATGTTTGCCAACACCACCTCTGCTTTGGAACCTGATGTGGTCTAATAGTAACCTGCAAATCTGAGTGGCATCAAATTGGAGACATTTTGTTCATTCACTACAATGATGAATAAAACCAACCGCTGATGACTGAATGTAACTCCAGTAAGGTACCAGTATTATTTTTTTATTTTTCAGCTTACATCTACTACAAAGGATATCATTTGGGAAGAATTTCCAGAAACTGCTCCCGGCTGGGATATCAAATTATGCAGTATACAACTCCCAGAGGACTGATCACTGTGTAACTGTAAGCCTCAATGACTAAAAGCTTAGAAAGGTTCCTGGTTACGATGGACAAAATAGAGCTTCTACATGCCTGTCATGCCATAGTGTGCTGAAATTCATATCAACCTTGTTTGTGGGTAGAAAGCTATAAGACAAGATAGAAAGAAATGGTGGGTTTCTGGTGGGAATAAAGCAGTAGGCATTAACTGGTGGGCTTGAATCCCCACAGGAAATGACTTCACCTAGAGCCTGAGAAAGACTTGTGAAGTCTATGGCACACTCAGACTAAATCACATCTAGGTATGATCATTATATGTGATGGCTAATTTTATGTCAATTTAGATGGGCCACATTGTACAGATATTTGGTCAAACACTATTTTGGATGTTTCTGTGAAGATGTTTTTAGATGAGAGTCACATTTAAATTGGTGGTTTTTTGAGTCAAGCAGATTGGGTGAACCTCATTTAATCAGTTAAAGGCCTTAGCAAAATAAAGGCTGACCTCACCCAAGCAAGAGGGAATTCTGCCAGCGGACTGCCTTTGGACTCAAACTGCAACTCATTCCTGAGTTTCCAGCCTGCCGGCCTCCCCCATCAGATTTTGGATTCGCTGGCCTCCATAATCACATGAGCCAATTCCTTAAAATACATGTCTTTATGTATGTGTGTATATGTGTTTATATAAACATACATACATATTCATCCTGCTGGTTCTGTTTCTCTGGAGAACCCTAACTATCCATCTAGCCTTAGTATGATGAACTCCCTCCCCACCCCACCACCCCACCACCACACACCTAGTAAAGGTAGAATGATATATTAAACACTAAGGGAAATAATGCGTTATACATGCTACAAAAGAATAAAAGAATTATTTTAAAAGCACATGAGACACAAAGGAGAGAGAGGTCATTCTAGCCTATGTGGATAAGAGAAAGCTTTCTTAGAGGTTGATCTAAGCTTGAAAGATGAATAAATATTCTGCAAGCAGATGGGAGGGAGGTGGTGAAGCAGCATCCTTGGCACCAAATGCTCTCTGCCTGAGTGGAGGCCCAGAGATATAAAACAGCATGATAAACTAAAAAACGCAAGTAGGTTTATATAGCTCATGCACAGGGTGAATAGGGACTGGGACAAGAGGGAGGCAAGAGATGAAGCTGGAGAAATATAAAAGGGCCAACTCATGAAAGGTCTGATATGACAAGGCAGGAGTCTGAATTTCACTTTGCAGAGAAACACATAGTGGCTCTAAAAACATACCAACCTGATCAAAGATGCAACTTTAAAACATATTTCTGATAGCAGTGTTAAGGTTCAGAAAGATAAAAATGGTGGGAGCAAAGCAGGCATAGATGGACTACATTGGAGGTAAGTGTCTTAAGTCATCTTGGTCTGCCATAACAAAATACCAGGTACACAGGGTAGCTTAAATAACAGACATTTATTTCTCACAGTTCTGGAGGCTCAGAAGTCCAAGATCAAGGTGCTAGCCAATTTGGTTCCTGAGGAGGGCTCTCATCCTGGCTAATGGGTGGCTGCCTTCTCACTATGTCCTCATGTGACATTACTTCAGTGTATGCATACATACAGACACCTCTTTCTTCTCCTTCTTGTAAGGCCACCAATCCTATCATATTAGTACCCAACCCTTTTAACTTCATTTAACCTTTAGCTCCTAAAAGCTCTACCTCAAAATACAACTGCATTGGAGGTTAAGGCTTCAACATATGAATGGCGTCAGGGATGGGGATACCCAGTCCAATAACAGTAAGGAATTACAGTAATCTAGTTAAGAGACTAGATAAACACCTAAGCTAAACCAATAGCAGTGAAGATGGAGAAAAATGTGATGCTAAGAATGTAAAATGAAAAGACCTGTTCACCAGTTAAATATAAAGAGTGAAAAGAGTATGAAGTTTCTGCTTTAAATAACTGAATGAATGTTAGTACTGTCCATTTAAACAAGGAAAGCAGGTTAATAATGATATGGGATTTTTCTCAGTCACTTTGCCAGCCAGAGACCTCTGGCCAGTGACGCCCCTGCCCAGGCCTTGCTCCGGCCCAGGTACACCACAGAAGATGCTCTGTCCGATCAGACCACAGGGGCACACCCAGCCTGCACTCTGGCATGGATCCTGCAGCCACTTGCAGCCACTTGCAGCACGGATCCTGCAGCAGACCTTGGCTGTGTGAATGAGCGAGTGCAAGGTCCAGCTGGCTGTTCAGGCAAGTGCCAGCAAAGAAGCGGGCTCCATGTGGGGCCTGCAGCTGGACCAGGTGTGTTGCAAGCTACTCCGGCAGTGGACTCTGGTGTCCAGATAAGGGGAATGCAGTGGTGTCCAGGCAGGGGTGACCACAATGCTAAAGCTCCAGAGAGGATGTTACAGCATGCTAATTAGCGTTTTTAGTCCTACTGTCTACAGCCTGATGAACAGCAGTAAATTAACAGCTCTGTCAGCCCCTAGCCTCACCCTACCCTGCAGCTCCAGGGCTGGCTTGGCCCTGCTGCTTCCCGTCGTATGGGGTGGCTGCCCTCTGCTGGCATAGGGCAGTGGGCCACAGCTGTTATATCCTTTGGTGTACCCACATCCCGTGGGTCTTGAGTTCTTGTCCTGTGTCCAAGAAGAATGAGGGAACGCTGACAATTGAAGGGCGAGGAGGGCAAAGAAGAATTTTATTGAGTGACGAAACAGTTCTCCGTGGAGAAAGGACATGAGATGATTTTTCTCCCAGTGTGGCTGAGTCCAGGGCTTTATGGGCTCAGAATGGGGGAATGCGTGCTGATTGGTTTGGTTTGAGTATGCAAAAAAGGTTAAAACAAAAGTACCACTCAAAGGTGGGCACAACAGTTTAAAGAACCAATTAGGGAAGAGTAGGTATATGTAAAATAGGTGAAGGGTGGGGATCAATCAGAGTAAAGTATGACAAATGGGAAGACAAGTTCTCAATCTGGTCCCTGGATTTGACCCGTAGCTTGGCTTTCAGGCTTTAAACTGTCTTTGGCTTGAAGGTTGGGTTTAAACTGTCTTTGGTTTGAAGGTTGGACCCGCCCCTATCTGCCTAGGATTTGTCTGCCACATGTCGTTATCAATAGCCCAGCCAAACCCTAGCAGCTTCAGACTCTGAAAATGCAGGTCTAGTGAAGAGCAGAAGTGAAAAGTCAGACAAAACAGGATTCCTGAAGATCTATCTACTGAAGACTCAATCATCACCGAAGGGTTTGAGATTTTTACTCTACTTACAAGCTAATCAGTTAGCCTGTTACTGTTTCAAGGATGCTGGCAGTAGACATAAGACTCCTGGGTCAAAGGACTTTATTCACCACAGCACAGCATCAGCTTATTTGCGCTGGTTCCTTGAAACCCAACATCCTTGGGGGTAATAAGATATGAGTCTAGCTAGATGGTGTGTAGTGGTAGAGGTCGAAGTTGAAGAATATCAAGCTTGGGAGCTGTGATACTGTGAACTATATATATTTGGTCTTCAACCATGGCATACAACTCCCAAAATCCTCAGAAATTCCTACCTGATGTCTTTTTGTATGCTAATGAGATGACTGCTGGCAGGAAGCCCTTAGGTAATGGGGGCTAGTCACCAGAAAGACAAAGGCATGATTAGAAGGTTAGGACTTTCATTCCCCACCCTCACCTCCAAGGAGGAGAGAGGGGCTGAAGGATAAGTTGATCATCAATGGACAATGGTTTAATCAGTCAAGCCTAGGTAATAAGGCTTCCATAAAACCCCAAAAGGAAGGACTGGGTCTGGAGAGCTTCTGAATAGTTAAATAAGGAAGGACTGGGTCTGGAGAGCTTCTGAATAGTTAAACACACAGAGGCTGACAGGAAGGGGAACAAGAATTCATTCATGTACCCAGCCAGTAGGGCAGTGCACAGGGACAGAAGCTCCAGTGCTTAGGAAGCTAGGACACTTCTAGACCTTACCCTATTTCTTAATCTGGCTGTTTATTTTTATCCTTTAAAATATCCTTTGTAATAAACAGGCAAACATGTTTCCCTGAATTCTGTGAGCCACTCTAGCAAATTAAACCCAACGAGGGGGTTCATGGGAGCCGAAACTTGGGGTTGGTCAGATGTCCCAGAGCCTGGACTTGAGACTAGTGGGAAGGAAGGGGTGATCTTGTGGGACTGAGCTCTCAATCTGTGGTTTCAGAGGCTATCTCCAGGTAGATAGCATCAGAAGTGAATTGAATTAGAGGACCCCCCAGCTGGTGTCCATTTGCAAAACTGATTGCTTGTTTGGTGTATAGAAAGAAACACCCACACATGTGGTCAAAAAAGTCTTCTGTGTCAATTGTTGTTGTGTTGTAAAAGCAAAGAAAAAACAGTTTGAGATTTTTCTACTCACAAGAGCCTCTTATTTTATAGCAAGCTGTAAGCAAGCCTGTTCTTTGTCCCAGAGATACATTATCTCATCTCTCAAGATTGCTCTCTACAAACACAACCCTGAGAAATGGCCCAGGTAAAAAGCAGTCAGGGCCTTTCATTCTTGGCAAATCCAGTAAGACATGTGGGAGCATGAGAGAATCATGGAGGACTGTCTCTCACAATACTCATCCACCTATTTCATTCCCTCCATGATCCCAAATGCAATACAGCCAGTAGCCCTGGTATGTATGCTCCAGGCAAAATATTAACTGATATACCTCTTTTAAAAATGGAATAAACTATTTAGAGACAATTCAAGTGCTAGAATGGATGTTGTTACCCCAGAAAAAAAGTATTCCAAAGTCTAGTATTGAAAGGGACCAAAATAAAACAGAATTATCCAAGAACACTAAAATGAAGCCTGCCAGTAAACTATCCTCACTCACATACAAGAACCTCCTTCAAGCTTCCTAAAACTTTCTTCTCCTTTTCTCTTAATATTTAATTTTGAAAATGTTCAAACATATAAAGAAGTTGAAAAATAGTACAAAAACCACCTTTACACCAACCACTTTGAATGAACAACTGTTAACATTTTTGCCATAAATGCTTCTTTTTATTTCTGTGGTTTTTTTCTCTCTTTTTAAAGAAGCATTTAGAAATAACTTTCAGGCATCATGACTTTCTCCCTAAATAGTTTACATGTATCTCCTAAGAATAAGAACATTTTTCTACATAACCATAATACTGTTATCTCCCTTAAGAAACTTAATTCTTTCCCAATTGCCCCTAAAAGTATAGGTATTTTTATTAGTTTTTAAACCAAAGTCACAGCAAGGTTCACATGCTGCATTTGGGTGGTGGGGGGAGGGAGTGTTTTGTTTTATTTTCTTTTGTTTGAGATGGAGTCTTGGTCTGTCACCCAGGCTGGAGTGGAGCAATATCCACCTCCCAGAATCAAGCGATTCTCCCACCTCAGTGTTCCGAGTAGCTGGGATTACAGGAGCATGCCACCATGTCCAGCTAATTTTTGTATTTTTAGTAGAGATGGGGTTTTGCCATGCTGGCCAAGCTGGTCTCAAACTCCTGACCTCAAGTGATCCACCTGCCTCAGCCTCCTAAGGTGCCTAGATTACAGGTGTGAGCCACTGCATCTGGCCTGCATTTGGTCTTCATATCTCCTTAATCATTTTCATGTATAACAGTCTCTCTGATTTCCAACACATTCATCTTAACATTTTTAATGACATTTATGTTTTGAAGAGACCAGGCCAATTATCTTTTCGTATGTCCTGTGTTCTAGATTTGTCTAATTGTGTCCTTGTAGTGTTATTTAACTTTTCATCTATCCCCTGTATTTCATTAAAATTGGAAAATGTACCTAAAGGTCTGATTACAGTCAGATTCAACTTATAAAAGAATATTCACAGTTAATGCTATGTGCTTCAAGTTGCATCACATCAGAAAACACACAATGTCAGGCTGCTGTATTATCAGTAATCCTAACTTTGTTCACTTAAAGTGGTAACAGCTAAATCTCTGTTGTAAGGTATATTCTTCCCTACACAATTCCAATAAACCTTGAGGTGATATTTTGGTACTGTGCAAATATTCTATTCCCTCATATCCTTTCACCTAAAGGAATTAGTGTCCATTAGTGATCCTAATCTGAATCAATTATTTCAGTGAAGGGCTGTATAATGGTGTATTAATCTGTTCTCACTCTAAAGACATACCCGAGACTGGATACTTTATACAGGAAAGAGGTTTAATCGACTCACAGCTCCACATAGCTGGGGAGGCCTCACAATCATGGCGGAAGAGCAAGGGGTGTCTTACATGGCAGCAGACGAGAGAGAGAGTTTGTGCAGGGAAACTCCTCTTTATAAAACCATCAGATCTTCACTATCTTGAGAACAGCACAAGAAAAACTTGCCCTCATGATTCATTTACCCCCCACCGGGTCCCTTTGATGACACATAGGAATAACGGGAGCTACACAACTCGAGATTTGGGTGGGGACACAGCTAAACCATATCAATTGGTTGTCTATTACTGTTGTAACAAGCAACACAATTTAGCTTCTCACAATTTATAGATCAGAAGTCCAGGTTGATTCCACTGGTTTCTCTGCTACAGGTTTCAGAAGGCTAAAATCAAAGTATCAGTCAGCTGGGCTCAAATCAGGAAGTTCTGGGGTCTGCATCCAAGATCATTCAGGTTGTTGGCAAAATCCTGTTTATTGTAGTTGTAGGACTGAGATCCACATTTCCTCACAGAGTCATCTGCAGGACAACCTTAGCTTCCAGAGGCCTCTTTCTGATCCTTGAGCATGGGCCCCTACATCTCAGTGCCAGCAACAGTGCAATGAATCCTTCTCATGTGTGGAATCTCTGTGGCTTCCACTTCTGCTGCTACAACTCTATAACAGACTCTTCTGTCTTCCTCTTCTGCTTTTAATAGCTTAAGTGATGCGTTGGGTCTACCTGGATAATCCAGCATGCTATGGTTTGGATGTAATTTGTCTCCACCAAAACTCATGTTGAAATTTAATTGCCAATGTAACAGTATTGGGAGGTGGAGCCTTTAAGAGGAGATTAGGTCCTTAAGTTTAGATTAATGTCTTTCTTGCAACAATGGCTTAGTTTTTGAGCAAATTGATTAGTTCTTGAAGGAACTGATTAATTCTGAAGAGAATGGCTTGATATAAAGCGAGGTTGTCTCTCATATTTTGCCCTTTTGGAACACCTGTTTCCTTTTCCACTCCTCCATCATGTTATGATGCAGTACAAGGCCCTCAACAGAAGCCAAACAGACAATGGCAGCATGCTTCTTTAATTTCCCATTCTCCAGAATTGTGAGCCAAATAAATCTATTTTTTTAATCAATTATCTAGTCTCAGGTATTCTGTCATAGCAACACAATACAGACTAAGATAGAACATTGGTACTGGGTAGTGAGGTGTTGCTATACCTGAAAATATGGAAGCAGCTTTGGAACTGAGTAATGGGTAGTGGCTAGAAGAATCTGAAGGAGCAAGCTAGAAAAAAACCTCTATTGCTGTGAATGGAGCACTAAGGACAATTCTGGTGAGGGCTCAGAAGATGAAGAAAACTAAGGAATACCTTAAGTGGTCATAACCAGAATGCTGATAGACATATGGACAATAAAGGCCATTTTGATGAGGTCTCAAATGAAACAAAGAATATCTTACTAAGAACTGAAGTAATGGTCCTGCTTGTTATATAGTAACAAACAACTGGGCTATACTGCAGCCACATCCTAGGACTTAATAAAGGGCCAAACTTAGGGCACTGGAATAGCATATATGGTTGAAGAAATGTCTAGGCAGCAAAGCAGTTAGAAGTAACTTCTTACAGTGAGCTGCTAGAGAAAGGAAGCAGAGCAAAAATATTTGGAAAATTCCCAGCAAGGACATGTAGTAGAGAATGAAACAGCATGTTCAGGAGAGGAAACCAAGGGTGTAGCTCACAGACCATTTGCTAAAAGAATTAATATGGATAAACAGAAGTCAGGTACTAACCATCAAAGCATTGACTAAAAGGCACTAAAAGCATTGCAGAGATCTTCAAGGCCACCCTTCAAGTGTCTGCTCTCCATATGTCTGCTTCCTGAATTCCAGTGCAGCTCTCCTCACCGATTCCAGCCATTATTCAATCAGCCCATGTGTGGCTTGACTTGCTGCTCCAAAAAGTACAAGTCATAATCCTTTGTGGCACAATGTCATGGCTCAAGTGAACCAAGATGCCACTTGTGCTGCTGCTCTCAAACCATAAGCTCTGATGGTGTCAGCATGGTGCTGTCTCTGCAGATGTGCAGAGGTGTGCAGGCTGGAGGATTATGTTAGCTTCTTCCTAGAAATTAAAGGATGCAGCCAATTGCCTGGGAGCCCAGGCAGAATCCTAATGCAGGGATGGAGCTCCAACAAAGAATCCCTAATAGAATGCATAGTGGAGTGACAGGTACAAAGCTACCACCTTCAAGACCCCAGAATTGTAGAGTGACCATCAACATGTAACTCTGTGTTAGGCTGTTTTTGCACTGCTTAAAGTTTATAAAGAAAAGAGATTTAATTGGCTCATGGTTCTTCAGGCTTTAAAGGAAACATGGTGCTGTCATCTACTCGACTCCTGGGGAGGCCTCAGCAATCTTACAATCATGGCAAAAGGTAAAGAGGAATCAGGTGTCTCACATGGCAACAGCCAGAGCCAGAAACAGGTGAGAAGAGGTGCCATGCACGTTTAAACAAGCATATCTTGTGACAGCTTACTATCGCAAAATAGACACCACGGGAATGGTGCCAAACCATTCATGAGAAATTCACCCCCCATGATCCAATCGCTTCCCACCAGGCCCCAGCTCCAATACTGGGGATTACAAGACAACACGAGATTTGTTGGAGACATAAATTCAAACTACATCAAATGCCAGCCTGAGAAAGCCACAGGCTCAAGCACACAACCCCAAACTGAGAGACCAGCACATGCGCTCCACCCAGCAAAGTCATAGGGCCAGGACTTCCCAAAACCAAGGGAGCCCATCCCTCACCTTGCAATCATCCTGCAATTGTGTCCTGGAGGCAGCACATAAAGTGACAGATGATTCTGAAGTTTTAAGATTTAATACCTGTTCTGTGGGTTTCAGACTTGCTTTGAGGTGGTTACTCTTTTCTTTCTGCACATTCCTCCCTTTTGCAAGGAACATTTATGATAATGGTTAGGCTTTGTGTCCCTACCCAAATCTCATCTTGAATTGTAATCCCCAAGTGTTGAGGGAGAGAACTGATGGGAGGTGACTGGATCATGGGGGTGGTTCCCTCCATGCTGTTCTCATGATAGTGAGTGAGTTCTCATGAAATCTGACGGTTTTATAAGTGTTTTGGTAGTTCCTCTCTTGCTCACTTCTTCTCTCCTGCCTGCCACCATGTAAGACATGCCTGCTTCCCCTTCCGCCATGACTGTAACTTTCCTGAGGCCTCCCCAAACATGTGGAACTGTGAGTCAATTAAACCTCCTTCCTTTACAAATTACCCAATCTTGGGTGTTTCTTTATAACAGTGTGAGAATATACTAATACAGTTTACCCCATGCCTGTTCTGCCATTGTATTTTGGAAGCAGATAACTTGTTTCTTATTTTACAGGCTCACAACTGGAAGGAATTTGCCTTGAGTCTCACATGAGACTTTGGAATTTGGACTTATGAATTGGTGCTGGAATGAGTTAAGATTTAGGGGACCTTTGTGATGAAATGAATATACATATATATGTGTGTGTGTGATTTTGTTTGTTTTGAGATGGAGTCTCGCTCTGTCACCAAGGTTGGAGTATAGTGGTATGATCTCAGCTCACAGCAATCTCCTCCACCCTAGTTCAAGCAATTCTCCTGCCTCAGCCTCCCAAGTAGCTGGGATTACAGACACCTGCCACCATGCCTGGCTAATTTTTGTATTTTTCGCAGAGACAGGGTTTCACCATGTTGGCCAGGCTGATCTCAAACTCCTGACTTCAAGTGATCCGCCCATCTCGGCCTCCCACAGTGCTGGGATGACAGGCATGAGCTGCTGTGCCTGGCCGAAATGAATATATTTTGCGTGTAAGAAGGACATGAGTTTTGGGGAGCCACAAACGGAGTGCTATGGTTTGGATGTAATTTGTCCCTGACAAAAGTCACATTTACATTTAATTGCCAATGAAATAGTATTGGGAAGCGGTGCCTTTAAGAGGTGATTAGGTCCTTAAGGTAGATTAATGTCTTTCTCTCAAGACTGGGTTATTTCTCAGGACTGGATTAGTTCTTGTGGGAATGGGCTAGTTCTCTAGCAAGCAGGTTGTTACAAAGTGAGGTTGTCTCTCGTGTTTTACACTTTTGGAATGTCTGCTTCTCCCTCCCCTTATGATGCAGCATGAGGCCCTCACCAGAAGCTGAGCAGATGCCAGTGTTATGCTTCTTGTACTTCCCAGCCTCCAGAATTATCAGCCAAATAAACCACTTTTCTTTATAAATTACCTAGTCTCTGGAATTCTGTTACAGCAAAACAAAATGGGCTAAGACATAGGATAATATCCATATCTTAAGGTCAGCTATCTGGTAACCTTAATTATATATTCCAAGTCCCTTCACAGCAGTACTTAGGTTCGTGTTTGATTGAGTAAACAGGAAATGGAAATTTTTGAGGAACATGTTTAGAAGTATATCTACCACACAGGGCAAAAGGTTGATTTTTCTAATTCTATCATATTCATTACCTTCATCAGACTGTATTCTTTGATAAGGAAGAACATTCCTTCCTTACCTGCAAATAAGCCACAGTTCTTCATAAAGAGGCCAACTGCTTAATTCCTTCCCTCTGGCTACCAATTTTCAGACAACTTTAATCTAAAAATGGCAAATTGGCTATATTTTTAAAGAGATTATGAAACCATGACTTTGCTTATTAAATGTTTTATTATCAGTAAGAACCCTTATTCTGTTTTATCCTCAAATTGCACCAACTTTGCCCAAAAGAAGCACTTTCTAGTTGGTTCTTCTGTCCTTTTCACATGCATCCATTAGACTGAATGTTTGCTTTCTGACAAGGCACAATGTCGTACGTAGGCCAGGCGTCCCAAACTCCCAGGCCACAGACAAGTACTGATTGGTGGCCTGTTAGGAACTGGGCTGCACAGCAGGAGGTGAGCACCAGGTGAGGGAGCATTACTGCCTAAGCTCCACCTCCTGTCAGACCAGTGGCAGCATAATATTCTCATAGGAACATAAACCCTACTGTGAACTGTACACGCAAGGGATCTAGGTTGCACACTCCTTATGAGAATCTAACTAATGCTTGATGATCTAAGATGAAACAGTTTCATCCCAAAACATCCCCCACCCCCAGTCCATGGAAAAACTGTCTTCCATGAAACCAGTCCCTGGTGCCAAAAAGGTTGGGAACCGCTGTCCAGGGCTCGTCTTTTATTTTCTTAGTTCCAAATTTGGAATTAGCCTTTTCTCCAAGGAGCCCTGGCTCTTTTTACTAAGCAATGCATTTAGAAACCAGGAGCTTATACACACATATACATATACATATACATATGCATATGCATATACATATACATATACATATACATATACATATACATATACATATACATATACATATACATCACTATATGTATGCATTGCTACTAGGGAGTCAGTACTTCCAAGCCCTTTTGGTGAGTAAATCTAGGAAATATATTTTTTAAACATAATGAGTTTATGGTGAAATTCCCAAAATATTGTTATCTGCTTTGATTTTATATTCATGTCTTTCTCTAATTCTGAAAATCTTGATTCATAATTACATTTATATATTTATTTGCTTTAATATACCATATTGATAAACTTGTTTCAAAATTATTGCACCACTATCAATGTAACAGTAAAACTAGTAAGTTAATTTTAACATTTCACTGGCCATTGTTTTTATCCTGAGGATATATCCAGCAAAGTAAGGACCTGGAGCCAACCCAACTGCCCATCAATGTTAGACTGAAAAAAGAAAATGTGGCACATATACACCATGGAATACTATGCAGCCATAAAAAAGAATGAGTTCGTGTCCTTTGCAGGGACACGGTTAAAGCTGGAAACCATCATTCTCAGCAAACTAACACAGGAACAGAAAACCAAACACCGCATGTTCTCACTCATAAGTGGGAGTTGAACAATGAGAACATATGGGCACCGGGAGGAGAACATCACACACCAGGGCCTGTCGGAGGGAGGAGGGGGTAAGGAGAGGGACAGCATTAGGAGAAATACCTAATGTAGATGACAGATTGATGGGTGCAGCAAACCACCATGGCACATGTATACCTATGTAACAAACCTGCATGTTCTGCACATGTATCCCAGAACTTAAAGTATTAAAAAATAAATAAATAAATAAAAAATAAAAAATAAAAACAGTAAAACCACTTAGTTAATTTTAACATTTCACTGGCCATTGTTTTTATCCTGAGGATATATCCAGCAAAAGAAGGACAATGTACTGACTGTATGCCAAACATTTGAAGTATTTTCTTTTCCTCTACTCAGTTACATTACCAACTAGATGCATATTTAAGCTCATATGTTTCATTTTCTTTTCAGTTTTAGGGTATTCTTTAAGCATATCAAAATTTGTATGTGGTCCAAACATCAAAATTACACAAAAAGGTATTAGGAAATTCACAAAGCTATCCCTTCATCCCATTCCTCCACATTCCCCACAGATAAATGTGGTTATTAATTTTATCTTTCCAGTTTTTTCCACAATAATAAACAACAAATATATGTATTTATTTCCTTTCTCATACAAATGGGAAAATACAACTGTAAGTTCATAAGATATTGGCAATTTCTCCTTTAAAGGAATTTATCACTTTACACATCCACCAGCAAGATATGAGAAGTCCTGTTTCTCTATAGCCTCATCTACTAAATGAGGTTAAACATCTTTTCATATGTTTAAAGGCTATTTGCATTTCTTTCTCTATGAACCATTGGTTCATGCATCATACCCACTGATGCGTTTGTAAGGGGGTTTGGTTTGGGTTTTTGTTTTGTTCTTTTTCTGTTGTTTTAGTCTTTCACTTCTCAACTTTTAGAAAGGCAAGTAGTCTCTGGAATCTTCCTTGCTATTCAATAAGACAAGATATCCCCATTTCATGGCACTCATTTCTTGCCCCAATCAGGAATCAGATATTTCTCCAAAGAATTCAGGTTCTTTATTAGAATCCAGGTTCTGTTATTAGGTTGGCATTTCAAGACCACAATCAGTGCCACTGGGTTGGTAGGTTTTATTTCATTTTTTGCATTTAGATCTCTGATTCATTTGGAGTTAATTCTGGTGTACACAGTGATGAAGAGCCAATTTTTATATTCCTATGGGTGATTACCTATCAATTGCTAAAAGTCACTTTCCCCCCACTGATTTATGATTGCACCTTAACATAAAATATATTTCCATGTGTAGTTGGGCTTTCTATGTATTTCTGCGCTTTGCATAATGTTCAGTTGGTCTGTGGGTCTGTTCATATATAAATACCATATTTTTAAAGAGGCTTATAGTTTTTCTCAACCACAAAAACATGGAAAATTATGTCAGCAACTGTTTTTTTTTCAATTCTAAAACATCTACTTAGTAATACTATCCTACACGTAGTATTCCACTTATAGGAATGGATATTAGAGAAAGATGGAAGTAAAAGGAGTCTGCTAACAAATTCTGGGCCAATGGTCATTTCTTCGTCTCTCCTATAGAAAGATAAGCTTGATGTCAGTAATAATAAGTAGACAGAGTGAGGAAAAAGAAAATCAGCAAACTAAACCATTATAATATCAATAATAAATTAAAAATCTTCTTAATGAATAGCCTAATCAATACATTTTCTTTCAATCCTCCTAACATTTGCATATCACATTAAAGAATATAAAATAATATCGTATCTACCCATCTTATTCTTCACAACACAATAAATAATTTTATTCTCATTTTATAACAGAGGCTTGCAAATACCACTTTTCTAAAGTCACACAGACGTGACTGAGCCAGAACTAAGACCCAGATCTCCTGATGGCCAATACAAGATGTGTGAATTTCACATTACATAAAGGTATCAATTATACACAGAAAATCACATTATGTTCAAATATTTGGGTGCTAAAACAATGAAGTTGTTCCTAGTTTCAAATATGTAAATACAGCCATTGAAAAACTCCTATAAGATGGCACTAGCCTACATTTTTTAATCTCATTTTTTAAATGTAATATTTTTCAGTAATTTTCCATTATTTTAGAAAACATATTACTAATTTAGGTCCAGAGAATAAAATTGTACTCTTAGTTGTTTTTATAAGTGTGATCCTATCCATCAATAAGAAAACAAGCTTATAAGATTACCTAATTGTTGCTATTCTCTTTTTAAACACATTGACAATTTATTAATTCTTAAAGAGGTTTTCAAGATATATACCAAAAAAAACACAAAGACCAAAATTAGGCAAGAAAACAGAATCTTTCGTTATAATGTCTGCTGAATTATAAATCCTCCATTTAACATTATAATAATTCAGTACTGGCATGAAAGAGAAAACTGATAAAATTTGACAAGTTACATGCTGTTTCTACCATCCTATTTACTACTTAATATGGTAGCCTTTCCAGTCTTTCTCTAACAGAAACATTATTTCTTGGCATTCAACTCCAATATATATTATATACACACTAAAGAACTAAAATGGTACTTTCAGAGTTACCAACCACTTCACACCACTCTCCCACCTCCTTAAGCTAACAGTATTTTTCTAAATTTGGAGAAATTATCCAAACTTATTAAGGGCTATGTATTTTTCTAAGCTGTATGTGGCTAGTATAAAAATATACACATATTAGCAAAAGCATTTGTTTGACTATAAAAACATAACTGTGTGAATGTAAAGAATATTCTTTTGTGTATTATGGCACTGCATTCTAAAAAACAAACTGACATCTCAGTTTATTTTACTTACACAATAAGTTTAATTTACATTTAAATGATAGTGCATTTCAGGAGCAAGACTTAAAAACAATTCCTACTGAATGACTGCTATAATAATCTCCTTAAGAAAGAAATAAACATAAACTAAAACAACAGTTGTAAAACATATATAGTAGCGCTCAGCTAAAGACAAAACTCGATATTCAGTAGGAAAATACTAAAAAAAAAAAAAAAAATACCAGAAGGGGTTTTTGTTTAGATTTCTGGTTGAAATCAAAATCTGTTTCCTTAAGTCTTCAATCTTGAGCATATCAAAAGCTATTTATTAAAGCAGGCTTTCAGGCAGTAAACTCAAATTTCCACTATCCTCTGTATACTCCCCTATGATGATCAATCAGAAGAGAAGATGGTTTTTAGTGCTTCTATGTCCAAGACCTGATGAAATCCTTTCCACAGGTTCTCAGTTAATGAAACTAACATAAAGTACTAAATTATTTCCAGAATTTAAATACAAAGGTTTATCTGTTTTCTAGGAACTGTGGAAAGTTACATAAGAACTCACATTTTCTAAATCATAATGATAAACATCTGAAGTTTGAATATAAGTGTCAGAAGTGTTTGAACCAAAGCAACTCCATCTTGAATAGGAGCTGGGTAAAATGAGGCTGAGACCTACTGGGCTGCATTCCTAGACCATTAAGACACTCTAAGTCACAGGATGAGATAGGAGGTTAGCACAAGATGCAGGTCATAAAGACCTTGCTGGTAAAACAGGCTGAAGTAAGGAAGCCAGCCAAAACCCCGTAAAACCAAGATGCCCATGAGAGTAACCTCTGGTCCTCACTGCTACACTGCCACCAGCACCATGAGAGTTTACCAAATGCCATGGCAACATCCTCAGGAAGTTACCCTATATGGTCTAAAAAGGGGAGGCAGGAATGATGTACCCCTTGTTCAGCATATCATCAAGAAATAACCATAAAAATGGGCAACCAGCAGCCCTCAGGGCTGTTCTGTCTGTGGAGTAGCCATTCTTTCATTCCTCATCATTCTTTTTTTTTTTTTTTTAAATCTATTCTTTTTTTAATTATTATTATTATTATTATTATACTTTAGGCTCTATGGTACATGTGCGCAATGTGCAGGTAAGTTACATATGTATACATGTGCCATGCTGGTGCGCTGCACCCACCAACTCGTCATCTAGCATTAGGTATATCTCCCAATGCTATCCCTCGCCCCTCCCCCCACCCCACAACAGTCCCCGAAGTGTGATGTTCCCCTTCCTGTGTCCATGTGTTCTCACTATTCAATTCCCACCTATGAGTGAGAATATGCAGTGTTTGGTTTTTTGTTCTTGCGATAGTTTACTGAGAATGATGATTTCCAATTTCATCCATGTCCCTACAAAGGACGTGAACTCATCATTTTTTATGGCTGCATAGTGTTCCATGGTGTATATGTGCCACATTTTCTTAATCCAGTCTATCATTGTTGGACATTTGGGTTGGTTCCAAGTCTTTGCTATTGTGAATAATGCTGCAATAAACATACATGTGCATGTGTCTTTATAGCAGCATGATTTATAGTCCTTTGGGTATATACCCAGTAATGGGATGGCTGGGTCGAATGGAATTTCTAGTTCTAGATCCCTGAGGAATCGCCACACTGACTTCCACAAGGGTTGAACTAGTTTACAGTCCCACCAACAGTGTAAAAGTGTTCCTATTTCTCCACATCCTCTCCAGCACCTGTTGTTTCCTGACTTTTTAACGATTGCCATTCTAACTGGTGTGAGATGGTATCTCATTGTGGTTTTGATTTGCATTTCTCTGATGGCCAGTGATGGTGAGCATTTTTTCATGTGTTTTTTGGCTGCATAAGTTAGACCTAAAACCATAAAAACCCTAGAAGAAAACCTAGGCAGTACCATTCAGGACACAGGCATGGGCAAGGACTTCATGTCTAAAACACCAAAAGCAATGGCAACAAAAGCCAAAATTGACAAATGGGATCTAATTTAACTAAAGAGCTTCTGCACAGCAAAGGAAACTACCATCAGAGTGAACAGGCAACCTACAAAATGGGAGAAAATTTTCGCAACCTACTCATCTGACAAAGGGCTAATATCCAGAATCTACAATGAACTCAAACAAATTTACAAGAAAAAAACAAACAATCCCATCAAAAAGTGGGCGAAGGACATGAACAGACACTTCTCAAAAGAAGACATTTATGCAGTCATCATTCTTAATAAACTTGTTTTCACTTTACTCTACGGACTCGCCCTGAATTCTTTCTTGTGCAAGATACAAGAACCCTCTCCTGGGGTCTGGATCAGGACCTCTTTCCTGTAACATCTTTCTGGCAACCATAGAAGCGACTATAGTGCGGAAACCCCCAAACCAAAGGCTAACTTTGGCTAAGTGGTGGGGTCTGGTAACATCTTTCTGGCAAACCCTGAAGAGATGATACTGAAGAACCATCCCCCCCCCAACCCCCACCCCTGATCAAAAGGAAAAAGACTGCAGCACTGATCAGCTGACTTTGGGTAAGTGGTGGGGTACCTGGGTAAAGGATGGGATTGGGTTAGAGGCCCAACTTAGGGGAGTTAGCATCTCTCCTAAGATAGAGTGGGTTGGAGGCACCTCTTAATAAAAGGCAAGGACCAACCTTGGGTTAGAGGCCCAAAACTGAGGAGGGTTAGAGTCTCTTCTAAGATTTAGGGGTTAGAGGCCCCTCTTGGTAAAGTCCCTTTAGGCTAAGAATGAGTTTGGCACCACAGGATATTAACTGCTTTTCTCTGAATTAATCTGCCTTGTACTCTTTGCTAATGGTTATGGGTGACAGGATTAGGCATGTACAGGATCGTGGGACATGGGGAGCTTTTTCCTTCCTAAAAGGGGAAACTTGAGAGCTAATGGGACTGCTGGAAAAGATCCCTTCTTGACTGACAAGCAGCCGCCTGAACTTTTTTTTTTTAAATTATACTTTAAGTTTTAGGGTACGTGTACACAACGTGCAGGTTTGTTACATATGTATACATGTGCCATGTTGGTGTGCTGCACCCATTAACTCGTCATTTACATTAGGTATATCTCCTAATGCTATCCCTCCCCCCTCCCCCGAACCCACAACAGGCCCCAGTATGTGATATTCCCCTTCCTGTGTCCACGTGTTCTCATTGTTCAATTCCCACCTATGAGTGAGAACATGTGGTGTTTGGTTTTTTGTCCTTGTGATAGTTTGCTGAGAATGTGTCACTGCAATGGGTGGGTCTTTGTCTGGCCTCCCTGAGCTCTTCACCTTCCTCAGCATGCCACAGGCAATGCTTTTATCTCTCTCCATTCCCTTTCTTATCTTTTCTATTACTCAGGGCAACTATCTTGCCCAGAGATCACAAGTTGAAACTCCTGGTGGGAGGTTAGATTAATGATGACAGGGCCCAACAGGGGGTAAGTTTGAACCTTGCCAGTTTGATATTGGGTGCTAAGCAGAGGGGCTAATGTCTATGTTTCGTCACACATATTTTGCTCTGGCCAGAAAGGAAAAAGATAACTTTCCTCTGTGTTGCAACTTGGCCCCCAGGGCTATGGTGCAGCCAGCCAGGTTACTAGGGCCGCTGAGGAAAAGGGAACCCAGAAGCCTGGCATGCCAGCAAAAGGGTAAGAATTTCCTACTAGTCAGACTTCTGGCCTCTCTGTCTCTCTCGGTCTCTCTCTCTCTCTCTCTGCAAACCAGTTGAATAAACGGTAAAAATCACTAGTTATCTCCTGTAAAGTTTTGATTAATGGGAAAAAGGATTCATGAGGCTAGTCTTAAGCTGCAGTGAATCTAGTGTGCTTTGTGTGTTCTTCTGTATTGTCTGTCACAATGAGGGACACCTTAGGATAGAACATGAGCTTAGGACACCTGTAAGCCCACTTTTCAAGACAGCCCAGCAAACTGGTCAGTCGTGTCCTTGGGAATTTGACCTTGTAACCACGTGGCTGTGCTTTCTCTTTTCACAATGGCGGCCCAGGTTTAGGGTCCAATTCCTGGCTTAGGGAATGGGTCCTTTATCTTCTGTCTCTCTGTGTATTTATATGTGTTGTGTGTGTGATGTTTATATATGAAGGAGCTTAAATTAATTGATTTAATAATAATAAGAGCTTAAATTAAATATATTGTCAGAAAAGTAAAAAGTGTAATGCCTTTTATTTAGTTCATGTGACTTAAGTCATCTTTGGCAAATAAAGACAGTTTTAAAGATATTGGTAAAATAAAAATATCTTCAAAATGTAAACATTTGGTCTAAATTATGTAGGTAAGATATTAAGTTTCCTAAATGCTTTCAGATCATAAACTACTTCTTTGACTATTAAAAACTGCTCAATTTACCTACTTTGGACATTAGATCCTAGATAAGGCCTGGGAAATGCGGAGTTAGCCACATCCCCTAGCAATGATGTAAAGAGTCAGTTCCTATCTGCACTTTGACTGGTGTGTCTTAGGCTAGTCTCCACATCTAGCACACAATTATAATCCTGAACTTACCAAGATTTTTCACAAAAAAAATGAAGTTACTAAGAGTTAACAGTGTAACATGTAACTAAGACTACAGAAGAAACAGTTCTACACGCAAGGTATGTAAAGAAAGTGAAATTTGTTTTTGATAAAAGATTATAAGAAGGCATAGGAATGTGAATTTCCTGCCTAGATTAAAGGTTTAAAGGACTGTTTTAAGTTAGATGGAATAAAGCTGAAGGTTTAAGCAAGTTGTGGAAGGTTTGTAAAAAATCTCGAAAAAGAAAATTCTGTGTGTGAATATATTGGCTAAAGTAAAAGGGGTATTATTCAGTTTTTCTGTAAACTGAACATTAGAATAAAAGTACAACAGGTTTTTCTTAGAGCACTGATCTGTTTAACAAAAGATCGGCTTTTTTTTTTTTTTTTTTTTGAGATGGTGTCTCGCTCTGTAGCTCAGGCTGGAGTACAGTGGCGCGATCTCGGCTCACTGCAAGCTCCGCCTCCCGGGCTCACACCATTCTCCTCCATCAGCCTCCTGAGTAGCTGGGATTACAGGTGCCCGCCACCACGCCTGGCTAATTTTTTGTATTTTTAGTAGAGATAGGTTTTCACCATGTTAGCCAGGATGGTCTCAATCTCCTGACCTCATGATCCACCCGTCTCGGCCTCCCAAAGTGCTAGGATTACAGGCATGAGCCACTGTGCCCGGCCACAAAAGATCTGCTTTTAACAAAAATTTGTAAAGGGTTATAAAAAGTTTATGTGAATCTTACCTTATGGTCAAGCATTAAAATTGGGTAGATATGTCTATAAGGCTTTCTTAAGAATTGGGTGTCACATTAATAGTACACTAATTCCAAGGTAAAGTTTGGCTTATATGGTATAAAAGTCATACAGGAAGTATAATCAAATGTAAAATGGTGTTTAACTTTCTTTGGGTTATATTTATATAAACTTGTTATTGGTACGTATTACAAAATTGTGTAAGATGCTTATAATTCTGATATGCTTCAGTATATATCATCAGTAATAATTGTAATTGTTACATAAAATCACTGTATGCCACAGAGGTAACCAAATTTCTTTGTCAATCGTGTTTTTGACTGTGGCTGCCCTAAAATATTTTGTTATCCACAGGCAATTGTTGTCTTGTTTTAATCCTCTTTAGAAGGTGGTTTATAATCAACTATAGAACTCTAACAGGTGTTCTTCAATGCAGGTTTCTGATAACTTTGGAAATTGAGACATCAGAATAGAGGAAAAAAACTTTCAGGACTCTCATGGAGACCTGAAGTGTTCCTGAATATCAAGCAGAACTAAGGAGTTAACTGAATAGACTGAACCAACAGAAAACTAAAGTAATCTTTTTAACTTTGCTTGAAACACTGCTGATCTTTTCGTTTTACAGTCAAGAAAACTTTTCTTTTGAGCTATTTGCAGATTTTAGCAATTGAGTAAAGTACACTCCTGTGAACAAAATTTGATAGTTGCTTCTCTCTACCTGATTTTTCCAAAATTTGGAAACTAGTTGTGAGTATTCTTAACTTACAGCAATATAGTTATTTGCATAAGTGCAGTAAGAATCTGTTTTCTCTTGTAACAGGACACAATTGGAGAAACTGGTTATTCTACCAAGTCTTTGACTGAAACAGCAGGCTTTCCTTTAAGGAATCAAATTTGACTTGTAGAGCCAATAAAAGCCCCTTGCAGACCTGGCCTCATACTTCACCTACACAGTCCCTGTACAGGGTTTCTGACCTGTGGCAAATAAAAAATGTCACTTTCTAACAGGTCTAGGAGGCCCAAGTTATCTTGGGACCTCAAAAGGAGAATAATTTACCCAATTCATAGGTATTTGAGGGTACAAATCCATGGCTGGGCTCAGCTTTTAAAAAGTCTTATCTGAGATTCTCTATGGAACAGAGTTCCATCAAAGCCAATTTTTAAAGCCTAAGTGAAAAATAATTGTTCTTGCTGCACTTTATACAAATAATCAGGCCAAGTATAATAAAGCAAATTGGTCTTACCATGATTTGTCTTTAGTAAAAATGGAAAACTTGAGAGAGAAATTATGTTTCAAGAACTATGGTACACTTGTTACTAATTTCTAGTCTCATCAGTTGTTTTTAGGTTTGCTTCTGCAATTTTGGCTAACACTGCTTATTCCTGTGAATGAACCAGTGGTCTCTGACTGCTACTCAGAAAAAACAAGAGGGTTGGGTAATGTGAAAATCTGAATCAGTAGTCTAATTCTGGGCATGTATTGGAATTGGCTAGCAACCCCACATCAGCTTGGTTCTAACAGTTGCCCAATTCATGGAACACATTCTAATTTAGTTTACTTGGGATAATTTTACTTATTTTGTTTTACTATTGTGGAATATATTACTGTTGTACTCTTTGTGTAGGAATGCAGAATAAGCTTACTCAATGTTTTCCTAAATTGAACACTTACTAATATTCCAGATATCACCTCTTGTTGGAACTCAAAAGTCATGAATGACCCATATCAATACTTTCTGACTGAGCTCCTCTCTACCACATATACAGAAAGAGATCCTCATAGTCAGGCAGGAATATCATCGCCCCTATTCAGCCTGAAGAAGTTATAGAAGATAGATCTTCATTCCTCTGCAACCCTTAGGATTAAGGGTTATCCTGTAAAAGGGAGGGTGGAAATGTCACAGGCGTTTGAACCAGAGCAACTCCATCTTGAACAGGAACTGGGTAAAATGAGGCTGAGACCTACTGGGCTGCATTCCTAGATGGTTAAGGCATTCTAAGACACAGGATGAGACAGGAGGTCAGCACAAGATACAGGTCATAAAGACCTTGCTGATAAAACAGGTTGCAGTAAAGAAGTTGGCCAAAACCCACCAAAACCAGATGGCCATGAGAGTGACTCTGGTTGACTTCACAGCTATACTCCCACCGGCACCATGACAGTTTACCAATGCCACGGCAACATCAGGAAGTTACCCTACCGAGGCAGGTGGATCACCTGAGGTCACGAGTTGGAGACCAGATTGGCCAACATGGGGAAACCCCATCTCTACTAAAAAATACAAAAATTAGCCAGGCGTGGTGGTGCTTGCCTGTAATCCCAGCTACTTGGGAGACTGAGGTAAGAGAATTCCTTGAACCTGGGAGGCTGGACTGAAGTGAGCCAAGATCATGCCACTGCACTCCAGCCTGGGCAACAGAGCAAGACTCCATCTCAAAAAAAAAAAAAAAAACAACCAAAATAAAAAGGAAGTTACCCTATATGGTTTTAAAAGGGAAGGCATCAATAATCCACCCCTTGTTTAGCTTATCATCAAGAAATAACCATAAAAATGGGCAACCAGCAGCCATCAGGGCTGCTGTGTCTATGGAGTAGCCATTCTTTTCTTCTTTTACTTTCTTAATAAACTTGCTTTTACTTTACTTTATGAACTCACCCTGAATTCTTTCTTATGTGACATCCAAGAACCCTCTCTTGGGGTCTGGATCAGGACCCCTTTCCTGCAACGTAAGTGTTAAAATCTTCCAATAAATTATTCCACATATAGTCTATTTTTATCAAATACTTATAAATCACAAACGCTTTAATAGTATGAAACTTCTAGCTCTTAAATGGAAATTGAAATAATTAAAATTGTTTAGCTTAGAAACAGGAAAATTATCATTTTCTTTTCTTCAATAAGAAAATACACAAAATTAGGAACATTAAAAAATCTCTAAAATGCATAGGTCCAGAATTTATACTAAACAGTTTATCTATTTGTATCACACTATTTATTATTCAACAAATATTGTGAGGACACAGAAAGTTTCCCCCAAAATTGCTTAAAAACATGCATTTTTTAAAAATGCAATGCATAGTGATAAGTAGCATAAGAGATATACAGTAAACTCATCCCTTTATTTACTAACATTGCTTTCTTTTTTAAATTCTACTTATTTGAGTCTTCCTAGATGGCATTCATCTTTAACGTCATCTTAAATCATTTTTCATATAAGATAAAATAGGTAGAAAAACAAAATGGGAAGAAAAGAAATCAGGAGAGAGAAAGATTGTAACAGAAGAGATGAGGGAAAGCTTCCTAAAGGAGGAGACATTTGAGCCAAAACAGGAAGACAGATGGAGGTGAGATACAGTGACAAGGAGAGAAGGACATTTCAAAGGGAGAAAACAGTGTAAGATAGAAGTATAAACTGTGAATGAAGAATAGTAGTTGGTTAAATTTCACTTGAAGGCATGGCTCAGAAATGGAAATTATGGAATATTGTAGCAAAGTATCACCATTTTTCTGAGAGAGAGTTTAATTTTTTTTATTATTTTCTCTTATTTTCTCCTTTTCCCCTGTTCCTCAGCTTCCTATTTAGCCCTTTAGAAATGCAAATACAACCCTTTACCTCCCCCTCACCAGACATTCCCTACAGGGCAAGTTCATCTAACTGTGCTCCAAGAGGGATCTCTCCTCAAGAGTTGACAGTAGATTTGCAGACCAAAGTATGCCCTATGGAACTCTCACTCTGGGACAGGGAGGAGGGGGAACAGCAGGGTGGGGGGATAACCTTGGAACTCATACCCACCAGGAGGGCATGTGGAAAGCATGCCCACTTGGCCACTTTTACAACTTACTTCTACCCAGGAAGGCGCCAGCTTAACTGCCCAGTAGATAAGGCACCAGCTAGCAAGGGGACTCCCTGCCCTTGCTTGCTCCCTCCCCTATCTTAAAGTGCCTGCTTTCTGCTCCAAGAGTATAGTAGTACATTTAAAGGCAGACTGTTTGTGCCTCTTTCCTCAGGCTAGCTTCGGGATAAATTCACTTTTTTTTCCTATCAGACCTCACTCCTGCTTATCGGATTCTGCACACAGCAAGCAACTAACCTGCTTTTTGGTTACAGAATGAATGAAAAGACAGGTCCACAGATGCATTAAGTCCCACTATCATGAATTCCAAATAACTAATTAACTATAGTGAAAACTTTGTCATTATTGCTATATAACCAGAACTCATACAACTAACTTCTAAGATGTAGGAAATAAAATTCAATTAATAATTAACCTTCAACAGTGAACTCAGCAATCAAAACAAGTATTCCAAACATGACATGAGAAGCATGATGGTATGATACAAATACTGTAATAATCAGACTTTCTATCTCCAATTCCTGGGTCTTTTTGTTGTACTGAGTTTTATGTTAGGAAAATACGTTTACTTTTGATCAAAATATTCAGGAAGAAAAAAGGTCGGTACTTAAAGTTGAGGAGTCCACTGATCTAAATAGAAACACTGCATTAAAAGTTAAATGCTATGGCCAGGCACAGTGGCTCATGCCTGTAATCCCAGCTCTTTGGGAGGCCAAGGTGGGCAGATCACCTGAGGTCAGGAGTTCGAGACCAACCTGGCTAACATGGTGAAACCCCATCTCTACTAAAAATACAAAAACTAGCCAGGTGTGTTGGTGCATGCCTATAATCCCAGCTACCTGGGAGGCTGAGGCAGGAGAATCACTTGAACCCAGGAAGTGGAGGTTGCAGTGAGCCGAAAGTGAGCTGGGGCACCTGGCGCCTGGGTGACAGAGTGAGACTCCATCTCAAAAAAAAAAAAAAAAATTAAATGTTATAATTTTGGGTAATCACTTGGGTCCAAACTGATTGTGAACACAAATGTGAAAGCAGGCACAGGAGGCAGTAATGTAGATAATACAGAATATGTTCTCTCTCTGTAAATAACCATCAAACTCAAATATTTTGATTCTTACCGACTAAGGTACACCAAAAATAAATCTGTGTGCCTCCATATATCCAAAGAATTAGGTATAAGATCCTAGGAAAAAGGAATCATTTACACATGGAATGACCTAATAAGACACATAGCTGGAGTTTAACATAGATGATGTTGGAGGATACATATTGATGGCATAAATGATGCAGATGCCAAAAAGGACAAAGTATATTTGGAGACTAGCAACCTGTCCAAGTGAGCTGGTGGTGTACACGGCTTATGGAAAATAGTAAATAAACAGTCCCATTTAAAAACAAACACAAAAACCACAAGCTCTTTTCTAAGACCATTATAGTATGGTTATTCTATAATCAAAATACTACCAGTTTGCAACATATAATTCAAGTGGAAATCGGTAAGCTTTTTTTTTTTTTTTTTTGAGACAGAGTCTTACTCTGTCACCCAGGTTGGAGTGCAGTGGCACGATCTCCGTTCACTGCAACCTCCGCCTCCTAGGTTCAAGCAATTCTCCTGCCTCAGCCTCCTGAGTAGCTGGGATTACAGGGGCACACCACCATATCTGGCTAATTTTTGTATTTTTAGTACAGACAGGGTTTCACCATGTTGATCAGGCTGGTCTTGAACTCCTGACCTCATGATCCACCCGCTTTGGCCTCCCAAAGTGCTGGTATTACAGGCATTAGCCACCATGCCTGGCCAGGTAAGCTTTTTTTAATGTGCAGCAGAAATTACTCAGGGCATTGAATATATTTAGGTTATAAATGCTGTAGAACACTAACAAGAACTGTGAAGATTCTTTAACTGTCAGATTTTACATTGCATAGAAGCTAGCAAGTTAGCCTGCACAGTCATGGATGCTGTCAGATGACATTAGTCTTCTGGATCAGAAACAAAAATTAATCAGGGTATAGCAGGCAGCATGAGCTTCATGTTCTCATGAAGTCCAATCTTCAATCTCTTGCTCCTCAAATCCCAAACAGGCAGTGTCAACAGGCCCAGGTGGATGCTGAGCATGCAATAGGATAGTATCACAGCTGAGGAACCTTAAACTTAGGAAACCCAATCTTCTAAAGGGGCTACTAGCAATCCTTTGCCATCAGTGGCAGAAGGGAAGAGCATTATCTTTTTATCCTGGACAGCAAACTAATCTGTTCACTGCCTTGGAGGGAGATACAACCTCTGTCTTCGAAGCCTGTTTCCTATACAGTTGTCCTTGAAAAGACGATCCAGAGCAAAAGCTGTCAAAGTCTGCTCAGAGACATACAGAAATGCAGGAGATCGAAGAATTGTCTCCCAGGAAATGATATATTCTTCAGGCTATTATACTTATGTTACCATATATTCTCTATGTGATAATTTAACCAAGTAGTTCATTTTTACTACTCTATTTAAAAACAAAAAAGGAATACAGAAATTTCAGCTTTTCCTTAGAAAAGTAATGTAGCTATCTAGTTATCACACTAAACTTGTGTGTCCACATGCATTTTTACTAAAAATAAAGACAATATGACACAGAATGAGTAAAACTTTTCACTTTACCAAACTACTCACCTAAATGGCAAATGATATTTTCAAAGGTTCCTACAAGCAGTACCATGTGAAGCACCTAATGTTCACAAGGCCTACTCCTTTATCCAGTCAAAGACAGTAGGTTAAATTCAACTTATTAGCCAAATATCAATATTCTTCACACAAATAAACACCTGAAAGAAAACTTATTCATTCTGGCATAGTAGGGGATTCAACCTCTTAAAAATATTTTTAGGCTCAGCGCAGTGGCTCACACCTGTAATCCCAGTACTCTGGGAGGCCAAGGCAGGCGGATGACTTGAGCTCAGGAGTTCAAGACCAGCCTGGCCAACACGGTGAAACCCCATCTCTACTAAAAGTACAAAAAAAATTAGGTGAGCATGGTGGTGCGCGCCTGTAGTCCCAGCTACTCAGAGACTGAGGCACGAGAATTGCTTGAACCAGGGAGGCGCAAGTTGCAGTGAGCCAAGATCGTGTCACTGCACTCCAGCCTGAGTGACAGAGCGAGACCCTGTCTCAAAAACAAAACAAAATTTAAAAAATCAAATTAGAATTTCGCATAAATTTGTTTTCTTATGTAATGACTCAATACAAAATATTATAGTCATGGGAAGTATAAGTTTGTGTAAAAACAGAAGTTTTTTCTTTTTTTTTTTTGAGATAGGGTCTAACTCTGCCAGCAAGGCTGGAGTGCAACGGTGTGATCACAGCTCCCTGAAGCCTTGACTTCCTGGGCTCAAGTGATCCTGCCACCTCAGCCTCCCAAGTAACTAGGACTATAGGCACACACCACTATTTCTGGCTACTTTTCTTATTTTTTGTAGAGATATGGTCTCGCTATATTGTCCAAGCTAGTCTCAAACTCCTGGCTTCAAGTGATTCTCCCGCCTTGACCTCCCAAAGTGTTGGGATTACAGGTGTGAGCCACCACAGCTCGCCTAAAAACAGAAACTTTTTTTTTTTTTTTTTTTGAGACGGAGTCTTGCTCTGTCACCCAGGCTGGAGTGCAATGGTGCCATCTCAGCTCACTGCAACCTCTGCCTCCCAGGTTCAAGCGATTCTCCTGCCTCAGCCTTCCAAGTAGCTGGGACTACACATGCATGCAACCACACCCAGCTACTTTCTGTATTTTTAGTGGAGACAGGGTTTCACCATGTTAGCCAGGCTGGTCTTGATCTCTTGACCTCGTGATCCACCTGCCTCGGCCTCCCAAAGTGCTGTGATTACAGGTGTGAGCCACTCAACAGAAACTTTTAAACTGAGAATATGCTTCTAACATAACCACTAAAAATAAAAAAAAACAAAAACCTTTTTGGAATCACATTTTGTAGAAAGAGTGCATAAACTGCTGCATCTTCAAAACTTTTATTCTGAATATTTAAAATTGGGAAAAACAAAGTTAAAGTAGTATATGTGACATACCTCTCCTAGAGCCTCGTATCTTTTCTGGTTCCATCTGTGCAAATCTTCCCGGTAGTTAAAAACAAATGGTTCCCCAGTTTTTATGTGTCTTAACTGTCCCTCTAAGAAGATAAACAAACAATATTGCTATACTTCAAAGTATATTTACAATAATATAAACAGTACAACAAAGAATGTCTGATAAAAATTTAAAATAACTTTCTCAGAACAGTTTATCTTTTTCATTAGATTTTTTTCTTCAGATGTCACTATGACGCAAACGTACAGATTATGTAACTAATAATGATCCCCAAGTACTCAAAAGTTATTCTTCTTGACCTTCATGTCTCTAATCTAAAGCAAACTAACAATACTTTAAGGCCTAATATGTATAAAGACCTCTCTAGCTATTGCCATGAACACGGGCCCAGTCCTCAAGAAGCTTAGAGGTTACCTGATGAGTAAAAGCATAAATATCAAGAAGTTAAGCAACTTTTCAGGAAGCTAAACAATCGAGATTGAAATACGTCAACAGTCTAAAAATCTGCCACTGGGGATTCATATAGACAATAAAGTCTAGAATGATTTTGGAAACATGAAAACTATCTGTGGGCTAGAAGAGGTTTAGAAGGTTTCAGTGAGATTTCTCAACTAGGTCTTCAAATACAGGTAGAATGTCAAATGAAAACCAGAGAGAAGCACTGAGCTAACACAGGTTCAGGCTATCAAATCACACTCACACAAAGCAAAGCTCTTTACGGATAGTGACTAAGCTTTACTAATAATTTCAAGGGTACAAGGAATCAAGAAGCATAGGCAAGGCAGGGAGAAGTCTGCAGCATCTGGTCATTTCCCCCAGGTCCTTTCCTCTCATTGGATAGCACTCTCTGGCCCAAAGTAGATGAGGACTCTACGTGAAGCATACAGGTAACCTCACACGCTGGTGAGCATTTGGGTTATAAAATATTTCCATTTTACGTGCCAAAGAGTTGTCCTGCTTATGTGATATTCTTCAGAGAAACATTCCTCATATCTAAACCAGTCATCCTGCTCAAAGTATTCTATAGAAAAGGACTCTTCTCAGAGCAAATATTAATCTACATTTATTTTATTTATTTATTTTTAGATGGAGTCTCGCTGTCACCCAGGCTGGAGAGTACAGTGGCCCAATCTCAGCTCACTGCAACCTCTGCCTCCCAGGTTCAAGAGATTCTCATGCCTCAGCCAACAGTAGCTGGGACCACAGGTGCATGCCACCACACCTGGCTAAATTTTGTATTTTTTAGTAGAGATGAGGTTTCACTATGTTGTCCAGGGTGGTCTTGAACTCCTGACCACAAGTGATCCACCCGCCTCTGCCTCCCAAAGTGATGGGATTGCAGACATGAGCCACCGCGCCTGGCCAGTCTAATTTATTAAATGAGTTAATTATCAGCATGTTTATAAGGAGAAAAGACGAAGCCACTTGTCTCCTGGACAGGACTTTTTCCCCAGGGGTATTCCCGGGGTAATCAGGAGAGAAATACACTACAGGCCAATTGCTTAAACTCCTCTTCCCCTCCATGCAACAAATATTACTACTTCTACTGGCATAAAATAACTTTTATTAAAAAGTATAAAAATTAATATCAGAGAAAAGATCAAAGTTTCTAGTCTCTTATTTTAAACTCAACATCTTAGTACACGATGACTGTTACCATAACTCTTAATATTTATAACTGATACTGGAAAGGAATATCCACTAACACAGTGATGACAAAGCACCAATTCAGTTAATGCAGAACAACCAATAGAAAACTACAACTCAGATGCACCTACCCTGTAATAACATTACCCTTCAAGTGTAAGGGTGTATTACACATGATTCTCTGTTCCAGAAACATCCTTGCAATCTACAGTATGTTCCTCCACATCCCAAGTGTAAAGGTTATTTTATTCAGAACTGAATTAATAAATTTTAAAACAAGGATGTTGCTGAAAAATCATGGAAAATTACTTTAAAACATTGTCACAGATAATTATTGCCAGACACTTTATTCTACATAACATGTGAAACAGTAGCATCTTTCTCTATAATTTAATTAGGAGTTCAAATTGGATACCAGGGAGTTGAACGCTCAAGGTTGAAATGCATAAGCTGAATCAAATTCATGACCATTAGTTTACGTAACTTGACAACTACAGAAAATTGTTACTTGGTTCTTTCACTTGAATGAAAAATTTCACCATGCAAGGATGTCATTATTTCTCAAAAGAATACAGAAAACATTCTACTTGGCCTTTAAAAGTAGCAAATAATATCTGTCTTATTATTCTATGAGCATTGTTAAATAAATTTTGCATATACTATATATAGATAGATAGATAGATATACACCACTTACTTTCATTAAAAGCATATTCAAATCCTTCCAGGGTATCAGGAAAATCAAGAGGCGGTTCATCTTTTTTCATTAGTTCGTCCAAATCTATCCTAGATAATAAATCTAGAAAAGAAATGATATGAAATTTACTTATATTCATTTTCATAGTTTGTAACAAAGATTTTAATTTAATTTAATTTAAAGTATTCTTTGTTCTATTAATTTTTATGTGTTGCTTTAACTGATAATGCTACTAAATTGAATTCCCAAAATACTATATTATGATCAAGCACAATATTAACATAAGCACCTTCAAAATCATAATTCTAAAAACAACTACAACTCAGATTCTATACACCATTATATTAAACTTTAACTTCTTCCCTTCAAAATAGACAGCTATTAATTTGTACCTTATTAACCTCATTTAAAAGTTTCAGACATTAATATGACTTTCAAAAGTCATCAAATCTTATATGTAACTGAAACATTTATGAATAAAGAAACTTATAAATGTAAATAGTATTAATATAGCATATTATTCTATTTTTAGGGGGAAAACTGTTAAAATAAAACATGCTAACTAGCAAAAATTATTTCACATAGTTTCTATTCTTCACATCACTTGAATCCATGCAACCAAAAAAACTCTGTCAAGGAGTTTTTCTTTTTCTTTTTTCTTTTTGATATGAGGTCTCACTCCGTCACCTAGGCTGGAGTGCAGTAGCACAATCTTGGCTCACTCTCCAACCTCCGCCTCCCAGGCTCAAGTGATCCTCCCACCTCAGCCTTCCGAGTAGCTGGGACTACAGGCGGGTGCCCGCATGCCAGGTTATATTTTGTATTTTTCACAGAGATGGGGTTTCACCATGTTGCCCAGGCTGGTCTCAAACTCCCAGACTCAAGTGATCTACCCACCTCAGCCTCCCAAAGTGCTGGGATTACAGGCTTAGCCGCCATGCCTGGCTGAGTTTTGGAGTAATTTTACATTGATGGAAAAGTTGAAAGACAGTATGAAGAGTGTGTTATACCCTTTACTCACTTTCCCCTATTAGTAACATTTTATAACATCATGGCATATTTGTCAAAATGAAGAAACCAATACTGGCACATTACTACAAACTAAAGCCCAGGCATTATTCATATTTCACAAGTTGTTCCATTAATGTTCATTTTCTTTTCCAGAATTCCATTCAGGACACCACATTACATGTAATTATTATCTCTCCCCAGTCTCTGTGGTCTGTGACAATTCTCAATCTTCTCTTCTTTTCCATGATCTTGACAATTTTGAGGACTGTGTCAGGTGTTTTATAGAATGACCCTCAATTTGGGTTCGTCTAATGTTTCTGCTTATGATTAGACTAGGGTTATGATTTCTGGAAAGAATATCACTGAGGTCAACTGCCATTCTCAACAGATCATGGCAAAGGGAACATGATATCAACAGGACATCACCAGTGATGCTAAACTTCATTACCTGGTTAAGGTACTATAGGCCAGGCCTCTCCACTATAACGTTATTGTTTTTTCCTCTTCATAATCTATTCTTTCGAGGTGACTATGTCTGGCCTACCCTCAGGGAAAAAGAGGAGGAATTATTCTCTACCTCCCATAGCAAAGAACACCTAAATGTATTATTGGAATTATTCTGTATGGAAGATTCATCTCTCTTCATCCATTTACACATTTATTCAATCACTTATTTATATCAGTATGAACTTGTGGACACTTATTATGTACTATAGGTTATAATCCAATACTACATTATTAATTTTGCTCCTCAAATTGTTCCAGCCATGACTACTGTAAGCTCTTTTTTAGACGTCTCCTGTGTCCCTTTGACATGTTCTCACCTTTTTGCTTTTCATGCACTTCCTTACTTTCTACTACTAAAAGATGCTCCAGCCTCATATTGTATCTTTCCTGTACCAGCCCTAGAATCAGTCTGTCAACAAGCATTTAATATCTTTTAGGCTCATATTGTAGGATGAGGCAAAAGTTCTCACTATCTGTCATCACAGAGTCATTTATAAATCACATAAAAAATTTAAAACTTCAAATTTACTCATTTCCAAACAGATGTGGAATCATTTTTGTCTAATCAATAAATAAAGGTTAGTTAGGTTTTGAGCCTCTTCATTCTAACTCAAGTTCCTGAAGACAAACGCTCTTAGAATATGTTGTGAGGCAAACCAGTCCCTTTCCTACAAAAGAAATATCTCAGAAATAACACTTTATTTCCGTCTCTCACAGAAACATAACAAATCCTTCTGTATAGAACATCATCAAAATATGCTAGAGAAAAAAGTATTTTGTCTACCTCCAGTCACTAGCCTCTCTCTGTAGAACAAAAAAACAAGCCATCAAATGCTTCATTAAAAGAATCACTGTTTAGCATTCTTCAAAATCTTTTATCAAATTCAACTCACATAAAAATACACTATCCTCAATATAAAAAAAAGTTTGTACACTCTAGTAAGACAAAAATGTCGCATATACTGGGCTTAAAAAGGGACATATGTTGCATATGTTGACAATTCTTCATTCATTAGTAAAGTTCTTACCACCTTGTAAATCTTTTCAAAATAAAGACAGAGGGTTTTAATATCAAAAATTGACTTGCAGTAGCTAGAATGTTCTCACTTTCCTTCTTCCAATGAACTGAGGCTCTGGGGCAAAATCAGATTCCTTGACTTCGCAGTCATCTACAATTCAAAACTTACAAACCTTTTAATCAGCCATCGAAACTGTCCATACATAAGCAGATTTTGCTTCTAATAGCTCTTTTCTGTATCTATTAGCTTAGACCATAAATGCAGCCTTAAATCTATATATCACTTTAAAGATTTCAAAGCACTTTCATATACATTACTTCATTTGATCATCACAGTCCTATGAAATAGTAACAAGTATTATCATATTCACCGTCTTTCAGACAAGAAAATGAACTCAGGTAAAATGGCTTGTCCAAAATCACAGTTTAGTAGTAGATGGGATTAATAAAATAAACATATCCCTCAAAGCCAAAGTCAGCACTCTTTCAAAATCACCATACTGATTCTATATGCTATATCAACCTTATAATACTCTAGCCCTCCTTTTCTCTGATTATATAGAATAAACACTTATGAATACAAAAATGTGCTTTGGCTTTGCTCAAAATGTTCCTTTGAATGATAAAATGAACAACTAAATAAAAAGACATTCCTCAAATTTTTCCTGTCAACTAGAGAACCTGATATAGATTTTTTTATTTCATTAGCGTTGAGAAGACATACAGAAAGGAACTGTCAGAAATTATTTTTCTGCTTTGTAAAAGAAAAGCAATAATGTAAAGTTGCATTTTACCCTGAGACTGGGTTCCAAAGGCAGATTATGCAAAAATCGAGTATAATGAAAGATTTCCATTGAAAATCCCTTCAACAACCTATAAAATACAATAGATTTGAATCCATATAACCTAAATATGCATCAGATATGACACGACTGTTTTTAAAGCATGGCTCTAGTGGTTAAAGTGATCCAGCAACTAGAATTCTAAACCTCAACTAAGCATATAAAACAACTGTATAAAAATACCATTTCACACCCAAAAGGAGCAGCAACTCAAACAGATATACTTGTACATTAATGTTCATAGGAGCATTATTCACAATAGTCAAAAGGTAGAAGCACCCCAAGTGTACATAGATGGGTGAATGGTATGATGGCTAATTTTATGTGAGACTGGGAAATAAGGTAACCAGATATTTGATTAAATATTATTCTGGGTGTGACTGTGAGGATGTTTCTGGATAGGATTAACATTTGAATGGGTAGACTTAGTAAAGCAGATTCCCTCCTCAATTTGTATGGGCCTCATCCAACTGGATGAAAGTGTGTATAGAGCAACAACGCTGAGTAAAGGAGAATTCACTCTCTCTGCCGATCTTCAAGCTGGGAAATTAGTCTTCTGCCTTCAGATTTAGACTGGAACTCACACCATCGGCTCTCCTGACTTGAACTTTACTGTCAGCTCTCCTGGGTCTCTAGCTTGCTGATAACAGAACTTGGGTCTTCTCAGCGTCCATAATTGTGTGAGTCAATTCTTTGTAGTAAATATTTCCTTAATAAAGCAAGACATTCTTACACAAAACTGATGTACCTTGAAGATATTATGCAAAGTGAAATAAGCTGACACAGAGGGACGAATATTATATGATTGCACATTTCTGAGATTTCTAGAGTCATCAAACTTATAAAGACAGAAAGTAGAATGGTGGTTGCTGAGGGCTGGGCAGAGAGGGGAATAGGGAGTTATTGTTTAATAGGTATAGGGTTTCAGTTTTGCAAGATGCAGAGTTCAGGAGATGGATGGTGGTGATGACTGCAATGTAATGTACTTTATGCTACTGAACCCTATATTTAACAACACTGGAGCATATTTAACAACAGTTAAAATGGTAAGTTTTACATTACGTCTATTTCACCACACTAAAGAAAGTACCATTTGGTGTCTTTATTTTTAAAAACTGTATTAAATAAATGAGTATTTAAAACACTATTGGAATTCTACTTCTGGCCAAAATAGAATAACAGGAACCGAATTATTTTCACTTTCCTTAAACAACTGGAAAGCAAGAAGACACATGTAAAAGAACAGTTGGGCAACAGGCAGCCAGAACTGAGAGAAAAAGAAACAAATGACATAAACCCCTTGATGCCCTGGCTTACTGTATGGAGACAGTTTAAGGCACAACAGGAAGGAAGAACCCAAACAAAGAATGAAGACCCTGCTGAGCTGATGATACAGAGATCAGAATTTGAATAATCCAAGGTGGCTGGATTTGGAAGCAGAGAAGGAGCACAGGGGAAACTGTTTAGAAAGAGAGACTGCTCTCTTTCTAATTTCAGAGGGATTCTCTCATGTCTCTGACTATTTATCCATACACACAGGAGAAAAAAAAATTACCCAAGGACAAGGAAATCAGCAGGCTGAACAATTCCTTAAGTACACACAGAGCTGCAAATATGTATGCCTATTAGCCCTAGAGAAAGGAAACTCTAAAACTGTCATATCGAAGATTAAAAAAACAAGCCTCCAAGAAAAAAAAGTTACAAATATTATAAATACCTGTCAGAACAAAGCCCAACATTCTTTAAAATAATACCAAAAAGCAAAGCAAAACAAAATTTAAGCACCAACTTATTCTTTAAAGGAATAGAACAAAATCCAGCACCCAATAATGTATAATTTACAATGTCTGGCATCTATGAAAAATGATAAGGCATGTAAAAAGGTAAAAATTATGATCCATAAACATGAAGAAAATCAATCAATAAACCAAGAAATGATAAAGATAAAGGAATTAGAAGGAAAAAACATCTACTTCAATGTGATCTGTATGTTCGAAAAAAATGTTTAATCATTAATATACCAAAGTGAGAACTGGAAGAAATTTAAGCTCCTATATATAAAAAAATTCTATCTATAATTAAAAATAGACTGTTAAAAATTCACAGCAAATATAATTACAGAAGATGAGATCAATGAACTTTGAGACCTAACAGCAGAATTATCCAAAATGAAGCAGAGAAAAATAATAGTTTAAAAATGAAGAAAGTATCACTGACCAGTGTGACAATGTCAAGTTGTCTAATACATTTTAAGTGTGTTCCAAGATGAAATCAATGCTGGGAAGTGACATAGTTTGGATGCTTGTCCCCTCCAAATCTCATGTTGAAATGTGACCTCCAATGTTGGAGGTGGCCCTAGTGGGAGGTGTTTGGGTCATGCGAGTAGATCTCTGGAAATAATTTCTCACTCTATGAGTTCCCTGAGATCTGCTTGCTTAAAAGAAGATGGCACCTCTTCCTTCTCTCTCTTGCTCCCTCCCTCTCACCACGTAACATACTGGTACCCCTTTGATCTGCCATGATTGTAAGCTTCCTCAGGCCCTCACCAGAAGGAGACGTCAGCACTATGCTTCAGGTACAGCCTGCAGAACTGTAAGTCAAATAAACCTCTTTTCTTTTAAATTACCCAGTCTCAAGCACGCCTTCATAGCAATGCAAACAGACAAACACAGGAGGGAGACTGAGAACTGAGGGAAAAAAAAACATTTTTTAAAAAGTAGATGAAATGTTTTCCAAATATGATGAAAACGTTAATCCAAGCAGAATAAACACTGAGAAAATGATACAAAGGTATATCATAATTACATTTCTGAAAATAGGTGATAAAGATAAAATCTTAGGGCCAGGCATGGTTGCTCATACCTGTAATCTCAGCACTTTGGGAGGCTAAGGTGGGTGGATCACTTGAGGTCAGGGGTTTGAGACCAGCCCAGCCAACATGGCGAAACCTCGTCTACCAAAAATACAAAAATTAGCTGGGTGTGGTGGCACGCGCCTGTAATCCCAGGTACTTGGGAGGCCGAGGAATGAGAATTGCTTGAACCCGGGAGGCAGAGGTTGCAGTGAGCCGAGATTGCACCATTGCACTCCAGCCTGGATGACAGAGTGAGACTGTCTCAAAAAAAAAAAAAAAAAAAAAAAAAACAGATAAAATCTTAGAAGCAGATAGAGAAAAAAGGAACAAAGATAATGACAGAAGACTTTTCAGGAGCTATGCAAACAAGACAATTGTGCAACATTTTTCAACTAAAGAAAAAAAAAAGTCCATCAACCTGGAATTCTATGCCAACCAAAAGCATCTTTCCAAATAGAAGAAATAAAGATTTTTTTCAGACACAAAAAAGCTGAAATAATTTATCACCAGTAGGCCTGCAAAAGAAAATGGTAAGAAAAGTTCTTTGGGTTGAGGCAAATTATACTAAACAGAAATATGTATCCACATAAAGAAATAATGTGTACTTCAAAAGAAAATTATATGACTAAATAAAAGCATTTATTTCTCATTGTTAAATATCTTCAACAGGTAATAGTAAAACAGAGGATATCACTACAGACCCTGCAGCCATTAAAAAAACAAGAAGGGGGCCAGGCACAGTGGCTCATGCCCGTAATCCCAGCACTTTGCAAGGCCAAGGCAGGCAGATCACGAGATTAGGAGTTCGAAACCAGCCTGACCAACATGACCCCATCTCTACTAAAAATACAAAAATTAGTCAGGCATGGTGGTGTACGCCTGTAATCTCAGCTACTCAGAAGGCTAAGGCAGGAGAATCACTTGAACCTGGGAGGCGGAGGTTGCAGTAAGCCGAGATGGTGCCACTGCACTCCAGCCAGGGCCACAGAGCAAGATTCCATCTCAAAAAAAAAAAAAAAAAAACAAGAAGGGAATATTAGTGACAACCCTATACACATAAATTATACAAATTACTAAAACTCATCCTATATAAAATAAACAATATGAATAGTCTTATGACTATTAAAGAAAATGAATTTGAATTAAAATCTCCCCCAAAAATTTTTCAGGTCAAGAAAGTTTCACTGGAGAAATTTCCAAAATACTTAAAAATAAATTAGTACCAATTCTACACAATATCTTCCAGTAAATAAAACAGAGGTGAATATTTCCTAAATCATGTTAAAAGATCAGTATTACCCTGATAACAATTCTAGACAAAGACAGTACAAAAAAAGAACACCCCAGTTCAATATCTCTAATGAACCTGGACACAAAAATCTTCAACAAAATATTAATTCAAAACCAGCAATATATAAAAACAAATTACATCAGAACCAAACAGGGCTTATGACAGAATGGTTCACTATTCAAAAAATCAACATGTAATCCACTATTTCAACAGGCTACAGAAGAAAAAAATACATGACCCTATCAATTGATGCAAAAAATAAAAGCATTTGACAAAAATTCAACACTTGGCCAGGCGCGGTGGCTCACGCCTGTAATCCCAGCACTTTGGGAGGCTGAGGCACGTGGATCACGAGGTCAGGAGATCAAGACCATCCTGGCTAACACAGTGAAACCCCATCTCTACTAAAAATACAAAAAATTAGCCGGGCGTGGTGGCAGGCACCTGTAGTCCCAGCCACTCAGGAGGCTGAGGCGGGAGAATGGTGCGAACCCAGGAGGCGGAGCTTGCAGTGAGCCGAGACTGCACCACTGCACTCCAGCCTGGGCGACAGAGTGAGACTCCGTCTCAAAAAAAAAAAAAAAAAAAAAATCAACACTCACTCATGATTAAAACCTCCCAGCAAGCATCGAATAAAAGGGACTTCTTCAACATGATAAAAAGCGTTTACCAAAAAACTTACAACTAACATAAGGCTTAATAGTGAAAGACAATCCTTTTCCCTCAAGGTTGAAAACAAGAAAGAATATCCATCCTCACTATTCTTGTTCAACATAGTACTGAAAGTCCTAGTCAACACAGGCCACAAAGAAAAATAAAAGGCACATAGACTGGATAGAAACATTATCCAATTTGCATATGACATGATTGTCTACATAGAAAATCCTGAGGAATCCACAAAAGAATCTCCTAGAACAAACAAGCAAGTTCAGGAAGATCACAGTATATAATATCAACACACAAAACTTAATTGTATTTTCATAAACCATCAATAAACATGTGTAAACTGAAATTATAAACATAACACCATTTATAATCACTCCAAAAAATTAAAATACTTACATATAAAGCAAATAACAAGTATAGGATTTACATGCTGAAAATTACAGAGTGCTAATGAAAGAAATCAAGGAAGATTTAAATAGACATACCAGGTGAATGGATTAGAAGACTCTATATTGTAGATATCAATTCTCCCCAAATTTATCTAAAAGTTTAAATACAATTCCTATCAAAATCACAGTAAAGTTTTTTGCAGATATAGACAAGTATATTCTAAAATGTATATATAAAGGCAAATGATCTAGAATAGCTAAACAATTTTCTAAAAGAATAAAGGAAGAATCACTCTGTTCAATGTTAACTTACTATATAGCTACTGTAATTAAGAGAGTGTGGTATTGGTAAACACACAGATCCAGGAAACAAAATAAAGAACTCAAAAACAACTGTCCAAATATGCCCAATTCATGGTTGACAGGCATGAAAAAGCAATTCAAAGATGAAAAGACAGTCTTCTTCAGAAATGGTGCTGGTATAAGAGGACATCAAAATGATAAAAATGAACCTCAACCTGTATCTCACATCTTACATAAAATTTAACTCAAAATGAGGGGGAGGTGCTTCAAGAAGGCTGCCTAGAGGCATTTGGTACTCACCTTACCTCCAAAGAAGAGCCAAAATGCAAGTAAATAATCACATTTCAAACAGGTCATCGAAGATAGAACACTCTAATTTAATAGAAAAGTGACAAGAAACACTCAAAAAGCAAGGATAAAAAGGGAAAGGAGGCAACCTGCTTAGCTGAGATCAGCTGGGAGCCTGGAGAGGCTCCCCAACGTGGGAAAAGGATAAGTGAAAGATCTCCAGCAGTTCAAATTCCCACCACAGACCCCTGCAATTCTAGCCATGCAACAGCCCCTGAAACCCCATGGGCCCTGAGAATAAAGTAGGAAGCTTCCTGAAGACTGTGCAATGCCATGGCTCTAGAGAAGGAGCTCATGCTGAGCCACACACAACTCCTGAGTTCCAAGCAGCTACGGTAAGGTGCCATTTTGAGAGCCCAGCCCCTATAGAGCTGCATTCTGTCCCCAGGGGCCAACAGCCCCACATCTCCACATCACTGGACCCCCACTGACATCACCTGCCTACAGCGACTGCTGCAGCTGGCTAATGCCACCTGGGCAAAAAAGCACGCCATTCGCAGCAACCCCATTGCCCCAAGCAGCAAAACCATGGCACATTTTCACATGTCCTGAGGATATACTCCCCTAACCATGGCAGCCCCACAGCAGGCTGCTGCCACTGGGGCCAGAGCACAAGCGAAGCATGCAATCCCAACCATTTATCCATGGCTAGAGCCACTAAAAGCAACTTCACCCTCCCTAGTATAGGGCAGTGGTGCAGTCACTGCCACCCCTACTTGAGCATTCCACTGAGGGGCCTAGAAATAACCCCACCCCCGCCTACCAGAGCCAAGGTCTACATGTACCACAGGTGGGGGGGAAAGGGCAGGTCCACCTGGCCTGGCACACCCCCTATCAAGAGCCTGAGCCTGCCATCCACGGGCCTGGGAATTGCCAAGCACCAGTCCACCACCACTGTCACCTAAGCGCTCCTCCTAGGGGCCTCAGAATGGGCCCATCCAATTGCTGCTACCAACACAGTCATAAGCCTCACACATGCCACCTGCAGGCCTGGGCACTGTCCTGCCTAGCCTGTCGTAGCTACCATCAACAAAATCGTCAACTGCTCAGAACTCAGAGGTTAGTCCTACTACTGCTACTACCATAGCCCATACCATACCCACTGTTCAGAGACCCAAGCACCCATCCACTGGCCTGACCCACTGGTGCCACTATAGGCACACAAGTAAGCCACCTAGAGATCCAACAATCAACTGCAATAGACTACCCAACACCAGTGCCAGCATATGCCTCCCTGGAACCTAAGGACAGGCAGGCTGTGCCTGTGCTGCCAACACTAGAGCCCAAGGAATAGCCTACCTGGTATCCCTGTCCCCAGCAAAACCTCACCACAGCCTCCACTAACAACTGCACTCTAAGCCACTGACACCACTAATGTGGTTTACAGCTGAAAAAATCATACAGAAATTACATGACTGCACACACCCAGAATCAAAGCCAAAGTACTCTACTCAACCAACACCATAGATACATTTTAAGAAAAAAATCATCCATCATGATAGCAAATTCAAAAAATTGGAAGAATTGATTGTCACACCAGATACCCAGATATCAATGTAAATATATAAGAAACATTAAAAAAACAAGGACACTTCAAAAGGAGCACAATAACTCTCCGGCAACAGATTCTAATCAAAGAGAAATTTATGAAACCCCAGAAAAAGAATTTAAAATATTTATTTTAAAGAAGCTCAGTAAGATACAAGGGAATACAAAAAAGCAGTAAAAAGAAATCAGAAAAACAACTCAGGATATGAATGAGAAATTTACCAAAAAGATAGACAGATATAAAAAAAGAACCAATCAGAAATCCTGGAACTGAAGATTTCACTGAATGAAAGATGAAACATATTGAAAAGCTTCAATAACAGGCTAGATCAAGCAGAACAATGCATTTCAGGACACAAAGACAGGTCTTTTGAAATAGCTCAATCAGACAAAAAATAAAGAAAAAACAATGAGCAAGGGCTATGTGACATATGGAATACCATAAAGCTATAAAATACTTGAATTTGTGGTGTCCCAGAAGGCAAAGAAAAAACAAAAGGGTTAGAAACCCTATTTAATAAATAGTTAAAAAACTTTCAACATCTAGGAAGAGATTTGGGCTTCCAGATACAAGAAGCACATAAATCCCCAATCAAACACAATGTAAAAAGATCTTCTCCATCACGTATTATAGTCAAACTGTCAGAAGTCAAAGAAAGAATTCTAAAAACAGCACAAGGACAGTAGCTAGTCACTTAGAAGGGAACTTCTATCAGACTAATAGCACATTGCTCAACAGAACCTTACAGGCCAAGACAAAATGGGATAATATATTCAAAGCGCCGAAAGAGAGAAAACTGCCAGCCAAGGATGCTATATCCAGAAAAGTTTTCCTTCATAAGTGAAGAAGAAATGAAGTCTTTCCCAAACAAGCAAAAACAGAGAATTCATCACTACTAGACCAGATCTAAGAGAACTGCTTAAGGGAATCTTAAACCTGGATGCAAAGGGAAGATATCTAGCATCATGTAAAGGCACAACAGAATAAAACTCACTGTTAGAGGAAACACACAAATTCGAAGGGAAAGAACTCAAATGTTACCACTATAGAAAACAACAAAACTACAATAATAAACAATAAGAGAAAAAGAAAAAAACAAAGGATATTAATGCAATAAGAATCAATAAATACAATGATAGAAATAAGCCCTCACATATCAATAATAACCTTTAATATAAATGAATTAAACTTTCAATAAAAGACATAGACTTGCTGAATGGATTTTAAAACATGGCCCAACTATATGCTGACCACAAAACACTCATCTTACCTGTAAAGACACATAAACTGAAAGTACAGGGATGGAGAAAGACATTCTGGCTGGGCACAGTGGCTCACGCCTGTTATCTCAGCACTTTGGGGGGCTGAGGCAGGCAGATCACTTGAGCTCAGGAGTTTGTGACTAGCCTGGCCTACATGGTGAAACCCCTTATCTCCAAAAAATATACAAATTAGTCGGGGATGGTGGCACATGCCTGTAGTCCCAGATACTCAAGAGGCTGAGGTGGGAGGATCGCTTGAGCCCAGGAGGTAGATGTTGCAGTGAGCTGTGATCATGCCACTGCACTCCAGCCTGGGTGACACAGTGAGACCCTGTCTCCAAAAAAAGAAAAAGAGAAAGACATTCCATGCAAACGAAAACCAAAAGTGAACAGGAGTAGCTATACTTATATCAGATAAAACAGAATTTAAGTTAAAAGCAGTAAAAAGAGACTAAGAAGGTCATTATATAATGATAAAGGAATCAATTCAGCAATAGAATATAACAATTCTAAACATACATGCACTCAACACTGGAGCATACAGACATATAAAGCAAACATTATTAGATCTAAAGGGAAAGATAGATTCCAATAAAATAATAGTTGGGGACTTTAAATCTCCACTCTCAGCATTAGACAGATCATCTAGGCAGAATATTATCAAAGAAACAGATTTAAACTACACATTAGATCAACTGGACCAAACAGACATTTACAGAACATTTCATCCAAGAGCTACAGAGTACACATTTTCTTCATATCAACACATGGAGCATTCTGCAGAATAGACCATATATTAGGCCACAAAACAAGACTCAACAAATTTTACCAAAAAATCATATCATGTATGAAATCACTAAAAACAAGAACTTGAGAAAATGTACAAATACATGGAAACTAAACTTGCTTCTGAATGAGCACTGAGTCAAGGAAGAAATTATGAAAAAATAAAGAACTGCCTTGAAGCAAATGAAAACCAAACACAACATACCAAAACCTATGGAAAACAGAAAAAGCAAGGGTAAAAGGAAATGATACAGCAATAAATGACTACATCAAAAAAGTAGAAAGATTTCAAGTAGTCTAAGGATGCACCCCAGTGAAGAGAAGAAAAAACCAAACCCAAAATTAGAAAGGATAAAATAATAAAGAGCAGAATTATATGAAATACAGATTAAAAAAAAAGCAAAGAATCAAGAAAATAAAAGGTAACTTTTTTGAAAAAGATAAACAAATTTCTAAACAGCTTGCCAGACTAAGCACACCCACACACACAAACAAAAACCCAGGAGACCCAGATAAAATCAGTAATGATAAAGGAATCATTACAACTACCACAGTAATAGAAAAGGTCATAACAGACTATTATGTTGAATCAAGAAGAAATAGAAAACCTGAACAGACCAGTTGTGAGTAATGAGATCAAATAGTAATAAAAAATCTCCCAACAAAGAAAAGTTCAGGACCATATGGCTTTACTACTGAATTCTACCAAATGTCTAAAGAAAAACTAACACAATTTCTCCTCAAACTATTCCAAAAAAATGAAGAGGAGGGAACTCTCCTTAACTCATTTCATAAGGCTAGAATTACCTTGATATCAAAACCAGACAAGATTGCAACAAAAAAAGAAAACTTCGGGCCAATATTCCTGACAAACATAGGTGCAAAATTACTCAACAAAATAACAATAAACCAGATTCAACAGCACATCAAAAAGATAACACATCATCATCAAGTAGGATTTACCTAGAAATGCAAGGATGGTTCAACATATGCAAATCAATTAGTGTGATACAGCACATCAACAGAATGAAGAACAAAAACCATATGATCATCTCAATAGATGCAGTAAAAGCATTTGATAAAATTCAACAACCCTCCCTGATAAAAACACACTCAACAAAGTAGGCATTGGAAAAATATATCTCAGCATAATAAAGGTCAAATGTGACAAACTCACAACAAACATCATAATGAATGGAGAAAAGTTGAAAGCTTTTCCTCTAAAAACTGGAACAACACAAGGATGCCCACTTTCACTACTCCTATTCAGCATAGTACAGAATGTCCTTTTCAGAAAAATCAGGCAAGAGAACAAAATAAAAAGCATCCAAATTGGAAAAGAAGTCAAATTGTCCTTTTGCATCTGATATAATCTTATATATAGAAAAACCTAAAGACTCCATCAATAAACTTGTAGCTCTTATAAATTCAATAAATAACAGTATATAGAATCAACATAGAAAAATCATTAGTGTTTCTAAATTCCAATAATAAATGAGCTGAGAAAGTGATCAAAAAGGCAAACTCATTTACAACAGCCATAAGAAAAATACCTAGGAATAAATTTAACCAAAGAGGTGAAAAACCTCTACAAGGAAAACTATAAAACATTAACGAAAGAAACTGAAGAAGACACAGACAAATGGAAAGACATTCCAGGCTCATAGACTGGAATAATTCAATGACCATATTGCTCAAAGCAACCTACAGATTCGACGCAATCCCTATTAAAATACCAATGACATTCCTCACAGAAATACAGAAAAACAAAAAACACTAAATTCAAATGGAAACAAAAAAGAGCTCAAACAGCCAAAGCAATGTGAGCAAAAGGAACACAGCTGCAGACATCATGCTAACCTGACTTCGAAATATACTACAAAGTTACAGTAACCAAAACAGCATAATATTATTATTTTAAAAATAAAAGACTTGTAAGGCCAGGCACAGTGGCTCATGCCTGTAATCCCAGCACTTTGGGAGGCCGAAGTGTGCGGATCACTTTGTTAGGGGCAGGTCTTTGTTCTCAGAGCTCCCAAGATGGTGGTGGGCTGCTCCCAAGATGGCAGCAAGCCTTTTGTTCTGGGACCTGCAGTTCTTGGCCTCATGGATTCCAAGGAATGGATTCTTGGGCCATGCAGTGAGTGTTATAGCTCTATTAGAAGCCATGGAACCCAGCAAATAGTGTTCAGCTCAATTAGGACGAACCCGGGCACACAGCCATGCAGGAACAATGGCAAGCCTCTAGCCCAACTGGGAGCAGCAATGGGCACCATGCTGGATCAGGAGCACAGCAGACACCTGCTGGATCTGGAGGGGTGGAAGTCAGCGGCAGGTCTGCGAAGGCGGCAAACAGCAGTGGTGGACAGGGAGCAAAAGCTCAGCTCGAGCAGTAACAAACACGGACCAGAAGAGTATGCAGTTGCAAGATTTAACAGAGTGAAAACAGAGCTCCCATAAAATGGGAGGGGACCCAAAGGGGGTTGCCATTGCCAGTTCGAATGCCTGGGTTTATATCCAGATCATTGTCCCTCCCCCTGTGCTCTCAGGCAATATATGATTTGACTATTTCTTTACCTCCTGCTTTTAGCCTAATTTGTATTTTAGTGAGCCCTCTTTACTACCTGATTGGTCGGGTGTGAGCTAAGTTACAAGCCCCATGTTTAAAAGTGGGTGCAGTCACCTTCCCCAGCTAGGCTTAGGAATTCTTAGTAGGCCTAGGAAATCCAGCTAGTCCTGTCTCTCAACTTGAGGTCAGGAGTTCAAGACCAACCAGCCTGGCATACATGGTGAAACCCCGTCTCTACTAAAAATACAAAAAAAAAAAACAATAATAATTAGCCAGGTGTGGTGGTGGGCACCTGTAATCCCAGGTACTCAGGAGGCTGAGACTAGAGAATCGCTTGAACCCAGGAGGAGAGGTTGCAGTGAGCCGAGATCGCGCCACTGCACTCCAGCCTGGGCAACAATAGTGAAACTCCGTCTTAAAAAGATAGGTAGATAGATAGATAGATAGATAAAAGACATGTAGACTAATGGAACAGAATAGCAGTATAGAGAACCCAGAAATAAATCCACATATTTACAGTCAAGTGATTTGCAACAAAGGCACCAAGACTATACATTGGGGAAAGAACACCCTCTTACATAAATGATTCTGGAAAAACTAAATATCTATACGTAGAAGAATGAAACTGGAGCCCCATCACTCATCTATAAAAATCAACTCAAGATGGATTAAAGACTTAAATGTAAGACCTGAAATTACAAAGCTAGTAGAATGAAACACAGGGGAAACACTTCAGGACACTGGTCTAGGCAAAGATTTTTATGGCTAAAGCCTTTTGAGAAAACAGAAACAAAAAATGACAAATGGGACTACATTAAACTAAACAGCTTCTACACAGCAAAGAAAACAATTAACAGAATGAAGAGACAAACTATTGAATGGGAGAAAATATTCACAAACTATTTATCCAACAAAGTATTAATAATCCAGAATACACAAGGAAATCAAACAATTCAGCAGTAAAAAACAAAAAATAATCCCATTAAAACGTGGGCAAAGGACATAAATAAACATTTCTAAAAAGAAGGCATACGAATGGCCAATAGGTATGTTAAAAAACACTCAATTTCACTAATCATCAGGGAAATGCAAGCTAAAACCACAATTAGATATCCTCTCACCCCAGTTAGAATGGCTATTACTAAAAAGACAAAAAATAACAGAAGCTGATGAGGCTGTAGAGAAAAGGGAATTCTTACACACTGTTGTTAAGAATGTAAATTTGTACAACCTCCATGGAAAACAATATGGGCATTTCTCAAAATACTACAAATGGAACTACCATACAAGCCAGCATGTGCACTACTAGGTATGTATTCACAGAAAAGGAATCAGTATATCTAAAGGATAATTGCATTGCATGTTTATTGCAGCATTATTCACAATAGCAGAGATATGGAATCAATCTAAGTGTCCATCAACAGATGAATGGATAAAGAAAATATGATATAATATACACAGTGGAATACTATTTGACCATAAGAAATGTGGTCGATATACAAAAAGGAATACTATACAACCATAAGAAGAATAAAATCATGAATAAAATCATGTCATTTGTAGCAAGACGGATGGAACTGGAAGTTACTGTGTTAAGTGACATAAGTCAGGTACAGAAAGACACAGTGCATGTTCTCACTCACATGTGAGAGATAAAAAAGTTGATCTCATGGAAGTAGGGAGTAGAATGATAGCTATCAGAGAAGTGTGTGGGTGATGGTGCACAGGAGGAAACAATGAAGAGAGTTTGTTTAATGGGTAGAAACATACAGTTAGATAGAAGGTATAAGTTCTAATGTTCAATAGCATATAGGGTGATTAAAGTTAACAACAAAGTATTACATATTTCAAGACAGCTAAAAGAGAGGACTTAAAATGTTCCCAACACATAGAAATCATAAACACTTGGGGCAACGGATAATGGAAATATCCTAACTTGAACATTACACATTTTATGCATATAACAAAATATCACATGTACCCCATAAGTATGTACAAATACGTATCAATAAAACAAAGAGAATGAAAAGACAATCCAAAGACTGGGAATTTTACTAATCACATATCTTAAAAAGAAGTTGTATCCAGAACATATGAACAACTTTTAAAACTCAACAATAAGAACACAAACAAAAAAAGGGGGGCAAAATTCTAGACTTTACCAAGAAAGATGTACATATGGCATATAATTCACCATTAGGAAAATGCAAATTAAACCACATAGAAACAAAAGCCTGTGACAATGAGAAAAAAAGTCAACAAACCTGTCAATATTAATTGCTGATAAAGATGCCAAACTAAGAGAACTCTCATACATTATTGGTAGTAGTGAAAAATAATACAGGTACCTTGAAAAGTGGTTTTCTAGTTTTTACAAAGTTACTGTAGACATACCATATTACCCAGCAGTCCTCCTCCTAGGTATCAACCCAGGACAAATGAAAATAAATATCCACATAAAAACCTGTTGATGAATGTTTGTAAAGACTGTATTCATACTCACCCAACCCTGGAAACAACACAAATGTCTAACATTTGGCAAATGGATAAGTAAAATATAGTTTATTCATTCAACAGAATAAAATTCAGCAATGAAACGAAACCTACTAATATATGTTTAAAAATTAACTGAAAATAGATCATTAATTTAAATGTGAAATATAAAACAAAACTTTTACAAGAATGCATAGGAGAAAACCTTCATAAACTAGGACTAGGGAAAGAGTTCTTTGACATGACACTAAATGCACAGTTTATAAAAGAAAAAAATTGATAAACACGACTTCATCAGAATTAAAAATGTTTGCCCTACGAAAGATCTGTTAAGAGGGTGAAAGACAAGCTACAGACTGAGAGAAAATATTCACTAAGAATATATCCAATAGAGACTTGTATCTAGAAAATATAAAGAACTATCAAAGCTCAATAGTTTTAAAAAATCCATTTAGAAAATGGACAAAAAATATGAATAGGTATTTTACCAGAGACAAGGTATAGATGGCAAATAAGCACATGAAAAGATGTATGGTCAACATCACTAGTGAGATATCACTACGTACCTAATAAAATGGCTAAAACTAAAACATAGTAATAATACCAAATGCTGAGGAGGATGTAGACAAAGTGGTTCTTTCATACGTGACTGGTGGGAATGTAAAATGGTACAGCCACTCTGGAAAATAATTTGGTATTATCTTATAAAGTTAGAAATGCACTTACCATATGACCCAGCAATCACATTCTTGGGCATTTAACCTAGAGATATGAAAACTTATGTTCACATAAAAACTTATACATGAATACACACAGTAAATTTATTTCTAATAATCAAAAACTGCAATCAATCCAAATGCCCTACAATGGGTCAATGGTTAAACAAAATGGCATATCTAGACAATGGAATATTACTCATCAGCAATAAACACAAATGAACTACTGATATTTACAAAAATTTGGATGGATCTCAAAGGCATTATACTTATTGAAGAAGGCCAATCTCAAAAAATTACATACCTGATGATTCCATTTCTATAACATCTACAAAATGACAAAACTAAAGGGATGGAGAACAGATTAATGATTGCCAGGAGACAGAGATGAAGTTGGCAGTTGGAGACATTCTTACAAATGGGTAACAGAAGGGACTTGCTAGTGGTAGAACTCTTCTGTATCTTGATTGTCTGTGGTCATGGTTGCACAAGACAATACACAGGATCAAATTGCACAGAACTCCAAACACACTCACACACACACACACAAATTACTGCATATAAAACCTAATGAAAATTGAATAATGACCGTGTTTAGTTAACAGTACTGTACCAATAAGAATATCTTGGTTTTGATATACTATTAGCCATATAAGATGTTACCATTAGGCTATCACAAATAATGATCATAATAACTCAACATTAATGTCCAGAATAATTTTTAATAAAGGCACTATAGCAAAATGCAGGCATTTTTGAAGGGGACTGGGGTTAGAGGGCAGTGGTAAATAAAAACTAATACATACGAACTAAGAGGACCAGATACAGAACATATTTTCAGAAATCCAGGTAAAATGGGTCAACAAATCAATAAGAGGCAGTAAACTAAAACCCTGTAAAACTGGCAAAGGGAAAAAGTAATATTTTTAAGAAATGCAAGAATTCTTTACAAGCATATCTTCATTGCCATCTCCAAAAGAGACGACATAACTTTCTTGTGAATAATATGCCTTCCTTTAATTATAACAGTCATCACCATCTTCCTTACCATCTTCATTATTACAGCAAACGAATTCAAACTACTTTCTTCCAGCATGCACTGCTTTAACCCTGCTCATCTTGAGTTTTACCTGACATTTTTCTCATCACCAATATACTTTTATGAGATTTTTCTACCATCTATGCCTTATCTGAAGCACTTTTCAATTAGGGAAAAGTTAAATCACCTCCAAGAGTGCATCTTGCCATGTAAACCTGAAATCCTCTCATGAACAGCAAAGAGTGATCATTATTAGTTCACTGTTTTACATATCATAGCCCGGTTTTGAATAAACTCAAGAATAAAACTGTCTTCCTGTTAAAGAGAGAAAGTTTAGAACAAATCAGTTTGCTAAGTTGTTCTAAAATATACTTTAATATGCATTTGCCATTTTATTTTCTAATATTTCCAGTTTACTCCTCCCTTAACCCTTATACCCCCATTTGTACCCAGCATTATTATTCCTATAGTACAGATGGAGAGAAAGATTCAGAGAAGTTAAGCAACTTGCCCATGGTAAGAAGGAAAACCTTGAGTGTGAATCCATATAGTTACAAGATCCAGAGAAGTTAAGCAACTTGTTCATGGTAAGAAGGAAAACCTTGAATTTGAATCCAGATAGTTCTATCTCTAGAACCTATCTACTCTTTTAACATCACTGTACTACCTCTAAAGTCCAGAAAATCAATCTGAACTCACATACTGCTTGCAGGAGTATAAATCAGAACCACAACTTGGGAGATCAAATTTTCACATTAAGGCTGAACATGCACAAAATCTATCTAGGTGGAAACCCAGCATGTCTATTTAGATAGAAACTGTGACATACATTCCTTGCCCTCACTCCTAAATTGTCCATTATTCTGAGTGTGCTGGATCTTTCCCAGCAACATACAAGCATGCAGTAAAACCTTCTATAGGGTTGTTTACAGCTGTCTCCAATTCCTCTCTTTCCATTCTCTGCTGAAAGTTCTCCAATCAGGCTTTTATTTCTATTTATTGAAACAGCTCTTTGTGAAGGTCAAATGACCTCCACATCGTCAAATGCAAAAGTAAATTCTCAGTTCTCATCTAACCTGACCCATCACCAGATATGACTTTAATTAATTACTCTCATTTAATTTTTTCATTTGGCATTCAGGATCTCTCTCTTGTTCCTGATTCTTAACCTATTTTACTAAAAATAACTTTTCAGCCTCTTTTGATACTTTCTCCTCAGCTTTGTGACCCTAAAGGTCTCAGTGCCCATAGCTATCTCACAATTCAACAACAGACACTTCTTTTAGAAGTCAAATTACTTTAGATAGCAGATTTATTTTTTAATTCTAGGATTCAAAATTCCATAACAATGTCTAACGCAGATTCCTTCCAAAACGTTAACATGGACAAACCTCTCATAAAATATCAGTAATGCCAATGCCACAAAGGCAGAATACAGAAACAGACAGATCATTACCCTAATCCAGTATGATATTCCAAGCAGAAAACCTAAGGTAAAGGCACTAGCCTTGATTCAAAAAACTTATTAGTTTTATTATTAAATGCATATGACATTGAATAAGAAAAGCATTAATAATTCTTATAGATGCAAAATTACATGATCCCGTGATTTATTTACTGAGCACATACATCTCAGATGCAGTAATAGTTGCTGTGAGGGATGTAAATAATTGCAAATACTTTAGGTACTTATATTCTTATTTTAGATTTGAATGGAAGGTCACCTAAATATTCCTATACCTTTATTAGGCACAATGAAAATTTCCTGAAAAAGCAAATTAAGTATGTACCTTTCAGTGCGGTAGTCTTTTCTTTTTCATCTGGACCTCCCTGCTGGATTTGTGCCATGTTTATCCAAATAGGCAACAAAATTAAAGAGGTCAAGGAAATAGACATCAATCTTCAGAAGACAGTCTAGAATGAATGAAAGCAATAAATTAAGTTCTACTCAAAACCTATCTATTCCATGAGAACTTCCTTGATCCTCCCAGTCAGGATTAATCTCTCTATGCTAATTTCCCACTTTGTTTATGCCTATACCATAGTACTTAATATTGTTTGCTTCGCATTATACTTATTTATGAATTTATCTGAGTCAGCTAATGGCATACAAGCCACAGGAATAGAGATACCAAGTTTTTGTCATCTTTCATGTCCACCAAACACAATACCTTATACATTACAGTTACCTAATGTTTGCTGAATTTAGCTAAACTTACCATTTAGTTTTAGTTACCTATCATCTAATGTTTTTAAAAAATATCTTTGGGTAGTTCCAAAAACCTAAAATTTCTTTTAAAATAAATTGTAAGCATGGGCCATTTACAAGGTCAGAATGTCTTCCTTCTGGAACAAGCAGATAGGAGGAGGCAAATACATAAATATATAAAGTATCTACAAATTTCCTATAGTGTAATTAAAAATACAACTTTCAGGGAAAAATTAGCCCTTTTTAAATGAAACGATGTCATCAGTGTCTGGAAGCCATCCTCTCTAAATGGCACTCCAGTAAACAACCATACTATAAAATCAGGATTTATTAAAATCGAATTCTCCTCTACTTTGGCCAAGGGGAAGGCATTAAAACTAAAAAGAGATGGCTTTTCCCAGGGTCCCCATGAACAGTAAAGCAAATTATTTTTCCTAAAGTTTAAAAGGAAAAAAAGTGTATCTCCTACAATGTGAAAATTTAAACTAAATTTAATCCATTAATCCAAAACTGTTAATGAAATTATATAAAAACTACATTCATGACAATATAACAAGATTGAATATTCCTCTGAGGAATCCAATTTGACTTGCTATCCATAAGGTAAATTCCAGTTTCCATTCAGTGGTACATTTTATAATCATCTTTAAAAACAGATCTATTTCCATAATCAGCAGAATGTAACAGAAAATACTTTTTAAAAAACTAATACTGAAAATAAATAATTTAAAACTATGAATGTTCCAAATGGCCATAACCAATGCTGCCCTTGTGTCAAGTCTAACTGTAGGTGATGTGCTATAAGAGAAAGGGCACTCTGGCTCCACTAAGAACTAACGATGAGCCCTTGACAAATTATTTAACTTCTCTGGGCCTCATTTTCCACATTTGTAAAATGGAAATGATAATCATGTTTCCCTCATAGTGTTACAGTGAGGCTAAATGTAAAACATTTCATATAGTGTCTGATCCATAATTATGTGCACAACATCCCATGTTAGCTTATTTTTTTTAATTGCTGTAAACAAATCACGGCTTCATCACTCAATAACATCTCCGTGGCCAGTCATATCCAAATTCTTCAGTTTCTTCATCTATAAAATGTCGCTCCAACATTAAATAGTACAGAAGGTATATATAGCCAACCATTCCTATAACTAGCCATCTCACCGTTACTCAGTGGTGTGAGATATTCTAAAAGGAATACCTAGAATGTAGCTACTTTTCACTGGGAAAGCCCTTTCACTTAGCATAAGTGGCTCTTATTTTTCTTCTGTGTATAGGTAACTCAAAACTCTATAAATTCTACATGAATAAAATGTGTCTATATCCCTTCAAGAAATATATCCTAGTATATAAGGTAGGCAATGTACAAGACTCTGGGGGTACTATGGTGAGTAAAACAAATATGGTCACTGCTCTCCTACGGCTTACTTTGTAGCTGCCAAATCAAACTTTCAAGCAGCCACAAAGAAAACACATCAGACCTAGACTGATAATTACAATAATGTTAAAACAAATATTTGCAAGGGCTGTATATTTCCATTCAGGAATTAGTCAAGTCCCACATGATAGTGCACAAATTTCACCAGCAACTTTGTATTACACATCATCTTGTAGCAGAAATTAAAGAGAAATGTTCTTAATGAGGAATTCCACACAGCACCCTTTGCTAAATATTCCACAACTAAGTTAACTACCTACAGGAGACTTCCCTTCGCTAACTCAGTATTTCTTCCAAATATAAACTATTAGATTATTTTTCATTGGCCCCAAATTGTCTGATTCCTGAACAGAACAATATATATAATTATGTCATTGTGACTGGTTTAACAAAGGTGAAATTATAGATATGTATTCAGTGCTAGGGTCATTATCAAAATTCATATTTTAATGAATCACTTTCAAGATTCTGAAGATTAAATAAAAATTAATAATCACATTTTATATGAGACAACCTAAAAACTCACAAAGCAATTTGCTGGAGTAATAACATATAAGTTAAAAAACTATTGGCCGGGCGCGGTAGCTCACGCCTGTAATCCCAGCACTTTCGGAGGCCAAGGCAAGCAGATCATGAGGTCAGGAGATGGAGACCAACCTGGCTAACATGGTGAAACCCCGTTTCTACTAAAAATACAAAAATTAGCCGGGTGTGGTGGCACACGCCTGTAGTCCCACCTACTCGGGAGGCTGGGGCAGGAGAATCCCTTGAACCTGGGAGGCAGAGGTTGCAGTGAGCCAAGATCGCACCACTGCACTCCAGCCTGGTTGACAAAATGAGACTCCATCTCAAAAAAAAAAAAAAAAAAAAAAATTAATTGTTACATGTGACTCTAAACTTTACAGTAGCAGTTGCAAAGCAGGTAAGCATGAAGCAAAAGCAATTTGTCTGTTGCTCTCTTAACACAGTGTTAGATTTTTACCCTCCTGAGTTATTTTTCCTGGCTGTGGCACAGCTGATGAAGCTCAATCAAGAACATTATAAATTCTCAATTTAGTTTTCCTAATAAAAATTCAGAGTTATAACCTGCATGATCACAGATAAACACTACTGAAAATGCAGCCAGCAAGCTGTTTGGCACATTTGATATATATTAATATGTGCACTCGACGTACTTTATTTGGCATTATCTGATGGAGGTTAGGTTATAGAGAATAAAGCAGCGGAAGGGTTTTACTGATGTGAATTGGGACACAGCTGACATGTTGTATACTTCATGATAACCATTGCTGTTTAAATATGGTTTCCTAGAAATGGTTACAGTACAAACTAGATTCAAAACATCTCAGTTTGCCATTTTATTCTGTGAACTACACAAAGCAATTATCATATCTTTTTCCTTTCTATGATTCCAACAGAGAATCTACTATGTATAAAGCTATAAATAACTTGTCATGTGTAATCTTTATCCAGTCAGCATTTGAAAATATGAAACAGTAGAATATTTCTTGTTTGCCCTGTTGGCTCAAAATGTGGCGTATGCACTTATAAAATGTACAGAAAGATACACAAAAGCCTTATTTTTTTCTACATTTGTTTGTTTTTAGTCAGGTATTAAATACGAGCTAGACATACGTGATTTTGCAACAGAAGCCCTTTTCACCTCACATTCTGAATGCATTGATGAAAGTACAAAATATATCACAGAACACGTAAAATTGGGTTAATTTTCTGAGGTTCCCAGGACTGGTTTGGTTCCAGTCTGGCCCTAAAGATTCTATGCTCACTAAGTGAGACTCTAGAAATCAAGCTCAAAATAGCCTACTTGCAACTGAAATTACAGTAAATAGAATTGGCACAACGGATTTATAAGGAACCAAAAGACCCACCCAAATTACAGTTAAAATATTCATCAGTTGATCATCAGCAAAGGCTAGTTCATAGTAATGCTGAACAGCATTATTCTGAGGCTACAGTGAGAAAAACGGTATGTGGGCACTGGGAAAGAAGCTGAAGAATGAAGACATCAGGCTGAGCAGACACAAGACAAAGCCCAGGGTAATATGGGCCCCTGGTGTGTAGCAAATGGTAGCTTTTATAACAAATGCAAAATTGTGTTTGGGTCAAAGTTTTGGAGCCAAACCTCTTTGCTCCTGAGACTAGGAATACCCGGTTCCAATCCAAGTATATCTAAAATAATTCCTTAGTTTCCCAAGCAACATGATATAGTAGATTTGGAATGAGAAATCTAGGTTTTTAATTTCAGTTCCACCACCTAGTAGCTAAGTGACCTTGAGAAAGTTACAACTTCTCTAACCTAAGTAATGGGAAGAATCATGAAAATAAGAGCAGTTACCTTTGCAGAACTATTATGAAGATTACATGAAAAAATGGATATGAAAGCATTTTACAAACTATAAATCCCTTTAAAAATATTAGTAATCCACATAAAATCTGAAATACCTAGATTCCAATTAATTTGTGCTCAAACCCCCAGAATACCAAAATCAATCAATTCACAGAAATAAAAACCTTTTCATATGCATCACTTGGATGCACTCTATGCACAAATAATAAAGTCTCACAATAAATATCTGTTAACTTGGGTTTCCAAGACTATATTGAAAATAATTATAATGGAACTTAATTTTTTGACATAAATTATACTTACATTCATTTCATTATATTTACATTCCTTTACATTCCTTTCAAATCTTATTAAAATGCATGCTTGAACAAAGATCACATATGTGGATTCCACCTTCATTTGCCCAAGGAAGAACACTCTTCCAACTATTTCATAAATGTATACATTGGTCACAAGATGACCAGTTCCATTCTTATCCATTATCTTATTAGGTCATTGCCACAACTGTCAGGGGTAGGCAGAGTTGACATACCTGCATTTTATGGAGATAAGGCATTGTGGGCTTTGAAAAGCTAAGTGAGCCTGGTTAAGGCATCTCAGATGTTAAGGGGTAGCTGAGATTCTAACTCAGGTCTTCTGACTCCTAATTATGAATGAGTTTCTTCTATTCTACCATGTTGATACAGTCAAACAACACAACTTCACTAGAAAAATAATTTCAGTTTCTTCATTCTGCAGAAAATTCACACCTACTCTTATGTACTAATTTCTGTTATTAGGAAGTATTACATTTGGAGTTTGGGCAAATTGGACATAGATATCTACAGACTAAAGTCGTCAACCAAAACTATCTTAGTATATTTAGTTTGCTATTCAGAATTAAGACTGATAAAAATTACTTATCATCATCTCTCCCAATACTTTGGCAAAACAAGCATCTGAAAAAAGGGCCAAAAGTTAAGAGATATCAAATAAAAGTATTTTAAAAGAAATAGTGTTGCACTACTATGTATTTTTAATAGGTCCCCAAATTGGTAATCATATGTTTAGGTATTGCATTGTTTTTTGGCTAGCAAAAAGAAACTCAACAAGACGGAATATAAAATCTTAGAATATCTGTGACAATGTTAAAACTTAAGAAATTAAACAAAAACTAAGATGATTCTCTATTCTGAATCAAATTTCAAAAGAAAAAAATTTAAATAGTCCTTTATGAGGTTTTCATAATACGTAGCAGATATGGGAAAACTATGGCCAAAGATAAAATAATTCTCAAAATGAATATACCATACTCAAAATTTTAGAAAAACAGAGTATGTCAAACAAACAAACATAAAAAATTACTATTATATGAGGCAATTATGAGCATCATATAAACTACTTAAGAGACTCTAATTCTATAGTAAAAATAAATAATAAAACATAAACAATATTATAAATGTACATAACTCCAGGCCAAATTATCTTCAGAAGATTTCAAAACAGCCTATACCATGAAATAGCAGTAATAACTTATTTGCAAAATCAGTATCAAATTTTCAATTTTCTCATCCCATAGACATTCTCCCAGAATCTCTGTTAAACTTAGTGAACTCGAGGTTCAACATAAATTTTAAAATATGCATGTGAACTATCCAGATGCCCCCTTCAAGGAGAATGTGCTGCTCAGCTAGAGAGTGCAGTTAGCAAACAGACTCCATCTGTTTATCACTTCAGAGCTGGCCTCAGGTGCAAAGTGCTGCTTCATCCTAGGTCATACCTTTCCACTGCTGACCCTCATTCAGTGATTAAGTCAAGTGGTAATATGAAGGCCCAGCCATTTCAGCCTGATGCAGGAAAACCCTGATAGGCAATATTTGCTCCAGAGCTTGCTGCCAGGTTGGATGAGGTTTTGCCAGGTCTCCATGTAAATTCAACTTTTCCCTTTGACCAATCCTGTTCTCCTCCTTCCTTTCGCAAGTGCTGATCTCTAAAAATATTTTATACCCAAAATTCTGTCTCAGCATCTGCTTCCAAAAAATCTAAGCTATAATAATGTCCTTTTCTAATGGTTTTCTGAATATTAAGGAAAAAAATTGCGATGTTAAGAGACCAAATGTATCCAGAATATATAAAGAACTCTTGCAACTCAATAACAAAAAAAAATTTTAAAGTGGGTAGATTACATAAGTACACATTTCTTCAAATATACAAATGGCCAAAAAGCACATAAAAAGATGCTCAATATCATTAGTCATTATAAAAATGCAAATCAAAACCACAGGAGATACCTAATGCACAATAACTAGCATGGCTATAATCAAAAAGGAATATAAATCAAGGTTTGTGACAATGAGAAGAAACTGGATACCTGATATATTGCTAGTGTGACAACAATTGCTAGTGTGATGCAGTCACTTTAGAAAACAGTTGAGCAGTTCCTCAAAATATCACACATGGAGTGTGTGTGATATTCTACTTCTGGGTATACACCCAAGAGAAATGAAAATACATGTCCCCACCAAAACTTATGCACAAATGTTCACAGAAGCATTATTCATAATTGTCAACAAGTTGTAACAACCTGACTGTCAACTGATGAATGGATAAACAAAATATGGTATATCCATACAATAGGATATTATTCTTTAATAGAAAGGAATGAAGTACTGATACTTGCTATGACATAAATGAAAATATTATATGCTAATTACAATTACAAAATGAGGCCAATTACATGAGGCCAATTACAAAATGAAGCCAATTACAAAAAAAAAAACACATATTGTATGATTCCATTTATATGAAATGTCCAGAACAGGTAAATCCATAGAAATAGAAAGTTGATTAATAGTTTTCAGGAGTTGGGGGAAGAGAAATATGGGGTGTGACTGTTAATAGGTATGTAGTTTCTTTTTGAGATGATGATTCCAATGGTTCAAAGACATACACTTGCATTGGGGTAGTGTCTCTATGTATTAAATGGTTCTCTCTCCAACTCTTTTCTACAGCTCTAATGCCAAAGGTCAAGGCAGTGTCAAAAAAAAAAAAAAAAAAAATCTTGACTGTCTCACTAACCACTCACCTTTCCCTTTACCTTCTATAAAACAGAAGCAAGAGTAGACTTCAGGCAGACTCATTTAAAGAACTTCTCTCTTGTAATGTCCCAATCACCCCTCTCTCCAGAGCCAGGCTAGCAATTGTCTAGGCGTACTCTAGCTAGATATTAAGAACAAACATATTATTTTCTAGGTATAAAAGAGGAGCATTATATAAAGATTTTGTAAATCACAGTGTGCTGGTCTAGCTTGTTCTAGTTCTCTGCGTTGGCAGTTCTCTGTCAATGGTAATTTGCCTCCCTTGCCCATCAGTATCCCTGGCATACAAATTCCAATGAAAACCTGGTAGAAGCACTAATTCACTTTGGTCATGATTCAGTTAATCCCCTAAGCACATACCACCTAAAAGCATCCCAATCCCACCCAATTTCTAACAAGAATTGAAATTTGGTAATAACTTTATTGTTATTATTTTGATCATTATCATAACTGATCCCAAACATTGTACCAAATTACTTCGAAGTTAGAAATGTACCATTTGCTACAGAAAAGAAAAATGAAGACAAACTTGAGCATATAATCAAGCAGCTGATTAAGCCTAGTAAGCCATATGAATGACACCAACAATAAAGTTTAATGGCACATTTAAGTTTTGTGCAGATCATAATTGTACTGCAAACAAGGCATTTAGGTACCACTCAAATCCAGTATCTACTGACAGTGCACTCCTTACTATTTATTCAAGGGGAAAATTTCAGTGAAGTCTGATTTTACCTAAATGTGTTAACAAGTGGGAATGTAATTTAAGTGCCTTCAGAATAGTTTTTTTTTTTTGGCTTCTAGAATTTCCCAATTCTTTACGGAGTAATAATACTTTATAGCATTTCATGTTTGTATATTTAAATAATCCTCACATGCTGAGACCAACAGGGGGATAAACTCAGAGAAATTTTGAGGCTTCATATTGCTGTGATACTACAAATATCTGATCTTAAAAAAAGAGAATTAGAAATTTGAAACTTCAAGTCACATTTTTAAACTACCATATAAGTTACAGTGGTTATTTACTTTATCCAGAAAACAAAACACATAATACATATCTTACCTAAATTAACAAAGGACTTGAAGCAGGAAAATTCTTCTGTTCCAAAACCAATCAAAGAGCTCCAAATCCTCCTGCTTTCTACAAAATATTTTTTTTCCCACAAAAGACAACCATCGCTTAGCCATACTGCTAGTTACAGGAAATAAACTCTGTGACACTGAAGTTGCCAACACAAGGACACTTTGCTCAATGTTAGCCATTTATGTTATTAGACCTATGCTTAAATACAGTATGCCAAATGGCTGTCATTACTATTTTCTACATAAGCACAAAATGATAAAGTCCCTTCCTATGATCATAAGAGTCAAGAATTTTACAAGTAGACTTCTCCTTTCAACATTACAGCCAAGTCCCCCAAGGAATTCTCCTGTGTAGTAAACCCTAGGGAGCACAATACAAAACATTAGAATATCTATAAATTCCACTCACGAATATAAAGAAAGAAAACCATAATAACTTCAATATCTGCAGAAAAGCATTTGATAAAATTCAAAACCTATTTTTGGAAAAAAAGTCATAGAAAACTAGGAATCAAAGGAAAAATCTGTAAGCTGACAAAAAGGTTAAAAAAAACAAGCAAACAAAAATAACCACTTACAATAAAATTACTCTTAATGATAAAATATTTGTAAAAGTCTCTTCAAAATTAAGAACCAGAAAAGAATGCCCATCATTATCACTTTACTGTTACCACTTCTGGTCAAAGTTTGTTTGACATTCTATCCAATGCAGTAGGACACTGAAAATAAATAAAAACAGTAACAATTTTTAAAAGGAAATCAAAGTTATTATTATTTTCAAATGATATAACTATCTAAAACAACAAAAAGAATCAAAAAACAAGGTCCTCTAAAATAAAAAAAAACAAGAATCTCTGTATCATTAGGAATAAAAAGAGAATTCAACAAGATGGCTTGCTGTAAGATTTAAATTTTTTAAAAAAATTATATTTACAAATACTAGCAACAATCAGTTATAAAGCACAGTTTTTTAATACATCATTAATAATAGCAAAAATTGGCCAGGCGCAGTGGCTCACGCCTGTAATCCCAGCACTTTGGGAAGCCAAGGCAGGTGGATCCACCTGAGGTCAGGAGTTTAAGACCATCCTGGTTAATATGGTGAAACCCCATCTCTACTGAGTATACAAAAATTAGCCGGGCATGGTGGCAGGCACCTGTAATCCCAGCTACTTGGCAAGCTGATGCAGGAGAATCACTTGAACCCGAGAGGCAGAGGTTGCAGTGAGCACAGATTGCACCACTGTGCTCCAATCTGGGCAACAGGACCAAAACTTCATCTCAAAGAAAAAAAAAAAAAGAAAAGAAAATAGCAAAAATTAAAAACTTACATGACTAAAATAAACCTAACAAAAGATGTTATACCTATATGCAGAAAATGATAAAATGCTACTGAAATACATTAAAGAAGACTGAAATACAAAAAATATACTGTAACTATGAACAGAAAGACTCACTAGTGTGACAATATCAATTTTCCTCTACTTTATATGTAGATCCAAGGGAATTCTACTCAAACCCCAAAATGTTTTTCACAGAACTTGAAAAACTAATTCAAAAAGTTACATGGAAAGAGAACCGTCAAGAACTGATAAGACACTCCTAACGAATATGATAGGAAGAATTGCCTTGCCAGGTTTCACAGTAATTAAGAAAGCATGCCATTAATACTAGAATAAACAAATTGACAAATAGAACAGGATGGAACTCCGAAACAGAGCCACATAACAGATCCATATGACACAGATGACACCATCATATCACTGGGGAAAACAGGGATTTTTTTAACAATTGGAAAAACTTGTTAACTGCACAATTAAAAAAAAAAAGAAAAAGAAAAAGACATAAATTAGATACCTATCTCACTCCATACATGATCAATTTCAAATGGTTTAAGGGTATAAATGTTAACTCAAACTTTAAACCTCTTAGGGAAAAGAGTAACAGGAGACTTACTTTGACTACAGGAGACTACTACTTTGATGTTGGGGCAAGGAATACAACCATAATGAGATATTTACACTCATTCGAAAAAATTAAGAAGTCCGACAATACCAAAAGTTAAAAAGAATGCAGAATAATACAGATTCTTATTACCGTTTCTGGTCAAAAGATAAATTAAACTACTCTGGAAAAAACTAGAGATATCCAAGTTATCCAGCAATCTCACACCTTGGTCCACTACCTGATCTTATACATGTACATCAGGGGGCAGACATAAAAATGTTCACAAAATGTTTCCATCATCAAAGCAGTCAGTTTATTCATTATCTGTAACTACATAACAAATTACCTCAAAACACAGTGTCACAAAACAACAATAAGTATTTGTAAAATCCCAGTTTCTGTAGATCAGAAATTTGGGAGCAGCTCAGCTGGGAAGTTCTCAATCAAGTTCATGAGATTGCAGTCAGAATATTGGCAAGTTCTGCAATCATCTGAAGGTTTGACTGGGGACAGAGGATTCACTTCCAAGATGGCTCACTCACATAAATAAATGATTGGTACTGATTGTTGTTACAGGCCTCCCATACTCAAACAGATCTGTGCAGAAGCCCATGTGGGAGGGCTTTCTCAAGAAAGACAGATCCAGTAAAGCAAGGGGAAAGCTGAAGAAGTCTCACCATCATTTCCTTGACATCCTACTGGCAGAAGGCAGCCCTACTCAATGTGGGAGAAGTTTATACAAAGGCATGAATATCAAGAAGCAAAGATCACTGGAGACCATCTTAGAATTTGGCTACAACAAATGGAAAAAAACTGTTCTCCAATTATAGGAGAGCAAATATACTGTAGTACACTAACAGGGCAAAGATGAGTATTACACAGTAGTAAACATGAATGAAGCACAACTACACTCAAAAACATAAATGAATTTTCCAAAAATACTAGCGAGGAAACCAAATCTTAGAACACTACATACAGAACAATATCATTTATACTGAGCTAAACTGAAACAAATTATTAGTATCACAAATTGTGATAAAACCATAAGAAAAAATCAAGAGAAAAAATAAATGCAAAATTCAATAGTTATTACCACTGGGAAAGAACAGAAGGCATGAGATGGGAGGAAGCACATAAGTCAATGCAAGTTATTGATAGTGTTTTGAATCTTAGATTCGGTGGTAAATTTATAGGTTTTAATTATATTATACTATATAACTTACATAAGCATTACAGATATGGAGGCCACTTTTATATCAGTATATTACATACATACAATCAACAATAACCTTGGTTGCACACAATCTTTTTTATCAACAATATATTCTCTAAATAAGTGACAAAAATATTAACAAAAGAAATACAGTCACACAACACATAACAACATTTTGGTTAATGACAGAATGCATATTAAGACAGTGGTCCCATAGGATTATAATGAAGCTGAAAAATTCCTACCACCTAGTGACATCATAGCTGGCATAACATCATGATACAACACATTACTCACGTGTTTGTGGTGATGCTGGTATAAACAAACATACTGCACTGCCAGTCATATCAAAGTTTAGCATATACAAATACATATAGTACATAAATACTTGATAAAGATAATAAACGACTACGTGACTATGTGTTTTGTTTTTGTGTTTTTGACATGGAGTTTTGCTCCTGATGCCCAGGCTGGAGTGCAATGGCACGATCTCAGCTCACTGCAACCTCCGCCTCCTGGATTCAAGCGATTCTCCTGCCTCAGACTCCCGAGTAGCTGGGATTACAGGCACCTGCCACCACGCCTGGCTAATTTTTGTATTTTTAGTAGAGACGGGATTTCACCACGGTGGCCAGGCTGGTCTCGAACTCCTGACCTCAGGTGATCCACAAGCTTCAGCCTCCCAAAGTGCTGGGATTACAGGAGTAAGCCACTGACCCCTGCTGGTGACTATGTTTTTACTACACAATACTTTTTATGTAAAGTCTACTACTTCTACTTATTTAAAAAATAAAAAAGTTAACTGTAAAACAGCCTCAGGCAGGTCCTTCACAAGGTATTCCAGAAGAAGGCATTGTTATCATAGGAAATAGCAGCTCCATATGTGTTGCTGGCCTGAAGATCTTCCAGCGGGACAAGGTGTAAAGGTAGAAGACAGTGTTATTGATGATCCTGACCCTGTGTAGGCCTGGGTTAATGTGTATGTTTGTGTCTTCATTTTTGGCAAAAATGTTTTAAAAATAAACTTTGAAAATAGAAAAAAGCTTATAGAATAAGGATATAAAGAAAGAAAATACTTTTGTACAGCTGAACAATATGTGTTTTAAGCTAAGTATTATTACAAAAAAGTCAAAAAGTTGATGTGGCATGGTGACACGCTTTGTAATCCCACCTACTCGGGGGGCTAAGGCAGGAGGATGGCTTGAGCCCAAGAGTTTGAATCTGCAGTGAGCTATGATCACCCACTGCACTCCACCTGGGCAGCAGAATAAAATCCCATCTCTTAAAAATAATTTAATTTTAAAATTTATAAAAGTAAAAAAGTTACAGTAAGCTAGTTTATTATTGAATAAAACTAGTTGTATATATTTCGTGTAGCCTAAGTGTACTGTAAAGTAAAAAAGTTACAGTAAGCTAGTTTATTACTGAATAAAACTAGTTGTATATATTTTGTGTAGCCTAAGTGTACAGTGTTTGTAAAGTCTACAGTAGTATACAGTAATGTCCTAGGCCTTCACATTCACTCACCAGTCACTTACTCACTCACTCAGAGCAACTTCCAGGCCTGCAAGCTCCATTCATGGTAAGTGGTCTATAAAGGTGCTCCTTTTTTAAAAATATTTCATACTATATTTTTACTGTACCTTTTCTATGTTTATATATGTTTAAATAAACAAACTCCATTGTGTTACCATTGCCTATGGTATTCAGCATAGTAACATGTCATATAGGTTTGGAGCCTTGGAGCAATATATACCATATGTAGCCCAGGTGTGTAATAGACTATAACATCTAGGTGTGTGTAAGTACACTCTATGCTGTTCGCACAACAATGAAATCACCTAACAACACATTTCTCAGAAAATATCCCCAACATTAAGTGACTCATGACTATACTACAATTTTAGTGGCATTGCCTTTTATAATTTGTTCTTTGGGACATATTTCTTAGGGATAATGCTGACAGTCCCGTTCCATCTATTTAGTGAGAAAGTTGGAGGTTCTGCTGATGAGTAAAACTGATAGAAGCAGTTATTCTAAAAAAGGATAAACAGGTACTGAGTAAACCTCAGAGCAGCTATATATCAATAACATATTGTTACTAAAACCCAATTGATTCCTTGCCTGTTTTGAAACGGAACTGGTATTTTGAATAAAAATTTATTACCTCAGAAACTTTTACATCCGCTATTACAAAAGACAAACTATAAATATTGTTTAAAACTTGACTTAAAAAATAATAATGCCCTACATCTTATAATAAAGTATTTTAAAATGCAACTATTGGGCCAGGCACAGTGGCTCACACCTATAACCCCAGCACCTTGGGAGGCCAAGGCGGGAGGATTGCTTGAGGCCAGGAGTTCAAGACCAGCCCTGGCAACATAGCAAGACAGTATCTCTACAAAAAATTTAAAAATTAGCCAGATGCATTGGCATGTGCTTGTAGTCCCAGCTACTTGGGAGGGTGAGGCAGCAAATATCAGGAGTTTGACGTTACACTGAGCCATGATCATGCCACTGTGCTCCAGCCTGGGCAACGGAGCAAGACCCTGTCTCAAAAAAGTAATAAAATGTAAAATAAAATAAAATACAACTAAGCCCTTTTGAAAATCTCAAGTGTCATTTAAGCATTTTTCTTTGGCATATTTCCACTACTAAGTATAATAAGTAAAATCAGCCTTTGAAGATGTATAAGAAATTAAATTTTTTAAAATGCTGGGCTAAGGGGCAGTTATAAGCACCTTGCAAACGAAAAATGAAGGCTGAGAATTCAATTCAGAATAATCTGTCCCTTTGGTTGCTAAAGGATGGGTTCATTTAATTATAAAAGAAAGTTTCCCACAGATGGTTATCTCTCAGTCTTTCAACATGATGTAAAAATGGACTTCAATTCCAAGAAAAAATAATGATTTTCCTTGTTTTTCCAAAATAAGGTGAAAAAGGAAAATGCTGTAACAGCAGCCACTGGAGGGAGGACTTGATGTTAGAATAAGAATAAAACAAGCATAAAACATTTATTTGGTGCTTTGTCTGAACATAACATTTTGTTAAACTCATTTTTATTTGTTTAAGTGACAAATGCTGAAAATACTGCTTTTTCTGCATGAGAGTTAAACTTCCTTTCACTGAAAAACAGATGTTGTTTCAAGTGTCCTTTATTGGTACACAAATCAGCAGTGAGAAAATTATAAAGCTGCCTGGACTGACAAAGAACTAGCACTATCGCTTAGTCTAAGAATATGTTTAAAGGCCTATGCTTAACTTTAAATGTCTTTATTTTTGTTCCTTTGAAATATTATCCACTCAGTTTGCTAGAAGACCGCAGGTACTATTTTGTCTTTAAATAAATACCTGAAATCTGGATATCGACAAATTTGGACAGCTTTTTAAAAACCTGTGGCATTGCTCTCGATGTGGTTAAGGGGTTTTGTTTTTACTAAAAATACTCATACATTTTAATAACTATTGGTTTAAAACCATTTATACACACACACACACACACACACACACACACTCCAGAGGGATCCCAGAGTAAGCTGTAAGCCTCCAGTGCTTACCTTTTGCAGATAACTAAGTATACAAACATATTCTAATAAAGTAAGTTTAAATGAAGATTCCAAACACAAAATCACAGAACTGAAAGGGAATAGAAAGGAGCTCTTTCACAATTCTGGTCTCTATTGTAATAGTGGTTATATACTATACAATAGATGCCAGGCTTCTGGAAAGTTCTGAAATAATTCCAAACATGGCAAAATCCATTCTTTCCCTTTCAAAATGACTATTTACACAATCATTATTTTGGAGCTGACTTCTTAAACTCAAGAATCCTACTATGATTTAATCAATGAACCAACAAAACTTTCAGTCAGTTCTGAATAAGAGCAATCCAGAGGAAAAAGCAAGAACTAAAACATAAAGAAAAACTCTGGAATAAATATTCATCTAACAAGATATTCAACTGAATAAGGAAAGCAATCTCAGAAAATGAATTCTTAAAAATGAATCAGTATTGATTCTTCCTATCCATGAGCATGGAATGTTTTTCCATTTGTTTGTGTCCTCTCTTATTTCCTTGAGCACTGGTTTGTAGTTCTCCTTGAAGAGGTCCTTCACATCCCTTGTAAGTTGTATTCCTAGGTATTTTATTCTCTTTGTAGCAATTGTGAATGGGAGTTCACCATGATTTGGCTCTCTGTCTATTATTGGTATATAAGAATGCTTGTGATTTTTGCACATTGATTTTGTATCCTGAGACTTTGTTGAACTTGCTTATCAGCTTAAGGAGATTTGGGGATGAGATGATGGGGTTTTCTAAATATATAATCATATCATCTGCAAACAGATACAATTTGACTTCCTCTCTTGCTATTTGAATACGCTTTATTTATTTTTCTTGCCTGATTGCCCTGGCTACAATTTCCAACACTATGTTGACTAGGAGTGGTGAGAGAGGGCATCCTTGTCTTGTGCCAGTTTTCAAAGGGAATGTTTCCAGCTTTTGCCCATTCAGTATGATATTGGCTGTGGGTCTGTCATAAATAACTCTTATTATTTTGAGATATGTTCCATCAATACCTAGTTTATTGAGAGTTTTTAGCATGAAGCAGTGTTTAATTTTATCGAAGGCCTTTTCTGCATCTATTGAGATAACATGTGGTTTTTGTTATTGGTTCTGTGTATGTGATGGATTACATTTATTGATTTGTGTATGTTGAACCAGCCTTGCGTCCCATGTCATCACTAAAACTATCATCACTAAATTGCCTAGTAATTTTCCAATTCAGTAACAATTTATTTTCCATGTAAAGAAGGCACTTCCTTTGGATTTATCAAAATACGAATGCTTTAATGTCTTTGAATTTAAAAAAGAAATAGTGAGAAATTAGCTTATGTAATTCAGTTCATTATTAAGGGTTGACCTGATTGAAGTCTTTCGTCATTTCAAGAGAGAAAGAGAAAGGAAGTGGGCGTGCAAGACAGAAACTTTATATTGTAATTAAAATAGTTAAAAACACAAACACATATGCTTGTTTTGATAAAAGTAATTATACATGTTTCTTGTTGAGGAAATATATCCAGAATAAATAAGGTTGTTTTAAATAGTTTGTTTTCAATTATGAAACTGAAATGTCTAAGTTCTTAGCAGTTATTGCAGTATTCCTAATACAAATAAAACTTCACCATTACAATCACTCATTGTTTCACAATAATGAGTTGTTACCTATAAATAATATTCTAGTCACAACCACCTGTCAAATACTTAGCACAAACTGATTTAACATATTGGCCACCTTGAAGAAAGTAGTTAAAGACCATGAAAGAACAGGATACAGATCATTAATGCTTCAAGGCCAGAGAGAAGAGGCTCAAATGGCCTCCAGTGAAATCAACTTTGTTCATAGGCAGTGAAGCCCTGTAAGTCATAGCTTATACTGAATGAAGAGTGGAAACTGAAGCAAACTGGAAAACATATGGCTCATCTCAAGGGAGTTCCAACTTGCCACACTGTTCCCATATAGAATGGAGCCACAGTGTGACTGGAACTTCGTATTTTTCAGGAGAAATCAAAAGCCCAATTTTTACTTAAATTAGATGGAAACTAATTTTTAAAAATCTAAGATTGTGGAGGCTCACTTAGTTTGGGGGTCTCCAATTTGTAAACTCTACTCTATGTAACATTATAGAGAGTATAATTGACTGATATTCTCCTATACAGCTTAGCAACATCTAGGTCAAAAACAGATATACCATTAATAAAAATATGACTCCAATGATCCAAGAAAATAGTAAACCTTCAGAAAGTAGACTCGGGTCAAAAATACTTTCCAAAACCAAGCTTTCATGATTATCTCCACTTTGCAACAGTTGAACTATGACTTTCTTATACTGGCATAAGTACTAACACCTCTCCAAAGGACTTGGCATTAGAAAAATAATAGGCGGGGTGCAGTGGCTCACACCTGTAATCCCAGCATTTTGGGAGGGTGAAGCAGGAGGATCGTTTGACCACCCTGGCCAACAAAGCAAAACCTTGTCTTTCCAAAAAAAAAAAAAAAATACAAAAAATTAGCCAGGTGTGGTGGCACATGCCTGTGGTCCCAACTACTCAGGAGTCTGAGGTAGCAGGATTGCTTGAGCCTGGGAGGTCAAGGCTACGGTGAGCTATGATAAAACTTCTAAATATGATATTTCCCTCTGCTCTTAGGTCTTTACCATCTATGTATATATCCTTGTGCTTGAGATTTCTACATTTAAAAATCATGATGTATCTTCCTGTGCCACAGCAAAGTTTGGATAGCATGGTTCCTGATATATCATGACTATCTAGGACTAACTCTAATGTCACTACTTGTAATTATGTTCCTTGCCAACACATAACTCCAAGTCTTATTCTTGTGTCTTTCATTTTTCTCTGTTATACATTTTCTCGAAATATTATCTGTAAATTTCCACAATGTTATTCCGTTTCAATTCTGTAAGTAAAAAACTTAATTAAATGCTTATAATTCAAATATTATACTTAGTTCCTCAAATATGGATTCTGTCCTAGATTTTTCTATTTTCAACTAAAAAGATGTCTACCAAAATGCTTTCACCATGTCTAGAAAACAGTAGGAATATATATACACACATAATTATGGATGAATATATATCTAATAGTTTAAGTTCTATTAGATGCTCCTTTGCTTTTTATACCTAATTGAAACATCCTTTAACTCTACAGCCCTACAAATACCTCAATGTAGCAGGTTATGGGTAAATTCATTGTTTAAAATGTTCTAAAGGACACAGCTCTTTAAATCTGTGATAAATCTTCTTAGAAGGTAAATATTTTCAATTGAACTCTTTTCTAAATATAGGGGGAAAAGCTGTATTGCATCTTCTTAAAACATGAACACAGGTGTATTATTTTTCTATAACCTTTCATTTCATCTTTCCTTCTACTTTTATATACCTGTGTTGTTTGCTCAGTCATTTAAGATATATAATCTAAAAGTCTTCATTGAGGTCTTTCTGATACATTTCTTCAAGTTTTTTAAAAATTTCAGATGACTCAACTTTAAAAGTAATATATAGGAAACCGTGCTCTACTAGATCACAAATAATCTAACTGCTGGTTAACAACAACAAAAAAGACTAGCTATCAATTAGTACATTAATCTGCTTGAGCGGCCATACAAAATACCACACACAGGGTGGGTTAAACAACAGAAATTTGTTTTCTTACAGTCTGGAGGCTAGAAGTTCCAGAAAAAGATATAAAAGGACCAGTTTCTGGTGAAGGCTCTCTTTCTGCCTTTCAGAAGACTGCATTCTTACTGGAGAAAGGGAGAGCTCTCTGGTGTCTCTTCTTATAAGGACAGTAATCCTAATGGATCAGGGTCCCACCCTTATGACCTCATTTAACCTTAATGACTTCCTTACTCCAAATACAGTTACACTGTAGGTTATGGCTTCAACATACAAATTTTGGGGAAATTCAATTCAGTCAATATCATTCTGCCACTGGCCTCCTCAAAATTCATGTCCTTATCACATGCAAAATGCATTCATTCCATCCCAACAGCCCCAAAATTCTCAACTGATTCCACCATCAACTCTAATGCCTAATGTCCAAAGTTTCATCTAAATATCATCTAAATTAGGTACGGGTAAGAACGAGGTATGATTCACCCTAAGGCAAAATTCCTCTCCAGCTGTAAACCTGTGAAACCTGACAAGTTATGTATTTCCAAAATACAACGGTGGGACAGGCAAACAATAGACATTCCCATTCCAAAAGGGAGACATTAGAAAGACATTAGAAAGAAGGAAGAAAAGGGTGATGCCCCAAACCAGTGCCAAACTTAGGAAGGCAAATTCTACTCCATCATTAAGGTTCGAGAATAACCTCCTTTGATTTGACACTCTGTTCTCCAGGCCCTCTCTATTTTCCAGTTCCAAAGCCACATCTACATTTTTAGGTATTTTTTAGAGCAACATCCCAATTCATGGTATCACAATTTGTATTAGTCTACTCAGGCTGCCATAACAAAACTGCACAGACTGGGTTGCTTAAACAAGAGAAATTTATTTTCTCACAGCTCTTGAGGCTAGAAGTCCTACATCAAGGTCCAGCAGGGTTGGCTGGTTTCTGATAAGGGCTCTTTTCCTGGTTTGCAGATTTTTGCTTTCTCACCATGTCCTTACATGGTAAAGAGAAAGTGACCAGGAGAATGGCCTCTCTGGTGTCTCTTCTTATGAAGACACTAATCCTATGGGACCAAGGTCGCATCCTATGACCTCATTTAAACTTAATTACTTGCTTATTCCAAATGCAATCATATTGGGGTTAGGGTTTCAATATACAAATTGGAGGGGCATAATTCAGTCAATAGCAATTAGAAAGGAAAGTATCAGGGGACTGTATTATGTTTAGGGACATTCGTATTATAATAGTCTTGGTATTTTCCCCAATATCCTCTCATCTTAGAAGATGCATTACTTCAACAACGTGGTTATGTTTATCCCTGCTTTCAAATAGAAAGGCCAATTTTGTCCCAAATTAGAGAAAGAAAGAAGCAGAGAAAGATGATGCAAAGGGTTTTTTGCACCTACAGAGACAGACAGAACAGTCCACAAAAGAAACTACCCCACTTCTCACACAATTGTAAGTTCAGAGTATTCCCAAAACCATTCTCAGTTTCAATAATTTGCTGGAAAGACTCACAGAACTCACTGAAAGCTATTATATTCACAGTTACAGTTTATTACAGGGAAAGGATATAGATTAACAGGAGCAAAGAAAAGGCGCACATAAGACAGAGACTAGGAGGGTACCAAACATGGAACTGCCATTGTCCTCTCCCCATGACGTCATGATCATGTCATTCTCCTGCTTTCTGTTTAATGATACGCACAGAGTATTGCCAACTAGGAAGGCTCACAGAAGACAGAGTGTTCACAGTTTTCCTTGGGGCTCTGTTACTTAGGCATGAATGACTAATTGACTGCCCACATGGTTGAGGTCAGCCTCCAGGTTAACTGATATCACTTAACCAAAAGCCCCACCCTAAGTCACATAGTTAGTATTTCTGGCATGGGCAGCCCCCACCCAAAGACTGTAATAGACACAGCCAGCCCTGATCCTCAATCATACCATTAGTGTGGCCCAAGGCATTATCATCCGTAAAAGTGAGGGCAAAGGCCAGACTTCTGTTTGGGCAAGATTATGTTTTTACTAAATCGGAGATAAGAGTAACCATTTAATAGTTCCTACTGCTTACAGAGGCAAGTCCAAGCTCCTCAGCAAACTATACAAGCCTTCTCTACCCACATCTTATGCACGCACACATAGCCATGACATGGCTCCTATGTCCTTCTTCAACTCCATCTCTCACTACAATCAAATTTTTTCTTCTAGTAATTGCAAATTCCTTTTAGTTTTTACAAACATTAGACTGCTAACAGCTATTTCTTCTATCTAGAATGTCTTTCTGCTTTATTTTAAATGATCCATCCTTAAGTTCTCAACTTAGGGATAATTTTCTCCAACCCCAGGAAAAGCTTTACGACACTTCCATCTATCATAATACAAAACATTATACCAAAGTCTTACCTTCATAGTAGACACCCAACCAGAAGGTAATATCCTCAAATATGAAGTCTAGATTGCCTTATCACTAGGTATACATCTATTACTGATTCGAATAACTGAAAATCTGTTTTTTTCCCTTATCTAGACCTTAGGCTTTTCCCTGCTCATTTATCTCTCCCGCTCTCCATCTCTTCTGAGACCAGAGTCTTATTCCCGTTCAGCCAATCCCTACTGAAAGAAACCCTTTCTTTTCTATCCCAACATCCTCAACCGGCCTGATCCGACCTTTCTTCCCATCAATTCTCAGATATGACCATTTAATCAAAGTATTCCAATTACATCAGAGTGTATTAAACCAAATGGATCAAGATTATTAACAAAATTCCAAACTACTTAATTCCAGAGTCATTTCCATAGTACAGGCAAAAATGATGATATCAAGAAGAATGGGTAATTCAAATCAAGAGAGCATCTAATCTAACCACCAATCTTTTCACATTTTTTACTTGCCTCATCTTAGGTTATACTCTTCGTCACAATTGTAGCTTGCTCCACATTTTATATAAGCACGTAAAACTAAGCTACGCTTTGTAGAGGAAAGGGGTATCACTGGTATGCCTTCATTAACTTGGATATTTACTCTGAATTGTTCTTTTTTAATACAAATAGTGTGTCTCCTGAGCTACAAGTATCTTTTCTACTCTTTTCTTATACTTGATTACATATGATGGCAATATGACTGGCGGGGAACAGGAATACTAGCTATATCCCAAGTAGTTAGTAGTTACACTGGTGGTTATAATCATCCCTATAAAGAGCCATTAAAGGGCCTTACAAGGGCCCAAATCCACAGTCTTAGTCTTGTTAGCACCTCTTTAACTTCTAAGCAAAGCAAAGCTTGGTACATTATCAATCTAGACCATGATTAAATAAATATACAGAGAAAGAAGAGCCATGATGGCCAGCTAAAAGGAGGGAGGAAGAGCTTCTCCCATCGAGAGAACAGACCATCAAGATCATCAGTAAATTTCAAGCAAATCTTTGGAAGGAAGGCATTGAGAGTGAACAGAGAAAGGACACAGACCCTGGGCTGAAGGAGGAGGAAGCTGGGAACTCAACACAGGGTTGCCGAGCACCAGGATTCATTTCTGGCCTTGAGTGGCTCCTGGAGAAGGAGTGAGTTAAACAGGCATGGAATGGCCTATGCTCACCATGGACCTCCAGAATCCTAGCTACAGGAGACTCAATGACACCCATGCACACTTGAGCTGGCAGGGAGAGCTGCTTGGAGAAGTGGCAGAGACAGGACTCCAGCCTGTGCAGAGCCCAGAGGCTTTGGTGTGGAAATGGCTACTTTGGAGCACAGCCAGGGACAGCTATCCCCCAAAGCTCATCATGCTCCTCTATGTGGCTTTAGCATATATTGACTGTCAGGCCTGGACAGAACAGGGCTAACTTGCCTGGGGGACAGAGCCAGTCTTATCTGAGCATCCCCACCCCATCTGCCAGCCTCTACCAGTCACTGCCTAGCCACATAAGCTTGCAGCATAGTCTCAGATACCCAACAAGGGCACTTCCCAATGGCCACCGCCACAGCTCATCAGCCAGCAGATGTCACCTAACCATCAGAGAACTTCTGCAGATGGGCTCTGATATGGTTTGGCTATGTCCCCACCCAAATCTCATCTTGAATTCCCATGTGTTGTGGAAGGGACCTGGTGGGAGGTAATTGAATCATGGGAGCATGTCTTTCCCATGCTGTTCTCATGACAGTGAATAAGTCTCACAAGATCTGATGGTTTTAAAAATGGGAGTTTCCCCACACAATCTCTCTCTTTGCCTGCTGCCATCCATGTAAGACATGACTTGCTTCTCCTTGCCTTCCACCATTATTGTGAGGCCTCCCCAGCCATATGTAACTGTAAGACCATTAAACCTCTTTCTTTAGTAAATTGCCCAGTCTCAGGTATGTCTTTATCAGCAGCATGAAAACAGATTAATGCAGGCCCCCATCAGCACACAACTGCCCACAGCCTCCCCCCACTGCTTTGCCAGAATGCATATGCCCACAACCTCCCTCCACTGCTTTGACATAAAGCCCTCCCCCGCCACCGCCCCGCCCCACTGCTGGTACACACACACATGAACACAGATCCCTCTGCCACTGGCCTAATGAAGGGCTTTTGTCAGCACCCTCCATGAGTGTTGCTACCAGTGAACTGGGAACACCTCAACTCCTCCAGCACAGCAGGTGCTTAACCTCAAGGGGCCAGAGAACAAAGCTGTGAGCCTGAACACAACCCTTCAGGGTTAGAGCATGCAGCCCAGGAGTGCTGAGCTGAACCTTGGTCCCCTGAAATCATCCAGAAACGAAGACAGCTGACTGAAACCAACTTAAAGAACAGTCAAACCCTCAAAGGCATCAAGGAGTATAAAAGCAAAAAGGCCCATCCAAAGGACAGCAACAACAAAGATTAAAGGAACATCAGGTCACAAAGATGAAGAACCAGTGGAAGGACCATGGCAACTCAAAAAGTCAGAGTGTCTCTTGGACCACAGCGCAATAAAAATGTAAGTCAACACAATGAAAATCGCTCAAAACCATACAAATACATAAAATTAAACAACATGCTCCCAAATGACTTTTGGGTAAATAATCAAATTAAGGCAGAAATCAAGAAGTTCCTTGAAAATAATGAGAAGATAGAACATACCAGAATCACTGGGACATGGCTAAAGCAATGTTAAAATGGAAAATCAAAGCATTAAATGTCCACATCAAAAAACTAGAAACATCCCAAATTAACAACCTAACTTCACAACTGAAAGAATGAGAGAAACAAGAGCAAATCAACCGCAAAGCTAGAAGACACGCAATAACAAAAATTAGAACTGAACTGAAGGAAATCAAAACACAAAAAACCATTCAAAAGGTCAACAAATTAAGGAGTCGATTTTTTGAAAAAAATAATAAAATAGGCCACTAGCTAGGCTAATTAAGAAGAAAAAAGAGAAGATCCAAATAAACACAATTAGCAGTTACTAAGGGAATGTTACTACTGACCCCATAGAAACAAAAACAACCATCAGAAACTACTATGAACACCTCTACGCAAACAAACTAGAAAACCTAGGTGTGATGGATATATTCCTGGACACATGCACCCTCCCAAGACGCAGCCAAAAAGACACAGATTCCCTGAACAGACCATTAACGAGCTCCAAAATTGAATCACTAATAAATAGCCTACCAACCAAAAAAAGCCCAGGACCTGATGGAGACACAGCCAAATTCTACCAGATGTACAAAAAAGACCTGGTACCATTCCTACAGAAACTATTCCAAAAAATTGAGGAGGAAGGACTTCTCCCCAACTCATTCTATGGGGCCAGCACCACCTTGATCTAAAATCTGACAGAGAAACAGCAAAAAAAGAAAACTTCAGGCCAATATCTTTGATGAACATTGATGCAAAAATCCTCAACAAAATACGTGCAAATCAAATCCAATAGCACATCAAAAAGCTAATCCACCACGATAAAGGAGGCTTCATCCCCAGGATGCAAGGCTGGTTCAACATATGAAAATCAATGAATGTGATTCATCACATAACCAGAACTAAAGACAAAAGCCATATGATTATCTGAATAGGCTTTTGATAAAATTCATCATCCCATCATGTTAAAAATTCTCAATAAACTAGGTATTGAAGGAACATACCTCAAAATAAGAGATATCTATGAGAAACCCACAGCCAACATTATATGAAATGGGCAAAAGCTGGAAGCATTCCCCTGAAAACCGGCACAAGACAAGGATGCCCTCTCTCACCACATCTATTCAACATAGTATTGGAAGTCCTAGCCAGAGCAATCAGGCAAGAGGAAGAAATAAAGGGCATCCAAATAGGAAGAGAGGAAATCAAATCACCTATTTGCAGATGACATGATTCTATATCTAGAAAACCCCATAGTCTGAGCCCAAAAGCTCCTTCAGCTGATAAACAACTTCAGCAAAGTTGCAGGATACAAAATCAATGTACAAAAATCACTAGCATTCCTACAGACTGACAACAACCAAACTGAGAGCCAAATCAGAATGGCCATCCCATTCAAAACTGCCACACACACACAAATACCTAGGAATACAGTTAATCAGGGAGGTGAAAGAACTCTACAATGAGAGTTACAAGACACTGCTGAAAGAAATCAGAGATGACACGCAAATAAATGGAAAAACATCCCATGCTGGTGGAAAGGAAGAATCAACATCATTAAAATGGCTATACAGCCCAAAGCAATTTATAGATTCAATGCTATTCCTATCAAACTACCAAAGGCATTCTTCACAGAACTAGAAAAAATTATTTAAAAATTTTTATGGAACCAAAAAAGAGCTCAAATAGCCAACACAATATTAAGCAAAAAGAACAAAGCTGGAGGTATCATGTTACCTGACTTCAAACCATACTACAAGGCTACAGGGACCAAAACAGCATAGTACGAGTACAAAAACAAGCATGTAGACCAGTAGAATAGAATAGAGAGCCCACAAATAAGGCCACACATCTATGACCATCTAATCTTTGACAAAGCTGACAAAAATAAGCCAAGGGGAAAAGACTCCCTATTCAAAAAATGGTGCTGAGATAACTGGCAAGCTATATGCAGAAGATTGAATCTGGACCCCTTCCTTATACCACATAAAAGAATAAACTCAAATGGATTAAAGACTTAAATGTAAAACCCAAAACTATAAAACCCCTGGAAAACAACCTAGGCAATACCATCCTGGACCTAGGAACGGGCAAAGAATTCCTGACAAAGACACCAAAAGCAATCGCAACAAAAGCAAAAACTGACAAATGGGATCTAATTAAATTTAAGAGCTTCTGCACAGCAAAAGAAACTATCAACAGAGTAAACAGACAACCTACAGAATGGGAAAAAAAATCTGTCTTAATCAGATGCATAGTTGGCAAAAATGGAGATTCAGGAGAAAGTCCAGCATCCACAAGGAACTTAAACAACGTTGTAAGAGAAAAACAAACAACCCCATGAAAAAGTAAACAAAAGACATGAACAGATACTTCTTAAAAGACATACATGTGGCCAAGAAGCATATGAAAAAAAGCTCAATATCACTGATCATTAGAGAAATGCAAATCAAAACCACAATGAGATACCATCTCACACCAGTCAGAATGGCTATTATTAAAAAGTCAAAAAATAACAGATGCCAGAGAAGTTGTGGAGACCCTGATACATTGTCAGTGGGAGTGTAAATTTGTTCTACCATTGTGGAAAGCAGTATAGCGTTTCCTCAAATAACTAAAAGCAGGGCTACCATTTGACGCTGCAATACCATCACTGGGTATACACTCAGAGGAAGAATATCTACCATAATGACACAGGCAGGTGAATGTTCACTGCAGTACTGTTCACAACAGTAAAGACATGGAATCAACCTAAATGCCCATCAATGACAGACTGGATAAAGAAAATGTGGTACATACACACCATGGAATATTACGCAGCCATAAAAAATGAGATCATGTCTTCTGCAAGAACATGGATGAAGCTGGAGGCTATCATCCTTAGCAAACTAACACAGTAACTGAAAAACAAATACTGCATGTTCTCACTTATAAGTGGGAGCTAAATGATGAGAACTCATGAACATAAAGAAAGGAACAACAGACACTGGGGTCTACTTAAGAGAGGGAGGTGAGGAGGAGGGCAATTAGCAGAAAAGATGACTATTGGGTACTGAGCTTGATACCTGGGTGATGTAATAATATGTACAACAAACCCTGTGACACATGTTATCTATGTAGCAAACCTACACACGTATCCCCAAACCTAAAATAATTTTTTAAAAAAAGGAATAAGCAGGAAAAAAAAAAGAATACTAAAGCCCTCCCCATCATAGTGTAAATAATGAATAATTACAAAATGAAACTTTCCTCCTGAAAATTAGCTTTGTTATATCATATGAAATAATATTAATAATTCCAAAGAAAAAAAAAAGTCAGAGTGTCTTCCTGCCTCCAAATGACTGTACCACCTGCCTAAGAATGGTTCTTAACCAGGCTGAAATTATAAACATAGAATTCAGAATCTGGATGGCAAAGAGAATCATCAAGATTCAGGAGAAAGCTGAAACCCAATCCAAGGAATCTAAGGAATCCAATAAAATAATACAAGAACTTAAAGATGAAATAGTCATTTTAAGAAGGAACCAAACTGATCTGATAGAGCTGAAAAACTAAAAGAATTTCATAATACAATCAGAAGTGCTGAGAAAAGAATAGACAAAACTGAGGAAAGAATCTCAAAGTTCAAAGACCAATTCTTTGAATGAACTCAATCAGACAAAAATAAAGGCAAACGAATAAAAAGAATGAACAAAATCTCCAAAATATATGGGATTATGTAAACAGACCAAACATATGACACATTGGCATCCCTGAAAGAGAGAGACATGAGAAAGCAACTTAGAAAACATAATTAAAAATTATGAAAATTTCCCTAACCTCACTGGGGAGGTAGACATTCAAATTCAGAAACTGCAGAGAACCCCTGTAAGATGCTATTCAAGACAACCATGCTGAAGACAAATAGTCATCAGATTCTCCATGGTCAAAGTGAAAGAAAAAATCTTAAAGGGAGCTAAAAAGAAGGGAGAGGTCACCTACAAAGGGAACCCCATCAGGCTAACAGCTGACCTTTCAGCAGAAATCCTACAAGCCAGAAAAGATTGGGGATCTTTATTCAGCATTCTTAAAGAAAGGAAATTCTAATCAAGAATTTCATATCCAGCCAAACTATGCTTCATAAGTAAAAGAGAAATAAAATCCTTTTCAGATAAGCAAATACTAAGGGAATTCACTACCACCAGACCTGCCTTATAAGAGGTCCTTATGGAAGCACTAAATATGAAAATGAAAGCCATTACTGGCCACCACAAAAACAAACACACTAAAGTACACAGACCATTGACACCATAAAGCAACTACACAATTAAGTCTACATAACAAGCAGCTAACAGCATAACAGGATCAAATTTTCACATATCAATACTGACTGAATGTAAATGGACTAACTACACCACTTAAAAGACACAGAGTGGCAATTTGAATAAAGAAACAAGACCTAACTACATACTACCTTCAACAGACCCCTCTCACATGCAATGACACCCACAGACTCAGAGTAAGGGATAGAGAAAAATCTAGCAAGCAAACAGAAAAGAAAAAAGAGACAGATTGCTCTTTTAATTTGAGATAAAACAGACTTGAAAGCAACAATAATCAAAAGACTAAGAAGGGCATCAAATAATGATAAAGGGTTCAATTCAACACGAAAACTTTAACTACCCTAAATATACATGCATCAAACATTGGAGCACCCAGATTGATAAAATAAGTTCTTAGAGACCTACAAAGGGACTTAGATAACCACACAATAATAGTGGAAGACCTCACCTCGACACCCACTGACAGTACTAGACAGACCATCAAGGCACAAAACTAACAAAGATATTCAGGACCTAAACTTAACATTTGACCAAATGGCCCTAACAGATATCTACAGAACACTGCACTCAACTACAACAGAATATACATTCTTCTTATCTGCACATGACACATACTGTAATATTGACCACACACTCAGCCATAAAGGAATTCTCAACAGATTCAAAAAAAAAAACAAAACTGAAATTATACCACACTCTCAACCACAGTACAAGAATAGATCTCTCAAAATCATATAATTATGTGGAAATTAAACAATCTGTTCCTGAATGACTTTGGGTAAACAATGAAATTAAGACAGAATTCGATAAATTTTTTGAAACTAATGAAAACAAAGAAATGACATACCAGATTCTCTGAGACAGAGCTAAAGCAGTCTTCAAAGGAAAGTTTATAGCACTAAACACCTACATCAAGTAGTTAGAAAGATCTCAAATTAACAACCTAAAATCACACCTAGAGCAACCGAAAAAAACAAAAGTAAACTAACCCCAAAGCTAGCAGAAGAAAAAACCAAAATCAGAGCTGAACTGAACAAAACTAAGACATGAAAAATGATACAAAAAGTCAATGAAACCAAAATGTGGTTCTCTGAAAGAATAAATAAGATTGACAGACCACTAGCTAGACAAATAAAGAAAAAAGGAAAGAAGTCCAAATAAACACAATCAGAAATGACAAAGTGAACATTACAACTGACCCCACAGAAAAAAAAAAAAAAAAAAAACTCTTGGAGACTGTTATGAACACCTCTACCTACACAAACTAGAAATCTTAGAGAAAATGGATAAGTTCCTCAAAACATACAACCTCCCAAGTTTGAATCAGAAGGAAATTGAAACCCTGAACATACCAATAGTGAATTTCAAAATTGATTCAGTAATAAAAAGCCTACACCCAGAAGAAGCCCTGGAAAAGACAGATTGACAGCCAAATTCCACCCGACATATAAAGAAGAGCTGAAACCAACCCTACTAATAAACTATTCCAAAAAATGAGAGGGGACTCCTTATCAAATCATTCTATGAAGCTAGCATCATTCTGATACCATAACTTTGTAGAAACACAACAAAAAAAAGAAAACTTTAGACCAATATCCCTGATGAATATAGATGTAAAAATCCTCAACAAACACTAGCACACCAAAACCGCAGCACATCAAAAACCTAATCTACCATGATCAAAATGGCTTTATTCCTGTTATACAAGGTTGGGTCAACATATGTAAATCAGTAAATATGATTCAACACATAAACAAAACTAAAAACAAAAACCATATGATCATCTCAACAGATGCAGAAAAGGCTTTCGATAAAATTTAACATCACTTCGTGTTAAAAATTTTCAACAAACTAGACATTGAAGGAACATACCTTAAATAAAAAGAGCCAGTTATGACAAACCCACAGCGAACATCATACTAAATAGGCAAAAGCTGGAGGCATTTCCCTTGAAAACCAGAACAAGACAAGCATGCCCACTCTCACCACAACTATTCAACATAGTACTGGAAATTTCAGCCAAAGCAATTAGGCAAGAGAAACAAATGAAAGGCATCCAAATTAAAAGGAAGTCATACTATCTCTGTTCACTGATGATGATTCTATACTTATAAAACCCCATGCTCTCTACCCAATGGTTCCTAGATCTGATAAACAACTTCTACAAAGTTTCAGGATACAAAATCAATGTCAAAAAAATCAGTAGCATTTCAGCAATAACATCCAAGCTGAGCGCCAAATCAAGAATGTAATCCCATTCACAATAGCCACAAAAGAAATAAAATATCTAGGAATACAGCTCAACAGGGAGGTGAAAGATCTCTACAATGAGAATTACAAAATGTTGCTGAAGAAATCAGAAACAACACAAATGGAAAGATATCCTTACTCATGGATAGGAAGAATCAATATTATTAAAATGGCCATGCTGCTCAAAGCAATTTACAGATTCAATGCTACTCCTATCAAGCTACCAATGACATTTTTCACAGAACTAGAAAAAATATCTAACATTCATATGGAACTGAAAAACAGCCTGAATACCCAAAACAATCCTAAGCAAAAAGAAAAAAGCCACAGGCATCACACTATCTGACTTCAAACTATACTACCAGGCTACAGTAACCAAAACAGCATGGTACTGGAAAAAAAAAAAAAAAAACACACATAAAACAATGGAGCAGAATAGAGAACCCAGAAGTAAAGCCACACACCTAAAACCATCTGATCTTTAACAAAGTCAACAATAAGCAATGGGAAAAGGACTCCCTATTCAGTAAAGAGTGCTGGGATAACTGCCTAGCCATATGCAGAAGATTGAAACTGAACCCTTTCCTTTTACCATACACAAAAATCCATTCAAGATGGATTAAAGACTTACATGTAAAGCCTAAAACTATAAAAACTCTAAAAGAAAATCTAGGCAATACCATTCTGAATCTAGGACCTGGCAAAGATTTCATATGAAGACTCCAAAAGCAACTGCAACAAAAACAAAAATTGAAAAGAAAGACCTAATTAAACTAAAGAGACTCTACTCAGCAAAAGAAACTATCAACACAGTAAACAGACAACCTACAGAATGGGAGAAAACATTCACAAACTATGCATCCCACAAAGGTCCCATAGCCAGGATCTATAAGGAACTTAAACAAATTAACAAGCAAAAAAACCCATAAAAAATGGGCAAAGGACATGAACAGACAATTCTCAAAACAAGATATACAAATGGACAACAAGCATATGAAAAAATGCTCAACATCACTGAGCTTTAGACAAATGCAAATCAAAACCAAAATAAGAACCATCTCACAACAGTTGGAATGGCTATTATTAAAAAGTCAAAAAATAACAGCTGCTGATGAGGTTGTGGAGAAAAGTGAATGCTTATACAGTGGTGGGGGGAATGTAAATTTCAGCCACTGTGGAAAGCAGTTTGGAAATTTCTAAAGAACCTCAAACAGAAAGAACTGCCATTCAACTCAACAATCCCATTCCTGGGTACATACCCAAAGAAATATAAATCATTCTAATAAAAAGACAACATGTACACATATGTTCATTGCAGCACTATTCAAAACAGCAAAGACATGGAATCAACCTACATACCTATCAATAGTGGACTGAACAAAGAAAATGTGGCACATATACACCATGGAACACCACACAGCCATAAAAAAAGAATAAAATCATGTCCTTTACAGCAACATGGATGGAGCTTCACATTATCCTATGTGAATCAATGCAGAAAAAAAAAAAACACATGTTCTCTCTTATACATGAGAGCTAAACATTAAGTATACATGGACAAAGAAGGAAACAGTACACAGTGGGGTCTACTTCAGGGTGGAGGTTGGGAAGAGGATGAGAACTGAAAAACTACCTATCGGGTCACTGCACATGTACCCCCTGAACTAAAATAAAAGTTGGAAAGGAATAAAAATTTAAAAATGAAATAAAATCTACTCTCTTAGCAATTTCCAAGTAAAACATAAATAATCTGACATGAAGAAATGGAAATATACAGTAATGCTTTGCTTTGATGGTCTTCACAGTGTTATTTTCTCTGAAGCAAAAATTATCTCAATTATGTATATTACAAAAGAGATCATTTCCTCCAAATGGAGACAACAAACAATATTAGAGAAAGCAGCATAGCACTTCTGTCTCTAATTTCTCTGTAACTTAGCTGTGAAACCTTGAGTAAGTCAGTCATCTGCCATCTCATCTGTAGTAAATTAATCAATTTTAATTTGCCAAGGAGTTATAAGTAAAATTGTGATACAATTTTTCATTCATTAAACTAAAGCAAAGTAATTGATTTAAATGAGCTTTATAACTGAAATAGCTCAATGTAGCACCCCCAAGAGTATCTAATAAATTATGACAGTGTACAAAACATTCAATAGTTAAAAAAAAAAAAAAAAAGACGTCGTTACCTTGAACTTATAGGCAATTGGACATCCTGGATTATTAAAAATGCCCTTCCTTCTTAACAGATTATATTTAAAAAATTTTTTACAGTTTTGGACATTGTTAAATTATACACTCAAATTACTCAATTGAACTCATTATGAATAGAAATTATATGGCACATGATCTGAACAACTTCGCTTATTCCTATAGAAATGTATACAGTGCACACCTTCCAAACACTCACTGTTGAGCTATATGGACTAACATACATTATTTGATATACAGTAGATCTTACTGGATTACTCAGGGCCAACTGTCTCAATTCAGAACCACACGCTGAGATGAAGCTGGCGATTTGCACTCCCTCATTCTACCCTCCACCCCATGCCAATCTGTAGAGCTATATTACTTTTTTTCATTTTGATGCTGGGTCCCCTCTCCTCTGCTGTCGGTTCTGGGGCTCATGATCCATCACTATTACTGATCTTTGCCACTCTCCATCTAGTGAAATCAAACTGCTACACTGATATCTAACACATCTTTTCTGTTTCTTCATCATTTTTTGGCTCTTCTGGTCCCTGCTCTTCTCAGCAGGAACCAGAACACATCTTTTCTGTTTCTTCATCCTGTTTGGCTCTTCTGGTCCCTGCTCTTCTCAGCTACAAAACGAAAGACATCTACTACACAGGCACAGTCAGCCATTTAATATACTCCTTTTCTTCTAATTAAAAAGAAAAAAAAAATCAAAACAGGCCAGGATAGTCTTTGGCTTTCTGAACTGTTTTCATGGCAATTTGAACCAAAAGTTTCATTTATTATTATAGAAGATGGTGTATGTTTTTTTTTTTTATTTCTAAGTTCAGAGTTACTACAGATACCTGGTCAACAGACAAATTGAGAGTTTTTACAATTATAGGATTAAAGAGTTAAAATGCAATAAAAGTCATGGTGGCTGCCTTCTTAACCCTTAAAAACTCCACCAAATAAATCTCCAAAAATTTTTATTAAATCATATCTTAAAATAAATTCATAGAACTCCAAAAATATATACCAGTGGTCAAAAAGGACATGAAAAGATGCTTAACATCACCAATCATTAGGGAAGTGCAAATTAAAACCACAGAGAGATACTACTTTACACCCATCCGGATCGCTATTATCAAAAAAACAAAAAATGTATTTGGCAAGGATGTGGAGAAATGTTGGTGAGGATGTGGAGAAATGTTGGTGAGGATGTGGAGAAATTGGACTCCTTTGCATTGCTGGTGGGAATGTAAAATGAGGTGGCTGCTGTGGAAAACAGTGTGTCAATTCCTCGAAAAAAAAGTATACATATAGACATATATACATGTAAAATTTCCATGTGATCTAGCAATTTCCCTTCTGGAGAGATATCGAAAAGAAAGGAAAGCAGAGAACTGAACAGATATTTGTACTCTCATGTTCATAGCAGCATTATTCACAATAACCAAAGGATGGAAACAACCCAAGCATCCATGGATGAATGAATGGATAAACAAAATGTATTAACAGCATATGCACACAATGGATAATTGTATTTCACCTTAAAAAGAACATTCTGACACATGCTACAACATGGATGAACCTTGGAGACATTATGCTAAGTGAAATAAGCCAGTCACAAAAGGTCAAATAGTGCATGATTCCACTTATATGAGGTACCTAGAGTAGTCAAATTCATAGAGGCAGAAAGTAAACTGGCAGTTGTCAGGGGCTGAAGGTAACAGAAAACGAGGTGTGAGTGTTTAATAGGTATGAAGTTTCACTTGGGGATGATGAAAAACTTCTGAGTGAAAAATAAAGTTGGCATAGTACAGGGACATACTCCATACTTAGTTACCAATGACTACTGTGCAAACCCAATCTGACTCTAAAAACAGAGACAGTACAAGTTGTATACAACTGAGTAAACAGTGCTTACTCTTGTTAGAGCTCAATGAAGAGCACAGAAACATCTCTACGTATCTACAGACACCAGATTCTCCTCACCGAGGTCTGTCTAGGAAAGCTGAGAAAAATAAACTGTAAATAAATAAAATCCCTCATGCCACCAAATCACGGAATAAATATTCATTCTTGAGATTGTTAAGTACTGCTGCCTCCATGCCTACATCCTTGCTATTCCAAAATATATCAAACACGCTCCTGTCTCAGTGCCTTTGTACTAGGCCAACTCATTCCTCAATACTCGCGGAGCTCACTGCCTCATTTCATTCAGATCTCCACTCAAGTGTTCCCTTATCAGAGAGGCTGAGCTTACCACCCTATCTAAAATAGCATCCTCTATCATTCTCTTTCCCCTTAATTTATTTTTCTCTATACCTCTTTTTTTTTTTTTTTTTTCTGGAGACGGAGTCTCGCTCTGTCACCCAGGCTGGAGTGCAGTGGCATGATGTCGGCTTACTGCAACCTCCGCCTCCCCAGGTCAAGCAATTCTCCTGCCTCAGCCTCCAGAGTAGCTGGGAATACAGGCGCACGCCACCACACCCGGCTAATTTTTTTGTATTTTAGTAGAGACAGGGTTCACCGTGTTGCCCAGGCTGGTCTCAACTCCACAGCTCAGGCAATCCGACCGCCTCGGCCTCCCAAAATGCTAGGATTACAGGCGTGAGCCACCGCGCCCAGCCTTTCTCTATACCTCTTAATCACTACTTATTATATATTTACTTGTTAATTATACTTCTCCATCCACTAGAATGTAAGTTCCAGGAACAAAAGGACTTTCTATTTTGTTCACTGCAGTCTTCCCAGCACCTGAACACTATCTGGCACACTGAAGGTTGCCTGTAAATACTTGCTAAATGAATAAACAGGTGGATGCTCATGGTTTCATAGATAATATTTCCCTCTTGGCCTTGGTACTATTTATTCTACCATATGGAGCAGCCATAACCTGAAAGCATCCAGAGCATTCTTAACTTTTCAGCGTAGGGTTCACTGGTTAAGTGGAAGTAAGGCCTAGTTGAAAATTCTGAAAGAAGCCTGGTACCAGCAGTGTCACTGAGGCCTTAATGAAGCAGATCCAAAAATACTCTCTTACTCAGTTTCTACATTCGCTAAATGTATACAGTGTAACTGTCCCTTGCTTTGTAGGATAAAGAATACACCTTATCAATGAGATATTTGTTATGCAGTATATGGCATGCGTTAATGCAAACAATGTCATTTAAAAATCGCATTGATATTTTGATAAATATACAACGCACTTGCAGACAAAAATCAGAGAATTTTTCCCTCTACAGCTTTTTTGAGGATTTGGGAGAAATGGACAAATACAACAACACTGCATGTCATTAAATACAGTATATCCAAACACAAATAACGAGTTTCTTGGCCCAACAGATACAGACCCTGGAGCACTATAAGAATATGTTAAACACCTGGATGAGGGAAAGAGAAGACTGCTTCCAAAACATACTTACTTTATTTCAAAGTCAAAAGTATTCAACACTTAATTCATACTGCATCCCAGAGAAACGTCCCAACCCGCGCCCATGCATGTTACAAGTTTTGAGAGCATTTTATAACTGCACTTTAATCCCTCTGCAGTGAATGACTTCTGGTAAAGCGCTGGCAGTTAATAATACTTTTTGTAGGAAAAAAAAAATTAATACAACAACCACAATACCTCCACTCGCAAGAAAGCGGAGGAGGGCCCATTACTCTGTCTCCAGGGACTCCCAGAATCCTGTACGACCCGACATAAGGAAAGTCATCCAGGGAACACACGTGTCGCTCCCCCCCTAGAGGGTGGAAATGGAACATGGGACCTTCCCATCAGCGGGGGCCCAGACACAAGTCAGAGGTGTCCGCAGGGAACGCAGCGTGGTTCCAGACAGCCTCGGTCCCCAGGGCCAGCGACCCCCGCCTGAGACCGACCCAGGCCAGCCCCCTCCTGATTACGACCCGGGCCTGCCCCCGGAGCTCACATCCCCGCAAACGGCAGTCCTACCTGAGCTCTGCCCCCAGCTACAGGGCTGAGGGGGCAGGCGGGAGGAGGCGTGGCCTTCCAGTTCGCCAGTCGAACTCCCTCGTGCGGTTGTTATGACTTTCCCTCTCGGGATCCGCGCCCCGACCAAGTTCGAGTTGCACTTCCGGGGTCTGCAGGAGACTTACACGTCATTACGCACGCGACGGTAGCGGCTGCGACAACCCAGAAACGGGCGCGGCGCGGGCCCCGGGTAGGTTCCTGTAGTACTAGGTGGACTGCAGAGAGAGGCCCGCGTGAATTAAGTGTAGTTCTTTTATGCACTGGCGGACTCTGGTCGCCCTTCCTTGTGAAGGCTGCCTGGGTAGCCGTAGAGGACGAGGCCACTCTAAAGCCTCGTTTTCCCAGCGGAATTTTAACCATTCTGAGGATATCCTTACAGCCAGTTCCCCACTCCCCTACTCAGAGTGTGTCAGACTTTACCCTGTCCATTCAACTCCAGAAAAACTGGGAGGTCTAGATTCGGAAGATTAAATGTACCTTTGAATTATGACATGTAAAATAGGAAGTTAATACTAGCATCCTAATGACAAAAGTTTTCTCGTTATCATACTTGACTCAAATGGGAATCTTACGGATATTAATGTTTTTTCCAGAAACAGGTTTGAAAGGTATTTCAAGGATAAATCTGGGGAAAGGGATGGGAGCAACTGATTTTTAATTTTTAGATAGTACTCTCAGCGCATTTATTTAGTCCAAAACTGTTAATTTAATGAATTAGGCTAAACTAGACGCTGGGGTAACAAAGCTGAGTTAGATATCCTCTCCTCTGAGGCAGCTAAAGAGAAGGAAAATCTGGTGGCTGACAAGTAAACCAACAGTTACGTTCTTCAGAGAGGAGATCCCAGACTCTCTAAAGTATACTTCACTTCCACACTGTTTGTACTTCTTAATCTCCACTCCTTTCTTGTTTCCTTCATAAAAGTAGAATGCTATTCATTTATTTATTTGCAAATGTACCCTGCCCCCCTAAAATGTAAACTCATTGATGGTAGTGACATTATCTTGTCTTTTTAATGTATCCTCAACCATACAACAGTGCCTGTCCACAATGTACACAGTAAATATTTATTGAATGACTGAATGATCACAGTGGTAAATACTAGATTGGGGAAATTTAGAAAAGTGTATAGGACAAGAAGAAAGTGCTGTAAGTAAGTGGTGGTAGATAAGGAGCATTAAAAGGTGAGAGAATCCACTGGAGTTAGCCAGAACTGAGTACCTGGATGAATCTCAGGCATTGCAAGACTGTTAGGGCTTCATTTCCAGAAAGAACTCAAATGGTTTGTAGAGTGACACCTTATACTGAAGAGGAAGGCAACAGCCAGATTCTGAAAAGCTTTCTATGTCATGCTGAGTAATTTGATTTTCTGCTGCAGACAATTGGGGAAACTGAAGGATTGTTGAACAGAGGAGGGAAACATTTTTATTTTGGTGGACTTTTGCAACAGTGACAGATTATATTAAAAAGATAAGGCTCCCAAAAATGTGTAATGCCAGTTTAACCATGAGAAAAACATCAGACAAAATACCTGACCGCTACTACTCCAAACAGTTAAAGTCATGAAAAACAAGGAAAGTCTGAGAAACTGTCTGAGCCAAGAGGAGCCTAAAGAGACCAACTTTAATGTGGGATCCTGAAACAGAAATAGAACGTAAGTGAGAAAACTAGTGAAAATTGAATAAAAAGAGTAAAATTCCATTAAGAGAATATACTAATGTTTACATAAAATATGGAGATTGGTCAAAAGATGAGTGATATGACCTTTGAATATTTCCAGGATAGAGGCCCACTCAAGGGTTAGGGGAATGTACTTTGTTCAGTAGTAAACTACTACTGAACAAACACATGGGTGCTTCAGCCTACAATTCCAGCTGGACTTACATGGGAATGAATGAGCCTTCAGATTGTTCCTATCATTGAGTCTTTCATCTGGGGTCCAAAATTTCATAAAGCAGAGACGAGCCATCCCCACTGTGCCCAGTTCTGAATTCCTGACCCACAGAAACAATTAGAGATCATGAAAATGATTCTTGTTACTTTAAGCCAGTAAATTTTGGAGTGATTTGTTTTTCAGCAAAAGAAACCAATATGCTGTATGACAACAGCCAAAGAGTAAATATCCTTTCAAGTCCAATCCTGCCTAAGATGTCAAAATCAAGAATGAGGAGGTTGTGTGCTGAAACAGAGTGAGTCCTTTTCTCTCCTTACTCTACCCTAAGTGGTAAACTCCTGCCTCAGCTGACCACAAAAATATCTTCTGCAAATCTGTGAGGAGAAAGGAGGGAAAGCAACAAAAATTGTGTGTGGGCTTAGATGTTTTGTTAGAATTACAACAGCTCATGTGTAGCTTAGCAGAAACCATTACAATGATTACTACACAATATAGTACAAAAATTTCCCCTCATTTTAACCATAGTCATCTAAACTGTACAAGTTAGTTTATTTATAGTTTTAATTTATACATCTCTAGGGAAGCCAGAAACTTCAGTTTCTCTCCCCACCTCTCTTCTCTTGCACTTCAAAATCCTACTAAGATAAGGAAAAAGGAAAGGAGATTTGTTCCCTCCTGGCTAACAGATTGTCCATCTTTGATCACTAGGATGATCAAATAAATGTCCCTATACCATATTTTGCATATCCTCCTCCTATTCTAGACCACTTCCTTGGGCATCTGTCTTTTTATCAATCTACTCCCACCCTTCACATCAAATGATTTCAGTGACATACAGCAGACAGACACCTCCAAAAATACTATCAAGACTACATGTTGTTCATTTAAGTTAAAAATAAAATTTAAACCTACTTATCATGACTAGGACTCCGTGCCAACAATTTGGCAGCTCAAGAAAATCCATTAAGGAAAATATTCTTAATTAGATGCTAAGGGCAAAGCTCTGTCCAAACTAACCAACTCTATTAGAATGAGGTCTGGATTCTGACTTAAATTTGGAGAATCAAGTAACATTCCTGCCCTTGCTCAAGCCCAAGCAGGTATGTGCTGTGGTTTGAATGTTTTCTCTAAAAATTCATGCATTGGAAACATAATTGCCATTGTAATAATATTAAGAAGTGAAGCCTTAAAGAGGTGATTTAGGCGATAGGGACTGTGCCCTCATAAAAGGATGAATGCCATTATTGTGGGAGTGGGTTAGTTATCATGGGAGTGGGCTCCTGATAAAAGGATAAATTTGGCCCCCATTTTCTCTCTGTCTTGTGCACTCTCACTACTCTGTCTCACCCTCTCTCCCTATGTGATGCTTTCTGCCACAGGATGACCTTCATGAGATGCAGCCTCTGGATCTCGGACTTCCCCAGCCTCCAGAACTGTAAGCCAAATGAATCTCTTTGTTTATAAATTACCCAGTGTGTGGTATTCTTACAGCAGCAGAAAATGGACTAAGACAGTATGTGTGAAGTGTGGCATAGTAATTACAACAAGTTCTGCCTTCTAGATTCAGTTTATATTCAAAGCCCCAAAAGTAGGATCATATAACCAAATAATTTCTGATGACCCCTCCAACAAAATGATTATTACTTGAAATCAACCCCCTATCACTTGTACTTTCCATCTAGATGCTGGGGACACAAAGCTGAGTTAGACCCAAGAACACCCTTTTCATTATGCCTGGAATTTTTTTAAAATGAGAAAAGGTAACATATCAGTGTTCAAAACATACTTTAAGAGAATTTCAAACAAAAAAAACATAAAATAGCCTCTAGTTTGTGATGAAGACAATTTGTAGGTTGATATATTTACCTAGAGTTAGACAACCTGTGAGGTTTGAGGGCACAGTCTCTAAGGCGTCCCTGATTTCTGACACCAACTGCAAGTTTGGAGGGTTCCCAGAAACACCCTCAGGTTTGAAATTTTGCTAGAAGGTCTCACAGAACTCACTGAAAGCTGTTATCTTTACAGTTACCATTTATTACAAGGAAAGAATACAGACTAACATCAGCCAAGGGAAGAAGCACGTAAGGCAGAGTCCGGAAGGGTACCAAACACAGCGCTTTTGCTGTACTCTTCCATTATTTGCTGTACTTTCCCAGTGGAGTCAAGACATGTTACCCTCCCAAAATCCATGCATGACAATATGCAATGTAGAATTGCCAGTAACCCTTTTCCTGTTTGCCCTAAGAATACTCGCGAGTGGCACTTGCAGCTGCAGCATTTACCTTGAGATTACTTTGCTGATATTGTTTGGTGTGTCCCCACCCAAATTTCATGTTGAATTCCCATGTGTTGTGGGAAGGACCCATGGGAGGTAATTGAATCATGGAGGCAGATCTTTCCCTGCTCTTCTTGTAATAGTGAATAAGTCTCACGAGATCAGATAGTTTTAAAATGGAAGTTTCCCTGCACAAGTTTCTCTTCTCTTGTCTGCTGCTGTTTGAGATGTACCTTTCAACTTCCTCCGTGATTGTGAGGCCTCCCCAGCCATGTGGAACTGTAAGCCCATTAAACCTCTTTCTTTTGTAAATTGCCCAGTCTTGAGTATGTTGGATCTGTTTGGAGGGCTCTGAAGAAGACAGAAAAATGTGGGAAAGTTTGGAACTCCCTAGAGGCTTGTTGAATGGCTTTGACAAAAATGCTGATAATGATATAAACAATGAAATCCAGGCTGAGGTGGTCTCAGATGGAGATGAGGAACTTGTTGGGAACTGGAGCAAAGGTGACTCTTGTTATGTTTTAGCAAAGAGACTGGTAGCATTTTGCCCCTGCCCTAGAGATTTGTCAAACTTTGAACTTGAGAGACATGATTTAGGGTGTCTGGCAGAAGAAATTTCTAAGCAGCAAAGCATTCAAGAGGTGACTTGGATGCTGTTAAAAGCATTCAGTTTAAAAGGGAAACAGAGCATAAAAGTTTGGAAATTCTGTAGCCTGACAATGTAGAAAAGAAAATCCCATTTTTTGAGGAGAAACTCAAGCTGGCTGCAGAAATTTGCATAACTAATGAGGAGCTGAATGTTAATCACCAAGACAATGGGGAAAATGTCTCCAGGGCATGTCACAGACCTTTGTGGCAGCCCCTCCCACCACAGGCCCAGAGGTTTAGGAGGAAAAAATGGTTTTGTGGGCGGGGCCCAGGGTCCCTCTGCTGTGTGCAGTCTAGGGACTTGGTGCCCTGCATCCCAGCCACTCCAGCCATAACTAAAAAGGGTCAAGGTACAGCATGGGCTTTTGCTTCAGAAGGTAGAAGCCCCCAAGCCTTGGCAGCTTCCACATGATTTTGAGCCTGTGGATGCACAGAAATCAAGAATTTAGGTTTGGGAACCTCCACCTAGATTTCAGAGGATGAGTGGAAATGCCTGGATGCCCAGGCAGAAGTTTGCTACAGGGGTGGGGCCCTCTGGGAGAAACTCTGCTAGGGCAGCATGGAAGGGAAGTATGGGGTCAGAGCCCCCACACAGAGTCCCTACTGGGGCACTGCAGAGGGGAGCTTTGAGAAGAGAGCCACTGTCTTCAGACTCCGGAATGGTAGATCCACTGACATCTTGCACCGTGTGCCTGGAAAAGCTGCGAACACTCAACGCCAGTCCATGAAAGCAGCCAGGAGGGAGACTGTACTCTGCAAAGCCACAGGGACTGAACTGCCCAAAACCTTGGGAACCCACCTCTTGCATCATCATAATCTGGATGTGAGACACAGAGTCAAAGGAGATCATTTTGGAGCTTTAAGATTTGACTGCTGGATTTTGGACTTGCCTGGGCCCAGTAACCCCTTTGTTTTGGCCAATTTCTTCCATTTGGAATGGCTGTATTTACCCAATGTCTGTACTCCATTGTATCTAGAAAGGAACTAACTTACTTTTAGGTTTACAGGCTCATAAACTGAAGGCACTTGCCTTGTCTTGGATGAGACTTTGGACTGTAGACTTTTGAGTTAATGCTAAAATTAAAAGTGAAGACTTTGGGGGACTGTTGGCTTGGTTTTGAAATAGGAGGACATGAGATTTGGGAGGGGACCAGAGGCAGAATGACATGGTTTGGCTGTGTCCACACCCAAATCTCATCTTGAATTCCCGTGTGTTATGGGAGGGACCCAGTGGAAGGTAACAGAATCATGAAGACAGGTCTTTCCCTGCTGTTACCATGATAGTGAATAAGTCTCATGAGATCTGATGGTTCTAAAAAGGAGAGTTTCCCTGCACACGTTCTCTTCTTTTTCTGCTGCCATGTGAGATGTGCCTTTCACCTTCCACCATGATTGTGAGGCCTCCCCAGCCATGTGGAACTGTAAGTCCATTAAACCTCTTTCTTTTGTAAATTGCCCAGTCCTTGGTATATCTTTATCAGCAGCATGAAAATGGACTAATGCATTTGTCATGAAGTATCTTGATTTTATTATTATTTTCATATCACTCTAGTATATCAACTTTTGAAACAAAAGACATTCTATTTATAGCATTCAAATTTTAGTAGTGGCATTTCCATTTGCAAATATAGTAATTCTCTATTGCTGAAAATGTCAAATCCTAGAAAACGAAGCATTCCTACATGTGATGTTAACATCATTCTCAAACAGTTGTTGGCTGAAGATTCAATTGATGAATACGATTTTTCTGAAAGAGATGATTCTGATGATTCAGACTATTCTGATGTTAGTTCCGTTTAGAAATAACTCCAAGAACAGTTTTCATATTTTATTTTTCACATAGAAAATCAGTCAGATTTTCTTCAGCCTCAAAGAGCATGTTTATGTAAAATTAAATGAGCACTGGCGGTGAGCTGCACTTATTTTCCTAAATGGGAATAGTTAGGGAAGCTCACGAGAGCTTCAACATTCAGAATTTTTGAGGGGCTCCATTGTGGAGGCATCACTGATCCATTGTCCATATGGAACTCAGTCTCCAGGTCAGATGATACACGACCCAAAGCCTCTAAGTCATGTGGTTGGTCTTTCTAGCATGGGGAGCCTCTACCCTAAAACTGCTGGACATAGCCCATCTCCCTAAACAAAGACACTTTTATCAGATATGATAGGTTATTTCCCAGAATCTGAGGCCACAGACCAGAACTCTCTTTAGGAAAGGCCAAATTCTTTACTATACAATATTTCACATGGACTCCTATATAAGTTTTATTTGGATGAGAGGTGGTAGGCAAAGGAAGAGAAATGGTAATTAAGTCTCTGTCATACTAGTCAAATCATCAGGAATAGGTGATTAGTTTTAAGTAGTATAAAGACCAGGCTTCTTCAGTTTAGCCCTATAGAACCTTTCCATTTTCTACTTAGTGTCTCTCCTTTAAATTTCTTCTCACCATTCCTTTATGAAAAGAGAGAATAAAATAGTGTGAGCTTTCTTGTGAGCTATGTAAAGATAAAACAACAAAGAGGAAATATGTAAAGGATAGGCTGTCTGACCCTGACCTTTTTCTGATCTCTTGAATAGTAATTGGATAGGTTGGAAACAGCTGTAGAAAGCTGTAGCTGCATCCCTAACAGAAATTTGGTTCTAAACTAAGTCTTTATGATAAAAATCCCTAATGATAAAAAATAATCATGAAAATCCCCTAAATGGCCCACAAAGTACAGAATATATGAAGTTATGCTTATACTCTAGATCTTTAGTTCTTATGCACACTTGAATGTGAGACTTCTGAAATAGTTTAAATGTTAGAGCTAAAGAAGAGTTTGTGTGCAGATATCTGAGAATTTAAACAATTCTGATAAATCCAGTGGGCAACTCGGTCTTTATTGTAACTATTCAGCAGCACTTAACACAATTTAACATCCTCCTTCTCAAAACTTGAAACACTTTCTTCATTTGACTTTTGTGAAATTACGGAGCTCTTTGATTTTCCTTTGCTGGATTTTTCCTGACCTCTAGATGTTAATGTGCCTAAGATGTGTTCCCTTCTTCATTGCCTTTATTCCTGAGGTTATCCCCTCCACTCCCTTCACTATTATATGGCATCACGATGCTGATGGCTTCCAAATATCCATATCCAGCCCTGATTTCTTTGATTTTCTTATTCATATATCTAACTTCTTATTCAACATATCTATTAAAATATTCAACATGCATTTCAAACTTCTTATTTTCTACCTCCAGAAGCTACTCCTATTGCATACCTCTTCATCTCACTAAATGACACATTGATTCTTACAATTGTTCAGGTTGTCCTTTGATTCTTTATCTCTCATATTTCACACATAATTCCTCAGGAAAATCTGTTGCCTCTCTCTTCAAAAGGTAACCTAAATCTATCCAATTCTCAGCATCTCTACTACAACCATTCTAGTCCACAATAGATGCTGTAATTTATTGTTCTGCATGCTTCTGTTTTTGCCTCCCTACAATCTAGTCTCCAATTGGCAGCTGTGGATATCTTCTAAAAATTCGTACCAGAACTTGTCGCTTCCCTGATCAAAATCTTTAACAAGTTTCCTTACTCAAATAGAATACAATCCAAAACCATTTCTATAAGCCTATAAAGTCCTGCATGATCTGGCCCTTCACTACCTCATGCCTCCACTGAGTCAGCAGATGGTAAAAGACTGTTTTGAAGGGATGGAGAAAGCACTTGGCCAATAACCTTGGAGTTTCATAAATGGCAGTCTCAAAGTCAAGTACCTGGCTCTTTCCTAAAAATATTTAAGGACGAGAGACTGACTGAGGGTACCTTTGATGACAGAGTAAGGAGATAAGAACTGTCATGTCTTCCCAACAGCTAGTGGACATGATCATACATGGATGGGTGTATTCGTTTTCTAGGCCTGCCATAACAAAGTATTTCAGACTGGGTGGCTTACACAACATAAATTCATTTTTTCATAGTTCTGAAGACTAGAAGTCCAAGATCAAGGTCATGGTAGGGCTGGTTCCTCCTGAGGACTGTGAGAGAGAATCTGTTCTGTGCTTTTCTCCTAGCTTCTGGTAGTTTGCTGGCTATCTTTGGTGTTCTTTGGATTGTAGATGCATCACCCAGATTTCTGCCTTTATCGTCACTTGGCATTTTCTCTGTGTGCTTGTCTCTGCATCAAAAGTTTTCCCTTTTATAGGAACAAAAGTCATATTGGATTCAGTCTCACCTTAATGACGTTATTTTAACTTGATTACCTCTGTGATGACATTAGTTCCAAATAAGGTCACATTCGGAGGTAGTTGGGGTTAGGAAAGACTTCACCATATCTTTTGTGGAAGATAAAATTCAACCCACAACACTGAAGTATAATTATTTTTTAAAAAGGAGAGAATCAAATCTACTAGAAAGAAAGAAGAAGCAAACCAGCCAGCAGAATGAGGTTGTGTGAAGCAAGCCACTAGAAGAGGAGATCCGTGGGAATTGTGAGATGCTGGCTGGGACATTCACCCCATGTACCAGGGAATGTCAGTGTTACAGTTCTTGAATTTTGGGTGAATCTCCAAAATTATACTAAAGTGCCTAATGACAGCACCAGTATTTAGGCATTTGCTACAGAGAGGACAACAATTCCAATTTATAATAGCCTTTTTCTCCCACCTCTGAGCCGACGCCAAAGGACCTCAAAGTAATAGGATGAGTGTAGGACAAGGGGAAGTAAAAGGTAGAGGAACTGAGACAAAAGAAATCATGGGCCAGGCCCAGTGGCTTACACCTGTTATCCCAGCACTTTGGGAGGCCAAGGCGGGAGCATCGCTTGAGCCCAGGAGTTCAAGATCAGCCTGGGCAACATAGAGTCTCTATAAAAATTTTAAAAAAAATTAAAAAAAATAATTAGCTGGATATGGTGGCACATGCCTATGGTCCCAGCTACTTGAGAGGCTGAGATGGGAGGATCATTTGGGCCCTGGAGCACAAGGCTGCAGTGAGCCCTGATTGTGCCACTGCACCCCAGCCTGCGCAACAGAGGGAAACCCTATCTCAAAAAAAAGAAGAAGAAAAAAGAAAAGAAAGAGAGAGAAAAGAAAAGAGAGATGATGTCCCCTTCTTTCCAGCATACTTGTGGGTCAGACCTATACTGGGAAAGGGACACTTTAAAGTAATTGGAAGTTTCCAATCCAGCTCATGTAAAGAGCCTAGAGCTTGGAAGTTTGTCACGCTCATCTTCACAAGACAAAAGCTGAGCAAACTGAAAATCAAAAAGTATTCTTAGATCCATCAGAGAATTAATGTCACAAGGCAAACTTCTGCCCTCAAAACTAGACAGACCAGTGGTATATTAGACCATTCTTGCATTGCTATAACGAAATACCTGAGACTGGGTAATTTATAAAGAAAAGAGGGTTAATCAGCTCATGGTTCTGCAGGCTTTACAGGAAGCATAGTGCTAGCATCTGATTGACTTCTAGAGAGGCTTCAGGAAGTTTACAATCATGACCGATGGTGAAATGGGGAGCAGGCACATCACATGGCAAAAGCAGGAGCAATAGAGAGAGGTGGTGGAAGGTGATAACACACTATTAAATGACCAGATGTCATGAGAACTCACTGTCACAAGGACAGCACCAAGCCATGAAGGATCTGTCCTCATGATCCAAACATCTCCCACAAAGTCCTACCCCCAGGATTGCAAATTATAATTCAACATGAGGTAAGGGCAGGGGCAAATATCCAAACTATATCATTCTGCCCCTGGCCCCTCCCAGATCTCATGTCCTTCTTACTTTGCAGAATACAATCATGCCTTCCCAACAGTGCCCCCAAAATCTTAACTCATTTCAACATTAACTCAAAAGTCTCAAGTCTTGGCAGGCATGGTGGCTCATGCCTGTAATCCCAGTATATTGAGAGGCCAAGGCAGGCGTATCACTTGAGGTCAGGAGTTCAAAACAAGCCTGGCCAACGTGGTGAAAACCCATCTCTACTAAAAATACAAAAATTAGCTGAGTATGGTGGTGTACACCCGTGATCTCAGCTACTTGGGAGGCTAAGGCAGGAGAATCACTTGAAGCCTGGAAACAGAGGTTACAGTGAGCTGAGATCATGCCACTGCACTCCAGCCACCCCACCCCCTGCAAAAAAGTCTCAAGTCTCATCTGAGACGAGGCAAATCCCTCCCACCTATGAGCCTGTAAAATAAAAAACAAGTGAGTTACTTCCAAGATACAATGGAGGTATAGGCATTGGGTAACATTCCCACTCCAAAAGGGAGAAATCAGCCCAAAGAAAGGGGCTATAGGCCCCATGCAAGTTCAAACCCAGCAGGCAGTCATTAAATCTTAAAGTTCCAAAATAGTCTTCTTTGGCTCCATGTTTTGCATCTAGAGTACAATGGATGGGCTCCCAAGTCTTGGGCAGCTCCACCCCTGTGGCTTTGCAGGGTTCAGCCCCCAGGGCTGCTCTCATGGTTTGGAGTTGAATGCCTGCAACTTATCCAGGTGCAAGGTGCAAGCTGACAGTGGATCTACCATTCTGGGGTCTGGAAGAGGGTGACCCCTTTCTCACAGCTTTATTAGGCAGTCCCCGCTTAGGGACTCTGTGTGGGAGCTCCAACCCCATATTATTTCTTGGCACTGCTCTAGTAGAGGTTCTCTGTGAGGGATCTGCTCCTGAAGCAGGCTTCTGCCTGGGCACCCAGGCTTTCTCATACATCTGAAATGTAGGTGGAAGCTGCCAAGTGTACTTCACTCTTGCATTCTGTGCACCTATAAGCTTAACACCACATGGAAGCCAGCAAGGCTTATGGCTTGCATTCTCCAAAGTGGCAGCCAGAGCTGTACCTAGGTCCTTTTGAGCTGAGGCTGGAGCAGGAGTGGCTGAGATGCAGGTAAAGGTGTCCCAAGGCTGTGCAGGGCAGCGGGGCCCTGGCCCATGAAAACATTAGGTTCTCATAGGCCTCAGGGCCTGTGATAAATGGGGCTGCCAGGGAGGTCTCTGACATGCCTTCAAGGCCTTTTCTCCGTTGTCTTTGATGTTAGCACTTGGCTTCCTTTTAGTAATACAAATATATCTAGCAAGTTGTTGCTCAACAGCCTGCTTGAATTCCTCTCCTGAAAAAACTTTTCCTTTCTCTGCCACATGGCCAGCCTGCAAATTTTTCAAAATCTTGTGCTCTGCTTCTCTTTTAAATATAAGTTCCAACTTATTTCTTTGCTTTCACATCTGAGCTAGGCTATTAAAAGCAACCACACCACTTCTTAAACACTTTGCTACTTAGAAATTTCTTCTGCCAGATACCCTAAATTATCACTCTTTAGTTCAAACCTCCACTGATCCCTAGGCATGAACACAATGCATCCAAGCTCTTTGCTAAGTTACAACACACGTGACCTTTGCTGCAGTTCCCAGTAAGTTCCTCATTTCCATCTGAGACCTCGCTAGCCTGGACTTCACTGTCCATATCACTGTCAGCATTTTGGTCACAAGCATTTAACCGGTCTCTAAAAAGTATTAAACTTTCCCTCATCTTTCTCTCCTCTTTTGAGCCTTCCAAATTCTTCCAACCTCTGCTCATTACTCAGTTCCAAAGTTGCTACCACATTTCAGGTATCTTTATGGCAATTCCCTGGACTCCTCAGTACCCATTTTCTGTATTAGGGCATTCTTGCATTGCTATAAAGAAATAACTGAGACTGGGTAGTTTATTTATCTGTTTTTTTAAAAGAGAGGTTTAATTGGTTCATGGTTCGGCAGGCTTTATAGGAAGCATGGTGCCAGCATCTGCTCAGCTTTGAGGGAGGCTTCAGGAAGCTTACAATCATGGTGGAAGGCAAAGAGGGAGCAGGCATATCACATGGCAAAAGCAGCAGCAAGCAAGGGGTGGGGGAGATGCCACATAGTTTTAAATGACCAGATCCCACAAGAGCTTACTATCGCAAAGGCAGCACCAAGCCATGAGGGATCCACCCCCATGATCCAAACTCGTTCCAAAAGGACCCACCTCCAGCATTGGGAATTACAAGTCAACGTGCGATTTGGACAGGGACAAATATTCAAACTACATCAGGTAGATACAGAGAGCCACAACTTACTAGAAGCAAAAGCCAGGAAATGGAACGACTATCTGTAGGGACACTTTAAACTGTAATTGACAAATTACTGGAGGCTCACAGTGAACTAGCTTCAGAGTTAAAAACTCTAAGGCATCTAGTATTTGTGAGTTTTCTCTCTAAGCACCCTACCAGGTTCCCACTATAAGGATCAGAGAATAGTCTCTGATGGTGGGAGGGAAAAATAACTATTTAAAAATATGCCCAGAGCTCTCTGTTTTTCTTGACAAGGTATGCCCTTAAGGGAAACTATTTTATCAGAGCCTGACTGGGGGCTTATCAGAGGCTTACCAACATAGAGGAACAGAAATACTCAATTATAGCTCTTTCTAACCTTCAAAATGGGAGGGGGGAGGTGGACAACATGCAAGGACAGAAGCGAATTGTCTGCCCTTGAAGAAGAGGGATGGAAACTAAGAAATCATAAAAAAGACATGCTAGAGATAAAAAAAAAAGCACAGTAACAGAAATGAAGTATGCTTTTGATAGGCTCATAAGTAGACTGGATACAGCCAAGAGAATAATCTCTGAGTTTGAAGCTATGTCAATAGAAACTTCTGAAACTCATATGCAAAGAGAAAAAAGAATTAAAAAGATGGAACAGAATATCAAAGAATTGTGGGACAATTATTAACACAAAAAGTGTGGCAGGGTGCTGTAGCTCATGCCTGTAATCACAGCACTTTGGGAGGCCAAGGCAGGCACTTGAACCCTGGAGGTGGAGGTTGCAGTGAGCTGAGATCGCGCCATTGCACTCCAGCCCAGGCCACAGTGCGAGACCCTGACTCAAAAAAAAACAAAAAACAAACAACAAAAAAAGTGTAACCTATGCATAATAGGAATACCAAAAGGAGAAGAAACTGAAAAAGTAACAGAGAAACTATTTGAATTAATAATGGCTGAGAATTCTCCAAAATTAATGACAGATACATTAATTCCTACAAATCCAGGAATTGCAGAACACACCAAACAGGATAAATACCAAAAAATGTAGACATGGGCATATCATATTCAAAGTTCAGGAAATCAAAGACAAAAATATTTTTGAAAGAAGCCAGAGGAAGGAAACTCACCTTACCTATAGAGGAAAAAGCGTAAGAATTACATTGAATTTATCTTCAGAAACCATGCAAGAAGAGGGCAGAGTGAAATATTTAAAGTTTTAAAAGAAAAATCTACCAACCTAGAGTTCTGTATCCAGTGAAATTATCCTTTAAAAGTGGAAAAATAAAGACATTCTCATACAAAAAAATAATTGAGGAAATTTGTCACCAGAAGACCTACCTTGCAAGAAATGTTAAAAGAAATTTTTCAGAGAAATGGAAAGATACGAGTCAGAAACTCAGATCTACGTGGAAAAAGGGAGTTAGAGAAGAACAAATGAAAAAGTAAAATCTTCTATTTTTCTTATTCTTAATCTAACAGATAACAGTCTTCAAAATAATAATAATAGCAACAGTGTATTTGGATTATAGCTTATTGTTAAGTAAAATTAATCACAGCAATGTTATAAGTGATGGGAGGGGGGAATTTGAAATACTATTATAAGGTATTTACACTACTATGAAACAATACGGTTTTATTTAAAAGTGGACTTGGATTAATTGTGAATGTATATTGCAAATTCTAGGGCCACCAGTATAAAAAGTTTTAAAAAAGGTCTAATTTTCTTGCTAAGAGAGAATTGAAACTGGAATGATATAAAATGCCCATTTAAATTATAGAAGGCATAAAAGAGTAGGAGAAAAAGAGACATAGGGAGGGAGAGGGAAGGAAAAAGCAGAGAGAGAGGATGTAAGGGAGAGAGAAAAGAAGGTAATAGAAAAGAAAGGAAGGAAAGAAGGAAGGAATGGACTGACGCTGGTAATGACTAGAAAACAGTTAACGCGATTTAGATCATATTAAACTTTTAAATCACTGAAAATGAAACATTCCAAGACAGCCTAATGTGACCACGAAAGCATTAATGCATACCTAGGGTTTAATTCTGGGACAGGGAAAAAGATCTGACAAAGCAAGTTTGGAGTGTCCTTGTAGCAAAACATTTAGGCTTTCTATATAGCTAGTCCCTCATTCAAGTGCTGCACATTCAATATATGAGTTACATCCATATATATATATGAAAGAAACTAAAATTCAAAACATTACATGAAATAATTATGTAAACATCATGTTTTCAAGATTGGAATGGTATTTTTATACCATTGGATAATTGGAATATCAAGACAGTAATTTTTCAGTCCCTTCTGGGTACTTCTTTTCTTCTGATATTATTGTGTCCCTTCATTGTGTGTTGCAAGTCTGAGCTTACCTACTCCTAGTTCTCCACAAACTTCCATAATTACAAAATTACCATTACTCTTCTTTATTCTAATCCCCTTGTAAACTTTAATATCTGTATTTTTGACAACCTAATTATTCCCAAATATCCTCAGAAACTTATTCCACCTCCCAGTATTTATTGCAACAATATATTAGATGTTGAATATGGTCAAATAACTTTTAAGATACCATGTTCTTATAATGAGCCTTCTTCTTAAACACACACACACACACACACACACACACACCACACTACATTGCTGTAATAAATCAGCAGTAAATAGAACTACGTGATGAGTCCTAAGAGTCTTTCTATCTAATCCCTGAATGTCAGGGTAGTCTTGGAGACCCTCTACACCGTTACTCATTCTCAAGAGAAAAGACAAAGAGTGAAGACTGACCACGAGATAATCCAAAGTTTGTATCATCAGTCAGGACTTTAAAGAGTTACTATAACTATGCTCAGTGACTTTAAGAAAAGTATGCTCATACTGAATAAAAATAGAGTAAATCTGCTGAGACATAAAAACTATAATAAAAAAAACCAAATGGAAATACTGTTAAAATATCTGAAATTGAAAAAAATCCACTGGATGGGATTAACAGCAGAGTGGAGATTGCAGAGGAAAGAATCAGTGAACTTAGGGATAAACCAAAAAATATTATACCTATGCACATCATAGTCAAACTTCTCAGAAGCAACAACAAAGAGAAAATCTTGAAAGCAGCCGGAATAAAATGACACATTCACATAGAGGAACAGTGATACAGATGATCACTATCTTTTCATCAGAAACAGTGAAGGCCAGAAGAGAGTGGACCATCTTTAAAGTGCTGAAAAAAAAGGCTATCCAGAATTCTGTGTCTGATAAAATATCCTTCAAGAATAAGGAAATAAACATTTTCAGGTAAAAGAATAATTACAGAACTCATCATAAGCATATCTGTACTACAAGAAATGCTAATGGAAAAGGAAATAATATCAGATGGAAATTCAGATCTTTATGAAGTAGGGGCATACAAAATTAAAAATATCTCAGTAAATATTAAAGATTATTTTTTCTCAATTATTTTAAAATACATACAACAGTTTAAAACAAAACATTGTCTATTGGGGTTTATTATGTCTCTTGATAGAATACATATGAAAGCTATATCATAAAATTCAGGGTATGGTGAGTAGTAAATGGACCTATACAGTCTATAAAAATTTGAGTATGTATATTTTAATACCTAGAGCAAGCACTAAAAGATGCAAAGACGTATAGCTAAAAAGCCAAAAGATAAACCAAACTGTTCATAGTGACCTTATTCATAATAACACCAAACTCTAAATAGCCCAAGTGTCCAACAAATAGGGCGTAAACAAATTTTGGTACCTTCCTGCAATAAGAATACCACTTAGCAATAGAAAAAAACAAACCAACAGAATGGGTGAATTTCAAAACATTATGCTGAATGAAGACTTACATAAAAAAGTACACATTGTATCATTTCATTTATATGAAGTTCTAGAACAGCCAAAACTAATTGATGGTGGAAAAGTAGAGCAAAAACACCAATACTGGAGTGTGCCTAACATATTCAAGGAGCTATAAGGAGGCCAGTGGACCTGGAGAATAGAAAGCAGATGAGAGTTGTGGAAGAGCTCATCATAGAGGAAAAAGGGATTGGTCAAAGAGAAGGACCAGATCTTGTGGGCCATTGTTAAGACTTTTTACTCTGAATGAAATGGGGTCTTTTGGGGGGCTTTGAATAGAGGAGAGACATGATCTGATTTACATTTTTCAGGGATCGTATAGCTGCCCCAAGAATGGACTGTAGGGGGTTGGTATAGGAAAAGAGAGACAATTGGGAGACTATTACATTTATCCACATGAATGATGAAGATGGCTTGAATGTACAAAGAGCTCAGAATGGTGCCTGGTACTCAGTAAATTTTATCTGCTGATGTTACTTAAATTCCAAATAATCAGGTTAGTTTTTAGTCATTGAATCTTTAAAAATATTCAGATATTATATTTTTAATTTTCAAGAAATATTTATTTTATGATTGCTTATTTTCCATGCTGGAATGCTACTTTATGTTTGCAATATTTTCACACATTTATCTTTTCTTTTGTTTCCTGAATTATCTCTTTCCTCCAAAGTTGGTTATTCTGTTTATTATTATACTTTTCTTCCATTTTCTTGGTTTTCTGCAGGTGTCTAGTAATCCTAGGTTTTCTGCTCCCATTTTTATAAAATGGGTATGTTGATTAGTTTATTCATAATTAGAATGCTTTTGCTTCTGATACTTTATTATAAAAATTTACAAGCATACAGGAAGTTAAAAGAATAGTGCAGTGAACACATGTATCTCTATCACCTAGATGCTACTGTCAACATCATGATATACTTGCTTTATCACTTATTCATCTATCTATTCATCCCTCTTTCTAGGCATTAATTTGTCTTTTTAAAAATACATTTCAAAGTAAATCATGACTGACTTTTCCTGTCATTGTATAGATGGAGGTATGTTATCTGAACAGGAGGAAAGAACATGGGTCTTGGTCAGCAGATCAGGCTTTTCAGTAGTCACAATTCCCTTTAGGATATGGGGGTGGAAAATAGACAGGCAAGCCATGGTCTCCCATGTCCAACAGAATAATTTTATTTTTGGTAAGGACAGTGTCACTCCTGGTGTACCTTTCCTCCTCTCATCTGCTTCCCGCCTTTATATCTTTTTCAAAGGCATTGTGTAACCTCAAGTTAGTCTGCAACATTTCTCTCTTATATCATGTATTTGTTAAGAGGTTAAAATTTAGCAGTTTGTAATAGAACACTCCAAATAACAGCAGCTTAAACAAGACAGGAGTTATTTCTTATGAGTGTAAGTACTCCAGACTAGTTTTATGGCTCCACAATCATCAATGGCCCAGATTTCTACTTTTTTGTTGTTCTGTCAAACTTAGTATGTGCCATCAACATCTGGCCCAGAGTGACTGCTCCAGCTCCAGTCGATAGGCTCACATTCCAGTCAGAAGGAAGAGGAAAATTTTCCTTTAAGAATTTCTCAGAAGTTGTTAACACCACTTTTGTTTACATCTTAGTGGTCACTAGCTTCACAATGGAGATAAATTCTGAGAAATGCAAAATTAGGTAATTTTGTCATTGTGTGAACATCATATAGTTATGCAAACCTAGAGGGTATAGTCTACTACACACCTAGGCTATGTGGTACAGCCTATTACTCATAGGCTACAAGCCTGTGCAGCATGTGACTGTACTGAATACTGTAGGTAATTGTAACACAATGGTATTTGTGTAACTAAACACATCTAAACATAGACAGGGTTCGGTAAAAATAAGGCATTATAATCTTATGGGACCATTGTTGTATATGTGTTTTGTTGGTGACTGAAATATCATTATGTGGTACATGACTATACTTAGATATACAGTCACACTTAGGTACCATGCTACTAAGTACTGGGAATTGCGATTGATTCTGGGTGACCATGTGCTTCACAAAAACAATGAGAATGGATATTGAGGGTACAGTGGGCAGTCTTTGCTTTAGGCCTCAATACCCACATGATTTCCCAGAAGTCATTTCCCAGGTAGATTAGCATCCTTCTATAGGGACTCACTCTCAGCATGCTACCCTGGGGCAACAGATTACAGCCACATTACATCCAAGCTCAGCAGAAACAGTTGTTTCTGTTCAATCGACCATCTTGAACCAGAAGCTTCCTTATGTGATTTTCAAAGTTCTGTGGAACTGCTTCAGATATTTGATAAGAAAGCAAATTTACACCATGTAAATAGCCTTCTTAACCTTTATATCTGGCTTATATTTTGGGTTTCCTGGAATAATAATTCATCTGAAGAAAGGATTACCCTCCTCTGCAGATAGCAAATGCTTCCTAACTGGCAACTGTCAGCAAACTCTGTCTTTCCTCCCTGCAGTCCTGGGTCCACTGTGGACCCAGTTCAACTGCAGTGACCCATTGACTTCATTCCTGTTGTTATTCTGAAGACTTCCTGGCACATCAGCAGATAACTGCATAAAGAAAAACCTTCTCAAGCCTTTTTTTTTTCCCATTTGGCTTCAGTGATAACCAATTCAGCTTGTAGATGTTATTGCCTAAGGTAAAACATCTTGAGCCTATGTAATTCTTAGCTGTATCTGTGCTTACTAGGACAGAGCCAAACACAGTATACAGTACAACACAATTGAGTTGTGTAGTAACTTATCTTTTTAAAATTTTTCTTATATTTATTTTATTTTTTTTAGAGACAGGGTCTCACTCTGTCTCCCAGACTGGAGTACAGTGGCACAATCATAGCTCACTGCAACCTCGCACTCCTGGGGTCAAGTGATCCTCTCACCCTAGCCTCCGAAAGTGCTGGAATTACAGGTGTGCACCACTACACCCAGTCACCAGTAACTTTATTTTTTGTAACTGATTTCATCTTGTTCTGTAGTTCTCATTTGCACTCATGGCAGATTTTTAAAAAATCCTCAACTTTATCAATTGAAGCTAATCTTTTCCAGTTTTAAATTATTGATTTCTGCCAAATGTTAATACAATGGCCAAACTGTTAATGAGGAATATGTATTACCTGACATTTGACCCTCTTCTACCTCTTGTTTCCTGAGGTAGTTTTAGTTGTAGGGGAAACTTTAATATCCTCATGGAGCTGGGACAAGAGGCCTCTGTCCATGTGCTGACCTCTCGGTTCTTGTTGGACTTCACTGAGATGACGTTCATCCTGCTGGTTACTGGGAATCTTAGTAGGGTCTACTGAAATGTGGTTTGGTCAGTCTCTTCTGGTCTTTTGGTCATTGTCCTAGTATTCCTCAGTACTGTCTGGCAACACTGTCATTTATTGTGAGATATGAGGTTAGTTTTGTCTATGATTTTTTTTTTAATGACTTAGTCCTGGGATTGAGAAACTCAGAGATAGAGTACTTTCAATAATACATTGCCACTGTGTTCAAGGTGCATTATTGGTTCTTTTTTTAACATTTTATTTTTATTTTTATTTCAATAGGGTTTTGGGGAGCAGGTGGTGTTTGGTTTCATGAATAAGTTCTTTTTTTTTTTAATTATACTTTAAGTTCTAGAGTACATGTGCACAATGTGCAGGTTTGTTACATAGTTATACATGTGCCATGTTGGTTTGCTGCACCCATCAAGTCATCATTTACATTAGGCATTTCTCCTAATGCTATTCCTCCCTCAGCCCCCCACCCCCCAACAGGCCCTGGTGTGTGATGTTCCCAGCCCTGTGTCCAAGCGTTCTCATTGTTCAATTCCCACCTATGAGTGAGAACATGCAGTGTTTGGTTTTCTGTCCTTGTGATAGTTTGCTGAGAATGATGGTTTCCAGCTTCATCCATGTCCCTGCAAAGGACATGAACTCATCCTTTTTTATGGCTGCATAGTATTCTATGGTGTATATGTGCCACATTTTCTTTCTTTTTTTTTTTTTTTTTGAGACGGAGTCTCACTCTGTTGCGCAGGCTGGAGTGCAGTGGCGCGATCTCAGCTCACTGCAAGCTCCGCCTCCCGGGCTCACGCCATTCTCCTGCCTCAGCCTCTGGAGTAGCTGGGACTACAGGTGCCTGCCACCATGCCCAGAGAATTTTTTGTATTTTTAGTGGAGACGGGGTTTCACCGTGTTAGCCAGGATGGTCTTGATCTCCTGACCTCGTGATCCACCTGCCTCGGCCTCCCAAAGTGCTGGGATTACAGGTGTGAGCCACAGCACCCGGCCTATGTGCCACATTTTCTTAATCCAGTCTATCATTTATGGACATTTGGGTTGGTTCCAAATTCTTTACTATCGTGAATAGTGCCACAATAAACATACTTGTGCATGTGTCTTTATAGTAGCATGATTTATAATCCTTTGGGTATATACCCAGTAATGGGATGGCTGGGTCAAATGATATTTCTAGTTCTAGATCCTTGAGGAATCACCACACTGTCTTCCACAATGGTTGAACTAATTTACACTCCCACCAAAAGTGTAAAAGCGTTCCTATTTCTCCACATCCTCTCCAGCATCTGTTGTTTCCTGACTTTTTAATTATTTCCATTCTAACTGGGATGAGATAATGTCTCATTGTGGTTTTGATTTGCATTTCTCTGATGACCAGTGATGATAAGCATATTTTCATGTGTCTGTTGGCTGCATAAATGTCTTGTTTGATAAGTGTCTGTTCATAAGTCTTTGCCCACTTTTTGATGGGGTCATTTGTTTTTTTCTTGTAAATTTGTTGGAGTTCTTTGTAGATTCTGGATATTAGCCCTTTGTCAGATGGGTAGATTGCAAAAATTTTCTCCCATTCTGTAGGTTGCCTGTTCATTTTGATGGTAGTTTCTTTTGCTGTGCAGAAGCTCTTTAGTTTAATTAGATCCCATTTGTCTATTTTGGCTTTTTTTTGCCATTGCTTTCAGTGTTTTAGTCATGAAGTCCTTGTGCATGCCTATGTCCTGAATGGTATTGCTTAGGTTTTCTTCTAGGGTTTTTATGGTTTTAGGTCTAACATTTAAGTATTTAATCCATCCTGAATTAATTTTTGTATAAGGTGTATGGAAGGGAACCAGTTCGGCTTTCTACATATGGCTAGCCAGTTTTCCCAGCACCGTTTATTAAATAGGGAATCCTTTCCCCATTTCTTGTTTTTGTCAGATTTGTCAAAAATCAGATGGTTTCTAAATGTGTGGTGTTATTTCTGAGGCCTCTGTTCTGTTCCATTTGTCTATATATCTGTTTTGATACCAGTACCATGCTGTTTTGGTTACTGTAGCCTTGCAGTATAGTTTGAAGTCAGGTAGCCTGATGCCTCCAGCTTTGTTCTTTTTGCTTAGGATTTTCTTGGCAATGCAGGCTCTTTTTTGGTTCCATATGAACTTTAAAGTAGTTTTCTCCAATTCTGTGAAGAAAGTCATTGTTAGCTTGATGGGGATGGCATTGAATCTATAAACTACCTTGGGCAGTATGGCCATTTTCACGATACTGATTCTTCCTACCCATGAGCATGGAATGTTCTTCCATTTGTTTGCGTCCTCTTTTATTTTGTTGAGCAGTAGTTTGTAGTTCTCCTTAAAGAGGTCCTTCACATCCCTTGTAAGTTGTACTCCCAGGTATTTTATTCTCTTTGTAGCAATTGTGAATGGGAGTTCACTCATGATTTGGCTCTCTGTTGTCTGTTATTGGTGTATAGGAATGCTTACGATGTTTGCACATTGATTTTGTATCCTGAGACTTTGCTGAAGTTGCTTATCAGCTTAAGGAGATTTTGGGCTGAGACAATGGAGTTTTCTAAATATATAATCATGTCATCAGCAAACAGGGACAATTTGACTTCCTCTTTTCCTAATTGAATACCTTTTATTTCTTTCTCCTGCCTGATTGCTCTGGCCAGAACTTCCAACACTATGCTGAATAGGAGGGGTGAGAGAAGTATCCCTATCTTATGCCAGTTTTCAAAGGGAATACTTCCAGTTTTTGCCCATCCAGTATGATATTGGCTGTGGGTCTGTCATAAATAGCTCTTATTATTTTGAGATACGTCCCATCAATGCCTAGTTTATTGAGAGTTTTTAGCATGAAGAGCTGTTGAATTTTGTCGAAGGCCTTTTCTGCATCTGTTGAGAGAAACGTGGATTTTGTCATTGGTTTTGTATATGTAATGGATTACGTTTATTGATTTGGGTATGTTGAACCGGTCTTTCATCCCAGGGATGAAGCCGACTTAATCGTGGTGGATAAGCTTTTTGATGTGCTGCTGGATTCGGGTTGCCAGTATTTTATTGAGGATTTTCACACCGATATTCATCAGGGATATTGGTCTAAAATTCTTTTTTGTTGTGTCTCTGCCAGGCCTTGGCATCTGGATGATGCTGGCCTCATAAAATGAGTTAGGGAGGATTCCCTCTTTTTCTGTTGATTGGAATAGTTTCAGAAGGAATGGTACCAGCTGCTGTTTGTACCTCTTGTAGAATTTGGCTGTGAATCTGTCTGGTCCTGGACTTTTTTTGGTTGGTAGGCTATTACTGCCTCAATTTCAGGGCCTATTATTGGTCTATTCAGAGATCCAACTTCTTCTTGGTTTAGTCTTGGGAGGGTGTATGTGTCCAGGAATTTATCCATTTCTTCTAGATTTTCTACTTTATTTGCATAGAGGTGTTTATAGTATTCTCTGATGGTAGTTTGTATTTCTGTGGGATTGGTGGTGATATCCCCTTTATCATTTTTTATTGCATGTATTTGATTCTTCTCTCTTTTCTTCTTTATTAGTCTTGCTAGGAGTCTATCAATTTTGTTGATCTTTTCAAAAGACCAGTTCCTGGATTCATTAATTTTTTGAAGGGTGTTTTGTGTCTTGATCTCCCTCAGTTCTGCTCTGATCTTAGCTATTTCTTTTCTTCTGCTAGCTTTTGAAATTGTTTGCTCTTGCTTCTTTAGTTCTTTTAATTGTGATGTTAGGGTGTTGATTTTAGATCTTGCCTGCTTTCTCTTGTGGGTATTTAGTGCCATAAATTTCCCTCTACACACTGCTTTCAATGTGTCCCAGAGATTCTGGTATGTTGTGTCTTTGTTCTCATTGTTTCAAAGAACATCTTTATATATGCCTTCATTTCGTTATTTACCCAGTAGTCTTTCAGGGGCAGGTTGTTCATTTTCCATGTAGTTGTGCAGTTTTGAGTGAGTTTCTTAATCCTGAGTTCTAGTTTGATTGCACTGTCATCTGAGAGACAGTTTATTGTGATTTCTGTTCTTTTACATTTGCTGAGGAGTGCTTTACTTCTGACTATGTGGTCAATTTTAGAATAAGTGTGATGTGGTGCTGAGAAGAATGTATATTCTGTTGATTTGGGGTGGAGAGTTCTGTAGATGTCTATTAGGTCCGCTTGGTGCAGAGCTGAGTTCAGGTCCTGGTTTTCCTTGTCAACCTTCTGTCTCATTGATCTGTCTAATATTCACAGTGGGATGTTAAAGTCTCCCATTATTATTGTGTGGGAGTCTAAATCTCTTTGTAGGTCTCTCAGGACTTGCTTTATGAATCTGGGTGCTTCTGTATTGGGTGCATATATATTTAGGATAGTTAGCTCTTCTTGTTGAATTGATCCCTTTACCATTATGTAATGGCCTTGTCTCTTTTGATCTTTGTTGATTTAAAGTCTGTTTTATCAGAGACCAGGATTGCAACCCCTGCTTTTTTTTGCTTTCCATTTGCTTGGTAGATCTTCCTCCATCCCTTTATTTTGAGCCTATGTGTGTCTCTGCACATGAGATGGGTCTCCTGAATACAGCACACTGATGGGTCTTGACTCTATCCAATTTACCAGTCTGTGTCTTTTAAATGGGGCATTTAAACCATTTACATTTAAGGTTAATATTGTTATGTGTGAATTTGATCCTGTCATTATGATGTTAGCTGGTTATTTTGCCCATTAATTGATGCAGTTTCTTCATAGCATTGAAGGTCTTTACAATTTGGCATGTTTTTGCAGTGGCTGGTACCAGTTGTTCCTTTCCATGTTTAGTGCTTCCTTCAGGAGCTCTTGTAAGGCAGGCCTGGTGGTGACAAAATCTCTTAGCATTTGCTTGTGTGTAAAGGATTTTATTTCTCCTTTACTTATGAAGCTTAGTTTGGCTGGATATGAAATTCTGGGTTGAAAATTCTTTTTTTTAAGCATGTTGAATATTGACCCCCCACTCTCTTCTGGCTTGTAGAGTTTCTGCCGAGAGATCTGCTGTTAGTCTCATGGGCTTCCCTTTGTGTGTAACCTGACCTTTCTCTCTGGCTGTCCTTAACATTGTTTCCTTCATTTCAACCTTGGTGAATCTGATGATCATGTGTCTTTGGGTTGCTCTTCTAGAGGAGTATCTTTGTGGTGTTCTCTGTATTTCCTGAATTTGAATGTTGGCCTGCCTTGATAGATTGGGGAAGTTCTCCTGGATAATATCCTGAAGAGTGTTTTCCAACTTGGTTCCATTCTCCCCGTCACTTTCAGGGACACCAATCAAATGTAGATTTGGTCTTTTCACATAGTCCCATATTTCTTGGAGGGTTTGTTCATTTCTTTTTAGTCTCTTTTCTCTAAACTTCTCTTCTTGCTTTATTTCGTTAATTTGATCTTCAATCACTGATACCCTTTCTTCCATTTGATCAAATCGGCTATTGAAGTTTGTACATATGTCACAAAGTTCTCATGCCATGGTTTTCAGCTCCATCAGGTCATTTAAGGTCTTCTCTACACTGTTTATTCTAGTTAGCCATTTGTCTAATCTTTTTTCAAGGCTTTTAGCTTCCTTGTAATGGGTTTGATCATGCCCCTTTAGCTCAGAGAAGTTTGTTATTACCAACCTTCTGAAGCCTCCTTCTGTCAACTGTCAAAGTCATTCTCCGTCTAGCTTTGTTCTGTTGCAGGCAAGGAGCTGTGATCCTTTGGAGGAGAAGAGGTGCTCTGGCTTTTAGAATTTTCAGGTTTTCTGCTCTGGTTTCTCCCCATCTTTGTGGTTTTATCTACCTTTGGTCTTTGATGTTGGTGACCTACAGATGGGGTTTTGGTGTGGATGTCCTTTTTGTTGATGTTGATGCTATTCCTTTCTGTTTGTTAGTTTTCCTTCTAACAGTCAGGTCCCTCAGCTGCAAGTCTGTTGGAGGTCCACTCCAGACCCTGTTTGCCTGGATATCACCAGTGAAGGCTGCAGAACAGCAAATATTGCTGCCTGATCCTTCCTCTGGAAGCATCATCCCGGAGGGGCACCCGCCTGTATGAGGTGTCTGTCAGCCCCTCCTGGGAGGTGTCTCCCAGTTAGGCTACATGGGGGTCAGGGACCCACTTGAGGAGGCAGTCTGTCTGTTCTCAGAGCTCAAACGCTATGCTGGGAGAACCACTGCTCTCTTCAGAGCTGTCAGACAGGGACGTTTAAGTCTGCAGAATTTTCTTCTGCCTTTTGTTCAGCTATGCCATGCTCCCAGAGGTAAAGTCTACAGGGACAGCAGGCCTTGCTGAGCTGCAGTGGGCTCTGCCCAGTTCAAGCTTCCTGGCCACTTTGTTTACCTACTTAAGCCTCAGCAATAGTGGACGCCCCTCCACCCGCCAGACTGCTGCTTTGCAGGTCTATCTCAGACTGCTGCACTAGCAGTGAGCAAGGCTCCATGGGCGTGGGACCCACCGAGCCAGGCACCGTTCTTTTTGCTTAGTCTGACTTTGGCTATGCTGGCTCTTTTTGGTTCCATATGAATTTTAGGATTTTTTTTCTAGTTCTGTGAAGAATGATGGTGGAATTTTGATGGGAATTGAACTGAATTTGTAGATTGCTTTTGGCAGTATGGTCATTTTTACAATATTGATTCTACTCATCCATAAGCATGGGATGTGTTTCCATTTGTTTGTGTTGTCTATGATTTCTTTCAGCGGTGTTTTGTACTTTTCCTCATGGAGATCTTTCACATCCTTGGTTAGGTATATTCCTAAGTATTTTGGGTTTTTTTGCAGCTATTGTAAAAGGAGTTGAGCTCTTGTTTTCACCCTCAGCTTCATTGCTGTTAATTTATAGCAGATCTACTGATTTGTGTACATTAATTTTGTATCTGGAAATTTTGCTGAATTCATTTACCAGTCCTAGTAGCTTTTTGGATGAGTCTTTAGGGTTTTCTAGTTATACAATCATGTCATCAGCAAACAGAGACAGTTTGACTTCCTTTTTACCAATCTGGATGCCCAGTATGATTTCTGCATTTCCATCTGAGGTACCAGGCTCATCTCACTAGGGAGTGCCAGACAGTGGGCGCAGGACAGTGGGAGCAGCGCACCGTGCATGAGCAGAAGCAGGGTGAGGCATTGCCTCACTCGGGAAGCGCAAGGGGTCAGGGAGTTCCCTTTCCTAGTCAAAGAAAGGGGTGACAGACGGCACCTGGAAAATCGGGTCACTCCCACCCGAATACTGCGCTATTCCGACGGGCTTAAAAAACGGCGCACCAGGAGATTATATCCCGCACCTGGCTCAGAGGGTCCTACGCCCACGGAGTCTCGCTGATTGCTAGCACAGCAGTCTGAGATCAAACTGCAAGGCGGCAGCCAGGCTGAGGGAAGGGCGCCCGCCATTGCCCAGGCTTGCTTAGGTAAACAAAGCAGCCAGGAAGCTCGAACTGAGTGGAGCCCACCACAGCTCAAGGAGGCCTGCCTGCCTCTGTAAGCTCCACCTCTGGGGGCAGGGCACGGACAAACAAAAACACAGCAGTAACCTCTGCAGACTTAAATGCCCCTGTCTGACAGCTTTGAAGAGAGCAGTGGTTCTCCCAGGATGCAGCTGGAGATCTGAGAACGGGCAGACTGCCTCCTCAAGTGGGTCCCTGACCCTTGACCCCCGAGGAGCCTAACTGGGAGGCACCCCCCAGCAGGGGCAGACTGACACCTCACACGGCCGGGTACTCCAACAGACCTGCAGCTGAGGGTCCTGTCTGTTAGAAGGAAAACTAACAAACAGAAAGGACATCCACACCAAACACCCATCTGTACATCACCATCATCAAAGACCTAAAGTAGATAAAACCACAAAGATGGGGAAAAAACAGAGCAGAAAAACTGGAAACTCTAAAAAGTAGCTGAGAGAAGAAGGCTTCAGACGATCAAATTACTCCGAGCTACGGGAGGATATTCAAACCAAAGGCAAAGAAGTTGAAAACTTTGAAAAAAATTTAGAAGAATGTATAACTAGAATAACCAATACAGAGAAGTGCTTAAAGGAGCTGATGGAGCTGAAAACCAAGGCTCGAGAACTACGTGAAGAATGCAGAAGCCTCAGGAGCTGATGCGATCAACTGGAAGAAAGGGTATCAGCGATGGAAGATGAAATGAATGAAATGAAGCGAGAAGGGAAGTTTAGAGAAAAAAGAATAAAAAGAAACGAGCAAAGCCTCCAAGAAATATGGGACTATGTGAAAAGACCAAATCTGCATCTGATTGGTGTACCTGAAAGTGACGGGGAGAATGGAACCAAGTTGGAAAACACTCTGCAGGATATTTTCCAGGAGAACTTCCCCAATCTAGCAAGGCAGGCCAACATTCAGATTCAGGAAATACAGAGAATGCCACAAAGATACTCCTTGAGAGGAGCAACTCCAAGACATAATTGTCAGATTCACCAAAGTTGAAATGAAGGAAAAAATGTTAAGGGCAGCCAGAGAGAAAGGTCAGGTTACCCTCAAAGGGAAGCCCATCAGACTAACAGCAGATCTCTTGGCAGAAACTCTACAAGCCAGAAGAGAGTGGGGGCCAATATTCAACGTTCTTAAGAATTTTCAACCCAGAATTTCATATCCAGCCAAACTAAGCTTCATAAGTGAAGGAGAAATAAAATACTTTACAGACAAGCAAATGCTGAGAGATTTTGTCACCACCAGGCCTGCCCTAAAAGAGCTCCTGAAGGAAGCGCTAAACATGGAAAGGAACAACAGGTACCAGCCGCTGCAAAATCATGCCAAAATGAAAGACCATCGAGACTAGGAAGAGACTGCATCAACCAATGAGCAAAATAACCAGCTAACATCATAATGACAGGATCAAATTCACACATAACAATATTAACTTTAAATGTAAATGGACTAAATGCTCCAATTAAAAGACACAGACTGGCGAATTGGATAAAGAGTCAAGACCCATCAGTGTGCTGTATTCAGGAAACCCATCTCACGTGCAGAGACACACATAGGCTCAAAATAAAAGGATGGAAGAACATCTACCAAGCAAACGGAAAGCAAAAAAAGGCAGAGGTTGCAATCCTAGTCTCTGATAAAACAGACTTTAAACTAACAAAGATCAAAAGAGACAAAGAAGGCCATTACATAATGGTAAAGGGATCAATTCAACAAGAAGAGCTAACTATCCTAAATATATATGCACCCAATACAGGAGCACCCAGATTCATAAAGCAAGTCCTGAGTAACCTACAAAGAGACTTAGACTCCCACACATTAATAATGGGAGACTTTAACACCCCACTGTCAACATTAGACAGATCAACGAGACAGAAAGTCAACAAGGATACCCAAGAATTGAACTCAGCTCTGCACCATGTGGACCTAATAGACATCTACAGAACTCTCCACCCCAAATCAACAGAATATACATTTTTTTCAGCACCACATCACACCTATTCCAAAATTGACCACATACTTGGAAGTAAAGCTCTCCTCAGCAAATGGAAAAGAACAGAAATTATAACAAACTATCTCTCAGATCACAGTGCAATCAAGCTAGAACTCAGGATTAAGAATGTCACTCAAAACCGCTCAACTACATGGAAACTGAACAACCTGCCCCTGAATGACTACTGGGTGCATAATGAAATGAAGGCAGAAATAAAGATGTTCTTTGAAATCAATGAGAACCAAGACACAACATACCAGAGTCTCTGGGATGCATTCAAAGCAGTGTGTAGAGGGAAATTTATAGCACTAAATGCCCACAAGAGAAAGCAGGAAAGATCCAAAATTGACACCCTAACATCACAATTAAAAGAACTAGAAAAGCAAGAGCAAACACATTCAAAAGCTAGCAGAAGGCAAGAAATAACTAAAATCAGAGCAGAACTGAAGGAAATAGAGACACAAAAAACCCTTCAAAAAATTAGTGAATCCAGGAGCTGGTTTTTTTGAAAGGATTTACAAAATTAATAGACCGCTAGCAAGACTAATAAAGAAAAAAAGAGAGAAGAATCAAATAGATGCAATAAAAAATGATAAAGGGGATATCACCACTGATCCCACAGAAATACAAACTACCATCAGAGAATACTACAAACACCTCTACGCAAATAAACTAGAAAATCTAGAAGAAATGGATAAATTCCTCGATACATACACTCTCCCAAGACTAAACCAGGAAGAAGTTGAATCTCTGAATAGACCAATAACAGGAGGTGAAATTGTGGCAATAATCAATAGCTTACCAACCAAAAAGAGTCCAGGACCAGATGGATTCACAGCCAAATTCTACCAGAGGTACAAGGAGGAACTGGTACCATTCCTTCTGAAACTATTCCAATCATCAGAAAAAAAGGGAATCCTCCCTAACTCATTTTAAGAGGCCAGCATCATCCTGATACCAAAGCCTGGCAGAGACACAACCAAAAAAGAGAATTTTAGACCAATATCCTTGATGAACATTGATGCAAAAATCCTCAATAAAATACTGGCAAACTGAATCCAGCAGCACATCAAAAAGCTTATCCACCATGATCAAGTGGGCTTCATCCCTGGGATGCAAGGCTGGTTCAATATACGCAAATCAATAAATGTAATTCAGCATATAAACAGAACCAAAGACAAAAACCACATGATTATCTCAATAGATGCAGAAAAGGCCTTTGACAAAATTCAACAACGCTTCATGCTAAAAACTCTCAATAAATTAGGTATTGATGGGACATATCTCAAAATAATAAGAGCTATCTATGACAAACACACAGCCAATATGATAATGAATGGGCAAAAACTGGAAGCATTCCCTTTGAAAACTGGCACAAGACAGGGATGCCCTCTCTCACCACTCCTATTCAACGTAGTGTTGGAAGTTCTGGCCAGGGCAATTAGGCAGGAGAAGGAAATAAAGGGTATTCAATTAGGAAAAGAGGAAGTCAAATTGTCCCTCTTTGCAGACGACATGATTGTATATCTAGAAAACCCCACTGTCTCAGCCCAAAATTTCCTTAAGCTGATAAGCAACTTCAGCAAAGTCTCAGGATACAAAATCAATGTACAAAAGTCACAAGCATTCTTATACACCAATAACAGACAAACGGAGAGCCAAATCATGAGTGAACTCCCATTCACAATTGCTTCAAAGAGAATAAAATACCTAGGAATCCAACTTACAAGGGATGTGAAGGACCTCTTCAAGGAGAACTACAAACCACTGCTCAAGGAAATAAAAGAGGATACAAACAAATGGAAGAACATTCCATGCTCATGGGTAGGAAGAATCGATATCGTGAAAATGGCCATACTGCCCAAGGTAATTTACAGATTCAATGCCATCCCCATCAAGCTACCAATGACTTTCTTCACAGAATTGGGAAAAACTACTTTAAAGTTCATATGGAACCAAAAAAGAGCACGCATTGCCAAGTCAATCCTAAGCCAAAAGAACAAAGCTGGAGGCATCACACTACCTGACTTCAAACTATACTACAAGTCTACAGTAACCAAAACAGCATGGTACTGGTACCAAAACAGAGATATAGATCAATGGAACAGAACAGAGTCCTCAGAAATAACGCCGCATATCTACAACTATCTGATCTTTGACAAACCTGAGAAAAACAAGCAATGGGGAAAGGATTCCCTACTTAATAAACGGTGCTGGGAAAACTGGCTAGCCATATGTAGAAAGCTGAAACTGGATCCCGTCCTTACACCTTATACAAAAATTAATTCAAGATGTATTAAAGACTTAAACGTTAGACCTAAAACCATAAAAACCCTAGAAGAAAACCTAGGCATTACCATTCAGGACATAGGCATGGGCAAGGACTTCATGTCTAAAACACCAAAAGCAATGGCAACAAAAGCCAAAATTGACAAATGGGATCTAATTAAACTAAAGAGCTTCTGCACAGCAAAAGAAACTACCATCAGAGTGAACAGGCAACCTACAAAGTGGGAGAAAATTTTCACAACCTACTCATCTGACAAAGGGCTAATATCCAGAATCTACAATGAACTCCAACAAATTTACAAGAAAAAAACAAACAACCCCATCAAAAAGTGGGCGAAGGACATGAACAGACACTTCTCAAAAGAAGACATTTATGCAGCCAAAAAACACATGAAAAAATGCTCACCATCACTGGCCATCAGAGAAATGCAAATCAAAACCACAATGAGATACCATCTCACACCAGTTAGAATTGGCGATCATTAAAAAGTCAGGAAACAACAGGTGCTGGAGAGGATGTGGAGAAATAGGAACACTTTTACACTGTTGGTGGGACTGTAAACTAGGTCAACCATTGTGGAAGTCAGTGTGGGGATTCCTCAGGGATCTAGAACTAGAAATACCATTTGACCCAGCCATCCCATTACTGGGTATATACCCAAAGGACTATAAATCATGCTGCTATAAAAACATATGCTCACATATGTTTATTGCGGCATTATTCACAATAGCAAAGACTTGGAACCAACCCAAATATCCAACAATGATAGGCTGGATTAAGAAAATGTGGCACATATACACCATGGAATACTATGCAGCCATAAAAAAATGATGAGTTCATGTCCTTTGTAGGGACATGGATGAAATTGGAAATCATCATTCTCAGTAAACTATCGCAAGAACCAAAAACCAAACACCGCATATTCTCACTCATAGGTGGGAATTGAACAATGAGAACACATGGACACAGGAAGGGGAACATCACACTCTGGGGACTGTTGTGGGGTGGGGGGAGGGGGAGAGATAGCATTGGGAGATATATCTAATGCTAGATGACGAGTTAGTGGGTGCAGCGCACCAGCATGGCACATGTATACATATGTAACTAACCTGCACATTGTGCACATGTACCCTAAAACCTATAGTATAATAATAATAAATAAATAAATAAAAGAATTAGTGAGCTTGAAGACAAGCCATTTTAAAAGACACAGTCAAAGCAGACAAAAGTAAAAAGAATAAAAAACAACAAAGCACGACTTATAGGATCTAGAAAATAGTCTCAAAGGGGCAAATCTACGAGTTATTAGCCTTGAAGAAGAGGTAGAGAAAGAGATAGGGGAAGAAAGTTTGTTGAAAGAGATAACAGAGAACTTCCCAAACCTAGAGAAAGATATCAATATCCAAGTACAAGAAGGTTATAGAATACCAAGCAGATTTAATCCAAAGAAGACTACCTCAAAGCATTTAATAATAAAACTTCCAAAGGTCAAGCTAAAGAAATGATCCCTAAAAGCAGCAAGAGAAAAGGAACAAATAACCTACAATGGAGTTCCAAAATGTCTGGCAGCAGAGTTTTCTGTGGAAACCTTACAGGCCAGGAGAAAGTGGCATGACATATTTAACATGTTGAAGGCAAAAACTCTTTTACCTTAGAATAGTGTATCTGGCAAAAATATCCTTCAAACATGAAGGAGATATAAGGACTTTCCCAGAAAAACAAAAGCTCAGGAATTTCAACACCAGACCTGTCCTATAGGAAATGCTAAAGGGAGTACTTCAATCAAAAAGAAAAGGTAATTAATGAGCAATATGAAATTACCTGAATATACAAAACTCACTGGTAATAGTAAGTACACAGAAATGTACTTGGAATATTATAACACTGTAACTGTGGTGTATAAATAACTCTTATCCTAAGTAGAAAGGCTAAACAATGAACCAATCAAAAATAGTAACTACATTAACTTTTCAAGTCATGAGTAGTACATAAATAGAAATAAGAAAAGGTTAAAAAGCAGGGGGATGAAGTTAAGGCATAGAGTTCTTATTAGAGTTCTTCTTGCTTGTTTGTTTATGCAAACAGTGTTAAGTTGTTATCAGGTTAAAGCAATGAGTTATAAGACAGTATTTGTAAGCCTCACAGTAATCTTAAACGAAAAAACATACAATGGGCACACAAAAAATAAAAACCAACAAACTTTACAATATTACCAGAGAAAATCACCTTCACTAAAGGAAGACAGGAAGGAAAGAAAGAAGGAAGAGAAGACCACAAGACAAAAAGAAAACAAATAACAAAAAGGTAGGAGTAAGTTCCTACTTACCAATAATAACATTAAATGTAAATGGACTAAATTCTCAATCAAAAGACATAGAGTGGGTGAATGGATGAAAAAACAAGACCCATTAATCTGTTGCCTACAAGAAATACACATCACTAATAAAGACATACATAGACTGAAAGTAAAGGGAGGGAAAAAGATATTCCATGCAAATGGAAACCAAAAAAGAGCGGGAGTAGCTATACTTATATTAGACAAATAGATTTCAGACAAAAACTATAAGAAGAGACAAAGAAAGTCACAATATAATGATAAAGAGATCAATTCAGTAAGAGGATATAATAGTTTTAAATATACATGCACCTGATACTGGAGCACCCACATATATAAAGCAAATATTTTTAGAGCTAAAGAGAGAGCTAGGCCTCAATACAGTAAGAGCTGGAAACTTCAACAACTCATTTTCAGCATTGGACAGATCTCAGACAGAAAATCATCAAAGAAACATTGGACTTAATGTGCACTGTAGACCAAATGAATCTAATAGATATTTATAGAATATTTTATCCAGTGGCTGCAGAGTACACATTGTTTTCCTCAGCACATGGATCATTCTCAAGGATAGACCATATGTTAGGTTTCAGACAAAACAAGTTTAAAACATTCAAGTAAATTGAAATAATATTAAGCATCTTATCTGACTACAATGGAATAAAACTAGAAATTAATAAGAGGAATTTTCAGTGGCTCACGCCTGTAATCTCAGCACTTTGGGAGGCTTAGGTGGGTGGATCACCTGAGATCAGGAGTTCAAGACCAGCCTGGCCAATATGGTGAAACCCCATCTCTACAAAAATATAAAAATTAGCTGGGCATGATGGCGGATGCCTGTAATCCCAGCTACTCGGGAGGCTGAGGCTGGAGAATTGGTTGAACCTGGAAGGCAGACATTGCAGTGAGCCGAGATGGTGCCATTGCACTCCAGCCTGGGTGAGACGGCAAGACTCCATCTCAGAAAAAAAGAGGAATTTTGGAAACTATACAAATACATGAAAATTAAACAATATGCTCCTGAGTTACTAGTGGGTCAATGAAAAAATTAAGAAGGAAATTGAAAAATTTTTTGAAACATATGATAATGGAAACACAACTTAACAAAACCTATGGGATATAGCAAAAGCAGTACTAAAAGGGAATTTTATAGGTATAAGTGTCTACATCAAAAAAAAAAAAGAGGAAAAACTTCAAATAAACAACCTAATGATGAATCTTAAAGAAAAGCAAGAGCAAACCAAACCCAAAATTGGTAGAAGAAAAGAAATAATAAAGATCAGAGCAGAAATGAATGAAACTGAAATGAAAAAAGCAACACAAGATCAATAGAATAAAAAATTCCTTTTTTGAAAAGCCATCAAAATTGACAAACCTTTAGGTAGACTAAGAAAAAAAGAGAGAAGATACAAATAAAATCAGAAAAGAAAAAGATGATATTACAACTGATACTGCAGAAATTCAAAGGATCGTTAGTGGCTACTATAAACAAATATATGCAATTGAATTGGAAAATCTAAATGGTCAAGTTCCCAGACACTACAACCTACAAAGACTGAACCAGGAAGAAATCCAAAACCTGAACAGATCAATAACAAATAATGAGATTGAAGCCTTAATTAAAAGTCTCTCAGTAAAGAAAAGCCTGGGATCCAATGGCTTCACTGCTGAATTTTACCAAACATTAAAGAAGAACTAATACCAATCCTTCTCAAATTATTCTGAAAACTAGAGGAGGAGGAAATAGTTCCAAACCCATTCTATGAGACCGGTATTACCCTAATACCAAAACCAAATACCAAAACTATACCTCAACATAGTAATAGCCATATATGACAGACCCACAGCTAGTAATCATACTGAATGGGGAAAACTGAAAGCCTTTCCTCTAAGATCTAGAACATGACAAGGATGCCCACATTCAGTACTGTTATTTAACATTGTACTGGAAGTGCTAGCTAGAGAAATCAGACAAGAGAAGGATGTAAAGGGCATCCAAATTGGAAAGGAAGAAGTCAAATTATCCTTGTTTGCTGATTATATTATCTTATATTTGGAAAACCGTAAAGACTCCACCAAAAAACCTATTAGAACTGATAAGCAAATTCAGTAAAGTTGCAGGATACAAAAGCAACATACAAAAATCAGCAGAATTTCTATATGACAACAGTGAACAATCTGAAAAAGAAATCCAAAAATTAATCCCATTTACAATAGCCACACATAAAATTAAATACCTAGGAGTTTAACATAACCAAAGAAGTTAAAGATCTCTACTATGAACATTATAAAACATGGATGCAAGAAACTGAAAAGGACACAAAATAATGGAAAGATATTATATGTTCATGGATTGAAAGAATCAATATTGTTAAAATGTCCATAGCACCCAAAGCAATCTACAAATTTGATGCAATCCCTATCAAAATACCAATGACATTCTTCACAGAAATAGAAAAAAGAATCGTGAAATTCATATGGAACCACAAAAGTCCCAGAATAGCCAAACCTATCTTAAGCAAAAAGAACAAAACTGAAGGAATCACATTACCTGACTTCAAATTATACTAGAGTTATAGTAACTCAAACAGCAGTGGTACTGGCATAAAAATAGACACACAGGCCAATAAACAGATTAGAGAACCCAGAAACAAATCCACACCTACAGCGAACTTATTTTTGACAAAGATGCCAAGAACACATTGGGGAAAAGATAGTCTTTTCAATAAATGCTACTGGGAAAACCGGCTATCCATATGCAGAAGAATGAAACTAGAACCCCGTCACTCACCATATGCAAAAATAAAATCAAAATGGATTTAAGACTTAAATCTAAGACCTGAAACTATGAAACTACTACAAGAAACTCTCCAGGACATTAGAGAAACTCTCCGGGACATTGCACTGGGAAAAAATTTCTTGAGTAATACCCCATAAGTACAGGCAACCTAAGCAAAAATTGACAAACGGGATCAAAACAAGTTAAAAAGCTTCTGCACAGCAAAGGATACAACTAACAAAGCAAAGAGACAATCCACAGAATGGTAGAAAATATTTGCAAACTACCTGTCTCACAAGGAATTAATAACCAGAATATATAAGGAGCCCAAACAATTCTGCAGGAAAGAATGTAATAATCCAATAAAAAATGGGAAAATATTTGAATAGGAATTTCTCAAAAGAAGACATACAAATGGCAAACAGGCGTATGAAAAGGTGCTCAACATTATTGATCATCAGAGAAATACAAATCAAAACTACAATGAGATATCATCTTACCCCAGTTAAAATGGCTTATATCAAAAAACAAAAAGAGAAAGAAAAGAAACAGGCAATAACAAATGCTGGCGAGGATGTGGAGAAGAGGGAACTCTCATACACTGTTGGGAATGTAAATTAGTACAACCTCTATGGAGAACAGTTTGGACATTCCTCAAAAAACTAAAAATCGAGCTATCATATGATCCAGCAATTCCACTATTGGGTATATATCCAAAAGAGATGAACTCAGTCTATTGAAGAGGTATCTGCACTTCATGTTTGTTGCAGCATTATTCACAATAGCTAAGATTTGGCAGCAACCTAAGTGTTCATCAACAGTCAAACGGATAAAGGAAATGTAGTACATATATGCAATGGAGTACTATTTAGCCGTAAAAAGAATGAGATTCTATCATTTGCAACAACATGGATGGAACTCAAGATCATTATGGTAAGTGAAATAATCCAGGCACAGAAAGACAAACATTACATGTTCTCACTTATTTGTGGAATCTAAAAATCAAAACAATTGAACGCATGAACATACAGAATAGAAGGACAGTTACTAGAGGCTGGGAAGGGTTGTGGGGGATTAGGGGTACATGTGGATGGTTAATGGGTACAAAAGAAATAGCAAGAATGGATAAGGCCTACTATTTGATAGCACGACAGGGTGACTATAGTCAATAATAACTTAATTGTACGTTTTAAAAATAACTAAAATGATGTAATTGGATTACTTGCAATACAAAGGATAAAAGCTGGAGGGGATGGATACCACATTCTCCATTATGTGATTATTGTGCATTGCATGCCTATATCAAAACATCTCATGTGTCCCATAAATATATATGCCTACTATGTACCCACAAAACTAATAAAATATAATAAGCAAAAAAATGTTCCCCTTTCCCCACATTCTTGCCAACATCTCTTGTTTTTCATCTTTTTAATAATAGTCATTATAACTGGGGTAAGATGATATCTCATTGTGGTTTTGATTTGCATTTCCCTGACGATTAGTGATGTTGAGCATGTTTTCACATACCTGTTGGCCATTTGTATGTCTTCTTTTGAGAAATGTCTATTGATGTTTGCCCAATTTTTGATAGGATTATTTTTAATTAATTTATTAATTTATTAATTTTTTTTTTGAGATGGAGTCTTGCTCTGTCACCCAGGCTGGAATGCAGTGGCACGATCTCGGCTCACTGCAACCTCCGCATCCCGGGTTCAAGCGATTTTCCTGCCTCAGCTTCCTGAGTAGCTGGGATTACAGGCATGCACCACCATGCCTGGCTAATTTTGGTCTCCAAGCATCTCCCTATGTTGGTTTTAGGGCCCACGTGGGTCAGAGGACTCTCCCTTGGCTTGGTTTGCAGTAGCCTGTGGTGGGAATGTGCACTGCTAGAGGTCTCTCACCCTTTTCCCAACCAGGAAGTCTCTCTGGGCTTCCAGTCAATCCTGGTTGAGCAGGCTGCCTCACTTCTCTCTCCTTCCTTATTCTAATGTTTCCTGACACTTCTCTGTTGAATTCCAGTATTCTCTCTTAGATCATTTATTTGAAGTGTGGTTATCTACTCGCTATGTTGGTTCTTCTTTGTGGAAGAGGTGAGTAGCAAAGTAGCTAGTCAGCCATCTTGAAGCTGCTTTCTCAGCAATCTCTACCAACCATGTTGAAGTATAGAGTTTAGGGGTATTCACATTCTTGTGAAACAGATCTCCAGAACTTTGTCATCTTATAAATCTGAAACTCTATACCCTTTGAACAACCATTCCCCTTTTTCTCCTCCCCCACCCCCTGGTAACCGCCAATCTAATTTCTGCTTCTCTGCATTTGACTACTTTAGATACCTCATGTAAGTGGAATTGCACATTGTTTGTCTTTTAGGGACTGGCTTATTTCACTTAGCATAATGTGATCAAGGTTCATCCATGTTGCAGCATATGACAGAAATTCATTTCTTTTTAAGGCTGAATACAGCTGTTTTCTTTTCTATGAAACATTTCAATTATAAAGGGAGGTATTAAAAAATCTTAAATTTTTTTACAGTAAGGAATGATAATTATGAACTACCTGAAACTTTCTTTGACCCGGGTATATATAAACTGGGGTAATAGGACGTTACCCAAGTAGGCACATCTTGTTAAACAAAACAAGTGATTTCTTTTTTCCATTCTTTGGTTGGTAGTTCTATAATAGTGTTTGGTAGAGATGACAAAAATATAAAATATCTGAAATAGACAATATTCTTTATAATTTATTTTAAAATTATTTCATACTGTTTTCACATAGTAACTGCTAAACCAATAATAAAATAGATATCTCTATATAATTACATAAAAATACAGTTAAGCAGAACACAGAAGGAAGATCATACTTTATAGGAAGATAATATTTTTATAATAAGCATATGGGGAGATATAAACTGTTAGGCTTCATTCCTGTTGTTAACTCACACAAATGTGAAATAAATGTGAGAAACAAAAACCGTTTTGAAATACCACTTCTTATTATACTTAAAAAAACATATTGAGTATAAAGTCAAAATAATCTGATAAATTAATGACTTGTCATTTAACACTCTCAATTATAAACTTTATTGCACTTATGGCTATAATAATTTCACTGAACAAGCACAGAATAGAATTCAACTGCAAGGCCTCTTTCTCTACTACTTTTATCTTCCTTTAAACTCATCCCATTCTCCCCTTACTATACTTCTTTCCTTTCAAAAGGGAGCCACAGAAAAGATTTTTTCTGGAGGAGCAAAATTACTTCCCAGGATTAGTACAGGAATATACGAATTCAATAATAATAGCTTTAAAAGATGACATTTAGATATATTAGAAGACAATCCAAATGTGAAATCCTGTAACTTTATAAGATGTTGTATTTAGTTTATTGGATTAATTTATTTTTAACTTTTCATTTTTGCATCTAGTCTAATGAAGCACAGTTATGCAGATTACACTACCACCACTTAGCTGAAGGAATAAAGTCAACTGTTACCTTATGTTGATTGTTATAGTAACCTGTTTAAAGATCAGATTAGATGGAATGTCCAGTTCTCATAAAATTTTCCTACCATTTTCTAAATGGTCTTCATAGAATTTTTAGAAATTACTTCAACCAAATCTTAAAAACACTTGGTTTATGATTATACTGGCCAACTAAAGTACATTTTTTAAAAATAAAATGTGTTATTTGGCAGGCAGCTGTCTACATGGCCATTTATGTATTTTTATTTAAAGAAAAAATGTAAGAGATTTCCTAATGTGGCCTCCTCTGCACCCCAAGCTTTTACTCTTTGAAAAATGCATGAGTACTTTCCTTTGGAAATCATGTAGCCTACACATATTTTATAAAAATCACAGAATGTGGGAGTATGGACAATTTATTATATATCTGAGAACATCAGAAAACATGAAGTTTGATGTCATATGGTCTAAAATAGCCCATGATGTAAGGCTTCTGGGCCTGGTGTGGTGGCTTATGCCTATAGTTCCAGGGCTTTGAGAGACAGAGAGGGGAGGATCACTTGAGGTAGGGAGTTCAAGTCCAGCCTGGGCAACATAGTGAGACCCCATCTCTACAAAAACATTTTAAAAATTAACCAGGTGTGGTGGCACGCAACTGTAGTTCTAGCTAGGTGGGAGAATCACTTGAGACAAGGAGTTCAATTCCAGCCTGGGCAACATAGTGAGACCTCATCTTTACAAAAAAATTTAAAAAAAATAACCAGGTGTGTGGCACGCGCCTGTAGTTCTAGCTACTCAGGAGGCTGAGGCGGGAGTATTGCTTGAGCCTATGAGTTTGAGGTTACAGTGAACTATGATCATGCCACTGCACTACATTCCAGGCAACAGAGCGAGACCCTGTTTCTAAAATGAAAAAAAAAAAAAAGATATAAGGCTTCTCCCAGACGTTCTTAGACTGCCCAACCATGTAATTCTGTTTGTTGTCTTTTTCTTTCATTGGCAGCTATTTAATCAATTGTGTTCGTTAGCTGTCCACTTGATGAAATAACACTGTAGTAGGCATACAGGGAGTTATAAAGGGAGACTTCATATTATATCATAATATCTTCAATGTCTTTATAATCAATATCAGGCACTGATAGGAAGGAAATAATAAATATCTATAATTGTCCTTGGCAGAGAGGGTACTAGAGCATGTTCTGTTTTCTTATTGTGTGTGTGTATCAATATAATGAAAAATTTTTGAAGTAACACATTATATGAACTAATGAGCTACTAATGAGCTTTGGGGTAAAGATTGCTGGAATTAGTTTTGAGCCTAATTTTGGAAGAAAGATGGATTCTGATTGGGAAAACATGGCAAGCATGTGACTTGAACCAAGAGGATGGCAAGCAATTGTCTGAACATGGAGCCATTTGGTATAGGACCTGAATATATATGAGTAGAAATTTGATTCTGGTTTAGGAGGAAGACTGAAAACCACTACAAGCAGAGGTGTGACTAAAGTTATAGTTCAGAAGAATGCTTTTTTTTTTTACTGTAATTAGATAAATTGAATGAGGAAAGTTGGCACAATTGTGGATAGTAAAGGCAATTAAGATTGGGACTTGGGCTACAGCTACAACAAAATTAAATTAAAAATTTCAGATGACCTCACGGGGCTATGTGACTCCACTCAACTTAACATCCAAATGTTGTATTTAAAAAATCCTTTAAAAATTTCTGAACATTTTTGCCTGTTGTCATAGATACTTCAAGACTGAAAGGAGAAAAAAATAATTCAAAGGGAACACGAGATGGCAGCAGTTATATCATATAAAGAGAAAGATTGGGGAAAGAAAAACATTTGAAATTATTTTAAAAATAAAAAAAAATGTAGCACCTTATTCTTTATGTGCTGTATTCCTTTTCAGTACAGAGATTACTCAGTCATTGGTTTCATGCTTCACAGCACATATGAGTTTCGTTCTGACTATGGTAAAAATCCTACTCCATTACATGGGATTGTTTCCTAAAATAAAGCTCTTGCTGTTTTCTGCAGATTACTGTTCCTCTATGTTATCTGAGGCAGAAGAGTTCTGTGGGGTGCAAATTTGTTTTAAGTGCTCCAGCATTGCTTTTTCTTCCTCTTCTAGTGTTTCATCCTTCTTCATTTCCCACCTAAAAGAAAAATCACATCTTAGCATTTTTGTAACTTTCAAACCACAGGTCAACACTCAGTTAATCAAGTCTTGAATATGTAATCTTGGCTTATTCAGTCATCTGTCTCTCCCTGTTTATTCTTCACTGACTGCCTCTTGGGTAATACAATTCATTGGCACTGCCTCCGCGGAGTGGGCCAGGAGAGTGGGAGACGAAAGTAGAGTGAAATCAGCTCCACTGTAGGATAAAGTTTTTAAAGAATTGTTTCAAATGAGGTTTCTGTATTTCAAGAATGTATGTGGCCTATGAAAATACACATATAAATAAAATCTAGAATTAGCAACTAATAAGCAAATATTTTTCATAGCATTTTTTCCCTCACTGATTAACCAGATTAGTAGTCGTAAGTTGCAGGGAGGTTTGCCAGGAAGCCTTTAGCAGAAAGAAGAACATCGAGGTTACTTGGATATACACCTTAAGGGCAGGTCAGTCTATTTCTTGAAATAAGATCAGATTTGAAGCAATCAAGTTCAACCACTCTAGAAAAGTGGCAAATTGTTAGCAAGTTTCCAAAGAACATTTACTAAAAAAAGAGATTAAAGACTTTCTAATTCTGGTTGATTAAGAGATACAGAATAAAATCTTAGACTCTCAAACTACATACATATAATCTTGCAAAGTAAATATCGTCACAATAACCCGAGCACACTTACTTCTTCCTTCCTATCCACTCTCTCCACCTCCCCAGGACTGCCCAGGACTGCCCAGAGTATACTGAACCCAGCATTCTAACAGTTTCCTTCTCCTCTCCTCACTCTTATTTCTATCCCTACCTAAGCTGTCCACCATAATGTCCTGTTACAAAAGGATTTTAAAGCCAGTGCTGATACAGTCTAAAAGATCCTCTGCCATAAAGGCTTCAGCAGGATAGGATTTCTAATAACAAACAAGTAGCTACTCACTGAATGTCCTCCAGAACCAGAACCCCTCATTGTGTTATAATCCAAACTCCCAGACAACAAATAGTCTGCCACACATGAATTTAGGGTGGAATTTTCTGGTTTTGTTTGAGTGATGAAAAGAAAGCAACTGTATTTTCTTTCTTTCTTTCTTTTTTTTTTTTTTTTTTTTTGAGACAGAGTCTCCCTCTGTTACCCAGGCTGGAGTGCAGTGGCACAACTGTGGCTCACTGCAGCTTTGACCTCTTGGGATCAAGTGATTTTCCTGCCTCAGCCTCCCAAGTAGCTGGGGCTATAGGTGCACGCCACCATGCCTGGCTAATTTTTTAAATTTTTTGTAGAGACAGGGTCTCCCCTATGTTGCCCAGGCTCATCTTGACCTCCTGGGCTGAAGTGATCCTCCTGCCTCAGCCTCCCAAAGTGCTGGGAATACAGATGTGAGCCACTACGCCTGGCCTTGGATTTTCCATAGAGACCTCATAGTAGGATGTCTGTTCCCATACAAGTTTCCTTTTTGGAGTGCTGAGTTCAGTATGCCCTGGCTAGTCCCGGCAGTGATATATATGAGAGGAAGAAGGAGGGGAAGTATGGAGAGAAGAAAGAGGATTATCTGAAAAGTGACACCTGGTTTCAATTTATATTTCTGCTTTACCGTCTGCCTACGATTCTCCTCATTTCCTAGCCTCAAACTTGTCTGGATCTAAAAACTGCTATTTTTGGCTGCCTTAGTTTCTCCAAGTTTCCATATGGTTGAAGTTAGGTCATTGGTCTAACAGATTTTAATAACAACATGAATGATAAAAAGTTTTTCACTGCCACACTATTCAAAGCCACATCACAAGCGAAGTCAGTATTTTGGGATTTACAATTTAGCCCACAAGATTTTCTTACACTGCTTTCATGGAATTTTAATGATAAAAAGCTCTCCCCACCCATTTTATATAGGTGAAATTGGGTATCGCTAATATTCATGTCAAATTGAGCTCCTCCCAAGCAGGAAAATAAATAATGGAGAATACTTTCATATAGCATCAACTAATGGTTAAGCATTCTTTTAAACACTTGACATATCACTCTTTAAATTCTCAATTTAAAAAGTTATTATTCCTGTTCTACAGATTACTAAACTGAGGTACAGAATGTTAAAATCACTTGCCTGAGTATCTTTGTATTTGAACTCAGAGAGTCAGGATCTGGAATCTGGGCTTTCACATGCAATTAACAACCATGGTTTAAAAACCATTTACAGCTAATATAAATTACTGTTAAAAAGTTTAAATATTTTACTTTCCAAAAAATATTGCCCAAATTGTTCTAGATATTACATAAAAGAACCATCTAAGGATCATATAATCTTAAATCCAAACATGAGAAATGAGATTTGCCTTTTTTCCTTCCCATGTAAAGGTGCCAATATTGTCTGAGTAAATGAATTATTTTATGAATGTCAACAGAATAAAGTATGTAATATGCACATAAATATTTTGATCATTGTGTCTACTTGTGAAAATTGAAAGTAGTCTCTCTGCTTCATTAAAAATCTGTATAATTAATGTAATTTAAATGAATCGTATACATAATAGAATCCATGATAAGGATTGTTGAAGCTTCATGACAATTATAGGCACTTCACAGTATAATTGAGCTGTTAGTAATTAATGATATTAGGTAAAGTTATTTACCTACCACAACCTTATTATATTTGCTTTGTGCTTATTAAGAAGAAATCATTTCATAAGAGGATAAAAAATGATGACAAAAATGGATGAAAAAATATTAGAACTACAGTTTCCTTAATATTTTTACTCATATTGAATGAAAGCATTAGAGATTTGAAATGTGTATTTATCACAAACATTGTTATATTTCACATCTATAAGTTCCTAACAGAAGTTTTTCTTTAATTCCATCATGGTTTTGGGTTTTGTTAACACAATGCAAAAACAACAAGTCAATTCTGTTAAAAAAAATACTGAAAGAGAAAAGAATCTACCAATTAAACATAATTGGATGGACAATCTGTTAAAAATCTTTATTCCTAATTTCCCCTAATATATTTAATATCTGTGGTGGAAAAAGCATATCCCTACAGAAACCAGAAAATGTTGGAAGCAGCATATTCTGGTTCCTCCAGAAAAGCATTATGAGGTAATTATATTTTTGTTTTTCCTAATTTTGGTAGCCTGCCCTTTTGTATTATTGCTGAATTCCCCACCTGCCTACTATTATAGAAGAATTGCAACCTGGCCCCCACAGCTGGTGGCAATGACTATGCTGTGTCTTAGACACTGATTAGCAGTCAAGTCTCATGAGACTCCACTGATCTGTACCATGATATTAACTGTCTTCTGGAATTGGCTCCATCTGTATGGCTCCTAGGTGGTTAGATATGGGTCCCTTTTCCTAAGCAAGCACAGTAGGGACTCTAAAGCCTAGACTGAGATACTCTAACAGAATCAGCAGTTACAACTTTACTCATTTGTACCGCTCTGATTGACTTGGTTGTTCTTAGCTTGGATGCATGTTCCTGAATTTACACACATATTCATTCCTCAAGCAGAGATATCTGCCTGCTACTTTGTATGTTTTATTAATATTAGCACATATTATAGACCTTTTCCATGTGCCATACCATGAGCTAAGACCTTTCTGTTTTTGCTCACCCACAATGAGACCTTGAGGTGTGAAAAATAAAAACAGTCACAGATCAGTGAACAACTATTCTAGTGATCAGTTTTATAGAATCTTATATTTGGGGAGGTTTCGAGGATGACTGTGTTACAGTCAACCAGGAGAGCCTCTCTTAGGGACATGCATAGTAAAGCATGAGGTATATCCTTGGTAGCATTGGTTCAGGCTGTCACAGAAGCAAATCTTGGGTGGCCTGTACTGCAGGAAGGAGCAGCCAACACCAGACAGATGAGGAGGGCCAGAGTCTGGAGTGTGAGAAGGTGTTTGAGGCATTTACCCTGCCTTTTACTAGGAGAAAAACATTTAAAATATCTGAAATCAATAGTGTTCTGAATAAGAGCACAGGCCCTAGAATCACTCTGCCTTTGTGTTGAATCTGAATGTAAACTTCCTAGATGAATCACCCCAGGCAAGTTTTTTAACCCCTTGGTGCTTCGGGGTTCTTTCTCATGTATAAATATGGTCACATTGGAACACAGGCCCCCTTATTTGTTTATGTACTGTCAATGACTGATCTCACTCAATAATGTCAGAGTTTAGTAGTTGCAATCGAGACAGACTAAGACTGCATGTCCTGTAAAGCCTAAAATATTTACTATTTGGACTTTTTTTGGAGGAAGTTTGCCAAATTTGTGCTAGAATGATAGTTCTTAAATGGGGCGACACTGCCTCCCTATGGGGAAACATGGAGGGTATTTTTGGCTGACACTATGTCTAGAGAGTGCTTCTGCTAGGACCTAGACAACACAGATAGCAACATCTTTATGTGCAACAATCCCACACAATGAAGAGTTGTCTTCCCAAAATGTCAATTTATCCCACTGAGAAACATTGGCTTTAGAATCTCCAAATATGTTGAATAAGAATAGGTATACTAAAATAGGAAGAATCCCTAGCTAATTTCTGATTTTTAATTGAAATAGTTTTAGTCTTTCACTGTTTAGAATACTATTTGCTGCAGAATGAGGGTTTAGAAGTTAGGGTGCTGGATTTAAATCCCTTATAAGCAGTGTGGCCTTGGGCAACCCAGATAAAACAGTGCCTCAGTTTCCTTATCTATGGAATGGTAATAATAATAGTGCCTGCTTCACAGAGTTGGAATAAGGTAGAAGAGATTAAACACACATAAAACATAAAATAATGCCTCATTTATAGCAAGCACTCAACAAGTGGTAACTCTTATGATGATGATGATGATTATTATTTGGCATATTGGTTAAGGTTGCAAGTAGGAGAAGTCCTGGATGTGGTCAGTTACACAAATAGGGGGTAATTGTCCTCATCTAATAAGAATGCAGAGGTGGGTGATTGCTGGCATAGGTTAAGTAGTTTAACAACAGCAGGGCTGATGACTCTGTGGTTCTCTTGTCCTTTACCTCATGGTCCCAATACGGTTGTTGCAGCTTCAGCCTTCATGTCCTCGTGCTGAGGCAGGAGGAAGGAGTATGGCTCCACCTGTCTTGTTTTATCGGGATAATAAAACTTCTCCCAGATTCCTCCCAGTAGACATGGGAGCCATCCTGTCTAGGCCTGAATCCTGACTCTGCCACTTACTAGCTGTGTGATATTGAACATATTTCTTAATCTCTCTGTGCATCAGTTCTCTTATATGCAAAATAGGGGGTGCTAGTGGTATACATCTCAATGCATTGTTGTAAATAGTGGATGAGTTATAAATTTAAGTCCTTCATAGACTGTTACTCTTATTTTGTAAGATTCTACTTGTGTCAAGTGGTTTCCTCAGAGCTCCTACCTTGATGTGCTTTCTCACGCTCTGTGTCTTTCACATTGTTTTATCTGGTAAATTATCTTTTCTATCAATCAATAAATAATATAATGTTGCAATAAATACATTCCAATAAATAAATATTGCAACATATACATATATACACACATATATATATGTGTGTGTATATGATCATGTTGTCGTTTCCTCTTGTTTTTCATGAGGGAAATGTTTCATGCTAGTCTACTCTGTTCACCTTAGCATGGCCAAGGTTGTTTTTGTTTTCCTATAATCACTTTGCTGTATTTTTCAAACACAGACTGTAATAATGGCATTTGATCATATTTTTGGCATTTCTCCTGTGATAACCAATAAAATACTTGAATATAAAAATGTAAGTTAAGCCTCTTGTTTAATGTTATTATGAAACATTTATGTAGCACTTTATGTTTACAAAGTGCTTTACAATTATTTATTAGTTAATTGTACTGTTAAACAACATTAGTCATCTGGCCAAATAAATGATTTCAAATTGTTCTACCAATATATAGCTGACGAGTGAAGAGTAAAGTCATATTGGATTTTATTCTTCAAGAAAAATCCTTGTTGTCTGTCTCTCCTCCACATTGCACAGTGCAGACTGGTTTTTCAGAGGGAGGTTCAAATCAGAGGGGAAAGTAATGTCTCTGTTACCTTCTTTCTGCTGTTCTGTACACGTGAGTTTTTCTCAGGGTCAGTCCTAGACCATCTTCTCTTCTCCCTTGGAAAGCCCCACATATCCAGTTGTTTTCTCACATCTGTAATTCAGCTCTGTCCCAAGCTGTAATTCAGTATCTTTAAACTTTGTTTTTGTCCTAAGTTCTCTCAATTCAATTCTTGATGACCATTTTTACTCACACTCCAGTTATATCAGTATTAAATATATATACTGTATACATATATGTACATATATGAATACAGTAACATATATGTATACAGTACACATATGTATACAGTATATATGTATATAGTACATATCTGTATATATCTGCATATCTGTATATAGTACATATCTGTATACTGTATATATACACATATATGCATCAGTATCTATAATATACATACATATATGTATGTTAAATATATATACTGTATGTGTGTATATTAAATATATACTGTATGTATATTTAATATATACATATTAAATATATACTGTATGTGTGTATATTAAATATATATTGTGTGTATATTTACTATATACATGTATGTATATTTGATATATAATATATGTCTGTATATTTAAATTATTCAAACTGACCATTACCCCCTTCTCCCTCAATAACACAGGGTCTGAAGAGTGAAGAGTAAAGTCATATTGGATTTTATTCTTCAAGAAAAATCCTTGTTGTCTGTCTCTCCACATTGTACAGTGCAGACTGGTTTTTCGGAGGGAAGTTCAAATCAGAGGGGAAAGTCATGTCTCTGTTACCTTCTTTCTGCTGTTCTGTACATGTGAGCTTTTCTCAGGATCAGTCCTAGACCATCTTCTCTTCTCCCTTGGAAAGCCCCACATATCCAGTTGTTGTTCACAAAGTATTTTATGCCACCACTCCCAATCTTGTTCACACAGTCTGTCACCAGTTAAGAGACAACTTACTCTGCAAACATTCTCACATTCATGCATACCCCACTGCCATTAGTCCACAGGTACCCATGATTTCAGTGTCTGGACAGTGCAATAATCTCCAGATATCCAGATCCGAAGACTCATGCTACTGCTACATCAAACCAGCAATGACTGCCCTGCCTAGAGAGTTTAAAGTCTTTACTGTTCTAGCTTGGTAGCAGCAGTTCTGTTTAGCTGCTACTACCTCCCCTAGGGAGAAAATTATTTTCCTTATTGTCTCCCGCATTGTGTTTTCCCACTTGTGTTTGCACTTCTGCTTTTGCTGTTCCACCCACATGAAATGCCTTTCCACCTACCCCAAACCTGCTCATCCTTCTTCAGACCCAGTGTACAGCCCGCCTTTTTCATGGAGAACTAACCAACTACCTAAGACTAATGTGTGATCATCCTTTTCCTTTGAGTCCTATAGTATCTAATGTCTGTGCTTATGGATATTAGGTCAATTTTGGTCAATTAACCACATACTGCTTTGTTACATCTTTTCTATTACTTTCTTGAACTGTTATTTCATTGTTGCATTAAAAATTTTTTTTCACATGTATCTTTTCATCTATACTTGCAGTTTGTTGAGGAAGACTTCGTTATCTGTAGCTTTTGTTTCAAATATTTTATTTCAAATAACATATTTTCTTTTTCAAATAGAAAAGAGATGGATTTATTTTTATGAGCCTCAGAAATGTTTTTGAACATATTTATCGACTATTAACAGTTTTCTCTTATAATATGACAAATGCAAAAACAAACACATAGAAATTGACCTTTTCACATTCATGTCATCTTTGTTATCATTTGCTTTTAATAAACATGGCAGAGTGAGGATATTTTAAATGCTGCTGCTCAAGTTATGTTGTTAGAAGCAAGAAAATGCCACCCAAGCTGAGGCCACTTAATTCAGCTTTTAGTAAGCATTGGAAAGTGTAGGAAGAGTGGATTCTTCTGTTCTTGATTCAGCCTCTAAATGACACCAATATGGCTTGCCCTGCATACAATCTCTGCTTCATCTTGTTTCTCAGCATTTACATCCTTCTTAACTTGATACTTTTAAAGAATCTATAGATTACTTATCATTTCCAGAGATATAAATGATAAGGATAGAGAAGGTTAGGACACAGGACATCTGGAATAGACGGTTACTTTTCTATGAAAACTTTCTCCAGGGAACGCAATTGGAAGCAAATTCAGAAAGTATTTGGTTATGATTTTTTTTTAGAGTCATGGTCTCACTCTGTTGCCCAGGCTGGAGTGCAGTGGCATGATCATAGTTCATTATAGCCTCAAACTGCTGGGCTCAAGTGATTGTCCTGCCTCAGCCTCCCAGGTAGCTAGGACTACAGGTGTGCACCACCATGGCCACCTATTTTTTTTAAAAAAAACATTTTTCTGTAGAAAAGAGGTCTCACTTTGTTGCTCAGGCTGGCCTCAAGCAATCCTCCTGCCTTGGCCACCCAAAGCATTGGGATTATAAGTGTCAGCTACCATTCCTGGTCTGGTTATGCTATTTAATGATCACAGAATAATAACGTTACTTGGCTCTCCATGATTCAGAGAAATTGCAGATAGATGTCATGTTATTTCTTCTCCCAAACAAACAAACAAATAAACCTGTTCTGTCCCCTACTCCAGTGCTTCCCACCCCATAAAATGTACAAATATCTCAGTTTGGCTCAAGTAGCATATTTCAAATAACTAATAGTTTAGTGTTTTGTACACTGTAATCTGTACTTTTTAAGCACTGGCAAAGTATCTGTTGATTGGTAGGTGTTAGAAGTTCAAGTGTTACTATGCTATTCTTGGGTGGAATGAAGAAATAATAACTTTTCACTACCAGTATCACAATGAGTAGTAGTTGATATCTCAAAAGGTATTATTTGTCAATTTTATGAATGATGAATATGATGGTTCTTAGAGCATTAAAATTAATTTACCCATCCTTAGTTTTTGTATCACTATTTGTTTCTTAAAGTCTAAAATTCAGTGACCTTACCAAAAGGCAACAACTTCCTGCAAGTTCATTTATTTACTAACTATACTCACAACCTTTTTAAAAATGAGATAGTGGTATAAAGAAAAAAGATATTCAGTAATTTCAGTTATTTGGTACCTGACTAGTACTTAATTTAGGTCACTTATCACACTGGAGTGAGACCTTTTGTAGGTCACTATTTAAACATTTAATTTCTGGTGATGTGACACCAAAAACTAAATGTTTAATTTAATTTGATTGATCCCAATAAACTTTTCCTTCCTCTGACTTTCTGTACCACCACTTTTTTCTTTAGTATGTAACTTTATATCATCATCTCACTTGGGTCTCTGGTTGTTGATTGCCTTGCTTCTCCTATCAGTTTACGAGCTCCTCAAAGGCATACAGTAGAACTGTCAAAAAAAGGCTGTCATTTTAATTATCATAACCAGCTTTGATGTAAAGAGGATGTTATTATAGTTAATTCTGAGAAACTGTATAAATCAGCAAAGCCCTCTTAATTTAGTCATCAGTAAAATATAACCATTCATGTTTCCATTCTGGTTAATGTAATTAACTGAGTATAACAATATTTAGGTCCTCAATTTTTAAGGGATCAAAATACATAATACTAACTGAATGAATTTAAATTTATCTTTCATGACTCAGACAACACTTTCGGATTATACCATTTCTTAAAATATGGTGCTGTAGATATAGAATAAATAGAAGACTGACCCAAATGAGCATAAACTCTGAGAAACTGTCTCAGTGAATGGTAATGGTAGAAAATTAATTGTAATGGACTCTTGTTATAAGAATGAAATTAGAAGGCCTTAAAAATTACTTGTTATATTGAACTTTAGCATGTATAGCTTATGTTTTGAGAGATCAACCTTAGTCTGTATTCTATTTAATATGTATCACAATGAGTCACATTTTAGAACAGAGTTTTACCGTATGTAATTAACTTGCTTATTTATCTAGCAAACATTTGAGAGCCTGCTGGGTTTAAAACATTGAGCTAATCTAGATTCAGTGCAATCCCTATCAAAATACCAATGACATTCCTTATAGAAATAAAACAATCCTAAAGTTTATATGGAACCACAAAAGAGCCAAAATAGCCAAAACATCCTATGCAAAAAGAACAAAACTGGAGGAATCATATTATCTGACTTCAAATTATATTATAGAGGTATAGTAACCAAAGCAGTATGGTATTGGCGTAAAAAAAGACACAGACTAATGGAACAGAATAGAGAACTCAGAAACAATCCACACACCTACAGTGAACTCATTTTTTTTTTTTTAGACGGAGTCTCACTCTGTTGCCCAGGCTGGAGTGCAGTGGTGCGATCTCAGCTCACTGCAACCTCTGCCTCCCATCAAGCAATTCTCCTGCCTTAGCCTCCTGAGTAGCTGGGACTACAGATGTGTGCCACCACGTCTGGCTAATTTTTTGTATTTTTAGTAGAGACAGGGTTTCACTGTGTTAGCCAGGATGGTCTTCATCTCCTGACCTTGTGATCCGCCTGCCTCAGCCTCCCAAAGTGCTGGGATTACAGGCGTGAGCCACACACACCCAGCCTCAGTGAACTCATTTTTAACAAAGGTTCTAAGAACATGCACTGGGGAAAAGACAGTCTCTTCAATAAATGGTGCTGGGAAAACTGGATATTCATATACAGAAGAATGAAACTAGATCCCCATCTCTTGCCATATAAAAAATCTAATCAAAATGGATTAAAGACATAAAATATGAGACCTCAAACTATGAAAATACTACAATAAAACATTGGAGAAAATCTCCAGGACATTAGTCTGGCTAAAGATTTCTTGAACAATACCCCACAAGCACAGGCAACCAAAGCAAACATTGACAAATGGGATCAAAACAAGTTAAAAAGCTTCTGGACAGCAAAGGATACAATCAACAAAGCAGAGAGACAACCCACAGAATGGGAGAAAATATTTGCACACTACTCTTCTGAAAAGGGATTAATAATCAGAATATATAAGGAGTTCAAACAACTCTATAGAAAAAAAGTCTAATAATCTGATCAAAAAATGGAAAAGATTTGAATAGAAATTTTTCAAAAGACATACAAATGGTAAACAGGTATATGAAAAGGTGCTCAGCATCATTGATCATTAGAGAAATGCAAATCAAAATTACAATGAGATATCATCTCACGCCAGTTAAAATGGCTTATATCCCAAAGACAGGCAATAACAAATGGTGGCGAGGATATAGAGAAAAGGGAACCCTTGTACACTGTTAGTGAGGGTGTAAATTAATATAACCCCTAAGGAAAACAGTTGGAGGTTCCTCAAAAAACTAAAAATAGAGCTACCATATGATCCAGCAATCCCATTGCTGGGTATATACCCAAAGGAAAGGAAATCAGTATATCAAAGAGATACCTATACTCCTATGTTCACTGCAGCACTGCTTACAAAGATTTGGAAGCAACCTAAGTGTCCAACAATAGATAAATGGATAAAGAAAATGTGGTACATATACACAGTGGAGTAATATTTGACCATAAAAAAGAATGAGATCCTGTCATTTGCAACAGCATGGATGGAACTGGAGATCATTATGTTAAGTGAAATAAGCCAGGCACAGAAAGACAAACATCACATGTTCTCACTTATTTGTGGGATCTAAAAATCAAAACAATTGAACCCATGGACATAGAGAGTAGAAAGATGGTTACCAGAGGCTGGGAATAGTAGTGAGGGGCTGAGGGTGAGGTGGGTATAGTTAATGGGTACAAAAACTAGTTAGAAACAATGAATAAGACCTACTATTTGGTAGCACAATATTGTGACTATAGTTTATAAAACCTTAATTGTACATTTTAAAATAACTAAGAGTGTAATTGGATTGTTTGTAACTCTAAGGATAAATGCTTGAGGGAATGGATACCCAATTCCCCATGATGTGCTTATTTCACATTGCATGCCTATATCATAACATCACATGTACCCCATAAATATATACACCTATGTAGCCACAAAAATTAAAAAACAAAACAAAACAAAAAAACACTGTGCTAGGCAACAGTAGTGAGAAGAGCTGAGTATGGTTTTGTCCTCAGGGAGCTTATTCAGACAGACAGCCTTCATTATATGGACTGAACTGAATAATTATTCTAAATCCATATTCAAAATCCTATAAAGATGTGTACAGTATTTCAGTTTAGTATGAAATGTCAGTGGTAATAAAAGGCATCAGTGCTGTTTTCTTAGGCTTCATTTTAGTAATTTGTTTGCAGAAGATACATAATTCAGGTATTTCTTCCTTGCCTCATGAAGCAATCTGGGGTAGCCTTAGGAAATAATTCATGTCCTTCTTCTTGTTTTTGTTTTTTTTTTTTTTTTGAGATGGAATCTCGCTCTATCACCCAGGCTGGAGTGCAGTGGCATGATCTCGGCTCACTGCAAACTCCGCCTTCCAGGTTCAAGTGATTCTCCTGCCTCAGCCTCCTGAGTAGCTGGGATTACAGGCATGCACCACCATGCCCAGCTAATTTTTGTATTTTTAGTAGAGACGGGGTTTCACCATGTTGGCCAGGCTGGTCTTGAACTCCTAACCTCAGGTGATCCACCTGCCTTGGCCTCCCAAAGTGCTCATGTCCTTCTTGACTCATTGGAAAGGCAGCAACATTAATGACAGACAGCAGTATGACTTTTTTTGAGTAGTAAAATCATTATTAAATTCTATGCTAAGATTGGAAACTATAGAATATGATGTTCTATAGTCCCAAAGGAAAAGCCTTAGAGAAGGGACAGATATAAGACTATCCTATATTTGAGAATAACGTCATAAGCATTATGATTCAGGAATAGTAGTGGGAAATCCATTACAAACCAGAATATTCATCTTGAATTTAAATGGCACCATTTTTTAGTAACTCCATTACGCTCCCCTCCTCACCCCAAGAAAACCACAGGATTAACGTCAGTTTCTTCCCTTGAAGACAGGTAATCAGATGAGACCTACCCTCTTTCTAATACGTTCTCCGGATGATGAAAATCCACAAAAGCTTTTGCCTAATGTTTTAAAACCCATGTTTTAAGAAATATGCATAGTTTCAGTCCATCCCCTTTAGCATACGTTAGCAGAAATTGAGAAATCAACATTGTTCTTTTTAGGTAACTCGAAAGTTGATTTATCTTCTCAAAAATAGAGTTGTTTAAAATTTCTGTATAGGTTGTAATTTTCAACACTTTAATAGTTTTGTTTTCCTCTGAACTTTGTACTGAATCTCTAAAGTAGTTAAGTAGCAGGGGTTTTATAAGGGAGTTACAAGGCCTTACATGTTTTCAGTAGCGGCTTTTGGGAATAAGTGGATGGCAAAAATCTCACTTTGCTAAGAGATTAGAGAGATCTTTACAGTCTTATTTCTACTTCAATTTAGTTATTTCCTCAAGCTAATTAAGGTGTATTAGTTTTGGGGAAACTCCAATGGGAAAAAGGAAAATGTTAAGGAAATATACCCACACTAAAAGGGCAAATAAAAGTTAAGAATATAATTTATTTGTTCTATTTTATTTTCAAATTTAATGATAGATTGGGCTATTTTTTAATATTACAGAGTTTCCATGAAATGCAAAGGACATTAAATTTTTATAGAATACTATAAATGGTAGTCACATCTTTGCCTTTAGAAGTTACAAAACATAGGCTTTTCTTGAAATAGGCAGAGTAAGTTATTCCCACTCCCTACAATTTATTTTGACCTAATTGAATGCTTTAATATCCAGAAAATGAAGTTTATTTGTTTATTTTACAAAAATATCTCACAATTTGCTACTATGGTATACTACTTAGAACCCCCGAAACCCAATTTAATATATATATAATAAAATATATAGAAATGCATAGAAATAAATATAATAGATATGAACATATATAAATGTATATTTCTAAAATACATAGAAATACATATAATTATGTCCAAACTCAATACTATTACATATCAACACTTGCCATCATGAATTAGTAATTTGGTTGCTTGCTTAAGCCAAGATTTTGTTATATGATTATGATAACTAGCTATATATGCAGTTTATCCAGCTATTTCTGCAAGAATTCAAATGAATGTTCTTTTGCAAGGTTGTTGATTTCTTGAGCTACTACTAATGCAGTAAAAGGAATCTTTCCAAGCTCAGGAACAAGCAACAAAACCCTTAATTTGAATTTATAGCCTTCGGAGACAATCTGCAGGATAACTTAACTGTCCAAGCAATTTATTTTAATTAATATGATTTGTTCTACATATTTAAGTAGGAGAGTTATATACCAACAAATGAGACAAATAAGAATGCTAACAGTAACATTTTAAATAGTTATGGCTTAGGGAAAACATAAACAGAAGCATAGCCATCAGTAGTAATGGAATCTGAACCTTTTCTGTTATCAGTAAATCATCCACATCTCCATAGAGACTTCATTTCCACCAATGGATCTTAAACAATTTTAAGAGTTTAGATAGAAGGCCAAGGTCATACTATTTGGCCAGCATTTAGTGCTGAGGTAGAAAAATGTCCCTTACTAAGAGAAGTGTCAGGACTACTATATACTGCCAGAACCATATTGCTGATTTTCTTCAGAGTAAGGTATAATTTAATGAATCAAAAGAAAAAGTGTATTTTTTTCCTGTTAAACTTGATATATCTGGAAATTTTCATGGACTATGCTCTATAGACACTTGGTGTTTATTCCATATATTTAACTGTTACGTTAAAAGATACTTAAACTGTGTCAAGCAATACTGCTGTTGCTCTAAAAATGATAAAAACAATTCCTTTTTCATCAAGAAAAGGATTACATATTTACAAATCTAAAGTTATCAAAAATTAAGGGTGATTTTACTAGCCTGTGTAAAGACAAAACCAGTTGTTTAGACAACACAATTGTCACAAGACCAACCATGCACTAACCTCTTCTGGAAATGAGAATCTGAATAAAAGTATCATTTAGAAACACACAGTCTATTAGCTAAAGAGCCTGTTTACAATTCTGTCATTCCAACTAACAGTAATATTGTGTTTAGAAAAGGATTTGAAATATAGGCCTGGCTCATATTTTGATTGAAATTGACTAAGAAGTTAAACAATTTAAAACTGGCAGGGCGCAGTGGTTCATGCCTGTAATCTCATCACTTTGGGAGGCTGTGGCAGGTGGATCACCTGAGGTCAGGAGTTCAAGACCAGTCTGGCCAACATGGTGAAACCCTGTCTCTACTGAAAATACAAAAATTAGCAGGGCGTGGTGGCACATGCCTGTAATCCCAGCATTTCGGGAGGCTGAGGCAGGAGAATCACTTGATCCTGGGAGGCAGAGGTTACAGTGAGCTAAGGTGGTGTCACTGCAGTCCAGCCCGAAAAAAAAAAAAAAAAAAAGATCTAGAATTCAGGAGAAAATGACAACTTTGTATGGTTGATGGTGCCTTTACTCTTCATCGAGTCACTGCCTATATGTTCATATTCATAAAGATTCCAAAGTTCATTCCTTTCATTCTTTCAGGAATTAAATTATTTACTGAATGACTACTATGTTCGGGGCACTGTAGGGGTTTGGAGCATGTAATAATATCAATAATAACAGCTAATACTTATTTAGCAACTGCAATTTCTTTGAGGCTCTATTCTGAGTACTTTGCATATATCAATTCATTTAGCCCTCACAATTTTATGAGATAGGCTAACTATTATTATTGCTACAGACCAGGAATTACCCAAAGTCCCTGGTCAGTGGTGCAGCCAGGATTCTAACCCAAGCAACTGGATCCAGAGTTAATGCTCTTACCCATTAGGGTACATCTCCCATGTAAGCTATCTCTCTCTAAGTCTCTGTGTTTCATATAACAATAGTGATTGGGAGGCTGAGGCGGGCAGATCACGAGGTCAGGAGATCGAGACCATCCTGGCTAACACGGTGAAACCCCATCTCTACTAAAAATACAAAAAATTAGCCGGGCGTGGTGGCGGGCACCTGTAGTCCCAGCTACTCTGCAGGCTGAGGCAGGAGAATGGCATGAACCCAGGAGACAGAGCTTGCAGTGAGCCGAGATCGCACCACTGCACTGCAGCCTGGGCGACAGAGCAAGACTGTCTCAAAAAAACAAAACGAAAACAATAGTGAAACATGAACTACTCTCATGGAGTTTCAGATCCACTTGAGATAACATTACTTTCACAGTGGTGACAGATTAGGAATGTCTCAAAATACTTATCATCATTTTAGCTACTTGGGGATGATGAGACCCATTCCTTTATTCCTTTCCTTACTCCTGGGGGAACTAACAGGAAGTACTGCTTTCTCCAACTTCATGCTGCATCAAGGAGGTTGAGAGGCAAGTCTGGCTCAGTGGCGTCAAGTAGGCAGGTAAGGTGGCTAGAAGGCTGACAGTCTGCTGTATATATAGACTGTAACTATTCCCAAGATAGGCCAAAAGGAAGAAAGCTGGAACAAAATGAAAATGAAAGCTTCATTCAAAGCTTATAATGTTGGGGGATTATGGGGAGCTGAGGCTTAGAGAAGTAAGTAACTTCCAATGTCACAAAACAGGCCCTGGATCACAAAGTGATCTTTCTGCCTATCATACCAGCCCCAAGGAATTGGGAGAAGAGCACTCTTGAACAAAAGAACTGAATTTTACATGGAATGTGTGCTCATCACATCATTCATGGAATATTACACGCTTTCATCTCACTATGTTTTGATGGGCCAGAAAGGTCAAATGATTTGGTAAACAGAAGCATTAATTACACAAAAAGAGTGGCCTAAGGAGCCAAAAACCCCTCTGAATCATTCAAAGCCAGCACCAACATCAATGGACTGAAATTTTGATAGGAGTGTGATATGGTTTGCTGTGTCCCCACCTAAATCTCATCTTGAATTGTAAGTCCCACAATTCCCACATGTCATGGGAGGAACTTGGTGGGAGGTGATTGAATTATGGGTGCAGGTCTTTCCTATGCTGTTCTCATGATAGTGAATGAGTCTCACACAAGGTCTGATGGTTTTAAAAACAGGAGTTTCCCTGTACAAGCTCTTCTTTTGCCTGCCGCCATCCTTGTAAGATGTGACTTGCTCCTTCCACCATGATTGTGAGGCCTCCCCAGCCTTGTGGAACTGTAAGTCCATTAAACCTCTTTTTCCTCCCAGTCTCGGGTATGTCTTTATCAGCAGTGTGGAAACAGACTAATACAGAGTGCAAATGCCTTTGAATTTTTGTAAAATAACTTTGATATCAATTTGAATGTAAGTTGTATGAGGGTAAAGACCCTGTTTATCATGTTTACCACATTGTCCTTAGTGCCTGGAACATTGTTTGGCAAGTAATAGGTACCCAATAAATATTTGTTAAGTGAGTGACCCATCTTCAGGAAAATGTCAGCAGAATTAACTTTTTTTCAAAACAAAATCTGGCTTTAAAAACTTTCTTGACCCATGCATGTATTTTACTAATTATGGAGGTATTTAATTAATACCTCCATAATTAAGATTGTTTAATTAAGATTGTTTGCCATTATTGTAATTCTCTTCTTTCTGGACTCTTTCCTATTCCCTTGAAGGTGGTAGTGGCAATGTGGTGATTTACTCTAGCCAATGAAAATAAGTGAAAGAAATGCATTATCCCCCTTTTTTGGTAGAAGATACTGAGAGTGCAGATAAAACAGAAAGATCCTTAAGACATCCTAGTATATGCAGAGAAAAAAACAAAAAAGATACATAATAATGTGCCTCAATATATTTGAACATTGAATGTCTCATTAGGATTCCACACTGAAGATAGTAACGAGATTCTCAGACGTTGGGGAAATATTTTGTTTTAGAGTTAAAAGACATATAATAATAAAACAGATGGAAATAATTATATAGAAGATAACAATTATAGAATTAAAGTAAATTAGAGTGGAAAAAGTATTAGAGATCTTCTGTGTACGCCTCCATTTTACAGAAACTGATGCCCAGAGAGTACTGTTTGTCACCAGTCAATCTTAGACTTGAACACAGGACTCTTGATTACTTGTCTGAAATTCATTATAACCATGTCATACTAGCTGCTATAATAGACTGATGGCCCCAGGGCTTAGGGTCAGAACTATCAGTTTTGCAAAATGTATGGATAGTTGCTTATACAGTGTAACTTCAGAATGCAGAGCTATTGACTAGCTACATACAGAGTGACTGCAGAGAGATCTCATAGACTAACTATTAGTTATCCATTACTGCTTAACAGATTATCCCCCAAATACTCAGCAGCTTAAAACAATAAACATTTATTAATTCACACAGTTTTTGAGTGACTTAGTTGGTTAGTTCTGGCTCACAGTATCTCATATGTTTGTAGTCAAAATGACCCACAGTTTTGTCTGGCAATATATAGAGAGCAAGCTGCTTTAAGTTAGAAGATTTATCAATATTTAGGTAAATGATTATTTCTAGAATTTTGTTTGACTCATGATTTTTTTTGGCTTTGAACTAACATCTATGGACCTACTATACTTATGGTCTGCTTTTCATTGCTCAAATGCAATGGAATGAGGTAGAAGGTGTATGAAATTTTAGAGCCAGGTTAGATTCACTATGCTGATCTTGAGTAATGTAAATTAACCTCATATTAGCCTCAGTTTTTTCATCTTCAAATAAGGATCATAATACCTAATTTGTAAGGTTATTGTGAAGATTAAGGTAATTTAGCAAAAGATTTGGCAGTGTGCTTGGCACATGAGAGATACCTCATAAATGAGGGTTGATATTTTACTGTCCCTCATAATACCTTGCTTTCTAGATATGAAGCTATTATTTTTAGTAATAAAATTAAATTATTGAATAATTTACAGAAAATAACTATTTTAATTTATAAAAATAGATTAAGCAAGTGTGAGACAATTAGCAACACTTCTATATGATGCTCTTTCTGTTACCAGGGCAAATACCATAGGAAACTAGAGAATGAGAAAAGTTGCCTGGCTCTCTTCTCAGGGTTTCTGCTTAATACTTCTCTTAATGTTACAGTTACTATTGCACAATAAAGCCATTGGAAAGGTCACAGTGGGAAGAGTTTGTCTCTACTCCAGGATGTCTGAAAGAGATTCAAAGATTGGGAGACACTCATCTGAGGCGTCTTTATTCACATATCTAGTGGGTCATGTTGGCTATCTGAGGGACCCTCAGCTAATATGGTCACCAGGAGAATCTACAGTTAGTCTTTCCATATGGCCTGGGCTTCCTCATAACATGGCAGCTTCCCATTGGTTGGACTTCTGACATAACAGCTCAGTGTTCCAAGAGCAGTGTCTCAGTTCAGAAGCTGCACTGCTTTTTATGGTCCAGCCTTGAAATTCATATAGCACCACTTCTATAGTATTCTATTGGTTACAAAGGAGTCATCAGCTCTCAGATTCAAGGGGAGGAAAACGAGGCTCCACCTCTTGATGGGGGCATGGCAAGGTTTTAAAATAGTATATGGGTGGGTAGGTGTACTGCTGCCATCATCTTTAGAAAATACAATCCACCACACTTAGAGAAGTGAAGTAGAGACCCTTAGGTGGGCAGGGCAAGCCTCAGAACAGGGAGAGCAGCATAGAGCTTCCTGGACATGCTTATACACACATCTCTACAAATCATCACAACCTGCTAGTTTTCATTCTGGAGCCTGGACTCTCCAACTGTACTCATTTTATGGCCCTTAGGCAAGCTGTGTTGCCCTTTTCAATAGCTGCATGAAATGTGGAATACATCACGTATCCAGACCTTGTCTCTCTTTCTAAGATACTTGGCTTGATCTCTTTCTTGCTGTTTCAACTTAAAACATTTAACATGAAATCACCACTGCAATGTGGGGCTCCCATAGATAAATTTGAAGTTTTAATAATTTATCATTTCTACTTTTGAGACTAGTACTCTGTAAGTTAAAAACAAAAACAAAACAAAGCAAAGGCCAACACTTTAACCAATGGAAGTCTAAGCTTTGGAAAAATCCAGAAAAGTAACACCAAGTCCAAGATAAATTGAAACTCTAAGCACATTTTGCTTGCATTCCTTCCTTGTTTCTCATTTAATAAATGTTTTCCAGAATGGAGTTTGCAAATCCAAGTAAATATATATATATATATATATTTTAAATGTTTAGTTATTCCCTTTTGGGTTCTGCGTCAATTGTGTACATTTCATAAATATAAACATAAGACATATTTGCTAAGGAATTACATTCGTTGATGTGGCAGTCTCATGGCTTAAAGTATAAAAAATTCATACCTTGTCAATTATGAATTACATTTCCCCATTTATATAGAATATGGAACTTGTTTGAGTACTAGCTAAAAATGTACGTGATACTATTTCAGATGTAAGTATTGCTTTAAAAATATCAAGCTTATCCTCCTTTAAGAGGTCAAACAATATCTGAAAACTATAACCCTTTTAAATAAAAAAACTCTGTCCTTTGCTAATTTATTCAGCTTTCTTCCTACCACATCCGATTACCAACCCTATCAGTCCATTCCGTTTGATTTATCTTTTAGTCAGATGAGTGTCACAATAGGAAGGCAGCAAGAATACCCTTTAATACTTATGGATTTTTTTTTCAAATTTAAACATCTTCCTTCCTAAGCAGAATTTATACACTGACTCACTCTCACAGCTATCACCCTGGATGCCCTCTTCTTATTTCATTACCATATTGTGGATGAACACATCATTGGTATGGTATTTATCTTGATAGGCAGTGAAAAAAAAGTCTTGCCCCTAAAAGCTATGCCATGTTTCTAGCCCTTCTTTATGAGGCATCTTCCAGCAGCACTCTCATTGCAGAATTGCATGGAGCAAATGGTGGCCCATCTCAGATCACTGGTACTTTCCCTGAATGAAATCCTACGTATGCTGTCAATTTAATTAGAAATTGGCCTGCTGTTTTGTCTTCCCAATTAGCTCACCCATTATCTCTCATATCCTAAAATCCTATCATTCTCCAGATAATAGGTTATTTCTTCAAACATCCTCGTCTCATTGCTTCCAGATAACTGTCTGTGACCTGTTTCCCCTTCAACTGCTTATAGTCATTTTAACATCTGTCATCACAGCTAAAGGTGTGATTATGTCTAATAATGTTTTATTTTTGCAGTGAGTACACCACAGTTATTGTCATATACAGAAAATTCTGACTGACAGTTCCAGAGCTTTTTGGCATCAGAGAAAGTCAAGTACTGTGTTCCCTCTTTCTATGACTCCCAAGAGAATAATCCAGCACAACTACTCAGTATCTTGGAAGAAGGCCTTATGTCTTTGGAGAGCCTTCTTTCTCACCTACACAGCATTACAGCATTCCCCTGTATTCTCTTCTGAGTTTCTCTCCCTTATTTAAATTCTAACTTCGAGTGTAACAGTTGACTAACGTTAAAATTAATTTCCAAAAGAAGTTCATTAATTGACCAAGTTAAAGAAGTTCCTTCTATATTTACGTGAATTTAGGTTGAATAAATTTCATACTTTTAGGGAAATATCTAGGAAGCATTAAAAATAACAATTGACATTGAGATATTTAGTAAACAAAATCATTCTAGTTTATTCTGTCTTGCCCCCTCCCATCTTATTTGCCATAACCTATAAATTTGGCCAAAATGCAGCAAGTCTAATTCATTTATAAGCAGTTGACATTCAGAGGTTATCCTCATTGATGTCTAAATTTTTATGATGTGTTTCTGCTACTGTATTACAATTCTGAATTCCATATCAAATTTATTAAATTTTTTTATTGCTAAATCCCCTTGCTGTGGTTTGGCTGTGGTTTGCTCCTGCCAAAACCCATGTTGAAATTTGATCCCCAATGTGGCAGTGTTGGGGGTAGGGCCTATTGAGAGGTGTTTGGGTCATGGGGGCAGATCCCTCAAGAAACAGATTAATGCTCTCTTGCAAGGGTGAGTTCTCACTCTCATTAGAATGGATTAGTTCCCACAAGAGCAGGTTTTTAAAAAAGAGCCTGGCTTCCCTGGTTTCTCTCTCTTGCTTGCTCTCTCACCATGTGATCTCTTTGCATGTATCCACTTTCTGCCATGAGTGGAAGCAGCATGAGGCCCTCACTGGATGCAGCTGCCAAATCTTAAACCTTCTAGCAAGAAGAATTATGAACTAAAGAAACCTCTTTTCTTTGTAAATTACCCAGCCTCAGGTATTCTGTTGTAACAACAGAAAACAGGTGGAGACACCCCTCATCAGTCTAGTAATATGCAATAGAACTGACAGTGTCTATTGTTGATTAATATGCCCAACTTTGTTGTAAAGTCAGTCATTATAAACAAGGTCTTTAGCTCTTTTCATTTATAAGCACTAGGAGATACTCAAGAGGGTCTTACCTGAACAATTCAAAATTATCATTAAAAAGCATTAAAAAAATCTGTCATAGACCAATGCTTCTTTCACATTAGCTAGAACAGGAACTATACCCAAAGAGTACTTCGGGAATATAACAGATTAATGACCCAATGGAATAAACACTTGACCAGTAAAAAGTACCAAGTTTGAAAAATTGCTTTTAAAAAGGACAACCTAACCCTATTTTATACAACAGAAACAGATTCATTACTGCTGAGATATGCTGCATCTCTAATTTCATTTTCCCAAAACTTCAGTATACCTCCATAGAATTCAGATTAGTTCTCTCAGTAAGTAACTATGACATTACCATTATTAGTATTCCTAGAAAGTTCCTATTTAAAAGCACAACAGGGAAATTACTACACAGTATCCCCACCCTGAGCAAACACATAAAAACACCAATGCACACCACAGATAATAAAACATTGGAAAATGATAGGAATAATCAAGAAAATGCTTTATGTGGGAAATTCTGCTGTGGTTTAGATATTGGGTCAACTTTAACCAATGTTATAATATCATTTCATTATTTTTAAAATCTAGAAAAATGTCACCAATCAAATATTATAAAGAAAAATGTTAACCTAATTATAAAATGAAACTAAGCCATCGAGCAATGGAATACTGGGAAGCATCATTAACTTTAAATTCTATATTACATGGAAGCAGAAAGATTCCAAATAAATGACTCAGATTGCATACTGTCAAATAGTTCATTTTAACCTGCTCCTAGATTCTGTGGGTCTTTTATGGGTTCTTCTTTTTTTAATAACTATAATTTGTAGTCCATTCCCATTCATTTGCTACTAACCTGGCATTTCCTGAGGGATCTAAAAATTGAAATGAGGAAGTAAAATCACACTTTTCATAGAGAAGAGCCACTTCTAAAACCCTCTAAATTCCTCTAAGCTTTGAAGTTCCTACTGTTGTGGAATGTATTAATATGGGAGTGGGAAAGTGAAGAAAAATCATAATGCAGGACTATGGGTATCTACACTTCAAACCAGGAGCCTTAATGCTGCCTGTGGTTGAATGGCTGCGTATTATAATTTGTTAGGCAATGGTAATTAACTAGTCTAGACTCCTTTCAAAAACTACTAAGCTACTAAGTGAATAAGTCTTATAAGCTGTTAAAACATTGTAGAACAGATAACTGAATAAAATATTAGTGTGTAGAAATACATATTTTTGAGTTCCTATTATGAGTCAGCCAATATATTAGGCATAAGGGATAAGACAGTAAATATGACAATTATTGTCCCTTCTCTTATGGAACGTATACCAGTGGCAAAGACAAATTTTGGACAAGTAATCAAATGAATGAATTAATAAATGGCAGTATTGTAAAAGTCAGTATCCAAGTCTTCCATATTTCAATAAGATTTACGGTTTTCTGATCCTGCATATTTTAGTTAGGGTTATTCCTAGAAATTTTATGGTGTGTATGTTGCTGTTATTCATATAAGATTTTCCTATCATCTCCTCTGTTGCTTGCTGGGATATTGATTTTTTTGGTATTTTTCTAGTATTCCATAGCCTTACTAATTTATATTTAAGAGGATTTGACTTGGCATTTTTGGATTTTCTAAGAAACATTCTCTGCAATTACTAACCTTTTTTCTCTTTTCCTTTCTATCAGTTAGTCCTTTCTATCAGTTATTTCTGATTTGTGTCTTATTGCATTAACCAGAAATTTTAGAATACAGTTAAATAAGGAGGAGATTGGGAATTCTGTCCCCCCTTGATTTCAATGAGAGTTCTGGCTTTACTATTAATATTATATGATGTGATCTGTCTTCTTAGATATCCTTTTTTATGAGAAGGAAGTCTCCTTTTTCATTTTTTCCCCTTAAGATTTTCTTAGAAATGGGTTCTTTTGACTTCTTAATTTTGATTTCTCTCTGAGTTAGGAAGAGTATGATTTTAAATAATTTTTTTCAAGAAGGATATTTGGTGATATAAATTTTGAATTATTGAATAACTGAGAATTCTGCTGCCATCACACACAAACAACATTTAAGAGGGCATAAGATTCTTAGGCTACCAATTTTCTCCTTACAATGCTATAGACAGGTGGGAATGCAAAATGGTGTAGCCACTTTGGGACATGTTTTGGCCATGTATTAAAAAGTTAAATATACACCTACCATATCACCCAGTTATCCTACTCCTAGCTATCTACCTAAAAGAAATGGAAATTTATATTCACATAAAACTATGTGAATGTTTATAAGAGCTTTATTCACAACAACCAGAAATTGTAGACATCCAGATATCCTTAAGCAATTTCATATCAATGATATGCCATTCAGTCCTAAAAGGGAACAAACTATTGATTTATACAACATGAATTAATTTAAAATACATTTTTCTAACTGAAAGAAGACAGAATCAAATGGCTACATGTTATGTGAATTCGTTTTACATGACATTCTTAACAAAGCAAAAGCATAGGCAGGAAAACAGATCTTTGGTTGCCAGGGGTTGAGAATGAGAGGAGAGATTGTCCAAAAAAGGGTAACTCATACTTTTGGGGAGTGATGAAATTGGTCTGCAGAGAAGGCAGTGGTGGACATGTGACTCTATGCAGTTGTCAAAACACATAGAACTGTACACACACAGAGTGAACTTTCTTGTATGAAAACAACCGACAAATCAACCAGGATTTGGAGGAAAAGATAGAATGCAAACTGTGACAAGGAATCTAACTGTATTACAATTAAATCACAAAGCTACACTGAAGAATGGGGGAAAAGGGAGCTGACTTAAAAAACTCTGGAAAGAAGTGTTTTGACTGGATACTTTAAGGCTGAAGAACAAAAGAACTGTGCATAAACACTGTTTGGTTTTGATGTGTGTGTATGCATTAGTTAGTAACCACACATATATTTCCTCACTCTAGTCACTGAAAGAGGCTAGAAGCTACCCCAGTAGCAATGAACACAGATCTTGGTTTCTAAATTCCTTCTCCAATAAAAGAAACAGGAATATCTGGAGAAATAGCTGATTCTAGGGGCTGAAGAAGGGATAATACAATATGAGCCTGGAGCATCTGAAAGTAAGGAAGTGAAGGAAAAGAAAAAAAGATGAGAGCATATTAAAACAGATAAGAGCCACCCAGGAAAAGTTACCAATTGCCAAAGTTGAACAACTTGTGCGACAAAGTAATGATAGCATTGGATTATAACCAAATAATAAAATAAATATACATGAATCCATACTAATATAAATAATAACTGAGTAAATGGGGGAGAAGTGACAATTCTTTCTTATATAATAATCACAATTAATAAATACAAGGAATAAAGGAAATAGAAATCATCATTAAAACACCACACAGTAACAATTGCCACACAATGGATGCAAAATTAGTGGGTAAAAGTTTATGCAAAAATAGGATATTTTTATAATATCAAAGCATCTCCCCCAAAGTACTTAGTAATTATAAAAGAAAAATAATAACTTTACAGTGGAGAATCCTAAAAAATACAAGCTCAACCAAATGATCAAGGATAACATCACCAGTAATTAGACAAATGGACATTATGTGATCCCTGATACAATACACTGACAAGGGCGCATCATCTCTATGGTTCCCCCTCAATAACACATAACTTTAATCCAATCACGAGAAACCATCTTACAAACCAAAATTGAGGCACATTCTACAAAATAACTTACCAGTATCCTTCAAAAGTGTCAAGATCATGAAAAACAAAGACTCCTGTGCTGTCATAGATTGGAAGCAACTAGAGATATGATAACTAAATGTAATGTGAGATTTTGGAAAACAAAAGGATGGTAATAGAAAATTGGTGATATCTGAAAAAGTTCTGTACTTTAGTTAATAGAATTATCTACAACCAAGGTTAATTTCTTAGTTTTGATAAATATTCTTTGGTTACATAAGATGTTAACATAAGGGGACTTTGGCTGAAGGGTATTTAGGAATCTACATACTATTTTTGCTAAAAATGCTATAGATATGGCACCATCATCCTATGGCATTTCATGTTTCAGAGAAGTTTAAGGTCAGCCTAATTTTTGTCCCTTTTTAGGTAACCTGCTTTATTTTTTATCTGCCTGAAAACTTTAAATCTATTTTCATCTTTCTTGAAATTAACTAAGTCTTACATACTTTTTTTCAGTGTCACAGAGTACTCAAATATTTTTGTCTGGTCCCCATATTAAACATGTTTCAGTGGTTTTTATTTTTTTCAGAGTGATTTTACTTTCTTTTAGGCTGCAGCATATTTGGCCAACCATTATTTGGGCTCTCTGAGTTATTCATCTTCAAAGTAGGACAGTGCTATTTAGACCACTTCCACCACTTGTGGTTCATGGAAAACCACTGACAACAGGTTTACTGATACACTGTTTTCAGAGTTGTGTGCTTTTACTATTTTCAGTACTCTCATGCTTATTTTATTGGGTAATTTAAAGAGATTTATTAACAGCTGCTGAGCAGAAGTCATTTTGAATCAGAAGCTACCCTATCCAAAATGTCTACGTTTTTGAAATACTAATTTTAGCAATGTCTCCCAAGGTATTTCCATTAAGGAAGAACATTTGCATTGTGAGCATTATATCTGGAACTCCTATACTTCAGAATCAGAAAAGAGAATGTGAAGTAGCAGTTCATATTTCACAGGATAATTAAAGCAAGAGATTTGGTATTCCTCTACAACAAGAATTACAAAGTTAGGTAGTGGCCTGGAAACCAGTGAAGCTGATTGCAAAATGAATATTTAAAAGCCCCTCTGATGTAATGTGCTCTTGTTTCCATTCCTTTTATTCTTTACAAAGAATCCTCTGTAAATATTGCTTTAAGGATTATCAGGCTTCAATTTTCAAATTCATCCAAAGGCCATAATTTAAACCATAATATTGGCTTTACAAATGTAAACAGTGATTGAACCACTTTCCTTTAGCTAATAGGAATGCCAATGAAATTAGAGTCAATTAAATAATTGCTTTATTAACGTAATGTATTACTGCTGTAAGACATGCCATGGCACATCCAGCCGGGAGGATAGCTAGGAGAGAACAGGACTACATCAAGGTAAAGAGAATAAACAGCATATTCTAAAAACTTAATCCACAGAGAAGAGTAAAACAGTGATTGAAATTTTGATTCATCGATTTCATAGTTTAACTATAGCTGAGGATGGAAAAATCCTAAGAGAGTTTAAAGGTTTTCATTTAATTAAAATGATACTTGGTGTGGGATAAATTATGTCTTCGGGTTAGGTTTAACTTAGCTTCTCTCATCTCTCTGCCTTCTGGACACCAGCTGCAGGGAACTGCCTTTGTCCGTGCAGTCTAAACCCTGGTTGAATCTCTTTAATGCTCTTCATTAGTGACTTACTACTGCTGTCAAGATGTTTAAACTGCTTACCAACGTATACAAACCTCTTTCTGACTTGGTTCCTGCTCGCATATCCAGCCCCCTCTTCTACCATTCTTCTCCCATCCTACCCTTCAGTAGGACCTTCAGCGCTCCCTATAGACAATGCAGGCTCACTTCACCCTTCAGCTGTTCATACCAAGGAAGAGCTGATTATTTCCTGTGAATTATTCATCTTTCAAGACATAACTTAAAATGTCCCTTCTTATTATTTATTTATTTATTTATTTTTTTTTTTTTTTGAGACAGGGCCTTACTCTGTCACCGGGCTGTAGTGCAGTGGCGTGATCTTGGCTCACTGAAGCCTCCGCCTCCTGGGTTCCAGCGATTCTCCTGCCTCAGCCTCCTGGGTAGCTGGGATTACAGGCACAGGCCACCACACCAGGCTACTTTTTGTATTTTTAGTAGAGATGAGGTTTCACCATGTTGGCCAGGCTGGTCTCGAATTCCTGACCTCAGGTGATCCACCTGCCTCGCCCTCCCAAAGTGGTAGGATTTCAGGTGAAAGCCACTGTGCCCAGCCGTAAATGTCCCTTCTTATGCGAAGTTTTCTATCCACTCTCCATCTCCAGTCTTGCCTCCTTCTTCCCCTAAGCAAGTACTGGTATTTTTGAAATAATTTTATGATAATTTTTTTCCTTTATGAAAATACAGAGGTATGTGATTATTTACTTCTAATATTGCATACCTTGAGAGATTATTTGCAGTTATTTTTAAACTTCTGTATCCCCCTACCATGTTGTCCCCTCTCTTTTTGATGGCAGGACTGAATCTATTATCTCAATAACTTCAGAACCTAGTGAATTATTTGGTGATTCTGCTCAGCAAATATTTGAGGACTAAATGAATAGATAGGCAGTTTGCACAGTGGTATCTCTAGTAAGGTAGGGAACAGGTTCTTAGTAATTATGGTTTTTTTGTAGCTCACCTCCTAGCCTGTTCTATCCCAAGTGGTTGTGTGTATCTTAGCACAGAAGAGCAAGGAAGAGAGTTTGTGGGTTTTGTTTTTGTTTCTTTCTGATTCAAGGTCAAACTACCAAAAAATTCTGTACAGCCAGAAACGAATCCTTTGGAAAGGATTCATTTGTAAAGGATTCACTCTTTACACTATTCCTCATCATTCAGCTAAAAGTATTAAATACAAATTATCACCTACCTGCTACACCAAAAATAATTGATATACAAAACCATGACAACTCTTGAGAATCAAAATGAACGAAAATCTGTTATGAATTTTGTGACATAAGAAGAGATGTATATTTGGTCTCTGCCCCAGTTCCTGACACAGAGCTCCTAAAAACTTTGTAATTTCCTAAGTGATAGGGATAATAGGAGCATGTTTTGTTATAAATCTTTTGTTCTGGTCTTAGTCTCTGGTTCCTGATAAAAGAGCTTCTAAGACCCAGTGATAAGAGTGTCATTTTATATGCTAATGAGATGACTGATGGCTGGGGTCCCTGAGTAACTTTAGGATGGGGCTGGTTCTCAGAAAGACCAAGGCATGATTAGTGGGTTGAGACTTTCAGCCCAACCCCTTGACCTCCCAGAAGGAGAAAAGGGCTGGAAATTGAGCCAGTGGCCAATGATTTAATCAATCATGCTTATGTGATGAAACCTCTATAAAAATCCTAAATGACAGGGTGTGGGAGCTTCTGGGTTAGTGAACACATCCACATGCCAGGAGGGTGGCACATCTCAACTCTACAGAAGCTTTTGTGCTCAGGCAGGACCATTCTGGACCTCAGCCTATGTACCTCTTCATCTGGCTGTTCATTTCTATCCTTTATAATATCCTTTATAATAAACCTCTATAATATCCTTTATAATAAACAATAAACTTAAGTGTTTCCCTGAGTTTTATGAGCCATTATGGCAAATTATCAAACCTGAAGGAGTTGTGGGAACCCCAGATTTGTAGCCAAGTCAGAAATGTGGTTAACCTGGAGACCCACCACTTGTGATTGGCATCCGAAATGAGGGGCAATCTTGTAGGACTGAGCCTTTAACCTGTGGGGACTGCACTAACTCCAGGTAGTTGGTATCAGAGTTAAATTTAATAGTAGGACATGCAGTTGGTGTCTACAGAGAACTGGAGAACTGCATGCTGTGGAGAACCCAAACATCTAGTATTGTAAGTGTCGCGAGTAGAGAAACCGTTTTCCTAGAGATGTTCAGGATGAAAGGAAGTGAGGTAGCATGGGAGAAAGAAATATGACTATCCATCAGGTGCTATATTTTCCCTTCCATATTTATTATCTCATTTATTTCTGAAACAACTATTCAGTGTAAATATTATTACCTCCATTTTTACATTTTACATTGGAATGCAAGGACTCTTAAGACTCCAGCACTTCTTTTGCCATTTTCATAGATGCATTCTCACTCTGAAAAGGCCAACCTACTTGCTGTCCATTTATGATTTCTTTTCTGCTTTTAAACACATTGATCATTCACACAAACACAGACCTCATGCTCTTTATGTTAGAATGTTTTATCTGCTTTTTGTTCTTAGTCTAAAAAGAAGGCATAGACTGTATCTTGTCTATATTCAACAAAACCTCCTATTCTTTATAGATGCAAATATTTAAGAAACTTATTCACAGGTTTTGTGCTATTATCATGTAAATTATTTTAAAGAAGACTAAACTTATGAAAATGCATATATTTATATATACACATATACACACACATACACACGCAGGTCTTTAAAAAATATTAGAGTTTAAATGCAAAGATCAGAGGAAACTCAGTCTTTGATATCTATTTAAATTCATCATTTCATCTTAAGTTTGTACCTTCTGTACTTTGTCAATGAAAAATCCACAACTCAGGCTGAAGTCACTTCCCTTTATGAAAAACTGGCAGCTGGGAGTATCCAGTTATCTATTGTATAACAAGCCACCCCAAAACTTAGTGAATTAAAACAATACAATCAACTATTTCTCACAATTCTCTGGGAAGCTCTGCTTGTCTTGCCTAGACTTACTGAGCTGATAGCTCATCTAATCAGTCTGGGGCTCTTTGCGGGTATTGTCTTTCATGTCAGTCTTCTTCACAGCATGATGGTTTTCTAAAGGGCAGCCCCAATGCACCAGTTTCTACTCTCATCATGTTTGCTGATGTCCCTTGGCCAAAGCAAGTCACAGGACCAAGCCCAGAGTCAGTATGGGATCCTGGGACTTGTAATCTTTTGGAAGTCATCACTATAACAATCTACTGCACTAGGCATCTTTATGACACACTTTGAATTATATTTCATATACTTCTAGGGCCGAGGACATACTGTAATTAACTACATAGAGCCTTGAGTATGCTGAAGATTATTGATACCTACATACCAAAAGAATATGGAGTATGGTTGAGAGATATATGCATTGATTTAAGTGCTTCTTTGACTTCATAAGGAAGCCACATATTAAACATTTCTATTCATCCCACTTGTTTTTAGATACCCACTACAGGTTTTACCTGTAGCTACTGAATTAAATGCCGACCTTTCCTTATTTTAAGTTTTTCTCAAATTATAAGACCCTGGAAGAATTACCCCTGTGCTCTGGTCTTATTTCAGCAATTAGTACTCAACAAGCTCTCCATTCACCACAGCAGGCTTGCCAGTTCATAATGTATGGAGTACATGTTCTGGATACACATAGATAGGTCAGGATATATAAAAATTCCTAGTTCCAATTTATTATGATTCTTAAAGAGTAGAGATTCAAACCGTCTGTTCAAGATATTGGCACGGAAAAAAAGGGCATAGAATTTAAAATTAGAAAATATGAGCTTCAGTTGTATCATTTACTAGCAAGTTACATAATTTCTTTGCATCTTAGTTTTCTAGTATAGAAAATGGAAATATTAATAATAGCTACCATAACATTATTTGGAGCATTAACTGAGATGATTAAGCAAAGGTCTTCACAGCACTATACAAATGTATTACACAATTCCCTTACCTGAAATCATTGAGGTCATTTTCAAAACTCAGACTTTGGAAAGGTAATACAATGTATTTTCTATTTATTAAGTAACCTTCCCAACAGAGTATAGGGTAGTACTATATAACCAAACACATTAATATATCTGCAGCAAAACATATAAACATTCATTTTAGGTGGAATAAATTAAGACTATCAACTTATAAGAAAAGACTTTTAGTTTAAGAGTTATGTGTATTTCAGAATTGTAGTTAAGGAATTGTGAGTATTTTATTTGCATATAAGTTTAGTTTATTTTTAATTTTTTAAAAACTCCACATAATCTTTAATGGTTAGGATTGGTCATAAATTTATATAATATGGTATAGATGATTTCGATTATTGGTGTAGAAATGCCAATATTTACTGTTCTTTCTAAAGAAGTAAATAATATTTCCATTTGGAAGAAGTAAAGAGGTAAAAAGAGATTTGTAGGACAACAAATGACATAAGCAAGGGATATGTGATAATAAATAAGTCAATTTGTAGGTGTTTAATTAGGTTATTTATGAAGTAAAGCAAATGAACAAATATATGGTGAAAAGTACATGGCAAAGTTAGTAATATTATGTACTATATGTCTTGTGTTGTATTTGACATTTTGAGTAAACAAATCCAATGTAAGATCTGGTCTCTGCCTTTAGGAAGCACATAATCCTGCTCAGAGATAGACCAAACGTGTACACACGAAGGAGCTACTGAGATCAAAGCATTGTTCATTCATTAGAAACTGAGAAAGGACATAGTTTGATAAGAGCAGGAGCTACCAGAGAGGGTTTTGTGAGGGAAGTAGGAGTTGAAGGATGCCTTCAGTTTGGGTAGAGAAAAGATGACCAAAACCCAAGGGAAGACATGAGGGTGGGCACATATATTCCAGAGGCAGAGAGGGGCCAGTGTGTATAGAACAACAAAGGGATCAGAAGTCATGTAGTAGAGCCATTTGCAGACGGACTTAAAAGCCTCCTGGGAATAGTTCAGACCTGATGGATCATACAACAGAAAATTACTGCAAGTTCTTGAGCCGAAGAATGAACTCTTGAAACTGATAGTGAATAAAGGCAAGTTTGACACTGAAATACAGTGCAAAGGTGGATTGGAATTGGGAAAGACTGGGAACAAGAACGCTGCTAAAATAATCCATGCAGGCACATAATAAGGACTAAGACTGGGGCTGGGGGCTAGGGAGTTGTTGAGTAGGAAGAAGAAAAGGTAAATCTGAAAATTCTGATTAGATGGCTTGAAGAAAAGTGGCAAAGAAAACTGGCATTTTTTAGCCAGTTCAGATTCAGACAGGCAGAACTGTTGTGAAATTAGGGATGGTGGAAGCAGGAGTTCATTGGAGGGAAGGAAAAAAAAAGATGAAAAACAGAAATCTGAGAGAAAGGAGTTTGTTTTTTTTTTTTTTTTAATTTTTTTGTTTTGTTTTGAGATGGAGTCTCGCTCTGTCACCCAGGCTGGAGTGCAGTAGCGAGATCTCGGCTCACTGCAAGCTCCACCTCCCAGGTTCATGCCATTCTCCTGCCTCAGCCTCCCGAGTAGCTGGGACTACCGGCACCCGCCACCACGTCCGGCTAATTTTTGTATTTTTAGTAGAGACGGGGTTTCACCATGTTAGCCAGGATGGTCTTGATCTCGTGACCTTGTGATCTGCCCGCCTCGGCCTCCCAAAGTCCTGGGATTACAGGCGTGAGCCACTGCACTGGACCGGAAGTTATTTTTTAAAAAACAAATTCCAAGGCCTAAAGTCTCTCAAATTCTGAACTGGTAATATTGTCAGCAATGATTAAACTTCAGAAATGATGGTAACTCTAAGTTAACACAACAGCCTCAATTGTCAAAGAAAACAAATGGAGCACAATGTACATGCAATGGACTGGATGTTTGTATTCCTCCAAAATTCATATGTTGAAATCCTGACAGCCAGTATGATGGTATTAGAAGGTGGGAACTTTCAAAGACGATTAGGTCACAAAAATATTGCTCTCATGAATTTGATTAATGCCCTTATAAAAGGGACCCCAGAGAGATTTCTCATCCTCTTTCCACCGTGGGAGGAGGTCACAATGAGAAGTTGGCTGTCTACAACCCAGAAGAGGACTCTCCCCAGAACCTGGCCAGGCTAGCACCCTGATCGTGACTCCCAGCCTCCAGAGGAGAAATAAATGTTTGTTGTTTGAGCCACCCAGTCTATGGTATTCTGTTACAATCGTCCGAATTAAGACAGTACACCAGAAAATAAGACAGAACACTGTAACACATTTTATAAAGTGTTGATACTTTGAGGCATTTATTGTAATTTGTAAGTATTTAGACCTCTCTATTTGATGAAGACTCCATATTTAATTGTGAGAAAGTTCTTTCTTGTGCCATACTGATAGCTCTTTAATACCTGTTAGTAAAAATAAGTTTTCTCATACCTATTTGCACTCAGTAACATTCCCCAGTTCAGCTATGCTTTCTGTTATTATAGTTTTGCTTTTTCTAGAATTTCATAGTAATGGGATCATATAGTACATAGTCTTTTGTCTTTGGTCCTTTCACTTAGCATGTTTTTGAGATTTGTTCATATTTTTGAGTTATTCATATTTTGTTATTTTTATTGCTGAGTAATATTTGATAGTAGAGATATATTACCATTGTTTATTCATTCAACAGTTGATGGACATTTGGGTTGCTTCCCACTTTGGTTGTTATGTATAATGCTGCTATAAACATTTGCAACATCATCTTTGCATGGACATATATTTTTACTTGAATAAAATACCTGGGAGGGCAATTCCTGTGTTCTGTGGAAAAAATATATTTAACTCTTCATAATGTACTGTCAGATTGATTTCTAAAGTGGCTGTTCCATTTTTTATTCCCACCAACACTGTATGAAAGTTTCAATTACTTTACATCTTTGTCAACACTTATTATTGGCAGTCTTTTAACTTTTAGCCATTTTACAGTAGGTAGGTAGTAGTACCTTATATTGGTAGTAATTTACATTTCCCTGAGATAACTATCAATGTTGAGTATCTTTACCTGTGCTTATTGGCCATTTGTATATTATCTTTTGAAAAGTGTGTGCTTAAGTATTTCCCTATTTATGAAATTGAGTTTTCCCATTGAGTTGTAAGAGTTCTTTATACATGTTGGATTCAAGCCTTTTGTCAGGAATCATCTATAAAAAATTCCTTCTAGTCTTGGCATGCCTCTTTGTTTTCTTAAGTATGTCTTTTGGAAGAAAAAAGTTTTTAATCTTAATGAGAGTCCATTTTAACTTCATTTCTCTTTTCACAGTTTTTGTCTTTTGTGTCAAGTTTAAGAAATCTTTGCCTAACCTAGTGTCATAAAGATTTTCTTTCCTATGTTTTCTTCAGAAGTTTAGTAGTTTAGGTCTTCATATTTATATCTAAAATTCATTTTAAGTTAATCTTTGTGAAAAGCTGTGAAATAAGGATAAAGGCTCATATGTTTCCTTATGTAAATATCCAGTTGTTCCAGTATCACTTGTTGAAAAGACTGTTTTTTTCCTCCATTGAAATAACTTAGCGCTTTTGTCAAAAATAAATTGACCATATAAGCATGGATCTATGTCTAGACTCTGTACTAAGATTCATTTTCCTATGAAAAATGCCCATTCTTTAGTCAGTTCTACACTGTCTTGATTAAGGTAGCTTTATAGGAAGTCTTTAAATGAGGTAATGTAACCCCTCCAAATTCATCCTCCCTTTTCAAAATTGTTTGGTCATTCTGAATCCTTTACTTTTTAATATACATTTTAAAATTATCTTGTCAAATAATCTTGTTTGAATTTTAATTGGGATTGTGTGGAATTTATAGATCAATTTGGGGAAGACTGTTGTCTAAAAATATTGAATCTTCAATTCATTAACATGAATTTATTCCCCCATTTATTTACTTACTTTTTAGCTTTTACTTTTTTTGCAATGTTTTACTTTCCTTTTGCAATGTTATACAGATTTAAGTGTTTGCGTCTTGCATATCTTTTGTTATTTTTATTCTTGAATATTTTTATGCTATTTGAAATTGAAGTTGAAAAGTTGTTATTATTAACTGTTTTTTTGCTAACATATAGAAATACCAGTTTTTATATTGACTTTGTATCCTGCAATCTTGCTAAATTTATTCATTAGATTTAATAGCTTTTTTGTGGATTCCTTAGGATTTTCTACCTAGCCGATCATGTCATTTGCAAAGAAGGACATCTTTACTTCTTCCTTTCTTATTCGCGTGCTTTCTGTTTCCTTTGCTTGTCTTATTGCACTGGCAAAAATATCTAATACGATGTTTTTGTTTGTTTGTTTGTTTTGTTTTGTTTTGTTTTTTTGAGACGGAGTCTCGCTCTGTCGCCCAGGCTGGAGTGCAATGGCGCTATCTTGGCTCACTGCAAGCTCCACCTCCTGGGTTCATGCCATTCTCCTGCCTCAGCCTCCTGAGTAGGTGGGACTACAGATGCCCGCCACCATGCCCAGCTAATTTTTTTTTTGTCTAATACGATGTTTAAAAGAGTTTGGGAGAAGACAGTCCTTGCCTTATTACTGATCTTTTAGTATGGTATTAGCTGTAGGTCTTTCATAGATGCCTCTAATCAAATTAGTATGTTCTCCTTTGTTCCTAGTTTACTGAGAGTTTTTATTATGGAATGGTTTTATCAAATATTTTTCTACATCAATGACTACATTTTTTTTTCTCCTATACTGTTTTGATATGGTGAATTGAATTGGCTGTTTGTGTTCCAGGAACATGTAAATAATTGAGCCTAAACTGAAAAGTGAAGGATAGAACATTTAATGATAATAGTATCATTAAAAATGGAAAATAAAAACATGTGTCTTAATGTTACTTACTTAACGCACCCTTTTAAAAAAATCAGCAGAAAAACACCAAATGCTAGACATCTGAGTTAGTGTGGGTAGAAATGGGGTCTGTTCAAAGAGGAGATATTATCTAATGTTTTTCTTTCTTTTCTGATTTTTAAATTTTTCATGTTTATTGAAAGTACACATTTTTGCTTTGACATTATATTACAAAGTTGACAACTCAATATTAAATTCCATTAAATGAATTCAAATCATTTGCTTAAAATCACATATTTTTTCTATAGAAAAAGAGCTTGTCATCAGGTAACTTGTTGGTACCTCATTATGTAGGAAAATTGTATTACCAGCTAAAAGTTTTAGCAGTGATTCATTCTCATTTATAATAAAAACAAAAATATTCCTGTGATTAAATTTAACTGTAGTATTTGGCTACATCCTGATGCTTTTGATTCCATGAATGCTTAATTTCATTCTAGAAAGAAAACATTTGGGTGATTAGGAGCAGGACTAAGCACCCATACTCACAAAAACTGAACATAAAATGAAACAATTCATCATGCAGAAAATAGTCTCCATAAAAATACAGTTTCCTGAAAGGTAAATTATAAAAGTATGCATTTACCCAATCATTTTAAATGCCATAATTATACAGGCTGCTCATCAAAAGACTTTTAGGATTCATTAAAATCATAAAACAATTCTAATTAAATCCATATTTAAATTAAGTTTCTATAACTAACCTACATGGTACTTTAAATCAAACAAAAAAAGTTGTATAAAAGATCCAATTAATTGTAAGTTTTTGTAAGAATTAAAGCCTAATTACTCTATGATTAAGTTTCTCCAAAATGTAATCATCAATGGCTCTATTCAGAAGAATTAGCCTTCTGTACCCCAGATGCCAGCGGAGTGCTGCAGCCTGTCTTTGACACCAGCAAACCTATTCATCTGAAATCAGCATGACTGTGGAAACTTTACCTCCACCCCCACTGGGGATCCAAGTGGAGACACCAAACAAAGCTGCATATTTTATACAGATAAATGTCTCCCTATCTGCACAGTTCCCTGATTAAATAGATTCATGTTCATCAGTGAATTAAAAAATCCATCATCAGAGCAGGTTTTAGAAACAATGACTATTTCAAAGATTCCCAAGTCAATGGGAAAAGATGCACAAAAAGAGAATAAGATTTGCAGCTTACAGAGAAAGCAAACTAGGCGTTCTAACTCTATGCAACTCTTCTTTCTTACTTAGCTACTTGAAGTGTTTTTCATTTTTATTAGCCCAACTTCCCACGGGAAAGAAAATAAAAAAGCTCTGTGACATCGCTGCCTCTTGTGTGTTTTCCAAAACTAATTAACCCTATGAAGTTATTAGGGCAGCATCATTTTTTCTATGACATCACACAAGGTGAAGGTCACTTGTATAATATTCTCGGCTTCATTCATGTGGTGCATATCCCACAAAATATAATTTATTGTAATTTCCCCAGTGCCCTGATAGCCAAGTGATTAGTTATTATGGTACATAAAAAGTTCAGACATATTACATATGATTTATAACCTCTATTTCTGATAATCTAATTTTCTTTTATGGTAAAAAGAAATATACTGTATATGTTTTATAGATTGTTATTTTGAGGAAATCACTATTTAAAGTATCTTTTTATATGGATTCTGCTGATTGCAAGGCCTCTGGAAGCTGAAGCATCCAAATGATTGGGATATAACGGTAGTTCTTTATCTACTTAAGAAGACATTTTTTTTTAACTACCCTTACCTGTGCCAGTGGGAGAATGTTTGTCTGGTCACAGGTCAAGTCAGGCCAGCACTACCTGCCATCCACCCTGTAGGCATTAGTGAAGAAATGATAGCTCTGGACAAACACAATTGCATATAGAATCTAGCCACAGCGGTTATTTCCTTCCCCTCAGGTACACTCTCCCTGACTCAAGAAACCCCCAGCTCTTTGCCACAGAAACCTTACCTTTTTATATGTGGAGTCAGCTTTCTCTGCTTTTAGAGAAGGGATTTTTAGAGCTATAACACATACATTTCTAGAACGCAGTTCCCTTCTCACCTCCTCTCCCCAATTACTATATTATCTTCATTTTCGCTGTGATCAAATTATGTTACATGAATGTTAGCCTCAGTTGATTACATTAAAATGGTTTCTATAATACAAGAAAGCTCCCCCTAGTTGATTTGAGAGGTTCACATACAGTTATCAACAGAAAAGGGTAGGTCTCAAAAAGGAAATCTGAGCAGCTTAGCTAGGTGAAAGAAAGGACAGTCCCTTCATCCTGTTCCTGACTGTGAAGAGGTGAGCACATGAATGAAGCTGCACCTACCATGAGGGCCTGCCAGAACCCAGGGGGAGGGCTCTTTTTCCTCTGTATCAGGTATAAAATGGAACAGCATCTGTGACCTCTAGTGATCAGAATGCCACATTGAAAAGTCACACAGCTAATAATAATGGCTGTTAATTATTAAGTACTTACAAAATACATGTATTGACCCTTTAAATCCTCACACTTATGAATTAGTATGATTTTCCAACTTTTATAGCTGATGAAACTGAGGCCAGAGGGGTGAATAATTCAGCCAAGGTTACACAGCTAGCAAATGGCAGTGCAGAGTTTTGAACTCAGGCAGTCTGGCTCTACTATCTATCCTCTTAACCATTCTGTATCCTGTTCTTTCAATTCTTTGTACTCTGTGCTTATTTAATAGCAAATACTTACATTGCACTGAAAATATGTCAGGCACTCATCTAAGAACTTTATTAAATCTACTTAGATCTCACAACAACCCTATGAAATATGTACTGTTATTATTCTCATTCTTTAGATTAGAAAACTGAGGCACAGAGATGTTGAGTACCTTGCAAAGGTTATGAAGCTAGGAAATGGAAGAGACTGGATTCAAACCAAAGTGGCCTAGTTCTGGAGTCCATGCTCTGTACCACCTCCTGTTTATTTTCTTGTCATCTCTTAGCACTTTGTGAAGTGTCTTAAAGATTTAGTCTGCCCCAATTGTTCTAAAGGGGAATAAAGGATAGCTGTTTGTCCTGTTGAAGCCAGAGCACCCAAAAGCATATTATTTGGGGATAGGGCTGGGGATGTGGAGGCAGGAGATAGGGAAGAACAGAATCATGATCACCTGCACAAACAAACCCAAGGTAAAGGTCAAACCAATAGAGACAGAACAGCTGGTCAATTTCCCTCCCAAGACAAAGGTTCTCCTTCCAGGGCTCACTTTGGAGATACTGGTTTTATTTTTCCTAAGAGGGGAAGCAGCTGCTTGCAGACAATGTCTCCTCTCTGCCCTCCCCAGGCTCCTGCTAACCCCTCGTGCTGAAAGCCGTTCTTTTATTGGCTTTCACACCACTCTCCTTGCTTTTCTTCTCATATCCTGACCACCCCTCTTGGTGGGTTTATTTCTGATTGAGTCCCTCTGCCTTCCACTCTATGACAGTGGATAGCATCCTCAGCAAATTCAGTCCTTGGGTATGCTTTCTCCCCTCTCTCTCACTGGGATCTCACTGGGTTTAACTATCACCATGAGGCCAGTGACCCCCAAATAGTAGTCTCTTCAGAATACCTGCCCCCTACTCCAGCTATGTGAGGTGTATTCACTCAGTCATCTTGTTGTCACTTCAAATTCTAGAAATCCAAAGTGGAGTGAATTTTCCACCTCCAAGCCAACCGCTGGCCACCCATCTGTCTCTGTCAGGGGCACCGCCAGGCCACAGAGGGACAGTCTGGATCTGATGGGCCTTACCTCTTCCTGCTTTGCCATTATTCATGCATCCTTGCTGCTTCTTTTACCTATCAAGATTACATCTTCTCATTCCCCTAACTTAAATCCTTCACATATTTCTGGACCCATATTAAGTTTCCACAAAATCTTCTCTGATTACTTTGGCTCTCAGTGATCTCTCACCTCCTTCACACTTAATGTCTGCACTACAAAATGTAGCATTTAATCATTTCTGTCTTGTATTTTTTGCCATGTGTTCATCTTTTCTTAGAGCTAACTCTAGCTAAGTATATACTGCACTGCATGTCAGGCACTGGGGTACTGTCCATACATCATTTCACCAAATCCTCATGATAACTCTGTGGGGTTTCATAATATTCTCCAGATTAGAGATAACGGTGCTGAGATTAAGAGAGATGAGGTAACTTACTCAAGGTCACAAGGCAAAATGGAGGAGGTAAAATTCTTACCCACTTCTGTCTGACTACAAATTAACAATCTCTGTACTGCCCGCGCTGACTGACTGAATCCAATTCCTTTAAGCTAATTTTTCAAATTCTTGAGTTTGATTTCTTTTCCCTATGAAGGAATCTGGGTTATAGTTAAATCCTATTCCAAACAAGATAAGGCAGAAATAAATGAATACGTAAGTGTAGCATCAATGATTTCTATAAGCCAATCCAATAAATTCTAATGCAGATTTTTGAATTGATGATTTCATACCATCAATACAGAACACAAAAAATTAATAATTACCACAAATTTAAAAAATTAATTATTTTTCTTCTAAAACAGTTTAATAGCAAATAAACAAAGGAAGGTACCACACTTGGCAGATACAAAATGACTTTTTGTCTGTGTGTGTGCAATTAAAATAGATTTAGGTTCCCTGTTGGGACAAAAGGAAAAACACACACACAAAAAGGAGATTCCTTTTAAACATATGCTCCTTGGCTCCAAAGTTGTAACAACGTTTTTTTTTTCTTCTTTTTAAATTCACTACACAAATTCTGATTAGGTAAGAAAAGTGACAAGAGCTCTTTTTTTTTTAATTTAATTTTATCCAGTTTGAAACATTTGAGAATCACCAGCAAAGGGACATATGTTATAGTCACATGTAATATAAAGTTGTATAAAATTAACATTTGAAAGAAAAATTTAGTTACCAAAGTCATGATTCTTAGCTCTTTTCTTCAAACTTTTTCTTCTTTAACAGGATATGGCTGCATTACTACCTCACTAGGTAGTAATCTTACTCATGGATACATTAAGTGACAACAGTGGCAGATGCTGTTGGAAATCTGCTCATGGCCCCTCAGTGCCCCTTACGATTTCTGTGCCCTGCAGCCCGACCACCAATGGCCAGCACCTGCATCTCTGCAGGAGAGTTGCTTCCAGGCTGTTGGAATCTACTCTGTCAGGGTACATGGGATTTAATATCCCCCTGGGGTAGCCCTTAGCTGAAAATGAAGGTTGTGGGGATATACGGACCTCGGCTCCCTTACTCCTTAGCCAGGTTAATTCTGAGGTGTGTTTTATACTATTTCCAAGGCATTCCTTAAGGAGTGAAGCTTCACTTGCCCATTGGGTAGCTGGCTTAATTTTGCACACTGCTGGCTACATATTTTTTCCTGTATCAGCTCTACTCCCCTGCTAATGTCCCTGTACTTCCCATATAACCTTACAATGTAATCCTAATCTTGACGTCAGCTTTTGGAGGAATCCAACTAAGTCATCAAGCATAATAACATACAATATCAAAATACTAAAATCATCACAATCTTCTTTTGCTTTGTAATTTCTGTTCCACTTCCCTTTATTTCTGCTTTATTTTCTACTGATGAAACTTCTTTTTTTTTTTTTACTTTATTTTAGGTTCAGAGGGTACATGTGCAGGTTTGTTAAATGGGTAAATAGAATGTCATGGGGGTTCGATGTACAGATTATTTTATCACCCAGGTAATTAGCATAGTATCAGATAGGTAGTTTTTCCACCCTTATCCTCCTCCCACCCTTCCACCTCAAGAAGTCCCCAATGTCTATTGTTCCCATCTTTGTTTCTACATGTATTCAATGTTAAGCTCTCACTTATAAATTAGAACTTGCAGAATTTGGTTTTTTGTTCCTGCGTTAATTTACTTAGGATAATGGCCTCCAGCTCCATCCTTGTTGCTGCAAAGAACATGATTTCATTTTTTTACAGCTATGTAGTATTCCATAGTGTATATGTACCACATTTTCTTTACTCAATCCATTGTTGATGGCCACATAGATTGATTCCATGTCTTTGCTATTGTGAATAGTGTGGCAATGAATATACAAGTGCACGTGTCTTTTTGGTAGAATGATTTATATTCCTTTGGGTATGTACCCAGGAATGGGATTGCTAAGTTCAATGGTAGTTCTGTTTTATATTCGTTGAGAAATCTCCAAACTGTTTTCTGCAGTGACTGAACTAATTTACATCCCCACCAGCAGTGTATGAGCATTCCCCTTTTGCCACAACCTTGTCAACATCTGGTGTGTCTTGACTTTTTAATAATAGCCATTCTGACTGGTGTGAGATGGTATCTCACTGTGGTTTTGATTTGCATTTCTTGAATGATTAGTGATGTTGACCATTTTTTTCATATGCTTGTTGGCCATGTGTATGTCTTCTTTTGAGAAGTGTCTGCTCATGTCCTTTGTACATATTCTAATGGGATTGTTTGTTTTTTTGCTTGTTGATTTAAGTTCCTTATAGATTCTGGATATGAGACCTTTCTCTGATGCATAGTTTGGAAATATTTTCTCCTATTCTGTAGGTTGTCTGTTTACTCTGTTGATAGTTTCTTTTGTTATGCAGAAGATTGTTAGTTTAATTAGGTCCCACTTTCTGTTTGTGGTTTTGTTGCAATTGCAATTGCTTTTGGGGACTTCATCATGAAATTGTTGCCAAGGCCAACGTCCAGAATGGCATTTCCTAGATCTTCTTCTAGGGTTTTTATAGTTTTAGGTCTTACATTTAAGTCTTTAATCCATCATGAGTTGATTTTTTTGTACATAGGGAAAGGAAAGGATCTAGTTTCAATCTTCTGCATATGGCTAGCCGGTTATCCCAGCACCACTTACTGAATGAGTTCTTTCATCATTGCTTGTTATTGCTGACTTTGTCAAAGATCAGATGGTGTAGGTGTGAAGCTTTATTTCTGGATTCTCTAATCTGTTCCATTGGCCTATGTGTCTGTCTTTGTATGAGTACCATGCTGTTTGGTTACCATAGCATTGTAATATAGTTTGAAGCAAGGTAGTGTGAAGCCTCTGGCTTTGTTCTTTTTGCTGAGAGTTGCTTTGGCTATTTGGCTTCTTGTTCAGTTCCATATGGATTTTAGAATAGTTTTTTTTCTAGTTCTGTGTAAAATGACATTGGTAGTTTGATAGAACATTGAGTCTGAAAATTACTTTGGGCAGTATGACATTTTAATAATATTGATTCTTCCTATTAATGAGCATGGAATGTTTTTCCATTGGTTTGTGTCATCTCTAATTTCTTTCAGCAGCATTTTGTAATTTCTATTGTAGAGATCTTTATCTTCCCTGTATTCCTAGGTATTTTATTCCTTTTGTGGCTACTCGGAATGGGATTGCATTCTTGATTTGGCTCTCAGCTTGGATGTTACCAGTGTTTAGAAATGCTACTGATTTTTGGACTTTGATTTTGTATCCTGAAACTTTACTGAAGTTATCAGTTCTAAGAGCCTTTGGGCAGAGACTGTGGTGTTTTCTAGGGGTAGAATAATATTGTCTGCAAAGAGAGAGAGTTTAAAATTATTATTTTTTAAATTTTTGTCTGCCTACATTGATTCAAAGGAGTGGTCTTCCATCATCCTCAGCAAACTAACACAGGAACAGAAAACCAAACACTGCATGTTCTCACTCATAAGTGGGAGTTGAACAATGAGAACACGTGGACACAGGGAGGGGAACATCACACACTGGGGCCTGTCAGGGGGTGGGAGGCAAGGGGATGGAGAGCATTAGGACAAATACCTAATGCATGCAGGGCTTAAAACCTAGATGATGGGTTGATAGGTGCAGCAAACCATGGCACATGTATACCTATGTGCCTAGATAACAAACCTGCACGTTCTGCACATGTATCCCAAAACTTACAGTAAACAACAACAACAACAACAAAGGGGTGGTCTTTGGTCTTTGAGCTCTGAGATTCTTTCCTCAGCTTGGTCTATTCTGCTATCAACACTTTCAATTGTATTATGAAATTCCTGTTGTGAATTTTTTCACTTCCAGAAGTTCAACTTGGTTCTTTCTTAAAATGACTATGTTGTTTTTCAACTTTTGGATCATTTTACTGTTTTCCTTAGATTGGGTTTCAAACTTCTCCTGTATCTTTTTGAGCTTTCTTGCCATCCAGATTCTAAATTCGATATCTGTCATTTCATCCATTTCAGTCTGGTTAAGAACCATTGCTGGTGAGCTAGTATGATCATTTTGAGGTAAGAAGACACTCTCGCTTTTAGAGTTGCCAGAATTCTTGTGTCGGTTCTTTCTCATCTGTGTAGGCTGATGTTCCTTTAATCTTTTTGAATGTCCTGGGATGGGGCTTTTCACTTTTATATTTTTTGTGCCCTTGAAGGTTTACTGTAGTATAAGTTGGGTTTATTCAACTGTCTTAATTTCTGGATGCCTCCAGGGGGTCAAGGCTTTTCTCAGCACTCCTGGGCTGTGTGCTCTAACTCTGGGGGGCAGGGACCAGGCCCTTGGCTTTGTTCTCTGGTCCCTCAAGGTCAAGCACCTGTTGCACCAGAGGAGCCAAGGTACTCCCAGTTTTCTGACAAAAACACCCCAATGAGGACTACCAGCAAAAGTGCTCTGATGGGGAAGGGGGGTGTTGGCAAGTGTGCACCAGTGAGGCAGCTGAGGGTAACTGCATACTGACAGAGTGGTTGGGGGCATGGGTGTGTGCACACCAGTGGGGAAGTTGGGGGACCACACACACGTACAATAGGGGGGTGGCTGTGGGCATGTGGGGGGTATCAGTGAGGCAGTGGTGAGTTCCCCCATGCATGCATACCAGTGTGGCAGCACTCATGTGCTGGTGGGATAGTGGGAGGAGCCTGTGGGTGAGTACATGTCAGTTGGGGGATGCTGCAAGCAAGTGCATGCTGGCGGGGGAGGCTGCAGCCAAGTGCGCACCAGTGGAGGTCTGTCTGCAAAAGCACTGTGATGGGAGGGCGAGGGCTATCAGCTAAAGAATTGTGGTGGTGGCCACTGGAAAGTGCTTTAGTGGGGAAGCTGAGGCTGTGCTGTAAGTTGGTGTGGCCAGACAGGGACCCTAGGAGAGACTGGCAGACAGAGGGTCATTCAGACCAGACTGGCCCAGTCCTGCAGGCATTACAGCACTACTCCCTCCAGGTCTGGCAGCTAACAAAGGCTATAGCCACCTAGAGAAGAGTGGTGAGCCTTGGGGTTGGGCACCCACAGCCATGTTCCACTGCAGCTGTCCCCACGCCAAACCCTCTAGGCTCCATGCAAACTGGAGTTCTGTCTCTGCCATCTCTCTGGGTAGTTCTCCCTGCCAACTCAAATGTCTGTGTGGGTCATAGGGGTCTCCCATAGCTATGATCCTGGAGATCTGTGATGAGAGTGGGCTGCTCCACACCAATTTTACTCACCCCTTTCCTAGGAGCTCCTCAGGGCCAGGAATGAGCCTTAGTGCTTGGCAACCTGTTGCAGGGTTTCTAGCTTCCTCCCTTCTCAGCCCTGTGGTCTGCATCCTTCCTCTATCCACTCTCAATGCCTGCTTTTCGAAGATCTGCTCAGAGTGTCAGTCTACTTGATGTTCTTGTCTCTGTTGGTGTGAGAAGCTCTTCCTAGTTGCAGCCAGTCAGCCATCTTGGCCCTTTCTCCTTACTGCTAAACTTCTGATATCATGACCATTCTATGCTTATAGAACTAGGCAAAACGAAATAGGAAATATTTGAGGGAGGGGGCGGGCTACTTAAGGTGGGTAGGAAGTCATCCAAATAAAACAGAACCAGCACTAGAACTCAGGACCCTTGACCTGCAAACTGGATAAGGTTACACATCTCATTCTACTGTTTATCCTTATTTTTCCTAAAAATGAAGCAAAACAAACCAAACTGAAACCAATTCACAAAGAAAGACAACTCCCATACCAGTATAACTATTATCTCCTACTCCTACTCCGTAAATTTCTGCTCCCTTTTATGTTGACGCTCCTTTTTCTTGATTTCTTTTCTCCTGCTTTATTCCTCACTTAGAGGACACAGGTCCATTGTTCCTCAAAGCTGCTATTTCTCTAGAAATATAGAATTTAAACATATATATATATATATTTATATATATATATATATATCAGGACCTTAAGTGATTAATTTCTTTAACTTTTTAGATCAAGTTCTTTTTATTAAACTGTAGCAGTATCTGCATAAAAATACTTTGTGGAAGCATAATATGTAAAGCATAAAAAGTAGAACTATTTTGGTTGAAGTGGAGGGAACAGGTGCTTGAGACTCTGAGAGTGACCCACAGAACCATCAGCTATAAAAGAACAGGAAGCAGTGGCCATCTGGGAAGATGTAATAAATTTACATGTAATTAATGTAATAATTAATGTAATAGATTTAATAAATGTATAACTTATTATACATTTGTATAATGTAAGATTAAATTAATTAATGTAATAGATTTAATAAAATGCAGTGGGGCCTCAGTATCCATATCCTTGTTCTTAGTCTTGCCAGGAGTGGTGTTAATAAAAAACTATTCAATGACACTTTAAAAAAAAATTAAGACAGGATCTTGCTCCATCACCCAACCTGGAGTGTAGTGGCATGGTCACGGCCTACTGCAGCCTTGATCCTTTGTGCTCAAGTGATCGTCCTGCCTCAGCCTTCTGAGTAGCTTGGAATACAGGTGCATGCCACCTTGCCTTGCTAATTAAAAAAAAGTTTTGTTTTTTTTTGTTTTGGTTTTTTTTTTTGTTTTTTTGTTTTTGGTAGAGATGAGGTGTTGCTGCGTTGCCCAGTCTGGTCTTGGATTATAGTGTTGGGATTACAGATGTGGGTTACCACGCCCCACCAATGAAACTTATTAAAGCTCAGTAAGGAAAACTTTATTCAGAACCATTGTGCTCAGTATAGGGACCACTACAATGGGGTCTTGCAGTGAAGGACAGAGATTTGGCTTAACTCCAAATACAGCATGGGCAAATCAGAATTTATAGCTAAGGAGCAGTGTGGGGGTCAGTGGATAGATAATTACTAAGTGGAAACATCAGGGGTAAAGGGTCTTCTGGGTAAACTGACCTATCAGGATTCTTGCTGAAGACAAGCCAGGGTGATCAGACGTCATTTGGGGGATGATGGGTAGAGGATGAGAGTATCTAGGATAATCAGATATTAAAGATGGGGGGTTCTGGCTAAACTGATTTAGCAGGGTTCTTTTGCTAAAACTGGATTTAACAAGAAAGTGCACAGATGGACCTAGGAGAATGTTCAGAATCCTGACTAAAATTTGGCAAAGCCAAAGAATATTTGGTCAGTGGGCTAGCATCTGCATGGCTGTACAACACTTAAAAGCCACTGTTCTTCGGCAACTGACACACAAATGTAAGGATTATAGAAATGAGGAAGGATGAAGGGGAGGAGGAACAGAAAAATCACAAGAGTAGTGGTGGGGAAGATTAGAGGTCCTAGCCTGCTATATTGTATTTGAGGGACATGAAAACAGGCAGAGTGAGGATGCATCTCTGTGTACTGTTTTACCTGTGCTGGGCTTAAGAAATCAACATTACTGTGTTTAAGAGATAAATTATACCAGCAGTGTGGCTAAGGTGGTGATCTCTGCCAATGTCAGGGAACTGGCTAGCAGCAGGAGGAATAGGCTATTAAGATCTGCAATGCTTTATGCTTCTGACTGTACAGGTTTCTGCACCAGGAAACACCAAAGCAGATGCTGGGGACTGGGGAAAGAAATATCAGTTCCTGAATAAACCTGTAAATATGACTGGGGCTGGTGCCATCTTATGTATTCTTACTGCACCCAGTGACCCAGGCCAATCTGGGAAAGAGCCTCATCACTATCAATCAAGTTATTATTTCACCTGAAGCTCTGCTGCAAATGGCATAGCAGTTTTGTTGTGAACATAGGAAAATTACCCAATGAGGCACATGGTCTAGACAACTTGACTAGCCACAAATGATCCTGGATATGGTAACCTTGACTAACAGAGTTTGTTGCTATTGATTATTCTTTCTCAGAGCCTTTTGTTCTGAGATGGTGATTTTCAATTCAGAGCACCATTTCATATCATTCCTGAGATATTGGTACTACTCTTTGGCTTTCTTAGAACTGTCCCCCTATCTGTCCTCAGGTGAATAAAGGCCCTAGTTTTAATGATGGCATCCATGTATACACACAGAGAGACATGTAAAAGGTTCATTATTCCTAATGGAACTACAGAAACTTAGAGAAATAAAGCATTACCTGCCATTTTCATGATCAACGTTTGCAATAGAGTGCATAAATGCTTCAGTTTACAGAAATAGCTAGACCTTCCTCAACCCTGCCAGTGATTAATTAGAAAGCCTGTCTTACAGATTTTTCTCTCAGGTGTAGTAACCTTGTAGCCCTTACCATTAAGAACTAATAAATAAATGCTTGGTTAAGCATAAACAGGGTGATAGGCAGTGGAAGAGTGATGATCTTAGTTTTTATGCAATATGCTCACTCCATCATTTTACCTTGGAAGACAAAATAAGATACAAAACTAAAAGTTGCAAAAGCAGCTACAGTGAGCAATGTGTTATTAACCATTTAAAAAGTGCTAATATAGCCCTCACTGTGAATGATCATCTTTGTGATTATATCATGATTAATTTTAAGAAATAAAAGTTCATGATTTCAGGAAAGCATTTCCAATCTGCAATTAAACTGGGTAAAAACATCTATTGGGTGAGGGACCAGATGTTTAAATTTACTTTTAAAAAAAGAAAAGGAAAAAGTAGATTAGATCATAGCTAAGTATTCACAATCAAATGGAAGACTGCCCATTTAACAGATACTCGAGTATCTGATTTGCACAGATATTGTAAATTACCCATCATATTAAATACAGCTCCTCATCTCCTTCCCATATATTTTATGCTAACAAACTTCTGTAACTGCTGATTCCTTCCATCATCCTCTCTTTTTAGATACACTTTGAGAAATAATATGTCAAACTGGGAGCTTTGACAATCTTGAAATGATATCATAACCTTCAAAATTTCAGCTTCTATCATGAAAATGTTAATAAATAAAAATGTAAAGTTAACCCCATTATAGCTACGCAAACAGAATCCCACAACATGACAGTATATTTAGAAAAAATATCAAACTGAATGACTATAAACAAACATTTGGGTAGATACATCTGTGAATAACTAATTCAGCTTAAAATTGTCTTTAGAGTAGTAACAGATTACAAAATCTAGGCCACAGTCTATGGTCAAATCATTAGTTTTTCTTATTGGGGAAATGGGGGTTATTCAAATAGAATAAATTTGTACTTCTTTGATAATTGCTAATTCAGTTAAGGATTTCCTTTAAACCAAAATAGTGACTTGTGACAAATAGCAAAATATATATTTAAGGCATTATAGTTTTGGCTGACATTTTTCTCCTTCAGAGTTCAAGTTCACATTAAAGTAGTTACCCAAGACACTGCCTTATACTTTGAATAGTTCCAAAATATAAAATTACCCATTACTTGGATGAGAGAGCCATGGATTATGTGTGAATGAGGAATAAGAGAAGCTACCTAAAAATATCACCATTCGATTCTTTGCGAGTCCCTTTTCTGTTATACTAAGTTAGTGTTGCATCCAAACAAATGGAAAAAACTAAAGACCATCAAGTTAAATTATAAACTATTGATGGAAAAATAAATTTCTTTAGCTTCCTTTGTAATTCCTTCAAAGATTAACAGTGTGCCACTGTGAACATCTTGCATAAGCTGATTGAATGGTTTTACCTTATATTTTTCCTTTAAGGGAAATGAAATGGAAGAATATACAAAAGACAGTTTCAAAAAGATACCTCATTTTTCTGGGTATTTAAAACTATTCTCTGACTAAACTGTTCATATGCCCTCCTCTCCTCTACAGGGGGCAGTTAATCATCACTCAAAAGTTCCCCATTCAGAAATAACTTCCATATTTGGTGAACATCTTTCCAGACATCTATAATACTAAGGCAAAGAGATGGAAATGAAATATCTTTTAAAAATGGGACAATTTCATAGATGCTGGCTTTAATACCGCATAGATAATCAAAGAAAAACATGAAGTGAAAGAGAAAAATTGTTGGGAATTCAGAGAAATGTTTCTTCACTATGAGTTGGTAGAATTCCTTGAAAATTCCTCTAAATGTAATTTTTAAAACACCATGAAAGAACTGTAAGTGGCTGAAACATTAGTACTTAAAACAGCGTCTTCTGAGAGCTGACTGTAAAAGATGTACTAACACATCATGGTTTCTCCCATCACTTCCCTTTTTCTCCACCATTTGGTAGTTGGTGTGTGTGTGTATCTGTGGGTATGTGTAATTATTTTTACACTCTCAGGATTTATAACATTTAACTATGATTTCCGTGATTATTTAATCATATATATATATATATATATATATATTTTTTTTTTTTTTTTTTTTGAGACGGAGTCTTGCTCTGTCGCCCAGGCTGGAGTGTTGTGGCGCCATCTCTGCTCACTGCAACCTCCGCCTCCCGGGTTCATGCCATTCTCCTGCCTCAGCCTCCCGAGTAGCTGGGACTACAGGTGCCTGCCACCACTTTTTTGTATTTTTAGTAGAGACAGGGTTTCACCGTGTTAGCCAGGATGGTCTCGATCTCCTGACCTCGTGATCCGCCTGCCTTGGCCTCCCAAAGTGCTGGGATTACAGGCATGAGCCACCATGCCTGGCCCAATCTTAGATATTTTTATATAGTATTTTACTTTGATTCATCTCTTGCTAATAATAATTATCATGGATGCCATAATCCCTAAGCTCTTACCTGCTTGAGAATGTTGTCTTTATATTTCGGATCATATTTTCTTGCCCTGGAAATGTTGCTGTAGACCCACTGCTATGTAGCCAGTGCTGCTTTGAAAAAGTTTAAGACGCACCTGATTTTCCCCTATTCCATGACTTGCTTTGTCAGCTAGGATGCCCATTTAATTTTATCCTTAGAGAACAAAGAAACTGTATTAGCATATGTTTTAGCATTATTTTGTATTAAGGTTTTTTTCAGATATAAAGGATGCTTGCACTATACAGATCGAATCTTTCTTCAAGAAAGTTTTCTTATGTGTTAGTTTTTTTGTTCCGTTATTTTCTTCAGAAATAGTAATTTTGTGATTGTTGGTTCTCCTTTTTCTCTCTGCTGCATCTATCATCTCTATAGTAATTTTTACATAGTTCTTTTAACCTAATTTGGTTTTTGAGATTTATTTTCTTTGTCTTTATTTTTCAATTCTAGCCTCTATGACTTTGTTTTGAAGAGCATAGATTCTAATTTTTATTGCCTTTAATGAGGCTTTTATGTCTGTTATGATTTCCAGTTTCTCCTTCATTTCTTTATGAGTTTTCCAGATCAATTTTCATCTTCCATTATTTCACTGTGTCACGTTTTTGAAGTCTTTTTAGATTGTTTTCTAGAGGCTATGTTGTCTGTAATTCCTTAGAGACCCTGGATAACTATTTTTTTGAATACTTTCTGTGTTTCTCTGTGCCATTCCTCTTCAGATTATGTTCTTCATTTGCCTTTTGTTTATAGTCCCTTTTTCCTTCAGGTTTTATGCATAGGTCAAAGTTGATTTCTTTTTGTTGATACAGTAAGCAGGATACCTTGTACAGGACAGATTGATTTTTATTTATTTGTGCTCTGTGGCTTTTTCAAAGAAGCCTATATGTTTATTCTTATTATCTTCTTCAAAGGCTCTTCTAATTCTTGTATCATGAATATTATGAGGTCAATGTTGAGAACCTTTAATCTAATTCCCAAATATTTCTTACACATCAAAGGTTTCCTGAAACTCACACTATGGTTTCTTTTTATCTCTTTCCCTTTCTCAGTGCTTGTCTGTCACAATCCTTCAGTCTCTCCTATAAGGTCTCATCACTTTACATCAACCATTTATGGACTAACTTTTCCTTTCTTCCACCCTCAAGTGACATAGGATGTTTGCGAAAACAGTTTTAGGGCTTATATACACTGGGAATAGAGGAATTCACAGAAGATCAAGTCAATTCTATAGAAAATACCACATTGCTGTTCTTTTCTGGTTTGGGGAGGTAGAAAGCATATTTCAAAAACAGTATCATTTTTAGTTATTTATTTTGAAATGATTTTATGTTGTTATATAAGGAATTATGTTTCTTCTACGCTCCAATTCAGAAATTGAGCCAGCAATGTTCTTTTCTCCTAATTAGGTTTTAGTTATATCTAGGGGCTCCCTAGGTGCCCATGGCCAGCAATTCTAATATAAATAAAAATGCAGTATCATACTTTGTTCTATTACAATCATCAACTGAGTTAAAGCAGAACCCACTGAGATGTCTACTAAACAGTGAAGGAAACATTTATGAAATGTGTGGTCCCCAGAAAGCATTTTTTATACCAGTTCTAAAACAACCCCAGATGTTGCAAAGAGGTAAGTTTACATATCACCTTCTTTTTGAAAGAATCATTTCCCACACCTTCAGAACTTTTCCCAGCAGCCCTGTCCTGGTTCTAGTCTGCCGGAGATCTTTGGCACTCAAATAAAGTGGGAGGCATCTCCTCAGTGCCTACTCCTCATCAAGAGTGTTTGTAATTGAAGACCAAGACAGATAAAGGACTATTCTTCTGACTAGAATAGGTTTAACTCAAATTATCTTGAATTATTTTAGTTTTTCAAGTGTATATTCTCAAGTATCCTGGCAACATTTCACCCCTATGTTTCCGTGGTGTCTAAACACGCAGCAATATCACAATAACACATAGGTAAAAAGGGGTTTTTAAAACAATTACAACATGGATTGAGCAGACCATACTACTTTCAAGAACCTGGATAAAACTGATAGGATTTGCCCTGTATCTTTCACATCTTTCTTGTGCTTCCAGAATACAGGGGGGCTCACAGTCAAACACTTCTTTACCTTAAAGTCAGGCTGAACTTGTTCCTTAGGTTATGAAAAGCCAAACCATGGCTTCCATGCTTTATGCTATATTGGGGTATAAGATATTAGTCTTAAGTTAGGCATAGTTGAACAATTGCAGAACTGTTCATTAATCATCATACAGAGCTATCAAATATTTTAGGGCATAAAGTTCCTGTGTTTTTGTTTTTTTAAGCCCATGAATATCTGAAATATTTATAAAACAAATAGTTTAGAGTAGCATGCTGTAAAGTCATTTGTTTTTTCCAGCAAATTAATACACTTTACATATCTGTTTCAACTGAAGACTTAGAATATCAACAAATATTCTTTCAGGGAAAATATCATCAAAGCTAATATAGAAAATATAAAGCAAAATAGTATTTGACAGACAAACTGTATATAAGTAAAACAAACAAATAAATAAAATAACAGATCTCATTTATTTTTGCTCACAGGTAAACTCAGTCCAAGATGTTAATGAGAATTCTGAGCATAAAGCAAGGGAGAACACTTACTCCCTGACTGACTTAAAAGCATAAAGCTTAGGTTTGAATTAACTAACTAACACCTATTATTCAACAATTCAATTCCACAAATATTTACTGTACATATAATATGGGGCAATGAGTTAGATGCTATGAGATATTAACAGACATACCAGACATGAGCCTCACAGAGTGAACCATCTTTGGGAGATAAAGTACAGGTAACTGCAATGAAAGGCAAGATGGCAATGCTAGAAAACACACAAACAAAAGGCTGAGACAGCACAGAGGCCAGAATATTAACATCTAGCTGAGAGTTACAGAGAAGGCTTCATGTGGGAGTGAGCATTTGAGCTGACTCTTAGAGGATGGGAAAGATGGAGCTGGGGCTGGAGATTGGGGAGGAATTCTAGATGAAGGGTGCAGCATGATCAAAGGCATGGAAATGTGAACGTATTAGAGTGTTTGTGAACAAATGGAGCATAGCTTGTTCAAGAGGGAGATGTTAGACAGTGGTGGAAAGAAGCAAGTGTTTGAACTTGAAAATGGGCCAGGGCTTATTCATACAAGAATAAGTAGTTTTCAAGTTTTGCTGTATATTCAGAATCACTCTGGGGATCCTATTAAAATTCTAGTTCTCAGGCCCATCCCAAAAATTTGTATGCAGTACGTCTGAGGGATATTGGTCTGTGCATTTACATTTTCAGTGAGTGCTCTAGATCATTTTGATGTTTGTGGTCCACAGACCAAACTTTAAGAAAAAACCCATGTGGGGCTTGGAAAGGAATTCTTCAGGATTTAAATTTTATAATTTTAGGTAATGGAAGTTTTCATGTTTTTGCTCAGTGAAAATTCGGTCAGTTTCAGTAACTCTGACTGTTTGAATTTGTTTATTGCATTAAATGTTTTTTATAACATGAAAACAGATAATGAGCTTTTTAAAGAAAACCATATTGATAAAATGTAATCATAGAAACACACATAACACATACACACACCCCTGAATAGTCCAGATTCTAGAAATCTCTATTCTACCAAAAACAGTGTTCAGAAAATGAACCATGCAAGTCTAAAAATTCTGTAGTTTGAAATGTTGGTATTCATAAGCAGGGTGAGACATCAAATGCTTTGCACATCAGTAGGTCTGGTAGAAAAGAAATTTAAATAAGAGATGAACTATTCTGTGGGGTGGTAAGGAGGACTTACATGTAGCTGACCTGTCAGTGTTAAGTTGAAAAGGGTTGCGCTCCTGCTTGCATAACTCTTTATGCTGCTTTTACTAATTAACATGTGTAAAAATGTTAGGAAAATTTTCAGTAGGGTAATGCCTTTCTTTACCTGTTTGTAATTTATTTTTCTTCTAAGCTTTTTTAATGGTGGCTAGAATCCTGCAGTAGACATCATATTCTTGATTTTTTTGACAGCATTGCCACATTTTCATCCTTTTGGTGTTTCTTAATTTCAAACTCTGCATTTTGACAGCTCAACCCTGTTGATTAATGTCTTCTAGGAACCCCTATATGGCCTGCCTGTTAGTGATCTAATTTTGTGCTGGAATGCCTGGGCTGGTATGTTGAACCGATTCACCACCCAGGTGGCTACATTTGGACTAAATGAGCTGTGAAGGGTTTCATCTTTGCCCATCACAGTCTTCCTTCGCAGAGCCCCACAGTATGCAGCCACTGCTTCGACATGATTTGTCACAACCCATCAATAGAAAATAAATTATTGTCATTCTCACTTGTCAATGGGCTTGTCTTCACTTCAGCTGGCCTAATGATTGGAAGCTCAAAGGGAACATTTCCCATTTTTGTGGAGCATGATTATGACCAAACGCACTGCTCCCCTATGCATCTTGGCCAGTAAAAACACATAGGGAAAGCAAATTAATTGGCTGTTTTGCGCCAGTGATTAGAACATTACACTGAAGCCTGCAGCAGAAACTGGTATTAGGCAAGCAAGATTAGGTCGGTTCTGACTTTTATTTGCTTAGTGCAACATGATTAGCAACTACTACATTCAAGGCTAGTGCACTTGCTGCCGCAGAAGAAAATCCTTATAACATAATGATGCTGCATACCTTTAAGCTGATAAGCATGTTCCAAGCAAAAATCAAAATCTCTTTGGGAAGGAAGCAAATGAGGAAATGTAACAGAGAACTCATCAAATGGCTTTAGAGTCATTCTTATGTCTGGCACTTTTGAAAATTATATTCTTAGGAAACCGGCTCTGCAAGCTATATTTGCAGAATGTAGAGGTGGTAATTGTGTCAGTTCAGGAGACAAAGAATAAAAGGACCCAAGGAGCAATAAGAAGTAGAAGGTTACACCTTTCAATGAACTAACTAAAAATGAGCTTGCTTTAAAAGAAACAGAAAATTCTTTTTTTACAAACTACAGAAAGAGCTAGAAAAGCAAAAGATACAATGGCATCAAATCAGACCTCATAATTAAATACAGAGATGCAATAGATCAAAGAAGAAACTGTATTAAAAATTAGGTCTAGGGTGTGGATTTAGTTTCCCTGTTAACAGCTTTGCCTGGAGTATAATGACAAGAGGCTTTATCTAACAGAATAATAAACAAAGATGTAGTGTACAAGTAAAAGAATGCCTGACACTTTAATTATTTTAAACATGATAGTGTTTTAGATTTTGGCCATGTCTCCAAAACTAAGCAATTTTTATTGTTTCCCCTTCTTGTCTACCACTACCCAGGAATAAGAGAGACAAAAATACTATCAACAAAGATCAAAATCTGAGTTCCTGGCTTCCATTTTCTCTGGCCTTCTCAGTGGATTATTTTTCCAACTCTTTGTCTGTTCGTTAGCCCAGAGATGTCTCAAAAATACAACTAAAACTTAAAATGATATACAGTTTAGAAACACTATTAGTGTAGTTTCATGTTCATTTAATTTAGCTTGGGTTTCACCTGTGCCACAAAGAATGACACCTGTGGTTTAAGAACACTAAACTGCCCCTTCTTGGTACCAATAACTCAAATGCATGGAAGTTTCTCCACGTTATAGATATTTTGGTTTACAAACTCTTTGTGGTTTTATTCCTCTCCCTTTCATATGAGTGACTATCTTCTGGTGTTTAGAAACATAGGGTTATTAGGCTCCCAAGTCACCCCTTTGGTATCTGGATTAAGGTCTCATGTTATCACGCTGATTCATTCCTTCACATGGTTACTGTTCCTTGCTCTAGGAAGCCTTCCCTGAACAAGGCCTTATTTGCCCCCATCCTGGACTGTATTTCCAGCTTCCTCTATTAAAGCATGCTAGAGCTTTTACTTCTCCTTCTCATTCTTGTCTTGCATTATTAAAGTAAGATCTATCTTCCGTATACTTTGTCCACTATCTTGAGTCCTACCTGTAACTCATTTTTTCTCTTATCTTTGTATTTTGCCCTTTTTTTTTTTGTAGTTTGCAGACCCTGTTTGCAGACCCTGTTTGCAGACTGGATGTTATCTGCATCTGATCATATTGGATCCAAGTGAACATTCTTCATTTTATTTAACTCCAGGATCATCATATTTTCTTACAAAGCATACCCTAACTATGTTCTCAGATATAACTAGGTATTTTATACATACGTACATGAATACAAATTGATGCCTTTTAGAAATTATGTGCCTATACCTGAATAAACACTGGCAAGTTAAGTGAGAGATTATCTGATATATATGAATATACGATGTTACTCTTCATTAATACATAGGTGGAATTTGCTAGCCAATGGCTGCCTTAATCTATGCTATTTATTCAATGACTGCTATTAATAGTAAAACTATTGTATGATTTCAACATATACTTGTGATACTTAGTATTTATTAGGTAGTAAGGATTTATACGATAAACATTTGTCCCCCATGGATTTGTGCCTGAAAGAAGAAATATTTTAAATGCAAAGTAATCTTGTGTTTCTCAAACTTTTCCCAAATAAGCAAAATGATCGAATTCTTCAAAGTGAAAATAAACACTCTTGTTTCATACAGTTTTGTTTATATATTGACCATAATTAGATTTATGGAAAGTGTTCAATGTCAAGACTGGAAAATAGTGTCTTACAGAGACACTGTGTCAAGGTTTTACAACATACATGTAAACATTTAGGAGACAACTTCATCAAGAAACCTGAAGAGTCTGAGATTTTTCCCTTGCTTTTAAGCTAACGAGATAGCCTGCTAAGGTTTCATAAATGCTAGCAGAACACATGAGGCTATTAGGAGAGAGGCAAAGACCTTAATTACTCATGGCACTATGGGCAACATAAGCTTCACATTTACATTGGATACCCTTGGTCACCCCACTCCCAAGTCTCACAGGAGGAATACAGAGTGGCCCAAGTGGATGCTGCATGTACAGTGAATTTGTGTCACAGCTAAGGAAACTCAGTTTGGGAAACCCAATCTTATTAGGGGGCTGCTAGCAAACCAGCCCAACCTTTGCCCAGGAAGGAGTCATTAACTTTATTATCCCAGTAGAGAAACAAATCTGCTATCTACCCTGAGGGACTCACTATCTTGAGGCTGTCTGCTATGCAGAGCTCTTTGAACAGATAGTCTGGGACAAAAGGCATCACAAGACATGTAAAAATGCCATGGAGAACTACCACCTTAAAAAAGTTTTAAATAATATGAATCATATTAATTATTAAGAACACTTACATGATCCAGATTACTGTGTAAAATACATTATGTACATTATCTCATTTAATTCTATCTATAGCTCTATGAAATAGGTAATATTATCCCCATTTCATAGATAAGGAAATTGAGGCACTCTAAGATAAGTAACTTGACCAAAGACTTAGGATTGTAACCCCTGTTTGTTTGACTCTTGGGTGTTTCACAGCCTCTCTCCCCACAAAAGGCTTTTTCTCTGGTGTTCTCCATCTCAATGAATGACAGCATTCATCTAGTGGCCATAGGAGAAATTTGGGCATCACGATTTTCCTTTTTCTCTGGTTTCATAAACCTCCAAGTCCTATTGATATTATCTACTATATAATAAATATCTCTTGAATGAGTCCTTTCTGTTGGTAATATAAGTTAGACTACTATTATCTCTGGTTAGAATGGCTGCAATAGTGACTTCCAAATTGGTATTGCAGTCTCCTATTCCACCCACCTAATACTACCTCTTTTAGCTACAATCAGCTCTCTACAAAGCAATCTGATGACGTTATTTTACTATCTAAAACCTTTCAATGATTCTCCATATATTTATCCTCAGGTTAAATACAAATTCCTTGAACAGCCCGCATAAGGCCTTTATGATGGGACCCAGACTCATCTTTTATCTACTTAGCCCTTCGACTTTGACTTCCCACCATAGACAACATTGTTTATGTCTGTGAAAGTCACATTCTTAGTCACCTTGAGTGATACAGGTGCTGTTTTCCAGTTTGGAATATTATTTCCATCTTCACCTTCACTTCTCTGCCCCTTCCCTCTAGCCTGGCCTGGCCAACTCCTATTAAGATATTCCCACTGTGAAGTTTGCTGTTGCTCCTAATCTGCATGGAGTGCCCTTCTCTTGTTCCAGGAAGCATCTGTACTTCTCTGATCATGGCATGTAACATGCTGGACTGTAACTGCTTTGTTATCTGTCCATGCACACTACTTTAGACTCCAGGATGATAGGAACTGTGTCTTATTTACCATTTTATTTAAAATTCCAAAATACCTAGCACACATCACATTCACAATGATTTATTTTTATTTTCATTTTTTAGAGATGGAGTCTTGCTAGGTTGGCCAGCTGGTCTCAAACTCCTGGCCTCAAGGAATCCACCTGCATCAGCCTCCCAAAATGCTAGGATTACAGGCATGAACCACTGCACCCGGCCCTGGATAATTTTTTAATTAGTGCATGGGTATATGCATAAATGAGTAAATGAGTAGACAGAAAATGTTTCCTATATTTTTCCCTGCAATTAGTGTGCTGCATGGAAAAGAGGATCTCTATAAAGATCATACCCTTCCTTCCTTTATCAAGTAATTGGACAAATATTTATTTTAAAGGAAATAAAAATAAAACCCTCAAAAAATAACCATAAGGAACCTCTTTTAAATAGACTTATTCATTGAGACAAACCAATGATATAAGAGAAGTTTCTTTTCGTTTTACCCTTGTCTCACTTCAACATCCTCTCCTGATGGTAGCATCACCCTTTCCTTCCCCCAATACCTGAAGTGTTCGGCTGACTTTAGTTGCTCTGAGCCCTCCACTCTAGTGGCCCCAGGGCTTGTACTCTCTGGGAAACTCCTCGGTCCTGGGCCATCTTTATTCTTGCCTCAATCAAACCAAATTTCTTCCTACCCTCCTTGCAAATATAACCCTGTCTGATGTCTTAATGGCTCCTAGTGGCTTAAGGAATTATTTTAGCATTTTAGAAGTTAAAATGCCTCAATTCAATTGAAAGGTAGATAATAATAAGTACTTGAGTAACTGTGACCAGTTACTGAGCTTTAAGACACCCTTCAAATCATATTGTCCAGGCAAACTCTTTTCTCTACGTTCATGTGAGGGCCTAGCCTGAGTTTTGAGAAAAAACAACCAACAAACAAACAACAAAACAAAATAAGAAAAAAAAGACAACACTGAAATATTTTGAATTATACACATGAAATGCAACATTTGGTCAAGATGAGGATAATCTAAATCAAAATATTAAAGTGACATTAACTTGCTTCCTATTTATATTCATTAATGAAATACAGCAACCAAGTTTTTTTTAAAGACAAGAGAAGAAAAGTGAAAGTTTCAGAGGGGTGGCTTTGGAAGTTGCCAGAAAGCGCCAGGTGACAAGTGTTCAGGGGATCAGACAACAAGATGGAATGACGGTGAAGGAAAAGGAAAAGAAGGCTCAAAAATGGCAATCAAGAGAAGATAAAGGCAGAATAGAAAATAAATCTGAATCTATTACTAAAGGAAAGCAGAAGCTAATGAAAGTAGCAAAAATAAAAATGGACCAAGTGTGCATAATGCAGAAATGTCCATCTGGCAGGTACATTGCACATAGGCCAGAGGAGAAACCAACCTGAGAAACACATCAGGGCAAAGAAAAGGTCAATGGGTGCGAATGGAGAAAAGGGATTCAACAGAACAAAGATTTGGCCTTAGGCTTAGTGTGGGAGTTGTGAAGAGTCAAAAATATTTTTTTCAAATTGATAAGTTCAAATGTTGACAAACAATGTAGAAATATGGTTTTGTTTGGAGATAAATATGAGGTGAAGACGGAAAGAAAGATTGAGGAATAGAAGTCTGTTCTCTTTTATTACTGAAAATCTCATTTGTCTAAGTAGTCTACTTGTTTTCTGTATTTCTCTCTTCCCATTTTCCCTTTTTAATCTTAATCTAACTTGGCCTCACTGGGACTTAAACTGGTGAATGGTTCTTTCCTGAAAAACTTTCCTCCCTTGATTCCTCGCACTCTTCTCTCCTGGTTGCCTTCCTACTCTTAGCTCCTCCTCCATCTGTCTCTAGCCCTCTCCTCTTAACACTACAAACCCATCCTTGGCCATCTCATAACCTGCATCTCGTAAACCCCTAAGCATCCCTGAGGACTCTCATGACCCAGACTTCCCTGATAAGCTCTGAATCCATATTTGTTATTCTAGACAATTTCGCCACAATGAACTCCTGGCACTTCAGATTCAGTGTTCAGACTAGTGGTCATTATCTCACTGCCCCACTTCCTCTTCCTGATGACCCCATGCCGGGTTCCTCTACTATGATTTTGGTGTGTCTAGGGAAGATAAGCCAACTCATCCCATAAAAAAGAGGCTCTCCCAACATGCTTTCTTTAGGCTGGTACAACACCCCCAACACATCACCTTAACATTATTGTTAGTTTGGAATTATAGATTAGCTGGTTTATTTGGCCCTAAGTAAGTATTGGTTCTCTCTAATTGGAGGGAGAAGAAAGCAGGGTAAGAATATGGTAAAGCAGTGTTCAAGGAAGATCACTGTGGAAGTAAATGGAAGGGATTTGGCCTGAATCTGAAAATTCCGTCTGGGACTCTTTAGGGGTGAAGGGAGTAGTAGTGGGAATAGAGATGAGAAACGTTTGTACGCTGGGAGAAATATTGGTGGGAGCCTGTTCCATTCAGATGGAATGGAAGGTGGGTTTAATTGCTGCCATTGGACTTTTTTACCTGATTTTTAACAGGAGGAATCCAGGAGGAATAAAGTGATTAGCCTGTGATAAGAGCGGATAAAAGGCAATGATTACCTAGTCCTGGGGGACCCAGGGCTCCCGTTCATACTAAAGGGCTTGGTCTATCCTGAACAGGTTAACATCAACACCACTAGGACTATATTTAGGGAGGAGAGTCATTTTTCTCCATCTTCTCACTTCCCCCACATAGAAAAGATTCACAAGAATTGTCTCTAAGAACTTCTCAATGCAGGCGTATTAGACTAGACAAGCCACAAAGGAACAGGAAATAGCTTCCTAATTTTTTTTCACATTTCTAATTCTCTACCATTGCCCTTTATTTGGTGATAGTTTAGGAGAACTGAAAAGTACAGAAACAGATTAGATGAAAATCCATATTTAATCCTCCAGTTGTCAAATTTCCATGAATCTATGTTAATTAAATAACTTGAATCAGGCCCTCATTCACACATTTACTCCTTAATTATTGTGATTATCTTGACTTTAAAATTCTGCATCAACTGGAAATGAGTCCCATAAAACAAAAAATATTATGACATATCCATGTTGACATAAGAGGAAAATATGAACATTTCAAAGGATTTTTTTCTCTTTTACTATGTATACATGTAGGAATTGAGTATGAAGCAACTATTCAAACATTTCAGAACTCAAATATCTTGATAACCAAAGGAAGCATTTAAAATTTAAATTATTCACGTCCTTTAATTTTGTATCTGGTGTGTGTAGATACCATTTTCAAATGACTTACGTATCATTTAAAAAAACTTTCCTTAAAATAGAAATAAATAGCATAGTGAAAAAACTTAGCAAGAGAATAAAAGGCTTTTACTCTTACAGATAAACATTTTCAGTGGTATCTGATTTCACATCTTTTGCTTCCATTACAGCTGAGTAGAGCCCCATAAATGAGATTACACAGTGATCCACAGTTGCCACAAAACTGAGCAGTGAGTGAAACCCTGGTGTCACACATGCTATTTACCATCATGGGCTGAACTCCTGGTCCACTGAGCAGCATATTTAGTCATACATACCCATACTGTAGGTAGCCCTATATTTTGAAATGACAGTCTTGATTTAAATTTTGCTTTCTGAAAATGTACTTCAAAGATAGAGAATTATTAGACCAGGGCAGAGAAGATAGAAGTATAGTCCAGGAAGAACACTTCTGCTATTCATATATTTAGATATCAGTGTTTTTTTAAAAAGAGACACACAAATAATAATATAGAGATTTAAGGTGTCAGTAGTGAGAACATAAGAACTATTTGGGACTGAGAAGTATATAATACTAAGGGATTGTGTGAATAATACTTAGATTCACTTATAAGGCAATATGTTTTTTATCAAAACAAGAAGGTGGGAATGCTGCAAACGTCTCAGTGTTGGGCATTCTTATAACTCTTGGGTATATTGCCCAATAGTATTACAATCATAAAGCTCATTGAGTCAAGGTAATGAAATTCAGGGAACATTGAATATATGCAATATTTGTTTACAAAATCACCATGTGGTAGAATAACAATAAAACACAAACACATAGGTATTCTAAAAATGAAACACCATTAGTAACTCCAAAGTTGGTAAAGGGTGTGGGCTTACCATGAAAGCCATATATTTCTCAGTTTCACATCAAACAGCAAATATTGGAGCAATAATGACACTCCTTAGAAATTACTTGAATGAATGCTTCTGTAATCCTGAACTTCTTAATAGTTTCCCAAGCTCAAATGCTGTTTCATACCTTTTTCTCATGCTTTTCTTCCCTGTGCCTTGAACACCTTTGCTTCTGTTTTTTACCTAATTCCTTCTTGTCCATCTAGACTGAGTTCTAACCAATTTGTTTTTGGAAAGTCTTGACTGACTTCACAGGCTGGGTTAGGGATGCCTCTCCATCCAAAAGCATTCCAAGCATATTTCCAATAACCGTGATAGTTCAAAGGATTTGCCCCACTGTAAGTGATGTGAGGGCAAATAATGTGTATACCTTTTTATCTTTTATTTCCCTGCTTTGGAACAGTGTTTGTCACTTAGTGGGTATCCAAGGAATGACTGTTGAACTAAACCAAACTGCAGTAGCAAATGTTCCAGAACTGTGAGGAAAAGGGAGATTGCCAACATACCAGAGTTGATTTCATGCTATGATTAAATTGGAGTGCCTTGTCCATGAACTTACTCCATGTGTCCTGTCTCTACCCTCTAATTTATGCTCCTTCCTCCTCGCTGCATATTTCTTCCCAATGTCACCTGCTAACATCCTACTTATCTGCTTCCAGATCTCCATCAAATTTCTTGTTCTCCATGAATGTATTTTCCAACTGGATATTACTCCTCTGCCCTTAACCCACAGATTTTTTTTTTTATTTTTGTTCCTTCCTATGACATTTACCTTATTCAGCTTTGGGGTCTTATTTATATGCTTATCTCCTCTCTATCTTTGTGCCTTTGCACTGGCTATCACTAAGCTTTATGTATATTAAATACTCCATAAATAGCTCATAAAGGTCCCCAAACTTTTTGGCACTAGGGACTGATTTTGTAGAAGACAATTTTTCCACAGATGGGGGCAGGGAGGAGAGACAGTTTTGGAATGATTAAAGTGCATTACATGTATTGGCACTTTATTTCTATTATTATTACATTGTAATATATAGTGTATATACATGTATATATTATTACGTGTAATACATATAGTGACAGATCATCAGATGTTAGATTCTCATAGGGAGTATGCAATCTAGATCTCTCGCATGCACAGTTCACAGCAGAGTTCACGTTCCTATGGTAATCTAATGTTGCCGCTGATCTGAGAGGAGGTGGAGCTCAGCTTCACTCACTTGCCCACCACTCACCTGCTGTGCGGCCTGGTCCCCAAGAGCCCATGGAGCACTACCATCTGTGGCCTGGGGGTTGGAGACCCCTGAGCTGTATGAACAGATTATAAAAATATATCCCATGTTCACAATATTTAAATACAGTTATGTACTGCTTAACAATGAGGATACAATCTAAGAAATGCATTGTTAGGCAAATTCATCATTGAACATCATATAGAGTGGACCTACACAAACCTAGGTGGTAGGGCCTACTACACACCTATATAGTATAGCCTGTTGCTCCTAGGCTACAAACCTGCACAGCAAGTTACTGTATTGGAATACTGTAGGTCATTGTAACACACTGGTACTTGTGTGTCTAAACATATCAATACATAGAAAAGGAGTAAAAATATCATATGAAAGATAATGGTGCACCTTTATAGGGCACTTACCATGAATAGGGCTTGCAGGACTAGAAGTTGCACTGGTGAGCCAGCGAGTGAGTGGTGAATGAATGTAATGGCCTAGGGCGTTACTGTACACTACTGTAGAACTTATAAACACTCCACACTTAGGCTACACTAAATTTATAAAAACTGTTTTTTCTTCAATAATAAATTAACCTTAGCTTACTGTATTTCTTTACCTTTATAAATGTTTCAGTCTTGTAATAACATTTAGCTTAAAACACATTGTATAGCTGTGCAAAAAATTCTTTCTCCATATCCTTATTCTATAAGCTTTTTTCCTATTTTAAAAACATTTTATTTTTTACTTCTGAAATTATTTTTGTTAAAAACTAAGACTGAAACACACACATTATCTGAAGCCAACACAGGGTCAGAATCATCAATATCACTGTCTTCCACTTCTACATCTTATCCCACTGGAAGTTCTTTTGGGGCAGTAACACACATGGGGCTGTTATCTCTCATGACAATTCTGCCTTCTACAGTATCTCCTGAAGGACCTGCCTAAGGCTGTTTTACAGTTAACATTTTTTTTTAATAAGTAGGAGTATACTATAACAATGAAAGTAGAGTGAAGGAAATATATAAACCAGTAACATAGTCATTTGTTAATATTATCAAGCATTATTTACTATACATAATTTTATGTGCTATACTGCACTTTTATATGACTGGCAGCACAGATTTGTTTATACCAGCATCAACACAAACATGAGTAAGGTGTTGCACTACCACTTTATGACAGCTATGATATCACTAGGCAATAGGAATTTTTCAGCTCCATTATAATCTTATGGATTATATAAACAGCATATATAAATGTATATGCTATTAATTGTTTACTGAAACATCGTTATGTGGCAAATGACTGTAGAGACAATTAACTAAACAAATCCTGTAAATCCTGATTCAGATTCCATTCACTAAGAATTTGTGATAAAACACTTGATCTGGTTCTTTTATACATTCCATGTACATGGTGAGCCAATTTAAGAGGATAAAGTGCACTAAAGGTCTTAGACCTATTTTATTATGGGATGGAAAACTATTAATATTAACCTATTTTAACCATCACAGCAGACCTGGAAACATATATGCATTAGGATGACCTAGAGTTTAGACTCCTCAGTAACCACTGATTCATTTTTGTGATGTTTTACATGTCCCTTCAAATTCGATTGTTTCTCTAATTTTGTAATAGAAACATTCAAGCCAGGTTGTAAGAATTCTTATCATTCATTTTCTCTCTTCCAAGAGTATTAAGTGTTGCATTTCAGTTTCATCAAAAGAGGATGCTAGTCCTCCACAGACTACGAGGTGTGACCCTAAGAGTCCCTCTTTGTGGTCTCAGGGGTAGAGCCTGCCAGGATTTCAGAAGGAGCTGGAGGTTAGAGTAACCAGGAGCAGGAAGTGGCCAACTTTCATCCTCCTCTAGGAGTTGCCACTTCACAAGTCATTCCTGTTCAATGCACAAAACTTTATAGACTCGAAGTAAATGATGTGTATTTCTACAGTGTCCTTACAGATGGCTACAAGTTCCACCAAATCATGCCTGTGAAGATTACTTCTGTAAAATCAGACATGGCCAATATATGCATCTGGACCCTCCTTCAGCTGTCCAAGGTCAAGAGGTCCTCAGCCAAGATAATTACAAGATATGATCTCCTGAGTCTGAGTCCTCACAGGAACCTGCCCCAAGAGGCAAGAATGAGGCGATGTTTTGTGAGGAGGTTCCTGAGAATCAAGGAGTAAGACCCAGAGGAAGGGGCAGTCTCTGCTCATTCTCCAGCCACGAGTCCACTCTGTCACAAACGGGCCTGAACTGATTTCTTTTGCTGCCTGAGCTTTCAAGATTTCAAGATCATGGAAAACCTAAGTAGTCCCTGGGAATGAGGCATCTATGTCCTTATTCTTTGATAAGTTCCTCCTATTATTGGAGGAACAAAGACAGAGGTCTCTGTCTTTATCTGCCTCCCCCAAAAACCTTGTCTTTTCTTTGGTGAAATCTGCTTTCTCTCTCAGTAAGAATCTGTGTAACGTTTAGGAAGTTAAGATGTTTGTGGCTTGTTAGATACTGCATCAAGGCCCATTTTTTTCTCACCCACGCCTTTGCCCCTCTAGTTCCAGGCAAAACAGTGAAGTGCATAATTTTCCTCTATGATCTTACTTCTTCACTGTCATTTAGTAGTCTCCCTCCCTTTATCTCTCAGGGCACCCCTTAGCTACACGGGTCTACTTGTAATAAAATATTTCAGAGTTGAAAGGAACCTTAAAAATCACCGATTATAACCACTAAACAACTTCTCCTGAAATCCTAGTCCAACTTGCCCATACTGAAAGCTAACTGTTTTATCTATCAGATAAAAGAATCCATGCCAATAGCCTGTAAGAGAAGATTAAAGGAGATTCTTGGGCCTTTCTCTCCTCTCCCAGGCAACCAACATATATTTTAATTGCGATTCACTGGAGATAATGTTTCATTCAATATTTCAGGTAAGGAGAGAAGAAAAGAAGAGGAGAGAGGATAGTGTAATGAAAGGATCAAGGAGTGCTGTTATTTTTTGAGCAAGTGAGACCATTTGTTTCTTCTACACATAAGCTTTAACTCCATCTATTATTTTGAACAATCAAGAGAAACAGCTTTCTTGATGGTGGCAGAAGAGTGATATAGAAAAAGCTTTCTTGATGGTGGCAAAAGAGTGATGTAGAAAAAGAGCAAGGATTTAAGAAGCAAGAATGTTGTTTTCAAAATTGAAACCTAACCTAGAAAATCACATTTGTGACCAATGATCAGAATGTCACTATATATTTCTTTGCAAAGATACTCTCTTGCATAATTAGCTCTTAATAATCATAAAAGCAGGCATCTTTGAATTTATTTCTACATATGATGGTATATGAAAATAAGTTATGCTTTATTCAACCATATGCCAGATACTCCTCATTTCTAAATTGCAAATGGTTTTTTTTTGGTAAAAATCATATATATTAAAGCTACATTTTTATTGTATATATTTAAGATATACAATACGATGCTCTGATATACATTGTGAAGTGATTACTACAGTTAAGCAAATTAACATATCCATCAACTCGCACAGTTACCCTTTTGTGTGTGTGGCAAGAGCATCTAAATTCTACTTTCTTAGCAAAAAATCCCAAATACAATACAATATTAACTGTAGTCCTCATGCTGTACTTAGATCTAGACTTGTTCATCCTACATAACTTTTTATCCTTTGACCTACATCTCCACATTGCCTCCCCAACTACCTCTTCCAAAAAATTACATTTTTGTCCAAACGATGCTTTACCTTTTTGTTGTTGCTGTTGCTTTTAACTTACAAAAGTTAATTTCACATTTCATTTTTACCATGTTACAATCCTGTGAGATGGATGGTACTACTAATAAAGAAACAGCTAAAGAGGCACAATGAGACTTATCCAAGTTCCATAGTTAGTCAGGGACTAACTAGTTATCTGTGGTGCCATATCTGAGCACATGTCTCCTGGGTCCCATATCTGGGCTCCCTTTAGCCCAAAAGTATACTTCACGTAGACTATATACCTTTTTGTGGACTCTCATTTCAGTCCTGATGATGGTCTTTACAGAACAGAAACTAATTGCAAAGGAATATGTTACCTGTTCTCATCAGTGTGCCACATATTCTTCCCCTACAGGAAACAGAAGCCACAAGTGCAACTGTGATGTTAATCACTTGACAAACATTTTCCAAGTGACATGAATATGTTGAACTCCACTTACATACAGTGTTTTAAGTATTCCTATGATGTACAAATATGCTAAATCTATCGAAGGCTGTTCTGGTGATCCAGAAAGTGTTATAAAAGGAACAAGGGAAATGATATTTTCTCTTTTAGGAAGCATTAAAGATGTCTTCTTTAATAATTATTACAATAAAGATTCTCTAACTAACAACATATGCTAGGTAATAATTTTTGTCTTGTAGAAATATGAATGTTTTCTAATGGAAGACATTTAAAATGCCTTAGTTGAAGATTAATTCAAAGAAAAGCCCTCTTTGGGATTCATTGCAACATCTATAAGGTGGCATTATTTTTCCAATATTCTTTTACTCTAGCCTCTGCATTTGAAAGAGCGTATGTCCAACCTATAATTATTTTCTGTTAATTAGAGTAATTCATGGTTAATTATTCAAAATGATTTCTCTTCAAAATCAACTCCATTTCTTTTTCTTTTCTTTTCTTTCTTTCTTTTTTTTTTTTTTTTTTTTTTTTGAGACAGAGTCTCACTCTGTCACCCAGGCTAGAGTGCAGTGGCACAATCTCGGCTCACTATAACCTCCACCTCTGGGGTTGAAGTGATTCTGCTGCTTCAGCCTCCTGAGTAGCTGGGATTACAGCCACCCACCACCATGCCCGGCTAATTTTTGTATTTTTAATAAAGACTGGTTTCGCCATGTCGGCCAGGCTGGTCTCGAACTCCTGACCTCAGGTGATCAGCCCACCTCGTCCTCCCAGAGTGCTAGGATTACAGGTATGAGCCACTGTGCCTGGCCCATCAACTCCATTTCTTGCCATGACATTAAAAAAAGATACAAATAAAATATTATCAGAATGAAAATTTCTATCAGAGGAGAATATACTTTTTACTTTCTTTAAGTAGCACTAAAATCCTTCTTCACTAGGAAAGGTCCTATGAATTCCTACTTCAATTCATTTGGACTAGAGAAGGGCAAACTGAATCATGAGGTGATGACTATAAATGTTTTTGATAATTAAGGATTAGTTGTATTGAGTATATAGAAGTAAGTAATTTTACTATTAATATATTCTTAAAGAAGAGTTATAAAGCAGTAAGACCTAACAATGGCTAAGGGCTAACAGTAAACACAGTAGCTTGGGACCCTGGATGTCTGAAGATGTACTCTGAGTAGACAGTGTCTCTTTGTGGGCTCTCATTTGAGTTCTGCTGATGACTAAATCTCCCTTTTTGTCCTAATCTTGATCCCTCTTTTCAAAAAGCAGCTTCTTTCTTCTTTTATCTGCCTAGGAAAGTCCTGAGCCTTCATCTGTCTCTAAATTAAGAACATGTTTGCCTGCATCCTGCCACTTTCCCCATTCTGACCTCACTTACCTCTCCACTTTGTTCTATTCTGATTGTCATAAGGCACCCAACTGTCCCTCCTAAGAGGATGAGGTGCTCCTCTGCCTAAATTTGTCTTAGGTAATAGCCTCAATATGCATCTGCTCTGCATGGCCAAATTTTCTACATACATTTATTGAGTACCTTCAATGTGCAAAACCTAAAGTTATATAATCTCCTAAAATGAAGTAAGTTGAAATGCCAACTGTGTGTGACACAAGGAGTTCCATTAGATTAAAATGAACAGAGGAGAATAAAGTTATCGATGCATAAATTTAAGAGTAAAAAAAGAATTATTAAATTAGAAATGACATCTACTTCTAGATTGAGAAGACAAAGGAGAAGATTATAACTCTTGGAAATACTGAAATTATTGCTAAAATAAACTGCTTCTGGTTTGACCAGGACTATACAAGTCTTGTTCTTCATATTTAATGAAAACTTTTCAACTTAGTTTATTTGCTTTTCCCCCCTGTTATGGACTAAATGTTTGTGTCACTGCAAAATTCATATGCTGAAGTCCTAACGCCAACGTAATGGTTAGGAGGTGGGGCCTTTTGGAATTAATTATTCATAAAGTTGGAGCCCTCATGAAGGGGATTAGTGCCCTAATAAGAAGAAACATGAGTTTGCTGTCTCTGCTCTGCTTTCTACCATATAATGATACAAAGAGATGTCAGCCATCTGCAATCCAGGAAGTTGGCTCTTAGCAGGCACTTGATCTGCTGACATCTTGATCTTGGACTTCCCAGCCTCCTGAGCTGTGAGAAATAGCTGTTTATTGTTTAAGCCACCCAACTATGGTAATTTGTTATAGCTGCCTGAACTAACTAAGACATTCTCCCAGTGGGAATACAGCTCAACTTTTCTAACAAAAATTGGTTTTAAAATCCCTTCCTTACACCTTATACAAAAATTAGCTCAAGATGGATTAAAGACTTAAATGTAAGACCTAAAACCATGAAAACCCTAGAAGAAATCCTAGGCAATACCATTCAGGACATAGGCATGGGCAAAGACTTCATGACTAAAACACCAAAAGCAATGGCAACAAAAGCCAAAACTGACAAATGGGATCTATTAAACTAAACAGCTTCTGCACAGCGAAAGAAACTATCATCAGAGTGAACAGGCAACCTGCAGAATGGGAGAAAAGTTTTGCAATCTACCCATCTGACAAAGGGCTAATATCCAGAATCTACAAAGAACTTAAACAAATTTATAAGAACAAAACAAACAGCCCCATCAAAAAGCGGGTAAAGGATATGAACAGATACTTCTCAAAAGAAGACATTTATGCAGCCAACAGACATATGAAAAAATGCTCATCATCACTGGTCATCAGAGAAATGCAAATCAAAACCACAATGAGATACCATCTCATTCCAGTTAGAATGGCTATCACTAAAAAGTCAGGAAACAACAGGTGCTGGAGAGGATGTGGAGGAATAGGAACACTTTTACACTGTTGGTGGGAGTGTAAATTAGTTCAACCATTGTGGAAGACAGTTTGGTGATTCCTCAAGGATCTAGAACTAGAAATACCATTTGATCCAGCAATCCCATAAACTGAGTATATACCCATAGGATTATAAATCATGCTACTATAAAGACGTATGCACAAATATGTTTATTGTGGCACTATTCACAATATCAAAGACTTGGAACCAACCCAAATGTCCATCAATGATAGACTGGATTAAGAAAATATGGCACATATACACCATGGAATACTATGCAGCCATAAAAAAGGATGAGTTCGTGTCCTTTGCAGGGACATGGATGAAACTGGAAACCATCATTCTCTGCAAACTGTCACAAGGACAGAAAACCAAACACTGCATGTTCTCACTCATAGGTGAGAGTTGAACAATGAGAACACATGGACACAGGGCAGGGAACATCACACACCGGGGCCTGTCTCGGGGGTTGAGGGCTGGGAGAGGGATAACATTAGGAGAAATGCCTAATGTAAGTGATGGGTGCAGCAAACCTACACGGCACATGTATACCTATGTAACAAACCTGCATGTTGTGCACATGCTAGAACTTAATGTATAATAATAAAAAAAATTTTTTTAAAGTTTTTCAACATTTAGATTTTCACAGTAACTGTGACAGAAACTAGAAGAAAAAAAGATCTAGTTGAATGTGTCTTCATCCATCCATGAAATAAACCTTTATTCTTTTCTGATTTGAGGAATATGTAAATTCTACTGGCTATTTTTGAGACTTTGACATCAGGATTTCATTTCAATGCTATCATCTCTTGCTTTTTTGGTAACTTAGAGTACTTTGAATTAAGTTTTATCAGAATAATACATACACATAGCTTTAAAAGCCTAAATAATACATAATGAAAAATATGTCATTTTCTCACCCTTCCCCACACCTCAAAGGCAACAAGTATGCAGAAAGGTCTGTTTCTTCTGATATTTACCTCCATTTTTCTAAATAGTCTTCTAATATTTCTATCTCTTGACTCATCAATTTTAGATATTGATTATTTGACATAGTGTAGCCACTTATAACTATGAGGGGAAGACATCTCAGTATTACCAAGGACTCAGGCTTCCTCCTACCTCCTGTTCCTCCATTCTTAGTGTATGAGTCTTAGCTCCATGGTCATGATTAGCTGCTTTTCCAGAAGCTGTGCTCAGCAGGTTCTACCCACATCTCATTGGCCAGAACTAAGTCACATGACCACACTAGACACAATGGAATTTGGAAAAATCAGCACTTCAGGTTTCCAGTCCCTACCCCAAAGAACTCAAAGGAAAAGATGGTTGTGAATGGCTTTTAGGTATCAGTCCACTGTCTGCCACAGTAACCAGCCATGAGTTTTTCAAATGCTCTCAGTAGACCCGTTAAAAGTCTATCATATTTTCTGAGTGTTTCAGTACATCAACAAATATATCAGAATGCTTTTCAATATGTTCTGTGTCATGGCACACATTGAAAATAATATTTTTATGGTTTTTTGTGAGAAATGGGAGGAGGGTATTAAAGGCTTGAGGCCACTGGCCTGGGACTCTGACCATTCCAGGCCCTACCCAGACACTCCAAGGATGAGAGAACCAGGTTCCCCACTTTTGTAACCCATTCACAGCTCTGGTCTTTTGGGACTTGGAGATTTCCTGTAACCTTTAATCCAGACTGTCTAGACCTACAGCACAGTCATCATGCTGGGACTTTTCTTTGCTTCCCTCCTGTGTTAGATTTCCTGCTTTCTGGATCTTACTCTTTCTTCATTTGCTCCATTATTTTGCCAATGCAATATTCTAGTACTTTCTTTTAAAACATGTTCATAAGAGGTAAATATTTTGAATCCTTGTATGTGTGAAAATGTCTCTATCATGCTCTCTGAATTTTGAAAGCAAGTCTTTCGGTTTTCAATGTTGCTTTTGAGGTGAGCAATGGTATTCTGATTCCCAGTGCTCTCTATTTAGCCTGCTTCTTCTTCTCTTGTGGATTTTAAGATCTTCTCTTTATCCCCAGAGAGTTATAAATGTTCATGATGATGTACATTGGTATGGGTCTCTTTTCATGTATTGTACAAAGAACTTGGTGAATCCCTTTAATATGGAACTGGTCCATATTGAATTTTTTTTTTTTTTTCTGGTATTAGATCTTTGGTAATCTTCTTTCTGACACTTTTTTCTGTTCTCTTTTTTTTTGAAGGAGGGACTCCTATTATTTGGGCATTAGGAAGACATCTTGAATTGTTATAGTTTCCTATATTTTCTACATTTTTTCTTTTTGCCTTATTTTCTAGCAGAATTTCTCAACATTATCTTTCAAACTGCTATAGAATATTTTAATTTCTTGATTTCTTATAGGTCATTTTTTATTAGTGCCTTGTTCTTGTTATAAGAATCCAATAGCTATTCTTAATTTTCAGAGAATATTTATTATAGATTTTCTTCAGTTTTCTTCTGCCATCTAATGCAGGTGTACCTTTAGATCAGATCGTTAGGTCTCTAGATCATTAGTGATAATGTATCTCTAATTCTTATGGGTTCTTTTTTTTCATTTCTCTCTTTTGATTTCTCTTATTCATGTTAGAGATTTGCCTCAAGCATTTAGGCTATCTAGGTAATTCTAGGCTATCATATTTAAATCCAAATCCCTAAAGAACACTTTGGAAGATATGTGTTCGTGGGTAAGCATGAAGGAGGTGGGGCTGTCAATTGAGGGGTTTCACCGGAGCTGGAATTTTTGTTTGAGGACTTCCAAATTTTAGGATTTGAGGCTCTTGTCTCTAGGGATGTTTAGTTTCTCCAGAAAAGAATCTCCCACTTGGAAGGTAAATTACTGGCAGGTAACCATTCTAAGGACAAGGGGGCAGATATTCATTTCTTCTCATGTTTTCAGTTCCATTAATCAGTCTCAACCTAGAGTGTTCCTAATTGAATTAGTTTTAGAAAGAAATCTTCTATATCCTATGGAGGAGGAAATTGTGGACTCAGAAACTTCCAACTTTCTACTATTCTGCCTTCCAAGATAACCAGTGCTTCTGAATCTGGAGTCTTTCTGGAATTCTATTGGGTGAATCCCCCTACTTTGTAAGATTCTCTTTTGCATATACTTAGGTTATAACCTCCACTCTTGCACTTGTTTTATGTTTTTCAAATTCCTGATATCTCTCAACATTGTTGTCTTCTCTCCCATTCATTTTGTCTTTATGGGTTTATACTTTCAAAAAATACCATTTCTGTTATTTTTGTGAGGTCTCAGAAGATTCTTCCATGTCTAACAGTCTGCCGTATTTAACAAACAGTTCTCAATGAACTTTAAAGATTATTTAAATAAAGGCAAAGGTATGTATGGGCTCCTTAGTTTCTTTTAAAGCCCTGTAAACCTACTGAGCTCAGTGAAACATTTAGGAAGCATGGACAAGGCTAGGCACTGTGCCACTCATACATATCAAATCTTCCTCACCTCCTTCCCAATATTTTCACTGTTACATGCAACATAAAATATTACTGTTTTACTCTTTCTGGGATTAGTTTAGATTAGTTTCAATTGTTGTAGCCTCCAAATAGCTAGTGATGGCATGAAGCCACAGGTGTTCAGAAGATAGGGATAATGAGATAGAAGATGGGCCAATGAAAAACCTTGACAGTTTCCTTCTGAAAATAAAGCTAGGAAAGAACACATATATTCACTGCATAGAAAGTTTTCCCATGAAAAATTCTCAAATTTTTCCATTCAGGATGTTGCAGTAACTGATGCTATGAGGAAAGACTGCGTAATTTTTATTTGTTTAAAAGGGGGAACTGTAAAAAGGTCATAACATTAATCAGTGTTGTATGTGTCTCAACAGGGCATCAAGGTACATCTTGGTGTTAAATGAAGTTGTTCCATATGGGCTCATTTCTCAGGTAAATATCAGAATAAGTTTATGTGGGCAGTAAACTGATATGTACTCAAACACCTGTCACCATTAATACATAATACCCTTTTTGTGTTTGAAGAAGATATTCGATATCTTCCATATTTGGGAGATAGTCTGAAATACTGCACCCTGTTTATTAGGAGGGTAGTTTCTTTCAAACGTGAATCAAACAGTTAAAAAACACATTTATATTACTTTGCTTTCTGTAGTTCACTAAGTACATAAACAAGTAAGTTCACTAGGTACATAAGAAAGCCTGAAGGTAATAATGGAAAATTTCTTTATCTAGCTATCTGGAAAATTGCTTTCTTATGTAACTATGAAAATTGTTGCTGATCTTTGGTTTGTATTTTTGGTTTAAATATTGAAAATATTAAGATTCTAATCATTACGTATCTGGATGGATGTTCAAAGAGCTAATTAATGTTTATCATGACATTATTTAGACAAAATATTAGAGACTGAGTAAATGTGCAGTTATAGATAATTCAAATAATATATTTTGGGACATCCATTCCATGAAATAATTTGTGGACATTTAACATTATAATGTAGAACATCAGCTTTCTGATGGGATGTGTTAACACTTATTTATCTGGTTAGAGATATAACTAACATGCTGGGAACTGTGTATAACTGGAAGCCTATACTACAACCCGTACCTGTACTACAACCCGATTGTCCAAATCTGAGCACACCCTTTGAATTTTTTATATGTTGCTTTGGGGAAGAAAATAGAGAACTCTTATGAAAATAATGTTTAATGATATGGCAAGTAATACAGAATAACTAAAGACAGAAGAAAATGAGTTGGATTGCCAACTCATGGCAGCTACACAGAATTGTAGGCATTCATTTAAGAAGGTACATTAGGTATCAGACAAATGGTCAAAGAAGCTTACCACTAGTACAAATATTAAAGAGCATAAATTGTTTGAAAGCAGAGAATTGTCTAACTTGCAGAGCAGTTATTTTTCCGTATATACCTTTGTGAGGATATATTTTCTGAAGTGTTATTTCAGTTGTTGGCCTTGGAATTTGTTTCCCTTTTCTTCCTTTGTTACTTTAAAGGAATTAAGGTCAGCTGATGTATTTTTACTCTCCACATTTGAATTTGAGGCAGAACAATTCCCATGGAGGATTCTTGTGGAACTTCATTTTAGTTATGTTTTAATAAAGTCTTATTTGTGTTGACTTCTGGGGCAGCATGGCATTCCCTAACTGATAAACTACTTGGGTTTACTTTTTTATGGAGGGATTTTAATTTAATATGATAGATTCAACTGTTGTTTTTCAGGTTTTATATGCATGCCTGGAAGCCTTTTAATAACTTGCAATAACAAACAAAATGAATGTGACTTTTAGGGTAGACACTTTTGTAATTGATATTTTTATCAACTCAGGATGTTTATTTGTTTTGCCAAAAAATGAAGTGCATTTTTTTCATCCTTGGGGAATAAAAAGTAATGGAATTGTAATTTACTAAAAAGTTGCAAGAAAGATTCCATAGTTGCAATGAAAAAATTCATACAGATATATTTCTTGCTCTCTAGGCATAAGATTCTTGCATAACTCACAAAAAATACAAGATTTTTTCCCTTATCTTAATAAATTCATTTGCCTTCCTAAGATAAAATAGGGATCAAGGTGTAATAGAATATTTAAAAAAATATTAACAGGGAGTAATTAAAGTTTGCATGGACTAAAATACTGCACAGGAAATTATATTATTTTAATTTTAAAAATTATACATTTTTTAGTACTGAAGAATGGGATTTTGGACACAGAAGTGATTTTGATAAGTGACAGAATTCTGCCGAAGGCCAGAGGCAAAAAGAGGCAAAACAAGGAACATAAAAATAGAGAATCTACAAATTAGCATGTTATAATTACTCTCTTGCATAGCATTTGAGGACATCTTTGAAAAGATCCAATGTCTTCAGCAACTGTATCTAACCAGCATGTACTATAACTCAAATTGACATGATTCCTAAAGAGAAGCATCAGGACAACTCTTCTATAGTGATGAGGCATTACTGAACAATGTTTTTATTTGACAAACAGTAATAGAAATTTGGGATTAAAATGGCCTTTTCAAAGGAGTAGGTCATTCCTATGAAAATAATAGGTACTTAAGTTTATCTCTCATTTCTTGTTTGTGTTTGTGCATTAGTCAACTGACACTTCAAGGATCCTTAATTTTTATGAAGATGGCAGCATGCTGGTAACATTTTTGAAATACCTATTTTTTTAAAAGCCTGTATCTTACCTTTCCCCAAGACTGAATATAAGTTGTCACGATAGTTACAAGGCTGATGAAATACTGAATGAGTTGTGGGAAGAGTGGTTGCAGCAGGGGTTGCATGGTGAAGAGGAGGCGAAGGAATATGAGGATTTCAACAAGTTGCTGCAGTGAATAGTGCTTTGTTTCAGCCCCCCAGAAACAAAAGTGATAGCTGGTATTTATTCAGTTCTGCTGATAACTTGGAGACATAAAATTCCTGAGTTTCAGTTTATTTGTAACTTATGGCTCAGTGATTTTATTTCTCCAAGTTCTCTCTATATATACATATAGGCTTACCTATTTTATTGTGCTTTGCTTTATTGTCCTCCACAGATATTGCATTTTTGTTTTTTTCTAATGACTTGAAGGTTTGTGGCAACCTTGCATCAAGCAATTTTATTGACACCATTTTTCCAACAGCATGTGCTCACTTCATGTCTCTGTACCACATGTTGGTAATTGACGATATTCAAAACTTTTTCATTATTATCATAATATATATTAAAGTGATCTATGATCAGTGGTCTTTGGTGTTTGTATTGGGCCATTCTTCCATTGCTATAAAAAAATTCCCGTGACTGGATAATTTATAAAGAAAAGTGGTTTAATTGGCTCATGGTGCTGCAGGCTTTACAGGAAGCATGATGCTGGCATCTGCTTGGCTTCTGGTGAAGCCTCATGGAGCTGTCAATCATAGCAGAAGTGAAGGGGGAACAGGCACATCACATGAAAAAGGCAGGAGTGAGGTGAGGGAGAGATGCCATACACTTAAATGACCAGATCTTGTGTGAACTCAGAATGAGAGCTCACGTATCACCAATGGGATGGCCCAAGGAATTCATGAGGGATCCACCCCCATGATCCAAACACCTCCCACCAGCCTCACCTCCAACATTGGGGATTACAATTCAACATGAGATCTGGGTTGGGAAAAGTATCCAAACTATATCAATGTCACTATTGTAATTGTTTTGCAGGAGCATCAACTGCGCCCATAGAAGATGGTGAACTTATTTGGTAAATGTTATGTGTTTTCTGACTGCTCCACCAATCAACTGTTCCCCTGTCTCTCTCTCTCTCCTTGGGCCTCCCTCTTTCCTCAGGCAAAAAAAAAATTGAAATAGGCCCATTAATAACCTTACAGTTGTGCCTAAGTGTACAAGTAAAGGAAGAGCTGCACATCTCTCACTTTAAATCAAAAGCTAGAAATGATTAAGCTTAGTGAGGGAGCATATCAAAAGCCAAGACAGGCCAAAAGCCAGGCCTCTTGCACCAGGCAGGCAGCCAGGTTGTGAATGCAAATGAAACATTTTTAAAGGAAATTAAAAGTGCTACTCCAATGAACACATGAATGATAAGAAAGTGAAACAACCTTATTGCTGATATGGAAAAGGTTTAACAGTCAGGTAGAAGATCAAACCACCACCAACATTCCCTTAAACCAAATCTTAATCCAGAGTAAGACCCTAACTGTCTTCGATTCGGTGAAGGCTGGGAGAGGTGAGGAAGTGTCAAAAGAAAAGTTTGAAGGTAGCAGAACTTGGTTCATGAGGTTTAAGGAAAGAAGCTGTTTCTATAGCATAAAAGTGCAAGGTGAAGCAGGAAGTGCTGATGGAGAAGCTGCAGTGAGTTATTCAAAGGATCAAGCTAAGATCATTGAAGAAGGTGGCTACATTAAACAACAAATTTTCAAAGTAGATGAAACAGCCTTCTATTGGAAGAAGACACCATTTAGGACATCCATAGTTAGAGAGGTGAGGTCAATGTCTTTGCTCCAAAGCTTCAAAGGACAGGTTGGTTCTTTTTTTAGGGCTCATGCAGCTGGTGAGTTTAAGTTGAAGCCTATGTTCATTTACCATTCCAAAAATCCTAGGGCCCTTAAGAATTATGCTAAATCTCCTGTGCTTGTGCTCTATAAATGGAATAATAAAGCTTGAATCATGGGATATCTGTTTATTGCATGGTTTACTGAATATTTTAAATCCACTGTTGAGACCTACTGCTCAGAAAAAAAGATTATTTTCAAACTGTTACTGCTCCTTGAAACAATGCACCTGGTCATCCAAGAGCTCTAAAGGAGATGTACAAGGAGATTCATGTTGTTTTTATGCCTGCTAACACAACATCCATTCTGTAGCCCATGGAACAAGGAGTAGTTTCAACTTTTAAGTCTCATTATTTAAGAAATACATTTTGTAAGACTATAGCTGCCAAAGATAGTGATTCCTCTGATGAACCTGGGAAAAGTCACTTGAAATCCACCTGGAAAGGATTCATCAATCTAGATGCCAATAAGAACATTTGTGACTTGTGGAAGGAGGTCAAAATATCAACAATGAACAGGAGTTTGGAAGAAGTTGATTCCAACTCTTTGAGATGTTTAGGACTTCAGTGGAGGAAGTAACTGCAGAAGTGATGGAAACAGCAAGAGAACTCGAATTAAAAGCAGAGCCTGAAGGTGTGAGTGAATTGCTGCAATCTCATGATAAAGCTTGAAAAGATGAGAAGTTGATTCTTATGAATGAGCACAGAAAGTGGTTTCTTGATGTGGAATGTACTCTTGGTGAAGGTGCTTTAAACACTTAAAAATACAACAAAGAATTTATAATATTTCATAAATTTAGTTGAGAAGGCAGTGGCAGGGTTTGAGAGGATTAAGTTCAATTTTGAAAGAAGTTCTACTGTGGGTAAAATGCTGTCAAACAGCATCGCATTCTACAGAGAAGTCTTTTATAAAAGGAAGTCATTTGATATGGCAAACTTCATTGTTCTCTTATTTAAGAAATTGCCACAGTCACCCCAACCTTCAGCAACCACCACTCTGACTAGTTAGCAGCTGTCAACTTCGAGACAAGACTCTACACTAGCAAAATGATTATGTCTTGCTGAAGGCCCAGATGCTCCTTAGTATTTTAAAGCAATGAATTATTTTTAAATTAAGTATGTACATTGTTTTTTAGACATAATGCTATTGCACACTTAATAGACTACAGTATAGTGTAAATGTAACTGTTATGTGCACTGGAAAAACTTTGTGTGACTCAACTTATTGAAATATTCACTTCATTGTGGTGCTCCGGGACCAAACTGACAATATCTCTGAAGTATACCTAAATAGGCTATATATATATGTGTGTGTGTGTGTGTGTGTGTGTGTGTCTGTGTGTGTAAGTTCTCTATATGTATAGGTGATGCGGATCTCACAGATAATTGTGAGGATAAAATTATATAATATATGCAAAAGCCATACCAAGTTAAACTATGCAAAAGTATTCAAGGCTTACAATCCATAGGTATACTTTCATAAACTGAGCTACACTGAAAAATCTTGCAGGATTTTTGTGTTCCTCATGTGATGGACACACTAAAGAGAAAATGTTGTGTCATAAAAATGGAGTAAGATGAAAAGAAACACTGCTTAATGTAGATGTCACCTACATCATCTGAGACTCTTGGGATGTCATACATTGCAAAGCAGGAAAAGGGGGAACAACTACAAAGGCTGCAATGAGGGTGCAAGCTCAGTGTGTTTGAGGAAAAGAAAGCAAGCCAGCAAGGTAAAAGTGAAAGATGAAGTTGAGGGAGCCCTCCCGTCATACGCCAAGATATTCTTACCACTTTCCTCTAAACACCCCTGGCATTTTCTCTCTTACTCACTTGGTTTCTAAGTATATAATCTTGTATTATCCCACTTTAGTTGGTAGTATGCATTTTTTACCACAGGCTCTTTGACGGACTCCATATCTTGGACTCTATATCTTAAGGCTCCTTATGCTCTTCACAGCACTCAGTGAAATGCTTTGCCCGTAATAGGTACACAACAAGTAGTATTATAATTGCTGATGAAGCCCAATTATATAAACTGTTCTTCCTAGCAAAACAGAATAAGCTTGAGACCTGCAAAAGTGAATGTCCTAAGTAGGAGGTGGCCCTGTAGATTAGCTCAGTCTAACAGTGGTGAGTAGTTTGAAAATAGAGCTTTTGAGTCTTCTGCATTCACTGGGCTTCATTTAATATCAATATCTAACAGAGCTCATTATGTGGCTGAAACTCATGAAAAGTTTGCTGAAATTCATCAAATGGCACACTTAAGATTTGTACATTTCATGACATGCAGATTTCTCCTCAGAAGAAAAAAAACTGTAAATTAATTTTGCACTCTAGTTAATGGTAAGCACACCGAAGGATTTCTGGAAAAATATAACGATGGCTGTAACTGACTTTGAAATGAATCAAAAAATTATATGGACTGATGGATGGGTGGCAAGATGGACAGGTATATGAAAAGGCAAGTGTAGCAAAATAGTAGCTCAAGATGATGGGTGTTCAGGTATTCACTGTAAAGTTATTTCAACTTTTCTATAGGTTTGAATTTTTTATAATATGGGGAAAAGTCTGTTGAAAGTGATAACTGAAAATTTATATTAACAAAATGATTCAGTTTATAGCCAATGTGCCCTCAGTTTTATACATCTGAGATTTCAGAAAATCTTCTGATTCTTATATAAATCCAAGATATAGTCTGTTAATTTATGACTTTGAAAAGTGCCCAAGGAAGTATTGTAATCAATTCAACTTATTGCCTTCATAAGTTAAGAGTTTTGGTTATGTTCATTTATGTTTTTCTAATCATGGCTATGTCCCTGATAAAACTTTCTAATCTATACTGAAAAATTGTAGTCATTCGTGATGGTTAATGATAATTGTTTTTTAACAATCCATATTACTTATTGAATAGTATATTCTTACCTTAGCATTTCACCATGAGCGAAGCCAAAAAGTACAATCAACAGAATATATCAACAGTCCCTCCCTGTCTGTCTCTCTCTGCCTGCATTCCCATGTTTGTCTTCCCCGATTTCTTTCTTTTTTCCTGAGGCAGAGAAATTACATAGCTTAGTAAGCATGACATTTAAATGGGAGGGAATATGATCAACATTAGGGCAAGTTTAAAATTCTATAACTAGATTTATCTTCTTTTAGAATGAAATATCTAAGAAACTGCGGCACATTTGTGCCACTATATAACATAAAGAAAGTTGAACAATTTCTCTCAATTTGCAGAACTTTTGGTTTCTACCTTTGTCATCTAAGTTCTGAACAGTTTATTTTAATGTATTCCTTTTGTGTATGTAAAAGTTGTTCTTTAGTTTTTCCGTTAAAACAACAGAATGCACTCTCACATTAACACTTTTATAACCTAGGAAAAATGAATGGAATGCCTATCTGAAGTATACTTCTAACTTTCATTTTGTATTACTGACAATTTGTATCTTTGAAGGAGACTTGGAGTGACAGCACTATAGTAACCCCACTTCATCTGGGCCAATCTATAGAAAATGTTTGAAATCAGTGGAATTTCTAAGTTTTCAAAAGGTCTACACAGGTGTCAATAAATATGAGAAATGGTCTCAGAGTTCTGTGTAAATGAATAGGTTGTATGTATTTTAAGGCAGTCTTACAGGAACACATTGAGAGATCTGGCATTCTGAAAATCAAACATATGTCATATCAACATTCCTAGTACAAAGTATTTTGTTCATGTTTCTGCACTCTAAATAGCCCTGTGTAAAGGCACATCATTGAACCAAAGCATATGGAGGCAGCTATTCAGTTATGCTGAGCTATGCTGCAATATCATTTTGCTACTGCCTTACTCACCTATTTCTACACATTTGCCAATGGAAATTTCTGCTCTAGAAATTATACCGTGGCAAAGAGAAAAGTAAATACATGAGGTTTGATTCCATTTCTCAAGGCATATCAATATGAAACAGTGCTGTTGTCTGTTTCCTGCAACTGCTGAATCAAGAAAACATATGCACCTATGCCTTAAGGAAGGAGTAAGTCTTTAAACTGCCCTTTTTATTTACAATTACTTAATTACTTTATTTTGCCAAAAATAAAGGTCATTAAAATCATCTTGAAGCTTGACTTAAATTTCAGAAGTAGCCTGCAAATAGTTGTACAGTCTTTAACTATGTTCCATTTAACACATTTAATAGATGTAAAAGCTCACAAGTGATGATATAAAGGATAATTTACGCTTGCAATGCATTTTGTCCAATTAATAGATTGCCTGTGTGTTGCATATTTTGCATGACAAAAGAGCAGAATATTAAACTGCCATTCATAATGAAAATGCACTTTGCAAATTAAAAGTGCCGAAACAGAAATTTTTCACCCTGTTTAGGAAACAAACAGTCCTTTACCAATTAAACTGCATTGTAATAATTCTATGATTTATTGCAAGTTGTTTAACTTTCAAAACTCGGCTAACCCATATTAAGGTCACAATCCATCATGTCTTGCTTGGAAAGCCAGCAAATAATGGCTGTTGTATTAGCTGCTTTTGATGATAGTATGAAAGAAGTATTAGCACTTGTCAACAAAACTGCTTACAACATAACATTAGCATGCATGGGCTGCTGTACCTATTTATTATTCTGGCAGCTTCACACATATTGTTACAAGCTTATAAAACATTTTGTCGGGTGGAAACCGAATGTACACTGTTTGGTTTTCTGATAGACTGGCAGCATAAATGTCTGGGCTGACTTAGTTTAGTTTAAGTGTAAATAGAGACACAAATTCTTCAACCTGTTCTCTTATTGATACTGAAAAGTGCTGAATTATTCAGCATCCAACTCTTCTGTTTGTGTCTATCACAGTTATCAATTACCCATCAGTCTTCTTGTCAAAACAGAATGGATTAATCTGGCTGAAAATAAGACAAATAAATGGATACTATAACAGGGGTGTGGGGTTGCCAGACTGTCAAAGGGAAATCCAGGCAGTGACATTTGCCGTCAAAAATGGGATCTCTGGCTTAAGTGAGCAAATGATTCCCTTCGCGAGCCAAGAATGCACTTAGCTCACCGTAAGTAAATTAATCTGCCTTCTTCAACTGCTAATGCATTAGCACTGAGGTAATAGTTCCATTGCCGAAATTCCTTTATGTTTCAATAATTTTGGTCATTGCTATTGTTTCTCACAGGAAAGGCAGATACATTCAGATACTTTATCTCGGTAAATAAAAGGTTGCCTGGTAAATAAATGAATCCATTTAACAACGAAGTTATTGCTGATAGTTTTGTGCCACTTCATAGCTCTCAGCTGATGTGACACCAAGTAACTCTTTGCACAGATGGCTGGTGGAATCCATCCAGCATCTGCAAAGTCCATCCCTGTTTTCTTTCCCAAACATTTTATTTGGAAATCTTGTTTGGCAGACTTCCTGAGACTCTGCCTGGCTGTTCAAAGTACATATTTCCAATCTATCTCATTTGGCCCTTCTATAAAAAAAGAACCAGCAAAGTGCCTTCTGATTTGGCACAAAAATTTCAGCCACAGACTGAAGCAAATTTTAGGTTCCTGGCCAAAAATTTACAAGAGTTTTATCTTAGATGCTTCCATACTGGACTGTTTTACATAGTCATCATTAACATCTGAAGCCTTCACATCACGACAGGATCAAAGCCTCCCAATCTGTATCATCTGATAGCTTCACTTTGCCAAAAGTTCCCTCTTGTTCTTATTTTCCCAGACATTTCGTGTCCTAACAATTGCAGACACTGTACTTACTCTGGGGTGGTGAGTAATTTAAGGGCAGCTACCTGCTGGAAAATGGTTCCATTCACTTGATGATGAATGAACAGATTACTTTAGAATGAATCATCATCTTTTTTCTTTTTCCAGTAGATTGTGTAAAGTATTTTAAGCATTTAAAAATAAAAAAAACCCTTCCTACATTTGGGGAGTTTCAAAGAGGTCATACTCAAAATTGAATTCTAGGTACAACTTCTGCTATCCTCTTAAAAGACTTAGATAGACTGGAAATTTCCATCTCACATTCCCAGAACATTATCTCAAATTTCTCCTCAATGTAAATCAGGTTCCCAGAACTTCAACATTAAAAAGAAATGTACTAATTGGCCCAGTCACAATTTACTTTTGCTAAATCTCATTTGCTTTGTATATAATCCCAAGGTTACTTCATAGAAGCACTGCTTGAAATAAGGCAGTGTTTTTATTACCAGTAGATTGTTTTACTTTATCTCTCTCTCCTTCTTCCTTTTTAAAGCAAATAACTCACTTATATGGAAAGGGAGCATTCTACAAAATTTTGCATGGCCTAAAAGTGTTTTGAAAGTTTTAATTTTTTTCTAGAATTAATTCTTTGCTACACTAGAAACTAATTTGATTGACAGGTGTGTATAATGAACTTGCTTCCAAATTCCAGATGTCATTTCCCACTCTTGAGGAACATTTCAAAGTATACGGTTGCCATTTCAGATTCAACTTGTCCCCATCTAAACATTCTCTCTCTCTGGTTCCCTTTTTCGAAAATCCCAATTAGTTACTAAATCCTGCAGTCTGCCTCTATAATATCTCTTCTGTTATTCTCCTTTCCATTACCACTATCAGCATGCTTTCATTCCACGCTGATTCATTTGGATATTCATGAATGCACCCGCTCACTTATTCAACAATTCTTTGAGCACCTAACATGAGTGGTCTCTCTGCCTGTAGTCCTTCTAACATTCTTCCCACCCCAGACCTCAGCCCTCATTCTGAAATGCCCTCCACCCATCCTACCCATTTTTAAATATCAGTTCAAATGACATCTCCTTGTACATTTTTCTTTCCTTCCTTCCTACCTTCCTTCCTTCCTTCCTTTTTTCCTTCCTTCTTCCTTTCCTTTTCCTTTCCTCTCCTTTTTTTTTTTTTTTTTTTTTTTCTTTTTTCTTCTTGCTCTGTTGCCCAGGCTGGAGTGCAGTGCTGCCATCTCGGCTCACTGCAACCTCTGCCTCCAGGGTTCAAGTGATTCTCCTGCCTCAGCCACCCAAGTAGCTGAGATTACAGGCGCCTGCCACCATGCCTGGCTAATTTTTGTATTTTTAGTAGAGATTAGGTTTTGCTATGTTGTCTGGTCTCAAACTCCTGGCCTCAAGTGATTCACCTGCCTTGACCTCTCAAAGTGCTGGGATTACAGGTGTGAGCCACCTGCTTGGCCCCTTGTACATTTTTCTTATTATCTCACTCATATGGAATTTTTTAGTTCTTCAAGTCTGTTGAACATTTTTCTGTTTCCTTTATCATAACTTGGTAGAAATCTTGTCTCTGACACTTACTAGCTGTGTGGCTGTGGGCAAGTTACAGAAACAACGGAAGCCTCAGTTTCTCCTCTTAAGACCTGAGATATTATCACCCCATGGGTTGTGAGTGTTAAATGAGCTAATGCATGTAAAATACTTAGAACAATGCCTGGCACACAGTGAATGATCATCAGATTCTTGCTTGTTATATTAATGCACACAGTAGGACTTGGAAACATATGTTTTAACCTTTGTGGGTTGAGAGGTAACAACTGTAATTGCCTTTGGTAAAGGGGCTTAAAACTATACTTATGATCCTCGGTGGCAGGCCTTGCAGGGTATAACATCCTGGGCTGAACAGTCTGGAGCCATGCTGTTTGGCTTCATATCCTGGCCTTTACCATTTGCTAGCTTTGTTTAAGTGGGAAGTAAGGCAGTTGAAAGTTTCTATACCTTATAGGTAGTTGTTAAGATTAACTGAAAGTAAAATGCTTAGCAGAGTGCCTGGCCCATAGCAAGACCTCCGTAAGTGTAGCTGTCATTACACTAGAAGAGTTCCAAAATGTTCCTTGATCTAATTTTATGTGGTGAAAAAGGACTAGTTAAATGAATGCACAATTCCCTGAATTACTGTCACATCTCCTAGGTCCATAAAATCTTAAAGAGAGTGTTTCAAAGAGGTTACACTCATTTTCTGGCCTTGTGTCTTCCCTCATACTCATCCCTCCCTTCCCTGCCCCACACATCTAGGAACATCCTCCCTGTTTACATCCATCTTTGTGAGTTTAAGAAACTTGTCCCTACCTCAGGCTTTCTGACTAACCTAGCCCTCAAAGATTTATCATCTAAATGCCTGAAGCATTTAGTGGTTTTTACCACAAAATTGAGCTCTTAATTATAAATTGTCTTGCAGTGTTTCCTCTGTGTTTGATTTGCCTCTCCAGAGATATTTCACTATCTTTCTGCTTCCTACCTCTCTTTTTTCAGGAATCCACAAAGCTCTCTGGATAATTTTCCTGGCCTGTCATGGTGACCATGCCACTTGTCCTCCAGGTATTAGCACAGGGTTCTGGTTGCAGCCAGGCTTCTGGGCTTGATTGTCTTTAACCTAACCATTAGAAGAAGGTCTTGCAGCATGAGATAGGCCCTTGCTATTCACCAAGTCTGTGTTTGTGCACCGGGAAGAATTTTCCTTCTTCGTAAACTATATTTCTACTACCTCTTAGAATAAACCATATCTTTATTGTACAGACAGCCTTACCTGATTGAAGCAGAATTATGTTGTGTGAGAAAATCATGGACTTGGAAGTATTCAAGTTTTGGGTTTGAATCTTGGTTTTTTGTGGGGAGGGAACAGGGTCTTGCTCTGTCATCCAGGCTGGAGTGCAGTGCCATGATCATAGCTCACTGTAGCCTTGAACTCCTGGGCTCAAGTGATTCTCTCACCTCAGCTTTCTGGCTAGCTGGGACTACAGGTGTGCACCACCATGCCTGGCTAACTTAAAAAAATTTTTTTCTTGGAGACAGGGTCTCAGTATGTTGCCCAGGCTGGTCCTGAACTCCTTGTCTCAAGCAATCCTCCCATCTCAGCCTCCCACATGGCTTGGATTACATGAATCTTGGTTTTGTCACTTACTGTGACCTTTGGCAAGTCACTTTTCTGAGTTTTGTTCAGGTATAAAAATATCAATACCTAGCTCACAGAGCAGACATGTGGATTATGTGAGATAAATAACATAAAGTGCTTGACGAATAGTAGGGAGTAAACTTTAGGTACCTTTCCCCTCTAATTAATATGAAATCATATTAATAACATCAACAGTTTATCCATATTCTTTATGGTATCCATTGACACAATTATGATTACTCTATAGTTTTACATTTACATGGGGGTACATATGCTTCCATTTAACATTCCTCTTCAAATAATTGTCTGAGTAAAGTATATACTGGATCTTAATATTTGTAAACACAACTAAGTGCTTTGCTATGCAACCTAGCAAATCCAGAATCTAAAACTTACTAGTTGTTCAAAGTTGATAGGTATTGAAAATTATCTTTTACATGAAATACTGGTATCTTATCTTCTTCACATTTGAGGAAATTGGAGGCCAAAGGCTAAAATGTCCCTTGGTTAAAGGCACCCTGAGACAGCAACACCAACCTCTCCTCTTACTCCTCCTCAGCCTACTCAACGTGAAGATGACAAGGATGAAGACCTTTATGATGATCCACTTCCACTCAGTGAAGAGTCAATATTAATATATTTTCTCTTCCTTATGATTCTCTTTGTAACAGTTTTTCTCCAGCTTACTCTATTGTAAGAAAACAGTACGTAATATATAACATATAAAAAAAAAAAAAAAAAAAAAAGATAAAATGCAGGGGAGTGGAGCTACCATGCCCATGGCTTACCTTCCAATATTTGAATTCTAAATATGTATGTCAAGATAGTGAGGCAGTGTTTCACAAGACAGCTCACGAAACTTCCCTCTACAGCAGTCTCAATTATCATGCCAAAATGAGTCACATAACAGAATTTACCTCCAAATTTTTAATAAATCCCTCAGTGAACAGTTGTTCTGGTTGTGTATATCCAGACTTTGGTTGAGAAATGAGAGATGAATGGTTTAAAACTGAAGCCTGCTTATAAGCAGAATTTCTGAGTAGAGAAATCACAATAAAATATCTAATTCCTAGGTTCAAATGAGCAGCCTGTTTGAACCTACTTGCTTGCTTTCTCTCCTCTTTACCCCTTTCTCCTTTTCTTTTTTTATTTCCTTCTTAGCAGTCTGAATTGACCAAGTTCTAGGCCATTTATTGACAAGTCTGTTCCTAGCTACCAACACTTTCATCTTGTCAGAGGACAATCTAACCTCTTGAGTCGGAGTTAGCATGTGGGGGTCAAATTACCTCTATAAGCATGATACAAAGACAGGAAATTCAAAACTTAATATGACTGATATATGACTAAAATGACATATGATGGTAGAGACAGTTCTACCCTCATGGAATCACCTTTGAGTATAAAAGAGGTCTTGAGAAACCACAATTCTTACCATTGGCTTGGTGGGTGAGCGGCGAGGAGGCAGGAGATACTTTACTGTTTCCTCTTTAAACTCTTAATAGAAGGCTGTTGAGAGGTCCCGATTCAGCAACTTCCTAAGTTACTCAGTCCTTTAAAAAGTTTAAGTGTGATCTCAATTCTGCATAACACAGATCTATAATCTGTCTTCAATTTGGAAAGCCTAATCTTTAGAGAAACTGAGAGAATAATATCACAATAATGGTATCTCAGTTCGACAATGAGATTTTCTCCCATACAGATTAAAAACAGACCCTGGGAACAATCTTCAAGAACATTTTATTGTTTTGATGAGACAACAAAATATGAGGTTATCATAATAACAGTGAGCTACCTTTTCTTCTTCTGGCAGGAGGAGGTAAAGCAAAATATTTTCCAAAGTGGCAAAGTGAACAAGAGCTTCTCTTTGTCCCGTGTGTATAGTGTCCAGTTTCAGAAGTGGAATTCCCAGAGCAATGGTTTCTACAGCATGTTGTGAAGGAAGTTGATGATATAGCTTTTGTCTGAGAGTATTAGTACTGACAAGCTTATGATGGGGAACCAGGTCTCCTCCACTCCTTCTCCCTACTCTCTTTAATTTACCACACCGTAACCGGATAGGGCGCATGTGTGCCTTGGGGGAGTGGGTGGGTCAGGTGGGGTGGCACACACTGAACAAGCAGAGAAGATTCCACAGGAATCCTCTCAAAGGTGAAAACTGTTACATATGCATTACCTTGTTTAGTTTTATAGTAATTATCCCCTTTGTTTATAGAATATTCTAGTAGAACTTTGCCATTATGGTGATCACTCCATAGCTATAATGCATACATAGAGCAGATATGAGTTATGTCCCATAATTCTCTTGTCTGTTCAGTGTGCTAGGTATCGATATTTTTATATCTTAATGAAACTGAGTCTCAGAGAGGTTCAGCAAATTGCCCAAAGTCATTACAGTTAGTAAGTAGCAAAACCAAGATCCAAACCCAGAACTTTATGACTGCAAAGTCCATGCTCCTTCCACACAGTGTCAGGCTGCCTCAGTTGGTAAGGTTGATTGTGAAACAAAGATGTGTTTTATTTTAAGAAGTGAAAGATATACAGTTTGGAAGGAAAGTGGAAGGAATTTGGTCGTTTCTCTTCTCTCCTCTCTTTATTGTCCTTACCTTCTTCATTCTCTTCATCTTCACTTTTGCCATTCTGAGAATAAATAAGAAAGTTCATTCTTGCAGTAGAAAATGGTGGCAAAATATGCAGCTGCCTACTTAAAGAAATATGGAGGAAGCTCCTTGCCATTCACTTGCCATAGCAGCTGAAATTCCCACTATTAGAGAGTTGCTTCTTTGGGAACTTTGTGTACTTTGTCTCTAAAAGTTATCTTTGAATGTGGTAGTTTATGATGTTATTGACACCTTTTCCCAGGATTTTTGTGCCCAATGTAATCATCACAGAACATACTACTTTTGACTGGTAATGAATGAGCATAAAATGTTTAAACAAGCCCATTGTAGACAAAGAACAGAGCAAGTTCTTTGGGAAAGAAAATCTGAAAGGTGTTAGAATTCAGGAAGGAAGATCCTGGCATGCTGCTCTGTGGAAAGTCATCTTAATTTTATTTGCATCGACCCAGGGGAAATGAGGCATGTGCAGACCTTAAAATAGGTTTAATTTCAGCTTAGATGTCAGGAAGATGTCAGGAAACCTTTCCTGACTCCGTGACACCAGGTTGTGAGTCCTTGCCCTGAGCTTTTATAAATATCTGCACTTCCCTTTATCCAGTATGTATTTTGCTGTCATTGTCTGTCCAACTCCATCACTAGAAAATAAGTTCCTTGAGACCATTCATTCACTCGAAGAATATTTCCAGTGCCAGTGTAAAGTTCAGAAGAAAATACAGATTAAAATATCCCAAATAGTTGAATCTTTTTTACTTTTAACTTGGAGGTCCTTTTTAGCATGGGAAAAAGTCAAACACACTCTTCTATTAATACTATAGGATTGTAGAGTTGAGTAAATAATGTGTAGTCATCTTTCAGTAGAAGGCAATGGAGATTTACCAGGAAAATATAAGGGGTGGGGGGTAATAAATATATTTTAAAATTTTCAAGGGAAGGCTAAAACTTCTTAGGAGTTTTTCATTTTTGCTAGGTTACTAAGAATGGAATTCATGATCTCACTACTGAGTCAAAAAATGTATAGATAGGTGTGTGGTTCAAAGTGTGAAAGATTTAAGGAAAAGCAAAGAAAGGAAAGTGCAAGAAATGGAATGTGCAAGTAGAATAATCATAAATGAATGGGATTTTAGGGTATTGCTGAAATGCAAAAGAGTATCAGATAAGAAGCTACTTGACAATGATTACTTAGAACCAGCAACCTTTCCAAAGATACATTAAGAAGCAAACAACAAAAGCCTCTCATTCAGAAGAATTTTTTTGAGAAGTTGCCAGCTCATTACCTGTCTGGAATGACAAAATCTCCTCTTTGTCCTGATCAGTGAAATTGTGTCCTGATTTGACACAATTAAACCTCTGCTGGCCAGATTCTGTCACGGGACCCCATAATTCATTGTACTTAGTAATCACTTGGCAAATTATCATGGTCATCAACACAAATGGAAATAGATTTGCCTAGAGGAAAGGTCACCAGTGAATAATAGCCTGTAGACCAAAGCTCTGTAACCTGTTGCAAGTCTGAGCTACTGCTTGGCCTTGGGTCATTCACATAGTAATTCCTGGCAACTCATCTCTTGCTGTAATACAGAACATAGTAGAAAGTGGATGTCAGTCCATAGACCCCATTATTGGTGAGGTGGGTTGGGGGAGGGAGGAGAAGTTGCTGACTGGCAGAAAGGCCTTGCTGCAATGTGGATTTACCTCTAAGGAAACCAACCCATCAGCATGAACCTGACAGCAGTGTGCACTGTGGTGCTCTAATGAACAACCCTGAACTACTTTTTTTCCCCTCTCTGTTAAGTAATCCTGCAGGGATTACAAAGATGCTTCTAAGATTTCTATTTTACTTCCTTAAATAAACCTGCAATTTCAGCCTGCTATGAACCGTTGAAATTGCCATTTTCTAGGTAACAAAGGGTTGCATATAGGCAATTTTACATGATTCAACCTAATTGTTAAATGGTCATGCAGATTTGGTGCTATAATATAACTGTGGGAGGAAAGAAAGAATGAAAATGTGAACACCAAATATCTTATTTTTTTTTTCCTAAGGAAGCCCGATCGGGTTAAAAGAGAAGGCAAATTCCTTTTAGCTGCAATTATTATTTGTGGAATATCTAATCACATGATGCTGTGAAGTGCACACAATACACAGAAGACACCAACATTACCTTTGAGGAATTTATCATCTGTATGTGAGGATTTGGGTAAATATAGAACAAAAACAGTGTTTCCATTTTCCCACCTAGTAGACAAAAATGGCTGTATTGTAAAGTGCACCTAATCTCTCACAAAGTATACTGATGCCAGTGCCAGCCCTATATACCCAGAAATATCACCACTGGCCTTATTTTGCTGCCTGCTACAATCCCCTTCCACCCCACTATATTCTAGATATATTAGCCTTCTTTTCTGGACTGATCATGTAATTTGCAAGACCAATGTTTGGCCTCTTGTTAAAAATTTAAGAATTTCATGATGGTGACATCAGAGCATTAAACTGGAGCCCCTTAAGCATGGGGGCATGTGTAACACCCAGGTTGCATGCCCATGAAGCCGGTTTTGCTTCTTTCTGTTTCTCACATATACCAAATTCATTCCCACCCCAGGGCTCTGATACCTGCTGTTCTCTCTGTTTGGAATGCTCTTCTCATGGCTAAGGTCTCAGCTCAAATGCTTCTTCCTCAGAAAGGCCTTCCTTTACAACTCTGTTTAAAGAAGGCTTTTTTTTTTTTTTTGTCACTCTATGTGACATCATATTATTTTGCTTTTTTCCCCAATATTTTGCTCTGCTGGGGTTTTTTTTTGCTAATTTATTTATAGACTTATATAAGTTATCTATTTCCCCTCCATTAAAATGTAAATTCCACAAGAGGAGGACTTTATCTTGTTCACTCTGTCTTGTTCAGATGGCTCCTAAAACAGTACTTGGTATGAGTGGATGTCCAGTAAATATGTTTTTGATGAATAAATGAACAAACTAGATTATTTACAAGATATTTCTAATTTATAAAAAGTCTTCACTGGTCTTCAGGTTTTTATGTTTTCCAGTTGACTCAGCTAATATACACACATGCACACCAACACACAAATGAACCAATGACTGAAGTTCAAAACTTTAGCCAATCCAATCCATCAGAAATGGAACCCTCATTCGGCTGTGATTACTAAGTGATTTATCTTTAGAAATCATACTACATTTTAAAGATCAACCAGCTTTTAAACTTAATTCTACTATGGCTCTCATAACTCAACAATTTTAAAGTAAAAGTCCAAAGTTGGCATATATTAAAATGTTGATTGAAAATATCTTGTAAAATAATTTCTAAGAAAATATGGTAAATGTTTTCATTGCAACTATGCCTATTGTTAAGAACAGAATATAATTATTAAGACATTATTACATGCTATGAGAAAACTGAATGCAGCTATAATCTTCCACAAAGTTAATATTCACTTTAGAGTAGTTATATAACAAAAAAGTCAAAATAATTATACAAGGGCACAAAAACTAGTACTTTGACACCCTGGCAGAAATTGCTATCATGAAATAACCTTGGTTGAATTAACTGGACACTCATGTTAGATTACAAAGCCTCCTGCAACATACTAATTTAATTGTATCTTTTGAATTTAAGAGTCAAAGATAATGGCCCCCTAAAACTTGACTTTGCTTTTCATGGCTCAACTGGTTCTGGCTAGAGAGTTGGCACTGCATGCAAATCATCTTTTTTGGTGGTTTCATACTTTATAGCTACAATTAGAAATTAACAAAACAAGTTATAAGCACTGACTGTTGAAGACATTTCTACATATCCAATGAGATATGCAATGCAAACTAAATAGAAGAACATTTGCAATTTAAAATGTAATTCTCCATAATGAAAATGTAAAGCAGTCGTTCTGTTTTATTCAGCATGGCAGGTTAGGAATCCCCGTGAAGCTACACTGAAGCAAAGAGTAGATTAATAATTTAATTTGGTTCAGAAGTGTGCAATGGGGCACCACAACCTTTTATTCCGTAACCAGCTGCTGACCCTAATATGGACGAACCAATTAGACATCTCTATTTCATTGTTGGGTGACCCATCTAAAACTCACCAGGAATTTTCATTTTCAACAACACTCAACAGTCTGAAAGAATCCTAGTTATCCCCCTGGTGGAGATGGTTGATTTGATAGAAGCACACAAAGGAGTTCAGCAAACAGGGGAAAAAACTGCAAGATCATTTTAGACTATGTTCTGTAAAAGAACATCTTAATATAATGAGCCTTTTTTCAGTCTCCATTGGCAGAACATCAGCCCTCTCAGATAACCCCACACAAAGCAAATACTATTCGTCTGAAGTTACATTTGCTCCTTGTTATCACAACTTATGCCACTTAATTCATTATTCAACGAATTCACTTTCTTGTTTATTAGATGCAAGGTAGCCGCTTATCCCTAAAGGCCATGTATGCAAAAGACTGCTTGTAATCCTGTCACTTCAAACCTCTGTAGACTTTTACATTGCTTCAGGAATTAAGAGGAAAGAAGCAAACAATTTAGATTTATTCCTGATGATATTAAATCTGTACATGATGAAAGAAATAAGAAAGAAATGCTAACCTGAAATTTGTTGATTTGGAGAGTGGCTTCAGATGCTATCTTTACATGTAAAAGTTAGTAATTCACTTGCTTCTCATATTGAACACCTTGAAACATTCTTCTTACATTAAAGAGGAATAAATAAAATGCATTTTTTTTGTATAGGTTGTTTGCAAAAAAGAAATAATGTAATACAGTGCACCAACTATATTTCAAAGATGCAGGCCAACTCGACATTTCATGTGCTGAAAACAGGTATTAAATATACTTTATAATCTGATATCTGATATGTTATTGCATTTGGGTACCACTCTCTAAGTATATTTAATGTTGGAATAAAAACTAAATTGAAAAGTTTTTTCATTATGGATATTTTAAGATTCCTTTTGGTTGTCATTAACAAGACATGATAAATATATTCTGTATAATATAAAGCAATATGACTATTTGAACTCTTCACACAACATAGTATAATGGTCACAGATATTTCAATTTGATTCAGTAATCTTATGCTATTAAAATCATTAAAATGTAAATGAATTACTGAATTAAACACACTTTCACTGTACTCTTAGCACAATTAATATTGTATAAAATTATCTGCATAATTATACACAGTATGTTTACATAAAACAGCCAGGAAAGAGCTACAAATCAGAGGCTGAGTGTAAAATATTTTAAGCTGTGTGCTGAAGTCTTCTAAATATGGAAATCTAAGTGGTTGTTTTAGTATTGGTGCTTTATGTAACTGCAGACTGTTCTAAATTTCATGCTTTACTTATTTAAATGCTAAATAACTCTATACCTATTTTTAAAATTCTCATAAATATATATACATGTACATATATGTGTGTGTGTGTATATATATATAGAGAGAGAGAGAGAGAGTGAGTGTATTTTAAACCTGTGGGCATTATTCACAAAACTAAAAGGAAATTATTTTCTTCAATTAATTTACATTATGAGTTAACTATTTGAAATTTAGCATTAGTTCATCAACAAAAGCCACAATGAGCATTTTAGTGCAGCATAGGATATACAGATATGCCTAGGACAAAAGACTCAACATCTCCAGAAAACAGGAACCATTTACAGGGAATCTCCTTTTATGAATAGAATTGTGACTAATAAAATAATGTTACAAAATTACCTGCAACTATTCTAAGGAAAGAAATACTCTTGAATGCTCACATACCTAGCAACTGTGGATATTATTGTAATTATTGCCATTCTTCACAAGCATCACTCATATTACTATAGTGATGAACAGACTGATTCACCTGAATAATTAACCTTTACTACAGCATAACTACCTTCAGTACAGATTAACGTTTTCTATTCAGCTGAAGACATAAACCTACATGGGAAATCACACTTATTAAAAATGCTGTAAAAATCAATTGTTTCCTACCACTCTGAGGAATTAGTATCAACAATTAATTTGTGCAGTATTTTTAAAAGCTTGTATTCATCTGTCTGTGCCCATTAAACAAAAACAGAATAGAGCAAAATGAAATTAACAAAGAATGCTAATAAAATACAACTTTTCTGTTGATACCTTAGATATATAACTTTATTCATTATTGTACAACTCTTGGTTTTTTACATGTGGGAGATTTAAAAAGTCACCCAGTGATTTTTATAGTGCAACCGTATGCTAGATAAAGATATTTAAGCTGTCAGTATAAACTGCTTCTGTTTTCATTTTGCATTTAATTTCAATGCCAGACTCAAGGCATAAATTTTTCATCACCTGCAATGCTATGAATAAAAGATTAAAAAAGGAACTGAGAAGAAATTCTAACACATGCGGTGCATGCAGCACATTGTGCAGACGCAGTATTCATAACTAGATGTTTAATTTCCATCTTTTTTCACATCAGGAACATTATTATTTGGGTTAATACATCATGGAGCTAATTTCCAGTATTTTAGCTTTGCAGAATTCAAGTTTACCTAGTTTGAGCCAAATAGGCCATTCATTCCGCTTGAAATCTGAAGCATACGCCCTAAGATTTACATGCTACTTTGTTAGCACTGCAGGGTTCTATTACTCTCATATTTCTAGAAAGGGAATATTTCAACATCATATATTTTTGTTTGGTTCCATGAAATAGCATGTACATTAACCTTGCCTCAAAGTTCAAAGAACTAAGAATTACTGAAATGGTCCCGCCTAATATCAGTTCCTCATTAAGGCTTGCTTCATGCTCTCTGCCGAAAGATATCATCAATCCCAAGAGGTAAAGTTATGAGCTCAGTGTTAAGGCATTTTTTATTTAGTACTTAGGACTGTTTTCTGTAGCAGAATGCATCTTCATTGTCACTTTATTAGCCTCCGCAGGACTCACAGACTAGAACAATTTCTAATTCTTGCCAATAGACTCTCAGTGAGCAAGAGATGCGTAAGAGCCGTTCCTAATCTCATCAGGAGGGCCTTGGGTTTATTAGCCTTGCCATTCTGAAACTTCACTTTCTCAGGGCAGTCAAGAGCCTGCTGAGGACTACAGGCCTATTGGGGACAGCAAGAGTTATTCCCTTGGAGATTAGTGGCTTCTAATAATGTCTAGCTTATTGTCTTTGGCTCTAATTACTCAAACTAATTTTTATGGTTATTGAAATTAAATATATGGAAAGCTTTGGAAAAAAGTAAACCAAACCATATTTTGATACATTATTATCAACGTAGTATCCAATTAGCTCAGTTGGTTAGCAGATAGTGCTAATGAGACCTAGGTCATTGGTCCAATTCCACAGGGGCCAGTTAGCTTTACTTTGTTCTGTGGTCACAGACGGATACCTCATCCTATCCAGCTGTCTTAAGTGCTATTGGTCACCAAAATAACCAAATGAGAGAGCATGGATGGATTAGTGTAAATCCACCTCTACAAGTAGGCTCTAGAGGGCATCAGCATCATTTTTTGTGACAATTGTACAAAAATGACGTGTTTAAAATGAGACTTTTTGATTTTTTTGCTTATTGTTTATGACTGTAAAGCAAATAATTTATATCTTCAAAACATTTAATGGGTTTTAATGAGCTAGACTTCGTAACATCTCTATGATATTGACAAGTTTAATTAAGCTTACTTTACAGATGAAAAAGCTCAAAACTGAGAGGTTAAGTCACTTGTCTGAGGTATGTCAGGGGTATTTCTCAGATTAGAATCCTGGTCTTCTGTATCTCATTCCATTGCGGTACCCATGAGAGTGCTCTGCATCTATGGAAACAGCCTGAAGTCACAGTAATATGCCACTATATTATCACATTATTTTTCATTATGCTAGAAGACACAGCTTAGCGAAAAGGCACAGTGAGTCAAGGATTACAGATGTATTTCTCTTTAAGCAACACAAATGTATGGAAATTTGGATTTGCTGAACAGATAAATTAGAAAGTTTCATGTATCACTTAGTCTGTGCTACCTCATATTGTTATTAATCTTTTTTTTTTGCATAGTCTAACTTCCCAACTAGACAGTAAGCACAGGGACCATGTCTTATATCTCTTTGAATCCATAGTAGACATTAATAAATATTTAGTCATGACAATGGCATTTGATTGGAAGGGGATAGGAAAATATATGACTGTGGACCCTATGGAAAGGGTAAAATAGGGGAAGAGATAAGCATCATGACATTGGGAAGGCATGGATTTTTCCTATTGGGCCTGTGTCATTGCAGCGATTTTAGTTTGATGTATTATACAAACAAACTTTATAAGAGTGCCTAAAACATACCCTAGATACCAAGCATGAAGAGGCCTTACAGAGATGATGTACTTAAGGAAGATGCCTAACCAGCAGTGTAGGAGAGGCAGCTTGGCATAGCTATGGAAGGTAGAGATGTCACTCTGTGCAAGCCTGCACCACACCATCAATGGAGACACGGTGTTGTGTGAAAATTAGTTGCTTAGTATTGTGGAAGAGAAAACCACATGATGGCAGGGGAGAGGGGCAGAAATATGGTTTTTATTTTTTAAAATTATTAGTCATAAGATATTTTTAAATTGTATGCTTTTCTTATGCCTGAGGTAACCTTGTTTAGGAGAAAGTTGATTTACTTAGAACTTTTCAGAATTATGGCTTTTTTTTTTTTTTTTTTTTTGAGACAGGGTCTCACTCTGTTGCCCAGACTGGAGTGCAATGGCATGATCACATGGAACCTTGACCTCCCCGGGCTCAGGTGATCCTCCCACCTCAGCCTCCTGAGTAGCTAAGAGTACAGGTGTGAGCGACCATGCCAAGCTAATTTTTGTATTTTTTATAGAGACAAGGTCTCATTATCTTACCTAGGCTTGTCTTGAAGTCCTGAGCTCAAGTAATCTGCCTGCCTCAGCCTCCCAAAGTATTGGGATTACAGATGTAAGCCACCACACTTGGCCAATTATGGTAATTTTGTAAGTTAAAGTATACCTGTAAAGCTTTGTTCCCTTCAGGTAATTGGCTTGAATTTGATTTTGTTAGTGAAGGATGAAGTCAAGGACCATTGGGGTTGCTCTGTAAAATGAGGAGCTGTTTGGGAAATAGGTCTTAACACCAATGTGATTCAAGAAAGAAATGGCAGACACAGCAGAAAACTCAAGATATAATGTGCATATTCTCCACAGATGGACCATCAACAAGTTTTTCATTTTAATGCAGTCATCTCTTTACTATCCATGTCTCTATTATTAAATCTCTGGTATTGGGGTTCCTCAAAGAATAACCTTCTGAGCTCTATGGCCTGATCTTATCACTAACTCCTATAGCAGTTAGGATAATCACTATCTTTTCTTGTATATGAATATTCTGTGCAAGGTTATTAGAAAATGTAAATTCACTGCTCAACTTTGTTAAAAGCTAGAAAAAATTAAAATCATGTAATGCTTATTCTCAGGTGAAATATAGCACTCACTTTTATGCTGCACAGATTTACAGTATAATTACATAGGCAATATAGTTTAATTTTCATCTTCTGATTTTTAAAGTAATATTAATAAATTCGTGTTTGATATTATTTGAGCTTTGATGATAATTTGCCTTCTTCAACATATGAGGAAATGTACTGAACACCCAATATATCAGGGATGGCTTCTTCCTGCCAGATTAGTGCTTATCAACCTAGGAGGCTTCCAGGGGCCATGAACCTCCTGAAAGTGTTGGCAAGTTCTGGAGGTAGATACGTATGTTACATGTTTCTAGGCAGAGCTCTTCTTAGAACTTCAAAGGAGTTCCTGTTTCAAAAGAGAGGTAAGAACCACTACTCTAAATTTTTATCTTGTGTTCACTTGTAAGAAGTTAATATTCATCTCTCTGTGACAATTAAAGATCTGTCTACCTACCTACCTATCTCGTTCAATTTAGTTGTTTTATAAATTTTTTGAATACTCAAATAAATGAAAAAATGCTGTATTTTCTTTCTAAAAAGAAAAAAAAGGACACGTGACAACTAAACAATTTACACCAATTACAATATTTCCATATGGAGTACTGGGAGAGATTAACAGGGGCAGTTAAAGAAATGTCTTTCCTTCAGATATTTAAGATAAAAATAAATACTCTCTATAAGAGACTTTAGATGTAGTTCTTTCTAGGAAGTAGTTTGCTAGACTAGAACTCTTGGCGTCCTTTCTAGGTTTATGATTTCTTCATTACATGCTTCCAGGACATGGCAGATAATTACTTGTATTCATTGTCAATCAAACACATCACTTCAGACACAGACCATGCTTAACCTATATTTTAAAAAAGAAAACCTGTTTGAACCAAAATACTCCAAACACACATACAAACACATACACTGAAGATCAGATGTTAGAGAAATGAATTCTGTCTAGATTCGTGCCATCAACTTACTTAGTTCTCAAAAGCAAGTTAATCTTGCCAAAAATCATTGAAATGTGTTTTATTTTACTCCCAATTGCCCTAAATTTCTTAAATGCAAAAAATTGGATTTGAGGTTAGTCAAGAGGGTTTCTCAACATATCTAAGATGATTTTAAAAATTATAGATTCTTACATATCCCAGGTCTATACAAACAGAATTGCTAGAGAATAGCCTTGAGAATCTATAGTGTAACAAGAGACTAAAGTGACTTACGATCGTGCAAGGTTAGGAAATCTGAAAGGACGTGATATTCTCAGTCTCTTAAGATTTTTGGCATTTGGCTAGTTGGTACGTGGTTTTCTTCTGAAGATCTTCAATATACAGTATTATATAAGTCTTTCCAATTAATTTTACCTAAAGGCTGGGAGAATACATTTCCAATCATGAAATGAATTGCTAGTGAGTATGCAACATAGAATTTAAGGAGTTAGTTCAAAATTCTCTTGTCAAGAAATTTAAGGAATCTAAATAAATACAAACACACAAATGTGGGTATTTTTAAATATAAAAAGAAATATGTATGGAGCACGTGTATGATGTTTAAATGAATAACAGCTTTCTTTGTTGTCCTTTAAAAATCAGTAGTGATTTCAAAGGCATTGATAAGCACAGGGTCAGCATCTTTTTTCAGTCATGCTCTTGGGGAAACATTAAATTAATATGCTCTTCTGGACAACTGTTTCTATTTGGATGTCACAAAAAAGTTTTTAAATCAAAAGAGGAAGAGGAAGGGTATTGGTGGAAATTTATAAAAGGTTTAGGAGAGTTTTTTTTTTTTTTTTGATTAACAAAACTGAGAGTCAAGACGCCTTCTGTTTCTAATCATTTTTCTATTAACTTGGACTTCTTTTCCCCTAACCTGAAAGTGGGAGGTGAAGTCTTATACTTAGTTCTGTGGAGGCATTTGCCAATAGAATAAGGCATTTGCCAATAGAATAGAATAATGTGGAGGCATTTGGCCACTTGGAGAATAGATCTATGGCCAAAAACATTGTTAACAGTAGATATTTTTGCCTTGGGTTCTGTTTTTCCCCCAGCAACATCAATAGTATATTTAAAATAATATACACTTATATATAAAGGAGTAACTATAAATATAGAAGTAAATGCAATTTTAGTGACACATAAAATAACTCTTTCTACTAACAAATACTGATGTTTTAGAAACAAAAGTATGTGATTTCAGGTCTAGATCACTGAAAAGTGATTGCAACTAAGCTACAAAGCAATACCAGAAGTTTTAAAGATGACCTAATGGTAAAAAGACAACTTTCTTAGTTTCTAAAAGGTAGTGACTAGACAGGATAATCTAATTCCAGATTGTTCTATATGCTGTAAATGCTACAGAATGGTTGTTATTGCATAAAAATGAACCACTTTATTATAAATAGAAGGTTGCTATGCCATTTTGGGGTAATCTCTCACGACTCAATTGGTAGCTCCGTGCTGGTTGGTATGTAATGTAGTTCATTAAGTTATTATTTAAGGTAAAATGCAGAATTGTTCATGTAAATTCAACTGCCCCTTTTAGTAAAGTATGCAGATTAACTTTTCCCAATTTGGTCCACTCCGGGGAGTAACTTTCAATTTTGCTATGTAGTTAAGTGATTTTTCATTTGTAGTGTTATATGAGCATTATTAAGAGAATTCCTGCAGTTACAGAACTCATACTTGGAGTTTCTTCTAAATTTTGTGTGCCAACTTATTTAAATTATTAAGACTGAAATAGCTTTGATCTCAGATCATTTTATAATCATTTTATCTGTAACAGGGAAGTTTGGCTCTACTGTTTCTTTACAGTAATTTTGTTATGCACCAAATTCAAGATTCACACTTTCAGTGAATTGGAAAGTGATCATCTTCCCAGTTTATTTGTAAGCCTGTAGGCAACTTACTAGTAAGGTGAATTTTAGAATGCCCTCAGTAAGAATGTAAAATAACTCATGAAACACACAGTGTATTGTGTAACACTACTGTTAAACAAATTGCCTAAGTTTCAGGGAGACTTAACATGCTTGCCTGTGCTCTCCATGTGGATCCCTAGCAGTATTTTCCTCTATAGTCTATTAGCAAACTGGAGACTCAATGTTTTAGACTCCTGAGAATGACTTTTTTGTAGTTTCCATTATACAATAAATTATTTTTCAACATACTTTTTTGGAGTGGTTCATTTATTTATATGACCTCAAGCCTTGGGAAAGATTAAATTAAAAATAAAGTTTTACATCAGCTTCATTTTTAATCGTTTTTTGGTGCCTTTCTCCTGCAGTAATCTAATGTATGTTATCTTTAAAAATATATCATATAAATACATTACTATACATAATTATTCTAAGCAGTAGCATTGCTAATATTTTTATATTTATAATTATTTATTCCCTTTTATAATTATAATTCATTTTTGAGTGAATTATAAAGTCACTCAGCATGCCATTAATGGGTCATGTGGCTGAATATCCTAATTTGTCCTTGTGACTTATAATTAGTTTAAGTAGAAGTTCAATATAAAGTATTTTGAAGTTTATAAGAATTATCTTTTCTGTTACATGCATGTCCATAGATATAAAACTCAAAGATTTTCTTTCTTTCATAATATACTATAATATGGTTACAAGTGCATTGAAATTCATCTTGTTAGAATGGTAGTAATATATCCCACCAGGACTACTGTTCCTAGTAGCAATTTAAAATAATTATTGTGAGACTTGATGCTAGACATCAGGTTTGCAATAGAATTACAATGAGGGAAGTGTATTAGAGACAAAACATTGCTGGAAGAAAACTTCATAATGGCGCAATTTGGAACTAAGCCTCAATTTTACAGTAATAGATTCTCTTTATGATGGCACAAAGGAGTGAATGCACTTAGCAAATTTAAATCTATTATTAGTCACACTTTGTGGATTGCAGTGCAAAAAGGAGAAAAGAAATTAGCTTTTTAAGTATGTTCTTACATAAAACAGGTTCCAGTAAGAACAGTCTTATATAAAATCTCCTTGTTAGAGTTCAGAAGCACTGTCAGTCTTCATAACATCAGGGAGTTGTCCAGGTTTAAAAGTCTTTCCAAAACTAGTTCTGGAGGTCTCTTATTTCAGATGATAAGTTTCCGAAGTCAGAATATGTTCAACATCAGTATATTTCTTATTTACAGAAATACCATATAGAACAAGAAAGACAGTTAATTTGGTCTCTGCTGCTTATTGTAATTTTTCTTCTTGAATGAAGAGGTATTTGTAGTTCACATTAGTACTATATCTGCCTTTAACATGATTTCAATTACAGTGAAGAGAACTCAGCAGCATTAAGTCGGTATGATGTGGCACTCAGCTAAAGTAACAGGAGTTGCAAGTGGCAATTTTGCAAAGGAAAACAACAGCAAGAATTCGATAACATTTTTAGTATAAAATCAAAACACCAAAAATCTAAGCTTCCATTTTCAAGTTAATTAAAATGTTATATTTTTTGTTTTAATCATGGTCCATTTTTCCTATCTCATCTGAAAATAATACAGGGTAGAATATTTGATAACAGCAAAATTCAGTTTTAAAATAACATGTGGCCAGGTGCAGTGGCTCACACCTGTAATCCCAGGACTTTGGAGGCTGAGGTGGGAGGATTGCTTGAGCCCAGGAGTTCGAGACCAGATTGGGTAACATAGTGAGACCACCATCTCTACAAAAATATTTAAAATTAGCTGGGCCTGGTGGTGCGTGCCTATAGTCCCAGCTACTTGGGAGGCTGAGGTGGGAGGAAAACTTAAGCCCCACAGGTCAAGGCTGCAGTGAGTCAAGATTGCACCATTGCACTCTAGAGCCAGGGTGATGGAGTGAGAGTCTGTTTCAAAAAAATTAATTAAAAATAAATACATACATACATACATACATACATACATACATAAAATAACGTGTAATCTTTCCATAATATTATTGACTGGATACATAGGGATGCAGCTGTAATCCTTAAGAAATATTAAATAAAATTCCTGAGATGTTTCACTTAATTATTTCTCTGTGAAAAAGAATGAAAACACCCAGTTGCATTGAGAAAGGTCGACATTAAATAAAAATAGATGTTGGTAGATTGAGAGATAAGAAAACAAGAACAAACTGATAATGGTCACCTTTAAAATGAAGTTCTACATAGCCTAAATAGGGTAATTATAAATAAATAAAATAGTCTAGTCTCTTCCCTAAACCAAATTTATTCTTTCTCAGGAGCTCTCCATCTTAGTGAACCAATCTATACTGTTGTCCAAACCAGAAACCTGTGTATCATCCCTGAACATATCTCTTTCCTCTCTCACCCAGCCAGTCTCCAAGTTCTACTTCCTATTTCACAAACATGTTCATTTCCATCTATTCCCACTGCCACTGTCCTAATTCAAGCCACCATCCCATCATTTCTGTATAGTATTAAACAGTCTCCCGGTTGGATTTTTTCCTTCCCTGATTCAATCTGTTCTCCATGTTACAGTAGGACAGATCCTTCTGAACTATTTCATAAAAATGATAAAGGAAAATACTAATAAATATGAGTGTATAAATTTCTTTTCAAAAATCTCCTCAGAAGAAAATACCCAAATAAAATAAAATATGTCATAAAGTGGGAAAAATATTTGCAATACATATAGCAAGGAGTTAATGTTGCTAATCAATAAAGAATTCTTACAAATCCTAAAAGAAATATAGGCAAAGGAATTAAGCAGCCAATTTACATAAAAAGAAAATGGATTATAAGAATATAAAAAGATGCCTAACTTCATTCCTAAAGGAAATGCAAATTAAAATTAGATATTTTTAACCTATCAAATTGAGAAAGATTTAAAAGTTTGAAAATGTGGGGAAAAGAAGCCCTGTCATATACTATTGATGGGTATATAAATTAGCCTAGCCTCTTTGAAAGGAAATTTGGAATATATGATAAAATTTAAACATTTTTATCTATATAAAAATTTAAATAATAGTTACGTTTAATCAGACTTTTACACTTACAGAGATATACTCAGAAATATTAGTATACCTACACAAAGATAAACAAATATGCAATAACTTTTACATTTTAGTAAAAATGGAAGATAAATATTCATCAATTTGGTTTCAGTTAAATAATTTATGGGAACCCATATCATTCTGGAATATTAGGAAGTGGTTAAAAAGAGTAAGATGGATCTTCATGTAGTCATATGGAAAAATCACTATGTTATATTGTCAAGTAGAAAAAGTAAGAGAACAGTTTGTTCAATATGCCTTATTTGTGTAAAGACGTATATGTTTGTGTATCTATGTCTCCTTATTAATTTAACGGTACATACACATCTCTCATTGATGGAACTGGTGATGAAGGGCTTTCTAAGTGAGGGCAAGAATGTAAGCACAACTGTGGGGGTGGGGGGGCTGTATGAAGTGGAGATATAGTTTCCCAGAAAATTTATTTCCTTCTTTGTGCCCCTCAAAGGGAGACACAGTCTTCTCTACCTCCACACCCTAGGCTTACTCCATTTCAGACCCAGTCTAGTGTTACCATGCTCCCTAGAAATGGACACCCAGAAGCCAAACTAGAAGAGGTTCCCATTGTCCTCTATGAAGCTTAGGACAGAAACATTCTGAGCTATACATGCTGCCCCAAACTGTTCAGCTTTCAGGGTGGTTTTGTTAGGTTCTAGACCACTAGGTACTTCAGAAGTCTTGAAAGAAATATAAAAACCAAGACATCCAACCAGAAAAAAAATAGCATAGGAAGACCTACTGGTTTTCTAAATCTAGATGTAGCAACACAAATGTTCTCTGACTCATTTTTTTCTTTCAATTCTGGTAACCAAGTTCTCAAAGATTCTTCCTACCAAATGGTCTGTCAGATGTGCCCCTTTCACTTCACCTCCATGACCCATCTCCTGAACCTAGGCCTCGTTATTTCCTGTTTGGAGAAACATTTGACCTCTTACTTCATTCTTTCCCATTTAAGATCCATTTTCTCCTAACACCTGTCCGAACAGGATTCGTGTGTTTTGGCACTCCTGCTTCCACTCCATATGCTTTCTACATTGGTGATCATTTGCTCCCATTTCTTCAACAATCATCTGTACATGAATGACTTCTGAGTGTATGTTTTAGTCCGAATTTTCTTCTGAGTTTCCAACAGGAAACTCAACACATCCCCAAACAAACTTGTTGCCTTTCGCCAAGACCTTTTTCTTCAATGTCTCTCTCTCTCTTTTTTTTTTTTTTGCACTATTGTTTAACACATTTTTACAAATTCTTACACCAAAAGTTTCCAAATTGCTCTCTTTTTATGCCTGTTGCCCTGCAGAGATTCTAGTCCTCAGCATCTCCAGCTTGGATACGTCCACTTTTGTAACTACTGTTTTCCAGGCCCGCAGCATCTCCACCTCCGGACCATCCTCAGATCTGCTAGGATAGCCTCATAAGAAGAAGCCTCAGTGAATTACCAAAGTACAGAATATAGGGATCATTGCTACCTGAATCTAGTTGAGGTTACCAGTCTTAACTCCAACCACACTGTTCTTTTCTTCTGCCTTCTCACCATAATGAACCACTCTTTATTTTCAAACTGTGCCAAGTTTTTCCATATCACAGTGCCCTTGCCAGTGCAATGTCCCCATCCCAGAATATGCCTCTCCCACATCTATCTGGCCAATTTCTATTATTCCTCTTATTCAATCTCATGAGTCATCTTTTAACATGCTATCTTTTCTCTCTGCCCACAAGCTGAATTGATTGACTGTTCATCTGCATTCTGATAACACATTGAACACACATACAATAATGTGTTCTGATCAGCCGGTTAGGATCGTTACTACTATGTGATTGAAGCACAAAGTTGGTTCAGTGGCCAAACTTTAAGTTCAATCGTTAAACAATAAGTTCTTTGATTTCTTGAGTGCCTAGCACCATGTTTGGTACATGGTAATCTCTTAGTACATGTGTGTTAAATGAATGAATAGATAACCTTCTATGGCTTTGTTTTTCTGCATCGAAGTTAACTTTGTCAGACTGGCAATTAAAGAACTCTTTCAAATTGTCTGTTCCTTTCCCAGTACAATTTTTTCTTTATCTTTCAAGCCTCAGAAACAGGACTTCATGCCTCATGTACATCATAAATATCTTTTATTTGCATTCATGTCTATTTCTGAACTTTTGCTTACACTATTCCCCTTACTTGGAAAGAGTTCCGTCTCCCAACTGTATAAAAATCTAAGTACCTGTCTCCTCTCAACATATAACTCTCTGAATTTTATAGAGGTTGTGTACTAATTTTGCATTCCCTTAGATCTACGTAGTTTATATGACATGTTTCATTACACATACATACACATACTTTTTTTTTTTTTTTTTTTTTTTTTTTTGGCAGGGTCTTGCTCTGTCTCTCAGGCTGGAGTGCAGTGGCATGACCTTAGCTCACTGCAACCTCTGCCTCCCAGGTACAAGTGATTCTCATGCCTCAGCCACCTGACTTGCTGGGATTACAGGCATGTACCACCATGCCTGGCTAATTTTTGCATTTTTAATAGAGATGGGGTTTTTCCATGTTGCCCAGGCTGGTCTTGAACTTCTAGCCTCAAGTGATCTGCCCGCCTCGGCCTCCCAAAGTGCTGGGATTACAGGTGTAAGCCACCATGCCTGGCCCATACACACGCATTTTATTCTATAGGTTCAGCAATATGAAATTGCCAATACTCAAGCTTGCCTACAAAAGTAACAATTTCATGTCATTCAACTTAATTATAAATTTTTGAAGGCAGGTTACTATGTCATAACGTTTTGCTTTGTTTTTTAGTTTAATGTTATCATTGGCACTATTCTATGCAGACAGTAAGTCAGTGATTCTCAGAGTGAGGTTTGTGGACCGTTGTCAGTCCCAAGACCATTTCAGGCATTTATAAAATCAAAGCTATTTTTATCATACTACTAAAATGTTTGCCTTTTTCACAGTGTTAAAATTTGCACCAATGGTAAGTAAAATCGCTGGTGTCTTTGCAGGGATCAATGCAGTGGGATCACTCTACTAGTACTCATTGTATTCTTCACTGCCACGTACTTATATTAATACTTAAAAAATAGGCCAGGCGCGGTGGCTTACACCTGCAGTCCCAACACTTTGGGAGGCTGAGGCAGGCAGATCACCTGAGGTCAGGAGTTTGAGACCAGCCTGGTCAACATGGTGAAACCCTACCTCTAGTAAAAATACAAAAAAAATTAGCTGAGTGTGGTGGCACATGCCTGTAATCCCAGCTACTCAGGAGGCTGAGGCAGGAGAACTGCTTGAACCCGGGAGGCAGAGATTGCAGTGAGCCGAGATTGCGCCATTGCACTCTGGCCTGGGTGACAGGGCAAGACTCTATCTCAAAACAAACAAACAAACAAACCTTAAAAAATAAAAGCCAGTCTCAGGAATGCCCCTATGAAGCGTCAAAAACAAAATCAATTTTATTGAATCTTGATTCTTAAATATACATCATTTTAATATTCTGTGTGACAAAATGAGAAGTACACATAAATCATTTCACTGCATATCCAAGTACAATGGTTGTCTAGAGGAAAAGTACTTGTGTGACTGAGTTGAAGGCTGAAGTAGCCACTTTTGTCATGGAATACCATTTTTTACATGAAAAAACAACTGACAGGTATTTGGCAGACATTTTCCCTGAAATTAACATAGTAAAACTGTCATTTCAAGGAAAACAACTGACAATATTTGTTGCCAATAATAAAATTCAAGCATTCAAGTAAAATCAGAATTTTGGAAAACTTTGTATCTGCTACCATAAACTTTGACAGCTTCTTAATATTTAAAGATTTTTCAGATGAGATCAGTGGTGATGTTAACAGGTACAATTTTTGTGATATTGTGTAATGAAATGTATCAACATTTGAAGATCTGTATAACTCAGTGAGCAAATATTTTCCAAATTAACAACTCATGATGTCACTAAATCTTCTGTGGTAAAAGACCCATTCAAAGTACAAGATATCATTTCAGATTTTTATAATACATTGCAACTAACCTTTAAGAAACTACCATTTGTTGAATTTTGGTGTTGTATTAAAAAAATCCACAATGATCTGAAGGGGTAATAAAAATATTCCTTTTTTTTCCAATTACATTTCTGTGCGAGATCATATTTTCTTCATATCCTTCAACCAAAGCAACACATGAAACAGATTCAATGCAGAAGCAGACATGATAATCCAGCTATGTTAAGCCAGACATTAAAGAGATTTGCAAAAATGTAAAGGAATGTCACTCATCACTAATTTTTTGTTTTGGAAAATACAGTTTTTTTTAATAAAACACAACTTATATTAATATGTAATTGGTTTATTGTTATTTTCAAGTGAATTCAGCAAGTTTAAACTTCTCAGTTTTAATTTCTAAAATGATAAATGTTAATCAAAATAATCTACATAAACAAAAGTTCTCTGGGGTCCTCAATAATTTTTAAGAATGTATAAGAGTCCTTAGTCCTTAGGGCCAAAAATTTGAGAACCACTAAAGTAGATGTTCAATAAATATCTGGTAAGTTAATGAATCCCATGAAGCAATATAAAGGCAGCAAGGAAGGTGTTGTTTATACAAGCCTAGTTAGGTGACTGGGTGCTCAGATTTCTGTTCACTCTGTCTCAAATGCTTGACTATTACCATACTTGTCACCACACTGAGAAGTAAGTATTAAATCCTTTCCAGAAAGCAATGAGTGTTCCACTGGAGACAAATCAACTGAAGCTCAGTTACAAAAGGAAGCAATAGAGAAGGTTTGAAAATATCATTGTGGATGTGGGTGGGTGAGTTAGCCAGTGGATTTTAATGAGACTGATGGTCAGGATTGTTGGTTTATTTGAGATTGTGATTATGAATTTATAGTGGACTCAATCAACATATTTATTGAGCACTCTGTACTGGAGCATCACTTCCTCTGGTGGTCTTCCTAAACTCCTTAAATATAGGTTGCTTTCCTTCCATCAGGCATATAGCCTTGAGCACAAGGTTCAAACCTTAACAGTTTTTAAGACAATGGGGAGTGAAACCGTGTATCACTGAGCCAGATTAACAAAGACCCACTCAGTGGTAAGTTAATCACACCCAAGAGAGTTAGTGGTTAAAATTACAACTTTTCATATTACTAGACCTCAACTTTCCCTAATATACTTCTGTCTTATCAATTACCACTCCTTTATGAATTTATTTATTCAGAAATATTTGTTTTGTGCCAAAGTATGCCAGGTTCTTGACTACTTCCGCAATTACCTCCCTCCTCTCCAGGCACCTCTTTGCCCCTTACATGAGTATTTTCTTGTTTCTTTTTTACGTTCTCTTTTTTTCCCTCTTTGTTTCTGTATTTCAGAATGGGAAAGTAGCATGCCTATAGCTTTGATTCATGGACAGATAAATATGTTAAGTTTGAAGGTAACATTCATTAGGACCCACAATTAGACAAAGTAGAAGCAGTCTATGCAGCCTGTGTTACTGCAATACCCACACAGACGTGGGATATAATATGTGTCATTCTTTAATGGTTTCTATATGTTCTTAGTAGCCTGTCAATTTTTATGTTAATTTCTGTGATTTAGTCACCACATTTGTTTATTCAATAAACATGTGTTGGACCGAAAAAAAAAAAACAGAAGCAAGATTATTATTTTAAAATTGCAATTAAAAGAGGACTCACAGAGTAGATACCTCCTTCAGCTTGCACTGGTTCTGAATATCAAGTGAGATTTTTAAGAACAATTCTCAGACTTCCCTTTAATTGGCTTTAGAAAGTATCAGTTATGAACATTACTATCCTGGTATGTTTTCTGGAAGTCTGAATCACAATACTGGAAAGTAGCCAGTTTACTAGCATTGAAGCTGAGCTGTCACACACAACTCCTCTGGGCGGGCTGGGTGTTGGAAATGGTGGCAGCAGAATACACAAGCAGCTGCTGCATGGTGAAGTGGGGCAACTGCAAGAGGAGGGAGCAGGAGCAATACTTCAAGGGGGCACTGAATTACAATTTCAAAATAATGTGGCAAAGTTGTTGGCTGCTGAGAAACCACAGCAGCAGACACAGACTGGTTTGCTATGCCACAAATAGAAACGGTGGCTCTTTTTGAGCAAAGGCAGTGGGCCAAATGAGATGAAGAGACCACTAGCAGCTGCAGCCCCAAATCAAAGGAGAATCTTTAGAATGTATTCTATGAGAAAAGGATTACTGGTCATGCTCTGCCTATCTGTTGAGTTACACCTGCACAGATAGACATCAGGAGCCCAATCTTGAAAAATGCATTACTCTGATGGATAAATGGCACCCAATTTCTCACTAAGCATCTTTTTCTCTGAGAGTTCCTCCTAACATTTGATTTATATCTCTTATGGAATAGATGTTTTCAACCTGGCATTCTGGTTGTTCTTGTGCAACCTTACTTCTTCCATGTCCAGTATAAACTGGAAGCTGGTCATATGCCCCTCAAATTCCACAGCACAGTGTCATGTGCATAATAGGTGCTCAATATTGTTGAATAAAGGAAGCATAAAATTAGCAAAACTGTCAAAAAACTGCCGTCCTATCTTTATTCATCCATTTTTTTCATCTTGCAAATATTTATCCAGTCCCTATTACATACAAAGTAATATGCTAGTTTACGTTGGTTATGTTAAGATGAACTAGACTATGGTTCCCCTAAAGGTGCCATAGTTAAATAATCAAAATTAGTCTCTTTACTGAGAGCTCAGTAAAGACATAATACATTACGTTGTCATCAGTTAAAATAATGGGCTATAAGATGTTATTTGAAAGCCTCATGGTAACCTCAAAACAAAATCATACAACAGATACACAGAAAATAAAAAGCAAGAAATTAAAACATACTACTTTAGAAAATGAACTTCACCAAAATGAAGACAGGAAGATGGAAAGAAGGAAGAGAAGACCACAAAATAACCACAAAACAAATAACAAATGGCAGGAGTAAGTCTTTACTTATCAATAATAACATTGAATGTAAATGGACTAAATTCTCCAGTCAGAAGACACAGAGTTGCTGAACAGAATTTAAAAAAAAAATCCATCTATCTGTTGCCTATAAGAAACATATGGAAATTAAACAATATGTTTCTGAATGACCAGTGGGTCAATGAAGGAATTAAGAGAGAAATTAGAAAATTTCTTGAAACAAATGAAAATGGAAACACGACATACCAAAACCTATGGGATACAGTGAAAACAGTACTAAGAGGAAAGTTTATAGCAATAAGCAGCTACATCAAAATAGTAGAAAAACTTCAAATAAATAATCTAATGATGCATCGTAAAGAGCTAGAAAAGCAAGAGCAAACCAAACCCCAAATTAGTAGAATAAAAGAAATAGCTTAGAGCAGAAATACATGAAATTGAAACAAAGAATCCAAAAGATCAACAAAAACTTGCTTTTTTAAAAAGTTAAACAAAATACACAAACCTTTAGCCTGGCTAAATAAGAAAAAAAGAAGACCCAAATAAATACAATCAGAAATGAAAAAGGAGACATTACAGCCAATACTGCAGAAATTCAAAGGATCATTAGAGGTCACTATGAGCAACTACATGCCAATAAATTGAAAAACTTAGAAGAAATAAATAAATTCCTAGACACATATAACCCATCAAGATTGAACCACAAAGAAATCCAAAACCTGAACAGAACAATAATAAGTAATGAGATTGAAGCTGTAATAAAAAGAACAAAACTGGGGAACTGCATCAGCTGACTTCAAATTATACAGTAGAACTATAGTAACCAAAACAGTATGGTATCAGCATAAAGACAGACACATAGACCAATGGAACATAATTGAGAACCCAAAAATAAATCCACATATCTTGTGAACTCATTTTCAATAAAGGTGCTAAGGATATACATTGGGGAAAGGACAGTCTCTTCAATAAATGCTACTGGGAAAACCGGATATCCATAGGCAGAAGAATAAAACTAAGCCTCTGTCTCTCACCACATACAAAGAACAAACATGAAGATTCAGGAATATCCTGAGCAAAAAGAACAATGAGGGATTCTACCCACAGAGACTGGAACATATTATAAGGCCATAGTTTTTGGTGCATGCAGTATTGGTACATGAATAGAGAGACAAACCAGTTTCCATTATGGAACATAATGGAGCATTCAAAATGGGAAATTAAAAAGCAGACTCTGATACATTGAGATTTCGCATAAGAGAAAGGTAGTATCACAGATCAATGGAGAAGGGGGGAATTTCTTATAACAATCTGAAAGTAAAGATAACTCATTTTACAATGACTCAGTAGTCAGAAAGAAAAATACAGACACATATAATGATTTAAATAAATGTATGTATGGAGATAAAACAATATAGGAAGGGGGAAATAGAGTTTTGGCATGCTCATAAAGAATGAAATCACAAATAGAAAAGGTGCAGATATCATGGGTTGACAAGATATTAAGTCTCAATCTGGCTTATATCCACAAAGGTGGAATAATATTTTCCCCAAACTCTGCATTAATGGGTAGTACTGACCTGAAGGGAAATCTATTGTATTGGAGAAGAAAAATGTATTAATAGAAGTATTAAGTGTATGAAATATATTTTACTAGACAATTTGAAAAGGTATAATTTGAAATTATATCATTGTGCACAACAACAACAACAAATCACATCAAAATGGACTAAAGACTTAAATCTAAGACCTCAAACTAAAGAAAACATTATAGGAACTCTCCAGGACATTGGACTGGGTAAAGATTTCTTGAGTAATACCCTATAAGCACAGTCAACCAAAGAAAAAATGGACAAATGGGATCACATCAAGTTAAAAGTCTTCTGCACAGCAAAGGAAACAATCAACAAAGTGAAGAGACAACCCACAGAATGAGAGAAAATATTTTCAAACTACCTATCTAACAAGGGATTAACCAGAATATATAAGGAGCTCAAACAACTCTATAGGAAAAAAGTCTAATAATCCATTTAAAAATGATCAAAAGACCTGAATAGAGGCCAGGCATTGTGGCTCATGCCTGTAATTCTAACACTTTGAGAGGCCAAGGTGGGTGGATCACCTGAAGTCAGGAGTTCGAGACCAGCCTGGCCAACATGGTGAAACCCTGTCTGTACTAAAAATACAAAAATTAGCTGGGCATGGTGGTGCATGCATGTAATCTCAGCTACTCGGGAGGCTGAGGTAGGAGAATCGTTGAACCTGGGAGGCAGAGGTTGCAGTGAGCTGAGACCAGGCCACTGCACTCCAGCCTGGGTAACAGAGTGAGGCTCTGCCTCAAAAACAAAAACAAACAAACAAAAAAGCCTAAAAATAGACCTAGCCTATGATCCAACAATCCCACTCCAAGGTATATACCGAAAAGAATGGAAATCATTATGTAGAAGAGATATCTGCACTCCCATGTTTATTGCAGCATTATTCACAATGGCTAAGATTTGGAAGCAACCTAAGTGTTCATCAACAGACAAGTGGATAAAGGAAATGTGGTGCATATACACAATGGAGTACTATTCAGTCATAAAAACAAATGAGATCCTGTCATTTGCAACAACATGGATAGAATTGGAGGTCATTATGTTAAGTGAAATAAGCCAGGCACAGAATGACAAACATTGCATCTTCTCACTTATTTGTAGGAGCAAGAAAAAAAAAAAATTAAGACACTTGAACTCATGGAGATAGAGTAGAAATGATGGTTACCAGGAGTTGGGAAGGGTAGTGGGGGGAGGACGGGGACATGGGGATGGTTAATGGGCACAAAAATATAGTTAGATAGAATGAAAAATATCTAGTATTTGATAGCACAACAGAGTGACTACACTCAACAATAATTTACTGCACATTTAAAAATAACTAAAAGAGTGTCATTAGAATGTTTGTAACACAAAGAAAGGATAAATGCTTGAGGTGATGGATACCCCATTTACCCTGATTTGATTGTTATGCACTGTATGCCTGTATCAAAATATCTCATGTACCGCATAAATATATACACCTACTATGTACCCACAAAAATTAAAAATAAAAAATTTAAGTAAAAAACAAGACATAATACAAATTTTATTTTTTCTTTTGACCACATCTGTCAAGCAACCAATGTCCAGAAGTGATCAACACATAGAAAATGTGTGAACATTGATGTTCCTTTTTCCAACCTGATAATTTACTCATCTGTCTTCAATGAGATCAAGCAGGTTAAAAAAATAATTCCTGACTTGGGAAAAATCTGGCAAAACCTATTACAATTTAGAACTTTACCAGATTTAAAATATGATTTGTTGCTTATTTCAAAGAAATGTTTGTGATTCTTGCACATGGCTTGGGACATGTTCCCATTTCTGAACCAATCACAGATGCCAGGGGGATAGAATATACTGATTGGCTCTGTGTATGTATGGAACATAATTCACAGGAAAAGGCCTCTTTCTGTCTTGTTTACTTCAGTATCCTCAGAACATAGCTCAGTGACTAGCACAGGGCAGATACTCTGAAAGATGACACAGACAATAAATTTAGGATGCAAATTAATTGCTTTCTTAAATATTGTCCTATATGGATAAGCAGGGTGGCCTTGCAGCTGTGGCATTTGTGTTCAAGTTCTGGCTCTACCATTTACTAGTCTTATGATCTTGTATAAGTAAGTTACTTAACTTCTCTTTGCTCAGTTTCTGCATCTATAAAATGGAGATAATAGCAGTACTTATCTCATAAATTTGTTGCAAGTATTAAATGAGTTAACAGACATAGAAGTTGTTACTACAGTGCCTTGCACATAGTAAGAACTCAAAAAATGTTAGCTATTATGTGTGTATATGTGTACGGAGAGGCATTTATTAATATTAGCTCAAATTAATCAAGAAAATGTAATACTGGGAACATTTCTTAACAGTATCCTACAAATAGAATATTTTATTTATTTATTTGTTTATATTTCCATTTTCATTTTAGATTCACAGGGTACATGTGCAGGTTTGCTACAAGGGTATATTGTTTGGTGCTGAAGTTTGGGCTTTTATTGATCCCATCACCCAGATAGTAAGCATAGTACCCAATAGGAAATTTTTCAGCCTTTGTCCCCATTACTCCATCTCTCCTTTTGGAGTTTCCAGTGTCCCAAATAGAATAGTTAAAATGTTTATCAAAATTGTAAATTCTTCCTAAGTTTCCCTATGTCCTACAGCTCAGCGAATTTCTTAAAGGTGATTGGGGTTTAAATCTCTGCCTCCTCATCTTTCTTATGTTGAAAATGGGGATAAGAATAGTTATCTCCTATTTTATTGTGAGGACTGATGTAATGGTTAGGAGGTAAAAAAAAAAAATGCTTACCAAATGTTAATTATTATTTTAGTTGTCAACCTTATCAATATTACTGTGTCTGTGGAAAATGAGAGTTAAAAAGAGCAGGATTAAATTCACAAAAGATATATACAAGGAGAAAAAAATATTAAGCTTATTTTGCCATAACTCCAAGGACTAATAGAATAGTCCATATGAAATAGGTATAGTTGGTACAGAGTAGAAAATATGTGCCAGAAAGAACATGGTGTGCTCTTTGATTTGAACCAATTTGAGAGTCAATAGCTAGAAGCAATATAGCTCAAATGAGAAAATGCTTACTTTGGAATTTATGAGGACTCAGAATCTCTATGTGTCATGCAGGGAACATAAAGAACAATGTCTAGGTGGTAAGAATAGTTAACATTGGCATATATAACATAAGGGGGTTGTACAGTTTCTTTTTCAGGAAGTTTTTGACATAAGGCTGGTTATTAATATGAGATGGTTGAACTATCTCTTTCACCCTTAGAAATTGCTGGGTGACCTTTTAGTCATATGAACAAGAGTGAAAAAAAAAGTAGTGAAAGGATTTGTGAGCAATATGTCAATTTTAGCAGTTTTACTACAAAAAGATTATTCATTGACATTGTCATATAACCACCAGAATTTACATTTATTCTTTAATTTCAACAAAATAATATTATTGAGCACACACTATTCCAGGCTCTGAGCTAATTACTGAGTCACTAGATAAGAGGAAATGTACCTGTCCTTAAGGAGCTTACAGAATAGCAAGTGTCATATAAATGATCGCCATAACGAGGCTGATCAGGTATGGTTCTTTTGCATACTACAGCCAGAAATTGGTCTGGCATGCTAATAATCTATAAAACCTTTCTATAAAACAATTCAGACCAACTTCAGCAAAAACTCATTAGCTAAGATAACAAAGCAGCAACGGATGAGTAACAAGGTTCTCTTTACTTCACTGTAGCTTCCTTTGGGTTGGCTCCATTTTCAGACAATTCTCCCCTTGCAGAAAAAGGGAACTCATGAGCTTCATCCTTTCATGTCCAACAGAAGAGAAACCGAGGCCTTAGAATGTAGCATTATTGGTTCTGACTAGGCTGGCTTGTGTCAGGTGACCATTTCTGAACCAATAACAGAGGGGTGGAATACACTGATTGGCTCAGGCTCCAGCTCACTCACCTTTATCTGAGGTATATAGGTGTGGGAGAAGTGATTTGTCAAAGTAGAGGTAGTATGCTATTGCCTCAGAAGGAAAACATGATGCTAGACTGCTAAAACAGTAATGGTCCACTACCAAGGAACACATATGCTTGACAATATAGTATTTTCCATCTAAGAAATAGTCTTCAAGGACATTCTGGAAATGATGCACTAGCCTACACATTTTTTAAGATTAAGAGGATGTTGACAAAAAGCTTATAATCTAGATATACAGATATAACACAAAGAACTTCTGTGTACTTCGGAGAGTTGTTGGAATAGTTCATTTTCCACTGCAGGAATTGGGAAAGCACCCCAGAAGGAGGTGATCTTTGCAATGGATATCAAAGGAAGGGTAGGATCTATGCAACTTGCCCTGATACAATCTCATTAAAATATAAAGTAATATAGTTTCTCCTCATTCCAGAGATAAACTTTAGATATCCTATATTATCTTGTTCTAAAAAACGTATCTTAAAGAAGTAGCAACCTCTCCAATTGGAGTTACTAGAAAGAATATGGTTACAATTAATAATAGTGCTTACCTTAAACTCAGGACCTAGCACACAGTTCATACTCAAAAAAATCTTCATTGAATGAATGAATGAATGAATGTTTGAGTGAACAAATACTATGGCAACATGTTAATGGGTAATAAATGAAATTTCTGTGGTCATGTAATGTCAATTTAAAAGACATCACTAAATGTTGTCTATGACATGTTGTCTTTCTATGGGTTCATGTGGAGCCACCTTGCTCCCTCAGGTAGTCCTTTGAGGCTCATCAGTAGCATCATTTACACAGCTCGCATTGTGTGTGATGAAATCCAACCTGGCATCCACCACACCCTCAGTCTTTCAGTGTAAAACAAAGTGCAGCTTCCCCCACAGAGCATCCTGATTAAACAAATTAACTATGGCGCTGCCTGCAAATACACACACTAGAGTGCAGGAAATGAACAGATACAATGGCCAAGTCTGTATTTAATTTTAATTAAATTTCATTCTGTAGCTCAATTAATCCACATCTCCAAATGTCAGCAGGACTTAGGCAAATGGAATGACATCTGCTGCACTGCACAGGACTATAAAACCTTCACTGCATGCTAGGTCTCTGGAAGCACACCAGGAAAAATGAAATATCTTTATTAAGTGTGTAGTAACATATAGAAGTCTAACTCACAGTCTAATGAAAGAACATAAACTAGGAAAGAAAATTAGACTAAGAATGTGAGTGGTTACGGGCATGGCAAATATTGCTCAATATCCTGCCTTGTGTTATTTATTGTTTTAAAGCTGCATTTGGCTTTATGGCTGTTTCTTTAATATTTACCTAGTGTGCTTTCCAATTGCTCAGGTTGGTTTTCTTTTTTTAACTAATGCAGACTTCTTTCCTGAGAAAGGAGAAATTGGTGGAGTAGGGTGATTTCACATAGAATATGGAAAGACCACATTAGCTATGCAAGGCCGTTCATTACAAGAAGCCAGAGGTGTAGCAGAAAGAGTGTGGGATTTGACAAGCCTAGATTAAAATCGCTTTGCCACTTATAATATCAGATTAGGGCGTACCAAAAAAATCCCCAAAAGCAGAAATTATTAATTGGTGAGACCGTTGTCAGCTTGATGAGGACGAGTTTTGGGAAATGTCTGCATAGTGTTTTTAGAAAATGTCAACATGATCACTATTGCTGGATAATAAGAAACAGATTAATTAAGATTTATTAAAATATATAAATTTTAAATACAATAATTTAAATGAATTTATTTAGCATTATGTACCAGATAACATGCTAGACCTAGATACACAAAAGTGAATAAGATATAGTTCCTTCTCTATAGAAAGGAGAAGAACAAATGAAAAATAATCACAATAAAATGCAACAAATTTCTAAAAAAAAGAGAGATGCCCAAACAATTAGACAAACTCTGAAGAAATGCCAAAACCTGGGGGTGGGCACTTGTCTTTGGTGAAGGGGCCCTGAAGGATGAATGGGATTTGAGCAGATGAGTAGCAGGGGGAAAAAACCAGAGGGAGAGCATGTGCAAAGAAAGGGTGGGGACAAGTATTTTGTTTTCTAGTTCAGGGAAAGTGTTCAAAGTCTGCAGTGAAGGTTGGGTAGGGGATGAAGAGAAAGGTCATTTGGCTGATATTACATATCCTTTGAAGAACTTTCAATTTGATCCTGTAGTCAGTGAGGAATCTCTGAGGGCTTTGGGCAAGGGAACACATGACCAGATCTGTGTTTGGAAGTGCAGTGTGGAATATAAAGTGGAGGGCAAGCTATAGGAAGCATGGTGACCACTGGCAGGCGGTCCCAGCCTCTACTAAATCCACATGCTTGTGGAGGCTCGTGCAGAGGAGGAGGGGGGAATAGAGTTCCTTTTTGCATGTCTGAGAAAGGGCTAAATAGAATGGGATGAACACTGGTGATGTCTCATGTAGACATGAGAAAGGTTTTATATATTATTAGCATGCCAGGTAGGTGGATAGTTGCTGTCACGAAAAATGGAAAGAGAGGAACAGAGAGGGCCTGCTATCAAAGAGCCTTATGGCTAGGCATTGGTTATTCTCTGCAGAGGAGTTAGAAAAACAAGCCCCCACTTTCCATAAAATGAGAATTCTTTTCCTAAGCACACTTTTGGCCTCTCTCCACCTCTTTACTCACACTGTTCAGGGGCAGGAGGAGTGGCTTAGCCCACTGGCAAGTTTGGAAATAACTAAGCAGGCATTGCTCAACTCTACTCTTCTTTTTCTTGAGATCTGCCTAAGTGGGTAAGTGTCTAATTATAGGGTTCAGAAACCCACATGCTACATCCATCCTGGTCTCTCCAAGAGTAAAGGTAAGATTTTTTCAGCCTCATTTGATACTCTGTTTTATTTCTGATAATTGTTCACAACCCAGGCGAGCAATACCAGAAATAAAACAGAGTATTGAATGAGATAATAAGGTATACTTACTACCTACCTGGTAGGTAGTAAGTATAGTTTTTGGCCCTCATCCTGGTGTTTAGGTCCATCCTAGATCTAAGAGGAGATCTGTTGGGGATCAGCCACAATTATTTATGTAGAACACTCAACAAGGAAGACAGATAGCAGAGAAAACCTGGGAAATGTACCCAAAGGTGGCAAATGCTAAGCTAAAGGAGGAGCTGAACCCAGAGAATGTCTGGGTTTCTGTTAATTCAATAAAGAAAACAGCAATAAAAGTAAAGCTCTCTTCACTACTGTAATGGCTGTGGCTTATCAAGAGGGAAATTTTCTGCTGACTTTGAAACTCAGATTATCCTAACCATTTATTTGTTACCTTAGGCTACCACTATGATGGTTTTATTAAATATGGGCCAAGTTGTGTTTTATGGTTGATTTGAGAACCTTCATTTTACTGTAACATTATTGCAAATAATACATTTTGCAACCTCAAATAAAAAAGACATCTTAACTTCTGAACAACTAACTTGGGGCCAGGTGTGGTGGCTCATGCCTGTAATCCTAGCACTTGGGATTAGCACTAGCACTTAGGGAGGCCAAGGCAGGAGGATCATTTGAGCCCAAGAGTTTGAGACCAGCCTGGGCAACTTGGCAAAACCCTTCTCTACAAAAGATTTTAAAATTAGCTGGATGTAGTGGTGCACGGCTGTAGTCCTAGCTGGTTGGGAGGTTGAGTTGGGAGAATCCCTTGAGCCCAGGAGGTTGGGGCTGCAGTGAGCCATGATCGTGTCACTGCACTCCAGCCTGGGCAACAGAGTGAGACCTTGCCTCTAAATAAATAAATAAACAAACAAACAAACAAACAAATAATTTGCCAAAAAATTTCAGACAACTTATTCGTAAATTGGAGTCTTGCTGGAATAATAAAACTAAATATAAAGCAGAAATAGAATGATTCCAAATTAAGAGGAAATAAGATAGACACTCTAACATTCTTATTTAAAACATGAATTCAGTATTGTAAGTTTAAAGATGGAAGAATCCTACATAAATAAACTAAGAACCTATGAAAGATTTTTTTCCATATGCAGGTTTTTTGGAGGGATAGTGAAACTTTTTTGTATTTTTCTTTACTTTGTATTTTTCTTGAATTTCATTTTTTTAATTTTATTAATTGACAAAATAATAATTGTACATATTCATGGAGTATATGGTAATCTTTTGATACATATAATATTTAGTGATCAGATCACAGTAATTAGTATATTCATCATCTCAAATATTTATCATTTGTTTGTGTTGGGAACAGTCAACATCCTCCTTCTAGCTACTTGAAACTATATAATATATTATTATTAGCTATAGTGATATTACAGTGGTATGGAACACTACAACTTATTTTGTTTCTCATAATTATGACTTTATTCTTCTATCCCTTTTTTCTCATGATTATCTAAAATCGTGACTCTTCTAATTGTATGTGTTGATTTATATTATGTGCTTACTCAGAATAGTGTAATGCTTTAGGAAAGATCAAGGTTGTCAAGCAAAATTGAAGGTGGACTGGAGTGATGAACTGAAATTCAATACATTAAATATCAAAAACTTACAAATAGCAGAATCAGAAATTTTGGTTCTGGCAGTTTCAAGAAAAATTTTCTAGTTCCACTGTGCTATAATACCAAATTTTAAAAGCAGATATGAAGATGTGACACTAAAGTAGTATCTAATAAAAATGTATAGGAAGTAACAATCAGCTTCAAACTATCTAATGACATAGAATTGACATGTAGTTTCTAGTATGTTAATGGATTTAAAACAGGAATCAATAATGTATCACTAATTTAATTAGGGTGAAAGCTGACTTCACTTCTGCTGGAAAGACAATGAGATATTTGACGTTGTTATAGTCCAAATAGGTGAAAGTGAAGAAGTAAAGTTGCATTAAAAAAAAAAGAAAAAGAAAAAGAAACTTAAACTGAGTTAATGAGTTAAATTGCCTCTAGCAAGGACACAAACAAATGGAAAAAAATTCCATGCTCATGGATAGGAAAAATCAATATCGTGAAAATGGCCATACTGCTATTCCCATCAAGCTACCATTGACTTTCTTCACAGAACTAGAAAAAACTACTTTAAATTTCATATGGAACAAAAAAGAGCCCATATAGCCAAGAGAATCCTAAGCAAAAAGAACAAAGCTGGAGGCATCACGCTACCTGACTTCAAACTATACTACAAGGCTACAGTAAGCAAACAGCATGCTACTGGTACCAAAACAGATATATAGACAAATGGAACAGAACAGAGGCCTCAGAAATAACATCACACATCTACAACCATCTGATCTTCGAGGAACCTGACAAAAAAAAAGCAATGGGGAAAGGACTCCCTATTTAATAAGTGGTGCTGGGAAAACTGGCTAGTCATATGCAGAAAACTGAAACTGGACCCCTTCCTTACACCTTACACAAAAATTAACTCAAGATGGATTAAAGATTTAAATGCAAAAACCTAAAACCATAAAAACCCTAGAGGAAAACCTAGGCAATACCATTCAGGACATAGGCATGGGCAAAGACTTCATGACTAAAACACTGAAAGCAATGGCAACAAAAGCCAAAATTGACAAATGGGATCTAATTAAACTAAAGAGCTTCTGCACAGCAAAAGAAACTATCATCAGAGTGAACAGGCAACCTACAGAATGGGAGAAAATTTTTGCAATCTATCAATCTGACAAAGGGCTAATATCCAGAATCTACAAGGAACTTAATCAAATTTACAAGAAACAAACAAACAACCCTATCAAAAAGTGGGCAAAGGATACGAACAGACACTTCTCAAAAGAAGACATTTATGCAGCCAACAAACGTGAAAAAAAGCTCATCATCACTGGTCATTAGAGAAATGCAAATCAAAACCACAATGAGATACCATCTCACACCAGTTAGAATAGTGATCATTAAAAACTCAGGAAACAATAGATGCTGGAGAGGATGTGGAGAAATAGGAATGCTTTTACACTGTTCGTGGGAGTGTAAATTAGTTCAACCATTGCAGAAGGTGGAAGACAGTGTGGCAATTCCTCAAGGATCTAGAACCAGAAATACCATTCAACCCAGCAATCCCATTACTGGGTATATAACCAAAGGATTATAAATCATGCTACTATAAAGACACATGCACATGGATGTTTATTGCAGCACTATTACAATAGTGAAGACTTGGAACCAACCCAAATGCCCATCAATGATAGACTGGATTAAGAAAATGTGGCACATATACACCATGGAATACTACGCAGTCATAAAAAAGGATGAGTTCATGTCCTTTGCAGGGACATGGATGAAGCTGGAAACCATCATCCTCAACAAACTAACACAGGAACAGAAAACCAAACACCACATGTTCTCACTCGTAAGTGGGAGCTGAACAGTGAGAACACATGGACACAGGGAGGGGAACATCACACAGTGGGACCTGTCAGGGGGTTTGGGGCAAGTGGAGGGAGAGCATTAGGACAAATACCTAATGCATGAGGGGCTTAAAAGCTAGATGATGGGTTGATAGGTGCAGCAAACCACCATGGCACATGTATACCTATGTAACAAACATGCAAGTTCAGCACACGTATGCTAGAACTTGAAGTAAAATTTCAAAAAATAAAAATTAAAAAAATAAATTGCCTCTAGCAATCAATTTTAACACACAATGGGAATAAGTATATTAAGGCATTTCTGCTTGCAACATTTCACAATTTGTTTGCATTGAGGTATAAGTATTCCATATAGAAAATTCAGTATGAAAATTTGGAATTTAGAAAAAGCAACAAATACTATTGAATATTTACTACATTTTTCAAGGATCTGAAAAAGATAGTATCTATGATGTTTTGTGATAAGCGATTTTTTAAAAAATGACATGGATTGACACTAAGTTGTATTGTTGAGTTAGGCTTTTTCTTAAAGTCAGGGACCCTGAGTTCAGAGCTCCATCAGTGTTTCTTGTAGCACCGTGGGCACAGGAAATTAGGCAACTTGTATTTACAAAGATTTGTTGTGATTGGAAATAACTTCTTTCTTGAATGATCACTACTTCTTAAGTCATATTTTTGACAGTAAATGAAATTGAAATGTACCTTTTTCAGATACGGGAATTTCTATATGCATAATTAAATGATAACTCTGTTTTGTCTCAAATTATCTGAATACTTTCCTAAATTTTCAATTCTGTTCCCCCATATGTGGGCCTCTTTATAGGAAGTCATTATGTAAATTACAGATTTCTCTCTCACCTTTACTTTTCTTAATATGGGAATTGAATGGTCACATTAGGTAAATTAGCTATTTCAATACAATTCCTTTATTTTTATCAAAATACAATATGAAATTCTGCCCTGTCACAATTTTACACATGAAACCTAAGCCATTTAAAAGGCAGGTGTTGTAAAGCACCCTATTGTAATTAATGAAAGATTATAAACTATAAATTAGTAACAGGCTGTAAGAAAAATTTACTAAATTTTTAGATACTCATATATTCTTAAATAAGTCCTATTTATACTTTATGTGGTGTATAATATCTAAGTAAGCTGCCTTGGAGCTATCAAGATACTAATATGAACTACAGAAAAACTTAAAATAAGGTCAGTAACTTTTGCTTTTAGTGAGAAAAAGCAAAATTTAGAGAGGTTTGGAAGTCTAGCTCATGGTCTTGATTTTGCCCCTTTACTACAGACCCGGTGCTAGACAATCTATTGAAACCCAGAGAAAAATGTAGCAATGACTATGCCACAATATACGAAATACCATGGTAAGAGGAGTGTTTAAATGGAATAGTATAATGGTACAGAATTGCAAATATTTAAGTCGGTTAGACCTTAAAAATCAGGGTGGACCAACTGCATCATCCATCATTCCTCTTCCCGCCTTTCTTCCCATTCTTTTTCTATCCTATCTTACCCATTTATCTCTACTTACTCAATCTTACCTCTCCCCTTCCTTCTCTCTCCTCACCTTTTCTTCTCCCTTCTTTCTTCCTTCCTTTCCATACTCTTCCCTACTGAATGCCTATTCTTTGCCAGACATTATGCTAGGCATCAGGGGAAGATAATTAGGATCAGTTATCTGTCTTCGAAGAGCATATTACTATCTTTATAGGAGGACCACCACCTAAACAGATACTTTTCGATAATTTTAATAGAAGCGACAGGAAGCGTAGCCCTAAGGAAAAGCACCTAATATGATAGTTCCCTGGATGAGGTCACTCCTGAGATGCATCTTAAAGTATGAGGAGGACTAACTAGGAATAAAGGAATGAAGAAATATGTTTCAGGCGGAAAGGACAGCATGAACGAAGACCCAGGGTATAAAAAGCATCAAACGATATCTTTACAAGAAGCTCAGTCAGCACAGCCACACTCGGTGGCCTGGGGAGTGACAGGATTAGTTTTATGTTTTAGAAGGTTCATGCTGGCAGCAGAGTGGAAGATGGATTTGAGAAGAATAAAACTGGAGTTCGGAAGACTAGTTGGGGGCATTTTTCTACTGAATTCCAGGTGAGGGATGATTAGTGCCTGGTGATCATAAAATAGAGAACATTAAACAACATGCCTGGTAGATCCAGAATCAAACCCCAGGTTTCTTCTCTCCCAGTCCAGAACTCTCTGTACTATACCAGAAATACAGTTTTTTATCTTACGGTAAAACTGAAACATTTTTGTTTTGGGTTTGGTTAGCCATGAGGGATCCAGATTATCTGGGAGCTCAGCTCTAATTTTTTACATGGATCAATTCAATATTCATCTGTCATGAGTACTTTGGCATGACACACTCATCTTTTGCATAAAGAGATTTGCCATTTTAGTGGGGGAAAACCCAACCAGAACCATTGATGTTATATTCATTGTTACAGCATATTTGCAAACCACATGAATATAAACCTCCTGTTTCTACAGTAAATGGCGCAGGCCCTCTCCTGGTATACTCTCCTTATGTGTAACCTATCAGTGCTACTATATCTGATGCTTAAATAGCTGCTGCACCACACGCCCTCACTGCTAGTGCCACTGTAATATTTCAGGTAATGAGGTAAGGGGCACACTTGGGTTCTTTATGTGCCAAAATGAGAAAAGTTAATTTTAAATGCTAAAAAGATGAGACTGCTGGTGCAGACGATTACTAAACACCACCAGCTGCTCCACAGGTTTGGAGTTTGGAAAAAGAAGCCCATTTCAAAATCAACAACGTAACTCCAGGACATGAGAAACCGAACTGTATCAGTGTTTTGAGCAAGAAGTATAATTTGGAAATCATACTAAATAGCTGGATAATTTGACAAAAGTACTGACAATTCAGTTTGTGCCCATACTATACTTCTAAATATCTTAATATAGAGAGAAGCCAATCATAAATGGTACGAATATTTTGCTTGCTTTAGTAGATTTGTAAATTGACTTAAAATACACATTTATAGTACTTATTTGTAAAATGGCAGTTTTAGCAGAGCATAGGCTCTTTTCAGTGGAGACGGGAGAATGTGATACTTTTATATATTAATTCAAATATAAGTGATTTAACACACACACACACACACACACACACACACACACTTGCCATACCCAAAAGCATTTTCTTGCATATTGTCATTTAAAGTATAGACATAAATTAAAAAGTGGCATGAATGAAAAGTACAAAAAAAAATTTCCTCAAATCTAATTGTCTCCCCCTTTCAACTACAAGAATTCACAGCAGGGTTTTCCAAGTTGGTCGCACATTAAAATCACCTGGGAAGATTTTAAAACAACGGATGGCCCAGGCCCTGCACCAATGCAGTCAGAATCTCTGTGGGTGAGGCCTAGGTGTTGGTTGTGTTTCAGTTTTCCCAGGTGATTGTGCTGTGCAGCTAAGATTGAGAGTTAGCTTTAGGGCAGGGTTTCTCAACCTCAGCACTATTGAAAGTGGGGGCTGGATAATTGTTAGGGCTGCCCCATGCATTGTAGGATGTCTGGCAGCCTTCCTGGCCTTACCTACCACATGCCAGTAGCAACCCCTTCTCTTCCACTTGTGACAATGAAAACATCTCCAAACATTGACAAGTGTCCCCTGAGAGTGCAAAATAGGCCCTGATTGAGAACCACTGTTGTAGATAAATAAATTCCCCTTTCCCCTTTCCCTACTGAGTCTCAGCAGCAGCTGCTGTATGGAGGCCTATCTGTGGTCTCCATGTTTTGCTATTTTTCTCTCTTCAAAACTGCCCACCTCTTATCTTGTTCCATGTTCTCCCCACCTTCCAAATCTGACTTAATCAAGTATTCCGCCAAGAAGTCTTCCCGGATGATCCCATCCCATACCATCTGACTTCCTCTTCCTTCTGTCATCTCAGCATGCCTGCCACCAAAATTTTAGCAAGTTGCTTCGTAAATATTCTTGTCTTTTGGAAGATGTTCTCAATTAGACTATAAACCCATTGACAGAATGAAGGAACTATGTCTTTTGCTTATTTTAGAATCAGAGTTTTTTTTTAATGGAAGGTTCTATTGCCACTTAAAATGATTTAAAATATCATCTTATTGAACTAGTTCACTTCAACAGGCAATGCCTAAGACAGTTTTAGATACAACTTAATACAACATCAGTTCTCCCAACCAAAATTCCAGGTGAATTTTTTTTAGGAATTCCAACTTATTTTAAAATTTATATGATTATAACTATATACAGCAGCTAAATATACCTTTAAAAAGAAAGAACTGTCCTGCTCGATATTAAGACAAAGCATAAAGCCATAATATTAAAACTCATATTGGATTGGCACAAAAACAGACAAACTGATGAATAGAACAGAATAGAGAACTCAGACAAACCTATGAATATATGTGAATTTAATAAATGAGTAAGGTATCATCACAAATAAATTCTGTCAGAAGAAAAAGAATGATGAACTAGAAAATCCTATATGGCTAATCTTCTTGACATGAAATATTAAAATTCATAATTACTATTTGACTATTTCAAATAATGTCAGCTATTAATTTTGTGTTCTCAGTTTCATCCTCAAGACCAAGTTGCTTTTCTGCTGGTTACTTAACAAAATACAACCTGCCTCTGTAATGTAAGAAATGTTTGTAGGAATGATCAACGACAGGCAAATAACTTTGACTTTAATTTTCAGATATACAGAAAGCTAATTTCAGGGTATACAATAGTCTGTTTAAAGAGAAAAAAATCATAAGAAATATTTTCAAATAAAAATATAAAAAGTACAAAGTAAAAAAGAGACAAAAGGTGTAAAAAATTCTGAGAGTGGAGAGAGGGCGTGCAAAATGAAGCAGTTAGCACCTAAAATAGAAGATAGGGAAGCCATAATATAAAACGATTCTCAGCAAAGCAGAAGAATGCAATAATTACCTTCAGAGGATTGAAGCTTGAAGAAATGAATGTAAACATTCAAGACTAAAAGGCAAGAGTAGGAATGAATTCTAAATTCAGAGACTTTATCTTTAAATCTGGGCTGAATTGTTACTACATTAAAAAATCTTTTATTACATTTTGGATGAGTAATAATAATACTACTCTTGATTTATTGAACTTCTTTGTGCCAGTGATTCCAAAGAGCTCTGAAAATGTCTTGTGACAGATATTATTTCCTTTTAACAGACGAAGAAATTGAGGTATGTAGAGCTTAAGTGACTTGTTCATTGTCACAATTAATCAGTGGTAATGCTGGAAATAAAATTTAAAGTTCTCTGCTATCCAGTGTAGGGGCTGTTTTCTGTCTCATGTTAAATGATCCATAATTAACTTACCACAGGAATAAAGTAGATTCTTAAGGAATAATTACGGAAATCATGCCTTGGTTAAGATTCATGTTCATGTTAAATCACTAATAAAGTCACTAAAAATACCAAAATCCTTAAATACTTAAAAAAATCCCAACTTGTTATTCAAATAAGACCAATGTAGATAGAGCAAAATTTCAGCAGCAATCAACTGAATTTAAGAGATAAATTTTAGCTTAAAATTTTAAAAATTTGTTATTTCCGAATAATATATTTAACTGTCTTCTTAATGAGTTCTTAGTGAGTCCAATTAGTATTTTAAAACAATTACTTCCAAACTAAAAAATAACCTCATGTATAGCTTATATGACTTTGCAAGCTCAACACATCTTTTTGATGTCTAAGCACTTGGAGGAGAATGCTTACCAATTAAACACAAACACAATTACTGAATGCCTAAATTGGCACCACAGGAATAATCTACTGATTTTCTAAGTGTTGATGGAATCAAATGTTGATATATTTTAAAGTGAGGAATCCAATCAGTTGTTCAATTACACACTGAATGCGAAGAAGTGATCATTTGTCAAATGCAAAGTTTGCTGATGCATAGTCACTCATCTGGATCTGACATAAAGAAAATGGTGATGTTTAAAACTATCCTCTCAAATAAACTTGTATTGTAAAAAATGTATATAAAAATTATTTATTTGGGCAGAATTGCCTAACTAATGATGAATTAATGCGACATGAATCACCACTTTCCCATTTGATATTTTCCTCTTCTTGGACCTTTCATGTTCTCAAATTTGCTATAGTTTCCCAATACTTAATTATAACTGCTTTTTCTTTATTAAAGGTGTCGCTTTGACAGGATTATGTTATGAATGTATAGGAAGTGGGTGGTATTCTTGAGGAAGTCCACAGATATCCTTGTCTATATCACCCCATTTTGAATTGGTCCAGATAATACTTAATTATACCTTAAGACACTGTGCACAGCAACTGCCACCAAACAGCAGTCCTTCCATTCTAACTACCACAGCACGCTGGCTCAGCCTGCACTAATCACCCTGCAGACAAGTTACAAGTTTACTCATTTAGACATGATATATTTGGGACATTTCTATAGCAAAAATTTATCAGTGCCCTCCCTCCCCTCATTTCCACCTAGTACAAACTTGGAGCTTATCATTCAATTCTCTTCACAGTCTGGAATTGATACAAGTTTCAAGTACTACTATGCACTAGTCAAGTTGTGCTATTTTGCTATTCCTAAAATACATCTTTCCCGTTTTTTCCTTTACCCTCTGTTTGCAATGCAGTCTGCCAATAATGGCTCCCAATCTGAAGTGATCCCTTAAATGTTACCCTCTGTGCAGCATCCTTTGATCACCCATTCATCTTTCCACCTGTGCCATATCCTCTGCCACAGATCTCACTTAGATATGTAGAAACATTGTATCACTTTACTACATGTATCATGTACTAATTTCTGTATGGCGATTTGTGATTTGTGTGTACGTCTCAATTTCTGATACAGAACTGAATTTCCTGAGGGCAGTCTCTTTTTTGTACATATGCTTGGTGTTTCATATTCAGGGGTTGCTTGATACATTTTTGTTAAATGCATGAATAATACAGAACAACTAAAACAATTATAGACATTAATTAAGACTATCAATTGGTTAAGTAAATAAAATTCAAAGCTGTATGTGTAATTTACATGACTTTATAGGTCAGCTGGGGTACTGAATTAACTATTGACTTCTCCAAAGAAAAGAAAATAATTCTACAATGTAAATGTATTAAAGACAAGTAAGTTTATCTATTTTGTTCACTGATGTATTCCAAGTGCCTAAAACAATGTCAGGCATGTAATGGGCATTTAATAAATATTTGTTGAATGAACAAATAATAATTTTTTTTAAAAAACAGCTATTTTAAAACATACTCTGGATTTTTATATGTTCTTTGGATTTTTATCTGACCCTCAATTTCCTAGCATTTTAGTTGAAGAAATCTAGTCCAATCTCATTTTATTCGATATACATGATACTGTCTCTACACAGGTATTAATAATACCTGTAAATTAAGAAAGACGCAAAACTGCCCATATTGAATGTAAGTTTTGCACACTGAAATCCCTTATTCAAGAGAGAATCAATTGGACTTTCTTGCAAAGATAATATGGTTTTAGGTTGTCAATGATGCAGGGAGCTATTGTCTGTAAGTTGGCCTTGTGAAAGAATTTAAAGTTTGTCAGCAGGTTTAGACTTCCTTGGCTATTGCCTAGGTTTAACTGGCTAAGAAAGTTATGAAGACTGAAAAGTCCATTAGGTAATGACTAGTAATGCCAAAGCTGATGGTATCACTTTTGATCCTCTTCTCACAGCTCTTAGACAAAACAGCCCTGTAATCATAGGCTTAAGCTTCTTAAACACAGCACATACAGCCAGGGCCAGCAAAAATAAAACCAGAAGCTAGAGTCGAGGTGGGGGTTAGTCCATCCTGCTAGTCCTCAGAGAAACTTTTCCAAATCAAAAACTGCAAAAGTCACGTGTCAGCCAACACCAGAGAAAATCCACAGCAATTCAGAAAGCAATGATGAAAACTATAATCAAATTCTGCTACCTGAGTGGCACATTGCTTAATGCACTGATAACAAAACAGAAACCCCTAATCAAGAAGTCAGCATGTTGTTTAGGACAAGGGTAGATCAAGTATAGTGTCAACATGGCTACAAAGTCAAACCAAGCAAAAATATTGAGTGCTGACAACATTCATTTGTTTCTTATCTTTCTTTCTGATTAGCAGACTTGGACAAGGTGGCATATCAAGGTCCATGAACAGTATGTGTGTGTTTAACTACTTGTCATTTAAAATTTAGATTAGATAAGACCTCCAATAAGCCTTCACTGATTGCCACTCTCACCTCCTATTCATCTTTGCTCCTTGGCAATCCCATACACACTTATAATGATCAAATACCCTGACTGACTAAGATCTTTTTCTGTTGTCAGTTTCCTCTGTTAGACTGTAGGTTCTCTGACAACAGGAGCCTGTCCTGTTTATCTCTATATCCCTTAGTACCAGCCATCTAGTGGGTGCTTCACAAATCATAGAGGGAATAACAGAAGGTTTCTTTTTTTTTTTTTTTTTTTTCTTTTTAGAGACTGGGTCTTGCTCTGTCACCCAGGTTGGAGTGCAGTAGTATAATCATAGCTCACTGCAGCCTCAAATTCTTGGGCTCAAGGGAGCCTCCCATCTCAGCCTCCAAGTAGCTGGACTATAGGCGCACCCAACCATGCCCAGCAAATTTTTAAACTTTTTATAAAGAAATGGTCTTGCTTCGTCACCCAGGCTGGTAACAGAAGCTTCTGTGCCACACGGAGCTGTCTTGAAACGCTGGCTTCACTTATGGGGGACTGTGTCCTGGTGCTGTGGCTGGTACTCAGGGAATTTGCACCCCCACCTCTGCTTCTCTACTGAGATTATCCTGGGCTCTGACTCCTATTGCCCATAGGCTAGTTCCACACCTCCCTGGGCTCATCTTATATCCAGAGTTCAGGTGTTCTTTTGTCCAGGACAGGAGTTGGCACAGGCTCCATTTTTACTAGACTCGTATGCTCTAGATAATCATTTATTTTCTCTGAGTCTCAGTGTCTTCATATGTTAGATGGGGATAATAATACCTGTACCTGGAATGGTGGTCATGAAGATAAAATGAGGTAATGTATATAAAGTCACCAACACCAGTGCCTGGTGAATAAATGGTAACTATTATTAAAACTCTTCTACTACGTTACCTTTAGCTACAGATATATGGATCAGTCTTCCGACTGATAGCTGATGACTTGTAGCTATCAACATAATACAAACCAGTTTTTGCAGACACATCCAGAGGTCTGCAATGCTATCTTAAAATATGAAGACAATTAGCACTTTACTAAATGCTTAAAACAAGCAAGCATTATTTCCTGAATCCTGATTTGCCAGATTTTACATCTTCACTAATTATCATTTGATGAATAAAAATGGGCAACTACTTCAGCCACTATATTTTCTTTCTGTTTCAAAAACAAGTATATTCTGCAGGATTGAGATACCTTATTTTTCAAGTCAGGACTTTCAAAAAAATTATTGTGTATTTTTACAAGAGTCTTGTATATTGCTTGTGTTAAAATTTCAAGGGCCTAAGAAATGATAAACTAATATAGGCTGTTTCCTCTCAAGATGTATTTAGAAGCTGAAGAAAATTGTTACATTAAGGACAACCTGCCTTTAAACATCTTAATAAACGAACTTGTGAAATGCCAGTCTCCCATTCATAGAATTTCTAGAAATGTGTATTAAATTTAAATATTTAGTAATCATCATGAAATGATGAATTTTTAAGTGATCTTACTGGTGGTGCCAGGCTGTGTCACAAGCTGGCTGGTAACTCAGCCTGTCATGTGGTGCTTCCAGGGCTACTGCCTGGGAATCCATCGGACATCCTTGAGGCGTTCTTGCTCTTGGGGCACTAGAACAGCATTGGGCCTCCTGAGGAGGGTCCTAGAGGCTCAAAAATTCAGTCTCATCAACTTTAACCAAAATTCCAAGGAGGAAAGTTTAAAGGACATGAGCCATGTCTATTGCTTCTGCTCCTTTATAAAAGACATCCTCTGGAAAAAATGGCTAAAGCCCTGAGGTAAACCCCATTCTGCTTTCACCCAAAGTTTTTGAGAGGAGGTAACTAAAATGATGGAAATGGAGGGACCTGTAGCTGGAAGGAGGAAATGAAGCAATGAGTCTGTAGGTGAACGGCTTTATCTTCCAGCAATTTATAGGATCCCTCTAAGCCCTTAAGTGTTCACCATCTCAGTGATATAAAACATGGGCCCAGATTTTTCCCCCATCTCTGATTTCCTAATTAAAGGTAAAAGTGTTTAAAAACAGTATTGGGGCCACTTTTAAGGAAAAAAAATTATGAAAATAAATATTTGATCAAGTTCAATTTCAAATAGAGACAGTTTTATTTATAAGATGGCTGCAATGACGGGAACAGGTGGAATAACATAGACACTGGAAGAAAGCTTTGAGTTAGAGAAATTGGAGGTTGATTTAGCTAATTAGAATAGGGATATTCATCTACAGCCCTAGTTGCAAGTCTTTTTAATATACACCTATTTGCGTAGAGATTTAGCACCAAACCTGAGATGCTTTCCTATTTTTCCTTTGGTTTTATCTGTCCATAAACAAACACACATACGTTTGAAATGTGAGAAAAAACTTAAATTCTGTAGCAGCTTTTGTAAAAATAATGGAAACTTTTGTAAAAACAGCTTTAAACACCCTGTTTGCCAAGTCAAACAACGTGCCAATTCTGTGAAAGCTGCTACAGGTTTTGTGCTTGTCAAGAGTTGTGGAACCTGGAGTGTTCTGACAGCCACCAGAGATTATTTAAATATAAGAATAATTACAATTCTATCAGCCACTTAAAATCGTATTAAAAGACCTACCTCAAATGTGAGCTGCACTTGGCAACAACTCAGTTACTGTGGTGGCCCCCAAGGTATGGGTGTTATGCTGATCAACCCTCCTTTCTTAACAAACTGATACTAGGAAACTTCTGTTGTTGCTGATGGAATTTAAGGCCCAAATACTTTTCCCTCTGTCTTTTGCAGTACCCTTTTGTGTAACAGCATATTGGAAAAGGTCATTCATTGGCTGAGAATAGGATTACTCACAGCAGAGTTATTTCTATAACTATCATTTCACATGCTTTCAGTTGTTTGCTAAAAATAATACTACAGAAGACAGAAGAGTTTTCATTATTTCTTAGACAACTGTAAAAATGTAAACCGGCTGGGAGTTGTGGCTCATACCTCTAATCCCAACACTTTGGGAGGCAGAGGTGGGCGGATCACCTGAGGTCTGGAGTTTAAGACCACCCTGGCCAACATGGCAAAACCCTGTCTCTACTAAAAATACAATAATTAGCTGGGCATGGTGGCGGACACCTGTAATCCCAGCTACTCAGGAGGCTGAGACAGGAGAATCACTTGAACCCAGGAGACAGAGGTTGCAGTGAGCCGAGATGGCACCACTGCACTTCAGCCTGGGCAACAGAGCAAGACTCCATCTGGAAAAAAAAAAAAAGTAAACCTAATGTAAACCTACATTTGTGAAAAAATAATAAGAACAACCATTGTTCTAAAGAAAAGAAGAATGGCTGTTTTTTGAAATTTGGTTGAGGTCTTAACATACAGGAATGAATACATGAATGAGTGAATAAATGAATGAATGAACAAGTAAAATAACAACCAAAGCAATATAAAGGACTTTTGTTGAAAAATATTCAGGCCAGGTGCAGTGACTCATGTCTGCAATCCCACTACTTTGGGAGGCTGAGGCAGGAAGATCACTTGAGCCCAGGAGTTTGAGATCAGCCAGGGCAATATGGCAACATGTCATCTCTACTAAAAATAAATATTTTAAAAAATAGCCAAGTGTAGTGGTGTGTGCTGTAAAAAAAAAAAAAAATCAAAAGGACAATCATTTGATATTTATTAGTTCACAGAGTCTTGGAATTTAAACATTGCCCAGTGAGACAAAAGCCCTTGTCCTACTGACTTTGCCATTTTACTGATTGAAAAAAAAATGAATGAACTTAATTCAATAGCACATCACAGATAGGGAGATGGGATCAGGCAATAAGAGAGTAGGTACATTCTTGGTAGAAAAAATTTGTTTATTATACTTTAAGTTCTGGGATACCTGTGCAGAATGTGCAGGTTTGTTACATAGATATACATGTGCCATGGTGGTTTGCTGCACCTATCAACCTGTCATCTACATTAGGTACTTCTAATGCTATCCCTCCCCTAACCCCCCACCACCCAACAGACCCTGGTGTGTGATGTTCCCCTCCTTGTGTCCATGTGTTCTCATTGTTCAACTCCCACTTATGAGTGAGAACATGCAGTGTTTGGTTTTCTGTTCCTGTGTTAGTTTGCTGAGAATGATGGTTTCCGGCTTCATCCATGTCCCTGCAAAGGACACAAACTCATCCTTTTTTATGGCTGCATAGTATCCCATGGTGTATATGTCCATATTTTCTTTATCCAATCTATCACTGATGGGCATTTGGGTTGGCTCCAAGTCTTTGCTATTGTAAATGTGCTGAAATAAACATCCATGTGCATGTGTCTTTATAATAGAATGATTTATAATCCTTTGGGTATATACCCAGTAATGGGATTGCTGGGTCAAATGGAATTTCTGGTTTTAGATCCTTGAGGAATCACCACACTGTCTTCCACAATGGTTGAACTAATTTACACTCCCACGAACAGTGTAAAAGCATTCCTATTTCTCCACATCCTCTCCAGCATCTGTTGTTTCCTGAGTTTTTAATGATCACCATTCTAACTGGTGTGAAATGGTATCTCGATGTGGTTTTGATTTGCATTTATCTAATAACCAGTGATGATGAGCTTTTTTTCATATGTTTGTTGGCCACATGAATGTTTTCTTTTGAAAAGTATCTGTTCATATCCTTTGCCCACTTTTTGATACAGTTGTTTGTTTTTTTCTTGTAAATTTGATTAAGTTTCTTGTAGATTCTGGATATTAGCCCTTTGTCAGATGGATAGATTGCAAAAATTTTCTCCCATTCTGTAGGTTGCCTGTTCACTCTGATGATAGTTTCTTTTGCTGTGCAGAAGTTCTTTAGTTTAATTAGATCCCATTTGTCAATTTTGGCTTTTGTTGCCATTGCTTTTGGTGTTTTAGTCTTGAAGTCTCTGCCCATGCCTATGTCTTGGTTTTCTTCTAGGGTTTTTATGGTTTTAGGTCTTCCATTTAAGTCTTCGATCCATCTTGAGTTAATTTTTGTATAAGGTGGGGTCCAGTTTCAGTTTTCTGCGTATGGCTAGCCAGTTTTCACAGCATCATTTATTAAATAGGGAATCCTTCCCCCATTGCTTGTTTTTGTCAGGTTTGTCAAAGATCAGATGGTTGTAGATGTGTGGCGTTATTTCTGAGGCTCCTTTCTGTTCCATTGCTCTATATCTCTGTTTTGGAACCAGTAGCATGCTGGTTTGGTTACTTCAAACTTGTAGTATAGTTTGAAGTCAGGTAGTGTGATGCCTCCAGGTTTGTTCTTTTTGCTTAGGATTGTCTTGGCTATATGGGCTCTCTTTTGATTCCATATGAAATTTAAAATAGTTTTTTCAAATTCTGTGAAGAAAGTCAATGGTAGCTTGATGAGGGTAGCATTGAATCTATAAATTACTTTGGGCAGTATGGCCATTTTCATGATATTGATTCTTCCTATCCGTGAGCATGGAATGTTTTTCCATTTGTCTGTATCCTCTATTATTTCCTTTAGCAGTGGTTTGTAGTTCTCCTTGAAGAGGTCCTTCACATCCCCTGAAGTTATTTTCCTAGCTATTTTATTCTTTTTGTAGCAATTGTGAATGGGTGTTCACTCATGATTTGGCTCTCTGTTTGTCTACTATTGGTGTATAGGAATGCTTGTGATTTTCGCACATTGATTTTGTATCCTGAAACTGTGCTGAAGTTGCTTATCAGCTTAAGGAGATTTTGGGCTGAGACGATGGGGTGTTCTAAATATACAATCATGTCATCTGCAAACAGAGACAATTTGACTTTCTCTCTTCCTATTTGAATACCCATTATTTCTTTCTATTGCCTGATTGCCCTGGCCAGAACTTCCAACACTATGTTGAACAGGAGTGGTGAGAGAAGGCATCCTTGTCTTGTGCCGATTTTCAAAGGGAATGCTTCCAGTTTTTGCCCATTCAGTATGATATTGGCTGTGGGTTTGTCATAAATAGCTCTAATTATTTTGAGATACGTTCCATCAATACCTAGTTTATTGAGAGTTTTTAGCATGAAGGGCTGCTGAATTTTATCAAAGGCATTTTCTGCATCATTGAGATAATCATGTGGTTTTTGTCATTGGTTCTGTTTATGTGATGGATTACGTTTCTTGATTTGTGTATGTTGAACCAGCCTTGCATCCCAGGGATGAAAGCGACTTGATCATGGTGGATAAGCTTTTTGATGTGCTGCTGGATTGTTTGCCAGTATTTTATTGAGGATTTATTGAGGTTTATCAGGGATATTGGCCTGAAATTTTCTTTTTTTGTTGTGTCTTTGACAGGTTTTGGTATCAGGATGATGCTGGTCTCATAAAATGAGTTAGGGAGGCATCCCTCTTTTTCTATGTTTTGGAATAGTTTCAGAAGGAATGGTATCAGCTCCTCTTTGTACCTCTGGTAGAATTCGGCTGTGAATCTGTCTGATCCTGGGCTGTTTTTGGTTTGTGGGCTATTACTGCCTCAATTTCAGAACTTGTTATTGGTCTATTCAGGGATTCAAATTCTTCCTGGTTTAGTCTTGGGATGGTGTATGTGTCCAGGAATTTAATCATTTCTTCTAGATTTTCTAGTTTATTTGCATAGAGGTGTTTATTGTATTCTCTGATGGTAGATTGTATTGCTGTGGGATCAGCAGTGATATTCCATTTATCATTTTTTATTGTGTCTTTTTGATTCTTCTCTTTTTTTTTCCTTATTAGTCTGGCTAGCAGTCTATCTATTTTGTTAATCTTTAAAAAAAAACAGCTCCTGGATTCACTGATTTTTGGAATGCTTTCACATGTCTCTATCTCCTTCAGTTCTGCTCTGATCTTAGTTACTTCTTGTCTTCTGCTAGCTTTTGAATTTGTTTGCTCTTGCTTCTCTAGTTCTTTTAATTGTGATGTTAGGGTGTCAATTTTAGATCTTTCCCTCTTTCTCTTCTGGGCATTTAGTGCTATAAATTTCCCTCTAAACACTGCTTTAGCTGTGTCCCAGAGATTCTGATACATTGTGTCTTTGTTCTCATTGGTTTCAAAGAACTTATTTATTTCTGCCTTAATTTCATTATTTACCCAGTAGTCATTCAGGAGCAGGTTGTTCAGTTTCCATGTAGTTGTGCAGTTTAAGTGAGTTTCTTAATCCTGAGTTCTAATTTGATTGCACTGTGGTCTGTGAGACTGTTTGTTATGATTTCCATTATTTTGCATTTGCTGAGGAGTGTTTTACTTCCAATTATGTGGTCAGTTTTAGAATAAGTATGATATGGTGCTGAGAAGAATGTATATTCTGTTGATTTGGGGTGGAGAGTTCTGTAGATGTCTATTAGGTCCACTTGGTCCAGAGCTGAGTTCAAGTCCTGAATAGCCTTGTTAATTTTCTGTCTCATTGATCTGTCTAATATTGACAGTGGGGTGTTAAAGTCTTCCAGTATTATTGTGAGGGAGTCTAAGTCTCTTTGTAGGTCTCTAAGAACTTGCTTTATGAATCTGGGTTCTCATGTATTGGGTGCATATAAATTTAGGATAGTTAATTCTTCTTGTTGCATTGATCCTTTTACCATTATGTAATGCCCTTCTTTGTCTTTTTTGATCTTTGTTGGTTTAAAGTCTGTTTTTTCCAGAGATTAAGATTGTAACCCCTGTTTTGTTTTGTTTTGTTTTTGTTTTTGTTTTTGTCTTGCTTTCCATTTGCTTGGTAAATATTCCTCCATCCCTTTATCTTGAGTTTATATGTGCCTTTGCATGTGGGATGGGTCTCCTGAATACAGCACACTGATGGGTCTTAACTGTTTATCCAATTTGCCAATCTGTGTCTTCAAATTGGGACATTTAGCCCATTTAAATTTAAGGTTAATATTGTTATGTGTGTATTTGATCCTGTCGTTATGATGCTAGCTGGTTATTTTGCCCACTAGTTGATGCAGTTTCTTCATAGTGTCAATGGTCTTTACAATTTGGTATGTTTTTCCAGTGGCTGGTACTGGTTTTTCCTTTTGATATTTAGTGCTTCTTTCAGGAGCTCTTGTAAGGCAGGCCTGGTGGTGACAAAATCCCTCAGCATTTGCTTGTCTGTAAAGGATTTTATTTCTCCTTCACTTATGAACCTTAGTTTAGCTGGATATGAAATTCTAGGTTGAAAATTCTTTTCTTTAAGAATGTTGGCTGGGCATTGTGGCTCACGCCTGTAATCCCAGCACTTTGGGAGGCCAAGGTGGGTGGATCACAAGGTCAGGAGTTTGAGACCAGCCTGACCAACATGGTGAAACCCTGTCTCTACCAAAAATACAAAAATCAGCTGGGTGTGGTGGCGCACACCTATAATCCCAGCTACTCAGGAGGCTGAGGCAGGGGAATCACTTGAACTCTGGAGGTGGAGGTTGCAGTGAGCCGAGATTGTGCCATTGCACTCCAGCCTTGGCAAGACTACGTCTCAAAAAGTAAAAAAGAATGTTGAATATTGGCCCCCACTCTCTTCTGGCTTGTAGAGTTTCCGCGGAGAGATTCGCTGTTAGTCTGATGGGCTTCCCTTTGTGGGTAACCCAACCTTTCTCTCTGGCTGCCCTTAACATTGTTTCCTTCATTTCATCCTAGGTGAATTTGACAATTATGTGTCTTGGGCTTGCTCTCTTCAAGGAGTATCTTTGTGGTGTTCTTGTATTTCCTTAATTTGAATGTTGGCCTCTCTTGCTAGGTTGGGGAAGTTCTCCTGGATAATATCCTGAAGAGTGTTTTCTAACTTGGTTCCATTCACTTGTCACTTTCTGGTACACCAATCAAACGTAGGTTTGGTCTTTTCACATAGTCCCATATTTCTTGGAGGCTTCATTCATGCCTTTCATTCTTTTTTTCTCTAATCTTGTCTTCATGCTTTATTTCATTAAGTTGATCTTCAATCTCTGATATCCTTTCTTCTGCTTGATCAATTCGGCTGCTGATACTTGTGTATGCTTCACAAAATTCTCGTGCTGTGTTTTTCAGCTCCATCAGGTCATTTATGTTCTTCTCTAAACTGGTTATTCTAGTTAGCAATTCCTCCAATCTTTTTTCAAGGTTCTTAGCTTCCCTGCATTGGGTTAGAACATGCTCCTTTAGCTCAGAGGAGTTTGTTATTATCCACCTTCTGAAGCCTTCTTCTGTCAATTCGTCAAACTCATTCTCCATCTAGTTTTGTTCCCTTGCTGGTGAGGACTTGTGATCCTTTGAAGGAGAAGACGCATTCTGGTTTTGGAATTTTCAGCCTTTTTCTGCTAGTTTTTTTCTCATCTCCATGGATTTATCTACCTTTTGTCTTTGATGGTGGTGATCTTCAGATGGGGTTTCTGTGTGGACATCCTTTTTGTTGATGTTGATGCTATTCCTTTCTGTTTGTTAGTTTTCCTTCTAACAGTCAGGCCCTTCTGCTGCAGGTCTGCTGGAGTTTGCTGGAGGTCCAGTCCAGACCCTGTTTGGCTAGGTATCACCAGCAGAGGCTGCAGAACAGCAAAGATTGCTGCCTGTTCCTTCCTCTGGAAACTTCGTCCCAGAGGGGCAACCACCATATGCCAGCCAGAGTTCTCCTGTATGAGGGGTCTGTTTACCCCTGCTGGGAGATGTCTCCCAGTCAGGAGGCATGGGGGTCAGGGACCCACTTGAGGAGGCAGTCTGTCCCTTAGCAGAGCTTGAGCCCTGTACTAGGAGATCCACGGCTCTCTTTAGAGCTGGCAGGCAAGTACCTTTAAGTCTGCTGAAGCTGCACCCACAGCCTCTGTCTCAGGGAGATGGGAGTTTTATCTATAAGCCGCTGACTGGGGCTGCTGCCTTTCTTTCAGAGATGCCCTGCTCAGAGAGGAGGAATCTAGAGAGGCAGTCTGGCTACGATGGCTTTGCTGAGCTGCGGGGGCTCCAGCCAGTTTGAACTTCCCGGTGGCTTTGTTTACACTGTGAGGGGAAAACTGCCTTCTCAAGCCTCAGTAATGGCTGACAGCCCTCCCACCACCAAGCTCGAGCATTCCAGGTTGACTTCATACTGCTGTGCTGGCAGCGAGAATTTCAAGCCAGTGGATCTTAGCTTGCTGGGCTCCGTAGGGGTGGGATCTGCTATAGACCACTTGGCTACCTAGCTTCAGCCCCCTTTCCAAGAGAGTGAACCATTTTGTCTCACTGGTGTTCCAGGTGCCACTGGGGTATGAAAAAAATACTCCTGCAGCTAGCTCGGTGTCTGCCCAAATGGCCACCCAGTTTTGTGCTTGAATCCCAGGGCCTTGGTGGTGTAGGCACCCGAGGGAATCTCCTGGTCTGGGGGTTGCAAAGATGATGGGAAAAGCATAGTATCTGGGCCGGAGTGCACCATTTCTCATGGCAAATTCCCTCACGGCTTCCCTTGGCTAGGGGAGGGAGTTCCCCGATACTTTGCACTTCCCAGGTGAGGCGACACCCCTCCCCGCTTCTGCTTGCCCTCTCTGGGCTGCAACCACTGTCTAACCAGTCCCAGTGAGATGAGCTGGGTTGGAAGTACAGAAATCACCTGCCTTCTGCGTTGATCTTGCTGGGAGCTGCAGACCAGAGCTGTTCCTATTCAGCCATCTTGCCAGCCACCAGAAAATTTTAATATATTAATAACACCCACAAAAACTTGGTCTGTATTTTAGTATCACCATGCACTGGTAATACTAAATAATGTCAGTAATAAAATAATCTTCCTTAAAAATTTTTTATTGGTCTAAATTCTAAACAACTGCTATTGTGGTTTTAGTTGAATTGTAATAATATATATGCAAGCTTCAAATGAGCATATATTGATTACTTATCCTTTAATAAACATTTTATTCAACATGGAAGTTAATTCAGAGAACTTAATGTTATTTCATCAGCCCAGGCACATGGAAACTCGGCTGCAGGTGATGATATCAAGACCAAGTTCCAGAGTAAATACATAACCACTCTAAATTGTTCAGGCTGGCTTCAAATACGGTTATTATCTCTAAATCCTGTACTATGACATATTCCTGCATCTAAATAGTAGATTCAAAATAACATATGATATTATTTACTTTATCTACACAGTGAGATAAAGATGAAGAAACAACTTGAGCTACTTCAATGTCTTCTTCTATATGACTATTTGGAGTTTTATTTGTGTTTAAAATTTTAAAATGTAAAGTGTTTTTCCTTCTCCAAAAAATACACCAATATGATTAAAAAGTATTAATTACATTTTTTCCTTTTCCTATGCTGAGATATTTAATCATTTACTGTTTCTATTGACATGATTATACACTCAGAGTTCAATAAAGAAAAATTTTCAGTATATATGTCCCCACAAGACATCACTATCATCACCATTATTGTTATTATTGTTATTATTTTTGAGATGGAGTCTCACTCTGTCGCCCGGGCTAGAGTGCAGTGGCGCAATCCTGGCTCACTGCAATCTCCACCTCCTGGGCTCAAGCAATTCTCCTGCCTTAGCCTTGTGAGTAATTGGGATTACAGGCACCTGTCACCACACCCAGCTAACTTTTCTATTTGTAGTAGAGATAAGGTTTCACTATGTTGACCAGACTGATCTCAAACTCCTGACCTCAAGTGATCCACCCACTTTGGCCTCCCAAAGTGCTGGGATTACAGGCGCAAGCCACCACACCCAGCTTCATCACTATTATTATTTTCAGTTTATTATTGTTGCTGAAAATATTTTTGTTGTATAGAATGGCGGGTGTGCCGGGCGTGGTGGCTCACACCTGTAATCCCAGCACTTTGGGAGGCCAAGGTGGGCAGATCATGAGGTCAGGAGTTTGAGACCAGCCTGGCCAACATAGTGAAAACCTGTCTCTACTAAAAATACAAAAAAGTTAGCCAGGTGTAATGGTGGGCGCCTGTAATCCCAGCTGCTTGGGGGGCTGAGGCAAGGAGAATCACTTGAACCCGGGAGATGGAGGTTGCAGTGAGCCGAGATTGCGCCACTACACTCCAGCCCGGGCGACAGTGCAAGACTCCGTCCTGAAAAAAAAAAGTAAGAATGGTGGGTGTTAAGAGTGATCTACTCCAGGTGTCAATTGTATTTAGCATACTGCTCACTTAAATAGGAGCCTTAGACAATTTACTGATGTCAGTAGTTTCTTCTTTCTGCCATAGTTTAGCTATGATAAAAATGCATAACTAAGAAGACTTGTGGAAATGCTGATCTCTTCAATTTGCCATCAGCTCAGAGAAAGCCAAAGTTAAAAATGCCCAGAAATTTGAAGGCAATGCTTATTTATGTGGGACGTAAGCACTCTTCATTTTGGGATGGAAAAAAAAATGAATTTGAACTGCCATAGGGAATGTTTACATCTTATTTTTGAGGTTCCATTTCATCTGTTTGATTCATTTTGTTACTGCTTTTTCTTTTTCCCCTCCTTTCTCACATCTCATTCATGTAGATTTCTGTCCTGGGCACATTAGAAGAAAGTTAGGAGGGGTCTAAATCTATAGAATTGCCAAAATCAGATTCCTTTGAGTAGTTTAGTGTTGAAATGATCTGCCTCCTTCCAAAAAGCAGCAGCAGTGGGATTCCTTTGAATACGTTCGTCTTGTATTTGAGCAGGTGGAGAATCAGTTGGCAAGGTAGTTCATTGTCAAGATGTAAAAATGTGTCACCACAGAGAAATATTTAGTCTGACCCAAGCTTTCCTTTTTTATCAGCTCTTAGGATAGGTAACAGGGTAAGGTAACCCTCAATCCGCACTGTGTGGGTGAGTAATAAATAAGCAGGTAACTCAGTTGCAGGAACCCACAACTTTCTCTTCAGCATATTGCACATCACCAACAAAGAAAGCAAAAGGCTTTATTTGTTTTGTTTCCATTCAGTTTTAAGTGCACTTCCATTTTTTTTCCTTTTTAATAAAGTTGAATTCCATACAAGCTAAACTATGAAATTTCTTAAGGATTAGGGATTGGGCACTGACTGGATAACTATAGATTCAATCTTTATTTATTTATTTATTTTTAATTTTTTTTTTTTTTTTTTTTTTTTTTTTTTTAGCGACAGAATCTTGCTCTGTCACCCAGGCTGGAGTTCAGTAGCATGATCAGGGCACACAGCAGCCTCAAACTCCTTGGCTCAAGCAATCCTTCCATCTCAGCCTCCTGAGTAGCTGGGAATACAGGTGAACACCATCACGCTTGGGTAATTTACTTTTTATTTTTTTGTAGAGATGCGGTCTCACTGTGTTACCCAGGCTGGTCTCGAACTCCTGGGCTCAAGTGACCCTCCTGTCTCCCAAAGTGCTGAGATTACAGGCGTGAGCCACCATTCCTTGCCTGAATTCAATCTTACATTGTAACACACATGTAAATCCTTCTTGTTTCAGGTTAACATATAGCATTACTCAAATTCATGACTAAAAACTGTTAAGGTGAATTCTACTGTCCCTCATAATTTGAAATTCCTAATGTGAATTTTATTTTAACACCTTAAAGTTTAATACTGAAGGCAGAGCTATGGTGCTAATAATAATTATAAAAGTTTAAATGGCTTTTGGGAGCTTAAGTAAAAAGAGATAATTAATTTTTGAAATATATTAGAACAAGGAACAGGGTGTCAGCATTCATGAGTTCCTTAGCTAGAGCCAATAACTATTTCAGTTTGTCTTGGTAAAAATTACTAAATATTTGTATCTGTTCCTCCTCTGGAAAATGAGGGCAAAGAAGTAAAAACATCTTTCTTTGATTTTTTTGTAGACAATTGACCCATACAAAATTATTTAAAAACAGACAATTGTGGGCAAATTCTTATATATATATAAAATTCCCTCATGACTTCTTATAATATTTTACAAATGAATAACCATATTATTAAAAATTTAAATGACAAAATTGGTGTCATGATAGAGTACACATAATATCTCACCTAATACAATATTGTATCCAGTTTATACATATTAGGAGATCATGAGAATACTTAACATATATATTTAAAAATAATTAATTGTTAAGATAAAAGATGACATGCACTAAGGTTGTATAATCCCTGTCTTCCTCTGTAAAGGTGCATATACCTAACCTTGGTTTAAATTATGCTAGAATGATAACAGATCTAGATATTCATTTTTATTTTACAAAGTATTTCCTAAAAAATGATAAATAGCTCCAAAAGCATATACATTTTAAAACTGTAATTCAGTCTTATTCAATTGTCCCATTACTGCTATATGTTAATTTATTTGAATTAAATTTACTTAATATCAAAATGTTAAGAAAATTTAAGAAATGATGAGTCTTTGCAAACTTGTAAAAATGAGATGGCAATTGATATATCTCAGTTATTTTTAAAGGTAATGAACACAAACATGTACTCTTGGTAGACATGTAGGATTGTGTAACAGGAAACAGTAATAATGTTTCAATCATATTAATGTTTATAAAAAAACTTCCAAAATCTGAAAAGAATAGCAAGGTCTGCTTATGTTTGCCAATATAAAGAATGAAGCTCAAAGGCTATGGCTAAACAAAATTATTACTATGTATTTCAAAAAAAACTTTGAATTTGCTAAATGTGCTTCCAAGTGTAGTCTTGAATTAGACTTTAAATAAAGAAGCAACTTTTCTGTTATAGGTGCAAGTAAACAATTGACAGGTAGCCCATTTTAGGGGGTTAGGGAGGAAAAGAGATGGCAGAGAAAATAAAAAGGGAGACATCAATGCTGTCTACTTTGACGGATTGAGTCAGTACAGCTTGCTGACACAGAGTGAGCTGAAGTTTGCTGGTCTTCTATATGGATAGGTTTTACTCGATACAGAGGATTAATAGGTGGATGATAGAAAATTCATAGGAAACATTGATTGGCTGGCCCTAATACTGAATCACAGGGTTTCCTGACCATCTTTATGACTAACAATTCTGCATAGCCTCTTTCACTTTTAAATTGCTCGTTTAGAAATTTGAGATTGAGTTAATGCTACTTCCTACTGAATTTCCAGGAAGTTAGGAAAAGAATTTATGGGTAGAAAGAAAAAGTGTGTAAATTCTATGTAGACATAAGTGGTAACTGTTCATACTTAATTTTATCCCCATTACATCCCCCAACTTAGTGTCACACAGACATTTCATAATTTTTTAAAACCAAACAATGTTGATTGATTAGTTGGAAAGTAAGGGAGTGTGGAAATTATGAACTATTCTTAAACCTAATAAATAATATATATTATATATATATATTATATATATATATATATATAAAATATATACTTGTAAACCAAAACTACTTACTCACCTAACAAACATTGCTGATTACCTGTTATACAAGGTGGTGTTCCTAGCAGTATGGTAGATATGCAATGAGAACTATGGCTTGTGCCCTTGAGGAGATTTTAGCCTAGTTGATGAGATAAACCCTGTATATGAGTGCTTAAAACAGAAAACATTGTGAAATATGGAGCACAGTTGTGAGACTAAGTACTTAAAGTATTCAGAGAAGTGAGTGATTTCTTCTGGCAGAAAATATCACCAGAAATTCAAGAAAGAAGAGGCATGTGAGTGGGTGTTAAAGGATATTTAGCCTAATATATGCAAAAATGACAAGGATTTTCATGAAATAGCCAAATAAAACAAACATAATGAAAACACATTATGACCAAGTTACGCTGATTACATCTAATAGGTTTTCACAAAGAAAGACTAACTAACATAAAACAGGTTTTGTTTTTATCCCTCTAAAATGAGTGTTGAAATGAGCTAGTCTCCTTTTATATCTTAATTATCAGAATACCTCCTAAACTTTGCAATATCAATGACATTTGGAAGCCATAATTCTGAAAACTGTATTCACCGAATGCATTTGTAACTGAAAGGCATAAAAGGTGATTGTTCATTTTATCTTATTAGAAGCTTCCCTGGCCTCCATAGCAGAGCTCATCTGGCGCCCACTTCATGCTTGAGCCATGCAGATTGGAGTTGACTCTCAATTATACCAAGTCTTTCTCCAAAGATGACAGTCCAAATACAGTAGAGATAAAATACATCAAGGTTTAAAATAGGCCCGTTCAGCCCCAGTGCTGCTTCATCATGAAATGATATAATTCACTGATGCCTCTGCCTAGCCTAACATATGTTCTATTCACAGCCCGCGTCACTCTTCATTTGTAATTATTTCCCTTTTTTTTCTTACCCCATCTTGTAATACTTTGCTTGGTTGAAGACAAATACTGAGAGGCGAAGAGTATTATATATGATGACCTGTTCCAGGGTGTTAAACCCCTGTCAAGGTTTGATTTTAACACGGGGTATTGATGACAGTACATCAATTCAAGCATCATGTCCCGAATTAGAGTATATTAATTATCACTTGAGTGCAATATGCATGAAAATGCTGTTTCATTGACTAAAAGGATCTGACTGAATAAAAATCCATTTCTCATCTGGTTGCTTATGGATAAAGACTTTTTTTCTCTTTGCCTTGGATTGTTCTTTATTAAATATGATTTTTATATGATTGTATGAATAAATTGTCTTACCCAACAGCAGAACTAGATAGTTTTATACAAAGAAAATGTAATGGGTTGTCTCCTCTTGGCACATCTCTAACAATGTATTTACAGTTAATAGTTTAGGCAGATTATTTATAACAATACTGCCAAAAAACAAAGTTCTTATTTTTAGCTTTCATGAGAAAATGATATTTTCAAATTGTTGCCTTCTTCATTTAAAGGAAATGAAAGTTATAAGTTACAATTATTTTCATATGATAGAGGAGTAACAAGCTATGTCAGGTAACACATACACTTAAAAGTAAAACTAATATTATTCTTACTTTTAAAAAGAAGATGTTCATAAGAAGCACTTCAACACTAGACACAATGTTTACATTACTCATAAGTCCAACCAACACACAATTGTATATACACATATTTGCTATGGAGACAACTAGATAACAAAAAAGAAAAACAACTGAGGCCTAGCTTTTTTACCACACACAATTTTTACAATGCTACCTAGTCTTAATAGAAATATAATTTTCAGCTTAACATGGAAATTTTCTAAATCTTTTCAAGTTATAATGTCTTAAAACTTTTTCAACAATATCTCAAAACTAATATTTAATCCCAAATTTAAAATATAAAAGTAGGAATCCTAAAACCAAATTTTACTTAAAAATTTGAAAAAGTATTAAAACATATATTACTATATTCAGTCAAGACAATTGGTCCATATATTAGGGATAATTTCAATGGCAATGAAAAAGAAACAAACCACCACTCTTTTAAAAAAATAAACAAATTGCTAGCTCTAATATCAGTGTTTATTAGTAAATATGATGCTGGAGTTTCCCGCAAAGCGGCCTTCTCAGTAAAAATTTCACAAAAGCTATTTTAAATTGTGGAGTGGGAAATTTGAAAACTTAGAAATATATATTTGTTTCTGTATAAAGAAGAATTGGAGTCCTGTAAAGTAGAAGGTTCAAATTCAAGTTGGCAAGTTAAAGGAGTCGTCACAACAAAAACAACTCATTCCCACAGTCCTTTCCACTAAATTTCACAATTCTAACATAATTAGTAAACGCATTAAGTGGATCCTAGGAGAACAGGGGAAAAGCTGTGGCAATCTCTCCCTGGTGAGGCTCCCCTGCACCACTATTCATCCTGTCCCCGATAAAATCGAACAGGAGTTCCCAAGGTGTGCCACACACTCAAGTCACCATGGTGAGGCCTGGCCACAGAGAGATTCATTTAAAAGGTTGTAGCTTAATACTAACATGATTTTACAAAGCAATTGATTTCTCGCCTCATTTTTTGAATGATAATCATTAAATACTGCATTCAATATTAGATTATGCCCAGAAGACAGGACCCAGAAGATGCACATCTGTTTGGCCCAGAAAACTTTCAATAAACCCCACTTTTGCTTTAAGTTATGAATTATTAAGTTTGCATAAAAATCTCTAGCATGGGCAGAAACCTAAATATATTTATGGGGCAAATACTTTGTGTGGTGGAAGGAATACTGGGCTAGAAACGATAAAAGTCATGAGACATTGCTGGCTCTGTTTCTTACTAGTCACATGGAACGAAGACAAGTCGTTTCTCTGAAATAGAAAAAATAATGCCTGCCTCCCTGCAGCATAAGTGTATGGCAGGGATTGTTGTAAGTGAAGGTGTCCTGACAATGATAAGACATTACATAATTGCAGGGCAGTGCTGCTCCTGCTTTTAGCCTGGCAAGAGAGGGAATAATACGGCAGGTGAGGGGGAGTGACCCATATCAACCAGAGAAGAGGTAACACTGGAAGATGCCGATCTGGTTGACAAATGTTTCTAATAAAAATGTTCACAGATCAGAAGACTCGCTGAATCTCATTTAACTGTGTTGTTATTATTTCCCCTTTCACCACAGTTTCACAGCCTCTATCTCTATTTTTTCCATTTTTGTCCTTTCTTTGCTTTCTGGTTGGTCACAACAGAGGCCAAAGTGAGCCATTAAAGGACCTCTGACAACAGTAAACACAGACACATACAATTGGCCTCAGAGGAAATAAATTTTTTATTTTAAAAAATAAGTATATTTGAATACTAAATTAACCAGTTTACAAATAAAAACATTTCAGAACTGAAAATACCCCAGCCATCATTTGCTATGACATTCCAAGTTCATAATTCTAGTTACCACAAGACAAAATATGGTTCATAAACTCCTAGAAGCAATACAAATGAAACTACATTTGTTATTCTGCAATTGATAATGCAATTTCCTTTATTCAAAAAATCCAAACCCTCATGCACTAAGGAATAACTGACTAAATTACCTGTTAACACCTTATACCATAAACAAGTTCTTAAAACATACCTTTAAAAAAGGCTAAGTTTAAATAATATGCCCTGACTTTTTACTCCTCCAATACAAATTGCAATTTAGATTAATGGAAACACAAAATACCTTAATTATTGTTCTAAGATCAAAATATTCTTTGTGTTTAAGAACAGAAAAGTGGAATTTAAGTTTTCATACCACATTTTGTAGTTTGTCACCAAAATTTTGTCTCTACTAATTTATATTAATAAAATAATGACCAATCTTTCTTGATTCCTATACACAGGCCAAAAAGCTTAAAGTTTACTTGCAAACAGAAATCTCTTTCACACACATATGCACACACAAACACCCTACCTATTCTTTAGTGCCTGCTAGTGAAAATGGTCTATCATATGACTATGATACCATCAGCACACAGTGTTTCACAGCCATCACAATGTAGGATTGACATATGACATTTATAAAATGTCAGAACCCCTCCACCAATTTTTACAGCCTATTCCCCAGTAGGGTTTCAGGATGTAAAATGAGCTAAAGGCAACTATGTGCTCATTAGCTGTGCCACTTCTGATACATTACGTCAATTGACAATGAAACACTGTGATATCAAAGTGCAGGTGTAAAAAATAATAAGGCGACTGCTTGTGTAACAAAATCTCTCTAACTGAGAATATGTAATAAATATGCAAGGAGGCAGTTTTTATTCACTGAAAATGTGGCATGGTACATCAAACATAAAACCCAAGAAAGGGTTTTGACATGCCAAACTCAATTAAAATTTCTTTTCATGACTATCATCAGAGACTCAGTAACTTATTTGTGAATGTAAAAGGTGATTATGCAAGTTCCAAATAGAAGGATCTGAAGATATCAGGAGACTCAGATGGTGTCAGAAACAGAGCTAGCATCTAACTCACAATTACTTTTAATGTTAATAAGTGATAGTGAACTTGTCACAATGAAAATTATAGTACGCTTAAAACCTGTTTAGCTACCTCCTACCTATTGAAAGAATATGTACATTATTATCTCTCCATGAACCATCCCCTACCTCTCCAATGGCCCAAGATCTTAATGCTTTAAAAATTCCTAAAGTTTGGTGAAAACAAAATAATGAATAAAACAAAATAGCGATATATATAAAATAACTATATATAAAATAGCTATATGGCCACCTGACTGGTTTTTACATATGTTGACTCATATTTAGAGAAAAAAAGGGGGAATGTGAAATCTAATTTCAGAGTTTATTTTCTAGAAAATTAATTATAACACTAATTCCCAAAATCAATAATATTTTGCATTATATTACTTTATAGAGCTGTCCAGACCAATAAGTACACCGTTATAAGTATAAAATCCTAAACTTGATATGTTGGAAGATGATACATTGGAAAAGATATGCCCTCATCATTTAAAAATTGACAAAATGATTTAGTGTAATGAACTCCCTGAGAAAAATCCAGCACCATATTAAAAAGTTATGTAAGTTCCATTCATACTTTTTTCACACAGGAGAAATGTCACATTAGAACTTTTGATGAATATGAAATACTTTACTTTACAGGATGCTAGGAATCCTGACCAGATAGGTAGGATGACAATTGAATTCTATCACTGTACTGACTAAGCCCTCAGTTAAACTTGGTAAAGTTACTTAGATAAACTATTTTCATCCCAATAATATTTAAGGGGTTATTTTGAGAAAATATAGAGATATTAGAGGGAAATTATCAAAGATATCATTAACAATACTGATTGATAACAATACCGAGCAATACTGATATCAATCCTCAAGTGTGGATGTTGTAGCCCTCATTTCTTTCCATAATTGTCCATGTGATTAATTGCCTTAATAACAAGTGAAGAGAGAAAAATAGAAAGAACACATGATAGTCATCATTTTCAAATCATTCAAATCAGCTATAGAGCTGATTACAAATAGAGATACCCGAACGTCATTCCCAGGCATTCTGGAATAGGTACATGATGCGTAGGGCTTAGGTTTATGTATCTATACCCACCTCTACAGGCAATTCTGACAAACACCAACACTTGCTACTCATTCCCTCAAGATTCTGATAAATAATGTAATACGATATCTTGTTACCCATATCTTCTCAGGTGGATTTTTTACAAAATTCTAGATGCTCTACATTCCCTTATTTACCACTGATAGTCTTTAGATCAACTCTTCCTTTTTCATAAAATAAAAGATAGGTGTGGGAGGTTGTGGATTTTGAAAGGAAGAGAATTATAAAAAAAAAATTCATTTAAAGTACCATATTTTTCTAACTACATTGTTTCTTCCCTTGTGCCTGACAGGCTGCAACTATCTACTTTTCCGCTCACTTTAGTTTTGGCTGCCTATAATAGTACCTATGCCCCTGTCACCCTCTGATGTTTCTTCAATTGTTATGGTTTTATAATTCAAATTTCAAAAAAGTTGTTCACCCTGTCACTGTGCTCAAAGCCGAAGACATCAAGGGAATAGTCCTTTCTGTGGAATATAAGGCCCACTGTGACCTGGTTCCAATCTATCTTTCTAGCCTTGATTTCTTCTATTTCAACCAAATGATTTGTTCATGGTCTCAAAAATGCGATATGCTTTTTTTCATCTTTGGCTCTTTGCTCGCATCATTTGCTCTACACTAACAACTATCCCTGTAAAAATTCACCCATCTAGATGAAGTTTCTTCCTTCAAATTGCAGGTCAAATTCTACTTCTTCCCAGATAAGATCATAACTGCTCCACCTCGAAAACAGAGATTGCCTTCCTCTGGATCCCCACAGAATCCTCTGTCATCTGGTACTTATTCCACCATATATTATATTTTCATTATCTTAAAATTTGTTCTCTTCCAAAGATGGTAATATTGAGGGAAGGAGCATTCCTCCTATCATTTTTAGTTCCTATAGTGCTTTTTGGAAACACACTCTCAGGACTCTGAGGAAATATTTATTGGTTGGTATTATAGTGTCACGTCTTTAATAAGCTACTAAGAATAAAATTACCACTGGTAGACCAAAAGATCTACAGGATCAAAGAACACGAGTCTTTTTCACTGCAGATAAGCAAGAGTTTAATCATTTGGAATAGCGTGATTGAGGATTTTAAAGAGTTTTTCAATACTAAATCTTTCAGCATCACTGCAACACAGACATATTCAGGTGTTAGTCCTGGGAAAATGAAATGAAATTCTACAAACATTTATCAAGTGTCTCTGCTAAGAGCAAAATACTCTGACCTCTGGTACTGTGGGGGCAGTCACTCCATGACCTCTCAAAACCCAACACCATGCATTATATCCATCTCACTTGGAAATTATTTTCTAATCTACAACAAATTTAAATTCGAATTTAAGCACTTACAGGAGAGAGAATGATTAGACGCAGTTTCATCTCTCAAGGAGCTCTGAATCCAGTATTGGTTTTAAAGATCAAGCAGCCACTCAGTTACTGGGCTTAAAGGAAAAATAGTAAAATCCCAGAAGGAAATGGAATTTATCATGATCATATTCAAAGCACAATGGTACATGTATTTATGCAGAGAAATGTAAACATAAATTCAAGGGACTCTATAAGATTTTCAACAAATGAAGCTCAAAGTTCCCTGCTGAAAACAAAGATTACTCATGTTTTAAAATGAGATTGTTGATGATTCATTCAGTCAATAAATAGAGTGAGTATCTGCATTCATTCATTCATTCATTCATTCATTAAAGAAATATATGAGTACTGGCACTGTGCAGTGTCTCCTTCCATTTGGCCTTAGATCTAATCAGGTGCTCAATCTTAAGAGGTCTTTCAGTCATTGCCCCTTTTGGTGGGATGGGATTGAAGAAAAAGTCCTTTCCATTCAGGCCCTTTTCCTCCCTCCAGAGGGAGGACTCTTTGTCGTAGATCATTCCATTGAAATTGGATTTAAAGGTAACATACACCAACCACTTACCAAATTTCCAATTGGAAGCTTGAAACTGGCTACTTTCATTCTCAGCCACAATTCAGTGTGCTCTATTCACTTTTCTTTAGGCATATTCAATTCTCTCTCAATCACTGTCCTGTAGGCTCCTTTATGTATAAACAATGATACTTTGTGTTGTACTAGTGAAATAGCATAGTGCTCTGTAGCAAGTTATTCAATAAATGTGAGTTAAGTTGGTGAAACATTTAATGGAAAACATGGTGCTAAGTATGTTTGTTGTGGTGATGATAGTGTGGGATATAAGGATGCATAAGACATAGTTTTGCCCCTAAAGAATTTTCATTTTAGCCGAGGAGATAAAACACTTTCTCAAATAACTGTAATATAAAGTATGAAGTGATAAGCCACAAAGAAGTGGTACAGAGGAGGTGCTGTGAGAGTTCAGAGGAGGGAGAGATTACTTCCAGCTGTTCAGTGTCCAATGTTCTGCTCAGGACAGTGAGGATTACAGGAGAGACAGAACTTGCTGCAACTGGGTATACAAACTCACTGATGAAAAAGCCAAGCACACAGTTTCTGGTTAAAACCCCAAAGATGCATATGTTAAATCCAAAATGAGTGGCACACTCAGTGCTATGCTGTTCAGGAAAGACAAATTCATGAGTGCAAGAGTGTTTGGGAAAGCCTCTATGGAGGCACTCAGCATTGAGCCTTCAATAACAATCACTCTATTAAAAAGGGGGGTTTCAGGCATAGAATACGACAGTGGCAACATCTCAGAAAGGAAAGTGAGAAAAGAAGATGCTATGCAGTTGCCCCTCTTTGTAAAAATCAGCCATCTGGATCTTGCTGTATGGTTCATCGGTTCCCTCCAATGAGTCCTAAACAGAGAGGGACAAGGAGAGTGCATGAAACCTCACACAGTATAAATAACAGAGAGGGGTTGAGGTGCTCTGTTTGTGGACAGATATCCGTGGATGCCTTTAGGATTCTGTTTAGCTAGGGAATCTGGTGGTTTCCCTCTGTTCCCTTGATCTTGCTATCTCATATAAATCTGTTAAAAGCATCTTCCCATATTTTAACTCACTTCTGACATCTAACCTTTGCACCAGATAATTGACATATTATGCTCAGCATTTATGAAATTGTAAGGATCTTTTTAAAGACTAAAAAGTGCTATAAAAATTGTGAGAAAAAAATTGGCCACATATACTAAGTTAACATGCATCAAGAAAAATTCATGGTATTCCTATTCCATCTTTTGGAAAATAGATAAAAGGTAGCTTTATCTCTATTTCTTGTTATTCTCATTTCCAGTTGGTGATGAGGTACACCTGAAACTTCACATTTTGCTCATTACAGCTCCCAGAGGATAATCCCTCACATTCTCAGAATGTTCTTCTCACTGAAATGGCATCAGGCACTTCTCCTCGATCTATCTTTGGCTCCTATTTTGAATAGCTTCAAGATATAGACTAAATGCTTTTTTCTTCTATTTCATGTTTTGTCATTGAGATATTTACAAAACCAGAGTTCTTATTAATTAGTTTAATAATTTTATGTTCATATATGACTTATTTATAAGTATATTTTTTAAAATAATAATTTTTGTTCTTAGTAAAATCATGTCATATTTTATTTTGAATGAATATTAACACATAAAAGTAATGTGGTGGGAAAACAATAGAACATAATCAACTATTAAGCATACCACAATAAATAATGTGAACATAAAAGGACTACAGAAGTAATTTTATCTACAACAAGTTGTAAGTATCAACTAGGGTAAAGCTATCTGCAGGAATGATGTAGTAAAAATATATCTGACAAATTATTGAATAAGCAGTGCATATGAACTCTACTCTAGAATTCTGTTATAACAATTTGAAAGGATTTTCAAAAACCATTATGTATAATATATAATGAAAGTGAAAGCTCCTAAGTTTGTTTTGAAAAGCTTCTTGTCATTTGCTTATTTCATCAGAAAAATCAGACAGCCATAAGATTTTCATAATGGGTTCCTTAATTGCACTTAATACGACTAACTATACACAGAAGGCATATAACATCCATGTATTTATACCAAAAGTATCATGAAAACTGTAGTGTGCATTAAAATCATGCAGGGTCTACTTTTGTTTTGTAAAATTGTAGAAAAATTGTAAATAGCAAGGGTGACCTCCAGTGTGCAATAGGTTTATGCCATTGCATTTTTTTTCAGTAACAGAAACTTCATTGGCCTATTCCAATTCTCTAAGAGTATTAAAGATAAGGAGAAAGGGAATTTTCTAGGTTGAAATGGGTTTGTCAGTTCAAAGCAATTGCTTTGTTTTGTTTTTGGATTTTTGTTTTTTGGGGTTTTTTTTTGTTGTTGTTGTTGTTCTTTTTGAAGCTTATGGTATTGCTTGGAACCTTAAAACATAAAAGAGCAGGGGGAAGAATCTGTGACTAATAAAAGTTAGAAAACTGTATTTCTTCTATATGGTCTTGTTCAAACCTACATTCATTAAAGCTTTGAAGAATAAGCTGAATTTATATCTTTAAAATGAAAATTCAAAAAGGACATTCTTTAAATGTCTCATACTGCCACGCAAATAGCAAAACTACCTGACATAATTTCTATACAAAAATACTGACACTTACACCAAAGAACAAACTAACACCACCAAAAAATCAAACTTAAAAAGCTTTTTAGAAAGTCTCTAAGATCAAAGCTTTTCACTGTAGATAAAATTTCTTTTTATGAAAAGCTAATGGCTTGCCACAATGTATAATATAATTTCTATTTGTCTCTAATCTCAACACAATAAAACTATTCACACGAAAAGAAAAAGCATGATGCTCTCCTTACGAGCCAATCCAACATCACTCACTTCATCTTTCACTCTGCAGATAATACAAATCATCTAAAACTACCAGGGAATTTTTATTTGCAGATTTTGTTTTTATTTCTTTACTTGGTAAATAACCTAAACTTTGGGGGAAATGAAGTTTCTTTTCAAAAGATTTTGCTAGTAAAACCTCAAGTTCTGCCTTAGCTAGCAAGACCACACAAAAGATCTAATTATATGGGTGCCCACCAGAGCTACAGAGCTCCTGCCTGTCAGAGTCAGTGTCACTCTCTCCATTAGGCACATCTGCTTTCAAAGGTCTATGCTGTGGACGTTAAAAATTCGCTCCAGGCTGACTCTTGGCATAAAAGGTATAAGGCTGAGTATGAATTGCTTTTTATGAATATTCATAACAATCAGTGTGGACTTCTCAACTTCTTACACAGGGAAAAGTATAAATAACTGCATGTGATATAGTTTGTTTATCCAGTTTATAATATACATGGTGTGTGTGTGTGTGTGTGCATAAAATGTTTGTTACTAATAGCATATAATTAATGAACTAATTTAAAATTCACATTGGTGATAATATGTTCTAATTTTAATAAATTATAGCTTATGAAATTCCCAAGTATGAGATAATCTTAGAAACGAGTATTATTCCTTTGGACTTGTTATGATCTCTCATGTCAAGAGTCTGTGCGCTACCTGCTAAGAAATGCCTGAGCAGGCCCTGAAATGATGGACCCTAATGGCTCCAAAGGAGCCATTGTTGTCTATTGTGTCAATATTTTGCATTCTAAAGATGATCCACAGAAGACTTCTCAACCAGGCTTTTGCATATCAGACAGCAATGATGACTCAATCTATTATGTCAATAATATGATGTAAAAAAACTCATTCTCTTGAATTCACACAATTACAGTCATCAGCATGTTTTGTCAATGATCTGCCTAGAACATTCTTTGAGCACCCTCAGAAGATAGCATTTTTCAAATCTCACTATATCTTTTCATTCTAAAAATTTGTTTTTCAATGTTATTTTAAATGTGGCAAATTAATACCATAAAAAGGTTTAGAGCAAAAATTAAATTCACCGGGTCAAATTATTCTCACAAACTCCTCCTAAATCAAATTAGATTCTGAAGGGTCCCCCAAAACATTTTTGATAACTCTGTAAATAAAGAAAGTATTCTTTACTTTCTTTCCTGAAGGACACAAATCAAAATTATCAACACAGCTTGTAGATACCACAGGGGGCTCAACATCGAAAATACATAAGTATACATTACATTCTACATTTTCTAATCAAAGGAGGAAAAATTAAGGTCAGGTATCAGATTCTATGTCTATTTTCAAAGTTATATAATAAATATAAATTTTGGAACAAATGGCTTGTTAAAATGTATTAGGAGTCTACTTCGAGACATCAATCTTGGAATGTTCAGTATATCTTTAAATACTGGTAATTATTAAGTGGTACTTAAGAACACAGAGGGTATCTGTAAAGCAATATGTGAGCAAGAAAAGGTGTGATAATGTATTGAGTTAGAGTCCAATCAACTGCTTTCAGAGCTACATCTTAAGACTAGGGAGAAGAGAGTAACTTTTACGGCTTGATATGAATAAATTGACTTATCCTAGTTATTTGTTAAAAACCTGTACTGGCAAAATGCCAGCTATATTCATGCACAAAGTTGAAGATCAAGAATTTTTTTTTAGTGTCAAATGCCATACATTTAAAGAGGAATTCTAATAAAATGTCTCCTTTTGTAATTTTATACAAATGGATTAAGTATCATCAAGAGTGGATACAGTGTTCTTTTTGTGTATTGATTTTTAAGAAATACTTTCTCAGATGTGTCAGACATGCCTAGATTTTTGAATAAGGGAGGTTTCTTTTTTTTTTTTGTATCTTGGCTCTGTTCTTATAAAGCAATGTTTTGGCAAAGTCGGCAAGTTCCTTAAATGAAGATTTTTTCCCCCCTCCTGGGTATCAGAAGACCATTTTAATTCACTCACCAGCTAAACTCTCAAAGGTACTGGTGTATATGGTAACATAGGAGCCAATATCCTAGCTATCAGTTTTCATACAGCCTAGCTGGACCTTTACATTATAGCTGCCCCACATTTATTGTTCTTTCATTGCATCTGTCAGCATTTCCTGACAGCGCATTATGGAGCACATGGCTACAAAGTCAGTATCAATCAGTCCACGATCATGCAGATATAAGTAGCAGACTATTGATAATGGGCCTTAAATCAGATCATCATGGTTTAAGCATAAGATTCTTAAAAGGCAGCTATCTCAGGGGAACTTCTACTTGCCTGCACCTGTTATAAACCCTACAAGCCAGTTTCTACTACCTACCACCTTCAACTTCTCTGAAGAAAAAAGAAGGATCTATTAAACACACATACACATATGCTATAACACATTTCACCATGTACAATGAAGCATGAAAGCAAAGGTGGAAATTAATATAACTTTTTGCTCCGTTCCTTCAAAAAATGTGCAGAAGCAATATATATCTCCCCTAACACTAATGAACCCAGACTACCAAGCCCCACATACACTTCACATGGATAACGGCAGTTTTGTTGTGCTTTGAAAATGTCTTACTTCAAAAGCATTTCAACTTGATGTGGCCATTTAACAAGAAAAGTGAGAGAATGCATAGAGTTTAGAGGTATGCTACACCAAACTCAAGGCACCATGTTAAAAACAAAGGCATCTAATTTCCCCAGACATAAATAATAAAACAAAACAGGAGTTGCATGCAAATTTAGTAACATAAAATTTAAGGTGATAAACAGAATGGAAGCTGGCTTCTTGTTTAGTATTCCTCAGTTATCACCATAATTGCTGCATGTCTGTCATCACTAGCAAAAGAAAAAAGTGTCTTTCTCAGCTGCTCCCCTGCTTGTTTTGTTCGCTGTATTCTTGTAAAGTGGGAGAAAATAAGTGTCATTTAATGAATAGTGCTATTCTTTGTCTGACAGCTTCATATCTGTTAGGTGTAGGAGGCCTACTACTTTCTTTTTCTGATAATGTTTTTGACAGTGTGCTAAATTCCTCCCCCAAAAGGCCGGCATGTATATTCTGCTAAAAGGGGCTTCATCTCTCCTGAATGGGTGCCCTCTTTTAACCCCCTTCAGCTTCTGTTCTTACATTAATTGAGCTGATCAGATTGAGCATATGAATTTGTCTTTGATGTATTCGTATGTTTAGTTGACGTTGCTCTCTCTCTCATTGGCAGCGGACAGAGCTCTCAGACAAATAGGACTGTTGCCATGGTAACAGGCAATAGCTAGGGATCTCTTGAAAAATATTTTTATTTCAAAATTCAAACTGGAAAATTCTCACTGGATATGGTTCTCAGTTCTAAACGTGTCATATCTAATGATGAATGCAATTAGGAATCCCACCAGTGTTTTAAATAATAAATTAGCCTAATTTTCTAGGCCTGGCATGATGACATACAAATACTAAAAAGGCGTCTTCTTTTTTAAAATCCATGACAAAGGACTTATTAATGACTTTTGTTCTTAGGATTTCAAATTAAAACGGATGGTAGGCTAATGATAGTGCTTTCTATCTGCTGAAAATCAGAGGCCTAGAGGTAAACTTATTATTTTTTTTAAGAAACCACTTCAAGCTGCTGTAATATTTGGTTATTTCATTTTTTAAAAAGCAGGTGTAGAAATCCTTCTATAAATGTTGAATGCTATAGCGGTTGGTAAATCTCAGTGGATAAAAAATGCCCATAGCCATTTTTAATTACTGAGCATGAGAAAAAAGGATGGATGGTGAGCATAAGTTTTATAGTCCACTATCATCTTACAATAGTTTTCAAATTCTTAGTATGTTAGTCGAAATACAAGGAAAAAATGAAGATAAGTACTTCATTATGTGACATAAATTGTAGTTATTTTTAAAACTTAATTTATTCATGACTATACAATTCCAGTTATATTAATTATTATTTCCCCCAGTCATACCATGTGGGGCTTAGAGAACAATGAAAATTACTGTACAGTTTGGTAGCTTCAAGGATCTGCCATAATGTGTAATCACATTACAAAGAGGACTACTAGAAACAAACCAAGTTTTTCTATTCCTTAAACTTTGTTTTTAGCATTGTTCAGCTCTTTGTATCTGTTGTTCACGGTGTTATGTGTCAGAATGCAGAACTTAACTTTTTGATATTAACTGGCAAGGGTGCTACCTCCTTTAATTTTGAGTTAAGCCAGTCACAATAATAAAATCAAGCAAATCCATGTGTATTTTGGGTTTGTTTGAAGGAAATGGATCTTACTCAAATTTTAGAATGTCAGCATACAAAATAATGAACGAAGAGGTTAAATTAAATCCAAATGGTAATGAGTGTCTGTAGTACACGCCATCTCGTGTTATATATGGCTTTTACATTTATATATTTTTAAAAAATTTGTGTTTAAAGCAAAAAGATAGAAAAAAGTTAAACCTAAGACACTAGTAGTTATCAATTTCTATACTTTTACTATTACTTTAAATAAAAATTTTCTTACTATGGCCTAAATAAAATATGAGTATTAAAAGTTTTATTCTATATTATACTACTAAACCACCTGGAATATTACTTTTTTCCTCGAAAACTGAAGTATAATATTTTTTATAATACCAAAAAAAAAAAAACCTTATATGAAAAACTGCAGGGGACTAGCAAAGAACATCTTAGCTTCTATTGGTAAGTAAGCATTTCTCCCTTTAACTATATTTCCAATCTATTTCATCAAAAATCCACAGTGAAGACAGTAAATCCAAATCTGCTTCAGAGTTCACATTGATGGCTGTAGCCTCCTAAAGCTCTCTGGAAGAGGAGGACATACCTAGGAGGTCCAGGCATGAACCTCACCCCATCTGGCTGTCCTGAGAGTCATATATTAATACAAACAGTCCACTCTGAATCAGGAGAGTGTATCTTCCTCAGTCAGGCTTTAGTTGTTCATCTGAGTTGGGGCAGTATGCTTTTGCACCCTTTCAGAGTGATTAAATGCAATTTTTTAAAGTTTATTTTATTGTTTTTTTAATTACAAAGGTAATTCATACTTACGCACAAAAACCAAAAAATATTGAAAGTGTCCCTTCATCTCCAAAGCTAACCACCCCATATTAAAAGAACCACCAGCAATTGGTTATACATCCTTTCAGACCTCTAATCAAAACCATTTTTGAAAATACAGGATTTCATTTACCTTCCACCTTATGACTCTTGATGACAAGTGATATGAGAAAGAGGAAAAGGAAAGCAGGAGTGTCTTTCTGTTTCTTTTTCTATGCCTAAACTAGATAGTAAGATATGAGAAAGAACACTCAAGTTTCACTTCTCACTCATCAATAGTCACAACCCTCAAGTGGGAAGGGAGTGTGAATCCAGGTGGTTTCTTTCCCACCACTGTAAAAATCATCTAAGTGCCTAGAAGTCATAACCCTCAATATATTCCTGGTCTTCCAAGGTCTGAGCCATTTCCCTGATGGAAATAACTATCCATAAGTGATGTTACATACGACTCACCAGAGTACCATATTACCATGCTGAGTTGGAAAAAGAAAGCCCTGCCTTTCACTGTTTAAAATATTTTGAAAATACAAAGCATGAAGATGCCAGTTTCTTTTCTTGCTCAGCACTGCACAGATCTACTCCAAACACAGAGTGGCTCATTGACTTTGGCGCTGAAGGCTTAAATCAGCTCCATAAGTGTCCAGCAAGCCAAAATGAAAGCTAAACACACATTGTTACTGAAGCCTATGCTGCATTTCACAACTCCAGGGCTATAACTTAAAGACAATTTACCTCAGAAAATATAAGGCAGCACAGGGCAGTGGCAAGAGACTTAGATTTGGAATCAGAATGACAGGGTCAGACATTTCTCACTAGCACCCAGACCTTAAGTGACCTCCCTGAGCCATAACGTCTTAATCTATAAAACAGGGATCATAATATCAGCCCTCCTCCTACAGTTATTGTGCAGTGAAAATGAGATAAATACAAATGTGCTTTAAAATATATATAGATTGCATTTAAACCTTATATTGTCTATATTTTTTAAATGAAAATCAAACCTATTGATTTTATAAATTACATTTTCCATAAAAATCTTCAGATTTATATGAATCAAGTGTGGATAACTAATTTAATCTTACAATGCCTCATGTTAAAATCTGAAACATTAATTTTTAAAAACATTACTTTTTTATAAAAATGGTTTGCTTTTTATAAAATATTTAACTTAAAAAAACAAATGCCCAATTCTTATATACCATTTTTTCCTGCAGTGGAATATGCTTTTAAATTCATTAATTTAGAAAGTAAAAAGATTAGAGAGAGAATTAGTCAAAGGCAAAAATTAAAGTTCTATAATTCAAAAAGTTAAAATTAATAAAACAATTTAAAAGCAATATAGAATAGTTTATTTCAGTGTAAAATGTCTAGTTTGCACATTTCTGAAAATTTAAATATAGACTCATTAGTAGTTAGTCTATTATAGATTATATATAAGCATTTATAGGTATATGTATGCATATTATATGATAGATATAAAATTAGGCAAGATGGCTATAAATACACAAAACCATTCTTCAATTGTAGTGGATTATTTTCTGAAATTTTATTAGTAAACTGATTATAAGAAATTGAGATACATTTTCTCATACAAATAATATTAATACGATGAAGTAGGATAAGGCTGCTTTAGAAAAAAAGCCGTCTGACTCATAATTTACTGTAGAAATTAGTAGCCATATATGGAGAATAATTTCCTGTAGAAAATGCACATCTGTCCTTGCTAAAGCCAGACTGGTTCCACCAATTATTGGAGACTAGGAAAGGGGAGGTGGTACAATGGTCTGAGCTCTGAGAGCACAGAGAACAGATGCAAATTTATTTACTTTTACAGGAAAGAAACAGACTCAACAGATCAGGAAGAGTAAAGGCTAATACTAAATTTGCTATTTTCTGCTACATAGTAAAAGGTCAATAATTATTAGCCAACATAACGTTACATAGAAGAACTAAGCAGGCTGGGATCTTCAGGAAGTTGGAAGAAGTTGAGGAAGTAGGACAGGACCAGGAACGTTGGCATTGTGGCAGCAGCAACAGATAGGAAAAGAGGAGAGCCTGAAGAGGGATTTTTTTCTTCATAATACTACCTCTCCTTGTTCCCACAAAGCTTGTCCTGGGTCAGCCCTAAACTAACACCAGGGCAAAGTGAGAAGCACCATGAGAAACCAGTGAGTAAGGAAGATATATTTCTGTAGATGATAGCACCAGGCTTGATACTGATGAGAGATAAAGGGAAAGGAAATAAGTCCAAGTGTGGTGACTGACAAGGATAGGGATGTCTGAAGCCAGGGGCTGGCTGTAAACATTTGTGTTTGAAGTGACAAGTGACTCAAAGGAAACAAATAGTGTTCCTTGATCACTCCCTCTCTCCCTGAGAGCCTCACTTGGCTCTCAGAACACCATATTCTGCTAGTTTTTCTCCTACTCCAGTGACCATTCTCAGTCTCCTAACTGGATCCTCCTCCTTCCAACTTCTAAATGTTGGAGTGCCCTAGGCCCCCAGATCTCAATCCAAGATGATTTTAATCAGGTCCATCATGGCTTATAAATACCATCTGTATGCTGATTACAGCCCACTAATTCCAACCTCAATCTCTCCTGAGTCCCATATTACTGTTTCCATCTCGTACTCTTCCTAGATGTCTTAAAGCCCTATCAAACGTAGTATCTCCAAAAGAGAATTCTTGATTTTTCCCCAAAACTTGATTCTCTCCCAGGTCTCCTCATCTCAATAATCATATGCTCATTCATATAGTTGCTCAGGCCAATAGCCTGGGAGACATCCTTGATTTGTTTCTTTCATATCTCACAATCTATCAGCAATCTTTTGAGTTCTATTTTTCATACTGTTTAACTCAGGATCTTCAAAATAGATGCCAAAGTCCAATCACTTTTTACTATCTCCATCAACCTAATTCCAACTTTTCTATTTCCATTCTTTCTACCTTTAGAGTCTATGCTTCTTATAGCAGTCAGACAGTATTTTTAAAGTATAAGTCAGATTGCATTCCTTCAACTCCAACACCTTCCAAAGACTTGCTATCATACAAAATCAGCCTACCATTCAATCTAGTCTCTGGTTACCTCTCTGACTTCCTCTCCTTTCTCTCTCCCCCTACTCATTTAGCTCCAGTCCTAAGGGTCTTCTTGTTCTTCCTGGACTATGTGAAGCTTGTTTCTGTCTCTGAACAGAATAGCATATGCTGTTCTCTCTGCATGATGTGCTTGTCCCCAGAAATTTCCATGGCTTGATTCCTTGGATCACACAAATATTTTCTTACAGATGTCTTCCCTGGTTTTCCCACTTTCAAAAGCACCTACCCTATATCTGTATGCGCTTTACTTCATAGCTTTTATTACTACCTGACATTATGTTACTTTTTTATTGATACATAATATTTGTACATATTTATGGGGTACATGTGATATTTTGTTACATGCATAGAATATGTAATGATCAAGTTAGGATGTTTAGGGAATCCATTACCTCTTGTATTTGTCATTGCTATGTGTTAGGAACATTTCAAGTCCTCTCTTCTAGCTATTTTGAAACATATGATACATTGTTATTAACTATTGTCACCCTACTCTACCTTCGAACACTAGAACTTAAATACTCTAAGTGCATGTTTGTACCCATTGACCAACCTCTCTTCATCCACCCCCCTCACCACCACCCCACACCCCTGCACTTCCCGCACCCTTCCCAGCTTCTGGTATGTTATTCTACTCTACGCCTCCTTGACATCAACATTATGTTACATATTTATTCACTGGTTTATTGTCTGCTCTCCATAGAATGTAAACTTTATGAAGGTAAGGATTTTATCCGACTTGCTGTCTATCTACCCCTCTACAGCCTAAAATGGTTTTGATCCAAACTAGGTACTCAGTGTATGTATGTTAATTGCTCATTCAGACACTCCAAATCTTTCATGATTTACAATAGAAAAATATTGGTTACTCATATTGACACACATAAATCATGTTTTACAAAAGAAAAATGTTATGTTACATGGACTTTAATCATTCTTTCAGAATATACTTTGCACAATTTTTTTGGAATAATTTTCTCAACCAGCCTGATTCTTCAAAAGCAGTTAAGACTTTTAAAAGTAAGTACTTTCTAGAATTATGCTACAGGAGAGGGGAAAATGAAAAGGCTGACAAATTCTTTACTCTTATATTTTTAAAATGTGTTCTGAGATTTAAGAAGTAGTTATGTAACTTTTCCTAGTGAGATTTTGTTAAATATTTTACTATTTGACAGTTTGTGTCACAGTTTTTCATGCTGTATCTGCAGTTATGAATCAAACTATAAATGGCCTACTACTATGATCTAAAGTAAAAATTCCAAGGGCAAGGAGTTCATTTATTTTAATGGGTTAAATACCTCAAGGTCATTGGCTACCTTTTGCACAAATACTAAAGCCCTTTGAGAGCTACAAAATTGAGTATTTGATTTTATTTAGTTGTCATGTACTCAAAGTGAGTAGCTAACAACAAAATTATCTTTAAATATATAAATACCACTACTAAAATAACTGATATCTATAAAGTGATTACTTTGGGCCAGCTATTATTTGAAGTCCTTTATTTGATAAACCATCTAATCCTTGAAACAACCTTACAAAGTAGCTCCATTTTACATATAAGAAAAGTGAGGCACTGAAAGATAGGCTGTCCAAAATCACACAGCTAGAAGATGGTAGAGCTGAGATATGAGTCTAAGAAAAGCATGTAAACTTAACCACTATGAAATTATATCATTTGCAGCTTGTTCCATGATTCTGCTAGCAAAATGTACATTAGTTAGTAAAACACAGTTTTCATATGCAACAGATTATCAGTGATGGGAAGTTTTTCCTCATACTGTACATTGAGGGCAGCGAATCACCCTTTTGTTCTGAAAATGTTGGTCATGGTAAACAGTTTATTAACACATTGCACATCTTCTAGTTGTCTTCCATTCTTTAAAGGTACATTGGTTAAAATCATATTTAACAGAAAATACATTTTAATTAATGATACTGAAGGTATAGAATTCCTAGAAGAGCAAGACTTTTTCATAGAAAATTAAATAACAAATTATTGTGACATAAAATTTTATTTTAAATGTATTCCCTACTCTGAATTCCAAACAAAGGGCATCATACTTTATAAATATTATCTTAAATTGGTTTTTACACAATTTTAGTACATCAAAGGCCACACAAAAATTTCAAGAGGCATGTTAATAATGAATCATGTGTTTTTAAGGTCTTTAAAACTAAATGTTTGTTAGCATTTTATCTGATAGCCAACAACTTTTTGAGGTCATTCTCATTGTAAAGTAGAAACCAAAGAAATTAAAAAATTATTTGGACTTTAAAACTCTTTTTAGCACAGAATAATACAGATGTACTAAACCACATTAGGCATTGATTTCTTATCCACGTACTTTTTAGCAGCTTAAATTTCTGTGCCATGGATATGTTTGTCTTTTTAGGTTATTTACCTAAAAAGACAAATAAATAATAGCTTGCAATAGGGCAAAGGATCCCCAGACTAAATCAAGGTTACTCATACGTAATCTAACTGCCAAATAGGGCCAACATCCGTTAAACATATAAGCTAATACTTTTTAAAATCACTACAAGCATCCTATATGTTAGATTGTTCAACACTCTGCATTCTACAGGCACGCCTTGCACTCCAGCTGTAGCAATAAAATTACTGAAACTGTAATTCTCTTAATATTTAAATAATATATTAAAATTTAATTTTCAGCACCTGGAAGAATCTGTTTGTGTGCCAGCAAATGAGGTAGCTGGGCCTGGAGCTCCTATACATATGGGACTCAAAAACAACCTATCACAAATAATTACTAAGCTAGAGCAGCTGTAGTCACCACTGTAATAATTTAAAAATCAGGTCAAAGTTGCTAGAATTCTTTTCCATTTCCAAGATACCTTGCACATAAATTCTGTGATGCTTATCCTTTTCTATTTTCCATATTTTATAAATTATTCATTTTTATTGATAATCATAGATTGAGGTGGAAAGGATGGCAAGGGCATTCTGTGAACCTTTTTTTTTTTTTTAAGTTGGTGATGTTAAAAGAAATTAAGCTCCTGATTTCTCGGGTTTTTTAAATGGCTTATGTGAATGTGCCAATGCAAAAGCATATGTATTTATTACATCTGTTTATGGTAAGGATTACATACTCTGTGAATAAACAAAACTAAGGCCTATTTACTGCTCTATGGATATGGCTTTCCAACACACATTGTGTGTGTATAATATATGAGTCTAAATAGAGATACACTCACACACATCATTAACAAAATACTCTTTAATGTATCCTCTCTATGTATTTTTATTTTGTCAAATCATGATGCCATCTGGTTCATGTACAAAAGAAAAATACAAAAATTATAAGTTTTTCATTTATTAAATTTGAACAAATTACTGAGGGATGAGGCTAGTGAAGATTCAAAAACATTTTGTATATTTTCACATCTATGAAAATAAAACATTTTGAAAGGATGTCTTATACAGAGACAATTCCTAAGTTCACAACCCTATCTGGAACTGGTTACGTGTTATGTCTCTCCAATCTCTCAGCATTCCTTATCTACTTACTGAGAAACAAAAATTCAAGAGAGCAAGGGACATTTGGGATTTTTTTTTCATCACTTTAGTGAGATTTACATTGCTTTTCCCAAAAGCTCCAGACCAAAAAAAAAAAAAAATTAATTTGAAAAGTGTATTCAGTAAAAGAATGGCAATGGCAAGACACTCCGTTTAAACAGAAACTTTAATTGCTTTGAGTTAATTTTAGATTTCCAATCCGATTCTTGGATATGAAAAAACATCTAAATATCTGTTTTTAGAAAGTGTCTAATGGCATCCTACACCTGATATTTAGAAAGAAAATAAGATATTTTGTTGGAGGGAAAGATGGAGATTAGGGGATAGGGAAAAAATGTACCAAGAATTTATACCCTATTACCTTCAATCATTTTGATGCAAGTCATTCATACCACCACCATGCTAACAAGACATCCAATTTACTAAACAATGAATACTGAAAATACATTTAAAAGGTACAAATGACTGTCCAAAGAACGACACTGAAAAATATTAAGTAACAGCTCTACCTCAAGATAAGCCTCACCATTAAAGAGTTTTAATGAAGAGAGCCTTCAAAGGCTAAATCAGGAGGCATTGATTAGATTGCCTCCAACTTTGTGTTTTGACACCTTCGTCTTTCGTGGCATTATATTGTCTCTGTGCATCTTACAAAGGAAGCATTTTACTAGGCCCACACAAGAACAGGAGACAGCAATGCTTATAAAAGAGACTGTCAAGGGTGTGAGCCAAAATGGGTCTCATTTGGATTTCAAGTGAAGAAAACTCCTAATGCATTTCATTACAATGTATGCGAACCTCTGAAAAGAAGGATGGATTGGGATTCTCATCCCTATTAATTTATTGAAATGGATTCAGTTTTTTCTTGTATATCAAGAGAGACCATGTGTTTCAAGCAAGGTAACAATATTATAGTTCCAATAACCAAATATGCTATGATTCCGTATGCCCTTCTGTGAGATAAAGAGGATGCAATTTTCTTGATAATTGGGATTTGAGTTTAAAAAAATAAATCCTACAATAGCATGGCAACAAATAAATATTCTTTGTTACTATCAGTTTTAAAGATATGATCAAGCTGCTACACAACAGAGGAATTGATTCAATCTTTGTTACCAGAGCAGATTTTGTTACCATTTTAAATCCTGTTTTCCCCTTACTACGGTCATTCATATATTGACTTTTTATTTCATTGAGAAATTATGTGCATGATGTAATCAGGATAACACCAATGAAAGTCAAATTTTTTAAAAGATAATGAAAAGAAAATGAGACAAGGTCACAGCATTTTAAGCACTATATTGTAGTCCACCTATATACCTTTCTTCATAAGAATCTTCTAGTAAAAGGCACCTATTAGGTAATTCATCATTAAAAAAGGGTACCTATTAGGTAATTTCTGGTTTAAAAAGAAAGCACTTATATTTGGCCGATTCTCCAAATTCATTAAAATGATACCTGCCACTAAAAAAAAATCTGAACCCTAACTACAGAGAAATGCCATGATCTAATGCTCTTAGACATCCCAAATAATTTCATAAATCCACAGGATCACAAATATAAGACATATGCTCTCATTGCTCTTTAACACCATTAACATTTAGAGATGATTGATTATGTTATACCAAAACATTCAGTGAATTCAAAGCTGATCTATTTTTTATGTAAATCATACAACCTGCTAGTCAAATTAAAGGTTAAATATACATAAAGTCTTAGAATAAAATACAGATAATCTTTCACATAGAACATGGACCTATGGTATACTCAAATGTAATAGGACCATGGATTCATATGTTGCCTACTAATTAAATCCAGAAAAACAGCAGGAGTATGCCCTCCTTATGTTATTATACATTTAATTCCAAGTGGGAATAATATAGCTGCAGCTAAGTAGAATTTAAAATTATGGCTAGAAAACACAATTGAAAATAAATATACATTTGCAAACTTGAAAAGAACTCTCTATAAAGAAATTCATATTCATCATTTAAATTTTCCCATGGATGTGACTATAAAATAGGTGCAGAAATAATACACATAAATCAAATATTCAGCATGTGCACATACATGTTGATGTATGTATCAACACATACATTCTTTAAGCAATAGAAAATATATAAAAATTCTAACAGCAAATCTCAATTAACTTTAGTATATGATTACTTTTATAAGAAAGTTTATACAGTTCCCTGTAATACATAGAATAGAGGAATTTTTGATGAATTGTAATTAAATTAGAATGATACATGCTTCTTATTTTTATCTTGAGAGTTCTTGCATTCTCAAGCAGAGAATTACATACAAATATACAGCAGGTTACTTGTTGAATAATGTATTTCAAGTACTTAAAATTACGGAGGGAGTTGCTGAAGATCTACATGTGAATACATATTTTGGCCCTAATTTTCATTACTGCATTTCTTCAACTGAAGGTATTTTATAATATACTTACAAAGCAGTGAATATCAGAGCTTTTTTTCAGAACATAACAAAGGTAAATAATACTACCTTTATGATATAAACTTTATGACATTATGAATAAAACTGACAAGTATAAAATTTGATCCATAAAATAAGTGATATATTAATTCACCTTTTTAAAGATATTATGTGTTGCTCCGTTTTTTTGACAAGGCTTCCATTCATACTAGAGACATGTTGAAAAACACTATATTTTCTCTCAATAAGGAAAATCACTTTACCCACTATCATGCTTGTTCTGTCTCAATAAAAAATCAATCATCAAATGCTTGCTTCCAAGTTTTACTTATTAAACTGCCAATTTATGCATACAGTTTGGCTCAGCAGAAATTCACTCAGCAGCATTTCTTTCATTATTATAATTTTGTACATCTCATAAAATGCTTTAAACTTAGGAGGTAGGAGGAGTTACTAAAGTTTATAAGTGCTTCTACGAAGCATTTAATGTGATAGCTAAAGTATAGTGGTAAGATGTAGTTCCAAACCATCATTTTTAAAGAAAAAGAAAAACTATATCGTTTCTGTGGTTTTTCAAAGTAATAAAGGCCTGATTGATCTCACTGACTAAGGCAATTGAATCGGTTGTCTAAATGGTAGTAACGTCAATGTCAGATATGTGGTTATCTTTTCATCTTGGCCCATTCTTGAATGTAAAAATCAGATGTTTGAAGGACATTTCACTGACCTGTTATGGCCTCTGTAACTCTCAAACACAATACTGGTATTCCTTATATAAGTGCCACATTTTGGATAAAACCCGCTTCATCAATGATGCCTTTGCGACATCTGGCGGTCCTTAGGATATATAAAAATTACTTTTTGTTTTTCCAAATCTATCGGTACTTGAAATTCCAGTCCAAAAGGCTTTGATACCCCCTAGCGGGGGCACAAAAGCACTCTGGCCTGTAAACTAGGATGTGGACTACCATGAATCCATATGGTGCAAAAGGTCACAAATCTTGAGATGTGGTGACATTATGACAATAAGACACTTTCTAGACAGAAGCTGACCCATTTTGAATATAAAAAGAACCCTGATCACATGTTCCCACACATTTAAAACTATAGAGAAAAAAGAATTATGCTAAGTGGTCTATGCAGAAGCTGAACACTGGTGTTTGAGGGTACCTATAGTTCTCACACTTAAGGAATACTATATGGGGATTTACAGCAAGATTGCTTTAAATGATCTAAGAGCTCTGATTTTTTATTTTATAAGTTGATGTTCAGCAAATGTTAATAAGGGGTGAGAGGTGGCTGAATGGCAGGGTGCATGTTTCTATGTACTCTTCAGTTCCTTTTTAAATTATTAATCCAGCCATACTGAAGCTTGTTCTACATGCTTCCACCTTTATTTACATTTCCAGGAAAGCATAGAACATGAATACTACTTTATGAAGAAAAAAAAGAAACTGTCCTTTAGATTTTATTCTTATTCTATAGGCAATTCAGTATGAGGAAGGGTAAATAAAAACTCATTTCTATCTCTTCATCACCATCTGTACAGGTATATTTGTTATCCACAATGAGAAATCGTGACTTTGCTGATTTTTTTGTTCAGTCCAAGAAAATTACATGTGCTATACAGTTATGTCTCATTTATTCCAAGTCCCGGTAAAGTGGCACACTTGACAACAATAAAATCAAATTCAAATGTACTGTGTTGGTTCCCTGTTTTCAACCTTCTTTTCAAATATTTGCCTGAAAACCTATATCATTTTGGGTATAAACTAATACTTTCAAGAGGGTTTTTGGAGTAAAGAACTCATGTTTTTGGCCAGGCACGGTGGCTCATGTCTGTAATCCCAACACTTTGGGAGGCTGAGGTGGGCAGATCATGAGGTCAAGAGATCAAGACCATCCTGGACAACAAGGTGAAAACCCGTCTCTGCTAAGAATACAAAAATTAGCTGGGCATGGTGGCACGGGCCTGTAGTCCCAGCTACTCAGGAGGCTGAGGCAGGAGAATTGCTTGAACCCGGGAGGCAGGGGTTGCAGTGAGCCAAGACTGCACCACTGCACTCCAGCCTGGTGACAGAGCTAGACTCTGTCTCAAAAAAAAAAAAAAAAAAAACTCATGTTTTCTAAATCTTACTTTTATAATCAATATTTAATATGTATGTCATCTCTGATTTTTTTCAAGTCATCAATAGTTTATAGGCAGTCATTGTAATAGATAATAGTCACCTCTTCTGACACAGTAACAAAATTTGTCGTATTAAGCATATATTACTGCATTGCATTTAAAGTTATTTTTATGTTTCATAATTGAATCAATTTATTATCATATATAAAGAACATAAAAATTAATCTTGCAGAAATGGTTACTAATTTATGTGTAATTATAAAAATGTTATGTATGTTAGAAAGTTCTTAGGTGTCTTCCATTAGTTACATACTGCTCTTATGGTGGCAATAAATTCCTTTGATAGTATTTATAGGCTAAAATTGTAAATATAGATCTTTTAAAATGATTCCATTTTCTCACCTTTAACAATACAGGATCTTATAGAACAATAAAGTAAATAGAGATTGATATTGCATTCTCTTGTCATTGTTTAAAAGGAGGTTGATTAAATGAGAACATAACGTGATATAAACAAATCAGCATGTACTACTTTTAAAAAGAAATAACAGGAATAAAGTCATGTGATCAATTTTTACTATATTATTTACTAACATTTTGAACTACAATAGATTGATAATAAAATACCCATTATAATAAGATATATTGAGGAAAATAATGACATTTAGTCAAATACCATTCTCCTTTGCTCGAAATGCACTTTGTATAATAAACAATACAATGAGAGCTAGAAAAAAAAACTACAGATATACCTTTGCAATAATTACAAGACTTAAATCTTTTCAAATGTTAGAGGAATAATTTTGATGAAGAATAATAACAAATATAAGTCCTCCTATTTAAAATTAGTTATTAAACTAAAGTATGTTTCAAATATGACTACACATGTAGATATAAAGAAATAAAGTCACATTTCTAAAGTAAATTTTATTGTTTTGTTAGGTGTGTCTTTTAGAAACAGGTTTCTAGGTGGTTATGGGGAAATACTATGCAACTTCCTGAGACCGCACCAAGAATTGTCAAAATATATCCTATCCTCAACTCTAAACCCAAAGAAATGGAAATTTTGCCACATTACCTCAGTATTTATTAAAGTTATTTTGTTTTCTGAAGGTCATGTTGGGAGCAGCAAAAAGAGGAACAGACATAGAAGGATTTTTAAAATTGAGAAAATAAGATAGAAACAAACTAAAGATAAAAGATATAAGATATGGAAAGCGCTGAAAGCGATCCAACATAAGCATAATTGGTGTCCCTAAAGAAAAGAACTGAGCAAATGAAATGGGAAAAATATCCAAAGATATAATTTAAGAAAACTTTCCAGAAATAATGTGAGACTTGAATATACAGATTGAAAGGACATAGCATTTCCTTGGGAAAATTAACACAGAATGATAAAAGCAAAACATATGCTGGTGAGATAACTGATCTTCAAAGTAGAAATAATTCTTTGGCCTTTCTGGTAAAAATATCAAGTTGTATATGAATGTAGTATATTTTGAAATGTAGAGTTCTGGTTTGGGAGAAAATGGAGTAAGTCTACTGTAGTTGATTTCTCACATCGATAGAACTAAGAACACTAGACAAAATAAAAAACAAAACAAAATTACTTAAGGACTATGAAAAGTAAATAATATGCAAATTAGGAAGGGAAATCAAGACGTGAATAAAGACCCATCTGGTGGCAGTGAGTTCCTTAATTTTTTCCCTCCCCCTTTTTTTTTTTTTTTTTTTTGCCCTACAGTAGGTTGAATCAGAAACTCTATAGCAGGTATATTATCTTACATAAAATAAGCCAGCACACAAAGACAAATATCCTATGTTCTCACTTATATGTGGGAGCTAAAAAATTTGATCACACAGAGGTAAAGAGTAGAAAGGTAGATAACAGACACTGGGTGAGTTCTGGAGACAGAGTAAGATAAAGAGACCCTGTTTAAAGGGTACAAACATACAGTAAGATGGAATAAATTTAATGTTTGATAGCAAAGTAGGGTGACTATACTTAACAAAAATGTAGTGTATTTGGGTGATGGACACCCTCAGTATCCTGATTTGATCACTATGCATCTATATATGTAACAAAATTTCTCCTACCCAATAAAGCACAATGTGGTAGTACTAAAAGGTGAAATGGACATAGAATAAGGAAAGACACAAAACCAGCAAGGACATAGAAGAGGTGAAAAATATTAACCAACATGACCTAACTCATATTTATAGAACGGGTCTCCCAGTCATAGCAGAAAACATTCATTTCAAGTGCACATATAACATAGACCATATTCTGGGCCGTATAACAAAATGTAACATATTTAATTGAGTTGAAATCATACAAAATATGTAACCTGATCAAAACAGAATTGAAGTAGAAATCAATAACAAAGATATCTGGAAAATTGACACAATGTACTCAAATATTAAAAATGTAAATAGCCCGTGGCTCACAAAGGAAGTCTCAAGGGCAGTTAAAAATATTTTTAGTTAAATAAAAATGAAAAACAACATATCAAAATTTGTGAGATGCCATTAAAGCAGTGCAGGCAAATTTATAACATTAAATGCTTGAAGTTGAAAAGAGAAAAGGTCTCAAACCAATCATCTAAGATTATAATATAAGAAATTAGAAAAAAGCACAGCAAAATAAATAAATAATGAAAAGAATAGAAACCAATAAAACTAAAAACAAAAACAATAGAGAAAAATCAGTGGAATCAAAAGTCAGTTCTTTAAAAGCGTTGATTAAATTGATCAACCTTTTCGGACTTTCTTCCCTTCCCCCCAAAAGAGAGAGAGAAGACACAATTTACTACTATCAGAAATGAAATGAGGGGCCAAGCACTGTAGGTCACACCTGTAATCCCAGCACTTTGGGAGGCTGAGGCAGACAAATCACCTGAGCTCAGGAGTTCAAGAACACCCTGGCCAACATGGTGAAACCCCATCTCTACTAGAAATACAAAATTTAGCCAGACGTGATGGTGGGCTCCTGTAATCCTAGCTACTCAGGATGGTGAGGCAGGAGAATCGCTGGAACCTGGGAGGCAGAAGTTGCAGTCCAAGATCATGCCACTGCATTCCAGTCTGGGCAACAGAGTGAGACTCTGTCTCAAAAAAAAAAAAAAGAAAGAAAGAAAGAAAGAAAAAAGAAAGAGAGATAGAGAGAAGAAAGAAAGAAGAAGAGAAGAAAGGAAGGAAGGAAGGAAGAAGGAAAGAGAAAGAAAGAAAAGAAAGGAAAGAAACAAAACAAGGAAAAGGAGGGATATCACTATAGACTCTAGAAGCATTAAAGGGATAATAAAGGACTACTCCTTTTCATGAAGAACTCTGTGCACATCAATTTGACCATTAAGATGAAATGAACCAATTCCTTGAAACAACTCATTCAAGAAGTAATAGATAACAAGAATAGGTTTATAGCTCTTAGAGAAAATTAATTCATAGTTTAAAATCTTCCAGAAAGAAAACTTTAGTCCCAGATGGTTTCACTGGTAAATTATTCCAAGCATCTAAAGTAGAAATAATGCCATTTCTATGTAATCTCTTCCCGGAAATTAATGAAGAAACAATTTACTCTGCAAACCCTGCTTAGCCTGAGTATTAAAACCAGACGAAGACATTATAAGAAAGCTAAATGCAGGTGTCTTTCATGAACATCAACAGAAAAATCCTCAACAAAATATTAACAAATGAATCAAGTGGAGCTTATCCCAGGAATACAAGTATAGTTCAACTTTGAAAATCAATTAATATAACTCATTACATTAACAATGAAAAAAAGAAAAACTGCAAGATCCTATCAATTGATGCAGAAAAATAACTCGACAAAATTCAACATCAATTCATTAAAAACAATAAACACACACAGAAAATCAGAAACATGGCTGGGCATGGTGGCTCACACCTGTAATCCCAGCACTTTGGGAGGCTGAGGTGGGTGGACCTCAGGTGGGTGGATCACCTGAGGTCAGGAGTTCAAGACCAGCCTGGCCAACATGGTAAAACCCCAGCTCTACTAAAAATACAAAAATTACCCAGGCACAGGGTTGTGTGCCTGTAATCCCAGCTACTCAGGAGGCTGAGGCAAGAGAATCACTTGAACCTGGAGGCAGAGTTTGCAGTGAGCCAAGATCGTGCCACTGCACTCCAGCCTGGGCGACAGACCGAGACTCCATCTCAAAAAAAAAAAAAAAAAAAGAAAAGAAAATCAGAAATAGAAGGAATTTTCTTTCTTTTCTTTTCTTTTTTTTTTTTTTTAAATTATACTTTAAGTTCTGGGATGCATGTGCAAAACATGCAGGTTTGTTACATAGGTATACACGTGCCATGGTGGTTTGCTGCACCCATCAACACGTCATCTACATTAGGTATTTATCCTAATGCTATCCCTCCCCTTGCCACCACCCCTGATAGGCCCTGGTGTGTGACATTTCCCTCGCTGTGTCCATATGTTCTCATTGTTCAACTTCCACTTATGAGCGAGAACATGCAGTGTTTGGTTTTCTGTTCCTGTGTTAGTTTGCTGAGAATGATGGTTTCCACCTTTATCCATGTCCCTGCAAAGACATTAACTCATTCTTTTTTATGGCTGCATAGCATTCCATGGTGTATATGTGCCACATTTTCTTTACCCAGTCTATCATTGATGGGCATTTGGGTTGGTTCCAAGTCTTTGCTATTGTGAATAGTGCTGCAAGAAACATATGTGTGCATGTGTCTTTTTACATGATTAGAATGATTTATAATCCTTTGGGTATATACTCAGTAATGGGATTGCTGGGTCAAATGATATTTCTAGTTCTAGATCCTTGAGTAATCGCCACACTATCTTCCATATTGGTTGAACTAATTTACACTCCCACCAACAGTGTAAAAGCACTCCTGTTTCTCCACATCCTCTCCAGCATTTGTTGTTTCCTTTTCGATAATTGCCATTCTAACTGGCATGAGATGGTATCTCATTGTGGTTTTGATTTGCATTTCTCTAACGACCAGTGATGATGAGCTTTTTTTCATGTTTGTTGGCTGCATAAATGTCTTCTTTTGAAAAGCATCTGTTCATATCCTTCACCTACTTTTTGATGGGGTTGTTTCTTTTCATCTTGTTAATTTGTTTAAGATCCTTGTAGATTCTGGATATTAGCCCTTTGTCAGATGAATAGATTGGAAACATTTTCTCCCATTTTGTAGGTTGTCTGCTCTCCCTGATGACAGTTTCTTTTGCTGTGCAGAAACTCTTTAGTTTAATTAGATCCCATTTGTCAATTGTGGCTTTTGTTGCAATTGTTTTTGGTGTTTTAGTCATGAAGTCTTTGCCCATGCCTATGTCCTGAATGGTATTGCCTAGGTTTTCTTCTAGGGTTTTTATTGTTTTAGGTCTTATGTTTAAACCTTTAATCCATCTTGAGTTAATTTTTGTATAAGGTGTAAGGAAGGGGTTCAGTATTGGTTTTCTGCATATAGCTAGCCAGTTTTCCCAACATCTTTATTAAATAGGGAATCCTTTCCCCATTGCTTGTTTTTGTCAGGTTTGTCAAAGATCAGATGGTTGTAGATGTGTGGTGTTATTTTTGAGGCCTCCGTTCTGTTCCATTGGTCTATATATCTGTTTTGGTACCAGTACCATGCTGTCTTGGTTACTGTAGCCTTGTAGTATAGTTTGAAGTCAGGTAATGTGATGCCTCCAGCTTTGCTCTTTTTGCTTAGGATTGTCTTGGCTATACAGGATCTTTTTTGGTCTTTACACTGATAAGCAACTTCAGCAAAGTCTCAGGATACAAAATCAATGTGCAAAAATCGCAAGCATTCCTCTACACCAATAATAGACACACAGAGAGCCAAATCATGAGTGAACTTCCATTCACAATTGCTACAAAGAGAATAAAATACCTAGGAATACAACTTACAAGGGATTTGAAGGACTTCTTCAAGGAAAACTACAAACCACTGCTCAAGGAAATAAGAGAGGACACAAACAAATGGAGAAACATTCCATGCTCATGGATAGGAAGAATCAATATCGTGAAAATGGCCATACTGCCCAAAGTAATTTATACATTCAATGCTATTCCCATCAAGCTACCATTGACTTTCTTCACAGAATTAGAAGGAACTTTCTTAACCTGATAAAGTGCATCTACAAAAAAATTACGATTAACAATAATAGTTAATGGTGAAAGACCATAAACTATGCTTTTTAACATCAGGAATAAAAAAAGTTGTCTGCCTTCGCTACTCCTGTTCAACATGATACAGAAAGTCTCAGCCAGTGCAGTAAGGCAAGTAGAAGATATAAAAGACATAAATAGTGTAAAGGAAAAACTGAAACATCTATTTGTAGATGATATGATTGCCTATGCAAAACATATCACATAGTTCAACAGAAGAAGTCCAAAATAGTTATGCTAAACACTGGTTACCTTCCAATAAACAAATTTCCTATTGGTCCCAGAAGAAAAAAATGTAGAATAAAGATTTCACAACCGACTTTCAATTTTTTTAATTTTTTTATTTTTTTGAAACGAAGTCTCACTCTGTCACTCAGGCTGAATTGCAGTGGTGCAATCTCGGCTCACTGCAACCTCCGACTCCCACGTTCAAGTGATTCTCCTGCCTCAGCCTCCTGAGTAGCTAGGACTACAGGCATGGGCCACCATGCCCAGCTAATTTTTTGTATTTTTGGTAGAGACAGGGTTTCACCATGTTGGCCTGGTTGGTATTGAACTCCTGACCTCAAGCAAATCGCCCACCTCAGCCTCCCAAACTGCTGGGATTACAGGTGTGAGTCACCATGCCCAGCCACAAACTACTTTTTAAAGTCCAGCTTTATCATGGTAATGGAAAGTCACTCTCCATTTGGTGAGATCTTCAAAGTCAGAAGAGCAACATGCTTTAATTTTGGCATGTAATTCTGTTTAAAATACAGGATCCTATCTCACAGAAAACAGAAGGTATATCATGATACACCAAATTATGATGCTGTAACAACTTCAGAGTCTCAGGGACTTACACAGTTATTAAACTGAATAAAACCAGGATTTGTTCTGTTCATTTGTCAATTCTTGAATGAATTCTATACTTTCAACTATTGCAGATTTTTTTATGTGTTTAATATCTGGTTGTTCAATTACCCCCTCATTACTTATCTTCTAAAATAAAAACAGCTATTGTTATTTACTCCTCAATATGAATTTAGAATTAGTCATCAAGTTTCTCACTTTACTGTCCCCCAAAGTTCAGTAGAGGTTTGGAGAGAAATTGCAGTAAAACTAGAAATTAAGTTTGGAAAAATAACATCTTTATGATATTCAATTTTCCTACTTTGGAACATGCTATATGTCTTCATTTATTATCTTTTCTTTCAGTCTAATCTTACATTTTTCTTAATATAGATTATGTATATTTCTCATAGAGTGTACCAAGTGATCTTGGATTAGTGATGTTACTGTTATTTCTCATATTTTCAGTGTATTGCCACCATATAAAGAAAATATAAACTTTGTACAATTATTTTTAAACTGGCTTTATAACTGATCTCTCTTTAATTCTAACAGTTTCTCACATTAATTTTATATGTAAAAATATCATATTGAAAATAATTATCATAGTATATCATTTTCTCCCCAAATTATACTACTTATACATATTTCCTCTCTTACCACAACAGTTAAAACCTAAATAATAATATTAAATAATAATTGATTATATCAAGCATTTATCCTATTCCCATTTTAATAAGATTAGCTCTTACCATATTGATTATGATGAAAATGATTAGGTTGAGATTAAGTTAAAGGAATATCCACCTCAGTTTTAGATAACTAAGAATTTTTATCAGGAAGTATGTTAATATTATTGAGTCACTTACTAAAATTATCACATGGCTTTTTAATTTGACCCTGCCAGATTGCCATAATATTTTAAATAATCACTAACTTCTTAAGATAAAGCTGAGTTAATTACATTGCATTGTTCCATAATGTTCTGCTAAATTTGATTTGCTCATATATGGCTTAGTATATTCTCATTTATAATTGTCTACAGTTTCCTGGAGAATTATCTTCATTAGGATTTAGTGTCAAGGTTACACTGGTTTCATAAATCATTGTAGCCGGGCACAGTGGCTCACACCTGTAATCTGAGCACTTAGAGAGGCTGAGGCGGGTGGATCACCTGAGGTCAGGAGTTTGAGGCTAGCCTAGCCGACATGGTGAAACCCTGTCTCTACTAATAGCTATAGAAGTGAGCACCCAATGACAGTACAATACACATTCTTTTCTTTCTTTTTTTTTTTTATACTTTAAGTTCTGGGATACATGTGCAGAATGTGCAGTTTTGTTACATAGATATACACATGCCATGGTGGTTTGCTGCACCCATCAACCCGTCATCTACATTACATATTTCTGCTAATGCTATCCCTCCCCTAGCCCCCCACCCCCAAAACAGGCCCTAGTGTGTAATGTTCCCCTCCCTGTGTCTATGTGTTCTCATTGTTCAAATCTCACTTATGAGGGAGAACATGCAGTGTTTGGTTTTCTGTTCCTGTGTTAGTCTGCTGAGAATGATGGTTTCCAGCTTCATCCATGTCCCTGCAAAGGACAAGAACTCATCCCTTTTTTATGGCTGCATAGTATTCCATGGTGTATATGTGCCACATTTTCTTTATCCAGTCTATCATTGATGGACATTTGGGTTGGTTCCAAGTCTTTGCTGTTGTGAATAGTGCTGCAATAAACATATGTGTGCATGTGTCTTTATAGGAGAATGATTTATAATCCTTTGGGTATATACCCAATAATGAGATTGCTGGGCCAAATGGTATTTCTAGTTCTAGATTTTTGAGGACTCACCACACTGTCTTCCACAATGGTGGAACTAATTTACACTCCCACCAACAGAGAATACACATTCTTTTCAAGCAAAAATGGAACATTCTCCAATATGGATCATATGCTAGGCTATTAAATAAGTATCAATACATTTAAAAGAATTGAATACTAGTCAGCAATAACAAGAAACTACTCAAACTGATACGTGTACCTCAAAAACATTACCGCAGAGTACAAGTATAGAATAGATATCATATGATTCTTTATATATGAAATGTCCAGAGCAGATCCGTGTTCTTTAGGGCTGAGGGTGGGAACAAGGATTGACTGCAGATTTGTATAAAGAAACATTTTCGGGTGATGGAAACTATACATTTAGGAAAAAAATGAGATTGTATATTCACATAGCTAAGTTTTATGGTATATAAATTATACCACAGTACAGTTGTTTTAAGAATTCAGTGTGTTGGTATGGATCTTATCTCATGACTCTTGCTTGGAACTTGTGTGAATTTTGTAATTTGTCCATTCAGATCTTTCTTCGGCTATTTGGTTTTATTCAGATAAACGTGTATCATTCTTCCTTTGTTCTTCCCCTACCACTCATCAATCCTAGGTTAATTCTTCATTTACATATACTATCGTTTCTCTATTGTTTACATTTATTATTCTTTGACACTTTTTAAAGAGCTTATCAAGTTAGTTCTATAATTTGTAATTATTGATTAAATCTGGAGATGAGCACATTTACTCTTTACTATATGGATTATAATTTAGCATTGAATTATTATTAAAGTTGATGAGAACTTAATTGAAGAGGGTTGGTGTATCTGAGGAATAGTCTAGAGACCAGGGACATACACAGGCACCAAAGTGGGAAAGAGAATAGACCATTTCCAGAACTGAAAGAAGCCCATGACAGGCTGGGGCATAAGAAGTTACCTACAGTGGGTGAGGAATGAAATGAGACTGGAGCTACAGGCAGGGCAGCTCATGCAGGAGTTGTAGGCCAGATTTCGGTTGGGATTTCATTGTAAGTGCTTTTGAAGACTTTTAAAGCAAGAGAATAACATAATCAGATTTGTTCTTGCAGAGACTGGATAGGACCCGGGTAGATAGAAGAACAGAGGCCAGTTACAAGCTCCTGAAGTAATCTGCATAGGAGATGATGGTACCTTAGACTAAAGTGGTGAAAATGAAACCAGAAGTGGAATGGTTGGAGAGAGAGAAATAAATGGATATATGATGGATTGGAAATGGGGTGCATGAATGAAAGACTGGTTCAGTACAACACCCAGGTTCCTGGCTTATTCAACCAGATGAGTGTGATAATTCTCTCCATTAAGTTGGGATAATTCTCTCCATTGAAGGTTGAATTGAATTGAGGAATTATGTTTAATGTTACAATAAGAAAATCTAACGTATTTTTTATGCAGTATATATGCTACAGTATTTTGGGCTTTTCATGACTATATCTCCTTGAGTCAGGATAGATAGCTAAATGTTAATTATGTGGGAAAAGAATCCTTTTTTAAGTAAAATGTAGTTGTTTTGAGTCTGCTTAGGTTATAGGATAAAATGCCAGGCTCTGATTTCTCCTTTTCATTTACTTTATGTGTATATGTGTGGGTGTGTGTGTATACTATATATATTTATATATATATATATATATATTTATATGGTGCCACATGTGCCACATAACGGTATTTCAGTCAATAATGAACTACATAGAAGACATTGGTCTTTTAAGATTATAATAACATTTTTACTGTACTTTTTCTATTATAATAACGTCTTTACTGTACTGTTTAGTTATGTTTGGACACACAAATACCACTTTGTTACAATTGCCTACAGTATTCCAGTACAGACACATGCTGTACAGGTTTGTAGCCTAGGAGCAACAGACTATGCCATATAGCCTAGGTATATAATAGGCATATACCATCTAGGTTTATAGATATGCACTATGTTTGCAAAACAAAATTGCCTAATTACACATTTCTCATCAATAAGCAATGAGTGATTATATATGTGTATAAACACATTTAAAAATCCAATAGATTTATTACATACTGAACAAATATGAAATAGGAAAGTCCTTTTCTCTATTACAATAATAAAGACTATAATGGCCCATTAATTTTTAACAGATTATTAAATAAATAAATACTATTCAAATTGTTACATTTGCCTTATATAAAGACATCAGACCTTACAATTTAACATATATTTGTAATCATTTTTTTCATGTATTTCTTTCTTCTTCCTTAAAAATATTAATAATGCTTTTTTACAGGCCAAAATTGAACTTGTTTTATAGCACTCTGAAAAATAAGCTGTTTGTAGATGTAGACAGGTACCATTTTCTTCTAAATGCACTAGTTCACCCTCATCTTCTGGGGAAAGCTAGAGGATTCTATTAACTAGGGGGTAGTGTACTAATCACTAAAAATGAGCATCCATCTTAATTGTGCCTCTTATAAATAAAGCACTTTAATTCCTACGAATATTTTCTCCCCAGATGAGTTTTAGTATGATGAGTTGCTAAAAATTGTAGATAGATTTTTACATCTTTGGTATTTGTGATTTAATAAGACCTTAGTGGCTGATTTACAGAAGCTTTTTCTCATTGACTTGGGAGTTGTGATTCTTTTAAAAATCAAAGTAGAAAAACATTGTTTTTTAGAACTCAGTGGTGAACCGTATTGAATATCTTATGTCTTATTTCCTGTAGCATCAATGCATTTTTATTCTAAATGCTTCCTCTCATACATTCATTCAACACATATTTCTCCACTACCACCAAGCCTGATGTCTCACCAGGCACTCGGGAGACAATGTGAGAAAGCACAGTTTCCAATTCCATGGAACTACTTGTAATTGCATTTTTCATGTAGACTTATAATTATACATCAACTCAGTCAGTTTGGCCCACATTTTTTGTGTCCAAACACAAACCTTATAAAATTAGGACATGTATTGAATCTCATTTAGCATGGTAGTTGAATTTGGTAGCATAAGACTTGTCCTGTTCTTTAAGAAACAGGCCAAATATTTATTTAAAATTACTAAACCTACCTTATAAACTTAAAAAGCAATCTAAAATATATCCCCATTTTCATCAGTGAACTCTAAAAGTACCAATCTTACTTTCTTCAATTATGTGTTAAAGAAAGCATTCCTCTTAAAAGAATTCATTTTTAAAGAGTGTCTAGAAGTTTTCCCATGTGCACTGAAAAATGCTATTCATATTTTCCTTGATATCATAAATAAAATGTTTGATTGAGTTAACATATGGTGTGTTTTTAACCTATACAGTTGTTTTTTGATATCCATGGGGGATTGGTTCCAGGATCCTCTTGGATACCAAAATGCATAGGTGCTCCAGATGCTCTAATCTGCACACATCCTCCCATATACTTTAAATCATCTCTAGAGTTCTTATAATACCTACTACAATGTAAATGCTATGAAAATCGTTGTTATGCTGTATTGTTTAGGAAATAATGACCTGAAAAAAGTCGGTACATGTTTAGTACAGACACAAACCATCCATTTTTTGGGGGGGAATATTTTCAATCTGAGGTTAATTGAATCCTTGGATACAGAATCCAAGGATACAGAAGAAGAACAGTACTTTAATGGTTACCCACCTGAGTTATTTATACAAAATGAAGACAAATTTTGGTTCACAATTTAAAATGTTCATATTCATACATATTTTATATTTTTCACAATTTAGTGCATCTAAGTATACTTACATCATTTTAAGTTCATGGTGGAAGACAATAGACCAGTCTGAATGATTAAGTTACCAAGACTAATGTGATCCTGTTGCAGTGAAATATAATACATTAATTAGTCTGACATTATGTGAAAAAGCTCATGATACATATGTTACATGATACATATGTTAGCTACTCTTTAAAAAGCACAGCAAGCTATACCTGTCTAACTTGAAGTATCAAGCATAAACATCAGTTGAGCTCCTTAATGGAGTCAGGTTGTAGTGGAGAAAAAGTAAAATATAATAAAATTTTATAGCTTGCAAAATTAAAATCATTCAATTATTCACCCAGACAATGCATAACGTAGTGCTGGGGAGAGGCCTGAGATGTATTAATTCAGTAGGAGAAAGAACATGGTCTTCATAGACCTACATATTTACCTTCCATTCTTTCTAAGCATAAATCCACGGATGGGTCCCTGATAATTTTAGTGTGGTATTCTGTCTCTCAAAGATGTTTCTTTGTGTTGGTGAAGGAAAGCCTGTTAATAACATTCAGCTTCAAAAAGTAAAAGTTTCAAGCATAAAATAATATCTGTGTAATAAAACAGATGATATTACTTTAATCATTAGATAAATGATGTTTATAGAAAAAAATATGAAAAATGTTTCTTCTAATATACTATGTAAGCAGAGTTTAAAAATATGTGAAGTGCCACATTTCTTCATAGCAAACAGAGAGTTTTGTTTAAAATTCCCATATAAGAACTTGCTAAAATCCCCTGTCTTATAAAATGGATGCCTAACAAAACCATCACACTTTCTGCTGTGGGATGTGGGATGGCACATCTATTCAAAGGTTCTACAAATTAGCTACCCAGCATCATCATTGCTGCTATCTCTTTCATCATCATCCATCATCATCATTATCGTGGAGTACACCTAGCTGATCTCAACGAATCTGAATCACGGAATTGGTCATTTGTCACAGCAATGAGGGTTCGAGGTAGGATGGAGGGCTGAGTCCATAGATAATAGCAAAAGGAAGAATATGGCCATTAATGAAAGAGTGAAACTGAAGATGTGTTAGTATTTTCATGCAGCTCTCTTTATGCCTATCCTTTTCCAAATATTATTTTAGACAGAAATGTCTTGATTAAGAGAGGTGAAGAGAGGTCAATGAAAAGTACATGGATTGCTTTTTCAATCTAGTGAAATAAAAAAATAAGGGAGATTTATCTCTTACAGTTATTTTCACTGTCACGTTAAACCAAAATGACAGCTGTAATTATTTATTTCAATAATCTGGAATAATGGGGCATTTGAGTGATCAAAAATATATATACTATACTGAGGGAAATAAAGACTCCCCTCATCTCAGATTAAGAGTAATTTTGGCCAGATGCGGTGGCTCACGCCTGTAATCCCAGCACTTTGGGAGGCTGAGGCAGGCGGATCATGAGGTCAGGAGATTGAGACCATCCTGGCCAACATGGTGAAACCCTGTCTCTACTAAAAATACAAAAAGAAATTAGCCGGACGTGGTGGCAGGCGCCTGTGGTCCCAGCTACTTGGGAGGCTGAGGCGGGAGAATGGCGTGAACCCGGAAGGCGGAGCTTGCAGTGAGCCGAGATCGCACCACTGCACTCCAGCCTGGGTGACAGAGCCAGACTCTGTCTCAAAAAAAAAAAAAAAAAAAAAGAACAACCTGAAGGATTTGCACCAAAATTGTCTCACTATTTTTTAGTAATAGAGATACAGCTAGTAAAATATATTGAAACAGTCAAGTGTATCTTTTTCTTCAAATAACATACTGTTAAATTAATTAACAAGAATTTGTGAAGTTACTACAGAATAAACACCAAACCACATTTTTAACAGTTGTTGTAAAATGAAAGGAATAATGTCACATATATAAATTTGGAAGTCAGTATCAAAATATCAGGTGAGATGTCTAAAATTCAGAGGATTCAATTTTAAGGATTTTGATTTTTAGAAAAGTCAGTGACACAGAGGCTTTGATAAGTAAGAACTGAGGGTAGTTTTAGATAAAATGTAATCCCTCCATATACCATATCATTGTTAATGAGTTGAAGTTATAACAAAAATTGTCCAAAAGTTTACCCTGATGTTTCATTATTTATAGAAATTAAGGAAGAATTTCAAGTAGGCTTTCTTCTTTGAGATTAGGATGACAGAAGGATGCTTATTATGACCACCATGTCAATTTAATACTATATTAAAGCTCTTAACCAAGGCAATAAAGTAAGAAAAAAATCATATTAAAAATGCTCTAATAATTAAAAATGAATGCATGAAGATATTTTTTCAATTAAATGATTTGAGTAGATGTCAAAAAATGTTCTAGTAAAATTACTAGAATACTTGAGTTGAGCAAAGACTCAGTATCAACAGTCTTTTCATTTCTGTATACCAAAAAAGAGAAAACAAAAGCTTATAAATATATAACATTTATAATAGCATTGAGTATATCAAATACTTAAAAATAAATTCTAATACAAGATGGACAACCTACCTTTGCAGAAAACAAGAGAACACTAAGAAAAATTAACGACCCATGGAGGAATATACAATGTTCATAGCTTGGAAGACCAAGCCAAGATCAATTGATATCTTATGAAGGTATCAATTATCTACAAATTCATCTATACATATAATGTAAATTCACTGAAATTCTCAGCAGCCTTCACCTTTTTTTGAATATGTTGACAGCTAATTTAAAATATCTTCATGACTTTGGAGTAGGGAAAGGTTTATTTAAAACGGCAGAAGAACCATCATCCATAAAGGAAAGTTGTTTTATAAATCTTTACTACATTGACATTAAAATCTTCTATTTACCAAAGACATCATTAAGAAGGTGAAAAGGAGGCCAGGCGCGGCGGCTCATGCCTGTAATCCCAGCACTTTGGGAGGCGGAGGTGGGTGGATCACGAGGTCAGGAGGTAGAGACCATCTGGCTAACACGGTGAAACCCCGTCTCTACTAAAAACACAAAAAATTAGCCGGGCCTAGTGGCGGGCGCCTGTAGTCCCAGCTACTGGGGAGGCTGAGGCAGGAGAATGGCGTGAACCCGGGAGGCAGAGCTTGCAGTGAGCCGAGATGGTGCCACTGCACTCTAGCCTGGGCAACAGAGCAAGACTGCATCTCCAAAAACAAAAACAAAAAAAGAAAGTGAAAAGGCAAGCCAAGGAATAGAAGACATTTGCAACAAAAAGTTTGTATCCATCTATCTATCTACCCTTCCATCCATCTTATCAATATTTTTTCATGCAAATCAATAAAGACAAAAGAATCAATAGAAAAAATAGGCAGGAGGCTTAAAGACATTTTATGAAAGAGACTATCCAAATGCTCAATAAATATGTAAAAATAAAAATGTTCCACATCATCAGTAATTATTAGAATGGTGAAAACCACATTTGCACTAGGAAGGATATGATGCAGTGAGAACTCTACACATTTCTGGCGGAAATGTAAACTAGTAAAACAACTTTGGAAAATAGCTTGGCACAATCTAATGTTGAACATATGCCTACCCTGTGATCTGGAAATTCTACTTCTAGGTATATAAAAACAAATTGCTCACACATACCCCAAGGTTCATGTATATGAATATTCCCAGCATTATTCATAATAACTAAGAACTAGAACAATCCAAATATTCATCAACAGTGGAGTAGGTAATAAATTGATGTTGTCATACATGGAATACTACACAGTAATAAAAATGTACAGCTTCACCTACATTCAACTGCATGCATGAAACTCACAAACTGAGCAAAAAAAAGCCAGAATAAGAAGAAAATATGCATTATTTCATGTATGTAAAGTTTTCAAAAAGAACAAATCTACAATGAAAACACAAAAATAACAATTGTTGGCAAGGATCTGGAGAAATTAGAACACTTGTGCACTGCTAATGATAATGTAAAATAGTACAGCTGCTGTGGAAAACAACATGGTAGTTCCTCAAAAAATTAAGCATATAATCCAGCAATTTTGTTTCTAGGTATATATCCCACACGACTGAGAGCAAGGACTGAAACAGCTATTTGTTCATCCATGTTCATGGCAATATTGTTCATAATAGACCAAAGGTAGAAGCAACCCAAGTTGTACAAGTTGTACATTGATAGATAACTAGATAAACAAATACGGTACATACATACAATGCAATATTGTTTGGCCTTTAAAAGGAAGTAAACCCTGGCAGGTGCTACAACATGGATGTACCTTGAAGATATCATGCTGAAAGAAATATGCCCAGTCACAGAAGGATTAATATTGTATGATTCCACTTACATGGCGTACCTAGAGTGGTCAAATTCATAGTGACGGAAAATAGCATGGTGATTGCTAGGGGCTGGGAGAAGAGAGGAATGGGAGTTATTGATAATGGGTACAGTTTCAGTTTGAAAAGATGAAAAATTCTGAAGATGGATGGTGGTAGTGATTATACAACAATGCGAATGAATATACTTAATGCCGCTTAACTATACAGTTTAAAATGGTTAAATGGTACATTTTATGTATATGTTACCATAACAAAAAAGTCTGGACTATAATGTTAGAAGTAAAGATAGTAGTAATCTTATAGGGGAAAGAAGAGGATGGTGTTCAGAAAGAGTGTGGTGAGGGTGGGGAACTTGAAGGATGCTGGCAATATTCTATTCCTGGGCATAGGTTATCAGTGGTGTTTAAATGAATGTTTGCCTTATGATACCTTATAAAGCTTCACATTTAAGTTTTGTGTCACTACTATTTGATATACTTCACAATAAAATCTTTAAAAATAACATATATGTGTTACATACATGTTCCTAGAAAGAAAAATATCCATGTCACATGTCATTACAACTTGTATTTTGCAAGCAGTCTGTATTGAAAAGGATGTGGGCTTGTGGCTTTGGAGTCAACTGTCAGCCTTGGACTTGAATCTCAACTTGGCTACGTGTAAAGTGTGTGACACTGAAAATTCTTTCTTTGAAACTATTTTCTCGTCTTTATAATTGAGAATATGACAAATGTTTTATAGAATAATTTTCAGGATTAAAAGTTTATGGATAAATATACAGCATATTATCAGATGAATAACAAAAGCTCTAAACATATTAGGTTCTATTTTCTTCCCTTTAGAAAATAAATTTCTTCAGATTTTTTTAATCTGCTGTTGTAGCAGGACAAGCCGCAGACAAAACCCCTCAGACACCAAGTTAAAGAAGGAAGGGCTTTATTCAGCTGGGAGCTTCAGCAAGACTCATGTCTCCAAAAACCGAGCTCTCCAAGTGAGCAATTCCTGTCCCTCTTAAGGGCTTACACCTTTAAGGGGGTCCACATGAGACGGTTGTGATCATTGAGCAAGCAGGGGGTACGTGACTGGGGGCTGCATGCACCGGAACAGAACAGGGCAGGGATTTTCACAATGCTTTTCCATACAATGTCTGTAATCTATAGATAACATAACTGATTAGGTCAGGGGTCGATCTTTAAATACCAGGCCCAGGGTGTGGTGCCAGGCTGTCTGCCTGTGGATTTCATTTCTTCCTTTTAGTTTTTACTTCTTCTTTCTTTGGAGGCAGAAATTGGGCATAAGACAATATGAGGGGTGGTCTCCTCCCTTACTATCATTCAATAGTCAAGAATATTCTTGAGTGGAAACCAGCTACAAAGTACTGCCCCAAATTAAGTCATTTGAGGGAAGTTATAGTTTATTTTCTTATGTTAATTGATCAAATTAGAAAACAAGCAGAATGGATTTATAACTTTGTTGTGGGGTATAAAATTATATTAAATACTATATATTAAAAGCACAGAATTTTAAAATAATGATTTTCCAGATTGACTGCAAGAACAAACCAGCAATCCCGAGAGGACTCACAGACCCTCCAAAGGAAACAGACTGCTCCTGCAGGACCCAGGACACATCCCCAAAACTGTGAGTGCCTCAACTGCAGAAGTAGGAAAAGAAGACCCTCCCCTCCCAAACACACACCGCCACTGGAGAAATTGAAGGTCTGCTTGTGGGAGAAGTTTGCGACTTTACCTGGAGCTGGGTCTATTTGGAGAGCTGGGCAAAATACAGGGGTAGAGGAAGCAGCAGAAAGGCCCTGGGAGCTTGTTGGGTCCCCTAGCGGGCCATTCCTGCCTGGCACCACAGGGATCCAACGGGAGAGAAGCAGGGGTTAAAATTAGACAGGGAGAAGCAAATCTCTAGCTGAACTTTGTAACAGTTTGAACAGGGCAAGAAGTCTCCTGGCCAGAACTCGGGGGAGGGCACAAATCCAGCATGCATAATCCACAGGTGGGGGAAGAACCAAGCCCTTTTTTTTCCACAACTGGGAGGCAGATAGCCTGGGCATGTTTTCAAGCCTGTATGACTCTCTGCCTGGAAAAGGTCTGGGGACTGTTGTCGGGGTCATGATGGGAGTGAGACTGGCCCTTCAGTTTATTTGGGAGCTGGATGAGGCCTGTGATTGCCAGCTTTTCCCCACTTCCCTGACAACCTGCATGACTCAGCAGAGGCAGCCATAATCTTCCCAGGTATACAACTCCAGTGACCTGGGAATCTCACTTTCATTCCCACAGCAGCCTCGGCAAGACCCACCTAAGAAGAGTCTGAGCTCAGACACACCTGGCCCTGCCCCCACATGATGGTCCTTCCTTACCCACCCTAGTAGCAGAAAAGGGCATATAATTGGGAGTTCTAGGGCTCCGCCCACTGCTGGTTCCTCCCCATAATACCACAGCTGGTGCTCTCTGGAAAGTGCCACCTCCTGGCAGGATGCCGACCGGCACAAAAATAGAACATTAAATCACCAAAGCTAAAAACCCTCACGGAGTTCATTGCACCCTCTGCCACTTCCACTGGAACAGGCACTGGTATCCACAGCTGAGAGACCCATAGACAGTTCACATCACAGGACTCTGTGCAGTCAACCCCCATAACAGCTTGGTGCTGGGAAGACTCGCTGGGTGGCTAGACTCAGAAGAGAGACAACAATCACTGCAGTTTGGCTCACAGGAAGCCACATCCATAGGAAAAGGGAGAGAGTACTACATCAAGGGAATACCCTGTGGGACCAAAGAAACAGAATAACATCCTTCAGCCCTAGACCTTCCCTCTAACAGAGCCTATCCAAATGAGAAAACCAACTCTGGTAATATGACAAAACAACTATTCAACAACTCCCAAAAATCACACTAGTTCATCAGCAATGGATCCAAACCAAGAAGAAATCTTTGATTTACCTGAAAAAGAATTCAGGAGATTAGTTATTAAGCTAATTAGGGAGGGACCAAAGAAAGGCAAAGCCCAATGCAAGGAAATCCAAAATATGATGCAAGAAATGAAGTGAGAATATTCAAGAAAATTGATTGCTTAAAGACAAAACAATCAAAAATTCAGGAAAGTTTGGACACATGTTTAGAAATGCAAAATGCTCTGGAAAGTCTCAGCAATAGAATTAAAGAAGTAGAAGAAAGAAATTCAGAGCTCGAAGACAAGGTCTTCAAATTAACCCAATCCAACAAAGACAAAGAAAAAAGAATAAGAAAATATGAACAAAGCCTCCAATAAATCTGGGATTATATTAAATGACCAAACCTAAGAATAATCAGTGTTCCTGAGGAAGAAGAGAATTCTAAAAGTTTGGAAAACGTATTTGGGGAAATAATCAAGGAAAACTTCCCTGGCCTTGTGAGAAACCTAGACATCCAAATACAAGAAGCACAAAGAACACCCTGGAAATTCATCACCAATAGATCTTCGCCTAGGTACACTGTCATCAGGTTATCTAAAGTTAAGAGGAAGGAAAGAATCTTAAGAGCTATGATACAGAAGCACTAGGTAAGCTTTAAAGGAAAAACCTATTTGAGTAATAGCAGATTTCTCAGCAGAAACCCTGCAAGCTAGAAGGGACTGGGGCCCTATCTTCAGCCTCCTCAAACAAAACAATTGTCAGCCAAGAATTTTGTATCCAGCAAAACTAAGCATCATATAGGAAGGAAAGGAGACTCACCTAGCACATAAGGACTCACATAAATTTAAAGTAAATGGGTTAAAAAAGGCATTTCATGCCAATGGACACCAAAGGTGACCAGGGGTAGCTATTCTTATATCAAACAAAACAAACTTTAAAGCAGCAGGAGTTAAAGCACTTTTTCAGGGAACAAATGCTGACAGAATTTGCCATTACAAAGCCACCACTACAAGAACTACTAAAAGGAGCTCTAAATCTTGAAACAAATCCTGGAAACACATCAAAACAGAACCTCTTTAAAGCTTAAATCACACAGGACCTATAAAACAAAAATACAAGTTAAAAAGTGAAAACAAAATCCAAAGTACACAGGCAACATAGAGCATGAGGAATGCAATGGTACCTCACATTTCAACACTAACATTGAATGTAAATGACCTAAGTGCTCCGTTTAAAAGACACAGAACTGCAGAATGGATAAGAACTCACCAACGAACTACCTGCTGTCTTTAGGAGACTCACCTAGCACATAAGGACTCACATAAACTTAAAGTAAATGGGTGGAAAAAGGCATTTCATGCAAACGGACACCAAAAGCAAGCAGGGGTGGCTATTCTTACATCAGACAAAACAAATATTAAAGCAGCAGCAGTTAAAAAAGACAAAAAGGGACATTATGTAATGGTAAAAGGCCTTGTCCAACAGGAAAATATCACAATCCTAAATATATATGCACCTAACACCATAGCTCCCAAATTTATAAAACAATTACTAATGGACCTAAGAAATGAGATAGACAGCAACACAAAAACAGTGAGGGACTTCAGTACTCCACTGACAGCACTAGACAGGTCATCAAGATGGAAAGTCAACAAAGAAACAATACCTTGGAACAAATGGACTTAACAGATATATACAGAACATTTCATCCAGCAACCACAGAATACACATTCTATTCAACAGTACATGGAACTTTCTCCAAGATAGACCATATGATAAGCCATAAAACGAGCCTCAATAAATTTAAGAAAATTGAAATCATATCAAGCACTCTCTTAGACCACAGTAGAATAAAACTGGAAACCAACTCCAAAAGAAAACTTCAAAACCATGCAAATACACAGAAATTAAATAACCTGCTCCTGAATGAGCACTGGGTCAAAAACAAAATCAAGATGGAAATTTTAAAATTCTTCGAACTGAATGACAATAATGACACAACCTATCAAAACCTCTAGGCTATAGCAAAGGCAGTGCTAAGAGGAAAGTTCATAGCCCTAAATGCTTACATCAAAAAGACTGAAAGAGCACAAACTGACATTCTAAGGTCACACCTCAAGGAACTACAGAAACAAGAACAAAGCAAACCCAAACCCAGCAGAAAAAGGAAATAACCAAGATCAGAGCAGAACTAAATGAAACTGGAACAAAGAAATACAAAAAATAATGAAACAAAAAGCTGGTTCTTTGAAAAGATAAATAAAATAGATAGACCACTGGCAAAATTAACCAAGAAAAGAAGAGAGAAAATCCAAATAACCTCACTAAGAAATGAAACAGGAGATATTGCAACTGACACCACTGAAATACAAAAGATCATTCAAGGCTACTATGAACACCTTTATGCACATAAACTAGGAAACCTAGAAGAGATGGATAAATTCCTGGAAAAATACAACCCTCCTAGCTTAAACAGGAAGAATTAGATATTCTGAACAGACCGATAACGAGCAGCGAGATTGAAATTGTAATTTAAAAGTTATCAACAAAAAAAAGTCTAGGACGAGACAGATTCACAGCAGAATTCTATCAGATATTCAAAGAAGAATTGGTACCAATCCTTTTGACACTATTCCACAAGATAGGGGAAGAAGGAACCCTCCCTGATTCATTCTATGAAGCCAGCATCACCCTAATACCAAAACCAGGAAAGGACATAACCAAAAAAGAAAACTACAGACTGATATCCTTGATGAACATGGATGCTAAAATCTTTAACAAAATATTAGCTAACCGAATCCAACAACATATCAAAAAGATAATCCACCATGATCAAGTGGGTTTCATACCAGGGATGCAGGGATGGTTTAACATACATAAGTCAATAAATGTGACACAACATCAACAGAATTAAAAACAATAATCATATGATCATCTTAATAGATGCAGAAACAGCATTTGACAAAATCCAGCATCTTTTATGATTAAAACTCTCAGCAAAATCAGCATACAAGGGACATACCTTAATGTAATAAAAGCCATCTATGACAAACCCACAGCCAACATAATACTGAATGGGGAAAAGTAGGAAGCATTCCCTCTGAGAACTGGAACAAGACAAGGATGTCCACTCTTTTTTTTTTTTTTTGAGATGGAGTCTCGCTCTTGTTGCCCAAGCTGGAGTGCAATGGCATGATCTTGGCTCACTGCAACCTCTGCCTCCCAGATTCAAGTGATTCTCCTGCCTCAGCCTCCTGAAGGATGCCCACTCTTACCACTCCTCTTCAACGTAGTACTGGAAGTCCTAGCCAGAGCAGTCCAGACAAGAGAAAGAAATAAAGGGCATCCAAACTGGTAAAGAGGAGGTCAAACAGTCACATCAGTTTGCTGATGATAGGATTATTTACCTTGAAAACCCTAAGGACTCCTCCAGAAAGCTCCTAGAGCTGATAAAATAGTTCAGCAAAGTTTCTGGATACAAGATTAATGTACACAAATCAGTAGCTCTTCTGTACACCAACAGTGACCAAGTGGAGAATCAGATCAAGAACTCAACCACTTTTACAATAGCTGAAAAAACAACAACAACACAACAACAACAAAAACACCACTTAGGAATACACCTAACCAGGGAGTTGAAAGACCTCTACAAGGAAAACTACGAAACACTGCTGAAAGAAATAATAGATGACATGAACAAATGGAAACACATCCCATGCTCATAGATGGGTAGAATCAATTTTGTGAAAGTGACTATACTGCCAAAAGAAATCTCCAAATTCAATGCAATCCACATCAAAATGCCACCATCATTCTTCACAGAATTAGCAAAAACAATTCTAAAATTCATATGGAACCCTAAAAGAGCCTGCATAGCCAAAGCAAGACTAACCAAAAAGAACTAATCTGGAGGCATCACACTACCTAATTTCAAACTATACTAGAAGGCCATAGTCATCAAAACAGCATGGTACTGGTACAAAAATAGGCACATAGACCAATGGAACAGAATAAATAACCCAGAAATAAAGCCAACTGATTTTCGACAAAGCAAACAAAAATATAAAGTGGGGAAAGGACACCCTTTTCAATAAATGGTGCTGCGATAATTGGCTAGCCACATGTAGAAGAAGGAAACTGGATTCTCATCTCCCACCTTATACAAAAATCAACTCAAGGTGGATTAAGCACATCAACCTAAGATGTGAGACTATAAAAATTCTAGAAGATAACATTGGAAAAAACCCTTCTGGACATTGGCTTAGGCAAGGATTTCATGATCAAGAACCTAAAAGCAAATGCAATAAAAACAAAGATAAATAGCTGGGACTTAATTAAACTAAAGAGCTTTTGCATGGCAAAAGAAACAGCAAACAGACAACCCACAGAGTGGGAGGAAATCTTCACAATCTATACATCTGACAAAGGACTCATATCCAGAATCCACAAAGAACTCAAACAAATCAGCAAGAACAAAACAAACAATCCCATCAAAAAGTGGGCTAAGGACATGAACAGACAATCCTCAAAAGAAGATCTACAAATGGCCAACAAACACATGAGAAAATGCTCAACATCACTAATCACCAGGGAAATACAAATCAAAACCACAATGCGATTCCACCTCACTCCTGCAAGAATGACTATAATCAAAAAATCAAAAAATAGTAGATGCTGGCATGGATGCAGTGAACAGGGAACACTTCTACACTGCTGGTGGGAATGTAAACTAGTACAGCTACTATGGAAAATAGTGTGGAGATTCCTTAAAGAACTAAAAGTAGGACTACCATTTGATCCAGCAATCCCACTACTGTATATCTACCCAGAGGGAAAAAAGTCATTATTCATAGAAGATACTTGCACATGCATGTTTATAGCAGCACAATTCACAATTGCAAAATCATGGAACCAACCCAAATGCCCATCAATCAACGAGTGGATAAAGAAACCATAGTATACATATATACATACGATGGAATACTATGCAGCCATAAAAAGGAATGAATTAACAGCATTTGCAGTGACCTGGATGAGATTGGAGACTATTATTCTAAGTGAGGTAACTCAGGAATAGAAAACCAAACATGGTATGTTCTCCCTGATATGTGGGAGCTAAGCTATGAGGATGCAAAGGCATAAGAATGATGCAATGGACTTTGGGGACTTGGGGGGAAGAGTGGGAGGGAGGTGAGGGCTACAAGACTACAAATATGGTGCAGTGCATACTGCTCAGGTGATGCGTGCACCAAAATCTCACAAATCACCACTAAAGAACTTACTCATGTAACCAAATACACCTGTACCCCAATAACTTATGGAAAAATAAAAATAAAATAAAGTAAATAAAAATCTTACAGGAAACATTGTCAAAAAAATAAAAGTTCAAAAGGACAATAAAGCCAGGAAACAACAATTAGCTACTTTAAAAAAAAACTATTTATTAGAATAATGAAAGCAAAAATTTACCTTTTAACAACTACTTCTACTTAACATTTTTAAAGATTCTCTTTGTATCCAAAAGACAATATGAAGTCTTCAATTTTCTACATACCATTTACAGAGGTTTTACTGGGTATCATACAAATGCTTCCAGTTTTATCCAAATCTACTGTTAAATTACCCATGTAATTATCCCAGTAGAATTCATGATACCTTTTTACTGTTAATTTCATTAACACTTTACTGGAAAGAGTCTAGATGTATTTAAATGTAGGTCTCAGAGTTTTTATTATGGCAATTAAAGGGAACATTTCCATATTATTTTGGGGGGTATATAATTACTAAGTTAAAGCATAACTGAAAATTATTTACCACTAACAATATAGATAAGATATAAATGGCCATCAGATTCACTTCAAGGCATATTTTTTGATGATTTCAATGACAACATCTTCTTATACATATTTCCATCAAAATGAAGCTGATAATTCAGTTATATATTCTACCTGAAATGAGGCCATGAAATGATAGCTCTTTCTAGTCTTTGACCACAGGAGAATAGTTGCTAAAAGTTATGCACTGATGTACAGCAAAATGGTCGGGGGCGGGGACACCGATGAGGATACGATAATCAAATGTTTTGAGATTAATATGAGCATAGAATATCATATGTAAATGCAAAATTCCAAATATTTATCTTTTAACCTTTATCATTATATTATTATTTACTTTCTAATCTATTACATAGTATTTTTACTGTTCTCCATCAAATATAGTCAGTTAAGTAAGAATCGCAGTTGCGATATAATTTTTAGTAATACAGCAAATTCTCAGTGTACAATGTTCATTCTTCCCATTCCCTTTCTATTAAATTTCTGTATTGCTACTGACCTTTCAACTGTTTTCAAATCAACACAAGTAGTTATTGAGGGCTTTCTCTGTGCAAGTACACACCTAGAGTAAATCGGCTTGATACTTTCCTACGAAGAATTCCCAGGAGAACATTGGCTATATACAACATTGTGGAAATATCAGAGTTTGCTCAATTTTATTTAGCTACCATTAAGTGGGCCACAGATAAACTTCCTATTAATTTCTTCTTGTAACCTCCCATCCTCTCTCCAACATTTCCTTAAAGTAGTGTTTCAATATGAATTTAAGGTTAACATGGATTAGTAATCAGAATATTTTATGAAATTTATTATATATAATTTAATAGTATTTTGGCAAAACAGAGATTGACAAGGAATGTGAATTAAGGTATGACTACTTCCTTAAGGGTATAAATTGTCATTTCTATCTCCTTTTTGATGTTCCAGAGTCTATTTAGCCTAAATGTTTATTTGTATTTTTTCCAAGGGACAGAGAAATAACTTGAAAAAAAATAAGAAAACATGACATATTTTATTTAGCTTACGCTGTAATCAGAATAGCCTATGAAGGAAAACATTTAATTCAGGTAATAAACTTCATAAGGGACATTGTCAAGTCCTGCTATTTTGAAGAATGTTTCTGTCTTTTTCAATCTTAAAATATGAAAAAATCAATTGAGGCCATGGAAGAATTTTAGAGCTTCATAATCAAACTGTCCTGTAGTGTATAAAAATCTCGACGAAAAGAGTCAAACTCTGTAAAATATTTGAAGAGATTTATTCTGAGCCAAATAGAAGTGACCATGGCCCATGACACAGCCCTCAGGAGGTCCTGGGAACATGTGCCCAAGGTGGTTGGGGTGCAGCTTGTTTTTATATATTTTAGGGAGGCATGAGACATCAATCGAATACATGTGAGAAATACATTAGTTTGGTCCAGAAAGGTGGGACAATTCGAAGGGGGGCATGGAGGCAGGCTTCCACGCTATAGGTAAATTTAAATATTTTCTGGTTGACAATTGTTTGAGTTTGTCTAAAGACCTGGGATTAATAGAAAGGAAATGTTCACATTAAGATAAAAAATTGTGGAGGCCAAGGTTTTTTGATGTCTCATAGTGGCTGCCCTTAGAGACAATGGATGACAAATGTTTCCTATTTAGACCTTTAAGAGGTGCTAGGCACTCAGTTAATCTCTTCAGGACTTGGGGGGCCCGGAAGAAAAAGATCTAGCTATGTTAATAGAGATTTTTTACAGATGCAAATTTTCCCCCACAAAGGATGGCTTTGCAGGACCTTTTCAAAATACAGCAAAGAAACATGTTTAAGGGTAAAATATTTTTATTTTCTTCTTTGTCATGTAATGTTATGCTGAGTGAGATTGGAAAGTAAGTCATGATATATAGAGTTAAATAAAACCCATCTGATGAGAATTTATGGTTTGTAGGCCATGATTCCCCAGACCCGTTAGATAGGAATTTGAGCAAAATAAAAAAATCAGAGCTTAGTCCTCAAAAATATGATTTGTAAGTTTTTTTATGAAAAGATTATGCCTTACAATTTTTTGTACACTCTGTCTTTTCCTATACTAGGGTCATATACGTAGACTTACTAAATAGATGATTTGGTATAATATCATTGACCTTGTATTTAAGGTTCACTTAGTTGCATTTAAGAGATCAAATCTCACCTTAAACAATTTTATTAGGGTGTTTTAATACTATTGTCAAGTTGGTGTTCGTTGTATTTGATATTGCTTATTTAGAGAAATATGGTTTAGGTATGTTTGTTACAACTGAACTTTCATTATAATGGTATTTGCTGGGATGAGATTTAAATAGCAGGTGAAAACTAGTAAGAGAAAAGAATTGTCCAATTCACTTTAACTCAGTGCTTCTCAAACCTTAATATGCACATGAATCACTTGAGTATCTGGTTGGGAAGCAGATTTTCATTCAGTAGGTCTTGGGTGGGGCCCAAGATTCTGCCTTTCCAATGGAAGAAGCTCTGAGGGGCAAGGTCCTAGAAAACCCACATAATTTATCATTGCATCATGCTTAATTCTATTTCCTCTGCTTGATAAGCACCAATGTACTTATTCAATGTTTTAAAAATTAATAAGATGAACCTTCAGTTAGTAAACAATATATAAAACATTTGGTCTTCGGTATTAGCTTCCAGTTGTGCAAAAAGCAAAACTACAAGTTACTGCAGGAGTTACACACATATTTTACTATTTCACTGAAATCATCCTTAAAACTTGAACTACAGCCCGGCGCGGTGGCTCACGCCTGTAATCCCAGCACTTTGGGAGGCCGAGGCGGGTGGATCACAAGGTCGGTGGATCACAAGGTCAGTAGATCGAGACCATCCTGGCTAACACGGTGAAACCCCGTCTCTACTAAAAATACAAAAAAAAAAAAAAAAAAAAAAAATTAGCCGGGCGTGGTCGCGGGTGCCTGTAGTCCCAGCTGCTCGGGAGGCTGAGGCAGGAGAATGGCGTGAACCCAGGAGGCGGAGCTTGCAGTGAGCCGAGATCGCGCCACTGGACTCCAGCCTGGGTGACAGAGCGAGACTCCGTCTCAAAAAAAAGAACTATATATTCATTTGAAAATTTCATTTTGTCATGGGACTTCAGACAAAAACACACATCAAACTTAAGGTTTAACTTGATTTCTTTAGTGATGTTCCAATTTTTTTTTTTTTTTTTTTTTTTTTTTTGAGACGGAGTCTTGCTCTGTCGCCCAGGCTGGAGTACAATGGTGTGATCTTGGCTCACTGCAACCTCCACCTCCCAGGTTCAAGAGATTCTCCTGCCTCAGCCTCCTGAGTAGCTGGGACTACAGGTGTGCACCACCACACCCAGCTAATTTTTGTATTTTCAGTAGAGACAGGGTTTCACCACGTTGGCCAGTATGGTCTCAATCTCCTGACCTCGTGATCCACCAGCCTCGGCCTCCCAAAGTGCTGGGATTACAAGCATGAGCCAGTGTGCCCAGCTGTGATGTACCAAATTTTAAAAAAATAATCATACAACAATGTTGAATCCTTAGCTCGAAAGAAAGAGAAAGACAAAGAACCACACAGGTAACTTGAAGTAGAGAATTTCTTTTTGCTAAAAAAAAATAGATTACAATACAGTCCTGTTAAAACGCATCTACAGACATCTCCTTATGAATGAAATCCTTCTAAGTGGTAAAACTCAAGCTAACGCACATGTTAAAAGTGGTTTTTCCCCAACTGATAAAACTTTGACAGAGGTAAATTCCATCCTCAAGCCTTTCATGTAGTGCAGGAGACAAGGTTTTTAGAATAAAGGAGAGTAAATAAGCATAAGAAAAAAATCAAATAAAAAATAGAGATGAATTCAAATTTTTATGAAAGAAAAATAATGCCAAATCTGGTTCTTTTTCAAGAAATTCAAGTTGTATAGAACAAAATAAACAACATTTTATAGAAGTTTGGAGGAAATGTAATATTTAAAAATCACATCTTAAAGACAAAAGAGGTGGAATTTTGCTGCGTTAAAATGTTTGTGGATGGGTCTAGTTTGACAATTTAGCCTGTCTGATGTGACTTTCACAGTCTGTTGGCAGTTTGTAGGCAAGCCATCACACCTGCGACTCTGCGGTTGATTAATGAGTCTTTCAGCTCATTGCTACCATCTGAAGAAGGGCTATGGCCTTTCTGAGCTTCACTGGTTTATTCCACTTAACTGCAGTCCTGCCAAGGTACTTCCATAAGAAAATCACACCTGGTTAAAGCTAATGAAAACCTCAATATGTCATTTTCTAGACAAGTCAAAAAGCATGTAAAACTAGACAAAAGACGTATTCAAGTAACATGAATGTAGTTTTGTCATAACCTGCCAATCCAAAGAGTAACATTTAAAAAAAAAAAAAAGCTTTCCTCAATGACATTTCGTAGTATCAACTTTAAGAATGCTAATTCTGAATTATGTGCCATAAGAGGACTTCTGTAACGCCAGCTCTTTTGCTATACACAGTATCTATCTTCATCAGAACTAGGAAGGTCTTAGTTCATAACGAGATCGTCATTTAGTTTTTATTATCTATAAATGTTTAATCCAACTGTGGCATTTTAAAGTCTTGTTTCAAATTCCTCGCCTTCAGTTGGCCGATATTCTTACAGCTTTTTCTTGAGTGCAAGGCAGCACTGCAACTGCTTTTTCCCCAGTCCTGCTCTACACACTGAAAAGTCTTTTAAAACATGAGCACGAATTCCCTCCCTAACCTCTTAAAGTGCAAACTAGAGAATAAGGTGGGAAGGGAGAGACAGGGAACCGAAAGAGAGGATAAACCAAAGGTCTGTGGCTAAAACAGTCTAGTATAGGGCAAAGTGGTGGGAAATTAAGGAAACATGGAAGACAGTAATCTCTTGCCCTGAAGGCCTTTATACTATGGCTTCATTTCTGAAGCACTATGAATTTCCAAAACATCAATAATATTCAAATAAATACTAAAATTCATTTTAAAGATAAATACCTGTTTTTCTTTACTTTGGATCTGGGGCAACATTGCCTTCCTCTAGCTACATATATGGGGCAAAGTTTAGCTATATTTAAGTGGCAGAAAGAATCACAAAACTCTAAGTACTATGAATAAATGGGTAGCAAAGAAACAAAAGTTTCCATTCCAGCAATTTCCATTTTCTGATCCATGAAACACAACTGTGTATCACTGAACCCGTTATCAGCAGATATTTCCCTGAGCTGGAAGGGTACTTGCATAATATTCTGGTGCAGTTATTTACTACCAGGTTTCCATTCATCTGAAATTATTATGTTTACACATTTTACCAAAACTATTAAAAGAAATATTTTTCTTTATTCTATCATGGCATAAACTAAGGATAATTCTTCATTATCATCACAATCATTGCTATTTTTCTAGTTTTCTATTCCATGCCTATACTAAGAATCATGAAATGAAAACTATTTAGCAACTTACTAATCAATTTGTAACTCTATGATGTTTTATGGAAGGACTGATTTTGGCTGATAAAAACATTGATTCTTTTAAGACTTACCTGAATAATGTCAACAATGACTAAGCATTCACAAAGTGTTCAATCATTTGAACAAATTTTCAAATTGTGATATAAATGATTTCAATCCTGGCTGTAAATTTTAATCATATTGGAAAATTTTCTAAAGTAACTATAATTGTTGCCCCACCCCAGAGATCCTGATTTAATTGGTTGGTAAGAGGCCTGGGCATTTTAAAAAATCTCTTCCCAAATTATTCTAATGTGCAACTAAGGCTAAGTACCATAGGTTTATATAATAATCCTCATGTTTATTTTGCTGACCTAAAATAATAAAATACTCAGTCCTACCAGCCAAAAGTGATTTCTCAAATTAAGTTGAAAAATGAAATGATCAGTGTTTGTAATTCTTACACTTATTACTATGGTTTATAAGAAAGTATGCTGAGGCCATGTGCAGTGGCTCACGCCTGTAATCCTAATACTTGAGGAGGCCGAGATGGGATGATTGCTTCAGGTCAGGAGTTCAAGACCAGCCTGGTCAACATAGTGAGACCTCCATCTCTTAAAAAAATAAAAATAAAATAAATAAATGAAAGAAAGTGCGCTGGACCATGAGGCAGAGACCCTGGGCTTGAATTATTGCTCAACTACCTATTAGCTCTCTGACTTCAGTAAGTCCCTCAAAACAAATGTTTTCTAAACCATGAAATGGGAAAATTAAGATTTCTTCCAGCTTTAAAACCATGTTCTCAAGTAATTTCCAAGAATGCAGAATGCAGTTCTTAAATACTAATCAGAGTACTTATTTGATTCCATATACTAATGGTGGGATTTAAACTAGGGTGAGCAAATGTGTGTCACTTAAGCTACCACCATTCTCTTTTCTTGTCTGTGGCAGACATTGCTAATTGATTAGAGCACTATAGAAAAATCACTATTCTCCTGGAGTTTACACTCAATTTGAAACTATTTTCTGTTTGGGAGTTAAGTGCTCATTAGCCCTTCTATTTTAAGAGATGATGTAATGGAGTAGTTAGCAGGAGACTAAAAATGTCCAGAGAATAAAAAATTCTTAGGACAGTTCAGGAGCAAGGACATCATGACTCACGACATGTGAATTAGGTCCTAAAGGCAGGCATAGCCCCACACAGGGATGGTCTATTCCTACTAACCAAACTTACTATCATAACCTGGCTTCTGATGGCAATTCACCGAGAGGGAAAGAATTACCAGATCTACGTGAAGTTGTATTTTTCCTGTAAATTAGTAAAACAGAACTCTAATTTTCTAACAGTCTTCTGTAAGTTTGGTTAGTGTTGTCAGAGGTGTTTGAACCAGAGCAACTCCATCTTGAATAGGGTCTGAGTAAAATAAGGCTGAGATCTGCTGGGCTGCATTCCCAGTAAGTTAGGCATTCTAAGTCACAGGATGAGATAGGAGGTTGGCACAAGATATGGGTCATCAAGACCTTGCTGATAAAACAGGTTGTAGTAAAGAAGCTAGCCAAAACCCACCAAAACCAAGATGGCGATGAAAGTAATCTCTGGTTATCCTCACTGCTCATGCATTAGCACACTAAAAGACACCCCTACCAGTGCTGTGACAGTTGACAAATGCCATGGCAGTGTACAGAAGTTACCCTATATGGTCTGAAAAAGTTCAGTACTGGAAATTGCCCACCCCTTTCCCAGAAAACTTATGAATAATCTACCCCTTGTTTAGGATATAATCTAGAAATAACCATGAAAATGGGGAACCAGCAGCCCTCAGAGGCTGCTCTTCCCATGGACTAGCCATTCTTTTATTCCTTTACTTTCTTAATAAACTTGCTTGCTTTCACCTTACTCTGTGGACTCGCCCTGAATTCTTTCCTATGCAAGATCCAAGTACCCTCTCTTGGGGTCTGGATCGGGATCCCTTTCCAGTAACAGTGTAAATCAATATTCCTATGTAAAATGAATTGCTAGGCTTTCAAAGCTGTAGAGCAGAGACTAGGGTGGAAATCCTAACAAAATCATGTCCTTCCCAAGAGGTTAACAGGTTTTCTAGCAATGAGACATTCAGCGTAGAAAACACTTGCAAATATAATTAAAATAACTCAATAGTTTCCACCTAATATTTTCTTACATAAAATGAAGTTTTTTTAAAGTGCTAAAACCTTTTCATTTTTGGAGGTTTTTTCATATTTAAAAATAATAAAATGTACCTAAATGTTATAATGATAAAGAGAGTCACTGCTTTTTGAGGGCAGGGCTCCCATTTTGTGCCGTCCTAGATGCCATCTCTCATGATAAATCCTGTACCAAAAGACAGATTAGTCACACCATCTGCTGCCTCCAGGGAGATAAATTGCACATTTCAAAGTATGGCAACATTCCATTATAGCATAATGAAGAAAATGAAAAACATATTAGCAAACTGAACACTTTGGGGAAATTTCATTTTCAAATTGTGTGCTGTTTTGCTTTTAAAGAAGTAAAATTATTAAATAAAATGTGTGAGAGGAAGCAAATATTCTTCCTTGTAGCAAAATTACGGATGCTTTTACTTTGTGAAAAATAATATTATTTCCAACGAATGCATTAAAATCACACATATAATCCACATTTTCAGAGTTGTTATGAACAAGCATCTATATGTACATACTCTTGCTGAAATCAAATTTTAGTCCTAAAATCATTGTTAGATTAAGGCTAAAAGAGGAAAATGAACAATTAATTGTTCTTGTTTCTTCCTCAGAAACCCTCAGGATCTATAGATTTAATTTGAGTCCATCTCAGACCTGCCAGTTCAAAGCAACAAACATAAACACACGGACTTGGAAGCATCACTCCATTTCTCAGGCAGTCCTACTGCTTTCAGGCAATTCTTGCTGTTCAGAGACAAACTTACACACACTGAAGAACAGAGTGTGCAGAACAGGCTGCAAGAACACTGACATTAAGAGCAAGACAAATCAGGTGCACCTCTCTTACTTGACCAAGGCCAGTATTAAGCTAGCATATCTTGTCTGAAGAGCCATCAATCATGCACCAAGAGTGCCCTCATGAAGGTACATCCTATCCAAGCTGTATAAATACAAGGCAAATAAAATTTTAGTGACAGTCTACAAGGCCATTTGATCTATGAACTACATAGGTCCTGCAATTGCTTACACATACCTGAAAACCTCCAGGGTCCGATGAGACCAAGGATTGGAAAGAAAGAATCTGTAACTCTTTCAATATTCTCCACGGATAGGCCTAAATAGAACAGGTGCCCCTTCTACTCCTACCACCCCTTACTCAGTTTGGCATCTGACTTTGTCCTAAGTAGGCTAACACTCATTCACTGTGCCTTTATGTTGCAAATTGAACTGATTTAAAAGTGAAACATGTAGAGAAGAAACCATCACTCTAGCCAATAACCTGGATGCAACATACTTTATCTCATGTGGTGTTACTACTTAGTTGAACCCTTTGTCTAGACTACCTCTAACCTTGGCTACCTGGCTGACTCATAGCTCAGGTATCCCCATCTCCAGATGTACGTTCTGACTCCCTCTGCATTCAGCTTATCTTCCCCTCCTCTGTGATCTTCTACTGTACTTATATGGTAACTTGCATGAACCTCTATTATAGCTATACCCACTGATTTTTTAGTCTATCTCCTCCACTAGATTCTGAGTTCCTTGACAGCAGGGGCTGTGTCTGGCTGATTTCTTTATTTGCTATGTCTAGTGAATGTTTGATGGATGGAAGAATGAACAAACAGTCACAGATTTATCTGTTTACTCAAAGTCTTGCTGGACTGAATAATGGGCTGGAAGTATTCTTATAATCAACACAGTGTATTTTGTAGGTTATATAATACTTTTGTCTGCTAGCAAATATATTCTCTGTATAATAAAATAACAGTCTGGATTGTTCTTTATACAAAGCTATCTATTTCCTAACTATCTTCGAGCCATTTACAGCTCTGACTTGCTGAAATGAACCTGTAGCTGTTCATTACTGATTCTGGGCTGAATCAGATGAATACACAAAGCAAGGACATCATGCTGATGAGAAGAGCCTTCTGGGCAAGTTAGACAGGTAAACAACAAAGCCTTAATCAGGTAACTGACTTCTTTCCAAATCTGGCCAGCCCAGACCAGTTTTCTTTTTTTTTTTTTTAAATCTTAGGACTCTGACTATTATTAGGTTTAATTCATTAACCTGGAATAATCAATTATTTGAAAATAAGAGATCCGCAAGCTTCTAGGTCAATAGCTAAATCGCATTATCTCTTTGTGGGTTTAGAAAATTTTAACTGAGTGGAAAACTAGCATATGCTATTTTTCTCTGTTATGTTTCTAAATCACAGGATTTATCCTGTCTTTTTCTTTTAAAACTCCGGAATGAGGACAATGTTAAGGTTTAAATGAGAAATAAAGAACAGGACTGATTTGTTACCTTGGGTGGGTGGGATTATAAGGTGAGGCAGAGCAAGAGGTTAGCAACTTTTACTTTACACAACACCCGCATTGTTTAACTTCTAATGAGCATGTATGTGATTGAACATTGCTTTTTAAAGTTTTTAATAAATGGGACCAGGTGTGGTAGCTTATGCCTGTAATCCCAGTGCTTAGGGAGGCTGAGGCAGGAGGATTGCTTGAGGCCAGATGCAAGATCCCATCTCTACAAAAAAAAATTTTTTTTAAAACTAACCAGGCATGGTGGCTCGTGCCTGTAGTTCCAGCTACTCAGAAGGCTGAGGCGGGAGGATCACTTTAGCCCAGGAATTCGAGGCTGCAGTGAGCTGTGATCAAGCTACTACTCTCCAGCCAGGGTGACAGAGCAAGATTTATCTCCAAAAAAAAAAAAAAAATTCAATAAATGAATTAACAAGGCCTTTTTCTCTTGGTGATTCTTTCTTTACCTCAGAAAGTTCTATAAGCAAAAGAAAGTCACTTCAAAACAATAAATTTAGACTGAGAGTCAAAAGCGTGAACAGAACAGACCTATGCTTTCACCACTGTGCTTTACAGTACAAGTGACAAGCAGGAAGAGCCTGAGATCCTTGTTCTCCAGGAGCTATCAGTCTATTTAGGGAGACAGATACCAAAAAGCATTAGTGAACCTCACAAGGTAGCACATGCTGGACATCAACATATATAATGTAGTGTATAAATGCCCCGAGAATTGAGAAAACAGAAGGTTTTTGAGAGCTACAGAACTGGAGAGGGGCTTGGGATGGAGGGCCTGAGTGGGTCTTGGACGGGCAGAGTAGGGGGTGATGACAGTCAGTGCAAACAGAGGAGATGAAACTGGGCAAGGCTGTAGAAGTCATTAACACGGAGCTCTCATTTGTGATATCAGGAAATGCTTCATTTATTTATTTATTTATTTATTTATTTATTTTTGAGACAGAGTCTTGCTCTGTCGCCTGGGCTGGAGTGCAGTGGCACGATCTCAGCTCACTGCAAGCTCTGCCTCCTGGGTTCATGCCATTCTCCTGCCTCAGCCTCCCAAGTAGCTGGGACTACAGGCACCCGCCACCATGCCCGGCTAATTTTTTGTATTTTTAGTAGAGACGGGGTTTCACTGTGTTAGCCAGGATGGTCTCAATCTCCTGACCTCGTGATCCGCCTGTCTTGGCCTCCCAAAGTGCTGGGATTAATGGTCATTCTCCAACTTTGGTTGTGTCAGTTTTCCCATCTGTCACCTCTATTCTATTTCTCATCTCCCAATATATAGGAGTTAAGAAGAAATTATTTAGTCAGATAGTGAGGGTAATGAAGTCCTTGGTAAGGTTTTCCTTTTAATGAAAAGCAGCCCCCAAATCATTTTCTTTTCTAACAAAGAGCAGCCTGTAAAATTGAACTGCAGACATAGAAAGGCAAACAAGATGCTTGCACGGGTGGGTGCCGGGAGTTGTGCCAATAGGAAAGGGGCTACCTGGGGACTAGCCATGTTCAATATGGCTGCTCCATCTTCCCATTTCTTTGCCAAACTATGCGTACAGTAAGAGAAGACAACATGGGACGGCCAGGCAAAGACGCCATTTGCATAATAAGATTAGGGTGGGTGGCTAGGTAAACGTCACATCTGCTCCAACCAGTCTGTGGGCCCTATGTAAATTGGGCCCTCAAGCCTGTCTGTAAATCCGGCGCACTCCATGCGTGGATGTGCATGGGCCAGAAGTCCCATTTGGGCACCCCTGCTCTCTCTCCCAAGAGAAAGAGCTCTTCTTCCTTCTCTTTCTTTTGCCTATTAAACCTCCGCTCCTAAACCCACTTCTTGTGTTCGCGTCCTCAATTCCCTTGGCGTGAGACGGCAAACCCCAAGTATTTACCCCAGACAACAATGCCACTTCGCAAGAACCTTAATCCTGGCCATGAAATGGTAAATAATACCAGTCTCTGAAGGCAGATGCCCGCATCAAGTTTAATTCTTGATGCTGGTGATTCCATATCTAGGTTCTGATTTCTATGTAAATCAAAATCCACAGCTGGACACAGGTCCTGTTGCACAGTAGATTATTGAAAAAATGCCAAGTACTAGCCCTTTGTGGCCACAACTTCCTGAAACTGCCTTTGCAAAGCCATAACTGAGAAAATTATTACAGTGAAAGAGATCAGACCTAACTAACACCATCTTGCTTCTAACCTTCAAGCTGTCCTTGTTCAATCCTAGATGTAGGCTGAGCTAACTTTGGGAGGAACTTAGTTTATAGTTTAGCTTTGAAACAAAGATGATAACAGGCCTTTCCCAAAACAAACCCCCTTCCTGCCTGCGGACTAGACTGCCTTTGCAGGACTAACAAATTAGCTAGAAGATGAGAAATTATGTTTTAGGAGTCACGCAGCTGGAGGCTGCAAGTTTCTAAACTTCCCCAAATTGCTCCTGGGGATAAAATCACCAATATAAAATCTAAGATCAGTGCTTGAGATATTTTGCAGACTCCACGCTCAGTAAATCAGCTGGCACCACCCAGATTGATAAACTGGCTCATATGGTCTTGTAGCCCCCACCCAGAAACTGTCTTAGCACAAAAGGACAGCTTCAACTCCCCATAATTTCATCTCTGACCTGACCAATTAGCACTCCCAACTCACTGGCCCTCTACCTACCAAATTATCCTTAAAAACTCCAACCACCAAATTCTTGGGGAGACTGATGTGAGTAATAATAAAACTCCAGTCTCCCACACAGCCGGCTCTGCATGAATTACTCTTTTTCTATTGCAATTCCCCTGTCTTGATAAATCAGCTCTACCTAGGCAGTGGGTAAAGTGAACCCACTGGGGGGTTATATTCCCTGCCTTTGGCTTAGGAATATAGCCAGCATCAGCTTCCTGACTCACCCTCTGCCTTGAACCCAGACACACATAACACAGCTAGCGCCTAATAAAGACTGCTCTGGGTAGCCCCTCCTCTCATTTCTGCTGCTTCTCCTTGGTCCTCCTCACCAACGTCCTCGTTTTGCAATTACTTGGAGTCTTGGGCTGTGCCTTACTGTTTAATCCCTGGCCCCATGTTTACCCTTGTAACTTACTCTGGCCTGTCCAAAGAGGAGGATCAAATAATAGCTAGAAATAATAATAACTCATATTTACAGAGAACTTCCTGTGTTCCAGGCCTTGTACTAAATACCTGCTAAAGGTTAAGTTTTTCTTATTTTCCCAGCCACTCAACAAGAAAGATGCTACTATTTTCCCTGTGTTTGAAATGTTTGTTCTTCGGTGCTGTAAAGAAAATAGCACTTGGACATAAATTTAATTGATTTAGTAAGGCCATTTTTACTTCTTGCAGAAAGGGTACACTTGCCAGGAGTTTTTCCACAAGAGTACACCAAACAAAGGAGACAGGGTCATTTATAACTTGAGGCGTCCACCTTACTGTTGTGTCCGTTTTCTATTGGCTGGAATGGGACCTCACATTCTGTATTTGTCCTGATTGGCTAGCAAGTTAGAACTTTATAAAAGAGGTAAAGGTAGAGGAGAACAAAGAAGGAGGAAGTAACTTGTGGAATGCTGAGAAAGGTAAAAACACTTTTAAATAAGGAAGAGAAACAGGCTATGACCTAATGCTTGCTTGGGCCAGTATAAACATGCCAGGGCAAATATTTAGGAGCACAGGTCTTCCAATACGTTTTGCTTCTAAGAGAAGTTATTATTTATTCCTAATTAAATGGGGGAGGAAAGTCTTTGAAGAGGAACTTCTACTTTACTTTTTACACCTGTTATAAGAAATAGGGGCCCGTAATCCCAGCACTTTGGGAGGCTGAGGTGGGTGGATCACCCGAGGTCAGGACTTTGAGGCCAGCCTGGCCAACATGATGAAACCCCATCTGTAATAAAAATACAAAAAATTAGGCAGACATGGTGGCGGGCGCCTGTAATCCCAGCTACTTAGGAGGCTGAGGCAGGAGAATCACTTGAACCTGGGAGGTGGAGGTTGCAATGAGCCAAGATGGCGCCATTGCACTCCAGCCTGGGCAACAAGAGTGAGACTCGATCTCAAAAAAAAAAAGAAATAGGGATAAGAAAAAGGAAGCCTAGAGAAAGTGATAAAGTGATAGAGAAAGGATTTGAACCCTGTAGGATTTTTTGCCACTGTGGGCCACGTTACAGAGGAGGTACTCGGTGAATGAGAGGACCAGGTGAAGGATGCCTTGATATTGGGGCTGAAGAGTTTGGGTTTGGTGCTACAGACAATGTGTCATCACTGCAAGTTTTGAAGTGGAAGAGTGGCAGAAAAAGAAAATATATTTAAAAATCTCTGTACTTCACTCCAGCTCTTATCCCTTTGATATTTGGTAATTTTTAAAACAGATTTGTCTGTGTCCTTTTATGTTTCACCTTTATTCTATCAGCATCAAAAAGTAATCTGCGTATTCATGGCAGTTTAATATGTAAAAGCAGCAAAGCAAAAATGTGGAAGCAGCCTTAAATGTACAGGAATGGGGAAATGATTAGGTAAATTGTGCTACATTAATTTGATATAAAGCTAAGCCGTTAAAAATAAAAACTATGTATCTTTACATGGATGAATCACAAGAATAGTTTTGTGAAAAATGTAGAATGCCCACTGTAAATATAGAACTCCTCATTGTGACTGTGTAAAAGGTGTGTGTTGTGTACATATAAAGAGAATGAGGAGAAAAGAGCTGAGTCAGCATGGTGGGATGAGATTATAAATATACTATTTCTTTGTTTTAAAAATGTTACTTAGTATTACCTGTAATTTACCTAGAGTAGAGCGAAGTGATGCAATCACTACAGCTCACCTTCTGGGCTCAAGTCCCGACCTTCTGGGCTCAAGCAATCCTGCCACCTCAGCCCCCGGAGTAGCTGGAACCACAGGTGTGCACCATGACACCCAATTAATTTTTGTATTTTTTGTAGAGATAGGGTTTCTGCATGTTGCCCAGGCTAGTCTCGAACTCCTAGGCTCAAGGGATCCACCCACCTGGACCTCCCAAAGTTCTGGGATTACAGGTGTGAGCCACCACTCCTGAACAGTTATTTGCAATTGGTTTTATAGCGAAGGAAAAATGTAAGGAGAGAAATCAAGTTAATCCAGCAGATACACAGATTAGAGACACTCCAGCTGGAGTAAAACAGGCTCTGGACACATGAACAGGAGAGGGCACTGAATTTTGAGAGTGGAGGTATATGGGAACAAAAAGAAATGGGTGTGAGAAATGTTTAGAGGAAACACTCGGAGGCATGTGTTCTTTAACAGAATTTAGATGATGGGAAATAGAAACTTTGCAAAGTACTTCAAGGTTTCTAGGCTAAGGCCAGCAGCCTGTTAGTGCCATAAATAGAAGTCACACAACTCTGAAGAGGGGGCAGTTTTTAGATGAAGATAATTATGATGGTTGGACTTCTATGTGAGATGAGAGTTATTACATTAAATTACTATTATGGGCCAGTTGTGGTGGCTCACACCTGTAATCTGAGCACTTTGGGAGGTTGAGCCAAGCAGATTGCTTGAGCCCAGGAGTTCAAAACCAGACCAGGCAACATGGCAAAACCCCTTCTCTACTAAAAATACAAAAATTAGCTGAGTGAGCCTGTAGTCCCAGCTATTCAGGAGGCTGAGGAGGGAGGATCACTTGGGCCTGGGGCATTGAGGCTGGAGTGAGCCAAGATTGAAGCACTACACTCCAGCCTAGGTGACAGAGTGAGACCTAGACAAATAAATAAATATAAATAAAATATTATTACGGGGAAAAAAATCCGAGAATATGGAATCTAGAGGTGTTGTGGAACAATTAAGGCTAGAGATACAGATTCAAGACTCGGGGGCATAGATTTAGAGGTGGGCCTGATCATATCATTGGGCCTAATCCATTCTGATGACAAGAATTATTTAGCTAGCATAGAATTTTTAAAAAATAGAATGTGAATGCATTCACCTTCCCCTATTGTATTATACTTTGCCTTGACATATTTACATTACTTGCCCAGCCCCTGAAGGCATTTGATTTCAATACCTGAGATAATTACCTGAGGCTATGTGAGCAAATGAGATAGCTTCAGGAAAAGAGGTGGGAAGGATGTGGAGAGTGTGAGAATGAGAGGACTGAGGCTAAGAAGCCTTTAGCAATGTCTGAGGAAAGAAGAAATCAGAACATCCATCTTAAGAACTGCAGAAGGGGAGATAAATGTAACTGGGGCCTGAGGCAAGGAAAATAATCAAAAATAGGAAAAAATATCCTTTTATCTGAAGAAAATCACAATATTTATGTGGCCTACTGAGTGCCAAGAGAAACCAAAGACTCATATATAGACACAATCTCATTTCAGAATAACTGAGGGAAGAAGTCACTAAGAGCATCCAGGTAGAGGATAGGGGAAAAAGAATCAGTCTGGCATCAGTTTTCTCACAGGGAGCATAAAACAGAAGAAACCATAGTTTCAGCATAAAACACAAGAAGCCATAGTTTCTTCATAAATGTAAACATAAATGTATGGTACAACCCAGCACTCCCACTCCTAGGTACTATCCAAGTGAAATAAAAACCTATGTTCATGCAAAACCTGTATACAAATGTTTTTAGAGGCTTTATTCACAATCACTTAATACTGGAAACAATCCAAATGTCCTTTAAAAGGTGAATGGATCAAAACACTGTGGTACAATCGTACAATGAACTACTATTATACAAAAAAAAAAAAAAATAGGACAAACGGAGGAATCCATTTCTATAACTTCTTGAAAGGACAAAATTATAGGGTTAGAGAACAGGTCAGTGGTTGCCACAGGTTGGCATGGAGGTAGGAAGTGACAAAGGGTCAGCACAGAGGAATTTTTGAGGATGATAAAACTCTCTGTATTTCAATTGTGATGATTGTTAAATAACTTTATTCATTTGTTGTAACTCAGAACTGTACAAGAACACTGAATTTTACTTTAGTAATTCTTTAAAAAATAAAATATAAGTAGAGAAATGATTTTAAAATAGGGGTTATATCAGATAAAGGTGACCAATGGAAAAATAAAATTAAAATTTTTATTAGCAGAGTTTGATGGGAAGGAGAAGAGAGATGGTAGTTTGAGTTAAATTCTGTATTTACATTTCAATGAGTCAATATTACAAGTTGATAAATTTAAAAACATAGTATTGGCCGGGTGCGGTGGCTCAAGCCTGTAATCCCAGCCCTTTGGGAGGCCAAGGCGGGCAGATCACCAGGTCGGGAGATCGAGATCATTCTGGCTAACATGGTGAAACCCCTTCTTTACTAAAAAAATACAAAAAAAGTAGCTGGGCATGGTGGTGGGAGCCTGTAGTCCCAGCTACTCGGGAGCCTGAGGCAGGAGAATGGCATGAACCCGGGATGGGGAGTTTTGCAGTGAGCCGAGATCGCGCCACTGCACTCTAGCCTGGGCGACAGAGGGAGACTCTGTCTCAAAAAAACAAAACAAAACAAAACAAAAAAATAGTATCATAGCCTATTCCTTAGACCTATCAACTAATAAATAAAAACAGAAATGCTTCAAATGATTACAATTAGAGTGGGGCTTGTGTGATTCAGGAGCTGGCGGGGGGGGGAGGGGCGGGTGGGATATTTTATATTTTATATCTTCCTGTACCATTTGAAATAATACATGCATAAATATTGCTTATAGTTTATTATAAAATAAAAATTTTAAATATTCTGAATATAAAAACATCCTGATTAAAAAAATGTTACACCAGATTTCACATTATGAGGAGAAAAAAGCTCAGATTTAGAGCTGTATCCTTAAGGTACACTAAGGTATGAGTTTCACTTACAGTATAAGAAAGTCCTACAGGTATCCTAACTAATTTAATATACATCACATCACAAAAATACTGTAATATTAATAGTATTATTTTATAAGTCCATTCTTACACTGCTATAGGGACATACCCAAGACTGGGTAATTTATAAAGGAAAGAGGCTTAATTGACTCACTGTTCTGCAGGGCTGGGGAGGCCTCTGGAAACTTACAATCATGGTGGAAGGGGAAGCAAACACATCCTTCTTTAAAGGCAGCAGGAGAGAGAAGAATGAGAGCTGAGCGAGGGGGGAAGCCCCTTATTAAACCATCAGATCTCATCAGAACTCACTCACTATCACTAGAACAGTATGGGGGAAACCACCCCCATGATTCAGTTACCTCCTACCGAGTCCCTCCCACAACACGGGGGAATTATGGAAACTAAAATTCAAGATGAGAATTGGAATGGGCACACAGCCAAACCGTATCATTCTGCCCCTGGCCCCTCCAAAATCTCATGTCCTCACATTTCAAAACACAATCATGCCTTCCCAACAGTCCATCAAACCTGTCTTAACTCACTCCAACATTAACCCAAAAGTCCAAGTTCAAAGTCTCATCTGAAACAAGGCAAGTCCCTCAGCCTATGAGCCTGTAAAATCAAAAGCAAGTTGGTTACTTCCTAGATACAATGGGGGTACAGGCATTGGGTAAATACACCTGTTCCAAATGAGAGAAATTGGCCAAAACAAAACAACTACATGCCCCACACAAGTCCAAACTCCAATAGGAAAGTTATTAAACCTTAAAGTTCCAAAATGATCTCCTTTGACTCCATGACTCACATCCAAGTCATGCTGATGCAAGAGGTGGGCTCCCATGGCCTTGGGCAGCTCTGCCTCTGTGGGTTTGAAGGATATAGCCCCCCTCCTGGCTGCTTTCACAGGCTGGTGCTGAGTGCCTGCAGCTTTTCCAGGTGTGTGGTGCAAGCTATCAGTGGATCTACTATTCTGGGGTCTGGAGGATAGTGGCCCTCTTCTCACAGGTCAGCTAGGCAGTGCCCCAGTGGGGGCTCCAACCCCACATTTCCCTTCTGTACTGCCCTAGCAGAGGTTCTCCATGAGGGCTTTGCACCTGCATCAAACTTCTGCCTGACATCCAGGCATTTCCATACATCCTCTGAAATCTAGGCGGAGGTTTCCAACTTCTATTCTTGTCTTCTGTGCACCCGCAGTACCAAACCACATGGAAGCTGCCAAGGTTTGGGCTTGCACCCTCTGAAGCAATGGCCTGAGCTGTACCTTGGCCCCTTTTATCCAAGGCTGGAGCTGAAGCAGCTGGGATGCAGGGCACCACGTCCCAGGGCTGCACAGAGGAGGGGGGCCCTGGGCCCAGGCCACAAAGCATTTTTCCCTTCTAGGTCTCCAGGCCTGTAATGGGAGGGGCTGCCGTGAAGGTCTCTGACATGCTCTGGAGACATTTTCTTCATTGTCTTGGTGATTAACATTCAGCTCCTCGTGACTTATGCAAATTTCTGCAGCGGGCTTAAATTCTCCCCAGAAAATGGGGTTTTCTTTTCTATTGCTTCGTCAGTCTGCAAATTTTCCAAACCTTTAAGTTCTGCTTCTGCTTGAATGCTTTGCCACTTAGAAATTTCTTCTGCCAGATACCCTAAATCATCGCTCTCAAGTTCAAAGTTCCACAGATCTCTAGGGCAGGGGAAAAAGCTGCCAGTCTCTTTGCTAACACATAGCAAGAGTCCAGTTTGCTCCAGTTTTCAACAAGTTCCTCATCTCCATCTTGGACCACCTCAGCCTGGACTTCATTGTCCGTATCACTGTTAGCATTTTGGTTAAAGCCCTTCAACAAGTTTCTAGGAAGTTCAAAACTTTCTCACGTCTTTCTGTCTTCTGAGCCCTCCAAGTCTCTAGGAAGTTCCAAACTCTTCCACATTTTCCTATCTTCTTCTGAATCCTCTAAACTGTTCCAACGTCTGCCTGTTACCAAGTTCCAAAGTCGCTTCCACATTTTTGGGGATGCTTATAGCAGGGCCCCCTCCTCCCTTGGTACCAATTTACTGTATTAGTTCCTTCTCATGCTGCTATGAAGACAGACCCAAGACTGTGTATTTCTAAAGGAAAGAGGTTTTTTTATAAAGGAGAAAATCTTTTTTTTTTATAAAGGAAAGAAAATTTATAAAGGAAAGAGGTTTAATTGACTCACAGTTCAGCATGGCTTCAGAGGCCCCAGGAAACTTACAGTCTTGGTGGAAGGGGAAGCAAACATGTCCTTCTTTACATGGCGGCAGGTGAGAGAATGAGATCTAAGCAGAGGAGGAAGCCCCTTCTAAAACCATCAGATCTCATTGGAACTTACTCACTATCATGAGAATAGCATGCGGGAAACCGCTCCCATGATTCAACTACCTCCCACTGGGTCCCTCTCATGGGAACTACAATTCAAGATGAGATTTGGGTGGGGACACAGCCAAATCATGTCGATTATAAATGTTACTCCATAAAATGAAGAATATTACTAGTTGTCACTCAGTTTTGTTATTATAATATATAACTATATTTAGATTTTTTAATTTCTCTCATAATTGTCACAGTAAAAATATCTTCAAAGAGATAATTTCCTCTCATGTTGATATAGCATCATAAACAAACAGATATCCAATAGTCATCAATAAGCCTTACAGAAGTCAATTCTCTCTTCATCTTCAATCAAACTGAATCAATGGGCCTATGACAGCTACTCCTGGTAGAAAATATGCTAAAACTTTTTGCAAAAAAAATCACAGAGGTTTTTGGGTCTGAACAGTATGTGACAGGGGAATAGTCATTGAAAAAAAGAATGTACTCTATACAAGCAAGTTTTAAAATAGTTTTTGATCCAGTGCAAGAACCCGAAAGTGCCAGTATGTGAATGCATAATTAGGTAGAAGAAAATTGATTACAAAGTGAATTTTGGTTCAATTTGACAAGCAAACATTCTCCCATGGCTGCTTTTGAGAAAATTATTATACCTTTCTTTCATCAAAATGTTGCCAGTTGTGCCTTTCTGTCAATAGCATTTAACATATTTATTTAGGTTGCCTGTTTTCTACTTCCCTAAAGTAATGGAGACCTTTATTTATATTTTATTCCTGTTAACATATATAACACATATCCATATAATCTCCCCATAGGTAAGAGAATTACTCTCTCTGTCCTTGCTGTGGTAGCCACAGAATTGTATCACTCAAATCTTCTACTGTTAGCATAGTTGACTAATGGCCCCAGCTGTCATTCCCCTGTATCTATCACGGTATTTGTGCTGAGGTCATGCTTCTACCAAGCTGTTTATAGCCAGTGTCTGAGCAAGGTGTAGGTACTAGTGCTAGTCCATTTCCACAAGGCATGGGACTTTTCTAGTGGGTGACTTTATCTCCAGGCATCTCCCTTGACCTTGTCAAAACCCTGCTGTCTGAGACTCTTCCTCCCCAATCCTCCTTCGCCCTCACCTTTCACAGGTATCAGATCAGCAACTCAGTCTGAAGTCGAGTTCAGTCTGAAGCCTTCCCTGCCTATTCCTACTTCCTCCTTTTAATCCTTCATGTGCATCTCTCTCCTAAAATCCTCTTGCGCCTTGAATTCCATCTTGGCACCTGCTTCTTGGAAGATCTGAACCCACACTCTCTGAAGAAAAGGTAAGCATAGCACCTTTCTACCTTAAGAATATCTGGATCACGCTGTCTCCAGAGAGGAAATATTGTTAAAAATAGATTTTTCTTTTCTTTCTTTCCTTCTCTTTCTTTTTTGATAAAGTCTCGCTCTGTCGCCCAGGCTGGAGTGCAGTGGCACGACCTCGGCTCACTGCAACCTCTGCCTCCAGGGTTCAAGTGATTCTCCTGCCTCAGCCTCCCGAGTAGCTGGGACTACAGGCGTGTGCCACTATGCCTGGCTAATTTTTTGCATTTTTAGTAGAGACAGGGTTTCACTTTGTTAGCCAGGATGATCTTGATCTCCTGACCTCGTGATCTGCCCACCTTGGCCTCCCAAAGCTCTGGGATTACAAGCGTGAGCCACCACACCTGGCCAAAAATAGATTTTTCTGAGCCCCTAGACTTCCCTGGAAGTTTCTTTTATATTTATGTTGTATAATCTCTTCCTCAATCTCTAGCCATAATCTCTAACCTGACCTTTCCTCCTGTCGCTCCACTCCAGGTGTTATCAATGTGCTAAAGTAGCTGTCTGTTTCTGTCACTCCTTGGCTCAAAGGCTCTGATGATTCCCTCAAGTCTACTGGTTAATGTCCAAATGTTTTAGCCCAATCCATAGTCAATTTCTCAAATTTTAACTAGAAGAGGGCTCTTTCTCCAAGGCTAGAGATAACAGGCAAAGGATTGGAGATGATAAAACAAAATTGAGGTTTAGGATGGAAAGCTGGGAGTTTCACATTAGATGGCTTTACTCTTCCTGGTAAGGTAGATGGTGGAAAGTCAGCAGGAGGTATTTGGGAGCTTGAACGGGGGAGACAACCAAAGTGAAAATTCAAAATGGATTAAAAAGTTTGCAGAGTGGCACTAAGGAGTCCTTTGAAGGATATTGGGATAACCCTAGGATAAGGGATATCCCTAGCACATTGTTACTTTATTCTAAATAAATGCCTTTCATTTAATAGATGTTCAAAAATGTCGAATGAGGAAAGTAAGCAAAGCATTATGAAAACTCTACAGAAGCCCTAGAGGGAAGTGATTAAGAACATGGCCTTGAGCCAAAATCTGAGCACCATCACTTAGAGCTCGGTACCTCTGTGCCTTAGTGTCCTTATCAGGAAAGTAATGATATGATGCCTACTTTGTAAGGTTATTATAAGGATTTACAGTTAAATATGTGTATATAAATCACCTAAATTATGCCAGCCATATGGTAAGCACTCTGTATGTTTGCTATCTTTATTATCATCAGTATTATTACAGTAAATATGCAGCTAATTAAAAAATTGACCAGAAGTATGGTATATATTAATAGATAAAGTACCAGATACTACAGTAGATATAAAACCAGAAGACTTCATCTTGGGGCTCTTTTGAGCTGCCATGTAATGTCCATGACCTTGGGCATGTTATTTAATGTTCTGCAACCTCAAGAGTACCTGTCCCTTGTTACATGGTTGTAGTGAGAGTCAAAGGAGATTAGTGTGAAAGTGCTTTATACACCATAATGGACAACAGACATACATGTTACCCATCAGGAAATAATACACGTGTATGAGTTTGTTTGGTTCATGTACCAATTCCTTTAGCCCTACAAATTCTGAGGATCAGATTGTCAAATTTATGCATTTTAAATACATGTTAGATAATCTCTGCAAAAAAAAAAAAAAAAACAACATGCTGCTGTAGATTTCAGGATAAGAGAAAAGCTTTCTCTTGTTTGAGAAGATACAGTGATGATGGGTAGACAGAGTCACTGAGTCTGAGGTCTTTTGGTGGAGGAAGGAAGAAAACAATTTTCTAGGGAACTGGAGCATGAAAAACCCACCAAATTTGAATGGCATGGCATATGTATGTAATGACTAAGAGGTGTGTACTCATAAAATCAGCTTCTCCTTTTTCTTAAACCCACTTCTCCATAACCAGGCTGCCTGCTGCTGCACCAGGAATTTACTGCTGTGAGCAACTATAAACATTGTGCTAATGGTAGCACTGCCTGAGAACAGTCATTTGAGAGTGCAGTGTGTGCAGTTTCAGGCCAGAGACAATATTTTCTGCTCTCTACACACCACAGGGCACACACTGTAATCTGATATAGGGTAAAGGTACTCTAATATATTATCATTAAAAGCAAACAATCAACTCCACAGATCAATGCCTCTTTTAAAACATGTTTTCTAATCTCTGTTTCCTCTCAGATGTATGGTTATTGTCCACCTGGACAGGCCCCAAAGTGACAGCCAGAAATCTGCCTCCACCACCCCTTCTGCTGTTCCTGCCATCGTATTTAATTGTGTTTGCTCAACTCGAAGCCAAACTCATATGCAGTATATTTAGATGGTTAAAATAGCACAGCACTGCGCTGTATTTACAGATTATTTTCAACACCACAGTTCTTGGGAATTAGTTTGGAATAAATAAGGTAAAGAGAAAAGAAGCAACATAAATTTGTTCCAGTGACAAAGAAAACAATATCAAAATGCCAATCTGGAGCTTCGCCATGAATGAGGGAAGGGAGAGCTCCTTTCGGTCCACTCTCCTGCAAATGCAATCATCATCTCATTCTCTAGTCTGGATTTATTTTAAAGTGGGTGAGAACAAAAGCAAAAAACTAATAGTAAGAAACTGTGAAAAGAACCTTTATTATTTCAAAAGATCAATGTACAATCACTGTAGTTAGATAGCATCAAAAGTAAAGGTGTAGAACTGATATATATGTTGATTTTCTGAAACTCTAGGGAGTCTTTATTTTTCACAATAGCAAACTTTCTAAATTGAAACACATATATCATTAGTATATATTCAGGATCTGTTTTCTGAGGTCTTGGCTGCTATACACTTCTTCAAATGCCTCAAAATAATCACTCATAATTAATTTACAAAGGCTTCGTTGGATACTGTTATCAGCTAACTCCACTTTAAAGTTTTCTACTTGCATTTTTCGTATCATTTAACAAACACAAACTGTCATCCAAATGTCAAAAGATTTATAAGTCTTGGAGTATAAAACAGACTTTGTTGCTGAAGAGGTTATGACTTGAACTGGATCAATTAACTAAAAATAAAGACCAGGTTTCTGTTATTTTAATCTGAGCCAAATTTACATAACAGTAATAACAATGGGGGTTTTATTTATTTAACTTTTATTTTAGGTTCAGGGATACATGTGCAGGTTTGTCATATAGATAAATTGCGTGTCACGGGAGTTTGGTGTACAGATTATTTCATCATGCAGGTAATAAGCATAGCGCCTGACAGGTAGCTTTTTGATCTCCCTCCTCCCACTCCCTGCCCTCAAGTAGCCTCAGAGTCTGTTGATCCCTTCTTTGTGTCTGTGTGTTCTCAGTGTTTAGTTCCCACTTACATGTGAGAACATGCAGTATTTGGTTTTCTGTTCCTGCATTAGTTTGCTTAGGATGATGGTCTCCAGCTCCATCCACATCCCTGCAAAAGACATGATCTTATTCTTTTTTATGGCTATGTAGTATTCTGTAGTGTATATACGTCACATTTTCTTTATGCAGTCTACCATTGATGAGCATTTAGGTTGATTCCATGTCTTTAACTATTGTGAATAGTGCTGCAGTGAAGATACATGTGCATATGTCTTTGTTGTAGAATAATTTCTATTCCTTTGGGTATAAACCCAGTAATGGGATTGCTGAATTGAATGGTAATTCTGTTTTAAGTTCTTTGAGAAAGTGCTACACTGCTTTCCACAAGGGCTGAACTAATTTACACACCCACCAGCAGTGTATAAGCATTCTCTTTTCTTCATAATCTTGCCAGCATGTTATTTTTTGACTTTTTATTAGTAGCCATTCTGACTGGTGTGAGATGCTATCTCATTGTGGCTTTGATTTGCATTTCTCTAATATTTAGTGATATTGAGCTTTTTTTCATATGCTTGTTGATCATGCGTATGTCTTCTTTGAAAAGTGTCTGTTTATGTCATTTGCCCACTTTTTAATGGGGTTGTTTGCTTTTTGCTTGTTGATTTGTTTAAGTTCCTTTTAGATGGTGGCTATTAGACTTTTGTCAGATGCATAGTTTGCAAGTATTTTCTCCCATTCTGTAGGTTTTCTGTTTACTCTGATGATAGTTTCTTTTGCCGTGCAGAAGCTCTTTTGTTTAATTAGATCCCATTTGTCAATTTTTGTTTTTGTTTCAATTGCTTTTGCATCTTCATCGTGAAATCTTTGCCAAGGCCTATGTCCTGGATGGTATTTCCTAGGTTATTTTCCAGGATTTTTGTAGTTTTAGGTTTTACATTTAAGTCTTTAATTCATCTTGAATTGATTTTTGTATATGGTGTAAGGAAGGAGTTCAGTTTCAATCTTTTGCATATGGCTTGCCTGTTATCTTAGCACCATTTATTGAATAGGGAATTCTTTACCCATTGCTTGTTTTTGTGAACTTTGAAGATCAGATGGTTGTAGCTCTGTGGCATTATTTCTAGGCTCACTATTCTGTTCCATTGGTCTATGGGTCTGTTTTTGTACCATACCATGCTGTTTTGGTTACAGTAGCCTTGTAGTATAACTTGAAGTCAGGTAACATGATACCTCCAGCTTTGTTCTTTTTGCTTAGGATTGCCTTTGCTATTCGTGCTCTTTTTTTGTTCCATATGAATTTTAAAATAACTAATTCTGTGAAGAATGTTATTGGTAGTTTGATAGGAATAGCATTGAATCTGTAAATTACTTTGGGCAGTATGGCCATTTTAACAATATTGATTATTCCTATCCATGAGCATGGAATGGAATTTGCTTTTTTTCATCTCTGATTTCTTTGAGCAGTACTTTGCAATTCTTGTTGTAGAGATGTTTCACCTCCCTGGTTAGCTGTATTACTAGGTATTTTATTCTTTTTTTTTATTTATTTATTTATTTTTTTTGAGATGGAGTCTTGCTCTGTGGCCCAGGCTGCAGTGCAGTGGCGGGATCTCGGCTCACTGCAAGCTCTGCCTCCTGGGCTCACGCCATTCTCCTGCCTCAGTCTCCTGAGTAGCTGGGACTACAGGTGCCCACCACCACGCCCGGCTAATTTCCGTATTTTTAGTAATGACGGGGTTTCACCATGTTAGCCCGGATGGTCTCGATCTCTTGACCTCATGATCTGCCTGCCTCAGCCTCCCAAAGTGCTGGGATTACAGGCATGAGCCACCGTGCCCGGCCGATATTTTATTCTTTTTGTGGCTGTTACAACAGACATTTTAAACACACAGAGCTTAAATAACCTGACTTTCACCCAAATTTGGAAAATGAAGAGAATGAATATGCATATAGATACTTTTTTACTTCAGATTTTCCAGCAAATATTCTTATAATACCTACATGTCTATTAACCAAACATCACATAAGAATACCTACTCTGTGCTCATCTGTCAGGAGCTGACTTTTTCTCTGCATTCTTATTCTTCATTTGTTTATTAATTAATTTAACACACACTACTTAGAGCCTGCTGTGTGCCCAAGGGCTGTTCTAGGTACTGAAACCACCACCAGGATAAGGCAAATGAGGTGCTATTCTTATGGAGTTTACATTCTACCACAGAGGGTAAGATTAAAAGACAGTAAATAAACAGAAACAAGTATTTCAATTAGTGATAACTCAGGAAAACACAGTAGAGTAGAATGCTAGGGTAGCCTGGGGGGGGGGTCCCTTTAGATAGGTGAAAGAGAAAAGTCTCCTCAGGAAGTAACATTTGTCTCAGATGGGCAAGATGTCACCAGCCATGTGAAGAGCTGAGGGAACTGCAAGCACCAAGACCCTGAAGCGGGAAAGCATTTAGAGAATCCAAAGAACTTAAAGAAAGCATTCTATTTAGAGCATCATGAATCGGAAGGAGATATTTTGAGAAGAGGCCAGATAGTGAGTGAAGAACACATTTTTGCCAAGGTCTCAGGCAGCTGCTTCAAGATTTGTTCTGCCTTTGGAGTCAGCACAGAACCAGCCTGTGGAACAAAGGCCAGTATTGACTCAGATACAGACATTGTTGTGGCCCCACAGATCTCCTGTTTCATGTGTCTGAGCGGTCCCTCAAGTCTTTATCTCCTGGGTCTTTATTACCTGAGTGGTTCACTTGGCTTTTTGACCTTCCTTCTTGCTCATTTTCTGTTTGTCTTCCAGACCTGTGGGCCTGTTGCCTGGTTTCTGATCTGATACTTTTTCTGATCCTCACTATTGGTTTAGGCCTGGAGTCCACATAACCTGGACGTTCTGAGTGTTCGATCTTACAGCAACTTCCTACTAATCCTTAATGGACTTTACAGTTTCCTTACCTGACTAGACACCAAAACTGCTGCTATGTTACTACTTTTTTGAATATATACAGTGGTGCCTCTGTGTCCGTGGGTTCTGCATCCATGAATTCAGTCAACCTCAGATAGAAAATATTTGGGAAAAAAAAGTTCCACTGAGTTCCAAAAAGCAAAACTTGAATTTGTTGCATGCTGAGTATTACATTGAATCCACACAAATGCAGTGATGTGTGAGAATTGTATTAGGTATTGAAAGTAATCTAGAGATGATTTAAAGTACATGGGTGGATATGCACAGGTTATATGAAAATATGACACCATTTTATATCAGGGACTTGGCATCTGTGGGATTTAGTATCTGAGGGGGTCTTGGGATCAGTCCCTAATGGATACTGAGGGATGACTGTATTGTGTTATCAGCTTTCAAAAACACTTCCAAATACTTTAGCACTCTTGACCGTGTCAACAATCTCCATGAAGTAGCTTTACAATTATTATTTTATTTTAAAGATAAGGAAATCTAAAGTCCAAGTAAGTGCCTGAGAACCCAGGAATCCTGCTTTCCAGTCTCCATCTTATTTAGGGGGTGAGGGAGGTCTAGTGTACTCTAGGCATATGGGGAGACTAATTCCACAGATGACCTGCTTATTATATGAACGTTGAAGACAAGGCACAAATGAATTTAAGGTGAATAGAAAAGATTCTTTCCCCTTCTCTTCAACTTTTTTCATACTTGTATATTTCAGTTCACTTTTCTTTGTAATATTATGTCCTCAGACAACATTCACAGCCCCATACATACACGAGAACATAGTATAGACTAATACAAATATATTACCAATAAAAGGAGCAAAAAGAGAAAAAGTGACTCATTTAATTGGTGAATTTGGAAGGAAAAAACTGAGCATATTCAGCTGAACTGCTCTGAATTCTTGCCTTTGGCTACACCTAACCCCAAACACCATAGTTGGTAGATGTTGGATAGCATATATAACTTTCATTTTAAAAGCTCAGAGTTCTATGGTCTAATTTTCAAGTATGTATCTTACAGATAACCATGTTGTCAACAATTAAATGTACTATTAAAAAAATCAGCATTTTCAGATAAGTTCCAACAAGAGAGACAAGAGGGTGTCATCGAGAAACTAACAATTTCCTTACCGGTTCAATATTAAACAAAACTCATAAATAACATTCTTAAAATAAATGAGTGAGTGATAGAAAATATTGAAAACCCTCAGGTGTCTTTAATCCTTCTAAGGTGGATCAATTAGGTTCATCATAGCTCGTGTGCGGTAGCTTTGCAGTAGAATGATTTTCATACCATTCTCGAAAAATCTAAGGTTCTTATTAAGATGAGATTCTAGCTGTTTCTATGAAAAATTCATGACCCTTTTCCAAGAGAACTGTTTTGACCTGTTATTTCTGGCTAAATTTGTACGAGTTCTTTTCTCCCACCCACTCCTGCACAGATCTCAAGAAAATACACTTTAATAGCTAGTGATCCAAAGTCCTTAAACAAAAACAAAAATATGCAATTCTGCATAAAACACAAATTCACTTAGAGGTGAATACTCTAAAAAGCAAATGTAGTAAGTTTTGAAGGATGTTTGTCCCTAGAGGACCATTTAGTGGATTGGAAGCAGCAATTCGTAACTGAAAATAAATTTAGTAAAATATAACACAGTTAATCTATATAAACTCAAAACTTTCCAAATAGGAAAATAATTACTTATCTTTCCTAGTTTGTTTCCAGACAGACATTTAATATTGTATAAACATCATGTCACTATAGATTCAACAGAGGACCTGGTCTCTCCTTCACCAACCCCTCCTCTCACCTCTCCAAATATCTTTGGGACAGTATAGGTGCACCCCTGGGGACTTGTGTACGAATCGGGTACCTCTGGACTGCTGCCAGCCAGGTGATAAGCTTGCTGGGGAAAGGCTCTGGCCTTGATCAGTAAGCTTCTGGGTTGTTGAACTTTGTCTATGATGGGTGGGTGAGCTTAATTCAGGGGTGAAATATTATAAATACCACTGCGACCTCAAATCTAAGCTATAGATTTTATTGGCAATAAAGCTGCCTCTATAACTTCCTTCTGAGAAATAATGCAACCTCTCTCTTAGGACATTTTCTTATATTCATCCAGATTTCTTAAGAATGATTTGACAATTCTACTATGTTATTGTCATTATTTTCTTTCAAAAAAAGTGATACTCAATATTTTTGCAAAAAGATATGGAAATACATTCTATGTCACAAAGATCATATAGACGATAAGCCTCAAACTTAGCTATAAGCACACAGACGACTCAAACAATAAAAGGAATATCATAAAATATATCTTATTTGAAAATGTATTATACTTGATTAAAAATCCAAATTTTTAAAGTTTACACCTTATAGTTTTTACTGAAACTTTAAGTATTTTTTAAAAACCATGTTAATTGATCCAAAACAAAATGTTCATACTTTTGTGCAAAATAAATTACATGTTGTTTCCTAGGCTGAAATCATATTATCATTTCATTGGATTATACTGGGGTGTGTGTGTGTGTGTGTTTGTGTATCTTTGTGTAAAATAATATGCTACTGTGGCTATATAAAGACAGTACCGACATAACTGGCTGAAAAGTGAAAAATTCAATCATGACAGTTTTACTTACATGTTTTCCTGATTAGACTAGTTGATTTGGCTTGGCATTTTATATGCATTCATTAAGTTGTTGTAAACAAAGGTGTAGTATTATAATGACATTCAAGTCAATAACTTTTGGTCTTTACAATAGTGAACTATTAAATATACAAAGTCAAAAATATTTAAAATTCAGACTAAAATCCACTAATTTCATCTCTGAAACAAATGTTACTGCCTTTTACAAATTTTTACTATAGAGAACGGTATTTAGAGAGTACACTCCTATAATTAGCCATATTTTTAAAAGATGGGAGGCTGGAGAGGAAGAAAATAAAAGAGATTCCCCTGCTGATAAAATGTTTTCACTTTTCCCAAAAGTATGCTAGTAAAATCTGTGTATGTATATACACACACACATACACACACACAACCTTGTCCCTCAAACAGACCCCCAAGGTCCCCAATTTTATTACCTGTTTTTGAGCAGCACACTGAAGGTCATCTTATCCAGTCTCAGATAATTTGGCAGCAACTTTGCCCAATTCCAGTTCCATTTTGTGATGGCTGACTGTTGATAAATGAGAAGACACTATTGTTAGTTATTAATCAGAGTTAATATGATCAGTAAATTAAAGCTCCAGCTGTGATAGACTAACTAAGAAGGAGGGGGGTCCAGAACAAGGACTTAGACAGATAACATCAATCATGTCCACAGAAGAAGGTTTTTATTCCAATAAGACAGCAATTAATTTATAAATCCATTTGGGGATGTAATCATTATTTATAAAAATATAAATCAATTTATTGAGTCTTTATTCTTCCAAGTGTTAATAGCATTTGCCCAACAAGTTTCTCTGAGAAGGAGACTATTTGAAAAGCAAAGCAAAATAATTGGCAACTTTTTCATACATCGTATCAATTTATAGTTTGATTTTCTTTTCAACAACCAAAAGTTTGATTAAAAAACAAACTTGGAAGTGCTAAGAATCAAATTATAAGATACAGCTTAATTAGAGTGTGATATTAATGTTACCTTTTTGGTTAAGAAAATGCTTTAAAGGGAAGATTATGAGGATCTGTAAGTGTAAATTATATAAGTGATTCTTTTTTCTCATTAATAGAAATTTTGCAACAGACTATTTGTGAAAAATTACTGTGAAAAATAATCTCATAATTCAGAACTCAATAAAATGTGCCATTTATTTAAATGAAGTAAGGAAAATTTAACAGCTATAGTAATTATTTATGGTTTGGAGCAATCTAATGCACAATACAGAAAAGCAGCCAATAAACTCAAACTTAGTATATTTAAAGTATTATAAATGCTTATGCTCCTTAAACTGAAATAGTTTTGAAAACAGGAGTCCAGACTGACGTTTAAAATCCAACAAGAGCTATCCCCTGTCACCTGCTGATTAATCGAGCACTACAATCCTGTCATAGAGCAGGAGAATTCCACCCTGGGTTGTCAGCATTTGAAGGTCTTACTCCACTACAGTATTGATGAGTGTAGACTAGAGCTGTAACAGGCATGGTAAAAATATTATCTGCATGCTGAATTAGGCCATTGTTTTAATTCTTATTTTCATCAGAGTTCTAGGTCAAGCAATCCTTCTCTTCTGCCCTGTTAGTTCAAATTGTCAGTCAAGAGGTTTCTGGGAAAAGCCACCAGAAGAATGAACAAAGCAAAAGTAACTTTAGATTTCAAATACTTTGGCAGAAAGATGATCTTTTCAGTGTAACTACTGAAACATGCAGCTTAGACAATGGCATAATCTGACATTAAAAAATGTGTGGTGTTTATCACATTGACTTTATTCCAGATAGACTGGCTTTAAGATCATTAACAAATTCGTTTTAAATTTGGGAATGTGTCTATGGTTATAAAAAGCAAATTTACCCCATACCACTTAAAGTAGGAGCTCAGTGCTCTATTTATAATTAATTTTAACTATTTTCTAATTTGCCTGATACATTCATAAAGGTTGCAAGGTATTTTGTGAGTGTGTGTATTAGGGGATGGGGGTGACAAGGGAGGAAAGGAATGTTACAAAATGCCTGGTTCTTCAGCCTTCTGTAGACACAGCCTAACCGATGTTCCCTCTGCCCATGGTAAACTGACCAGCCAAAAGTTAAGTTTTACAGACCAGACATATGAAACAGTTTGACAAATAGAAAAAAGGTAAAATAACTCTTAAAAGTCAATTTGTACAGACCATGTAAATAAGAACAAGTCCTTTTGCTTCCTAGCAAAAAAAGCTTATGAGTAAATACTCAAACACAAAGCAATTTTTTCTTACTTGGGTAAAGAAACCACACATTTAAATTAAATTTACCATTTAATTTCCACATACCTGATCTAGCATGTTTTCACTAAATGCCTTATACACATGGAAAGGGTTAAAGGCAGAAGGCTGATCTTCTATACTCCTCAAGGTCGTCTTTAAAGGTCGGATGGGTAATGGCTTTTCCTCTGAACTATTCATAGAAAACAGCTGTTCTTTTAAATATTCCTTTAAAGAAAAGAAATTACAAGTTGTGACGGTGAGAAGCAGACATTCTCTGTAAAAATAAACTGATCAATATCCAAATTTATCCTTTCAGCACATTTGCTAGATTACAGTGTATTACTTGCCTCAGGGAAGAATACATTTTCAGAAGATACATAGTAGAGTACCAATCAGCATTGCAATAAACCCATCAAAAATAGGTTTACCTAATATTTAGTATAGATTAGGAAACCATTTACCAAACTCTTATATAATGAATATATGTTTGATACATCAGGACCTTTTTAACAGGCATTGTCTTGTCACTGGTTCACATATTAACATGTCTGGTTACCAAAACTTAACTCAGCTGCATGATTATTCACAGTATAAGATTGCTCATCCATTCATTAAGTGTAGTTGTTAACTACTCCTGGCTCAGCAGAGCACTGAGTACTCTGGTATTTTACTGCAAGCAGTCTCATTCAATGCAGAATTAATTATAATGCAAGCTCCTAAACTCTATTTCCATCCCATGGAGTGAAAAATATCAAGGTTCAAGGGAAGCTCAAAATATGTCATTATAAGCCCCCAACTGCCAGTGCAGGCCTGGGCAAAAAAAAGCCAATCTACAACATTATACCTCATTTTCCACCCATAAATAAGGTGAACAATCCTTATGTATTTTATGGAACACTTTCTGGAAGATGACAAATTAAAATGACTAAAAGTCCCCATCAACTAATAAATGCTTACTATTAATAAATAAGTCATCTAATAGATTTTAAAAAATATAAATGTTCTTGTGATGTTTCATGTGTCACAATGTAATTTTTTTCTTTGAAGTTAGGGTTAGGATGAAGTTCAGAATGTTAGAGCCAAAAAGGTATTCAGACATCATTTAGAAAACCTGTGCTACTCAAAGTCTGGGGCACCGGATCAGCTGAGTTAAGCCTCACCTGGGAGCTTGTTAGAAAAGCAGAATCTTGCACCCTATTGAATCGGAACCTGTCTGTTAATGAGCATTCCCAGCTGGGTGCAGTGGTTCACACCTGTAATCCCAGCACTTTGGGAGACCGAGGTGGGCAGATCACTTGAGGTTGCAAGTTCCAGACCAGCCTGGCCAACATGGTGAAACCCCATCTCTACTAAAAATACAAAAATTAGCTGAGTGTGGTGGCGGGCACCCATAATCCCAGCTACTCGGGAGGCTGAGGCAGGAGAATCACTTGAACCCGGGAAGTGGAGGTTACAGTAAGCTGAGATCGCACCACTGCACTCCAGCCTGGGCACAGAGAGGCTCCATCTCAAAAAAAAAAAAAAAAAAAAGGAATTCCCAGGAGATCCATAGGCACAGGGAAACTCTAGCCCAATGCCACACTCAACGGTTGGCACTGAAAGGTCAGAGGACAATCCTGAGATCACACAGGGGTGAGAGGTACAGCTGTGGGGAGGAGCCACATTTCTGGTCTCAGTTCACTGTGCTTTTTTCTGTGCCTCTATAACTTTAGGAATGCCCACTGTGTTCATCGTGAGAGGCAAATTTTAGATTATAAAACCCTAAAAATCGAAAGAAACCACTGCTGAAGTTAACAATCATAGTCATTTTTGAATTTACTTGTTATAGAGCAGCAGTCCCCAGTCTTTTTGGCACCAGGGACCAGTTTCGTGGAAGACAATTTTTCCATGGACATGGACTGTGGGGAGGGGGAATATGATTTTAGGATGAAACTGTTCCACCTGAGATCATCAGGCATTCTCATAAGGAACACACAACATAAATCCCTCAAATGTGCAGTTCACAATAGGGTTCATGCTCCTATGAGAATCTAATGCTGCTGCTGATATGACCATAGGTGGAGCTCAGGTGGTAATGCTCACTATCCCGCCACTCACCTCCTGCTGTACAGCCCAATTTCTAACAGGCCACCGACTGGTAGAGGTCTGTGCCCCGGGGGTTGGGGACCCCTGTTGTAGAGCATATCTTTTTAGAAAGATTAACTCTTTAGTGTCTGATAGAGGGTCACACATGGACTCTTACTAAATATTGTTAATGATAAAGCCATCAGAAAATAATTGTATGCCTAGATTTAGATTATTGAACAGAAACAAAACTTTTCTCCATTATGATTTATGCAAATAAAATTTTTAAAAGGAATACTTTTTTATTGACAAAAAAGCTTTGTTTTGACTAATAACAATCTATCTTAACTGATTTCGCCTTATGTAACTACATTTTGACTGTTTCCACTATTCAAAAAAGAGAAACTGTTCTGTTGCAAATTGTGAAGAAAATGGAATTTTCTCCTTTGTTGATCTTTCTAGGTACTGCACTGACAGTCATCACTAACCCTTCTTAACCTCAGATTCTTTAACTGTGACATTGCTTTAATCAGATTTACCACTAATTGGGCCATATCTTTAGAAGATTTCCATTCTTTCTTGAACACCTTCCCTGTGCATTACATCGAAGCTTATTCCTCTATTCATCATTTCTCCATTTCTCTTCACTGAAGAGCTCTGTCAGTCTGATGACCTCAACTACCACACTCATACATAGACCAAATCTATATGCGTGTCTGCTCTCATTTGTGCCCATGTGTATGGTAGATGCACCTGACAGTGATTACTTGATCATACCCTGAGAATGACCCGGTATGGCAGATGCACTTGAATGTGTTTTCAGAGTTCTAAGCTAAGGAATCTGGGAGTGGCCAACCTGAGATCCATTCCTTATCTATGAGGAACCTCTAAGCCCCTGGCCCATCCCACAGTACTGGAGCCATACAGGGGATTGAGGCCCTTTGTTTCGGGTTAAATGAAGGTTGTCAGGTGGAGGTTGTTAGGTAAAGGGTGTTAAATGAAAATGCTGTATAAACTGCATGCCTCCTGCAAGTGGTTGTGGTTTTCCTGCCCAGCCCACTACCACTGGACTCTCTTCCCTGTATGTAAGTTCCCAGTAAAACCCCATGTCTTGTGGGCCAGCTCTGGGTCTCTTCAGCCTCTTGAACCTGGCGCCAACCCCATGGGAGTTGATAGGGGTGTGGCACAACATCATGGTCAGGGCCTTAACTATAATGAGACATTTTTGCTTGGACCTCTTATCTTTATCTCAAAGACAAAGCATCTTTAACCCCATTTTCCCTGATAACTTGTCTCTATGAATGGCACACCCATTCTTCCCCTCAGCTAGGCCTGTACCCATAAATGCTTCACTGTTTACATTACATTCTTGAAAATATTTAACAGCACATCTGAAGGTGCTAAAGACTCATAACACTACTCAAGAAATGAACAAACATCACAATGCAATGTCACTTACAGCATAGCAACACCTCACAGTGGAAAAGCCGTCATAAGTACTGTACTAGTCACCTAGTCATGCTTGTGTTGTTTGGGCTTATTGCCTGTGTTTTTCTAATAGTTACAAGGCAAAGGTACCTTTCTTTGCTTCTAGCCTCACCTAACATTATGCCTCTTACCTTGCAGTGCCATGCCTCATTCAGCCCAGTAAACCACCAAATACTTAGCTCTATATCCCATCTGATAGACATTACTATAACAGTAAATATACTCAGTAGTAACAAGAGAAATCATAACACTGAGCAAAATGTGGTGGTATCCCAGTGTAATCTCATGGTATCCTGTTCAGAATCACTATCTCAGAGTTATATGAGCTCTGTGAGGGAAGTACAGCCTTTGGCTTTCCAAAGTATAACCAGATAACTGATGGCCAATAAATAGCCAATCCAATTTTGGGTGATATTGCTTATTGGTGATTATTGAGCTTTTTAATATTATGCACCTTTTAAAAATAGGACAATTCTATCAGTTTGGCAATTCAGAACAGCTTTACCATCCTCAGAGCTATTGTAACACTGCTTAACTAAGGATATGGGGGTAACCACACTGCAACATCTGTTCCTCAGTAGTCGCCACAATTACTTTGGCCAATCTGAATGGCCAGGTGCACATACCAACGAGGAGCATCCCTTTGCAATAGAGGTCTTTCAGTTTGCCAAGGTGAGGGGTTCCTGTGTTTCCCAGATAGAAACCCTAAGCAAGCTATGAGGATCACTGACAAGAGTAAATAGGTTGTGTTACTTTGTTACAATTACAAACTGAGCTCTGGTGCCTTAAGGACAGGGTCATATCTCGTAGCTAAAAATTTCTTACATCCTTCTCAGGCCATCATGGAATACATTGTTATGTCACCTGTTTATCGACTGTTTGATCTATGAAATCCAGGAAACAAGATTTACTTGAAGTAACTTTCACATAGCTAATGGTGGGCAAAACATTTATATAATCAAGTTGTAAAATGCTGTTGTCAAATTTAATTTATTCCTTGAAAATGTATGGTTATAAGGCCTATATTATTGAGATAAAACTAAAACACTATATATTCACATTATACAATTTTTACTATTCCAAAAATTACATTCATGTATTTGCAAATATAAACACAATTAGATGCCACAATCTAATTCAGACACATATGATCAAATTCAAAACCTGATTAAGTTAGATAACTTTGTTTCAAGTAAATAGCTGAGATAACGTGCTATTTACATTTTCAATAAAACAGCCAAAAACATGCAAGGTCAGAGGCAATGGGATAGAAAGGCATAACATTGGTTCAACCAGTGTCTGTGTATTAATGAATTTTCCTAGGTTAATTTGGTTGCTCCCGAATATGGTTCAATACTCTTCTTTAAGTTTTTTCATTAAATAAGACATCTCCAACCTCACCAACACAAGCATGATGTCTGCAAGAAAAGAGCTAAGTCTCTTCTGAAAATTCATCGTACAAATACCAGATTTTACCATCAGCTTAACTGTCACAAACACACAATTCCCAAACTACACCTCTAGTCTCTACAATTCAGAACTGAACTGAGTTTATGAGCCATGTTATTGTTTAAACCATATAAATAAAATCTACATTGTTTCCGTGAAGCTTTTTCTGTACAAATGCAGAACAGCCGGGGCTGAATAGATTCTATTAATAATGCAATATTGAGTTTGGTATTGACTTTAAGAAGTATTATCACCTCCTTGACTAACCCTTAGCTGCCAGCAGACGCTGCCTCAGGCCAGTACACACCTAATTGCTCGGTAAAAAGGCTGTTTCCCTACCTCATTGAGCTGCATGATGTGATAAATTTGCCTCAGGTACTCGCTGCCACCTGGTTTGTGGCAGAGATCCAGGACCATCGTGTTTATTTTCTGCTCAGTCAGTTCAAGAGCAATATCTCCTTCTCGTAAGGCCGTGCTTTTCTCTATTGTCATAAATGCACTAAATACAAAGAAAGCATATACATATCAGTAGTGAAAAATCGTAAAGATGGAGAGTAATCACGGAGATGGAGTGTGGAGAGTTGATGTAAATCTCAAATTCAAAGCATCCATAAAGACTACGCTGAAATAGGTAAGCCTTCCCAAACCGCTGCCGCTCACATAAACAGCACCTTAGAATTAAGCACCTGAAAGCATTTTCAAAAATTGAATCGTTTCTTCTAAAACATGTCTTTACTGCATTTATACTCCTATCTATAAAACATTTTCCCATTACTGCAATTGTTGAAATTGCTATAATCATGAGATGAAAACAAAACATTTCTTTTTAAGAACATGTAAGAAATAATTTGTATTTTCTCTTTGTGGATAAAAAGTATCTTTGATGCCTGAAATAGCTTTGGTATTTTGTCTTTTGTAGATTCCTCTTTACACCTGTTGTAGAACACATTGAAGACTAATTGAAGTGTCAAAAGGGGGAGCCTATTATGCTAAATATAGGCTGGGTGCTTCATGGCAGTATGCTTACCACTGGGTATTTTAAATTGGCCTTTGACACTTGTTGCCTTTTAAAAATATGTGCCCCACTCCTGTTTCTTTCTGTAACAGATACTTAGCAAAAGTCACTATCTTGATTATTCTTCCAGAAAAAGAGTCTACTATCACCACACCAGGAATGTGCAAGATAGATATAGTTCTAAAACATTTCTTTTAGAAGGATCTATATACATATTGCTGATTTTGAGCATTATTTACATGGTAATAGTGGATGACAAAAAGAATTTAAACATTTCAAACTATACCAGTGCAAAAAATTATGATATTCAATGTACACATATATTCCACACTAATTTTCTTGTTATAATTGTTATTGGGATCATGCTACAATTTGCAATGTAAGTATTCTTAAAACTCATGGTTTTCCACTGTTCCCAAGACTAAATAAAATTTACTGTGGTGTAATCAGCTGTATACTGCAGTTCATTACTGAGATTTTGCCATGATTATAAAATTAGTTCTGCTAAGAGTCAATGCCGCTGACCTGAAGACTGAACCAAATGACACCCAGCTGCTGGACATTAACTTTGATATTGCTTCCACATGTATCTTCAAAACATCCTTCTCAGAAAAGGGAGGAACTTTAAGATCATATAGCCTTGCTAAAAAATAAAGAAAATCCTACTTTGACTTAGAGATATTCATTAGCTAAAGTAAATTGCTTGTTTTTTTTAAAGACCTTTTTACAATAAAATAAGTTTGCAGGTATCTTTTTGAAGCTGCATACAGGTTGCAAAAAAAAATTCTTGTCAGGTTTTGTAGAGGCTGACATTGAAAAAGTTGAGGCCCTCTGACAAAGGAGTATCTCAGTGTCAGCTCCTGAATTGTATCCTTTCCTGTCCATCACTGTGCAGGTGAAGCAAATGATTGGATTCAGTCAATGCTATGATTAATGAGTTCCTCTCCGGATTTGGGACTACCTATCAATCATGTCATTAGGGAGAATGTGCCCTGAAAGAGGCAGACCTTAGCCAAGGAATAACTGCATTAATCTTAATCTGTATATGCACCCAGCCAGCCAAGTCAGGGTCACCATGATGAAAAACAATAATCTTCAACTCGACAAATTACTTTGCAAAGACAGACATTTCTTTACTTTTTGTGCTGTGTGTTCTCCAGAATCTAAGTTGACTGTTTACAGCTTGAGTGTTACTACAAAGTGAAGGTTATTTTAATGAATAGTAATGCTTTCAGGCAGTATGCAAGACAGGCAACACTTACAGCTGCCACCTTTTCCACTGCAGTTATTTTCACCATTTCCATAAAATCAGTTAAATCTGGATGCAAGTGAAAGGAATCTAGCTAAATGGTATCATGTAGTTTCAGATAATCTTCATAAGTAATTAAGATTTAATTGATCTTAACAGAAGAACCATTTTAGTTTAAATGCTTACATACTCATATTTTTTTTGAAATTATGGTAGAACCAAGGCAACCCTCTACCTAATACAGACATCATGTTTTGAAATACATTTTTCCTCACAGTGTATATCTATGAGTAAAATGACCACTGATTAGTGAGAAATACTTAGAGTGGAAGTGCACTTGTATAACAGATAATCAATTTGAAATCCAAGTATAACAGATAATCAATTTGAAATCAAAGTCAAGAAGAAACACTCTTTTTTTTTTTTTTGAGACAGAGTTTCACTCTTGTTGCCCAGGCTGGAGTGCAATGGTGCAATCTCGGCTCACTGCAACCTCCGCCTCCCGGGTTCAAGCGACTCTCCTGTCTCAGCCTCCCTCAGCTGGGATTACAGGTGCCTACCACCACACCCAGCTAATTTTTTTTTGTATTTTTTGTAGAGAGGGGGTTTCATAATATTGGTCAGGCTGATCTCGAACTCCTGACCTCAGGTGATCCGCCTGCCTTTGCCTCCCAAAATGTGGGGATTACAGGTGTGAGCCACCGTGCCCAGCCAAGAAACATTCTTATAGTGCCCAAACTCTGTAAGAGATTGTTATCTAAAGTGAGTTAAGTCAAATTTAACTTTTTCAAATAAACGCCATAAATAACTTTTAAAAAGTATGCCAAAAATAACTTTAAAACTGCACTTTGTATATTGATATCATTTCAGAAATTGAGAAAGATGTAGCATTGTGCTAATTATATAATTACTCAGAAACTTTGAGGGCTGTACTGCATTTTTTAAGTCAGCAATTCTTCATTTTTCATGCATGTTGTATGAGAGGTAAATACTCTTTTGGCTCATTGTTCATCAGCCAAATATTAGCTAGACAACTCCCCCTATAGGAGATACCAGATGTGTTGGGGCTGTTTATAAAACTTAAATTGAAATCAGCTTTTAAGGAAAAAATTTAGCTTATAGATTCTTGTATGTACCCCTAGGTATATTACCTAGACATTGCTTTAAATGAATCTTATTTGATATAGGGGCTACTAAATGAGCAGTATCATAAATTTAACTTTGTCACTGTAATCAGATATACTATTTTTACTCTTGTTTTTCCGCTCCCCTTTATAACCACTGCCATGGATAATGACATCAGGCCTTAATTTTTTAGTCATTGGATTAAAGCCTGTGAATTAGTATTGAATGCAAATAGAAAGATTAAGATGGTCACTGCCAATGTTACTAAGCATTTGCCTGAATGCTATTGTTATTCCTACCCATGGGACACTCCAGGAGTACATTTCTAGAGGTCAGTATGATGAGACCAGGAAAATCATGATTACCTACTTTTCCCCATTTGGATTAATATAAAGTCTTATAGATTAACATAGACAAGTAAACATTATTAGTTACCTTAATACTAACCAGTGAATGCAAATATTTTAATAGAGTTTATACATAATAAATGCCTATCAGTTCCAAGCTTGATGCTAAGAACTCCATGAATGTTATTTAATTTTTCAAAACAATTCTGTCAGTGTGGTATCATCATTGAAACTGAGGCTTTGAGAGATTCAATAACTTGCACAAGACCCATTTACAAGGGATTTGTACTTGCCCATCTGACTCCAAAGCCTGATCTCTTTATCACTACCATGTACTAGTAAGAGTAACCATATTTCAAGTGACTTTTAGTCATTTTGGGCAGAAAGTTATACTAGTATCTGCTAGCAACATGAATATATTTTTAAAGAATGAGGGACAGCATGTGTCGGTGTTTTTAAAATGGTCTGACAGTGATCTGTAGACCATGTGAGCTAGAATTCCTTTATCAATACCATGCAATTCTATACCTGAAGACTAATTTAAAGACAGGAGGACTCTATGTACATATTTCAATTCATCAGGGACCCTTAAAAATCCTTGCAGTACCACAAATCACTTAGCTCTTAGTGACAAACCCATGAGAAGGCTGACATTTTCATACAGAAACAGCTGGGTGTGTTTATAGCTGGAGTGTGATATGCCCTAGTTGCCCTCTGGGATTCTTACATTACCAGATGAAAAATGTGTACCTTTTTGACAATCAGGTACACAGAAAGCAATAAAAAGCCTTTTATATCCATTAATTCCTTCTTAATTTAATCTCCATGCCCAATCCATTTACAAAATGCTCCAGGCTATCCACTAGATACCTGTTTGCACACTGAAAAGGGGTGAAACTAAATTCTCCTGGGTTTAACTACCACCCTTTTAATCAGAAACCTTAAGATGGTGACTAAACAAGTATAATGTTCCAGTGTGTCAATGGGGTTCACATTTTAAGAAGACAAGAAATGTGCAACAATCCAATTTTTAATGGGATACTTATCTTTTTTATATTCATCAAAGCTGCCATGAATTTAGCAAAATACTACTGCTGCCCATCTGACAATATATTGTCGTTTATTAGTGATTTTGTTATTGTGAAAGCATTTGATGAAATCCAATAAGAGAAAAACATCACTTTACCATTCAGTGCTCAGTTTCCTTGCTTTCAACAATTGACGTTCAATCCAGTTGGGTTTCTGCTGCTCAATGCTCTGTATGACCTTTTGGATCATTTGATTAGGGATACTTGTCTGGTCTCCCATGATGCTTTCCAAACACATACAAATTAAACCCAGTTTTTCTTTACTCCATCTGTCAAGGGAGGCACCTGTTAAAAGTTCCGCAGTGTTTCCGTCCTCAAATATCCGACATATAATTACAATCAAGTTCCAGACAAGCAGGCCAGCTTTCTTCAATTCAACAAAGTTTTTTGACATTTTTCTCTCAGACAGAAAAAAGAAGTATTTAATTGGGGGAGGCAAACATGCAATCACCGTAGGTAACTTGCTGATTACAATAGATACTGCCTGAGCAGCAAGCCTTGTGAAGCCTGGGGAAGAAAAGAAAAGGTATGATTAATATTAGCATTTGCGTTCAATCATTGCATGGTTTTGTGTTGTATAAGGATGTCTAATTTTTGCGGAGAAAATTGGCAAGAAGATCAAGTGCTTGACATATTCCAACGGAACTCTAACCAGGGTCTCTCGCAGTACTACCTAAAATTCCCCCAAATCACAAATCTGGTTTTTTTTTTTTCTCTCAGAAATGAAGATTAGAAAATTTAGACTCATAATTTATATTCTTTCAAAACTGCAGCTTTCCAGGACCCAGGTGGCCTCCTAATTAGCAAATGCAAAGGTCCCCAGCTGGGCAGCTTTGTAGGCTTTGATACTTCTGACTCTCCCTTAAGCCCTTCTCCTCCTCCCTTGGAATCCATGACAGAATCACTTCAGCTCTCCTCAGGACTGGTTTCTCTCCTTTCAGTTCTCAACCCAAATGTGACCTCCTCAGAGAGCCTTGCCTCACCATCTTATCTTATCTCATCTCTTCATCTCATCTCAGTCCATTTACACCCTTCCATCACAACCCCAAGACCCTCTCTTTTGGGGATCCCCATTTTGTTGCCTTTATTATAGCACTCCCCATCATCTAATAATTATGTCCTTTTCCTGCACACTGTCTGTCACCCTCTTCTAAACTATAAGCTCTGAGAAGGCATTCCCGTATTCCTAGCACTTAGTACCTCTTATATAATAGTTGTCAACAAATATTGGTTGAGTGAATGAGTCAGTAAATTGGTTCCTGCTTACCTCTATCTCTCCTCTTTGCTTCTTTGTGTCCTATGCTATTTCCACTTTCTACTAACACCTCTTAGATGTAGGTTTTTGCTAAGCAGTCCTTAGCCTTTTGGCTGGTGATTCCACATGTTCTTCCTTGTTGGTGCTATTTCACATTTATGATCTTATTTAATGCAACAGCCTTAGGAGATTATTCAAATATGTGTTGGACCTAGTTTTTACAAACTTTTTCTAAAGACTATTCCAATTAATTTTTAAATGATTCTTAAGTTGTCATGGATTGCAGAGGAGTCACTAGATTAGACATATTTTCCAAGAAAAATGTATTAATTCTTCTTCTCTGTATCAGGGTTTCTCAACTTCAGCACTACTGCCATTTTGAGTTGGATGATCCTTTGTTGTTGAGGAGCTCTTCTATGTTCTGTAGGGTGTTTAGCCGCATCTCTGGCCTCCACCCACTAGATGTCAGTAGCATTCCCCTCAGTGGTGACAACCAAAAATGTCTTCAAGCATTGCCAAATGTCCCCTGGGAACAAAACTGTGTCTGGTTGAGAACCACTCTTCTATATGATTCCAGAATCTTAAGTCTTGGCCTTTCTCCAGAGCTGTAGTCCTATAACTCCAGCTTTCTGTTAAGCATTCCACTTCTGTGTCCTCATCACTGTCAACTCAATATAACTAAAACCATTGTCTTCCAAACTAGCTTGGCCCTTCTCTCTCCCTCCCACCCTTTCTTCCTTTCTTCCTTCATTCCTTCCTTCCTCTCTCCCTCCCTCCCCTCCTTCCTTCCCTCCTCCCTCCCATTCTTCCTTCCTGTTAAATGTTCCTTCATACCTAATCAGTGATCAGCATTGATATATAGTTCTACCCCTTTATCTCTGACATCCAGTTTCTCATTGCTGGGGCCAACTGAAGGTTGCTGACCTACTTCAAGCCCTTCTTCACAAATGGTACCTTGACTATGGAAGTATTCTTCTAAATCATCTCCCTTCTCCAGGCTAGGTCCAGCCCTTCTCCTGTACTGTAAAACTGAATTCAGCCCTATGAACTTTATTATCCAATTTCTCTGCTGTGATAATTTTAGCTACTTACTGCTGTTATAAGATCAGTCTCTTCAGCCTTGCTGTCAAAACACTCCACAGTCTAGCCTCAGCCTGTTTCTATGATCCTTCTCTTTAAGACCTTTAACATGCTTTATCCTCTTTGCTTTTAGACTTCTGAGTATATCATTACTCTCAATGGAATGCCCTCTGTCTTCATGGTTCACAAATAATCTTCAACTCTTAGTTCAAAATCCTCTCCTCTCTTGTGAATTTATTTGAATATATTATATATATGACCATTTTGGTAATTAGGTCCATAATTGGCTATGTTGTGTTATTTTTGTATTATCATCTATTATTATTTATATTATGTTATTTATATATTCATGAGTTGTCTTTACAGCTAGCCTATAAACTCCAGAGCACGGGAAACAAAGCTCTTAGCTCCTTGATTATCCCACAAAGCCAGACGGTGTTTTAATCCACTATGTATATAATGGAATTTGAACATTAAAACTGAATGAGAAGCCAAAAGAAATTAGCTTTGAGTTCTTTGGTAAAACATTCTTTACTGTTTTTGCTGAACAAAAATATCAGAACAATGTGAACATTTTCTGAAGATATATATAACATTTAAAAAGTCACTCCTCTGTTCCAAAAAAGTACAAAGCTCTTGGAAAATATGTTTAATCTAGTGACTCCTCTGCAATCCATGACAACTTAAGAATCATTTTAAAAATTAATTGGAGCAGTCTTTATAAGTTTGTAAAAACTAGGTCCAACACATATTTGAATAATCTCCTAAGGCTGTTGCATTAAATAAGATCATAAATATGAAAGCACCTAGCTCAGCACCTGATAAAAATAGTTGCTCAATAAATGTTTTCTTTTTATTCAAATTAATGTGTTTAGGTGAGGCTTAAAATATAGACAAAGCAAATCTTCCTTAGTGTTCTTAAATTATTTGAAATGTCTCATTGTTCTTTTTGTGTTTGTATCTCATAGTACCTATTCTGCTTTCAGGTCTTTGACTTGAAAGATTGTATCTTATATTCCCTCTGTCTTAAAGAGGGTTTGACTACAGATACTGAGCAAATATTTGACAAGCTAAGTAGATATTAGGTAAAGATTACCAATTTTCTTCTTCACACCTACACTCTACTGATTCTTTATAAACTCTGAGGACTATGGGCACTCAAATCCCCAGCTATTTCATTAACGCTTAAGGCAAATTTCAATCAGAACCTTTAGGCTGATGACAAATTAATAAATCCATTCTACCAATCTCAAGGGCTCTGAGTCTATGATGATGTCAACAACATACCAGGGAAGGATCTTTTAAGACTGCTACACACTCATCTTTCTGTCTTTATTTAGATAAGTTTAATTCTGTCTAAGCTGTATATATGTAATATATTGTGTCATCCAATTTTAGAGCTGATAAAGTATGAAGAAAATCTATGTCTTAGGATGAAGGCAATATACGTATATTGGTGTATTTGTCATTTCTTCTTTTCTGTAATGTACTACTGTAATCATATATTTGTGGTTGATAGAACATGCAAAAAGGAAATTTACAATAAAGGAGGTAAAGAAAATGTCAAAATTAATTTTTAAAATTTTATTTATTAATGGTAAAAAAGATCAGTAACAATTTATTGAATGAGGATAATGCAATTTTTTATTATTTTTTAAATCTGAGCTTAACACTTCACAATACAAAGGTCAAGTTCTAAGTTCAGTTTGTTTCAAGATCAGGTTTTCATGGCTGTCATAGGTGAAAAAGCCACTACACAAACACATATAGATCAACATGAAACCAGTATATCCTTAGCTGTGCCCACAAAATCATGGCATTTATTTTTCAGTGTTAACTACCAAATAGGTGAAGGCTGTTGTTGAAATTTGACTAATATCCATCATCTGTGATGTAAATATGTTGTTCTTGCAAATGAATGGAAAAATATTTTATTTTTATATTTTTAAGAAAAGCATTCAAGAGTCACTGAAACTCTCCAATATTTTACATCATGTTAGAAAATCCCATTTCTAAATTCTTAAGTGAGAAGATATGATACTTTTGTAGGTAACACTGGTTCTTATGAAACAAATAGGCCTGGTTTTTATACACTATACTAATGACTTCTTATAGCACTTCATGCATTTCTGTCATCAATTTCTTTCTCAGCATACTGTTTCTGCATGTGACCAATGGCATGGACACATTTTCCTAAATGCTGCTTGCTATTTCTGTTTCCTCTCTCTAGAATTCATTGATTCCATTAAGACAATTACTCCAAAAGTTTTTCCATAAAGGATTATTTTCATTAAAAAAGTAATTTACTGTTGAGAAAATATCTTCTCAGGTATATCTTTCATTTAATTTTGTCAAAGAAACAAAACAACACAACTAGTTCTTTGTGTATTTGTTCTTTGAAACATAATGAAACAAATATCTAAAAGCAGAGCTATGTCAGAGCCATCCTAACTTCCATCCAACTCTCCAGTAAATACACTGTAATCTTTATTGTAATATTTATTTCTTTAAATCTTTAGTGTTTTTTAATGTCACAGTATTTGCTGATAAAGAAATAAAGAAATGCATTTTAGTTTGTCACCTTAGTGTTTTCCATGTTCTGTCATTTTTACTGTGTCAAGAAGGACAAAAATTCCCTAAGGTAATGACTATTTGTCTTTTAGTAAGTTAGATTTTTTAAAAGACCGTTAAACATTTACAATTGGTTAGATAAATTTTGTAAGAACCATGATTATATATCACTAAATTAAAACATTGTTGAAAAAAATTACAGAAGTTTATCTTTAGGTTTTGGATACTTAGTGTAGAAATCTTTTGTTTATCAAGATGACTCCAAACTAGCTAATATCTCAAGGCTCAATACTGGCTTAGGAGGGATTCACATCTAACAAAATATATGGGAAGCCACATTTCAAATACTTTCCCCACAATTCTTTTTTTTTTTTTTTTTTGCCAAAGGTGATCAAATCATCATTGTTTTATAATATGGCTGTGAAGAGCTCATATTAAGAACAGAAACAAGTAGGAGCTTTTTCACTTTGTCACTGTTTGCTCTTGATTGCATTCCCAGCACTCGTTTTAAACTGTGGTTGACTTATTGGCTTATAGGATTATGTTAAAGTCACTTGTATGTATTATGAGGATTAATTTTGTTACAACCAGAGTCTGTAATACAAAAGACAACTCTAATTCATTACCGTGTGCTGAAAGCTAAAGAAGGAATAAGGTCACCCTGCCCATGGCCTCTCCCCAAGAGCATGGCACCCCTGCTCTTCCCTCAAGCTTCCTCACATACTGTCCTCAACACACACTGGCTCACTCACAGACCAAGAAAGGTCTCCAGTGACAATCCCATGTGAGATTTTAGTGAAGTTTAATTTCTTTCTCTCTTCTCATACACCAAAAAATTGTACATCTCTTATTTGTACCCATTTTGAAACAGTTATACTAGTCTCCTGGCACCAAGAGGAGATACTGTACTTAGGTTTATCTCTGATCTGAAACACAGTGCCTGGTATATAGTAGTCTCTCACTTAGTAAATTTCTACTGAATGAATAATGAAATTAATAAATGACTTAATGTCCAGCATGTACACATTCTGTATCTTATATTCTGTAGTGAAAATAAAATTTAAGAAGTGCCAATCTAAAAGTCCCTGTAGCATTTCAGAGGGCAGTAAAGAAGAATGGCATTCGCCTATTGTCATATCCTCTTAGAAGGCAAAAAATGGTTTATAAAGTCACTTTCTTCCATCACTTTCTTTTATATATTCATGGGATCTGACATTCCTTCATGGTTGTCTTTATGTTGTACTTTTACTCGGAATGAGCATTTTATGAAAAATGTTATTTAGTAAGGAAAACTTTAACAACTGGTATCTATAAGTAGACATTTTTTGAAATAAGAGGCTCTTTGCAATGGTATGGAGGGATTCCAAAGTGCTTAGAAAAAGCAAAATTGTTCATGAATAGAATGACTTGAAAGCCACAAGCAAAATAGTGCTACTCATATGGCATGATATGTTAACTGTAAATCATGCCTACTGAATTGCTCAAAACGTATCAAATATCCAAAAGCTAGAACAAAGGAGAGATGGCAACAACTCTTAGAAAAGAAAGAACTTAAGTAATGAAAAGGTGACATTTTCCAATTTCAATTAAATGGCTTTACTAGATTCAAAGGGAGTTTAATAGGGCTTGGACAGAATTAAAGCATTACTATGAAAGGTCACAGATAGATAATTGATTTGAGTTTGTAATATAAGGTCACATTATTTAGGATCTCCATGGAGAAGAATGAAAGAAAGGCTAGTCCCTTCAATTGACTTTAGTGAGTTCGGCTGGAGTATTTTATTGTTGAAAGTTTCCTTAGAGTTAGTGAAAATATTCCTCTTTAAGGATGAATATGAAAGAAAAAAGTTTTATTTTATATAATCAAAAGAAGATTCACGAATACAGGTACATAATATACATACAAAGGAATCTTGTGAAATTCTGGAAAAGTGGAAAGATCTAGATAGGGAGAAACTATTTAAGAAGAGAGGACTTGACTAATAAACGAATAATGTAGGTAACTGATGCTTCTTAAGTACACTTGGTGGATGCGCTGTTCTGAATAGGAACAATGCACTCAATTTAGAACCAGAATCACTGGAGGAAAAAATACCCTGTCAGAAAAATACATGTACCTACCAAACTGGGTGCTATTTTTGACCTAAAAGCTACATATGTAGGTATTTTAACAAGAGAAAAGAAGGTAATAATTAGTGTTTGCAGAGAAAAAACTTAAAGGAAAAAATAATTAAATGGAATATCAGAGCAATCTTCTCTAGAGTATGGATTTTAAGTTACTCAACAAATTTTAAGAAAATTAGTCAAAATCATGTCACCAATCTGTACTATTAGCCTGAACACAAAATATCACAGAAAATCCTGAACTGGCAATTAAATAAAAAAGATGACTATTTGAATAATTTTCCATTCTAGTTTCCTTGATCATGTGGTTCATAGTAAAAATAAAAATAAGGGTCCCAAATCTACTGAATGGAAGGAAGATTAATATAGCTCATCATTCTTATAACTTTTAGAATTTTACTTGATTGCATATCCTAGAAAATTGCTTCTTCAGGTGTATTTTCTTAAAGAGAAACAAGTGTACTTACTTTTGCATGATTCTTTCCTGTTAGTTTCTTTTGGACTATAATTCCATTCTTTTGGCATGCTCTCAAGCAAACAATCAGGAACAATGTGCTTGTTTAGGTTTGTCTCACAGTTTCTCCTAGAACTCATCACAGATACTATCTGCTGTACAATGTCCTTGACCGCATCGGTCAGTGCCAGTCTCAAGCATCGGATGACCTCCAGCTCGTACTCCACGCACGTTGAGACTTTAAAATCAGATGGCATATTATGGTTAGCAGAACCTAGCAAATCAGTTGTGCCTTGCTCAACTAGAATTCAGTTTTGTAATAATCTAGTTTAAAGCTATAGGAAAGGAGAGCTGCTTTTAACCAAGAAATCATATGATTGATAACCACCCCATAAAACATTTTTTTAAAAAGATTCTTCTTTGTAATGAAAGGAATGGCAATTAAGATAACAGTACATAATATTTACTGGTAGTTTTGGACTCTTCTGGTGAGAACATAAATTGTATGACCTTCTTAGATGACAACTTGGCAATAATGTCAAAGCTTCAACATTTTACTTATCAGTTGACTCACATATTCCTTTCTGTAGGGCTTTTCCTAAGAAATTAATTATAAATATGCAAAGGATATAAGAAAAAATTAAAATCAATCAAAATGTCCAATAATAGGTGATTTGTTTAATTAGCTCTGGTATTTCTGTCTATATAATAAAGCCATATATTGTGTAGTAAAAATAAAAGTAGGTTAGAAAAGAGTATGATATCCTATTTTTATTAAAAATATGTATCTCCACACATATATAAAATAATTAAAAGATGTACTCTATAATGTTAATGGTGATTATCAATGACAGATGGAATTTCAGTTATATTTTTTCCTTCCTTTTTTCTTCTTTCCTTCTTTCCTTTCTTCCTTCTTTCTTTACAAATGGTCAATCAATTCAGTGTTAGAATCTTACCAAGAGTTTCCTTATCAGCAAAATGTTAGAGCCGGTCCCTAGATTGCCAAGACACATAGCATAGGAAGAATAGAGTAATAGCCCTAAAACCCAGCTGCTAAAAACCCAAAATATTAATTCTTCATTATCAGCATAAATGAGAGAAGCAAGGGAAAGGATTATTTCAAATGATAATAATTTTTATTAATGATTTTTATTATTGTAGTTTATTTCCATTTTTCATATTAAATTAACAAATGAAAACAAAACTTAGAATCATATAACTTAAAGAATACCTGCATCATTATCTAATTAATTTTCAAGTGTTTCAGATCACCATTAAAAATATACACACTTTAGGAGGGGCTTTGGTGTCCTCATTTATAAAATGGTGAGGGGAGAGGGCGACAAGGGCTGGACAAGATGATATTTATGGTCTTTGTTAGTTTTCACCTTCCACGACTCTATTTAAGACTCCTAAGAAGAAAATAACAAATACTTCACAGCTGAGCACACACAAAGTTGAAAAGAACTGTGACTCTACTTCCTTTTACAACACAGTAATCAGGAGGCCTTAGAAAGGGGCTGAATGAGGGTTCTAAATTGAGAATGTGCTTTAGGCTATGAGCAGCAATCCTAAGAATGATTTAAACCAGTTTTTGTATGTTCACTAAGCTACTAATTGCTTACCAATTTTTATCAGTATAATCTTTTATATTTTGGTAATAACAGATGTGGCGAGATTTCCAAAAAGAAACTTCATTACTTTTATGTTAAAATTTCTATAATTTAGAAGAATCAGAACAAAGGTAATTTAGTGGGAGATTTTCAGGCTACTGTTAAGAAAGATGTTATATGCAATAAAGAATAACCTAGTGTGGCTTTATAAAAGCAATGGAAATTACATCTGAATATGTTTCTAAGTAAAAAGGTTTGGTTTAAATAATTATTCTATTAATATATTTACCAACCAGAAGTCATTGGAAATAAGGTCTCCAGATAAATTATAAGTAAATGGAGAGTCAAAAGTAACAAAACATCTTTGAAAATCTTCTGCAAATACATTAGCATACTTTCCTGCTTTAGAAAATTAGTTTCTTTGATGCTTCATAACTTTAGGTGTTAGAAATGTAAAAATTTAATCTAGACAAGCTCTGGTCTAATTTTCTCACTTTTTGAAGATAAGGACACTGATAAACCAAATAGGAAGTGATAGAACAGAGAGTAAGTAGTACGGTAACGATGTATTCTCTAGTTAGCCAGTTCAAGCAGTAGTATACACAGGACTAGACGGGATGGCTTGGAGCAATCCACAGTTTCTAAGTACATGCCATACCCAGCCACTCCTAATAAATGTAGCATCTAAGTTAGCACCCAAGCTTCTGACTCTCCCTTTTCTACTTTTACTGCTGTTATTTATTTATTTTTTTTATTTTTATTTTTTTTTTGAGATGGAGTCTAGCTCTGTCACCAGGCTGGAGTTCAGTGGCATGATCCTGGCTCACTGCAACCTCTGTGTCCCAGGTTCAAGTGATTCTCCTGCCTCAGCCTCCTGAGTAGCTGGGATTACAGGCATGCGCCACCACGCCTGGCTAATTTTTGTATTTTTAGTAGAGATGGGGTTTCACCTTGTTGGCAAGGATGGTCTCAATCTCCTGACCTTGTGATCCACCCACCTGGGCCTCCTAAAGTGCTGGGATTACAGGCATGAGCCACTGAGCCCGGCCTACCGCTGTATTTAAACAGTCCTCTATAAAAGTGCTGGGGCACTTTAACCTGCCCTATTCTTATCTGAGGCCAATCCTCCATCTTCTGTAATTGCTCTGCAATGCACTAGAATTAGAGAAAATTTTACATATATCTAGAATTGTCCATAGTCTATGTAGTAATATATGAATTCTCCAGTATCTCTGGCTTTAGATCCAAATTTCTTAAAATTTTAGAATTAGAAAGCCATTAACTTTAATGAAGGCATTGGCCTCCTTCAGGCATTCTTTAAAAATAGACAAGTGTGGAGAAGCACTTCCAGAATGATGCTATGAAGACCTGGGAAAATCTGCACCTCCATTAAAGCTATCAGAACACTGGCAAAAATTGTGAAAATCAACTTTTGAGAACTCTGGAAATTAACCACAGGCTTGCAACAATCCAAGGAGAATTTATTCAAGAATATCAGCTGAATCTTGGTAAAAACAGTGAGCTTTGTAGCACTTTAACCTGCTCTATTCCCAGCTCCCATTCCTCAGCAAGTTCTACTATGGCCTTGAAAACGAGCAGCCTTGAAGCCATGGTAGTTATAAAAGCCTAGCAGCCACTGGAAGAGGTAGAATGTCTTTTGACCTATCCACAATGTCCCAGTCTCCCAGATTGTCATGATTTTCCTTGTCTGGAATCTCCCTGGAAGAGCACTGTTCACAATGCATATCCATATTCAAACTAACTCAGTGACTGAAAATGTCCTAGCCCCAGGATGTTTTGTCAAAACAGTCAGCAGCGATGGTTTAACTCTGTGGCTGCCTAAGGTAGAGATACTGGTTACGGCAAACAAGAAGCTAATAGAAAAAAAAAAAAGAAAGAAAAGAAAAGAAAAACTGAGAAATGAAATGTACACGTACACAGCAGGGAGTAATTTTGAATATCTCTGCCATACTCCTGGGGATCAAGAAGGACACAGACATGTACAGGACTGTGCACATACCCAAGAAAGCCCTGAGAAAGCACTAATCTCTCACCTCTGACTAATCTGGAGGCTCTGTGCAAGCAGGATATAAAGGCGAAGGAAGAGTTGCAAACTATGTGTGTGTTGGGACACGACTTCAATTCTCTGGCAGTTTACAACAATTCTACTCCTAGGTATATATCCAAAAGAAGATTTTTTAAACATTCACACAAAAACTTGTACACTAATGTTCGTACCAGCACTATTCATAACAGCCAAAAAGTGGAAACAACACAAATTCCCATCAATTGATGAATCAATAAGCAAAATGTGTATTTCCATATAATGGACTATTATTCAACAATAAAAAGAAATGGAGTTCTGATACATGGATTAGCCTTGAAAATATTGTACTAAGTGAAAGAAACCAGACACAAAATGCACATACTGCATGATTCCATTTATACAGAAGGTCCAGAAAAGGCAAAATATAGAGACAGAAAGTAGATTAGTGGTTGTCAGGAACTGGGGAGGAACTATTAATAGGTACAGGGTTTCTTTCTGGGGTGATTAAAATGGTCTAAAATTAAATGGTACTGATGGTTGCACAGTTCTGTGAATCTACTAAAAACCACTGAACTGTGATATTTTTACACTTTAAAAGGATGAAATTTATGGTATATAAATTGTATCTCAGTACATTTGTTATAAAAATGCAATTGCCTCTAAAAGGACACACACAAACATTTGTCATTGATATCATAATATGATTTAATTAGAGCAGGGGTCAGAAGACTTTTTCTGTAAATAGCCACATAATAAATATTTTAAGCCGTTAAGACAGATGATCTTTGTTGCAACTACTCATCTTTACTGTAGAAGCACAAAAGTATCCACAAATAATACGTAAGTGAATAAACAGGGCAATTTCTAATAAAACTTTATTAAAATGGTGGGTTGGATTTGGTCCAAAGGCAATGGTTTGCCAACTTCTAGTTTAAATGGTTTAAAGGTTTTCCTTTGGGACTAGATGGGAGCAGGACACCAAGAGCTTTTGATAGAGAGAAGAAAGGGAGAGATAATTTTGGAGTATAAATTCCAACAGTGAAAAGGCAGGACTGGGTGGGATTTCCAACATAGAGTTTTTGCGCAACCAGAGTGAATCTTTTTTAAAATTTTATTTTATTTTATTTTATTTATTTACTTAGTTTTGAGACAGAGTCTTGCTCTTGTTGCCCAGGCTGGAATGCAATGGTGCGATCTTGGCTCACTGTAACTTCTGCCTCCTGGGTTCAAGCAATTCTGCCTCAGCCTCCCAAGTAGCTGGGATTACAGGCACCCACCACCACACTCAGCTAATTTGTGTGTGTGTGTATGTGTGTGTATGTGTGTGTGTGTGTGTGTGTGTATTTTTAGTAGAGACAGGGTTTCACCATGTTGGCCAGACTGGTCTTGAACTCCCAACCTCAGGTGATCTGCCCACCTTGGCCTGCTAAAGTGTTGGGATTACAGGTGTGAGCCACCATGCCTGGCCCAGAGTGAATCTTGTGCTGGGAAAGAACTAGAGGAAGAAAAGAGGCACGAACAGGAATTCAATGTAAAACATTTTTCATCATAGAGCACTGCATTAATGTATAGAAAAAGAGAAGAATGTACACTATGAAAATACCTTAAAACTATTTAAAAAATCAATCTCTGGTGTGAATTTTTCTTGTAATTTGTTCATTTCTTTTTAAAGCACAATTGCGCAAAATAATTATGAATGGCTGAGATAATTTGGTTACTTAGCATAGCAAATATCATATAACATGTTCAGTTGTTCCTGAAAGTAGCTATATAGCAAATAAGTTATTCTCAAATGAACTACAGATTCATGGTATGAATATATTAGTGGCCAAGAAAATGATATTATGAATTAAGTGAAAAATAGTACACTGAGAGTCCTTCATTTTTAGGGATGTTATTTAGGAAATTAGTGTTTTCAGTCAGTAGTCAGCTGATAAAGCCAATTCCAAATATTTTATTATGTGTCTAGTGGGCTTGTTACCTGAGATAATCATAAGTTATTTTTTAAAATGATTATAACTTTGAAGAAGAACTTTTATTTTAGTGATGATAAAGTAACTGGTCCCAGACTCACTCTCCTGCCATGAAAGCTAGAAAATAGGGAAATATATGCAAAATAACTATTTTCATACATTAGACAACAGGAAACACTGTAATTGCCTTTAAAAGAAAACAAATTAAAGTCTGAATGTACTTTCAGGATCCCAGTTCAAGGAGCAGAAAGTCAAGCAAACCATGAAAGTCTCACTGAGATGAAGAGACAGAGGAGGATGAGGCAGCTGGAATTTTCTGAGAAAAGTACCAAAGAGACGGATCTACATAGGGAAAGAGCTCCAGAAATCTGCATAAGGTTTCCTTTCAGTCTTACACAGAATACTAGACTGGCAGTGGAAAGGTTGACTCTAAGAAGCCAAGCAAAAAACAACTATTGGGAAACTGTTAGCTGAACAATTCTCAGAGTTCATACAAGATTGGCAAAGTCTGAGTTCAGACCAGAGTGGCAAGATGTCATTGCATATCTGACATTCAAAGGACACCTAAAAAGGTAATGTTTTAGTAAATGGGCTAAACCAGGCCTAGAATAAAGACTACTTTAGATCTGGCCTAATAAAGCTTGAAAACAACTAACTCTCAAGATGATCAAGGTGATACACAAGTAACACAATACAACAAAATCTGTAATGGAAGAAAACAAAATCTAGAGACTCAATAACATAATACTGATAATGTCTGGCATCCAATAAAAAATTACCAGACAGGGAAAAAAATATGATCCATAATCAAGAGAAAACTAAGTCAATAGAAATATATCCAGAAATGAAAGAGATGATGGAATGAGCAAACAAGGTTTTAAAACAGACATCATATATGTATAAGAATATTTAAATGAGAAGGTATATACGAAATATAAAAAGAAACTATATAGAATTGCCAGAAGTTAAGGATACCTGGAATAAAAATTCACCATATAGTCTTAATAGTACTTTAGACACTGCAGAAAAAAAAAAAAATCACGGAACTTGAAGATACAATAGAAAGTATCCAAACAAAAGAACAGACAGAAAGAAGGCTAAAAAACAAAAACAATACAAAAAAACAAGGAAGCAGAATACAGCCTCACTGACCTATGGGACAATGCCAAGAGGTGTAATATACACGAAATTGAGTCCCAGAAAAAGCAGGAGGGGGAGTGAAGTGGGGCTGGCAAAAGACAAATTATTCCAAGAAAGAATGGCTGAAAAGTTTTCAAATTTGATAAAAATTAAACATCTCAGGTCCAAGCAGCTCAATAAACCCTAGGCAGAAAAAAATGCAAAGAAAACCAAAACAAGGCACATCATAATCAAATTGCTGAAAAGCAGTGACAAAGAGAAAAGTCCTTATCAACTATAAAAGAAGACATATTACATAAAAGGAAACAGATACTGTAAATATTTCCACTGATTTATTGTAAGAAATAATGCAAGCCAGAAGATAATAAAATGAACATCTTTACAGTGCTAAAGGAAAAACGGAAAAGAACAAAAAAAATCTGAACCTAGAATTCCATATCTACTGAAAAATATTTCAAACATGAAGGCAAAATACTTTTTGTCATGCAATCAAAAGCTAAAATAAATTAATGCCAGAAGAATTGTAATACAAGAAATGTTAAAGGAAGTACTTCAGGTAGAAGGTAAACGATACCTATTGGAAACTCAGATCTACACACAGAAGGGTATGGAAATGATAAATACATGGACAAATATAAAAGACTTTTCCCATTTTTAATTTCTTTAAAATATAATATTTGGAGCAAAAATAAAACAATAAATTGTAGGGTTTATAATACTTGTAGAAATAAAATGTATGACAACAATAGAATAAAGGATAGGGAGGAAGTAAATGGAAATATAGCATTATAAGATTCTTATATCAGATGCAAAGTGGTATAATGTTATTAAAAAGTAAACTGTGAGGGGTTAAAGATACATATCGTAAACGATGGAGCAATTACTACAGTAAATAAAGAAGCCATTAGAAAAGGTAAAATGGAATGCTGACAAATACTCAACTAATCCAAAAGAGGGTCAAAATAGAGGGAAAATGAAGATTAGATAGAACAACAAATAGAAAGCAAGTAACAATATAAACCTATAGTGCCAAGTATCAAAATAGAGAGTCCAGAAATAGATGCATCTATTTGATCACTTGGTCAATTGATTTCTGACAAAAGCATTGAAGTAATTCAATTTATAAAGAATAGCCTTTTTAAAAAATGGTTCTGGAAAAATTATATAGCCATATGGAAAAATAAGAACCTCAACACTTACCTCACTATACACAAAAATCCATCATAGAACTAAACATAACTAAAACTATAAAATTGCCAAAAGAAATAATGGGAGAAATATTAGTAAAATTTAGATAATCCAGTTGTTCTTAGGACACAAAAAGCACTATGGTTAAAAAACTGATAAACTGGGCCAGGCGCGGTGGCTCACGCCTGTAATCCCAGCACTTTGGGAGGCTGAGGCAGGCGGATCATGAATTCAGGAGTTCGAGACCAGCCTGGCCAACATAGTTAGACCCTGCCTCTACTAAAAATACAAAAATTATCCAGGCATGGTGGTGCATGCCTGTAGTCCCAGCTACTTGGGAGGCTGAGGCAGGAGAATCACTTGAACCTGCGAGGTGGAGGCTGCAGCGAGCCGAGATTGCCCCACTGCACACCAGCCTGGGCAACAGTGTGAGACTTCGTCTCAAAAAAAAAAAAAAAAAAACTGATAAACTGGACTCATCAGAATTATAAACCTCACTCCATCAAAAGACCTTGTTAAGAAAATGAAAAAGTAAGCCATAGACAGGGAGGAAATTTTATCAGTATGTGTATAAAACAAAGAATTTATGTGCAATATATATAAAGAACTCTTTACAACTCAGTAAGACAACCAATTAATAAATGGACAAAAGTTTTGAATAGCTATTTTACAAAAGAATATTTTCAAATGGTCACTAAGAACATGAAGAGGTGTTCAATGTCATTATTCATGAAGGTAATGTAAAGCTTCATGAGATAATACTACCTACCCCTTAGAATAACCAAAATCAAAAAGACAATCTCAAGTGTTGGCAAGAATATGGAGCAAACAAAATTTGCACACATTATTGGCCAAAATGTAAAAAGATATGACTACTTTGTGAAACAGTTTAGTAGTTTCTTTTTTTCTTTTTTTTTTTTTTTGAGGCAGAGTCTCACTCCGTCGCCAGGCTGGAATGCAGTGGTGCAATCTCGGCTCACTGCAAGCTCCACCTCCTGGGTTCAAGTGCTTCTCATGCCTCAGGCTCCTGAGTAGCTGGGATTACAGGCACGTGCCATCACAACCAGCTAATTTTTGTATTTTTAGTAGAGATGGGGTTTCACCATGTTGGCCAGGATGGTCTCAATCTCCTAACCTGGTGATCCATCCACCTTGGCCTCCCAAAGTGCTGGGATTACAGGCGTGAGCCACCACGCCTGGCCAGTAGTTTCTTATGAAGTTAAAAATGTACTTATATCACCTAGCATTTCCACTTCTAAGTACTTACTGAAGAGAAATGAAAACATACATAGTTGACCCTTGAACACCATGGGTTTGAACTGCACAGGTCGACTTACATGCAGACTTTTTTCAATCAAATGTGGATTGAAAATACAATATTTGCAGGATGCAAAACCTGCATATATGCGGGTTCTGTGGGGCTGACTGCAGGACTTGAGTATATGTTGAGTACATGGATTTTTTTTTTTTTGAGACGAAGTTTTGCTCATTGCCCAGGCTGGAGTGCAATGGCGTCTCAGCTCACTGCAACCTCCGCCTCCCGGGTGCAAGTGATTCTCCTGCCTCAGCCTCCTGAGTAGCTGGGATTACAGGCACATGCCACCATGCCCAGCTAATTTTGTATTTTTAGTAGAAACGGGGTTTCTCCATGTCGGTCAAGCTGGTCTCAAACTCTCGACCTCAGGTGATCCGCTCACTTTGGCCTCCCAAAGTGCTGAGATTACAGGCGTGAGCCACCATGCTTGGCCGAGTATATGGAGTTTTTAATAAGGGGAATGGTTCCTGGAATGAATTCCTCACATATACTGAGGGATGACTGTAGTCACACAAAGACCTATACACTAGTATTCATATAGCAGCTTTATTCATCGTAGTCAAAAACTAGAAATAATCAAAATGTCCATCCAACTGGTAAGTGGATAAAAAAAGTACTACTCAGTGAAATACTGCTCAGCAATGAGCAGAAATAAACTAATGATAAAGCATAAAATTCTTAAAAACATTAAGCTGAGCAAAAGAAGCTAGACACAAAAGAATACATAGATTTCTATTTATATGAAATTCTAGAATATCAAAAGTAAACTATCACAACAAAAAGCAGGTCAGTGTCTTCCTGGGGCTGAGAGTTGAAAGGAGAATGGCCGGCAAAGGGGGAATGAAAGAACCTTTGGAGATGACATAAAATGTTCCATATCTTTATCGTTGTGGTTGTCACACAGATTTATACATTGGTCAAACTTACTGAACTCTTCACTTGAAATGAGTGAATTTTATTGTATTCAATCAATAAAATATTTTAAAACATTTTTAAGGTGGATTGCAAACAAACTGAATGGTGACAAAAGGCTCAGAATACATGGTTAGTTACAACATAGAACAAAGACAGCCTTTCAATATGTGAAAGCTTACATTTAAAATCGACCTATACTATGCTGCAGGTATTTATGTAGGTAATAGAGACACTCACTGTGTCTGATAGGAAGGTAAGGCACTGTAAATTAATTTTGGCAAAAAGAAGACAATATAGCGTATATATGCTCTCTAAACAACACTTCTTAAAGGTCTTTATGAGGCTGAGGAGGAGCTGAAAACCAAAGTGGAAACTTTGAATCTCAACCCTTAATTGGGAATTTTTGCTAGGTTATTGAAAGCTTTTTTCCCAAAGGTTGTGAGAAAGTTAAGAAAACTGATTCAGAAAACAAAAGTAAGCCCAATGCCATATCAAGGAGCCAAGTGAACAATACTTGTTGAGTATATTACTATCAATCATATTAGATGGGCATTTTTGACAGTATTTGCCTCATTTACAAGCCTGTTCTGACATTGTCTTAAAAACCAGCTGAGGTAATGTATGCTTTGATATTTTCATTTGTCTAACTGAATAATGCTTGATCTACTTTGAAAACATAGGTGTCCAATGATTGTTAGCAAATTTATTTCTTACAGAGTGCACTGGCCTTAGAAACACCCACATTAGGTCACTGACTTAATTATTTTTTGTACTTATAGCTTTTGTAGCAATCTTAAGTGGGTATTTTCCTTCTTGTCATTCCTCCCTAGAACCCTAAATATAAAATCAGATTGTATAATTCATTACTGAATTCATGTGTTCATAAAAGTAGTGTCTCAAAAAATTTAGTCTAATAGAAAAAAACGAGAAATAGCATGGCCTAGGACAGGGTCCCCAACCCCTAGACTGCAGACCAGTACTGGTTCGTGACCTGTTCGGAACCGGGCCGCACAGCAGGAGGTGAGCAGCAGGTGGGTGAGCGTTACTGCTTGAGCTTCCCCTCCTGTCAAATCAGAAGCGCGTTAGATTCTCATAGGAGCACAAATCCTATTGTGAACTGCGCATGCAAAGGATCTAGGTTGTGTGCTCCTTATGAGAATCTAACCAATACCTGATGATCTGAGGTGGAACAGTTTCATCCTGAAACCATCCCCCTCCTGGTGGAAAAATTGTCTTCCACCAAACTGGTCCCTGGTGCCAAAAACGTTGGGGACTCCTGGCTTAGGAGAGAGGAGATCTGGTTTCTTGTGCTAAGACTTGTCCAACTTAATTGGTGGACAGTCTTAGGCAACTCTCTTAATATTTCTGCTTTTTGTTTACTCAACAATAAGATGAAGATACTGACCACTTCATCTTTGTCCTTTTACCCTAAAATGATAAGACTGTGATGTTTTATGGGTAAACTATGCTGAAATCATAGACAGTGATTTAGCAGGAGGAAACTACAGCAGTGAAGTTTTAAAATAACGTACTCCAGTTAATCTGGGTGGGTTAATTATATATACTGAAGCATAGATCTATTAGTAATAAAATGTAAATATTGTGGGATTATGATTATATGTCTCAGCTGTATTTCTTGTAAACATGTTATGTTTCCAAATTAAACAAAAGTCATAGTAAAAGGCTTAATTTTGTTATGAATTAGTACCTTGTATTATCTTATTAGGGTTTTTAAAATAACCATTATTGCTAACAGAAAAAAACAAAAAAGATCTTTTCAAAGACTTAAATGGGAGAGAAAAGAGAAAAGTTCAGACCCTCATAACCACTGCAGGTATCAGGTTCCAGAGAATATTTAATGTTTATGGAGCAACAACTTGTATAAAGGGTAAGGGAGTTTCACTCATTTGAAGTTCTGCCCCTTTGAGCTTTCACACATAATTCAGGCTCTATGAATATGTACAACGTCTGCTTCCAGAGACTTGTCTGACCATGTGGGGGAGGGTTTGCTCAATATGTAGATTGAGAGATGTCAAATTAGGAGCAAGAAACAGTTTTATTTTCCCTAGCAGCACCTGAAATCCATTTATATCTTCTAGGTCATTTTCAGTCTAGTTTTGTGCTGAGTGTCAAAGATGGTTCAAGAACCTAATAGTTGAAGGATAAATAGTGGTTGAAGCATGAGGGTCACTGATTCTTTATAATCTTGTGAGAAAATCCAGCTCTTACTTCCCAGAAACAACTAAAATCAGGAGAGGGTGGCAGAACTTTCAAGGTCGTTTTTCTTTCAATTCAATAAAGACTACATCAGAAACACAACAAGCTTCTAATTCAGCCTTTTTACCTAGAAATATGCCCTTCCTTTGGGAAGCAAGAAGCAGTAAGGGAATGCATGGCAACTAGGAGATAACATTTTAAAAGGAGATCATTATTACAGAAACTTTAAATGACAGATTTGGATTTTGGAAATCATAACATAAAGTTATCTATTGCTATTTTATAGGGATAATGACCAAGAGAAAATGAAACATAATGACTTTAAAACAGCTAGAATGATATTCAAGTAATATCTGGAGGATAGTCAAAAAGTCTGGGAGGAGTGAAACCATGATTATGAACTAGTTAGATCCTTTATATGGAGCCTAGGAAATATTTTATGAAAATTCAGTTTCCAAAGCAGGATAAAAGAAAGCTTATAGGTTGAAAACTAAATGTAAATGATAAAAAACACTATTTGAATAGTAGGATAATAATATAAATCATTGTCTAAGTTTTCATCCTTTGTTTTCCCAAGATATTAAATACGAAAATTTAAAGGCAGAATATTAAGGATAAGACAATGTGAGAATTTTTACACCTGCCAGAGGGTGGAGCAACCCATCAAAACCTCCTGTTTCAAATATACAACCTGCACTGCCTTTATTATTCTCTCTAGCTGAAGGAAGAAGAACAACACAGATGGGAAAAATATATTCTCTCTAAAGGAATCACAGGATATGCTTGCCTTGTAGAGAGACACACTGTGGTCATAATAATAAATGCCTTATACATCTGAAGAAAATCGACCAATAGTATTGTCCATTAATTTGCTGAATAAATGCACCCAAGAATCACAAAATACTTTTCACATCTTACTAATATCTTATATGCTCAATAGCAAAACATAATCTGTGATAAATATTAAAATAAATTTTTATGATAGAACATTCCCTAATTAATAAAAAAAGAAAATCTTTTCCCTTCCGCCTCCCTTGCATCTTGTCCCAAAGTATATGAAATTTTACAGGAACTAATAATTAATGATTCCCAACAGAAGGCTTTATACTGAAAAAATGTAAGGTAAACTTTTACAAACTACAGATTCAGCAAAACCAGTATGAATACAACTTCTAAACATCTTTAAAGGTACATATAAGTATCTATAGAACATTTCTTTTACAAACAGTAAATGTCTCATACCTGGGATGTTATATAAAAAGTCCCATAATTGCTCTTCTTCCATGTAGCTCACAAAAACATTTGCAAATGTTTGTGGAGAAAAACTGCAATGGTACAATATTTTAAAGATGGCTTCCACCAAGCTGGGTCCTTGGTTCAGGTTATTTTCTGTGTCAGAAACTTGTTCTTGAAAGGTACGTTCTTGAAAGGAATCAAAATGATTTAGTAAGGTATCAGTGAATATGATTAAACTCTTATTATGTACATTAGCATAATGCTGTGGAAATGGTTTTTAATAATATTTACATAATAAGAGAATTACCAGATTATTTCAAAACAATGGTCCATTCAACCCAATGTTGTTTCTGAGATATTCATGGATATTTATGGAAAAAAACAAACAAAAACAACAACCAAAAAAACCTGTGAGAAAGACCATTATAACACCACTTCAAAGGTCAACGCTAGTTTCCCTGAATGTCATAATTCTTCTTTCTCTTAAGGAAAACTTTTTGTTTCTTTTTCTAATTTAAGAATAATAGACATTCATTCTAAAAAAAATTTTTTGTAATCTGGACAACTAGGAATACTATCATTGTACCATGGGAAAATTCACATTTTTAGTTTTTCCAGAATTACGCTATCAATTCTACAAACAAATTTATGAATGTTTCTTAAATCTACAGACCTTGTCATATCAGACTGAAGAGTTTTATCAATTGGTTCCTCAATAAAACTATATAAAGAATTCAACAAAAATTGGGCCATTTTAATTGTCCTTTTCAACCCTCCTTTGGCTCCATAACAGCCTTCTCAAAGATCAGTAATCATAAGTTTCTGTACTATTGCATTTATAGTTTGGATGGAAAGGTGAAATAATAATTTCTGTTTTCTATAGATAATAAGCATGAGATGTGTACTATTATAATAAACAACATATTTGTTGGGTTAAAGGTAACAAATTATATTTTAGCTCTTATATTTTAACTATCTTGCATAAATGTAATCTAAAGCATTTCAGAATAAATAGATTTCTTTATTCTTGCTCATTTGGAATATCATTACTTTTATGTTTCCTCTTGAAACTTTTTTTCTGTGATTTGATTTTGATGATCTAAAGGAGCTCACTGTTATCTTCAAACTAAGAAATATCATAGACTTTATGTGGAGAACATTATTGGTTTTGCTTCCTAATACCCATTTTCTTTCTTTTCAAAACAAGTTAGTTTTCCTTTAGCAAGATACCCCTGCTCCTATCTGTGTCCCTCACCCCTCCATCCTCCCAACCCTCCCCCACCCCCACCCCCACCCCCACCCCCACACTTCGATTATTTGGTTCAGGTGAAGCCAACACTATCATCTGGAGTGGGCACATAACCAAGGCCTGGCCAATCAGACCATAACCCCTTGCATCAACAGTGACTGGTTCAGGAATGGGCAGGTATCCAATGAGAACCTTCTTTAGGATTTTTGCTAGAATTGTTGACAAAGCAGTGTTCTCTTTCTACTGGGGTTAATAACCCCAGTAGAAAGTAGGCTGAAAGTTGCTGAAAGCCATTTTGGGGAGAACTTGACTAAGAATGAATCTGATATAGTAAGGAACAGAACTAAGAAAAGGAGAGAAGATTCCTAATGAGATGACACTGTTTGAGAACCTGGATCCAGCAATGCCTACATATTTATGCTTGCTGAGCTGACAAATTCAGCCCTCCCACCCCCTTTTATTTTCTTTTGAGATAGGGTCTCACTCTGTCTCCCAGGCTGGAATTCAGTGGCATGATTATAGCTCATTGCAGCCCCAAACTCCTGGACTTAAGTGATTCTCCACCATCAGCCTCCCAAGTAGGTCTAAGGTGTGCATCACCAAACCTAGCTAATTCTTTTTTGTTTTTTTTGTAGAGATGGGGTCTTGCTCTGTTGCTCAGCCTGGTCTCAAACTCTTGGCCTCAAGTGATCCTTCTACCTCAGCCTCCCAAGTACTGGAATTACAGGCCTCAGTTGTCGCACCTAGCCAATTGTCCCTCTTTGATTAAACCAGGCTAATTTGGATTTCTGTTACTTGCAGTCTAAACGGTCTCGACTATTTCCCCAAGCATAAAATATAAAATGGCAAATATTCCTAATCCAGGCTTCCATAATTTAATATTTTATCCAAATAGTCTCTGCAGTTCCCTCTTGTTTCTGCTCCCTCCAATTCATCTTACTTAAAATTATCCATTATCCTCATGTCCTTCCTTGTTTTAACCTTCCCCTTCCTCCACTGCTAAAAATTCCTTATCCTGATTGAGGATCAAGAGTTCCACAATCTTTTCCCAAATTATGTTCCAACCCCCAAACATGTGTTCTACCCAGGAGAATTTATTTGCTTGTAAATGTGCCCTCCCATCTCCTTTTCTTTTTCTATGCCATTTCATCAGGCTATAATGTTTTCCTCCAATAAAATCATCATGATTTAATCAATAAGTTGATTGATTAATCAACTGCTTCCTATGTGTCAGTCATTGTACCAGGTGCTGAGGCCATCCCCTTCCAGGGGCTCAAGGATTGTGCATATATGTGTATATTTTGTTGGCGGGGAGGAGATGACAGACAAGTAAATAATTATTACCGCAACATACGGAAAAGGTGAGTGACCATGCATCTGAGTTTGCCTGGGGAAGTCCTGGTTTAGGTCTGTTGTCCTGGTGTAATTACTAGTAGCATCTTCTTTCACTTTTAAAAGTGTCTCAGTTAGGATGATAAATTATTTGATCAACTTAAGTGATTTAAGTATGAGGCACTGTGGAAATGCAGAGGATGATGCTTTAAATTTTTTCAGGGAACACAGACAAGTTACAAAGCAGATCATGTCTCAGCCAAGTCTTTAAGAAGGAGTAGAAATTTATCAGCATGACAAGATCAAGGTGGGGGGTACTTTCCAGGAAGACGAAGAATTAGTGAAATATTGAGAAGACAAGCAGTTCCTGGCAGTGTGATGTGGCTGAAGTGAGACTGCCGTGAGGAAGATGGGAGAGGAAGCTAGGCAATCAACAGAGCATGAATAATATACAACCCTGCAAATCATGCAATGGAAATGCACATGCCAGGGTGGATATGAGGAATAGTTCTATGGAATGGGTGCTGATTTTCCCAGTTTTACAGATGAACAAAGTAAAATGTAGAGAAATTAAATTACTTGTCCCAAGGTCACAAAAATAGTAAGAATTTGTTTGTGCTATCTGAATTACACTACAATCCCAAATTTCTCAAAGTGTGCTTTGACATTTTACTGACAATAACCACCGAATGCAAAGCACTCAGTCCAAACTATGTATATGGTATGTGGTAATGTATTGCCTTAATGCAAAACTCTTTAATTTCATATAGCATTCTACATTTTCACATATATTGTCTTGTTACATCTCTAGTACTATTTTACTATATGACTTTCTGTGGATGCACATCTTGTCTTCAGGTATCTTCCAACAGCACCTGGATCAATGCTACATGTTTAATATTGAAGAAGGAATAAAAGAAGGAATGTTTAGTACTAAAGAAGGAAGAAATGTTTTAATACTAAAGAGGGAAGAAAAGAAGGAAGGAAGGCAGAAAAAATAGATTGTTTTAATACTAAAACAATGTTTTAATGCTAAGGAAGGAAGAAAAGAAGGAAGGAAGGGAGAAAGAAATACATCTCTTGAGTATTTTGTGATAGGTTTTGGTCCATCTAGAAATTGATATTTCTGAATGACACATAATTACCTGCTAGTCATAAAGTTCAAAGATTTTTTTCTCTAAGCCTCATCCTCCTCACATCCACTGTATCCTTTCTTTTCACCTACTCCTTTGAAATCCTCGTCTCTCTTGACTTCCTTGCAGCTATGCTTTCTTAGGTTCAGAGTTCCTTTTTGGCATATCTTTTCTGGTAGCTCTTCCTCTTTTATCTGGGGTTGGCAAATTTTTTCTATAAAGGGCCAGACACTTTATGTTTTGCAAGCCATTTGGTCTCTGTCTCAACTACTCAACTCTTCTCTTGGAGCACAAAAACAACTATAAACAATATGTAAATGAAGGATCAAGGCTATGTTGGACTAAAACTGTATTTACAAAAACAGGTGGTGGGAAGGGGCATTTGGTTCATGGGGGCTCCCCCAGAGCAGTGGCCTTAGCCTTCTTCCAGCCACACTGCTTTTTACCTGGCTTAGCAATTCTGTTTTCCTTTGACTTGAAAGATTCTTTTTATGCAGAACTTTCCAAATTATCCATCTCTGGCTCTGACCTTTCTCTTTTATGCTCATTGCTGTGTTCCCTAGTTCTGTCTAGATCACCATCATATGCTTATTTCCAGGCTCCATGCCTTAGCAGTATTTATTCCTTCTCTGAATTGTTAGATGTAATAAAATAAATATCTCTACCCCGATTCCCCTTTTCAAAATGAATTGAATGTTCATTTTTTCCCCCAATGTGTCCCTTCTTCTTTGATTCTAACACTATTAATATAGTTTAGGTTTTCTTTTCCTCTTGTTTTAATCAAAATACTTCCTAGAATATATATCAATCTAAACTCCTTTAGCTGCCTTTTAAAGTCCTCCATAATGCCTTATGTATCCAGACTTATAATTTTCTATGATTCCCCAATATTCCAAGATAATTTCTACTTCAGGCCTCATTCATCATCTAATAAGGCTTGGCTGGACAGTAATCCTCAGCAGATTCCAGATGTTTCTAAGGTCTGTGCCCTGGAAACCTAGTGAAAGTCAACACCTTTGCCAGGTGGTGCTCATCCATAAACATTGCTTTTCCTTAGATTTTGAATTTTTTACACTATTGGGATATTCTTCTTGTGCTTTCATTCTGATATTCCCCTATTCCTTTCAAGATGACTCAGCTATAGTTTAATTCTTTTAACCTGCTCTTTAAGTTAGTCCTGATCTGGTTTAGGATGCACTACCCCAACATATGGCACCTTGGCATTTGAGAAAACAGCAGAAGCAGGAAGGTCTCTTTGACCTACTACTGCCCTTCACGGAATTCTGACTTTCCTCTAAAGTAGGTCGTAAGACCCTCATTCCAGAGGTGCCCTCCATATAGCTGGAAGAAAGAAATGTCCTCCTCTCTGAAAACACAGGGACACAGAGAAGAATGTGAGTAATCAGATCTTGCTAAATTCCCCCCAGTTTATGGCCATTAAATTATACTCCCTTTGTCCAATTATACTTCTGCCCCACTGTCCATTGTTCATCACACCTAAATATAAAATAGAAAGGTTTCCCTGTGTCTTCAGGTCTTCCTTTCTGAAGGCTCCCATGTCATGTAAAATTGACATTAAATACATTAGTATGCTTTTTTCTTGTTAATGTCTTTTATTATAGGTGCCTCAGCCATGAACCTTGCAATGGGTGAGGAAAGGTATTAGTTTTTCTTCCCTATAGTCCCTTATTCTTTCCACAAAATAAAGGTCTAACTCTCGTTTTTCTTTCCCTCTGCCTTCTGGACCAGACATTTGTTTTGTTTTTCTAATATAAAATTCTCCCAGTGTGTCTTTATGGAGTTTTCAGCAGTGAAAGAGATGAATGTCAATGAGTTCCAGATCTGCCTAAAGTATCCATTGTTCAAACAAATGTCATCCACTTTGCCTCCCTCAATCAATAATTTTACCTAAGACGTGTTTTCCCATTAGAGCAACATCTAACCCACACCTGGACTCTTATATGTTCTTCCCATTAATATGAGTCACACTTCTGGTCTCACCCCACTTCTCATTTTCCCGGCACTAACAAAAGAGGAGTGACTCATCTGAGTGTTGAGTTTGGGGAAAGGAAGTAGGTGTGGCTGTCTTAGCCCAGTGGGCTTTTCTCTTTTGGGGTCTGCCTAACTGCAAAGGGTTGCACTCTGGCCTGACTGCCTCTCTGTTAAGGTGTATTAGGGTAAAGCTCTGCCACTGCAAGGAAGTCCTACAGTTTTCAGCTCTTCTGGTGGTTTAGGGAGTGATTAAGTGGGGAGTTGAGGGGTTGGAGGGATGAAGGGATAAGCTTAATTCTGGAAAGCAGTATTGGCAAGCCACATATTTAAGGTCACATATTATCTGACCCAGATTTTACCAGTAAAAATCCTAGTAGTAAAGATGCTACTTTGAATTTCATTTGCCTTCTTTATCAAATGTTTTATAGATTATATAAACAAATGTCTTCTCAATAACACTGAAGGGCTCTTTTCGTTGCATGCATTATTTTAAACTCCTTTCAAGAATTTCAACTTGTTAGTGCTTCAAAAGAAGGGTGGTTTCCGGCAAGAAACTCAACCATCAACCCACCAGGAGACTGTATTTATTGGTACCAAAGATTTACACATACATGGTACACTAGCACTTGGCTTTCCCAGCCTGCTTAATTTTTACTTTCTACTTTCTACAAGAATGTTGTTAATGACAAGCTCCTGCTGAGACACTAAAGAGGTTTTGGCAACAATGTTGTAGAAGAGTGTGCCATGAGCTCAGGGACTCTGAATTAACCAGGCACTAATGAGCATCCCTCACCAAAGGGAGGAGGCTGAAAGACTCATTTTCAATCCGGGTATTAGAGAGAAAGTACAAAAATAGAAATTATACCACGTAAAATAAGGATTCAAAACTTAAAACACCAGGCCAATAAATTAAAAGGACGTGAAGTATCACAAGAAAATTATTTCAAGGAAACACTAAATTTGGATGTCACAGTCTAGTTCACTGTGAAAATTAACTAAAATAAAATTAAAATCTAATTGGAAAATTAGTTTAATAACATTGCACTTTGTTGTATAAAAGGCTAATAATATATGTAAATATAAAAACCTATCATTTATTTACAAAACTTTCAATTAATATAACTTTTTTACACAGATAATGAACCTGAGCAAACAGGCCTTACTAAGTTTCCCCCAGTTTATTGCCATTAGATCATACTTCCTGTATCCAATAATACTTCTGTGTAACTGTCCATAAAAAATACAGTTTTTTTCTGTGTTATTGAGTCTTCATTTTGGAAGGCTCTTGTGTCATATGAAACTTATATTAAATATACACATTCATCTCATCAGCACAGGGAACATTCTCCAGGATAGACCATATTTTAGAAGACAAAACAGGTCTCAATAAACTTTTAAAAATGAAAATCATAACAAAGGAATAAAACTAGAAATCAATAACAAAAGAAACCTTTGGAAACTGTACAAATATACATATAAATTAAACAACATCCTCCTGAACGACCACTGGGTCAAGAAAGAAATTAAAGAGAAAATTTTTAAAAATTCCTAAAACAAACGAAAATTTAAACACAATAAAACCTAAAAGATACAACAAAAGCAGTGTTAAGATGGAATTTTATAGCAATAAGTGCTTACATGAAAAAAGCAGAAATATTTCAAATAAACAACTGAATGATGCACCTCCAGGAACTGGAAAAACAAGAACACACATAACCCAAAATTAGCTGAAGGAAAGAAATCATAAAGACCAGAGCAGAACAAAATGAAAAAGAGACTTTAAAAATACAAATGATAAATGAAGAAGTTATTTTTTGAAAATATAAACATAATAAACCAAGAAAGAGAAAAGATCCAAATGAACAAAATCAGAAACGAAAAATAAGACATTACAACTGAGACCACAGAAAGATGAAAAAGATCATCAGAGATTATTACGAATAGCTATACAGCAACAAATTGGAAGACCTGGAAGAAACGGATAAATTCCTGGACACATATAACCTACCAAGATTAATTCAGGAAGAAACAGAAAACCTGAACAGACCAATAACAAGTAATGAGATGAAAGGAGCAATGCGAAATCTCCCAACAAAGAAAAGTACAAGACCAGAGGGTTTCACTGCCAAATTCTGCCAAACTTTCAGAGAACACCAGTTCTCCTCAAACTATTCTAAAAAAGTAAAAAGAAGGGAATGTTTCTTAACTCATTCTATGAGGCCAGCATTACCCTGATACCAAAACCAGACAGTAACACAACAAAAAAAGAAAACCACAGACTAATATCCCTAATGAACATAAATGCAAAAATTGTCAATAAAATGCTAGCAAACCAAATCCAACAGCACATCAAAAAAAAAAATAATATACCTTCATCAAGTGGGATTTATCCCAGGGATACAAGGATGGTTTAGCATACATAAATCAATAAACCTGATACATCACATCAACAGAATGAAGAAGAAAAACATATGATTACCTCAGTAGACAAAGAAAAGGGATTAGAAAATTCAGTATCCCTGTGTGATAAAAACTCTCAACAGGCCAGGCATGGAAGCTCATGCCTATAATGCCAAAGCTTTGGGAGGCAAAGGTAGGAGGATCACTTGCAGCCAGGCATTCAAGACCAGACTGGGCAACACAGTAGGACCTCACCATTGCACTCTAGCCTAGGCAACAGAGTGAGACCCCATCTCAAAAAAACAAAACAAAGCAAAACCAAACCAAAACAAAACCCATATGGTCGTTCTATCTTTAGTTTTTTGAGAAATCTCCATATTGTTTTACATAGTGGTTTGTACTACTTTACATTCCCACCAACAGTGTATAAGTGTTCCCTTTTCTCCAGATCCTCACAGCATTTGTTATTTTTTTGTCTTTTTAATAATAGCCATTCTAACAGGGGTAAGATGATATCTCATGGCCTGATTTGCATTTCTCTAATAATTAGCGATGCTGAACATTTTTCATATGTTGATCATTTGTATGTCTTCTTTTGAGAAATGGCTCCCTAAAGCTTTGACCTGCTGGGCTCAAGTGATCCTCCCAACTCAGCCTTCCAAGTAGCTGGGACTACAGGCTCATGCCACTATGCCTGGATAATTTTTGTATTATCATTATTATTATTATTATTATTATTATTATTGAGAGAAGGTCTTGCTATGTTGCCCAGGATGGTCTTGAATTCCTGGTCTCAAGCAATCCTCCTGCCTCACCCTCCCTAAGTGCTTGGATTATAGTTATGATCCATCATGCCTGGCCAGAACTACCATACGAATCAGCAATCCCACTACTAGATATCTACCCAAAGGAAAAGACATCAGTATATCAATGAGATACCTGCATTTACAAGTTTATTGTAGCACTATTTATAATAGCAAAGATATGGATTCAACCTAAGGGTCCATCAAAAAATGAATGGATAAACAAAACATAGTATATATGCAAAATGGAATACTATTGAACCATAAAAGTAATAAAATCATGTCATTGGCTGCAACATGGATGGAACTGGTCATTATTTTACGTGAAATAAGTTAGGCACAGGAAGACAAATACCATGTGCTGTCACTCATATGTGGAGGCTATAAAACTTGATCTATTGGAGGTAAAGAATAAACTGATAGAAACCAGAGGCTTGGAATAGTGTGTGGGTCAGAGGTACTGAAGAAAGTTTAGTTACTGGCTACAAACATACAGTTAGAAGAAATAAGTTCTTGCATTGCATTCAGCAACAGAGTAGGGTGACTATAGTTAGCAACAATATCGTATATTTCAAAGGAGTTAGAAGAGAAGACTGGAAATGTTCCCAACACATAGAAATGATATAAATGAAATGATAAATACTCAAGGTGATGGACACCCCAAATTCCCTGACTTGATCATTACACATTCTATGCATTAACAAATACTCACATGTACCCCATAAATATGTAAAATATCATGTATCAATTAAAATGGTAAGAATAGTAAAAAGAAATCTTAAATACATTTTTATGCTGTTCTCTGGTTAATCTGTCCTTTGTTATGTGGTGTCAGCCAAGAACTTTGCAATCGGTGGAGAAAAGATAGTACTTTTTCTTCCCTCAGTTCAATAATTGTGATGAAGACTGTATGGTATACAAAGCCTAAAATATTTTTTATCTGGTCTCATATATAAAAAAAATTTGCCAGCCCCTGTTCATGAATATTGGAAGAGTGTACATATGTTCCAAATAGCTAATACTAAATAAGGACATTTTCCATCTACTCTGAAACCATATGTAAGTATAAGTAGGTGTCAGCTTTTCATAACAGTCTTTTTATCACTCAATTTGTCAATCTCTACTAGTCACACTGTTTTAGAAAAGCATGCTAGGCATGGTGGCTCATGCCTGTAATCACAGGACTTTGGGAGGTCGAGTAGGGAGGATTGTTCTAGGCCAGGAGTTCAAGACCAGCCTGGGCAACATAGCAAGATCCCATCTCTACCAAAAATTTTCTAAAAATAGCCATGTGAGATGGTGCACACCTGTAGTCCTAGCTACTTTGGAGGCTGATGTGCAAGGATTGCTTGAGCCCAAGAGTTTGAGGCTGCAGTGAGCCATGATTGCACCACTACATTCCAGCCTGGGTGAGAGTGCAAGACCTTGTCTGAAAAAAAGAATAAAAAGTACTTTATGGTACTTATTATTAGTAGCTGAACTTATCTACTTTTTATAAGGTTTGTCCTTTCCACCTTGCCCTCAGCAATCAATCCCCCAGAATATAAGCTTTATAAAGGCAATTTTTAAATGGTATAAGTATTTTTTTTCCAACTTTTAATTTTCTGCCTTGATGATATATGTCTCATGCTGTCAGTGGGGTGTTGAACTCCCCCACTATTTTTGTGTGGCTGTCTAAACCTTTTCATAGGTCTAGATATGAAACATAGGTCTAGATATGACCTATATCTTGTTTTAGAACCTGGGTGCTTGTTTTGTGTTTTGTGAACCTGGGTGCTCCAATGTTGAGTGTGTATATAGTTAGAATAGTTAAATGTGCTTGTTCAATTGAACTCCTTGTCATTATGTAATGCCCTTCTTTCTTTTTTGCTGTTGTTGATTTAGAGTCTCTCTTATCTGATATAAAAATAGTGATCCCTTCTCTCATTTGTTTTCTGTGTGCAAGCTATATCTTTCTCCAACACTTTACTTTGAGCCTATGGGTGTCATTACATGTGAGATGGGTCTCTTGGAGACAGCAGAGGATAAGGTCTTGTTTTGTGTGTGTGTGTGTGTGTGTGTTTTAATTCAACTTGTCACTCTGTGCATTTTAAGTGGGGGCATTTAGGCCATTTACATTCAAGGTTAATATTGACATGTGAGGTTTTGATCCTATCATGAAATTGTTTGCTGGTTGCTTTGTAGTTTCTATTGTGTGGTTGCATTTTCTGTGGGCTATGTATTCATGTGTGTTTTTCTGGGAACAAGTATCTTTATTTTGTTTCCATATTTAGAACTCCTGTAAGAATCTCTTGTAAGGCTGCTCTGGTGGTAATAAATTCCCTTAGTGCTTGCTTGTCTGGGAAAGATTTTATTTCTCCTTTGTTTGTGAAGCTTAGTTTGGTGGGATATGAAGTTCTTGGTTGGAATTGCTTTTCTTTAAGAATGCTGAAAATAGGACCTCAATCTCTACTGACTCACAAGGTTTCTGCTGAGAAGTCTGCTGTTAGCCTAATGGGCTTCCCTTTGTACATGATCTGGCCATTTTTTCTAGCTGCATTTAAGATCTTTTTTTCTTTAGCCTTGATCTTGGATAGTCTGGTGACCATATTACTTAGTGATGTTCATTTTGAATAGTATTTTGCAGGTGATCTTGAATTATTCCCTCAAGTACATTTTCCAGGTTGTTTACTTTTTCTCCATCTCTCTCAGGATGCCAATAATTAATGGACTTGGTCACTTTACATAGTACCATATTTCTTAATGATTTTGTTTATTTTCTAAAATTGTTTTTTCTTTATTTTTGTCTGAGTGAGTTCAAAAGACCAGTCTTCAAGCTTTGAGATTTTTTTCTTCTAATTCGTCTAGTCTATTGATAAAGATTTCAGTTTTACTTTGAAATTCCTTAAATGAGATTTTCAATTCCAGAGGCTCTGATTTATTCATTTTTAAGATATTTAGTTCTTTCTTAATTTCCTGGATTGCTTTAGAAGTTTCTTTGTGTTGATTTTCAACCTTGTCTTGGATCTCATTGAGTGTCCTTGCAATCCATGCTTTCAATTCTTTCTTCTGTCCTTTCTGAGTTTCATTTTGGCCACAGACCATTGCTGGAGAGCTAGTGCAATCCTTTTGTGGTGCCACTATATTTAGATTTTTCATTGTGCCAAAATTCTTGTGCTGTTTCCGTCTCATCTGGAGATGTTGGCATTTCTAATTTTTGTAGTTATTTTCATGCAGGTAGTATATTTGCTTTTTCTTTCTTTCCTAGAATGTTTTTTTTTCTTTCCCTTTCCCTTTTCCCCTGTTTCTTGGGGGTGTGACTGTAGGCTTTTTGGCTTTGCTTCTATAGACCTATGCACTTCTTTTGGCAGGTTTTATATTGGGCTGTGGAATTCAACCTACAAGCTCATAGATGGCACTTACAGGCAAAAACTGTCTGTGGTCAATGTGGCTGGGTATATAGTTGATCCTTGTTTACCAGCAGAGGCTCTCTGTTACCTCAGGCAATGGGTTGATTCGTGAGATGTACAGTGGTCTGAGCTCCCTACTCAGCCCTGGGGGGTGGCAGGGGCCACAAAAGGTGGAGCCAGACCAGGCAGGTCCACCTACAGGTTCCCCGATGTCAGGCACAGGCATCAGTGCCAAGGGAAAATCCAATGAAGCAGCCCCCAAGTGCCCAGAAGTGTCCCTCGGCTTGTAGCTGGGAAACCACCTCAGGTCCAAGTTCTCTACACAGGTAGGGGGATGGCCTAAACTTGTAATCTAGGAGAGTGGGTGCTCCAGATGCCTGGAGCTCTGCCTGGGCATGAAGTAGAAAGGCTGCCCTGCACCAGAATCTGCACAGGAAGGTTGGTAAGTCAGGCTGGTTGATCCAGATGAGTGGTGCTCTGAAAGCCTGGAGATCTGCCTGCACTTGGAGCAGAGAGGACCCCCTGCAGCAAGATCTCTGCACAGGACGGGTGGGGCAACTCATGCTGCTGGACCAAGCAAGCAAGTACTCTGAAAGCCTGGAGATCTGCCTGGGTGTATAGTAGAGAGGGTCTCCTTGCACCAGAATCTCTATACAGAAAGAGTAGACAGTTCAGCCTGCTGATCCAGGTGATCTGGTGCTCTGAATATATGAAGGCAATTTGGCATGGCATGTTTACCATTTTATTTGCAGTCTAAAATAGTGCCTGGTACATACTTGATGCTCACTAAATATTAGTTGAATGGAGAATTTACTCATAAAATCAAGTAACAAAACATTTTCAGAAATTAACTCAGAAGAATATTACTTCTTATTTCAAAAAAATCATCCTCACCAAGTCTCCTGTTTTTATTTTAGAATTCATTTAAAAACAATAGACTTTCAAGAAATAATGGCTCTTCTAGCAAGGACCACTTAAAACATCAAGTGGGCAATTTACTCAATTTTTCTGTATCTAATTTTTCTCATTTGCAAAATGGTCCTAATAATCCTGGGTCATAAATGAAATAATATGTTAAATCATTAGAGTTGCTTGGGAAAAGATGCTGCAGAAATTCATCATAATAGTATTACTTGTAATATAATGCCCAATCATTTTACATACTAATACTAGAAGCACATTAACTACTAAGGAAGACGTATGTTTCTACAGTCATATTAGACATTTTCTAAGTTCCATGAACAGACAGAATATAACATATTTCAGTCACTGCCAAGCCAGATTAGATTTGATTCAATGCAGGTGAAACATCACAGCAAAATTCAAACTGCCAATCTCCCAAGCTATATGCAAAGATTCTCAAGGAGTCCTAAATATATAGAACTTGAGGATATTTACTTGGTCTACCTCTCATCTTCAAATACATGACAGCTGCTAGGGCAACACCGTCTCAGGCACAAAGATGTCCAAAAGTGAGAACCTCATCTCCCAGGAGACACTTAAATGTATGCTTACGTGGAAGGGGAGGGTTACTGAGAAGCACAGGGAGAGGCCATTGCATAGAGAGCACAGGAGTAATCAGAGGATAAAAAATGCATCAGACATATTTCCCAGGCATTCGGTATTAAAAAAATGAAGAGAATCTAACATAAGTATCTACTATGTTCCAGGCAATGCACTGAGTACTTTATGTTTATTTACCCTTTAAAGCTCAAAATGAATTAATAAGGTCAATATTAGTACCCCATTTAGAAATGAGAAAATGAGAGTTTAGAGAGATCAATGAATAAAACAGAATTGTCATAGAAAATGAATAGGCCTGCAATCATTCAACAAATACTTTTTTAAAGCATGTTCTATGCTGTCAGTACCAGTCTAATGTGTCATGAACCAGGCCAGGCACTGGGGATAAAATGGTGAACTATCCCTGCCCTCCTAAAACTCACAGTGGCCGAAGTAGACATTAAATACCAATTACGTCTATTAACATTTCACTTAAAATTGTGACAAAAAGAAGTACAGTGGGACCTCACCCAGCCAGGATGATCAGGGATGACTTCCTAGGAAGTAACATTTATGCTAAAAGGTGACTCACAGATGCCAGGTAAATAGAGACAAGAAACGGTCTAGGCAGAAAAAATATACATAAAAACAACATTTCAACGGCTCTGTAGCAGGAAAGAACTTGGCATGTGGGGACAATTGAAAAGGCACTGGTATTAGAGCAGCTGCCCCTTTCTTCAAGTGACTTCTGCAGGGAGACTGCTGTTATAAATATACAAATCTATGATGCACAACCTAAACCAGAGAACGCATGACCCTGTGTTGGAGCATACTATGCTGGCGGTGAGTAGGATGAGATGAGCTGGACAAGTCGGCCACATCTAGAGCATGCAGGGGATTGTTGGTGTTGCAAGGATTAGGGTTCTTACTCTAAAAGCATTGGGTAGCCACTATCAGTTTTTAGCAAGGGAGTAACATAATCAGTTCTGTATGTGAATAAGATTATGCTTGCTGACCACTGTGAATGTCCTGATAATAATTCATAATAGTTCATAATAATTCTTAAGTAAATTGTCTTTTTATAAGCCTACAATATGTTACGAGGACAAGCCACATACTCAAATTCTTTTGCCTACTACAGCAGCAGATACCTTGTTTGATATCCCTCCTACAGAGAAAGTTGCCTGGGAACCAGCAGCAGCGGGAGTAGCATCACCTGGGAGTTTGTTAGAGAAACGCATAATCTCAGGCCCCACTCATGTCCTACTGAATCCGAATCTGCAGTTTTAACCAGATCCCCAGGTAATATGTTTGCACTTAAAGACAAGAAGCCTTATCTTACATAATCCATATCACACTACCTCCCCTAGAAGCACCACCCCCACCTCACCCTCATGAAGTCTCAAAATAATCTTAATGGTAACGCTTTCTGGGACTAATAATTTTATGGAGCCCACTGATACCTCTAAACTAGTTCATCAGCATTCTTGGATAGGATCTTTGGATAGGATCCCATATGGTGACACACAAATATGGTTCTTAGTAAAGAAAGTGACAAAAAAAAAAAAAAATAGAACAAGTCAGAGTCCTGTAGTGCAGACATCATTACTAGCAAAAGCAGCCTATGACATCATTGTTATGTTGGCTAACAATGGGTTATTTTAGGTTACCTCCTTCAAGGCAGTTATTAAATTGCACTTTGGTCACACTTATAAAACAAAACACATGGCTGGGTATCTGTAATCCCAGCACTTTGGGAGGCAAAGGTGGGAGGATTGCTTGAGGCCAGGAGTTTGAGACCAGCCTGGGCAACATAGCAAGACCCCATTTCTAATAATAAAAAACTAAAAAAAAAAACAATAACAGCAAAGTACACACACATACCCACACACCATACACAACAAAACACCAAGCTTCTGCCATAAAATGCCTTATATTACCTGAAAGACCAAGAAAATATTAACTATATGGTAAGATAATTTTGAGTTGATTCATTCATTTTATTTTATTTTATTTTATTTTATTTTTTTGAGATGGAGTCTCGCTCCGTAGCCCAGGCTGGAGTGCAGTGGCGTAATCTCGGTTCACTGCAAGCTCTGCCTCCTGGGTTAACATCCTGCCTCAGCCTCCCGAGTAGCTAGGACTACAGGCACCCACCACCACGCCTGGCTAATTTTTTATATTTTTAGTAGAGATGGGGTTTCACCGTGTTAGCCAGGATGGTCTCAATCTCCTGACCTTGTGATCCGCTGGCCTCAGCCTCCCAAAGTGCTGGGATTACAGGCGTGAGACACCGCGCCCAGCGATTCATTCATTTTAAGGCAACAGTTACTTGCTAGTGGTAGTAGCCTTTTAGTCAGAGTTTTCTCTAGATATTTTTCTTTGTTATCTTTAGGCACTTTGTCATGAGGTTAAAAAGTACAAAAGGTACTATGAAAATTACCTACTACTTAGTTTCTGATAGTTCCCATGAATTGTGCAATATTGCTATTTGGTAAATATTCTGTGGCTCTGCTTGGAACATGTGGTGCTGTGTGAATGGAAACAGAATTTGAAAGCCAGCTGCCTGGATCAAATCCTTCTTTGCCATTTACTAGTTGTGCAACTTCGATTTCTCTGTGTTTCAGTTTCCTCATCTCTAAAAGGGAAATGACAATCATACCACACAGAGCTGTTATGAGGTTTCAATAAGTAAACACATTTAAACTACTTAGAAACAATGTCTGGAACATGTTAAATAGTATGCATTTACTAGTTTGCTGTTGTTATTATATTACAAATTAATATTATCAGAAGTCAAGAAGTTTTACTGGCAATTATTCTTGGGGCAATAGGCAAAGGAAAGAATGTTAGTCACACTTCATTCAAATGTCACTAGCAGGAAAGGTTACCTGCTAACAATTGGGAAATTGCCAAATATTTGTTCCTTTGATGACACATGTAAGAAACCTGTAAGGCCATGTGGCCTCAGCAAGATAATTACCAGAACAATTGCCTTGGGTGTCAAAAGTCAATAATTCAAAATAGTGTCTCACAATTTTAAAATCTTCTGTGATCATTTGTAGTTGAGAGTTTCTTCCCTGAAGATTTAAGATGACCTAACTTAAAACCAGCAAACATTACCTTCTCCTGCCAACTGAACTGTACTCAGAGTCTTAAAAGCCACCTACAATGTGAAATCAGTTTACTTTTATTAACTTTTAGCAATGTAATCATTCCTTCAAAATGCTACATATTTTATACAGAGAGGATTATTTTACATGGCAAAAACATAATTCCACTTCCTAAAAGTTTGCAGCCTATGAAGCATATATTATAAATCCTTACCATTCACTTATTTAATTTTGTTATTTTCTGATGCTCAGTGAAGTTGCATCTCAGATTACAAGAGAGCCATTTCCTACAGGCTCTGTCAACTCTTTTGAAAAACACATAAATTCTGAGAAATAATTTCCACAGAGCAAAACAAAAAGCTACAGACATCACTTTCACAATGAGATAAATCCCATATGCTTTAATCTTTATAGTATATGGTTATTGTCTTAGTCCATTTTCTGCTGCTATAACACAATACCACAGACTGGGTAATTTAACAAGAACACAAATTTATTTGGCTCACAGTTTTGGAGGCTGGGAAGTCCAAGAGCATGGCGCCAGCATCTAATGAGGGTCATCTCATGGTGAAAGGGTGGAAGGCAGAAGCCAGTGTACAAGATACAGGGAAGTGGGCTGAACTCATCGTTTTTATTAGGAACCCCTTGAGCAATTACTAAATCATTCCCATGATAATGGTATTAATTCATTCATGAAGGCAGAGTCCTCATGCCCTATCAACTCTTAAAGGTTCAACCTCTCAACATTGTTACAATGGCAATTACATTTCAACATGAGTTTTGAAGGAGACATTCAAACCATAGCAGTTGTTTATCAAGAAAAACTCCGTACCTAACAGTATTCAATAATTACTTATTAAACAAAGACAACTTTGTTTTTAAAAATGTAATAAATACATGTACTTCATATTTCTGCATTTTTATTCCTGAGACAATTTAACACAAAATTAAGTTTTATCAATTAGATGAAAAAACCACTATTTTTTTTTCTTTTTTTAAAGTTTTCAGTTCAGGGGTACATGTACAGGATGTGCAAGCTTGTTCCATGGGTAAATGTGTGTCATGGTGATTGTTGTACAGATTATTTCATCACCCAGGCATTAAGCCTAGTATCCATTAGTTATTTTTCCTGATCCTCTCTCTCCTCCCACCCCCCACCCTCCAACAGGCCCCAGTGTGTGTTGTTTCCCCCATGTGTCCATGTGTTCTCATCGTTTAGCTCACATTTATAAGTGAGAACATGTGGTATTTGGCTTCCTGTTCCTGTGTCAGTGTGCCTCTAGCTCCATCCATGTCCCTGCAAAAGACATGATCTCATTCCTTTTTATGGCTGCATAGAATTTTATGGTGTATATGTACCATATTTTCTTTATCCAGTCTATCATTGATGGGCATTTAGGTTGATTTCATGTCTTTGCTATTTTGAATAGTGCTGCAGTGAACATATGTATGCACGTGTCTTTATAATAGAACAATTTATATTCCTTTGGGTATATACCCAGTAATGGGATTGCTGGGTCAAATGGTATTTCTGTCTCTAGGTCTCTGAGGAATCTCTGCACTGTCTTCCACAATGGTTGAACTAATTTATGCTTCCACCAACAGGGAAAATTGCTCCTTTTTCTCCACAACCTTTCCAGCATCTGTTATTTTCTGACTTTTTAATGATAGCCATTCTGACTGGTGTGAGATAGTATCTCACTGTGGTTTTGATTTGCATTTCTCTAATGATCAGTGATGTTGTGCATTTTTTTTCATATAACTGTTGGCTGCATGTATATCTTCTTTTGAGAAGTGTCTGTTCATGTCCTTTGCCCACTTGTTAATCTGGTTAGTTGTTTTTTCATTCTAAATTTGTTTAAGTTCATTATAGATGCTGGATATTGGTCCTTTGTCTGATGCATAGTTTGCAAAATTTTTTTCCCATTCTGTAGGTTGTCTGTTTACTCTGTTGATAGCTTCTTTTGCTGTGCAGAAGCTCTTTAGTTCAATTAGATTCCATGTGTCAATTTTTGCTTTTGTTGCAATTGCTTTTGGCATCTTCATCATGACATCTTTGCCCATATCTATGTCCTGAATGGTATTGCCTAGGTTTTCTTCTAGGGTTTTTATGGTTTTGGGTTTTACATTTAAGTCTTTAATCTATTTTAAGTTGATTTCTGTATATAGTGTAAGGAAGGAGTCCAGTTTCAATTTTCTGCATATGGCTAGCCAGTTCTCCCAGAACCATTTATTAAATAGGGAATCCTTTCTCCATTGCTTTTGTCAGGTTTGTTGAAGATCACATAGTTGTAGGTGTGCGGTCTTATTTCTGGGTTCTCTGTTCTGTTCCATTTGGTTTGTGTGTCTGTTCTTATACCGGTACCATGCCGTTTTGGTTACTATAGCCCTGTAGTATAGTTTGAAGTCTGGTAGCATGATGCCTCCAGCTTTGTTCTTTTTGCTTAGGATTGCCTTGGCTACCCGGGCTCTTTTTTTGGTTCCATATGAATTAAAATAGTTTTTTGCTAGTTCTGTGAAGAATGTCAGTGGTACCTTAATGGGAATAGCATTGTATCTATAAATTTATTTGGGCAGTGTGTCCATTTTCACAATATTGATTCTTCCTTCCATGAGCATGAAATGTTTTTCCATTTGTTTGTGTCATATCTGATTTAATTGAGCAGTGGTTTGTAGTTCTTCTTGTAAAGGTCCTTCACTTCCATTATTAGCTGTATTCCTAGATATTTTATTCATTTTGTGGCAGTTGTGAACGGAAGTCCATTCTTGATTTGGCTCTTGGCTTGACTGTTGGTGTACAGAAATGCTAGCAATTTTTAGACATTGATTTTGTATCCTAAGACTTTGCTGAAGTTGCTTATTAGCTTAAGAAGTGAAAAACACACTATTTATTTAAAAACTCCCACATAAAAAGCTGATAATTATGTTGCTTGAAATATATAATTCAGAGTATTTTACTCTAAAATTTTGCTTTGCTAATATTTCCTAAAATAATCAAGCTTCTAAATTACAAAATGGTACTCTGAAATATCATGAGGCTTTTAATCAAATAAAAATAAAATATCTATAAAAATATTACAAATTAATTTTTGTGTGCATAATAATTTCTGTATTAGCATAATTAACAAGATTCCATGAATATATTGTTTCTAATTTAAAGTGACAAGAATTCCATTGGAGATTAAGAAGTAGGTCAATCAATTGATTAGTAAATTCAGTCACTTTATCCTTATGGTATTTGAAGTAGCTAGTAAAATTCAATACAAGACAATACCACTGCAGCCATGTAGTCTAATAGCCTTTGTTTAAAATGGATTTCAGCAGGTTGGGTAAATACACTGCTGTACTCCATAGGAACCAGAACTAAAAACAGTACAATATGATACCTTTGATAACTCCAAGTTTCTTTAAAACAACATCATGTTATACATACCAGAATGTGGACATAATTAGTTTTTGATAAGTAAATGTAGGATTCATTTGTAAGAGAACATGGTTAAATATTCATAACTGTAATTGTACTTCCTATAGTTAGTGGCTGTCTCGATATGGTCGAAAGGTTTATCTCAATTGATTTTACAATCTATTCTCCATAACTCTATCAGTAGGAGACCATTTCTCTTATAGGACCATGCCTGTGAGTTTCAAAGATCACATGAAAGTAACTTTCAGCTTTGTTAGATATTACCCTTGTCACGTAGCTGCTTTGTCTGAAAAGCACTTAGACTATAAAGTTTAAGGGAAGCGCCATGTTTTATATTCTAATTGACCACTGACTGGCCAAGCAGTGTTTACTGGACTGTTTATGTAAAAAGCACTGTGCCAGCTTAAGGAGGAATATAAAAATCTACAGTACAGCCTTGCCTACCTAGCTGGAAAGGTAAGTTAAATGCATGTGTACCAAGATGTCCTGGTTGATCCAAGCTGAGAGTGGACAGATGACAATTCTTCCCAATACTATGCTAGTCCGCTTCAGGGTTTAATTTGCATGAGTATTTGTATTGGAAGGGCAGGGGACAGAAAGCTCTGGCTGGCTACAAAATCTAGATCTACTTACTGTTTATCAGATATGTGTATCTCTGCATAAGTAATAATTATCATCAGTGCCAATGTCCTTATGTTTAACATGAGAGTAACAATAGTATATATTTTATAAGATTATAGAGAGAATCAAATTAGATAACACATATAAAATGCTTAGCATAGTGCCTGATAACTAATAAGTGAACAATAAGTGTTGGTTATGTGAGGAAGTAGATTCCCTAGTGTGAGTTTTCTCTTTAGGAGAGAGGTTAAGCCTGAAGCTAAATAAATTGCTTTCAGATAAACTTTGTGAGATTTGAGTTCCAAACAGTACTGCTTGGGAACTAAGGACATAAAATCAGATTCAGGGCTTGAGAGGGAGCAAGCTTTGCCTTTCTGCTTGGAACACAGTGAGGCCTGAGTTGTGATGACCTTCGGCACCACATGGCTTTACAGTTTGGAGAGCACCAGGAGAGAAGCAATATTCTCACAACAGACACTGCTCCTAAGTGCTTTTTGGGAACCAAACATCAAGGTGGATGGGAGAGAATACGGGGAACTGGTCCTAAGCAGATGTGAGAAAACAAAAATTATCAGAAATGACTGGAGCTATTTACACAAGGAAAGACTATGAACCTCATTTGTATACTAACAGGCTGGTAGGGCCTGATGACATTTGCCTCATTCATCTATAAACACAATAAAAATATAAGGCAGCACATGCTAAGGGCAATTAAAGTAGCCAAGATGAAAGTTCACTATGAAGTTCAGGGGAGGAAGAGATCTGTGTAAGATAGAGCATTCGAAGCTCCAAAACATCAGCTGGCCTTTGCAGGCTGGTGGAAGCCAAGTTGTTTATGGCAGGTATTTAAGTAGGAAAGACAGGTGAGCCAAGGTGTGGAGTGGATGCATGCTTGGGGCTTTGGGGACAACAACTGTTACAGGAGTAAGTGGGTGGTGTGTGCAAGGAAATAGTGGGGAAAAGGTTAGAAAACTATTCTGGGATCATATTTGAATGGTGAAGGGACTTGGGTGCTGCAGGTGTTGGGGAACTACAGAAGAAAGATTTTGATTTGGGAAACCTACAGTGAAACTAGTAACTGATAAAGTTAATCAGTCTTCGCTTGTGGTACATAATAGGAGAGATGCACAGGAGTATGTGAAAATGGTGAAAAGCTCTTCCTAGATGAAGTGGGACAGCAATGAGATGTAATATTATACTGACATAACATTACTTACCATTTTCTTAAAAAGCATTTACAGGGGAAAAATAGAAACTAATTAAGAGAAGTATGGCCTTATATTACTCCTCAATTTCCATTCAGAATTTTCTGATGATTACTACTCTATGCTCCGACGGATATAGCTGTAGGCCACATCTTGCTTGTTTGTAAGTTGCACAAGCACTCTTCATGATACACTGAAATTCCCAGCGTTAATCTAATACTCTGTCTCTGTCTGTCTCTGTCTCTCTCTCTCTCTAGGTCTAATTCAGATTGTGCTTTGGAAATATAACTGCACTCCTACAATTTTTTTAGGCATTTCAAACCCTGCATATTGATACATTTCTATATAATGGTAGTTGTGATAGAACAGTGTCATATAAAAATATAGTTTTCTCTCATTCAGAGTCCTTGAAATAAATTTTTTCAAATAGGTTGGTAAAGCGATTTAATGCTTTTGCCTGCTGCTAACCCAACTGAATGTTGATACATGCCATTGGTTTACATCCTTCTTCCAATGTTTGCCTAGGAAAAAAAATGTTATTCAACTCGAGCAATGACTAGGTTTTTCGAGGATATTCTTATAACTACACACACTCACTTGAGCTCTTCAGCAAGATTCTCAGTAGAAGTCCATCATGATGCAGTAGGGTTTCCAGAAGCAAGTTCCAGTTACAACCTGGCTGGGATAAGACCAGTTTCAATTGACCCTCGGCTTTCAGTCCTCCAGCTGATGGAGTCCTTTCAAAATGCAAGATAAAGATGGAGTAATGAAGTTAATTTATCTATGAAATTAATAGCCTTAAAGTACAGATGTAATGCTAACTCCTTTAAATGTCAATTCCTCCCAGATTATTCTGAAAATGCTTTCATGCTTACTTACTTTAGGGTTGCCTGGGGAAGGAATTACACTTAATCTCAACTAGCTAAAAGCAAATTAACATTTGGTACCTTGCCAAATTTAAAACTGATACAAAATACCCATGCCTATATTTCATGGAACTATGTCTGTTTTTGTTTCATGGAGAGAAGAAAAATTATTTATGTATTTTTTGAATGCATTCATTTGTTTATTCACCAAATAGATCAATGCCTACTATGTGCTATTAACTCCTTTCATTATTAATTGAAAGAAGTTCTGATGGGTTTCACTAGTTTGTAATTTGCTATATAATGTGATTGCAGATGAAAAAAAAATCAAAGCTTCTGTCAAGGGTCAACTGTAATCTAATTATTTAATATGTAAAGCCTTACATCAACATTCAATTATCAGAACTGCTGCTATTATACGGTTACCTACTTGGGTAATCATTTCATCAAAGGGGAAGAATTCCGAGGCAAATACGCTTCTGCTTGAAAAATTATCAGTGTTGAACAGAAAACAGAAATCAGGTCTCTCACATCACCACTTTCATTTATCAATGAATCAGCAGGAGAGCAAAGGAACTGAGAACATTATTTACTTTTCCCTTCTAAAATCTAGAAATCTAAAATTTAGATTGGCTAATAGTCGCAAAATGGGAAATCAACTTACAAGGAGAACAACAACAAAAAAGGCAGGAAATAGTTAAACTGAATCTGGTGACAGCCTTAAGGACATGGGAACAGGGCGGCATGGGGAAGGGAAGGTGGACTGAGAAATCTAGAGGTGAGAATGGGAGCATCATATGCTTCAGGGTAGAAAGTAATGCAGAGCAGAGGGTATCACTGAGAGAGGCAATCTGCAGCATTATCATTAGCAGATGCAATTTACTGTGTGGTAAGCCATCCAGTTATCAACACAGTCTAGACCAGTGGTTTTCAAAGCTTGGGCCCCAAACCAGCAGCATCAACATCATATCCTAATTCTCCAGCCTCATCCCATCAGAAATTCTGGGGTGGGGAGTGGGGGCGGAGAGCGGGAGGACAGGGCAGAAATCTGTGTTTCAACAATCTTTCTCCAGAAGATTCTGTTGCACACATGGTAAGGCTTGATGCATGTAGGCAGTGCTTTCTGAAGCACAGGCAGTAGGGTTAGGACCAATTAGCATCCTCTTTCCTGCCTCTGCCTTTGCGCAGGTCCACCTTGGCTGCACCCACAATGGGCTAAATGTTTGTGTTCCCCCTCCTCAAAATTAATATGTTGAAACCCTAATCCCAACATATCTGGGGATGAGGACTTTGAGAGATAACTGGGTTCATGAGAGTGGAGACCCCATGAATGTGACTACAGTCCTTCTAAGAAGAGGCTGGAGAGTTAGCCTGACCTCTTTCTGCATGAGGATACAAGAAGTTCACTATGGCAAACCTGGAAGAAGGCCTTCACTAGTATGCAACTGTGCTGTATCTCATCTTAGACTTTCAGCCTCCAGAAACATGAGAAATAAATGTTTGTTAAGCCACCCAATCTATGGTATATTTGTTATAGCAGCCAGAGCTAAGATACCATCCATGCAATAAACTCCCTATAACCTTTTATCTTTATCTTAATCCTACTCTTCCTTTAATTTGCAGCAAAAAATTCTCTATCCCTGTGAAGTCTTCACTAAAAATTTCTCTTCACAGTGGCAAGTTTACACATTTTAGCACTTTATTATTTCATCAACTAAAGTTTTATCTGTTCAATTCACCCAGATTCGAACTTTGTGAAGACACTTGCTTTATATCCCAAAGCTTCTACTAGTGAACTAAGCACACTTAAAGGCTTTCTAAATGTTAACTGATTGATTTTTCTGCCCATAAATGAGTAGGCAAACTTATAGAAAAAAAATGATGAGGACGCTTTGCCAAAAGGCTGGCTTAAACAAAAGTGAGAAGATTCAAAGACACAAAATGGAAAAGTCTCGAAGCACCTCCCCCTTGGCTTGGAATGGTGTTTGGAACATCTCATAACTTTATTATGCACAAAATCCATCAGCTTGTGCTTGAACCTTGGGCCAACTCAGGCTTCCCATGTAATACTCTGATAACATATCTCAAATTGGAGTAACTCCTCAGGCAATTGGTGGGGCACTGTTAGCTAGGAAACCTCCTGCCTTGGGTGAGTGGTAAAGAGAGAAGAAGGGTGTTACTAAACTCTAGGGCCAGAGGAATCAAGTTTATCAGTTCTGAACATCCCAGGAGTTCTGAATTACTTTTGCAGATTAGTCTGGGTCTGGCTTTTGCAGTAGTTCCAAATGTGGTGCCAAAGGGAGAACTCACTAGGTGAGCCCTTTGGACTAAAAATCTAAAACAGACCCTTACAATGGTTGCCCCTACTTCCATCCTAAATCCTAAACACTGATTCTAGATGCTCCCTTGGGATTCAATGGATGAAAAATGCTACTTGATAGTAAGCTGTATATTAAAATTGACTTGGGTTTTGAACATTTCCTACCTATATATTATGCTTGAGTTGAGTGCTAACTTAAGGATCCATTTAACGAACTGAAAGATCCCATTTGGCTGAAGTGTAGAAAGGAAAGGGAATCTTTGAAAGATAGTCTGAAGAAGGAGCCAAGAGCTAGATTGTGGAGGGCCTTAATATCCCAAGGTGTGGATTTTACGCCCATTGGAAAGTTTAAGGCAAAGGAGTTTCCCGATCTCATTGCAGTGTGGTGAATGGATTGGAGGTGGTTAGTGTTTTCCTTAGCCCTTCAGTCATGGAATAAAATCATTTGAATGTCACTTTATACCACTGTATCTGAATACCTGGTTATAAATAAAATCTCTCATTTACCAGATGGAAAGCTGTTTGTTGACATGTACCTCAATTCTTGGATCTTTCAACTTATCACAGATTTTGAAATGTACAGTAGAATGACTCACTATGAGGAAAAATAAAATAGTACAAACATTCTTCAATCACCAAGCTCTGAGTAACAAATGCATTGAGGAATCTGTATTGGGCATATGGAGAAGCATATGTTCCCTCAGCCTTTGAGCTGGTGGAGCTGTGAAAGTGAGATTAGCCTTACAAAAAACGACAGAAAGGGAAATTTTATATACACACACACACACACACACACACACACACACACACACACGTATGTATGTATCAAATATGTACATGTTGAATTCCACCATAATACAAAGAGGGGGAAAATCTTATAAATCCTATAGAACTCATAAATCTTGTACTAGGAGACAGATGAATTTATGGCTGGGTTGTACTCAGCTTATACTCCAATAAGTGCTGTATTTCTGGGGCACAAATTTGCCTAAAGAATTTTTAAATTCCAAGTAGTAATGGGGTCCAAGCATTATTGGTTTATGAAACTATTAAACTATTTTTATAAAATCATTGTGAAAAATCTTAGCTACATTCAGGTATGTTTATGAAAATTCATCAATTAGCTCCCACACTTTCTTCAATTTTTTGGTATGTACTCATGCTGCAATAGAATGTTTAAACAAAATCTTAGCTGTATCAGTCATACTGTCCTGACTTCCAACTTGATGTGAGGTAAGGCTTGGGCCAAGAGAAGGCTCTGCAGTAGGTTCACACTGGGATATGACTAGCCTTATTGCTCAGGCCACATGACCATGGGGTATATTGTTCCTACCATTTATATATCATGCAGAAGCTGCAAGACTAGCAGAAAATTGGAATGGACTCCAAAATTCACAGCTTGGGAATGACACTCAGTGGTGCTGGAACACTGTCCCTCAAGACTTGATACTTACTTTTAACCAACAGCCATTATATGGTACTGTGGCCCCAACAGACAAACTACATAGGTCTGAGAGACAAGGGGTGAAAGTAGGAGCAGCCCCTCCCACCAAAGATTGTGATAATCCACTTGGCAAATTTGTGCTTTCTATCCCAATAACGATAAGCTCTGGAGGAGTAGAGGTTCTGGTTTCCACGGTGGGGTGGGATGGGGGTATAAACACGTCTACCAGGGGGACCATTTAGGATCCCACTAAACCTAAAGTTATAGCTGCCATCTGGTCATTTTTGGCTTTCCATGCCAGCAGTCTATCAGGCAAAGAAAGGAATTACTATGCTGGTGAGGGTGATTAACCCTATTTATCATGAGGAGCTGGGCTTGCTACTACATAAAGAGAGCAGGGAGGTGTATCTGTAACTCAAGAGATTCACTAGGGCATCTCTCAATGCTTTCATGACTGACAATGATCACATTCAGAAGACTTCAGTAACCAAGTCTGATAAGGGAATAGTAACCAGGAGTTCAGCACCTCGAGGATGAAGGTCTCAGTGTCCCCACTGGGCAAATAACATAAATCAGCAGAGATGATGGCCAATCATGAAGGAAAGATGGAATAGGTGGTAGAAGAATGTAATAATAAATATCACTTGCAGATTCAGAAATATCTGCAGCAGGGGGTACTGTAGCCTGTTCTACTAAGTCCATTGTCATTAAGTTTAAATAAATAAATAAATTGTAACCAGCTATGACCCTGAAGAATCAATGATAGAATTCAGGGAACCTAACATAGGGAATAAGCAGATCTCAGTGGTGTAAAGGGTAGGGCCACAGAAGACACTGTCAATGACCCCATGTATTAATCCGTTTTCACGTTGCTCTAAAGAACTACCTGAGACTGGGTAATTTATAAAGAGGTTTAATTGACTTACAGCTCGCATGGCTGGGGAGGCCTCAGGAAACTTACAATCATGGCAGAAGGCAAAGAGAAAGCAAGGCACATCTTACACAGCAGCAATACTAATCTAGCACCTGAATCACTAAGACATTGGACAATACTGAATAACTCAGCCATCCTTCTGAGGAGCAGAAGTTACCTCCTTGGTGCCATTGACTATTATTGGTCCCTGTCTATAAGATATTGACCTGTTACGGGGAGTTCAGAAAAAGTCTCCCCTAGCATCACATTCCTGATCCAGTGAGAAAGTGGTTCAATATTTCTTCCACTTTATCATACTTGAAGTAAGTCCTTTCAACGTGTTTAGGTAATTGATAAAACTTACCACTCTCTGAAATATATAGCTCTTTACTAACAGCAGCTATGAATGATAGTTTAGTATTTATGTGATGAATGCCACTGAGGCACTTGAGCTCATGGAGTCCTCATGACCCTCCCATGAGAGTATCTCAGAAGTTAAGGGAAGAAGATGTTTCAAGATGGAGGAAGTAGACCGTAGGACTACATGCTGTCTTCAAGAAGATTAATAAGATTGTATTGTATTTATGTCTCAACATAAATACCAAAATATAAACTGTTTCATATATGGGGAAACTGAACTGAATCACGCCTAGGCTAACTTTCCAAAATCACAAAACTCAACAAGTATGCAAACCAATGTGAAAACCTGTAGCTGTTTCCTATCATCACATTGCTGGCTTCATTTCTATATTCTGAATTATGTAATATATTTAAGCCATGATAGAAAAAACATAAACCTTAAGATATCTAGGTCCATATGCTAAATACCTAGTTCAATTGACATTTTCACTTTTTAAAATAACTGTTCCACAGACACTGACTTCCCTCTGAAAATCTTTTCATACTGCTTGTCCATCCACACTCTGAAACAGCCATTTAAGATCTCTGGTGTTTAAATCTCTCGTTACTTCTCCGCTGGCTATTGGCACTATGTCAACGCTTGGCACCTCATCAGAGCACAAGATCTCTAAGCTCTTTTCCTCAGTCCTGCAGAGCAGTTTTTCAGCAGCAGTTGGGAGACCAAAAACTCTTTTTGTCCTCCTCCCTAGATATTCTCTCCTAAGGATACTAGAAGTCACCTCCTCATTAAGACGGTGCTTGCCCTGCCTGGGCCTTACCACACAGAACAAATGTTCCTACCATTTAATATAGCACTTATGCAATACAATACTTTAATATAGCACTTAGGGGACACAATACCAGTTTGAATTTTTTTATTCATTCATTCAACTAATATTTATTGTTTAACTTGTATACGCTAAACCATGGAGACATAACAGTAAGCAAAAAGCAGAAGTTCCTTATTTTTATAGAATTTAGTGGAGGATACATATATAGTTTAAGTGATCATACGAATAAAGATAAAATAACAATTATAAAAACTCATTGAAAGAAAAGCAAAAATGCTATTAGAAGTTGCAGTAAAAAGGAAGTTAACTAGTCTTTGGGGTTGATAAAAGGCTTCCCTGCAGAAGTCACATTTGAGCTGAGAGATGAAGATAAGCTGGCATTACCTATGTGAAGGAGAAAGACATTTTAGTGAAAGGGAAAAGCATATGCAAAGATCTTGTGGCAGAAAGGAACATGGCACAGAAAGAAAATGTAAATGGGTTAATGTATGGAAAGCAGAATTCACAGAGTAGCAGGTATCAGAAGCGGGTTGAGAAGTGGGTAAGAGTCACATCTATGTAGATATTGTAGGCTGTGCTAGTTTTTTGTACATACTTAAGGATACCGGTGAATTCATGGAAGGTAAGCCATAAGTATGCTATGATGAAATGTGAGTTTGGAAAATAGATTCAGGTTTGAGAAAACTCTTGCTACAGTTGGAGAATATTATAAATGGAAGTCGACATGTACACAGGAAAAATGCTAGTGGTCACTGGAGTAGTTAAGAGAGAGATGATAGTAGTTGGGACTAAGGTGAAACTGGTACTATGGAGAGTAGATATTAGAAGTTAAAATTAATGAGACTTAGTAATGGATTTGGTATGTAGGAGAGAAAAAAGGAGGTGTCCAATTGCCTCCTAAGTCTAAGTCTCTGGCTTCTACAATTGGATGGACGTACCATTAGCTGAGATAGGGAACAGTAGAAGAGGATCTGTTCGGAGGGGAGTATCCTAAGTCCAGTTTTGGTCGTGGTGAGTTTGAGATGTCTTTATGATTTCCAGGTGTAAATTTCAAGAAGGTAGTCATGTATGGTTGGTGCCCATATATTATGGATCTGTAGTCTTAGGAGGGATTAAAATTAATGATATGGATTCAGGGGGCACACAGGGAGTACAGGAAACATAGAATGTTATCATCATCAAGAAAAAAGGTTACAGTATAGAATACTAACAATGTTCAATAGTTAATTGCCAGGTTAAAGTAGATGAACCTGCAAAGGAAACAGAAAAGCAGCAACAGGAAAGAAAGAAGACAAAAGTGGGTAAAAATCTCAGGAGGAAATCAAGAGAATACGTCAAGATGGAGGGAGTAGACAATGGTATCATATACTGTGGTCAAGTAGGCAAATACAATTGATTTCTTCACCAACATGTGACAATATGAGGAAAGGGACTTTGTCTCAAATGTCACTGCCTGCCTCTTTCTTCACCATTGACACCTAGCATAATGCCTTACATGGAGAACATTTTTTGAATGCATTTATTGAAGGAATGATTAAACACATCTTGCTAAACTAAATAAAAGGAAAGACCCACATAGCATGTAATATGAATATAATGAAACCAAAGATAGCTTAATATTTTTAGGGAAGAAAATATATGTATATAAATGCAAAACAGGATTACATTGAATAGAAGCATAGTAGAAACAAAAAGCCCGGTGGAAAGAAATATATACAGCTCAAAAGGGACTGGCCATAAATCAAAGCATCATGTTGTCACCACAAAAGAAAATTAGTAGTTAAAATGAATGGACTGTTTACTCACACTGATTATACTTCTTGGACTCAGTGTACAGTTATGACCTACTTAGCTAAGGAAGACCTGAAAATGCTTTTTTAAACCACATGAAGAGGAAAGTTTAGAAAAAGATAAAAGGCATTATAATGCAACATATTATAATTGACTAGGACAACATTCTTTCTTGAACATTTCTATGAATGCACAATATGGTATCTGTGTTAACCTTGAGATTAATACATTTTTCACATGTCTTAGCTTAATCTAGTATGAAACTGATTATCCTTTCTAAATCAACTCACGTTGTTAGCCTATACCACTACTAGGGACAATGAATATAGTACATTTTACTTACTGCTTTGAAAATACATTTATTTTCCCTAAAATAAACTCTTCTAACTTTATTCCCAGGATTCTAGGGGAATATGAAAAATTGTGCTTTTATCCATTTCATAGTTTTCTCTAGTAAGATTATAGACAAATTTACGGTCCATACTGCTATTTGTACATTTTTAATTCTATTTGTCTTCTGAATTTCGTGTCCTTTTTGTTTCTTTCCTTCTCACCCACTTTTAATTAATTATCGTAGTTTATTTAATGTTGCTAAAAGCTGACTTAAATTCTTTCTGAAACAATGTGCAGGTATAAATAAGTAAGCAAATAGATGAATAAATTACTAAGTTCCTTCATGATATTAACTATTTCAGTCACCTCTCCTCTCAGCCTTCCCCTTTACCAAAAGATAGGCCTAATATATTTTTTGTTTGTCATCATCCAACTCCTGTATTTCCTTGAACAGTTCATTTTAGTTGCTAAAGTGAAGAATAGAGTTTTGAAGGATAATTTGGGGGTGAAAGACTCATACAGACAGCTGTTACAGGTGAGGGAAATGAATGGAAAGGTGAGATTTTTAAGGTCATATAATGGTGGTCTAGGAATCCCCATTGTAATGTCTGATAAATGCAAATCAATAACTTTAGTTATTTTAAAATTGCTTTTATTGCTGCCCTGGGTTCCTCTGATTGTACGGTGCTCTGAGCACACTGGATTATAAATCACATGGATCATGTCTTTCTAAGAAGATTATATGGACTTAGTTGAAAATATGACACCTAATGGTCAGAGGGGATATCGGCTAGAGTCCTCCTAACATACCTTGCATGGAGAATTTAGAAAGACAGAGGAGAGAACCAAAGGTATTCCAAGAAAGGAAACTGCATAAACAAAGGCCTGAAGCTGAGAATAAGCAACAAATTCAATATTAAAAATATGGAATAACTAAGTCTTAAAGACACATGAGGAGACTGACTTAACTGGAGCAGAGAAAACTCTCCAGGAAATAAGCCAGAAAACTCTCCAACAAGTAAGCCAGGAGTGACAGTGTGGGTGAAGCAGAAGCTACTACAGGTTTCTGAATGAGAGAGAGATATAATGAAAACAGTCTTTTAAACACGTTAAATAATAGTAAAATGGACTAAGGTTGTTATAATGGGGTGAAGAGAAAGGGTGATTCTAAGAGAATTTTGGAAGAAGAATGAACTAAACACAATAATAAACTAGGACTAGAGGAAGAAAAGGCTCAACATGGAAATCATGATCAAGATTGTATTTTGGAAGCATGTAGCAACACTGTTACTCCTAACAGAAAAGACTCCCTGCATGAAGGACAAGGGAAGAGGGGAAAGAAGGATCATTTGAAGACATCGTATTGAATGAAAGTGGGTATTCAAGAAATAAGAACAGCTGGACATATACCGTTGGGGTATAGGTAATCACTCAAAGCTATAGATGCAGCACTGGAAATCAATCTGTATAGAGGTTACAGGTTAAGCCATGTGAATAAAAGAGAAATCAAAGAAAATAGATTTTCTTTTTGCTTTTCAAAAAATGTATTCACAGGCCAGGCACAGTGGGTCATGCCTGTAATCCCAGCACTTTGGGAGGCCAAGGTGGGTGGATCATTTGAGGTCAGGAGTTCGAGACCAGCCTGGCCAACATGGTGAAACCCTGTCTCTACTAAAAATACAAAAAATCAGCTGGGCATGGTGGCGCGTGCCTGTAATCCTGGCTACTTGGGAGGCTGAAGCAGGAGAATCGCTTGAACCTGGGAGGCAGAGGTTGCAGTGATCCAAGATCGTGCCATTGGACTCTAGCCTGGGTGACAGAGTGAAACTCCATCTCAAAAAAAGAGTATTCATAATTAATAAAATTAAATTATAATCACTATAAAACTTTGGAAAGTATAGACAACTATGTAGATGAAAATTAAAATTGCTTGCAATCCTACCACCCAGAGATAAAAACTATAAACCCACCTCTATATATCCTTTCAATATTTATTTTTCTATATGTACTTTTTTTTGTGCTCTAAATATGGTAGTATTGCATAGTTCAACACTTCCTAATGATGTCCCACCTTCCAATAATTGTTAATTCCCTGCAAAACAAGAGTTCTCTCACCCAGCAAGTTTGGGGAATCTGCATACTAGATCACTCCTTTGAGACTGTCTTAGTCCATTTTGTGCTGCCACAAAAGAATAACACAGACTGGGTAATTTACAAAGAAGAAAAAATTATTTCTCACAGTTCTGGAGGCTGGGAAGTCCAAGATCAAGGCACCAGCATCTGGTGAGGCCATCTTGCTGCACCCTCACATGGCAGAAGAAGGGCAAGATAAAATGAACCCATTCCTGTAAGCCCTTTTTATGGTATATTAATCCATTTAAGACGGAAAAACCCACATGATATAAATAACTTCCATTAGACCCCACCACCCAACACAGTTGCATTGGGGATTATATTTCCAACAATGAATTTTGGAGGATACATTCAGACCATAGCAGAGCTAAACAATACATACTAGCACGTCAGAGTCCCTACCAAGTTAAATCACAAAAAAGACCTTATATAATTAATAACTGACAATCTTATTTGTGCAGTAGAATGATTTTTCATGTACACCTGTTAACATCATCCTGAACTGCTCTTCCCTTTGAAAGGCGGGGGTGTGGTTGTCAAGAGCTTAAGCTTTAGAATAGAACAGGCCTGGGTTCAGAGCCTGGCCTCCAATTTTGTTCTCTCCAGAATGTTGCTGCCTATACAGCACTTTGCACTCCATAAAAGAAGCACCTGAGTACTTACCTTACAGAACTAGTGTGAGGTTTTAAAAAGATAGTGTATGTAAAGCAGTTAGCACTGTGTCTGGTACACACTTATCACTCTAAAAACTGGGTTGGCTTTGGTAATTTCATAATTACTAACCTCAATTTTCCCCCTAACATATCTACCACAATTATTTCTCTATGTAATTATTTTTCAAAACCCAGCCCTTTAATCACTCCACAGTAGTCTATTATGCCACTATCCCATACTGAATTGTTTAATGCCACAATGTAGAACATTTATTTCCATTTTTTTCTCTTACAAATAATGCGCCGATGGATATCTTCATATATAAAACTTTGTCAACCTCTCTGATTAATTGCTTATAGTTGATTCCTAGAAACAGAATTGTTAGATAAAAGGGCAAAAATATTTTTAAGTTTTTAATACGTATTACTAAACTGCCCTCATGAATTTGCATAAAATTTCATTTCCACTATGAGCTGAATAGTCGTCCCCATGTTCTAGTCTTTGTGTTAGGATAATAATGGAGAATGGTTGCTAAACAGAACAGAAAGAAAAGAAATGTGCATTTTTGCTTGGTGTAGATATAGAAAAGAGAAAGAAGTTAATATAAGAATTAGTGTTTGAAAGATAAGCCCATTTCCATGCTGATTTCCAGGACTCTAGCTGGGTTGATCTGAGCAAGCTTGGAAGTGGAAGCCTTACAGAGTTATGCCTAAAAGAGAATAACTCCAGTGGTTCCAGATATAAGATAAAAGCGGGCAGTAAAATAGGTTAAAGCAAATGTGATAATAACATGGAGAACAGATACGTTTATAAACTTAGGAATTCATCAAATGACACAGCTTGTTTGCTTGACTCACACTGTAAGAGATCCAGTCGTTTGTTACTTTTGCAACAATGAGTATTAAAGAGTTGGCTATTTAATTCCTAATGAAATAAAATATATTTATGGGCAAGATGGCAAGATATATTTACACACAAGATGACAGAGCATTGAGACTATTCCATTTCTAGGACTCAATCATAAGTAATCAACTAGAAATGTAGACAAAGTTTTACATGTAAATGAGGTAATAACAATACATTGAGGTCCTTGAAGATGGGGTCTATGTCTCATTAATGTTGGATTTTTCATTACCCATATGGAAATAGGCACACATTAGGCAAACAGTGTAAGTCTGTTGTGTCTATGGAAACTTCTGTATATGAGGTTTTCACACCCTCTATTTATGGGTGACAACCTTGTTCCTCAAGAGAGAGATATAGTCAGCTTAGATGGTAAAATAGCTGATAGTGTATTTCCAAGATGAATCAAGAATGTATGGGGATTAACAATATCTCCTTTAGCTGTACATGATATTTTTATTCTCAGATACCAAGGAAAGGTACTTTCCAATGTTATATTTAGCGAGAAATCAAACTGCCATTTCACATAATGCCACAAAATGCCATCAGATTACTCTGGAAGCACATTTCATACTTTAAATGATTTTTCTTGTTTTTAAGTGCTGTTAATTAAATAATGAAAGTGAAAGATCCTACTCATAATTTAAAAAGTTACTTCTCTCTCAACTTCTACCTAAGGCTCTGAGTTAGTTACATGTCTATGTTTGATAATTAGCTTGAGAACTGTCAAATCCACAGTCATAGATCAAGAAAGACAACTTTTAAAATAAAACTAAATTCCAAAAATTTACAGTTTTCCATTACATCACTAAAGCTATAAGCTAGTAGAATAATTATGAGGCCCATGCCTTTGATTCTTGAGCTAAGAAAAGATAAATAATACTCTTTACTTACCTGCCAATTGTGAAAAGTTGTAAGTTCTTTTTGTAAGATATAAGTTCATTTACATCCATAGATAAAAATTTCTATTAAATTTTAAAAGGAATCATAGAATTATAGATAGTATGGCATTTAGAGGCTCTCACCTGAGTAAAGAAGGGTAGAAATGTGATATGCAAGAAACCCAATATAATGGTTGCTTAAAAAATGATTTTAAGGAATCTGAAGCAGACTCATCCAGGCCATGCTGAAAAGTCCTAGGGAAATACAAATAATTAGTTTAGAATATACAGGAAACATTAACTATGACCATTGAAATAACTTTTGATTTTTACTTAGGATTCAGTTAATGATTTTTTTTTTGTTTGTTTCTTTGTTTGGAGACAGAGTCTTGCTCTGTCACCCAGTCTGGAGTGTAGTGGTGCGATTCCGGCTCACTGCAACCTCCGCCTCCCAGGGTCAAGCGATTCTCCTGCTTCAGCCTCCCTAGTAGCTGGGGTTACAGGCACACGCTGCCACGCATGGCTAATTTTTTTTTTTTTTTTTTTTTTTTTGTATTTTAGTAGAGATGGGGTTTCCACATGTTGTCCAGGCTGGTCTCGAACTCCTGAGCTCAGGCAATCCGCCCGCCTCAGCCTCTCAAAGTGCTAGGATTATAGGCGTGAGCCACTGTGCCTGGCTCAGTTAAAGATTTTTACACAAAATGGTATTGTGCTAGAATGGACAATGCCCCCACTTCATCCACTTGGGATTTATGTTAATAGGTGGCTCAGGGCCAGGTGGGGAAGTCAGCACAGCCATGAAAAACCACAAGTTGAGACTTAGAATTTTTACGAACCTCTATAAAACAATCTTTACACTTGGGGAAGGTGTAGCAATACCATTATCATCTAATTTTTAAAAATCTCATGTTATACAATTTTTCATGACAAAAGGATAAAGAATAGTACAATGAATATTACTTATGTTTCCCATGAGTAGTATTTTTATGTCCCATTGTTACTTTCTTCAACCTGGATCCAATAAATGCCAGTATTTGCTTCATTAATGTAAAAATTTTAGTATGATGGTACCTCTTTTTAATCTTTAAAGTGATTTATAAATATTAAATAATTAATTAGAATTTATAATTAATTTTGTGTGCTCCTAAGGGTCTAGAGAGGGCTTATAAAGAAGAATTTAATTGTAAAATACATAGTTATACTTTCAAAATTAAAACAATGTAACCTGAATATCTGATCTACGGCTATCAGCAGTTACTGTAACATTTTTCTAGATTGGCTCAAATTCAACTCTAAATCTTGACACAATAGAAAAGGATTTGTTACATAAAATCTTTAGCAGATAACTTGGCTAGTAACAAATGTATAACAACAGGAGATTATATTTTCCTACACAGAGTTAAGAGTAATGACTGGGAATGCTTTAGAAGTGGAATTTTCGAGGTAGTACCATCTCTCTTTATATACAGTACAGGAGCAATAGTGTCTTTTGATATCCAGAACAGAATTCCATTTTGAAAATCTACCTTTATCTTTTCACTCCACATCTTGCTTCTTGTATCCTCATGCTTTTTCAAATCTGACCCTTCTCTCCCCCTGGTTGTCTTGCTAAATAGAACATCTTCTAATTAAATAGACTTGGACATTTTTTAGACTTTAATATATCATCTCTTCTTTAAAAGGCTTTTTTTCTCACTAAATCTCAGATCAAAACAGAAATTCCTTAAATAGGCTTCAAAGTCAGGCTGTAATATTTCCATCTCATGTATTCCACTATGTGAGCTAGAGAAGTAGGCAGAAGCCAGACCAGGTACCAGGATATGTTTTTCTAAGGAGTTTGGACTTAGTACTGGCAATAAAGAATCATTGAAGAGTGTATAGCATGGGATTAACACTAGCAGTTTTACAACCTAGAAAAATCACTTTAGCAGTAGTGAGGAGAGCAGGTTGGAAAGAGTCAGGCAGGAGAGAGGGAGATAATGAAGGCAATATTGTAGTAGACAGGTCAGAGAGGATAAGACACTGAACTAAGGTAAGAGACAGGAGATAGTAAGTAGTAGACAAATACAAAACATGTTAAATTCACATAACGAACAATATTCATCTCCTAATGACATGGAGTTTGTGATGGCATGAGTGGGAAGATAGAAGGAGAAAATTAAGGAAAATGAAGAAGCTTAGGATACATTGCAAGTATTTTACTTAGTTTTAGGTATGTTAAGGGGGCTACAGACATCTGAAGTACATCCAAGGCATCCAATAGTAATTTGGATTTACTGATACAGCACATACAAGAGCTGTCTGGTTTGAAAATATCAATGTGGAAGTCATCAACATAATGGTATAGCCATAGCAATGGATGAATTCACACTACCCCCCAACCCCCTGCCAAAAAAAAAAAAAAGGAATGTAAGATGTAAAGATCGTCAAAGATAAAACTCTGGAACATACAGACACTTAAAGGGCGAGGCCAGAAAAAGAAACATTCAAGCAAAACCAAGAAGGAATAATCAGAGAAGTAGGCCAAGACACAGGAGAAAGTGGTGTTAGAGAAGCCAAAAGAAGAGAAAATGACTGAATCCACTGGAGTTAGCAATCAGGTATGTATGGAGGACCCTGCCCATGTTGTTAGCTTAGCATGCTGAGGGTAGAAGTCCAGTTGCAGTGCACTGAGTGAGTGGTAGGTATAAAAGTAGACAATGAATGAAAACTGTTTTGAGAGGGAAACATAATAGTAATGGAGGAACATTTTTTAATGTAGGAGATGTTTGGGGGAAGGAGCCACAAGACAAGATAGAAAGGATGTTTAAAAGGCCATTAGTAGGAGGTAAATGCAATCAAGAGATCAGGTAAAAAGATTTACTTTGATTGGGAAAGGAGACATATTGATCAGAGAGTAATCAAAGGATACAGAGGTGAGTGGAGAGAAGAATAATTATTAAGAACAGAAATGAGAAGTTAAAGTGCATTCGTGATGGTGTGGATTTTCTTAGACAAGTACAGGGACAAGGCCATCTGCTAACAAACAGATGGGGCAAGATCAGGGGCTTGATCCAAGTGGGGAAGGACGAAAAAAGGAGTTACCCAAGATTGGACAAAGAGTGGAATTGCCAAAAGGTATAAAAGGAGAGGTGAGTGATATTCTCTAAAAGTGTACCAGAGTCTGGATACAGCCCAAGAAAGTGAGGGTATGAGGAGGACCATGCCACTGCAAGAGAGCTAGGAAAGGGAGGGTGCCGGTAAAATGTGACAAGAGATGCAGCAAGTGGCCTGGAGAGAAAGGCAGTCTCAAAGGAAGAGAAAGACTCAGAGAAAATGACGGGACAAGACATGGAAGTCTTGATGAGAAAGCAGGAGGGACTGGAGAATGTGGACATATATATCTTTGTAGCCTTTCTCATAGCCTATGCCTACTTTCCCTCACACTTCTTTGATCTCTTTGCATAAAACCTCTATTTGTCTAGTTATCTGAGGGCCACCTCATTTCTCTAAGAATGAATACCTTACCTAGATGACTTCTCTGTCATGTTCAAGTAGCTCCATAGATTGCTCTACCTCTGAAGCTTCTCTGCTAAGTCTTCTCTGACTACCCTTTCTAAAATATATCCCCTTTCACAACCTCATCCCCCCTCTATGCCCTAATTTTGGTTTGTTTCCTTATAGGATTTAACTCTACCTCCAATCCCTTTCCATTTACTTTTTTATCTGCTCCATACCCCAAGGGTAAGGTCATCAAAGGTTATATAGAGGTAGTGTATGGGCACATGCGGGAACCGGTGCCAGAGAGCCTGGGCTTATATCTTCAATATGCTTTTATTAACAGGCAATGCTGGTGGCTGTATATTTAGCCTTCGTTTTCTCATTTGAAAAATGGGAATTAAAATAGTAAATCACCTCACAGAGTGAGTATGAAGATTAAGTGGAATAATGTATTTAAAGGATTTAGCAAAGTGCCTTGTACACAATAAGTGCTCGATATAAATAAGATATCATTATAAGATAACAACAGTTAGAAATTGTCCTTAAAAAAGACTATGGCCATTTCAAAACTGACATGAAATTCCTGATAGTCTAAATGGTTGCCTAGCTACAGTTTTATTCTCATGACTAGACAAAATAATGGAGGGTCTAAAAATAATGGCATGGTTATTTAGTACACAAATTTCTTAGATGACAAACCATTGGCAATATGGTATTTATCTGAGCATTTCTGCCAGTACCTAAACTGTTTTACTCCACTGACAATTTCTCAGTCATACTGGTTATAGTAAGGTTATTTGGCTATAAGAGATATTATGGCAGATGTTTATGGTCTCAAAGGGAGTGAGATCTGTATGAGCATTTAATTCCACAGCAAGATCCCAAATTAGTTTCATTATTCTAAAGAGTATAACAGGGTGAAAATTGGCCCACAAGCCTCAATGGGAGAATGAAATTATGAGCTAGCTATTAGACAACCTCTAATGATGTTTTGGTATACAGTTAAAAGAGAAGATGCTCTAAATAATTCATAGTGGAGAGTAAAATACAATTGTATGAGCCATAGGATTATATTTTCCACAAGACGTAAAAGAATTTTGATACAGCAAATTTAAATACTTTCTTAAAAATAAATGTCTATAAGTTTGAAGCAGGTACATTTCTTCACATTCCCAAATGAACACATTGTAAAGATGACTTTGCTTAAGGTGAAACGAGTGAATTTGGGAAAATTCCTTGCCTTTGTCTTTCCTCCAACCTCAACTAGCCATGCCCCTTCCTTGCGTTAGCATCATACTGCTCCTGTGCTGACCACGCCAGCACTCTGTCCTAGATTCACTCTCTCTGGGTTCTCTGATCTACACCTATGTTGCCGGCATTCCTTTTTTCTTTAACAAAACTGATCAGCTCTTTGGGCTTATGTAGCCAGATGCTGAAAGGAGATAAAAACCAATGCACATTAAAAGTGAGAACAACTGATGAGCTAAAAAGAGTTAGCTGGGTTTTATGCTTCTCTTGTGTCATGTTGCTTTTGGCTGCCCTCCCCAGGAGAAATGGGTCTCATAATATGATGTTAATGGAATAAACCTCCATGACTAAATTAAGGTAGCCCAAGGATGTAAGCTCTATGTGAGTGGAGGGTCAGGTTAGACTTCTTGAGTCATCTGTGCCTGCCAGGGTGCCTAGGCCATTGGAGGCGTTCAGTAAATAATACCAAGAGAAGACCACAACCTTAGAAAAGGCAGAATTAGTGTGAAACTGAATGACTAAGATAGCCCTGAAAAGCTTGAGATAACTGAGGACATGTGAACCCTTCTGATGGCCCTAGAATCACAGACAACTATCTATGAATACCAAATTCAAGATTTTAAACAGAATCCTAAGTAGCTGCTTCACTTTCAAAAACTGGCATCATACCTGAGACTATAAGTTGTTGCCTAAATGTCATTAAGTAACATTTAAGTGCCTTGAATTTCTCATGATGAAAATAACTCTTTGAGGTTAGCAAATGATAATTTGAGGTTAGAGAATAATTGGCCCATAGTAGATACATGGTAAATACATGGTAAAACAAAGAAAGAATGAATAAAAGGTATTACCAGACCTTGCTTAGTTAAAAGGAGGATGAGTTTTAAGGGCCATCTGTGAAGAGCAATTGTGGGTGGTAGACAGCCAAAGGGCAGGTTGAGAACAGGACACGAGGTGGAGAGAGAGAAAGACTGGACCTTGGGGTACACCAGGAACCAGCCAGTCGAATATTCTGGGAGCAGCCCTCTTTAAATTTAATGACCGGCTATTTTGGGGTATTTTAACCTTGTTAGGATGATACATAAAGCTGTTTAATTTTGTGTTTTTTTAAAAATGAGATTTCCCTTTAAAAATAATGTTTACAGGAAGGTGGATAAAAGGAGTCATTGAACCTAAACAAAATGGCTAAGGCAAGAAACTTCACTTTCTGGAAAATTCTGCATTCTGCTAGATACCTTTTTTTTTTAAAAAAATCATTTTAGGGAGGAGCCAAGATGGCCGAATAGGAACAGCTCCGGTCTACAGCTCCCAGCGCGAGCCATGCAGAAGACGGGTGATTTCTGCATTTCCATCTGAGGTACCGTGTTCATCTCACTAGGGAGTGCCAGACAGTGGGCGCAGGTCAGTGGGTGAGCGCACCGTGCGCCAGCCGAAGCAGGGGCGAGGCATTGCCTCACTCGGGAAGCGCAAGGGGTCAGGGAGTTCCCCTTCCAGGGGTGACAGACGGCACCTGGAAAATCGGGCCACTCCCACCCGAATACTGTGCTTTTCCGACGGGCTTAGGAAACGGTGCCCCAGGAGAGTATAGCCCGCACCTGGCTCAGAGGGTCCTACGCCCACGGAGTCTCGCTGATTGCTAACACAGCAGTCTGAGATCAAACAGCAAGTCGGCAGCGAGGCTGGGGGAGGGGCGCCCGCCATTGCCCAGGCTCGCTTAGGTAAACAAAGCAGCCTGGAAGCTTGAACTGGGTGGAGCCCACTACAGCTCAAGGAGGCCTGCCTGCCTCTGTAGGCTCCACCTCTGGGGGCAGGGCACAGACAAACAAAAAGACAGCAGTAACCTCTGCAGACTTAAATGTCCCTGTCTGACAGCTGTGAGGAGAGCAGTGGTTCTCCCAGCACGCAGCTGGAGATCTGAGAACGGGCAGACTGCCTCCTCAAGTGGGTCCCTGACCCCTGACCCCCGAGCAGCCTAACTGGGAGGCACCCCCCAGCAGGGGCAGACTGACACCTCACACGGCCGGCCAGGTACTCCAACAGACCTGCAGCTGAGGGTCCTGTCTGTTAGAAGGAAAACTAACAGAAAGGACATCCACACCAAAAACCCATCTGTACATCACCATCATCAAAGACCAAAAGTAGATAAAACCACAAAGATGGGGAAAAAAACAGAGCAGAAAAACTGGAAACTCTAAAAACCAGAGTACCTCTCCTCCTCCAAAGGAACGCAGTTCCTCACCAGCAACGGAACAAAGCTGGACGGAGAATGACTTTGACGAGCTGAGAGAAGAAGGCTTCAGACGATCAAATTACTCCGAGCTACGGGAGGATATTCAAACCAAAGGCAAAGAAGTTGAAAACTTTGAAAAAAATTTAGAAGAATGTATAACTAGAATAACCAATACAGAGAAGTGCTTAAAGGAGCTGATGGAGCTGAAAACCAAGGCTCGAGAACTACGTGAAGAATGCAGAAGCCTCAGGAGCCGATGCGATCAAATGGAAGAAAGGGTATCAGCCCTGGAAGATGAAATGAATGAAATGAAGCGAGAAGGGAAGTTTAGAGAAAAAAGATTAAAAAGAAATGAGCAAAGCCTCCAAGAAATGTGGGACTATGTGAAAAGACCAAATCTACGTCTGATTGGTGTACCTGAAAGTGATGGGGAGAATGGAAACAAGTTGGAAAACACTCTGCAGGATATTATCCAGGAGAACTTCCCCAATCTAGCAAGGCAGGCCAACATTCAGATTCAGGAAATACAGAGAACGCCACAAAGATACTCCTCGAGAAGAGCAACTCCAAGACACATAATTGTCAGATTCACCAAAGTTGAAATGAAGGAAAAAATGTTAAGGGCAGCCAGAGAGAAAGGTCGGGTTACCATCAAAGGGAAGCCCATCAGACTAACAGCGGATCTCTCGGCAGAAACCCTACAAGCCAGAAGAGAGTGGGGGCCAATATTCAACATTCTTAAAGAAAAGAATTTTCAACCCAGAATTTCATATCCTGCCAAACTAAGCTTCATAAGTGAAGGAGAAATAAAATACTTTACAGACAAGCAAATGCTGAGAGATTTTGTCACCACCAGGCCTGCCCTAAAAGAGCTCTTGAAGGAAGCGCTAAACATGGAAAGGCACAACCGGTACCAGCCACTGCAAAATCGTACCGAAATGTAAAGACCATTGAGACTAGGAAGAGACTGCATCAACTAACGAGCAAAATATCCAGCTAACATCATAATGACAGGATCAAATTCACACATAACAATATTAACTTTAAATGTAAATGGACTAAATGCTCCAATTAAAAGACACAGACTGGCAAATTGGATAAAGACTCAAGACCCATCAGTGTGCTGTATTCAGGAAACCCATCTCACATGCAGAGACACACATAGGCTCAAAATAAAAGGATGGAGGAAGATCTACCAAGCAAATGAAAAACAAAAAAAGGCAGGGGTTGCAATCCTAGTCTCTGATAAAACAGACTTTAAACCAACAAAGATCAAAAGAGACAAAGAAGGCCATTACATAATGGTAAAGGGATTAATTCAACAAGAAGAGCTAACTATCCTAAATATATATGCACCCAATACAGGAGCACCCAGATTCATAAAGCAAGTCCTGAGTGACCTACAAAGAGACTTAGACTCCCACACATTAATAATGGGAGACTTTAACACACCACTGTCAACATTAGACAGATCAACGAGACAGAAAGTCAACAAGGATACCCAGGAATTGAACTCAGCTCTGCACCAAGCGGACCTAATAGACATCTACAGAACTCTCCACCCCAAATCAACAGAATATACATTTTTTTCAGCACCACACCACACCTATTCCAAAATTGACCATATACTTGGAAGTAAAGCTCTCCTCAATAAATGTAAAAGAACAGAAATTGTAACAAACTGTCTCTCAGATCACAGTGCAATCAAGCTAGAACTCAGGATTAAGAATCTCACTCAAAACCGCTCAACTACGTGGAAACTGAACAACCTGCTCCTGAATGACTACTGGGTACATAACGAAATGAAGGCAGAAATAAAGACGTTCTTTGAAACCAACGAGAACCAAGACACAACATACCAGAATCTCTGGGATGCATTCAAAGCAGTGTGTAGAGGGAAATTTATAGCACTAAATGCCCACAAGAGAAAGCAGGAAAGATCCAAAATTGACACCCTAACATCACAATTAAAAGAACTAGAAAAGCAAGAGCAAACACATTCAAAAGCTAGCAGAAGGCAAGAAATAACTAAAATCAGAGCAGAACTGAAGGAAATAGAGACACAAAAAACCCTTCAAAAAATCAATGAATCCAGGAGCTGGTTTTTTGAAAGGATCAACAAAATTGATAGACCGCTAGCAAGATTAATAAAGAAAAAAAGAGAGAAGAATCAAATAGATGCAATAAAAAATGATAAAGGGGAGATCACCACCGATCCCACAGAAATACAAACTACCATCAGAGAATATTACAAACACCTCTATGCAAATAAACTAGAAAATCTAGAAGAAATGGATAAATTCCTCAACACATACACCCTCCCAAGACTAAACCGAGAAGAAGTTGAATCTCTGAATAGACCAATAACAGGAGCTGAAATTGTGGCAATAATCAATAGCTTACCAACCAAAAAAAGTCCAGGACCAGATGGGTTCACAGCCGAATTCTACCAGAGGTACAAGGAGGAGCTGGTACCATTCCTTCTGAAACTCTTCCAATCAATAGAAAAAGAGGGAATCCTCCCTAACTCATTTTATGAGGCCAGCATCATCCTGATACCAAAGCCTGGCAGAGACACAACAAAAAAAGAGAATTTTAGACCAATATCCTTGATGAACATTGATGCAAAAATCCTCAATAAAATACTGGCAAACAGAATCCAGCAGCACATCAAAAAGCTTATCCACCATGATCAAGTGGGCTTCATCCCTGGGATGCAAGGCTGGTTCAATATACGCAAATCAATAAATGTAATCCAGCATATAAACAGAACCAAAGACAAAAACCACATGATTATCTCAATAGATGCAGAAAAGGCCTTTGACAAAATTCAACAACCCTTCATGCTAAAAGCTCTCAATAAATTAGGAATTGATGGGACGTATCTCAAAATAATAAGAGCTATTTATGACAAACCCACAGCCAATATCATACTGAATGGGCAAAAACTGGAAGCATTCCCTTTGAAAACTGGCACAAGACAGGGATGCCCTCTCTCGCCACTTCTATTCAACATAGTGTTGGAAGTTCTGGCCAGGGCAATTAGGCAAGAGAAGGAAATCAAGGGTATTCAATTAGGAAAAGAGGAAGTCAAATTGTCCCTGTTTGCAGATGACATGATATATATCTAGAAAACCCCATTGTCTCAGCCCAAAATCTCCTTAAGCTGATAAGCAACTTCAGCAAAGTCTCAGGATACAAAATCAATGTGCAAAAATCACAAGCATTCTTATACATCAATAACAGACAAACAGAGAGCCAAATCATGAGTGAACTCCCATTCACAATTGCTTCAAAGAGAATAAAATACCTAGGAATCCAACTTACAAGGGATGTGAAAGACCTCTTCAAGGAGAACTACAAACCACTGCTCAAGGAAATAAAAGAGGATACAAACAAATGGAAGAACATTCCATGCTCATGGGTAGGAAGAATCAATATCATGAAAATGGCCATCCTTCCCAAGGTAATTTACAGATTCAATGCCATCCCCATCAAGCTACCAATGACTTTCTTCACAGAATTGGAAAAAACTACTTTAAAGTTCATATGGAACCAAAAAAGAGCACGCATTGCCAAGTCAATCCTAAGCCAAAAGAACAAAGCTGGAGGCATCACGCTACCTGACTTCAAACTATACTACAAGGCTACAGTAACCAAAACAGCATGGTACTGGTACCAAAACAGAGATATAGATCAATGGAACAGAACAGAGCCGTCAGAAATAATGCTGCATATCTACAACCATCTGATCTTTGACAAACCTGAGAAAAACAAGAAATGGGGAAAGGATTCCCTATTTAATAAATGGTGCTGGGAAAACTGGCTAGCCGTATGTAGAAAGCTGAAACTGGATCCCTTCCTTACACCTTATACAAAAATCAATTCAAGATGGATTAAAGACTTAAATGTTAGACCTAAAACCATAAAAACCCTAGAAGAAAACCTAGGCAATACCCTTCAGGACATAGGCATGGGCAAGGACTTCATGTCTAAAACACCAAAAGCAATGGCAACAAAAGCCAAAATTGACAAATGGGATCTAATTAAACTCAAGAGCTTCTGCACAGCAAAGGAAACTACCATCAGAGTGAACAGGCAACCTACAAAATGGGAGAAAATTTTCGCAACTTACTCATCTGACAAAGGGCTAATATCCAGAATCTACAATGAACTCCAACAAATTTACAAGAAAAAAACAAACAACCCCATCAAAAAGTGGGTGAAGGACATGAACAGACACTTCTCAAAAGAAGACATTTATGCAGCCAAAAAACACATGAAAAAATGCTCACCATCACTGGCCATCAGAGAAATGCAAATCAAAACCACAATGAGATACCATCTCACACCAGTTAGAATGGCAATCATTAAAAAGTCAGGAAACAACAGGTGCTGGAGAGGATGTGGAGAAATAGGAACACTTTTACACTGTTGGTGGGACTGTAAACTAGTTCAACCCTTGTGGAAGTCAGTGTGGCGATTCCTCAGGGATCTAGAACTAGAAATTCCATTTGACCCAGCCATCCCTTTACTGGGTATATACCCAAAGGACTATAAATCATGCTGCTATAAAGACACATGCACACGTATGTTTATTGCAGCATTATTCACAATAGCAAAGACTTGGAACCAACCCAAATGTCCAACAATGATAGACTGGATTAAGAAAATGTGGCACATATACACCATGGAATACTATGCAGCCATAAAAAATGATGAGTTCATGTCCTTTGTAGGGACATGGATGAAATTGGAAATCATCATTCTCAGTAAACTATCGCAAGAACCAAAAACCAAACACCGCATATTCTCACTCATAGGTGGGAATTGAACAATGAGAACACATGGACACAGGAAGGGGAACATCACACTTTGGGGACTGTTGTGGGTTGGGGGGAGGGGGGAGGGATAGCATTGGGAGATATACCTAATGCTAGATGACGAGTTGGTGGGTGCAGCGCACCAGCATGGCACATGTATACATATGTAACTTACCTGCACATTGGGCACATGTACCATAAAACCTAAAGTATTATAATAATAATAATAATAATAATAATAAAAGAAAAAAATGTATTTCAACTTTCAATAAACCTGCTCTTCCACCATCAAAAAAAAAAAAAAAAAACATTTGAAATATGTTTAAATTTCCATTCAGTCTATATTGATTTTCACAACTTTATTGAGATGTATAATTCATATACCACAAGATTTACCCATTTAAAGTATACAATTAGATGGTTTATACTATATTCATGGAGCTGCATAACCTCATAAGTATCTAATTTTAGAATATTTTATTCCCAAACGAAACCCTGTATCCATTAGCTGTCATTCCCCATTCCCTCCTCCCCTCAGCTTCTAGTAACCACTGATCTACTCTCTGTCTCTACGGATTTGCCGATTCTGGACATTTCTAATAAATAGAATCAAACAACATGTGGGCTCTTGTGTCTGGTTTTTTTCATTTAGCATGTTTTTGAGGTTCATCTCTGTGGCAGCACATATCAGCACTTTATTCCTCTTTATTGCTGAATAATATTCCACTGTATGGATATGCCACATTTTATGTATTCATTCACTAGTTGATGGGCATTTGGCTGCTTTCTCATTGTGTTATTTTGAAAAATGCTGCTACACAAATTTTTGTGTGGACATAACATTTTGAACATTCCTACACAAATTTTTGTGTGGACATAATATTTTCATTGCTGGGCCATATGACCATATGCTCAACATTTCACATAAGCATATTCTACGCTTAACATTTTGAGGACCTGCCTATTTTCCAAGGTGTGCCAGTCACTCCTGAGGTAGGAAAAGCAAAGGCCTATTTTATTTTCTGAAAGACAGTGAAATAGTTTCTTTTTAAACAAAGGGTAAGGCCATAACCTCGAAAGGCCTAACATTAGTTTGAAACAGAACTATAAACAGAGCATTGGAATTTGGTGACTAAAAAGCCTTATGAGTGACAACAAATGGACCCCAAGATGAGGCTGCTATTCCTTGGCTTAGTGATCTACCTTTGGGTATATTTCTGATGACCCTATACTGTGCACGGCTTGTTGGCTGTTGTATTGAAATCCCACACTTCCATCTTATTAAATGTTGAAATAGTCAGCTTTCAAAAAGTTTCTACTATTAGGAGTTTTGATATAAAACATCAAAACATTCAGGTAAATATAGATATAGACATTAGATATATATATGAAATTTATTATCTAATTCTACTTTTTATTATAAATTATTAGATTTAGGGAGATTTAGATTAGATTTTTATTATAAATTATAGATTTAGGGAGGGCAATATTATTTTAATTTAAAATAAAAAATATCATCAGCTTTTCTTAAATTACTTGTGGCGGATATTACATCTTGCTCATTGTTGTATTGCTTGTCTTTAATCAGAGGGGCTAGAGAGGCAGCAACATTTGTCGAATTGAAATTGAATTGCATTTACCCAAAATTCTAGTAATTAATTTTTAACCTGCTACACATGAACTAAAACTAAAGTCTACTCATCCAAAATGCAACATATGAAACCACTGTGTGGGGATGTGTATGAACATGTATGTGAATATGCTTCTGAACCTGCAGTTTAACTGCCTTTATGAAAGAAATATAAGTGATAAGCACTTTGGAAAATACATGGTGAATATTTTCTGTTTCAGGATGTTCCTTTCCCTGGAGAACAAAGTTGAAGTACTCCTTTTACAACATTCTAACAGAAATCTATAAAGGCGAGCTAAAAAAGAACACATATTTTTGCAAACAGGTTTCATTCTTCCTGAAAAGACTTTAAAATCATGTATTCCTGTCCAGGGATTTCGTGGTCCTACGCTAAGTTCAGAAAGGAAAACACATGCAGTTTATCTGTCAGAACTACTTGAAATAAAGGCTCACCTTCTAAAAGGGCATATCACATAGAGTGACAAATGTCAGGTACAGTTTATAAAAATTCAATATTATTAACGTCTGATTGCTACTTTTCACCAATTCCTCAAAGAATGTGGTTTAATTTTTTAATGTTAGATAAGCAATTTTTTCTAATATGCTAATAGTATGACAGATTCACATCTTGGATGTGTAAAAAAGCTCAGTGAGTCAGTAGAGTTCTTGCAACACACAAATATATTTTTCCCTAATTGGCAAAGAACATGCTGCCCTGTATATTTCATTTGTCAATACAAAGCAAAGTATATTTCAAAGATTAGATATATAGTCTAGGAAAATAATCATGACATTTAAGTAAACATAAATGGATAAAACTTTTGAAATTTTTTGAACTGAGAAATATTTTAAAAGAATTAAAGTATATCTAGATTTTTGTTCATGCTTCAAAGCAATATAGTTATCTATGTTTTATATTAAGAAAAACCAGAGGCAGTGCTTAGCGTAAAATGTTCTGTAATCCTGATTGAAATTAGCAATTTAAATTTGCTGAATGAGGTTACAGTGCAATATCTAATGCACAAATCATAGAGATTTGACTACTTGCATAGTTGTTAAAAATGTACCAAAAAGCCATAGGTTAACAATAATGAATGTATGTTACATTACTATTAAAATATGCAATCTTTGATAATAATTTATTTGTTTTACAAATGCATTGGGGGGCTAAAATTTTTCAATTCATCTGTGACAAAGCATGAAATGCAATATTGCTCACCATGACCAATCCATGAAATTTGTCAACTTTGTTCCCGATTTTCACAGGGCCTTCCTCTTAGATGAAATGACCCACTGAACTGAGAGCACAGCAATTTTTTCATCTATGGTAAATCAGTTTAGTTTCCTAGGATTTATTATGGGCTTCAGACTTGAGCTTTTTATGATTATGAACCATTATGTACATAATATCAACTGTATGGTGATTTATCTTACTGTTTCTTCCCCTTTCTGAAAGAGTGCTCCATTTCTAAAAGTAGCTCTCAACTTGGGTTGCTAGAAGGAACACTCTGTAAACAATGTGTTTACTGAAAGTCAGAGTAGGTGAAGCTGAAATAAAAGCTGTTAATTATCTTAGAATATCTAACACAAATGTGTCGAAATCTATTAAAAATTAAGATTTGTATGTCGCTTTTACCAGAATGTTATGCAAAGAAACACTTGACCTAATTTATCCTTAGAAATAGACATATGTGAAATTTTTACTACCCATGAAGATATAATTAGTTAGTTAAAAACTAAAAGTGACAATTTTGGAGGAGGATATAAACAAAATGGTAATAATATTTTATTATAAGACGTATTCTAACCTCCTCTATAACATTACAGATTTGAATGGAATTAACCAGAAATCAAAAGTAATTCCACACTTCTAGATTTTTCTAAATCTTATTTGTTGAGCTAAGTAAAATATTTCCACATTTTAAAAATGTAATTATTATTTCTATTTCCATTTGCCATTGCTAGTTGAGGTATATCTCAAATATAGTTTTCTTTTTCATGCAGTATCAAAAAATCACTGCGATAACCAGGCCATCAATATAATTTGATCGTTTGAACAACCCAAATAGTGAAGCTAAAAATGTTCCTGATTGTATTAGAACTTTATCAGCTGAATGGGATTGACCAATAGAGACATAACACGTTTTCGGGCACTGAATTGCATTGAGAATTACGCAACTCTGTTGGTTGGTGTTAGTTTTATAAAATGGCCTAGTTCACAGTATCAAAAATGCACTTCAAAAGATTTCTGCTTGTAACTTCACATAATTCAGTAAGTGTTATGAAAATAACTTTGTTAATCACATTATTATATATCATAATAGCTAAAAGGAAAATACATTTGATACTTACTTATATAATTCTGTTAATGGTGAAGTCAAAATGACTAATGTTGTAAACAGATTATTGCAATGAGTGTGAATTTTAAAAATTTTATCATCTGTATGCTGATGAGGATTCAAAAGTTTCTGTACAGATGTACAAACTGACCATAACATGTTCTCAGTACATATCAAAATTGTTGTGACATCAAGTCTGTTGGAAAGAAAGAAAAGAAAATCATGTTAAACAAAATAATGTTTCTGCTTGGTAGGCACTTTCATTCATATCTCTTGTACTAAGCATATGTAAGAACAGAAGAATTCAGTTAAATACCAGAGCTTCAGAGATCTAAATCAAATAGAAAGTATCAAAGATACTGTTTGAGTTTCTAGGTGTTAGATGACCCACAATACCATAATCTTTAGGGATGGTGAGCTCTGTAATAGTGTTTTAGGGGCGCTTTTAAAAAACGTTTATTTTACATTATTATTAGAATTCTGTTCAAGAAACTCAAGAGATCATCCCGGAAATTACACTGAGCAAAACAGAAGCTAGATGAAAAGAAAAATTTGCTATTATCCATGTATATGTATGATAGGTTAAAATTTCATGGCACAATTCTCCTCACTCATGTGTAAGCTGTCAAAAAAAAGTTACAAGATTGGTAGCATGTTCCCCCAGCAAGTGGGAGATAAGAAGAAATGACAAATGAAGCTCAAATCGAGAAGCCTATAGTTTCAGAAATGTTTAATATTAAATAAATTTGTGGAAAATATGCTGCATTATTTATCTTATTCATAGACTTATTTCTTTGTTTCCATCTTTCTCCAGTTTTAATAGGGACCCGAAGATCTCTTTAATTATTATTTTGGCATCTAACTAAATTGAACAGACCTCAGTTAGCTTCTTTTTGTTTCTTGTCTTTTAAATTCAGGGTTGAAGAAATAGAAGATGAAAATTTTGAAGTGATAAGAAAAATATAAGTTTGAGGATATTTTAAAATGACATTTTGGTCTCAAATTTATTATATAATAAATATTATATATTAATAATACATGACACATATATAAATCATATATATGGCTTAGTTATGTGACATTTGGAGGCTACTGGAATACTAAAAGAATCAATAATAGCCTTTATAAAGGTTTAATTTTAGTTTGTATATGCTTTTTCTAATTGCTAGATAAACAATTTCTAATCCAATATATATGTAGAGACACACATACACAATCTGATTTCCATAATAATGGTGGTTTAGGATTAACCAGTCAAATAAAAATATTTATATATTTTACTTATAAAAACTAGAAGCAATAATTCTAGCATTGCATGGCATTTTTATGCAACCACCCAGAAAATAAAAACCAAAAGTCTCTATTGTACAGTTAATTCATTAAATATACTACCCATTTCTACTTATTTCATGAGGTAACAGTAAAGCTGATTTCACAAATATCTCATAATGACTTGCCATTTCATAATCAAAAGTGATTTATGCTACATAAGGAAAAGAATGAAGGTATTCTTTGCTTTCAAAAGGAATTTTCCATCTATTCTTCAGAGTTCAATTTTTTAAAAAAGTCTGGTCAGTAATTCAAAACAGCCTGTGCAAAATACCATATTTATGAAACACTGCAGCAGGACCTAAATGCCCTTCAAATTGCAGCATGCTTTACAAGAACATGATCAGGAAATGATTCCTCCTGCCAAAAAAAAAAAAAAAAGCCTCCCGTGTCTGTAGATTCCTCCTAAAATATATCTGAAAAAAGATTATTCTACCTAAAAGGTCTGAATCACATTATACAGAATATTTACAAAACAAAAGCCTTTTCTTCATATACATACAAGACCATTGTAGTCATGTAAGCACAATTCATATATTCATTGCCTAGATAACTCATAGAATTGTACTGTAATTCAGTCTTATTTAATACTCAGTGACTGTTGCTCCTCATTTTCTGTGATTTCACATTTTGTTGAACTGGCTGTTAGTAACAAATAGTGAAAATAAAAGGAAAAAATAATTAGAATATATTAGGAAGAAAATAATTAGGTTTTCTTAATGAAGATAAGCTTCTATATTTAAAGGCTTAACAAAAAACAACTAAAATCCCCTGGTTGCCTAGAAGCTCAAAATCAAATGTGTCAAATTGACTGCTCCATCATGGCGTGGATGCTTTGGTATCAATTTCAGGGCCTTAATTTTCTCTTTTTATCTTATTAACATTTGTGTATCTATATCCTAGATTATAGGACATCTTGAATCATTTTTTAGAAACAAGTGGGTTCTATAGACAATTTTAAGGAATAAAAAGAACAAACTTATTTTGATTCAGGTTTCATATTTCCACTTAAATAACTCAGGAGAATAGAATATGATTTCTTTTCAGATGTTAGAAACGTTAAATATATAAGGAGTATGTCATGTGATTCAGAATTCTGCTTTATACCAACTAATGAAAAGTTTTCTTGAAAAGCAATGTTTTTCAGAACTTCAATTACCTTAACTGTGGAGTTCTTTTACGGCTGGGGTGGGCCCGAGCGTATCTGGAGGCCAGTAGACTCAAAGATTTCTCCAGCACTTCCGCTAGAATCTCCTGGGCTAACTTAGGAGGCAGAATGGTCCAGAGATCGTAGTGAAGAGACCAGCAGAAATAATGCCACATCTGGATCGAGAAGGAACATCTTTCCCCCTGGCAAAGCCACCACACGTTAAACCATAGAATTACATCTTCTAAAATGTCAATTTGCTTCCTATGAACCTAATTAGTTCAGGCTGAAAGGAAATAGCTAAAGAGTTTGACAAACTAGAAGACCAACAAAGATTTTTGACAAGATGTAAAACATCCTTATTGACAAAGGAACAGATGTTTTATTTCAAGACTAGATATTCTAGTGCAAATCCAGATCACAAACATTTAACCTAGCATAGCCTTGATTTACCTACGCCTAGCCTAGGGTTTAAAGTCTATTTTTAAACAACTAGCTTTGTAGTTGCTGAAAAAGCCATGCTAGCTTGTTTAAGATAGTGGACTGATTCTTCTAAAATTAAAATCTATTTAAATAATTTCAGTAGGTATATTTTTCTGAGCCTATTAGCATCATTGAGGTAATTTTACAAATGTTTCAGATTTTGCATTATAATGAAGTAAAAGGAGTAAAAATAAACTTGCATACTGCATTCTTAGGAACATTCTTGAAACTAAGGGGGATGGGTAACTATCGAATATTATTACATTAGGCTATTTTGCCCATGACATTTAAATAACAATACTAGAAACAGATACCACAATAGTCTGAGTTTACAAGATTTTCTAAAGCCTAGGCACATATTATCATCATTTCTTAGTATTTTTATGGCACTTCATACTTTTAAAGAGTTATCTTTTCATTCCTTTCCACCCCTGTACAGATCTCTTCTGTGTGCCAAATTTTCCGACTGCAGAGGAAGAATTAACAATGGCCAAGGCCAAGGGGAACAGGCAGAAAGAAGAGGGTGGCCTCAAATGATTTACAAGCATTAATCAGGTAACACGTACTCTCAGGGAGGTATGCTAGTAGTTTCACCTTATTTTCTTCAAATCAGATCAAATGATTATTTGAAATAGGAAGATTAGAATGCATTCCTCAAGCATTATCTTGATTATGTTAATATATCAAAAGTTAAACTAGTAAAATTTCCCATTATATTCCAAGTGATTATCTTTTACTTAAAATTTCTGCTTTGTCCACTATCTGTATTTGTCAGGCAAATGTCATGTAAAAAAAAAAATAATCTGCTGTTCTCTTATACCAAAAGTTGATCATTTCTTATGTGGACACTCCCATTAGTATTTTCTTTATGTATTACTCTTCTGGTAGTTTATTTGATTACTAATATCTTCTGCAGCCAATGAAACAATAATAATTTATAGTTATTATCTACCGACTTTCAAATGGCATTTATAAATTAGTAGAATTTGTATTCCTTGGGTAAGAAACTTGGGCATCAAAATGTCAGAGTCGAGTTCAAATTGGAGGGGACTTTGGCCACTGGCTTCTGATTTCCTAATTAGATGTGCGTCTAAACTCTTTAAGAAAAAAGAAATTACACACCTGTAATCCCAGCACTTTAGGAGCCCGAGGCGGGCGGATCACGAGGTCAGGAGATCGAGACCATCCTGGCTAACACTAAGAAAACCCGTCTCTACTAAAAATACAAAAATTAGCTGGGCATGGTGGCAGGCACCTGTAGTCCCAGCTACTTGGGAGGCTGAGGCAGGAGAATGGAGTGAACCCGGGAGGCAGAGCTTGCAGTGAGCCGAGATCGCGCCACTGCACTCCAGCCTGGGTGACAGAGCGAGACTGTGTCTCAAAAAAAAGATAAAAGAAATTACAAAATTAATGATGAAGCAGCAAAATTATAGTTTCTTATGCTTTCTTTGTTGTGTGTTTTGATGAATACTTTTTAAACCAAGAAAGGAGTTTTAACGCTTGGTTCTCTCATACCCTTTGTGTTGCATATAAATTTAAGCAAAACTGACCCCAGTTGATAGTGACTAGCATGAATGATTTACACTAACTTTCCCTATGTCAATGGGTGAGTTCTTATTATAACGTGATCAAAATGATTTCTTATATTCTTCAAAATGTTAAAAACCAATTTCCTTAACAGCTACCATTTAGTGATAAATGAGAAAATAAAAGTAACTTTGGGCACACAGATTTCTTCTCTTAAAATTAAAAAATACTCATTTTAAGACTTTTTAAAATATAAACTTCATGTTTACTTTAAAATATTTCAAACAGGTCTTTGTTCTAACAATTATTTTTAAATTCATGCAACTTCAATGTACGCAAGGGTTTTCATTAAACTAAATGTGGTTCATTTATTTTTCTGACCTGTTTCCTTATTTGTTGTCATTTCAAAAGTATTCTGCTAGTAAACATCTGTTATTTTTGCAAACCCACTATGATGTAAACAGATGTGAGCTTTTATTTAGATTATATATCAGGAAACAAGCAGCTGGGCTTTATTATAGAAGCCACTCAATATTATCTTTGAACAGACAATTCTTTATTCTTTGACTATTGGAAAACACAAGTTCCTAAAACTGAGCAGATGTCAACCATCCCAAAAGCTTAATTTTAAACATGTAATCTGAACACCCACTGTGCCATCGTGACCAGCACCTCATCAGAGAGATACAGAACTCTGACTCTCTCAAGCTGACAGTTTAGAAAATGGAAATAATGTATCTAGGTCTCACTTGCTATCACAAAACATGAGCAAACATTGCTGCATATCTTGTAAATTATTTTACTATTTCTTTACTAAGCTCTGCGCATGGCGATAGGTTCCCTTGAGATCTCTATCCTACCCTTCACCTCCAGTCAGGCAGATATCATCTTTTTCCCTCTCAAAGCAGGCCTGCCAAAAACATACTAGTTCTGTTTCACAAATCAGTTGGAATAATGGGGAGAGCAGAAGAAAGGGGTGCAGTAAGCAAGATAAAACCATGTCAGGTACTCCAGTTGTCAAAACAGTTTAAAATCAGTGCTATTTTTAGAAGGTTCTTATTTTTGATACACAAAAAAACAGTATCACTTTATTTTTCTGAGAATAAATAACAACCACTAACTCTGCAATTAAATTGTAACTACTGACCATGTAAGTATATGGAAGCTACAGTACCGTGTAATCACAGGGTAACTATCTCGTTATTTCCGTCTTTGAAGCTAAAGCCTTGTCATAAGATCTAAAAGCTGCATGTTACATGGTAATTTGTTGGTTTTAAAATTACTTGGTAACTTCAATAACAGGTTCTCAATGCATCCACTTATTTACACTGTACAACTCTTCTAGCTCCCAATTTGCATAAGAGGAAACATAATACCCCTATGTTGAACATATAGTGAGATGATACCTGTTCTTCACGGAAAACATCATATAAAATTGCTCATTAGTAGTACACTGACATATTGAAATAGTTTGAAACATGAGATGGATTCATTTTCAACCACTCTGTTTACTTCAAGGCAAATAAGGAAAATATGATGCTGCCAGGAGAGGGGAAGACCAATACTTTCCTTCTTATCTCAGGCTACCAGCTGTACCATACCACTTTCTCTTTCTCATTCTGCTTGCTGCTTCCATGACTGTTTGAAGTACGTCAGGTTTGGAAAACTCTATATGGATGCTCTTGCAAAAAGAAAAACTCTCTGGGAAGGGCCTCTAAAGGAGAGATGAAATGGCCTTAGAAAAAGTGGAAAGTCCTTTAAGAGAGCTTCTTATTAGCTGCTCCTCTCTGTTGTAGCAACATTTATTATGATAATAACTCAGGCATAAATCAAACCACGGGAACCTTCAGTGCCTGCGAGGTGACAGGAGAGATTCTGCTGAATAAAACTCCACTCTGTTTTTCTCAATACTCTATAGTGATTAGGACAATCAAGAAAATGAAAGTCATAAACTTCAATCTAGAGGAAAGGGTAAAATGGAACAGTTAATGAAACTAGGCACGGCTGTTGAATTTTTTTTAAAACCCTGATTACCTTTTATTAAGATATTATAAATGTTTCACCCTGCCCTGGAATCAACTTCAAGGAATTTCAAATATTGTGGTCTGCACATAATCAATGAGATTTAGGTGAAGGGAAACTAATGAAGCTTGATGATGAATAATTTTAATTGATCCTGGGTTTGGTTGCACTGGGAATCATCAGGCTTCAATTTGGGATTTCAAAATATGGGCTAAATGAAAATAGGTAAACTATAACTGATCAGATGGGTGTTCTTTTTTTTTTTTTTTTTTTTCCTGAGATGGAGTCTAGCTCTGTCACCCAGGCTGGAGTGCAGTGGCTGGATCTCAGCTCATTGCAACCTGCGCCTCCCGGGTTCAAGCCATTCTCCTGCCTCAGCCTCCTGAGTAGCTGTAATTACAGGCATGCGCCACCACACCCAGCTAACTTTTTGTATTTTTACTAGAGATGGGGTTTCACCACGTTGGCCAGGCTGGTTTCAAACCCCTGACCTCAAGTGATCCACCTGCCTCACCCTTCCAAAGTGCTGGGATTGCAGGCGGGAGCCACCGCGCCCGGCCTCAAATGGGTCTTAAAGCATACTCATAAGAACATACAATGAGAAGGAAAAAAATAAGTATAAAGAATAAAGCTGCTTAATAAAAGGTATTTATCAAACACATATGGAAATGTATAACAAGAAAAAATGCAAGGATATCCATAACTAATTGGTCTCTTTGGAAAAAATACAAGGTTGTAGCATTTTGGCATCGTTATCTCTTTGAGTTTTCATTGTATCCCATTATATTCCTCACTATACGGCACTACAACGTTGCAGCTCAAATTAAGTTATTTTTACTTTTAAGCAGAAGGAGAGTTCTGATGTCTAATTTATTTCAGGTTTTTAAAAACAGTGTTTTTGCTAAGTATGAATTCAATATTTTAAAAATATTATCCTAACAGCCTTCGTGTATTAGTAATGCCAAGCTCATGTTTCTAATTAGCCAGAAAGCAGGTAGGCAGTAAAACATATTTGTGTAAAAAGGAGGGATAGTAAACTTAACTTCACACCTCATAAAAAGCTTTGTAGTCATCCCAGTGGTGGCTCTCAGCATCCTGTAAAATGCTTGTAGCACAAACTCTGACGCAGTAGTTCGTAACCTGAAACTGTAGAGTGTTGATGAATTCCTGATATCGTTGGACAGGCACCAGGAATATGGGTCTGTTCAGAGAGAATGATCAAAGAGACAGAGATTTAAGGCCTGTGCAAGTAGGAGATAACAATCTCCAGTACTACAAATGGTTTTGATTATTAGATATCAATCATTCATTTCCTCTTAATGCTGAAGTCTGCATCCACATTCACTTTCCAAAAAGGAAAAAAAAAAAAAAAAGCTGGTCTTTGTTTTGCAAGCCCTTTGAAAACGTACATCTGCTGTTCTACAAATATGCACTTCAACTTGAGACAAACTGTATTGTCAATACATCATTCAAAAATGAAAGTATTCTTTGTAAGCCTGTTATTAGAGATCAGTGCATTATTTAGGCATTAGGTTATTGTTATTACTAGAGAACAACATGCACTTGTCAGAACCAACTTTTATAAAGCTATCAAATGTCCCACAAACACATTCTTTATTTTTAAAAATTGTAATTTTGTAGATATCAATTATCTCATAAACTGTTTTTTAAAATTCTACAGAAATATTAAATAAAATGATTTCTGGCACATTTTGTTTATAAATTCAAGCATGAATCACAACATCTGACTACTTATGAGAATTAAAGAAATATCACAGTTATACCCTACATCAAGCCAAATTTATTCTACTTTTATCTTTAGCTATGAATATTACACTGCTTTCTTTCATAACTAACGGACTGCAAAGGCTGGATAAAGAATATAGGATAGATTCTCGGGGTCACACAGGACTGCTAAGTCTACATGTTTCTTTTGCAAGAAGCCATGTTATATCTAGACAGTGTAAGGCCACAAGAAAGGCGATATGATAATTAATGCCTGTGGCCATTTTTATCTCTATACAGAAAACATACTGCAGTTTTAGACTACAAATACATGAAAATTAGACTGCCAGATGCTTCCTCTTCAAATATTATACTTTACTACTAAATGGCTGTCCTGAAATATGTTTACATTGATCATTAGAATAGATTACAATGCATTTATTTTCTAAGTCCACTCCATGAGACAACAAGTTTATTTTTCCTTTTCACTGTGGTCAGTATAATGCACCTTACAAAACGAAAGGGTGTGTTTATTCATGTAACAATAACACGTGGAAAATAGTTGCACTGGGTTAGGGTGCAGAAAATGCGTGGGTTTTTGAGTGTGCTTTTAGAGAGTGTACCTTTCTTACTATCTATGTATTTAGTTTAATATATCCCATGCTCCACCTTTTTGATATTTCCTAGTTAAGACAAATGAAAATAATTCACCTTGTTAATTATTATTTTCTCTTTCTCAAATCTTATTACCAAAATTTCATTCCTGTGATATCCAAAGATTACACGTTTCTTTAAGCGTGGCCATAAACTTAAACAACACTCACTTTTTAGTCATTTCCTTCATCAAATTATCATATCGCTTGAAATGCTGGAAGACATACACCGCCGTGGAGAGGTATGTGTGCAAGTTTTTCAGGGGTGCTTTGGAAGGAACCTCCTTGGCTCTCTCTTGCAGTCTCTGCAGGACAGCTGTTGCCACTTTACAACAGGCCTCCACCAAGTTTGCTCTAATTTCCTGAAAAGAATCATCTCTGCATGCCAGAGCCAGTGGAAGCATTGTGTCAAGTTTTTCCATGATGTCAGAACAAAACTAGGGAGAAATAAATGTGGCACTGAGTTATTTGTATTCTGACAGCACCAAGTAATTTATGGACAGTGGAGCCAAATTCCTAAATAATGAACTTGGCATCAAACATAAATATAATAATGCAGCTTTGTAATAATCGATTTCTCAGTTGTAGAAAGTTAAATGTTTTATGTCAAATAAGGAAATACAATGCTTCTCTCTATATAACTTTCAAACCTTATGCTTACCAGACAGACATTATGAAAAACTCATGAACCAGCTACACGTGACAATGCCTTTATCTGTAGTTAGTAGGACTCAGAAAATATATCCTTGATATTGTATAATATCAAGAAAATGTATCCTTGATATTAACGTTTGCATTATTTTTTAAACTTATTCTAATTTTCTTTTGCTAAATTGCCATAAAGGGTTTTTTTAAATTAAATGCCACATATAAATGTCAGTGCAATTTACATAATTTAGAAGAATCAGAAACAGTCTCATGTAGCATCGTCTTATTGGTAGGGTGTCAGCAACTTTTAGAAGTGATGAGTCTAGTCTTTCACTATCTATTAAGTATCTTCTCTTTCTTAATGGCAGAAGGGAGGTGTGATGAATGGAAAAGTAAAGCCTATCTCCACATTGGATCAGTCAACACAGTTACCTAGGGAATGTTCTGGAGCCTTAGGGTGATTGTGGCAGAATAAGGAGGTCATCTTCAAAAATTCTTTTAAGAATATCCCAATCGGCCGGGCGCGGTGGCTCACGCCTGTAATCCCAGCACTTTGGGAGGCTGAGGCGGGTGGATCACGAGGTCAGGAGATCGAGACCATTCTGACTAACACGGTGAAACCCCATCTTTACTAAATATACAAAAAATTAGCCGGGCGAGGTGGCGGGCGCCTTTAGTCCGAGCCACTCGGGAGGCTGAGGCAGGAGAACGGCGTGAACCCAGGAGGCGGAGCTTGCAGTGAGCCGAGATTGCGCCCCTCCAGCCTGGGCGACAGAGTGAGACTCCGCCTCAAAAAAAAAAAAAAAAAAAAAAAAAAAAGAATATCCCAATCATAGGTTGCTGAACTCATTCTGGATTTAATGCCAAGTGACTGTATTTACCTCCTATTTTCTCAGTATGTTCTGTGACTTTCAAAGCACATATGGAGATGTAAGACTGATACTAATGAGATGAAAAGCTCATTAAGGTGTTAATGAAGATTTTTTTAAGTGCCCAAAGCTAGAAAAGACAGCACTTCTTTCAACCTCCTAAATTTTCCTGGAGTCATTCAAACGTATAATCAAAACAGGTGGTTTTCCCAGGGTTTCCCAGCTCCCCATGAAGTCACAGAGGCCCCTTTTTGGTTGCCTCAGATTCATGGAGCAACAAGTTAGCACCAGGTATAAGTCCTTTCGGGCAGCAGTGGCCCATGAATACCACCGAAGAAAACTGGTACTGGGTCAAGTACCAAGTATTTGCCAAGGGACTCCACCATTTGATCTACAGGTTCTTTCTGCAATGCCTTATACTAAAATAAATCCCATCATGCCAGTCAGCAGTTTGAAAGGATTTCATATACTTGCTTTTCCAATTTTCTTTGGTTGTTCCTCCTCAGGAAACATATGGCTGTCTTGCCAAACTTGCTGGACATTTACAAGGTTCATAGCATAGCTCACAGCTGAAGACCTTTCATTCTGTTCCTGTTGGAGAATTTTTGTGGAAAAACCTTCAATTGCAGTTACTATGCAGTGCGCCATGGGAAGAGACACTTCTTTAAATGCACTTCTCCAGCCAAAATCTAGTAAGGTAGCCTGAAATATAAATGTATATGAAGTCATGTTAATCTTAGCAACAAATGTTTCTATTGTTATAGATATAAAATTATTACTTTCATTCAACATGTTGAATATATTCTTTGATATACTGTAAAAGCCATTCTTACAACCTAAAAAATATTACCTAGTGAATAAAGCAATATATGAAAACATGTGCATTCTTTACACACAGTAATATACTGACATTTCATTTTAATTCATCAGTAGATTTAATAAAAAACTTTTTAAAAAATTTAATCTCTTAAATATAGTTCAATAAAGCCATCTTTACAAGAACAGAAAGCTACAGTTACTATTTATCACATAAAACAACCTTTAAATTCAATATATTTAATAAAGTCTAAATTAGATTTTTATAGTCTTTTTTATAGTTTATTGTTAACAAGTATTGCAACATAAGGCAGCATTTAATATTCAACCTTTTATTTCTTTTTCACTCACAGAACTCCAGACAAGCCAAAAAATAGCAATAAGAAATAAATTTCTCAGAGAAAACACACCACTGCACTTCCTAGATTTTTACTTGCTTAGAATTTTAGTCTCTCCAGCTGCAAAGTCATAAGCAGCACTACTTTTGTTCCAAGAATGAAGAATTAAAAGAATTTGCATTGTTCTATTGTGGTGGTTGGGGGGGTACTTGGAAGGGAGTAGAAGGGGTTGAGGTACAGTCGAGGGGCTGATGTTTTCTTTTTTCCTTTGGTCTATGGCTCATAAGGCAATATATTTATGAATGTATATTTTCTCCAGGTCTCCTAACATTCTCTAAAGTTCAAAAGCATTATGCATAGTAGGCTGAACCTATGCTTAGAATTCAACTTTCCCTGTTTTAATGTAACTTTGTTTACAGTAACGTGCCACCTACCCCAACTTCAGAAAACCCTGAGCCCCATGTCCCTGACTGAATCACTTATTTTTCTTGATCTCAGGGGGCTTTTTGCTAGAAAAACAACAGAGTCAAATTGTATGATTTCTATGGTCCCTTTTATTTTAAAATTACTGAAATTATGATCATAAGCCTAATTTTCTTATATGTACAACTCATTCAGCAATAATTTATTTTTTACATATACTGTACAAAGTAATAAAGGTGACTCATTTTTTAGAGCTAAAATTATATGATTCCATGACTCTATAATCAGAAACATGGCTCTTGCTCTCATTACGCTCATAACTAAATTGTAATGGAACTTTCTGAAGATTATTTGGATCTCAAGCATCAGAGGGCCTAAAACACATCTCTCTTATCTTATATTTGCATAAAATTCATCAAAAATGGGCTGGGCATGGTGGCTCATGCCAGTAATCCCAGCACGTTGGGAGGCCAAGGTGAGCAGACCACTTGAGGTCAGGAGATGGAGACCATTCTGGCTAACACGGTGAAACCCGGTCTCTACTAAAATACAAAAAATTAGCTGGGTGTGGTGGCACGTGCCTGTAGTCCCAGCTACTCAGGAGGCTGAGGCAGGAGAATCGCTGGAACCTGGGAGGCAGAGGTTGCAGTGAGCCGAGATCGTGCCGCTGCACTCCAGCCTGGGCGACAGAGTGAGACTCCATCTCAAAAAAAAAAAAAAAAAAATTCATCAAAAATTGAATCTACTCAACTGATATAATCTTCTTTCTAATAAGAGAACTTGGAAGTGGCATAGTTATAGCCCTGTGCTATGACAGTAATTCCTTGGGACATATTTATGAAAAAAATGTAAAAATTACCTCCAAGAAAATTCAAACAAAAACATTCTGATTTTTGTTTTCCCCATCAGGGCATGTCTATTTACTAAAGTCATTCATTATCCATTCAAGCAACTATGTCCTGGTGGAAAATGTCATTAATTGCCATGGCTGTATTGAATTTTTAAAAATTTTTTTGTGCAGTGAAAGTTACCTTTGCCCATGATAATATATATGTAATTATAATATGTTGGCCTATCTGAATTCTCTTTTCAAAATATAGAAAAACAAGTACATTAACAGCTGCTGTTAAAAAGAAAACTGAAGGCCGGGCATGATGGCTTACGCCTATAATCCCAGCACTTTGGGAGGCCGAGGCAGGCGGATCACCTGAGGTCAGGAGTTCGAGACCAGCCTGGCCAACATGATGAAACCCTCTCTCTACTGAAAATATAAAAAATTAGCTGGGCATTGTGGTGGGCACCTATAATGCCACCTACTTGGGAGGCTGAGACAAGAGAATCGCTTGAACTCGGGAGGTGGAGATTGCAGTGAGCTGAGATTGCACCACTGCACTCCAGCACGGGTGACAGAGTGATACTACGTCTCAAAAAAAAAAAAAAAGAAAAAAGAAAAGAAAACTGAAAACCTTTACTTATTCAAACCTCCAATAGTTTATTTGTTCTTATGAAATATAGTTTTCTTACTTCTACTCTTCTCGTCTAATATTTGGCATCATACATATTCCATTTAGACTAGAGAACACTTACTAGTTGTTCCAAGAAAAAAGAGAATCACATGGTTTTCTCTTCTATGCACAAAGTAGATAATCTGTTGAATCTCTATTTCTATTATTTACTGCTAATTTCTTAGTACTGATATTGATTTTTGGTTAAAGCATAATATATAACTTAGGATTTTCCCGATTATTAAAGGCTAAAACTCTGTTAAACCTATATGTTGTTTTGTCTCTTTAAATATTTACCTAGTGTATCATTCAGGGTCCATTCGAAAAGCAGAAACCACTCAAGATTTTTCAAGAGGAAGAATTTTAATGTAGGGTTTTGGTTACCTGCATGATGGAAGATTTGAGAAATCAAACATGGACTGTGAAGCAGGCCAGATATTAATAGAGTAGGAGGCTGCAACCACCCCTAGGGCTGGAGGAATTTAGAAAAGGGACTAGGTTATGGAAGAGTAGCTCCTGGGGCTACCAGTCGAAGCTAAAGCCCAAGCAGACCTGCCAGGTAGAACTGAAGTCATGCAGGGCAGGCTGCATGGGGGGAGCAGGGCTCAGGGTGGAGATAAAGGTGTCACAGCCATTATCAGAGATGTTCCTTAAGACAGAGAGAGAAGAAACGCTCTGATTTCTCTGCAACTCCTATGCTCCATCAATGCCTTCCAAGAGGTCTTCCATCAATGCCTTTAATTGGCTAAACCGTCCCAGAATCCGAAAGCAAGGGGGCCTGGGAAGTGTAATTCTCTGCAATCTAGAGCAGAGCAAAGAGTGGTAACAGGTTTTGGGACCAAACAATCACAGGATGGGGATCAAAAATATGAGGCCAGTTCAGATTATTGTTTCCTTTTCCTTTTTAATCTCCATTTTCTCACTATTCAACAATTATCTATAGCCCACATCCTCTAAGTGCAGACCCTGAGTCAGGATAAGAACAAAGATCTCTTGACTTCCATCTCTCTATTCCTCCCATGGAATAGATTTTATATGAAGACAGCATCCGCACTAAATTGAATTTTCATCAAAAACTTATAAGCCAATTTTCAATCCAAAATTGAAAAATTATTTTTTTGTAGCAAAGGGTAAATCTCAAGACATTTTGATTCATAATGGATTCACAGGCATACGATGATAGTATATGTGAATTATAAAACACTTTTTTTCCTTCACTTACCTCTTTTCCTGACAGCAATTGCTCTGAAGGAATATTGGTTTCATTTGCTCTAGGTTTTTCTATTACAACTTCTCTATTGGATTTCTCCAAAATTCCTAAGCAACAGAAAAGAAAACAAACACACTAATATATATTGTTTAAAAAGCATACTAGATGTGATTTATAAATTCAGGTAAATATTAACTGTAGAAAAGCTCTATCCACAGTACATACATACATATACACATCCACAAATAAAAATATATAGAGAATATAGTCAAAAAGATACAGGCTGATGTCACCATTACAATAATGACAGAATCAAGATAGATAGAGTCCTTTTCCACATAAAACTTGATGAAATCTACATCCCAATTACATTCATTTTTGATGTACATAAACATATAATCTTCAAAATAAAGATTTTTGTCATTAGTTTATTTTCATGTTGATAATGTAAGAGGACAAAATAAATATTATTTCCTTGTTCATTTAAAAAGTTAATTCTAAAGTACTATATTTTAAAAATGGTGGTATTTCCTAGCATATTCACTTCAAAGAAGAAAAATACATAAACATCAGCATAATGAGAAAAATTTTACCCTTAAGCATATCAATGATTCATTTAAAAAAAACAAACTCTGAGACAGGCATAAAATAATCCCTAGCTCTGAAAATGGAAATATTTCCACAACTTTTGTTTTTTACAATTAAGAAACTCTTTTCCATGGGAAAAAATAATTTGATCTATAAAAATGTAATAAATAACTACTCCAAAATAAATCTTTCTACTTTTCCATTAAGATTAGATTAATGATAATTTGATTCAGTATGAATAATTTAATGTTTACTTTTTTTGGCTTAGACATGGTATATGATGATGAATTCTATGTTATGATCTAACTTTTCTTTTTTCCCCACGATTTACCAAGAATCAATTTCTTTATGCCTGGGCAAAGCAAATTTCAAAATCTAACTGACTCTATCAGTAGGGACTCTGACCAATAGAGTCATCCAGTAGATGCATGTTTTCTTTTCCTAAATCTGGCTCTATGAACTTAATTGTGAATGATTTCTAAGGAATATAGTTGATGAAATAGAAGTGTTTTGTTCTGATGTTAATTTCAACCATCTTGCGCATAAAGTGTATTAAAGGTAAAAATTCCATTTGGTTGGCAATAACATCACTATTTTGGGAAATTTTATCAGAGTTTATATATTCTGAGGAAAAGTTTTCATCAACTCTAGTATTTCTTAATCATCTTTGGATTTGTGAACACTCTAAGAACATGATTAAAGTGACAGAACACTGCAAACAAAAATGCATAATATGACTGTATGGCAGGCACATGTGCATCTCACACACACACACACACACACACACACACACACACACAATTGGGGATTTCCAGGCCCTCTTGTAAATCTCATTAATTAATCCAATGGACTGCAGTTTAAGAATCCTATTCCATTTCTCAAGACACATCACAACACAGAGAAGGTTTTAGACTCAAACAGTGTTATACCATTTAACTTAAAATGATTCTTATGGCTTGTATTTTATAATGTATTTTCAAGAAGATGGTGTTACAAATAAGGATCACTTCTAATTGAAATAAAATCCAGATTAGTCAAAGATTTTTAAATAAAGAAAAATGCAACTATATGCCCATTAAGAGAAAATATGGAAATTTTTTTAAAAGATCCACATAGAGAAGACTTTTCAGGACACAAAATGCAGAAACCATAAAGTAAGTCTGCACAACAAAAATACCATCAACTGTCAAAGTAGATATGACAAGCTGACTTGCCAATCTTTCTCAAAATGTCCACTTTCTGAAAATTAATAGTTTATTTTTTAGCAAAGTTTTCAGTTTACAAAAAAATTGAGCAGAAAGTTCACATATACTTCCTCCCTGCCCTCAGTTTCCTCTACTGTTAACATCTTGCAATGTACTGTATATTTGTTACAGCTGATGAACAAATATAAAAATGTTATTATTAACTAAGTCTACAGTTTACATTAGGGTTCACTCTGTGTTGTGCAATTCTATGGGTTTTGCCAAATGTATAATGTCATGTACCCCCCATTACTCTGTCACACAGAATAGTGTCCATGCTTTAAAAATTCACTTTGCACCACTTATGCATCCCTCCTCCCCATACTCCCACCCTGGTACCCACTAATGTATTTGCTGTCTTTATAGTTTTGCCTTTTTCATAATGTCATATAGTTGGAATCATATAGTATGTAGCCTTTTCACATTGGCTTCTTTCGCTTAGTAATATACATTTAAGTTTCCTCCATGTCTCTTAATGGCTTGACATCTCATTTCTTTTTATCGATGAATAATATTCCATTGTATTGATGTACCACAGTCTGTTTATACATTCACCTACTGAAGAACATTTTAGCTGCTTCCAAGTTTTGGCAGTTACGAATAAAGCTGCTATAAACATTCCTGTGCAGGTTTTTGTACGGATATAAGTTTTCAGCTCATTTGGATAAATACCTACGCGTGCAATTGCTGGATTGTATGGTAAAACTATGTTTAGCTTTGTAAGATACTGCCAAACTGTCTTCCAAAGAGCCTGTACCATTTTGCATTCCTAACAGCAATGAATGAGAGTTGTTCCACATCCTTGCCAGAATTTGGCGTTGTACGTGTTTTGGATTTTAGCCATTCTAATAGGTGTGTAGTGTCATCTTGTTTTAATTTGCATTTTCCTAATGACATGATGTTGAGCATCTTTTCATATGCTTATTTGCCATCTGTATATCCTCTTTGGTGAGGTGTCTGTTCAGATCTTTTATGAATTTTTAAATTGGGTTGTTTGTTTTCTTGTTGAATTTTAAGAGTTCTTTGTATATTTTGGATACAAGTTCTTTATCATATATGTGTTTTGCAAACAGTTTTTTCTTAGTTTGTGGCTTGTCTTTTCATCCTCTTTATGATCATGCCTGTTTATTTAGCAATTCTACTTTTGAAATTTACCATCCAGATATAGTTGTGTACATATAAGAAATAGTTAAGGAAATTTGCCATATCATGTTTTGTGGTAGCAAAGGAAGAGAGAAAAAAATCCTAGCTGTCCATCAATGAATAACTGGTTAAATTATGATACATGCACCAATGGAAAACTATTCCTCTAGTAGAAATAACGAGGTGTTTCTACATTTTCTAAATTGTTATAAAAGAGAATTTCTACATAGTATGACAAGATTTTGAGTTATTTTTAACATGGAGATATATATGAAGTAGTTACTTTTTCATCCTATTAAAAGTTTTCAGTTTTTTAGAAAAGAAAAAATTAAAAAGATCAAGTTGTTAATGACAAGAAGGGACAAAGTTGGATTCTTAATGTCACTTTACTTTTCCATAGATAGCTCATTTAGAAGGTATTTACTTTGGAAAAATAATACTAGATTGAAGTATAAGCTTTGCAGATCTGTTTCTGGAAGTAACTGTCTGCTATTGTGTAGCTATAGTTTAAGACTTACGGAAAAAGTTAATTATCTTGTATTTATCATTTCACTCCCAAATACATTATGTTTATTCACTCAAAGTAATGTGCTCAGATGTTTATACAAACCATCTGCCTATATTCAAGATGACTAAGGAAAAAAAGAAGCTTTCCAAGACTCCTCTTGCTGGTGAGCAATTCTATAGTAAGATATAGAAAATGAATTATGAAGCAATTATGATAGCCTTTAAAATATAATCCCTCTCCCCTAAATTAAAATGGTTTAAAAAAACTTAATTCTGTACAGGGAAGCAAAAGTTATCGTCTTTAGATAGGATTACTAACATGGGATCTACACTAATATGATATATTCTGGATTTAACAAATTGTGGCATTTTTACATTTGTTTGGAATTAAAAATGGTCAATTTTGAAATTTGGCAATGTAAAACTCTATGAACTCTAAACATTTGATGAATTATTTCATATATTTTAAAGATGTATTTAAAATCTATACACCTATTATCATTGTCTAGAGAAGGTAGCCCACTTTCGGCTCATCACTGTAACATATAGTTATTTGCATGCAGTCAATACTGGTGTCTTTAAAAGCATGCCTAGATTAAGAACCTCAGAAGAGTGCAGAGGGTCACAAGAATGCCAGCTGCTCAACAGCTTCCCCTACAGAGTTCTTTGTGGTTCATTTTATACTTCTGGTTAGTTTCTACACTGCTGCTTTCTTTCATAGAGTAGAGGTTGGCAGTACTTCCCTGTGACATCCACTTTCACACCCAAATTGGTGTTCATAGGTTCCCATTGTGTGCACTACAAAGCAACTTGCCTTGTTGGCAGCTCTAAGTGGGAACTACAAGTATTTCTTTTCTTCACTGTTCTTTTTCTGGCTCACAAGCAACCTCCCACCAAAAGCTGAATCTGTAGAAGAGACTACATCCAAGAGATAATACCATGAAAAAGTATGAAGAGAAACCCAGGTGGCCACCTTGCAAATTTCCAATGTGGAAGCCTTCGACCTCTCTGCCCAAGAAACAGCTAAAGTCCTAGTGTAATGAGCTTTACAAACCCTAGGAGCCTCTTTACCTTAACTACATACGCCTCCCTAATACAATCCCTTAACCATCTAGCTAAGGAACTCTTAGAAGCCATTTGACCCCTCTTAAGACCCCCTAAGAGTACAAAAAATCTTTCAGAAGATCTGAAATCTTTGATTCTTCTGAGACAAACCCTAAGTGTTCTTCTTACATCCAATTGAAGCAGCCATTGCTCTTTGTCATTGCTGGGGCTAAAGAAAAATGAGGGCCAAGAAGCCTCCTGGTTTAGATAAATCTCAGATGCCACCTTTGGAAAAATTGAGGAATTGCCCAAAGAACAACTTTATTCCGAAGAAGCATTAGAAATGCCCCATAAATCAAATCCACGGCCACTCCATAAGATATCATCACCTAACACAGTAAGGCACCACAACAGTCAAATAATGTCCTATCATTTTTTGAAGTGACAAAAATAGAAAACCATCAAATCATGACCAAACAAAAGCAAATAATGACAAAATATCTTTTCTTTCTCAGAAAATATTTATTGTATCTCTACAAAATCTCTTGTCTACAATCAAATTACTGACAGAACGGCCAATTTGGCTAAGTCTACAATATAATAGTAAACATCAAAGTAAAAAGTAAAATATTTGGTTAACCATTTTTATATTTTCTCTATGTGATGTTAAGTGTCTGGACATTTTTTAAAAATCTGCACAATGAAAAAAAAAACCCTCACTTTTCATCTGTTCATATGTTTGGGTTACATAGACATTGTAGGCAACTCTTTCCAAGATCTTTATTAGCAAAATATGCTCCAATCAAAATAAACACGCAGGAAACCAAATGACTTCCTCTCTTTTTTCCCCCTATTCTCTTCCTCACCAGATTTCTAAGCAAAACATTAACTATCAGGAATACCCAATAGTTAAAATATAGTTGGCTTCCTTAATCATCCATTTCAAGGAGTCTTTTCCTTCCTGATTTAAGAAACCAATGCTTTTGATAAGAATTGATTAACTTGGATACACTGAATAAAACATTTAAGATTTTTCTTGACAATTTCCCTGAAGATCATTCTTCTCAGGAATCTATTTACATAAAGCTGTGTCACATTAAATCAATCTTGGCTTTGCGACCAAAAAATATGAATTTCAACAAAGAAGACTACATATATCACAAGGAGACGTTCTAATACTTAGACACTTCTTATACTTGCCCCTTGAAATTCCTTCTACATCCTGTGTTTGATAATCCACAAATGTGTTCATATAGTCCACTATTATTAACATGATATTGAAGTTGCTTTTATCTGCCTTACTGCTTATAAGATGACACATTTGCAACAGTATATTGTGGCAAATTATGTATTTGCTCTGTTGACTTTTATTCACGAATGGTAACCATTGCTCTCAAATATCCAGCATTTGCAAGTCTCCACATTGCCTGATCTTAATCTAATGGAATTGAATCACCTTTTTCAAAATTGTTCTCCTTTTCTCTAAAGTCAGCATGCCAAATCTGTGCTTCAATTCTTGGCCATTTTGGTGTTACATCTTTATAATACCTCCTAACACAATTCTAATTTTGAATTTATGCTGACTGTAAGAAGAATAAAGTTCACAAAACTGACTTAATTCCCAAGAGTCTAGCCTAGGACTAATACAAGATGATTCAAATGGGTAGAAGCCTAGATGTTTTGAAGTTCATTCTGTTTCTTGATGCATACCTCAGAAAAGATCTGTTAGAGATGTAGATGAGAGATGACAAATCTTAGCCAGGCACGGTGGATGAGTACCAACTCCATCGTCAACTGTTCCAGGAACCAATATGTCAATCAATAATTAGGATATCATATTTCTCTATTCAGATCTCTGTTTGACCTCACAGTCAAACTCTATCTAAAAGACGTTTTAAGGGTCACATTCCCTCCTAATTAAATCTACTTTTTCATTCTCTATTTTAATTAATATTCGTATTTTCTGACTTGCATTTTTATTACTTTCCCCTTGGCTTTTTTTTGGGTTGGCTTCAGAAATCTATAGTCCATCTTTATTTTTTCTTCAAATTCTCTCCAAATTTGAAAAAGTGATCTACGTTATTTATTTTATAATATAACAGTGTTACCTAAATTTCACCTGAAACAAAGAAGGCCAGTAAACTATGTTTAATGTAAAACAAAATCCAACCCTATAACTTTTGTGACATTATTTATGTGGGCAAAGTAAGTAAAGGAATACAAGAGTAAACATAATAAGTGAAAATAATTTTACCAAAAGATCAGTTTTGGGGATTCAATTTTTCAGACTAATTGTTAATCACTTGCTTCCTTCACTTTTTTTTGCAGATGCAGCAAATATATATATATTTACACTCCTTAGAATGGCATATGGTATCATGTAAAGGAGAACTTTGTATATTTCATTCTGAGGAAAATGAAAATTTTTATAAATATAGATATGATAACAGAGAACATACCTCAACCATTATACCTTTGAATTTTACCTTTAATGTTGGAAATATTATTCAGCACACACAGCATGGCTTTTTTCAAAGGGATTTTGTTAAGACTAAACTAAAAACAACATATTCCATAATTATAATTACTATTTTAACAACTCACATTTATTGATAGTTTATGATATACTAGACATTTTCTTAGGTATTTTATTTTCACTGTCATTTAATTCTCACAACCCTATATAACATTATAACATATCGAAATCTGAAGCATCTAATCCTGAAAGAAAACAAAGAGAAAATTAATGTAGTCCTACATCATTATTTTGAAGGTGAGAAAATTCAGGTCTAAGGAGACTATATGTTCTGCTCAAGATCATCTGGGTGCTAGGAGCAAAAGAAAAGATACTAGACCACCCAGTCTGCTTATTCTTTCCATAGGCTAGTTGTGTCTCTTTGAAAAGAAAAATTGATCTAATTTTAGCTAAAAATCATCCAGAATTGATGTATGATGCTTTTCAATTAGAATTAAAGAACTTGCCAAGCAGGAAGGATAAAAATGTGTGCATTTTTATATATAATGCATGGTGTGCATTATACCGAATGCTTATTTAAAGAATTCTTTCACGTATGTTTTTTTCAAGTAATCATTTTCATTCAAAGCAGCAGGAAGCAAAAACACAGAGAAATTACAGATTTACAAATTTAAACAAAAGAGGATATTACCTGAAGTATTCCTGGTTATCTTGAGTGATGAAAGTATTTCGTCAAACAATTCTTGAACACCTTTTTCCAGTTTCATAAAGGATTTTATGAGCTGTGATAAGAATTCGACTTTGTCTAAAGGGAGAGAGAAGTTTCTTCCTTTCTGTGGGCATTCAGGAGTAACTGTGAAAAGAAAAGATCAATACTGTCATACATTTTATTTATCTTCTTAGTAAATATTAGAATGATCTGTGTGAGTCCATAAACCATATAAAAACTAACAAGTTCCTCCATAATTAAACCAAATTAGTTCATTAAGAAATACATATAAAATCTCCTAGGAGTATCTTTTCTTCTGGGAAGCTGGAGATGAATATTCTGTTTCAGGCAAATATAGCAATTAAATAATTAGATTGATTCTCAGAGTTATAAATAGAAATTTGATTTCTTGTAAAATCACATCTTATGCAATTCTGCTTTTTTTTTTCCAGTCTGGCATAACTTAAATCTAATGACAAGGAAATATTACACAAACCCAAATTGAGGGACAGTCTACAAAATAACTGGTCTGTACTTTGTGAGGAAGTACAAAGGCCAGGAAATGACCTAGTCTAAAGGAGTCTAAATAGACATTAAGTAAAACTGAAATTAATACATAATCAGCATTTTATTTTCATATAAAAGACATTCTTGGGATAATTTGGTGAAATCTGACTGAAGTCTACTAACGAATGCTATTACTGTATGACTTAATTTCCCGATTTATATAGCTCTATTGTGGTTAAGCAAGAGAATGTCTTTGTCTTTAGGAAATACACACTGAAATACATAAGAGTGTCCATGGACTATTTTCAGTTCAAGAAAAGATAAAATTTTGCAAAGAAGGAAAGAGAGAGAAAGCAAAAGTGGAAATGTGGTCAGATAGTAACATTTGGGAAATTTGAATGTAAAGGAATTCTTTGTATTATCCTGGCAAACTTTTTGTAAGTCTGAAATTAAAATAAACATTTTACAAAACACTACATCAAAGATACACTCTTTAAGACCTTGTAAGTGTTGTTCCTATCATTAAAAAAAGCAAATTAAGGTAGCTATTGAATCTAGGCTACATAATTCATGAAGTCATGTTTAAAAATAACTTCTGTCTAAATAATTGTGATATCTATTATTTGCATAAGAACAATACAACTTAAAGGTTGTTTTTTTGCCCTCTTATAATTATAAAGTCACACTATCATTTTAATATGATAATAAAATCCCTTTAAACTCTTTAAGAGTATGGGGAATAATTCACTTATTTCATGTTCTTAACTCCAATTTGTTGCTTTCATTTTAGATTACATCACTAAATGGTCTTTTTGACCAAGTTTTAAAGGATTTAAAAGAATCCTTTCTTTATTAATGACTTTTCTTAAAACATATTTAAGAGATAGCTTGAAGCTTAATCATAAATTGGAAAATTTGTAAACTCCTACAAACTTGGCACAAAATGCCTTTGGAGACAAAATACAAGTGCTATTCAAAAACTGTATAGGGTCTGGCAATTCCATGGGAAAAAAGATTACCTTCATCACATGGATGTAGAAGGAAGATTCCAGAAATCTAACAATTTTATGGCTATTCCACTTCTCTTCAGTGAAACTTTAAAATGTTAGCATCAGACTTGTAGTCCTACAATAGTCTTTTCACTGAGGACTAAAAATGTCATGGTCTCTTTGCAGGTACTATGAGAAAGAGCTGTCTACCAACTTAGACTGTAAAATTTAGTACTGTTCTGAAACAGTAAAAAGGTTTTAAAAAATCTGCAAGTAAATACAAAAACTCTGTTTCATCTCTAAGTTGACGTTAGCCCAATATACATGAAAATCTAACTCACAGGTATTGTCCTTCTATGGCCATGTTAGAGAACACAAGTATGTATAGGCAGCATATACAACTAAGGCTTTGCCAGAAATATTATGCCCCAAAATGAAAAGAGAACACATATGTTATGTTTTATTTAGTTGGTACTTGATTCCCATTTGGTCTATTTGACTTATCTTAAGCTTTGCTCATGTAGATGAGTGGCTAGTTTAACCTTCTAAACCTTAAATTTCCTTTTGGACCTAAAATGTTTATAAACCAAATTTTCAAAGGCTTTAAGAATCCCTCCTAATTCTTTACTAGGAAAGGCCGCTCAATAGTTTCACTAGAAATTAAGCATGTTTAAGAAGTCTTTATCTGGCTCAATTCCAAATTGGAAGTCTTGTGAATGTTTATAAAGTAAGCAAAGAAGCACCACAAGAAGAATCTTTAAGAGTCAAAATTATATAAGAGTGCTTGTTACTTGTTGACAATTATGCGAGGTCTGAAGATTCTAGATGAAGAGGTCTTACTTTCATGACCTGGATTTAGAAGACTCTTGTATTCCAGGAATATAACAGTCGTGAAAGGTAAATCTTCTTTTAATTCAGCGAATCTTTATAACTAAATAATGTAAGAGGACAGAATAAAATATATGACCTAAATCAAATCATTTTTTTGTCCCAAAGAACCAATGATTATGGTAGCGGCCCATTAATTAGTAGTCCTTATTTCCTATTACTATCAGCTCAGTGTTCTCCCAAGGTGTATTGTACGGGTTCTTAATTTATGGGGAAAATAATTCTGTGATAAATTCATTTTGTGAAAGGCCAATTAAAGCAAAATTAAGCACAAAGGATGAAGTAGCATTTCCCAAACTTATTTGACTTATTTTACCTCACAGTATCTCATAGGACTAGTGTCCTAATCATCACAACTTAACTCATGATTTCTATCTGCCTAAGCATATGTTTCTCTGTCCCTTAAACTCTTATTGTTAACAAAATTAGGAAAGAGTTTCTCCCAGCAGAAATTCCTTTGATCTTCTCCTTTGCTAAATTAATCTCCTTTCCGCATTTTTCAATATTATTTGTTTGCTCCTCTCCTCTAAGTTACCTCTCCAGGAAACGTTATCTGCCAGCCTGGGCAACATGGCAAACCCCATCTCTACAAAAAATACCAAAACAAACAAACAAACAAACAAACAAATTAGCTGGGCGTAGTGGCGCGAGCCTGTAGGTCCAGCTACTCAGGAGGCTGAGGTGGGAGGGTCACCTGAGCCCGGGAAGTGAAGCTGCAGTGAGCTGAGATTGCGCCACTGCACTCCAACCTGGGCCACAGAGTGGGACCCTGTCTCAAAAAAAAAAAAAAAAAAAAAAAAAAAAAAAAGTGGTTCCATCTCGGCTCACTGCAACTTCTACCTGCCGGATTAAAACGATTCTCCTGCCTCAGCCTCCTGAGTAGCTGGGATTACAGGCACCCGCCACCATGCCCGGCTAATTTTTGTGTTTTTAGTAGAGACGGTATTTCTCCATGTTGCCCAGGCTGGCCCTCCTCGGCCTCCCAAAGTGCTGCGATTACAGGCGTCAGCCACGGCGCCCTTCTGAAAACTTTTTGGATACAATCAATCCAGGAGTTCTTCTTCCTCCACTAAGCCAACCTGGCCTTTATTTATTTATTTAAATCACTATGGAACTGTTGTGCTTCAAAGTTTTGGACATACATGTTTATACACAGGCAACTCTGGCCTGCTGCTAACCATTGCTGTAAAATATCTGACATAATAACTATTATTTGGCTATGATGAGCTCTATGATTCTTAGGAAATACACAGTTCTCCTAAATCCCCAAAATATTATAAAGATAAAATTAAATTTTCATTTTAGAGAAAGTATTTAATTTACCATCAACTAGATGAGTAAGCCCACATAAACAATGAGGAGATAGTTGAGGGTTTTTTCTTTATATATAATTTTAATAAGAATTTTTCTAAAATGCAATATAAAATATTCTGCTTTATTATTTAGTGTATTTAAAACAACGTAAATTTTTCTTCATGATAGAGTTATAATGAAAGTTATTTATTTCTATGCTACACTCAGGGACTAATGTTTGTCCCTCTGTTAAAGGGCATTTCTCAAATTGCTTTCATTTTAGATTATATGAAAAGGGTTCTATGACCAAATAAGCTTGGGAAATACTACATACTGAATTCTTCTTAAAGTAATTCACAAAGCTAATTAGCATATTAAAGTCTCTGTTTCCTTCCATAATAAAGTAATAACTTTCTAAACTTAGTGTTTCTCAAACCTTTTCGAGCAATGAACACCAGTTTATCAACACATATCTACTCACTTCTGAGATATTCTCAAAAACAGCTGTGTGGGGGACACTGCTCTGGATTCCTCTACAACTTGAATATTTATATCTGCTTTATAGATTTTCCTTTCATTGTTAGACCTTTTGCTGTGAGTTCTTGTTGTTGGTTGTATGGATGACTTTACCAGTACCCTCTTCCACTTGTAAACCACTGCTTCTAACATTATCACAGTATTTTTGCAGACCCCTTTAAGAAACTAAGGAAAGTCTTCTAAAGCCTCCTAGACTTTCTCATTGAATTCAATTCATGTAGTCACAGTGTGAAGGCTAAACAGAACCACCTGAAGTCCATCTTTGGCTCTCACAGGGCAGTACGGTTCAGGATCTTCTGTAGCATTAAAAATGCAAATTTCTGGATCTTCTCCAGAATTAATGAATCAGCATCTCTACGGGATGAAGCCCAGAAATATTACTTTTGAGCAAGTGTCCCAGGTGAGTTTTTTTGTAAGCTAGAGTTTGAGACTCCTGTCTGAGGGGTTCATGAGCTTTAGATAAAAATTCTTGTGGTTAAAAATCACTCTCTAAGCACCAAAAAAACTAGATTTGGGTCTCAGAAGTCAACCAAAAAGTCGCTATTGCATAAAACACCAGTGACTTAAAAAAAAAAAAAAAACCTCCACTTTTTTGGCTAGGCATGGTGGCTCACGCCTGTAATCCCAGCACTTTGGGAGGCCGAGGTGGGTGGATCACCTGAGGACAGGAGTTCGAGACCAGCCTGGCCAACATGGCGAAACCCCGTCTCTACTAATAATACAAAAATTAGCCAGGTGTGGTGGTGTGCACCTGCAGTCTCAGCTACTTAGGAGGCTGAGGCATGAGAATCACTTGAAACCGGGAGGCAGTGGTTGCAGTGAGCCGAGATCATGCCATTGCACTCCAGCCTGAGTGACACAGAGAGAAACTCTGTCTCAAAAAAAAAAAAGAAAAAAAAAAAAAGAAGTCTAACTAGCAGCTAGAAAATCATGGAGGACCTGCAGGCATTGTTTTTATCCACTCTTTCCATGTCAAGAAATTTATGACTTTTTTACTTTTGGAAGAAGTATGGAACATCTGTAGGACATTTCTAAGAATATATCCTACGTATTTGCCCTGGGCAAAAGAAGAACTGCTGTTAGGAAAAAAACCTAAAGAATAGTTGAAGTTCCTAAGACACAGTCATCACAAATGTAAAATGATTTTCATGAGGCCAAAGACTATATCCAGCTTATTTGCCATAGTATCTCAGAACTCAGCATAATTTCATACAAAGTAGGTACTCAAAACACTGATTAAAAAAATAAAATGAATGAAATCCCATTGATCCTAGAAATAGTTAGGTTCAGGCCAGAACAAAGTAAGATTTTATACCAAAACCTAAAATGTATTCTTTAAAACAGTAAATAATTATAGATGTTTTTAAGTTCATAAATAAATATTTACAATATTCTATAAACATTCCTTATAGTATTCTGTTTGACAAAATAAATTTGAAGATTACTTCCAAAATAGAAAGCGTGTGCAAAAGGCTATAAAAAGAATGATGGGCTGGGAACTTGATAGAGTATATTGATAACATTTTTTCTAAAATATGACTTTTGTGTGTTAAAAAAATAAAATATCCTTTAGGAAAAAGAAATTTCACCATAAAAGGTGTGCACAGATATTTACAAAACTGTTATCCTGCATTTTTAAAAAAATCTTCTTCTCTGTCTATATATATTTGTAAATATATATATAGGTATTATAGATATGTGCCTAGATATATACACATACACATATCTATAGGTATATCACACGTAAAGAATATAGACTACAGATTATACACTTAAAGGTGTTAAAAGTTATACTTAGTTCAAGTATTAACCCCATTCTCTTCCAGCAAAATTTAGGACATTGAAAATAAATCTGGAGGGACATTAGGGCTCCTCACATTTGATCTGCAACAAAGCAGCATTTGAAATAAATATCAAAGTCCAGCTAAATCAGACAAACCATAAAAATACAGGTAGTGGCTGAAAGCACACATATTATTTTCCAAAGCTATTAGCAACAGAATTCTTATTAATAATAGTGGTAAGATACAAGAGAAAATGAGAAGCTACACAATCAGATAATCTGGAGCTGGAGGATCAGTATAATAGGATAAAAGGTGCGCATTTCAGTTTTCCCAAGAAAAACGAACATTAGCCACCCTATTATTGACTGTAAATGGATCCATTTTCAGTGAAGAGGTATTCTCAGTGCCACCAGACAAGTGACGTAAAAAGAGGTGACACACAAAAGCTAGTGAAAGTCTTATTATTCCACGTGAAATTTATGACATAATACAAATAGAAGATCTTCGCTCCAGTAAAGAAAACTTTTAAACAATATTATAATATGAAGTCAGCAGGGACCATGTAGGAACAAATAATAAGCAGTACTTCTCCCAGGACCCAAGTCACTTCCTGAGAGCAGGTGGGACTCCGGAGCGCACTAAATGGATAGCAGTGGTCTGAAGAAGCACTGGGCCTCCCCAAATGCTCGGTTCCATGGAGCCACAGCATGGGGAAGAACAAACGCAAACACCGTGATCCTGAGTTTGTAAAGGGCCTTCTGTGTCACTAGTAGCTAGAAAATCATGGAGGAACTGCAAGCATTGTTTTTATCACGAACACTAAGATGAAACTGAAACTGTTTTTCCCCTTTTTTAAAGGCATTATTGTTATAGTTATTTTGCAAATTTATATGACTAGAAAAGAATTTGGGGTAAAAGTACAACAAGGAATATTTACACCTTAGTTTGCAGAACTGAATTTCTTACTTCTCATCTCTTTTGAGGAGGCTTCCATATGTACCACCCAATACAGACAAGGTAAAACTTTGAAATAAATGGAGTGAATAAATGAGTAAATAAATGATTAAAAGAATGAAATGAATATCTCATGAAGTTAAGTGAAAATGTCACCCAACACAAGCTGAATATGTGGAAATTCAGATAACCCACAGATAAGTGTCAGGACCCCTCTTCTAAATAGTGAGAGAATGGAGAAGGAACTATTAAGGAAACTGAGCCTCATGAATGTAAATGAATGTAAATTTGAATTTAGAAAACATTTAACTCTTAGAAGCTAAAAGTTGGACTCCTCCTCCTCTCTCTGTCTTTCCCCACTTCTGGTGTCGCCACCCCACCACCAATTTTATCATATGTTTATTTATACCATTGTTACCTGAAGCACAGAGGTGGCATAGCGGAGGGGCTAACACACAGAAGCTGTAGCCAGATGGCTTGGCTTCAAATCTGGGCACTGTCCTTACTACCAGTATGACTTTGGACAAATTACTTAGTCTCTTTATGTCTCAATGGTATACGAGGTTTAACTGAGTTAACACAGAACTGTTCTTGGGAAGTAGTACTTGCTATAAAAATGTTAGATTTTAGTCTCGTCTCCTCTGAGAAGCCTGCCCTCAGACCCCAAGCCAGGTCAGGGTTTTGTTCTCCATGCTCCTTCCTATTTTGCCTTGCACAACCCTTCATTTTAGCATTTACCATGTCACATTATAATGGTTAGTTTGAAAGTTGTCTCTCAAACTTTAAACTCCTTATAGGCAGAGATCTTTTTCCCCCATGATTGCATTCCCATTATCCATCATAGTGCCTATATGAATGAATGGTTTCAAAATGGTACATTTGGGGTATCATTAGTGAGTGTTAGAGACAAAATCAACTGCTTTTAACTTATTTTAATTGGCTTTCTCCCCCTCCATTGTAAACATGCTTCTTTTAGTAAAATACTAAATGAGTTTCACATTAATTACTGTATGACAATTTTAACAGGAAATATTTTGGAGAGAAATAATGATAAACACCATATCAGAGACCTATTTCACTATAAACTAATTTAAATATTAACTGTTATTTAATTGACTCCATCTCTAAGGTTAACATTCATAAAGTTGAATGGCAGCCCCACTCCAAGACCTTCCATTGCATCTTTACAGTGTCACTTCTTCAAAACACTGGTTTTGTTTGTGTATGTGCATGTGATCATCATCTCTTTTAGAATCTAATATAAGCTATGCATCTATGTTCATAGAAGGATGTTTTGCATATAATGCCAAGAGGTTCTCAGGCCTTAGAATTCTACTGATCATCTGGCTAAGGCCCTCTGCCTTGATCTGGTCTGACTTTATCAGAAATAGACCCTATAAATCTCCCTCTCATTCAAGAGACCTGTAGTTTCTAGAAGTTTCTACCTCCCTTTGCAAGAATAAGTGCTTTCCAGCTTCCACATCAGAAATTCATCACTCTTCCCATTTCATAAAATTAAATATCTTAACACATTTACACAGATAATTCTCTTAGCCTATTACAATATAGGCCTTGGGTAAGGTGATGAGATATACTGAAAAATAACTAACGGTGTCACCCTTTCAGGAATTTAGACAAATACATTGATTACTGCAAAGTGGCAAATGCTTCCATAGAGGTACATGACAACCAAAATATGTATTAGAGAGACTGAATTGCTAGTACATACAATATCTGCATTTTTTTTTTTTTTTTTTGAGATGGAGTCTTCCTCTGTCTCCCAGGCTGGAGTGTAGTGGCGCAATCTCAGCTCACTGCAAGCTCCACTCCCCAGGTTCACGCCATTCTCCTGCCTCAGCCTCCCGAGTAGCTGGGACTACAGGCGTCTGCCACCACGCCTGGCTAATTTTTTGTATTTTTAGTAGAGACGGGGTTTCACCATGTTAGCTAGGATGGTCTCGATCTCCTGACCTTGTGATCTGCCCGCCTCGGCCTCCCAAAGTGCTGGGATTATAGGGGTGAGCCACCGCGCCCGGCCAATATCTGCATTTTTTTTATACCTTCTTTCTCTGATCTAGTTGTTGCACTAAAATTTGCACCCATTGATAGGAGTAGTAATCATGATCTAAAGACAGGTAGATGTATAGACAGAGAGAACCCCTGGGTTTGAAATAATTCCTCCCAACCCACTGAAAGACCCCACGTGACAGGGAGGTTTTCTATTTCCTTTGGAGGGGTCCAGACAGTAAATATCCTCTTGTTTCACATACCAAGAGAAACCTAAGTGGCTAAAAAGGGTGAAGATAGAGTCACCCTGAAGCTATTCTTCTGGGTCAATGAGAAAAACTGAAAAGACACTGCTTCTATTCTTACCCTTTTATGATTCCCAGGCCAATGCTGGCTCCACTGGATGTTACCTAAACTTACTGCTCAATGATAACAAAATTCTCCCACACTCCATTCCCTCTTCTCTGGCAAAACCTGTCAGTATTACATTAGCAAGAAATCTGACTTCTTGCTCATTTCCCAAGGGTATAATACTCTTGTCCCTCTCCTATATTCAATCCTTTTTTTTTTTTTTTTTTTTGACTGAGAACATGAGAGAGAATATCTAACTACTGATGTGGCCAGTTTAGGCCACTGTTAGTTGAAGATGCTAATCAAAGAATGGCTTACATTTGAATTCAGTCAAAACTGAGAACTGTATTCAGGGCAAATTTCTGAATATTTTTCAGCTGACTTTTGTTTTATGCTGGTTTAACTCCCAGTTGTAAATACTTAGATATGCTGATACTTTGAGGGAACATCCTAATAAAAAGACATCTCTAGTGTAATAAAATGGGTTTTAAATTTTAAGTACTATATGCTAACGGTACATTATTAATGAAAATATCTTCCTAGTATCCCTTTCTTGGTCTCAAATTTTGCAAGAGTTTAGTTAATTATATCTCTTATCATATGTGTTACTTTCTCGTATCATGACCAAAAATTAACCTGTAGAAAAAACTTAAAAATCAGTTAACAATTCATTTTTACTATAGCCTAAGATTGAACCTGAGAATTTATATTTCATTTTTTAAAGGAATATGCTGTGACAGAGAAGTTACATTATCAGCTCTTAATATAACATGTTAAAAATTAATTTTAAAAATTTAGCACTCAAATAAAAATAATGCCATCATCAAAAAGATGGATTTCAGTTAAGACATCTGCTGAGTGTGCTTCCTAATATACTTTCCAAGTGAATCACAGCCTTTCAAAAGAGGTGGCACGTTTTTCTTCCTCTAGACTGAAAAATAAACATTCTCTTCACACTTTTTTATCAGGTAGGAAAATTATAATGCCCATGAATGTATGTTAAAATGAATATGAAAAGAGATAGCCATGGTGAAAATAGCAATCCCTAGTGCCCACCTGAAAAGCTGTACTCATGAGCTTATTATTCTAAAAGAGTAGGGCAGGCCTGAGAGGTAGAGAAGACGTGTCTCAGGTGTGATGGCACTTCGTAAATTTTATAGTTAATCTTACCTTTTTGGCTGCCTTCCTCTCCTAAACAATAGTTATTCAGCCATAAAGGTAAAGTCCTATTGCCTTCAAACTCCAAATACGACTTTGCAGCCCCTTGGTGGCAGACATTATCTTTTTCCTCAAAAGGCCTATGATCTACAAAAAGCATCTTTAAGTGGGTTTCACTTGCTAATTCAATAAAGATTTATTTTGTGCCTGTCATGCACAAGGCACCATGTGACATGCATCACCTGCAGTGACAGGAGACAGGTACAGAGTCAGATCTGAAAGCCAAGTGGGGTGACTAAGGAGGGCCATACCTCACCAGTCACCATCAGCTCCTGTGGCCATCCGAGGCTCATGAGAATAAATTTACTTCTCTTTAACTATTTTACTTCAGGCAAAAAGAAATACATTACACTCAATACATAAGAAAAACTCAGTGTTGAAAAAAGTCTGGATAAGAAACTAACTGCAGAAAATATCTGGAGTTGACTGTCATCCTATTTTGATATAACTGGTTAATACTGGGCTCACTTATGGTTTGTTTCTTGGGAATTCTTTAATTGAAAAAAATCAATAGAAAATACAAGCGAAAATAAGAAACTTAGTTTTTCTTTGAGTATATAGACAAATCTTAGACTTATTTGATTTTTATATTATAATAACACATAAAGCTTTGTTTAATAAACACAAATATTTAAAAATTCACTTAGATTGCATTTTAGATCCAGTGTTATTGGAGGCTGGGTTGTGATGAAGAAGAAGGGAAGACAAGAGTAGGTGGGAAGGGAGAAAAAGGGAAAGGTGGTGAGAGGCTAGGGGAGAGGCAGTCCCCTCAAAGAAAGGTCGGCACATGACAGTTCATGGGGCAAATCTGGCCCAGAGCCTATTTTGGTGCAGTTGGCAAGCTAAACATGGCTTTTCTCTTCGTAAACGGATGGAGAAAAAAATCAAAAGGAGACTACTTCATGACATGTGAAAATTACGTAAAATTCAAGTTACAGTGTCCACAAAGTATCACTGAAACACCACCCCACTGATCTATGGCTACTTTGCGCTACAATGGCAAAGTGAAGTAGCTGAAACAGGGACATACCTGATGGGCTGCAGAGCCTAAAATATTTGCTATTTATCCTTTAAGGAAAAAGTTTGTCAACCACTGCCCTCAGCAAATAGAAAGAATGCAAAAGACAGAACAGTTATAGATTATTGACACACAAAGGGAGAAACTGGTTAAAAAGCAGGGAGGTGAGATGATGGAGATAAAAGTAATGGTAGGGTAAATGCACCTGATAGCAATAATGTACCCATACCCTTCGAATGCACCTGTGTGGCAGATGAACCTGAATGTGTGTTCTGAGCTAGGTGGAATGTCTGCCACCAAGGGGCTGCAAAATCGTATTTGGAGTGTGAAGGCCAAGATTTATTCTTTATCTATGATAAACATCTGAGTCCCCAGCCTGTCCCGTGGAACATGGGCCAGACTGTACAGGGGATTGAGGCCCTGAGTTTTGGGTTAAATGAAGGTTGCCAGGTGGAGGTTGTTAGCAGGGAGGGTATTAAATGAAATTGCTACATAAATAGCATGGTGTTTGCAAGCCGCTGCAGTTTTCCTGTCCAGCCCACTGCCACCGGAATCTCTCCCCTATATGTGAGCCCCTGATAAAATCCCATGTCTCATTTGCTGGCTCTGAGTCTCTTCTTCGGCCTCTTGAACATGGCGCCTTCCCTATTGGGATTAATAGGGTTTGCCATGGCATTAATTAATAGTTACCATTTACTGAACACATACTATATGGTAAGAACTTTATATATGTTGTTTCCAATCTTAATTAAAACTGTAATGAGGAAACTGAGGGTCAGAAAAAGTAAGTTACTCACTAGTGAGTGACAAAGTAAATTCACTCTGAGAAAACTAGCAATGACACCAAATGAAGAACAAAGTATGGGGGTCAGGAGGTGATTTATATGAACAGTTTCAATCTGTGAGATTCATTTTGGAATAATATGGACAATTTTTGGTCACCAATGAGAGCCAATGCATACTTCAGCCAGAATCATCTTTCATTTGCGTATTCCCCTCAAACACCAAGTTCTATCAATGTTAATGACAGAAAATAATTATATAATGCTTACTATAGCATTATGTAATTTATATTAGAGAATTATATTAGAGAATTAGCATAAACAGGTGGAAAGCACGAATATTACAATTTACCTCTAAGACACGAAAAAGTTAAATAAATTGCTCAAGGTCACAAAACTCGTAAGTCACAGAGCCCCAAAGTAAAATAAAAAAAATAAAATATAAAAAACAAGTCACAGAGCCAGGACTTGAATGGCTCTATAATCCATACTTTCAACTTTTAATGGCAAAAACCACAATTACTTTTGGACACCCACCTAATCAGTTGAAAGTACGCTATGTTGTTATCAAACTTCAGCATGTATCAGAATCACCTGATGAGCTTGTTAACACACAGACTGCCAGGCCCACTCCCACTGTTTATGATTCAGTGAGTTAGGGGAGGAACCTGAGAGTTCACATTTCTAGCTTATTCTGGGTGATGCTGCTGTGGATTTAGAAACCACACTCTGAGCAATTGCTCTGTTGCTTCCCTGTTAATGGTTTGTATTCCCACCTAGCCATCCTGTTCTCAATGTTTATGGCTTCACCTCAGCATAAACTCGCATTAAAATTCACACCAGGATTTCCAGGCAGTGGGGTGGGGGAAATATTCTTCTAGGTGATTTCTTTATATCCTTCGCCCCATTCAGGTAATCTTATACATAACTGGACAAGTTCTATTTCTTAAACACTTCTATCAAGTTATTTTTCTGCTCAAAAGACTTTAACAGCTACCAGGTATAATTTAAACATCAAAGACTGGTTTTCAAGACTCTTGTAATCTGTTCTTAGGCTAGGTATCATATCATATCATTCATTCAGTTGTCCACTTTTTATTTGACATAGTTTTTGTATGCCCAGCACTTCTTTTGCTCTTCTAATAACAAGCTTATCCCTGGGCCAATCAGAAGCCTTCCCTGAGACTCTGTAAACTGAGGTACCAGGAAGCTGTTAGGATATGAGCAAAAAACTGCCAGGAGCCATGTACCCACTGAGTGGAGAAACCGGTCAGAGTGAAGTCATTACATAGGGAGAAACCAAAACAATTGATGATTAAAATACAGTCGAAGGCTAACATCCTGTTGCTCAGGTCTCCAGAATCCTCTGGTTCCCATTCTTCCAGAGGTTTAATTATTGTTTAATTATTTAGCTCTTTCTTCTATTGTATAATCTACGACATTCTTCTTTTAATTAACACCCTTCCCTTTTCTGCATAAGAAGCAGAGATGAGAAATGGAAGAACAAAGATGTCACTTCTAAGTTCAGAGTCCTGGCTAATGCCTTCATTAATTATTTATAGGATAGCTCCTATGTGCCAGTCACAGTTTTCTTCACTATCTCCAAGAAGTCACTGTAATCTCTACTGCTGGTACTGTCTGCACTGCAAGGGAAGCTCTTTCATTTTACTTCTGCTTATGCAAGGTCTACTCACAGCCAAACTCGAGTTCAAATCTTCATGAAGTTTTTCTAGCTTGCCCTTCTTTACACTAAAATCTCCCTTCCCTGAATTCCTAATGTATTTAAAGTCTTATAATAAATCACTTGGTAATTAATTTAATAAAGTCTTATAAGGTTTTTCTCCCCATAGAAACCACCTAGAAGAATATTTCCCCCACCCCACTGCCTGGAAATCCTAGTGTGAATTTTAATGCGAATTTATGCTGAGGTGAAGCCATATGGGGTTTCTCCCCATATTGTGGGTTCATCTTTTTCTTTTACCTCCTAGATTTGAAGGCACTTGAAGACACCACATAAAATCAGGCTTTAAACTGATTTCAAACTTCAGAAAAAATTGCTCGTGGTAAAGCAGTTTCCTCAAAAGAAATATGATTAGTTGCTCCAGGGTGGAGCTGGGATGGAGAGTGGGCCTGAGCTACAGAATCAGACATCATGTGGAACTCTCAGGGTTGAGTGACAGGACGAAAGAAGCCAGAAGACCTGAGAAACAAGGCCCAGGTTTCCTTTCTGTTTTGTGCCTTCTAAGTAAACTCTCCATGCTGTGAACATCCCTCATGTTGAAATTCTATTTCTGAGCCAGCATTCCCCCCTGCATTGCGGGAAAACAGCAGAAAGTGAACACTGTTGTTCATCAATTCCTGTTTTCTTCTTCTTCAGCTCCTGCCCACCCTGCAACCAACACGGTTCCATTTCATCTCGATCACCCTGGGCAGAAGTTAGAAGGAACCCCTACTTCCTGGAATCTCTTTCTTCTCAGAACTCTGCAACTGCTTGTCTGTGTAACTTCAGCAATTTTTCATATATTCATATTTTATTTCCCAATCAGGGGAGGGGGGGACCAAGGGTCTTACACTTTCTGGAATCCCCATTAATCTTAGCATAATATTTTTTAAATAGTTGAGGCGCAATTAATAAGTTGTTTGCCTGGCTAGTACCAATACAGATTATTAAACTTCCAAATAATGATTTATTTTAAGAAAATGGTTCAGTTAAGAAGATACTCATTGAACTCCTGTCATATATTAGGCAGTGAATTAGGCGCTGAAGAAAATAAATAATTCTTGTCCTTGAGGTGCTTAGAGTCCATATGGGGAGACAGATCCCTAATTAGATATGTTAATAGAATATGCTAAGCTTTGAGAAAGGCATATGGAGATGCTGTAGGAGCGTGGATTAGGGGCTCTAGCTCAGAGAAAGCTTCTTAGAAGAAATGACACATGAGCTGTCATAAAGGATCAACAGGAATTAGGCAAGGAAGGGAATGAAGAGAGTAAGAGGTGGCACACGCCACATCATGAGCAGAGCTTTCTGTCAGTTCAGTGTTACTAGAGAGTGAAAAATATGAGGTGGGGAGAGGCATGAGATGAGACTAAAGAATGCAGGTGCTAGGTCAAGGAAGGCTTGCTTTCCAAAACCTAGCCTCTGAAGCCTTATGATGACAGTGATGAGGAGCCACTGAAGAGCTTTAAATAGGGGAGTAAAGTGTGCTTGGCAGATGTCTTAGAGGAAAGCAAGAATAAGGGTAGGGAAACCAATGAAAAAACAAAACAAAAGTATTTTAACATTAAGTCCACATGAGAGATGATAAAGCACTAAATTAGGCCTTGATGGCAGAAATGGAGAAGAGGAAATAGACTTGGAAATATTTAGGTGGTCAGGCAAAATTTAAAATCTTGGTGATTCTTTTGACGGTGAGGAGCAGGGCAGAAGGGGAGAATGAATCATAGTTTCTGGGTGAGTGATTATTAGCAGCATTAACTTAGACTGGGGAAGAGAAGCGGGGATCCAGGGAATGATGAGGAGTTCTGGTTTATCCATGTGGCGTTTGGAGTGCCTGTGGAATATCGAAGGGACCAAACAAGCAGGCATTTAGCTCTAGAAGTATGAATCTCCAGGGCGAGATCAGTCCTGGAGCTGGATCTGGCAATCATTCACACATAGTGACTGTTGCAATCATCACGATAAACAAAAGAGATCTCTGGATACTTTATTATTTTAAGTTCATCTTATTTCATTACTATTATTATTTTTTGTGACGGACTTTCGCGGTTGTTGCCCAGGCTGTAGTGCAATGGCTCGATCTCGGCTCACTGCAACCTCTGCCTCCCGGGTTCAAGCGATTCCCCTGCCTCAGCCTCCCTAGTAGCTTGGATTACAGGTGCCTACCACCACACCCAGCTAATTTTTTGTATTTTGAGTAGAGACACGGTTTCACTATCCTGACCTCAGGCGATCCACCCACCTCAGCCTCTCAAAGTGCTGGGATTACAGGTGTGAGCCACTGCACCAGCCTCTTTCATTACTATTATTTTAAATGGAAAAAAAAAATGTAGCACTTTCAGAGACTATTATATGAGGCACATTAAAGATAGAACAAAGTGTTCATTGTGCAATTGATTTAAAAAAATATGCAGCTATTTGTTATATATTGATGTTTGGGAACACCACATTAACATATGACAGAAAGTCACCTCGTCAGTACAATACTATAAATGTATACATATGTCTGTATATATGTATATGTTTTAAATAAAGATAATAACAAAGCAATTGGTTTGCACCAGATACTATGTATAATAGCCATATTAATACTTAGATGCTATGAGGAAGGTTTTATTTTTATCATCTCCATTGCAGATTAAATGTCTAGGCACTCCTAGAAGAAAAATAACCTATCCAAGGTTACATAACTGCCAAGTGGCAAAGCTGGAATACAAAGACAAGTCTGACTCCAAAGCTCCTAATAGCTACAGGACATTGAGCACTACGTGGCCATCTCTCACTCCCATGCCTTTTGTCCAGGCTTCTTTTTGCAGCAATGAGAAGATGATGCAAGAGGAGTCAGGTGAGCAGAGGGATTTCAACCCATTAAAAAAATCATAATTAATGACTTGATGAATCTATCTAGATATTCATGCTCAATGAATGTATCTAGATATTCATACTTCTGAATATTGGTAGTTAAAGGTATATTTGTTTTGGAGGGCAATTTGAGTATATGTATCAAAATTTTAATTAGCTTACTCTCTGGTCCGGGAATATCAGGAATATCACTTCAAGGAATAAGACTTTCAAAGATACACAAGTATACAAAGAAAAGAAACTGGAAAAATCCTAATGTCTATAAATGTGAGTTGGTTAATCAAATGAGTTAATAATGATATAATCATATAATACATATGTCGTAGTTTGCAGCCTGTAAAAAGAATAATGCAGATCATTCTAGATGTATTGATACAAAACTGATCTATAAGTCAAAAAACTGCAAAGGAATCTGTAGAATGTACATGTACAGTATGTGCATAATTGTGTAAGGGCACACACCAAACTATTAACAGGGATTACTTTAGGATGGCAGGGTTAAGGGTAGGTAAGGTAAATAAGACCTAATACTTTTCACATTATACACTTTAAATACGTACATATACACATACACACATGAATTTAATATGTTTATATAACAATGGGCATATAATGCTTTTGAGAAGAAAAATTAATATTTTTCTAAATCCAGCAAGTCAACAATCTATTAAGATCAATTTAAACTTAGTGATATACAAATAAATTATGCAACATCTATATTATAGAATATCACGGCAGTGCTGAAAAGACCACCAGACCCAAATGCACTGAAATTGAAGGTGGTCACAAAATATTAAGTGAAAAATGCACATTACCTGACAGTATGTCTAGTTTGATCTCATTTTTAAAAGTTACAAATATGAATTCTTATATATGCATAAGAAAAATTCTAAAATATTAAATAAAGTGTGAATAAGAATGGTAACCCTGGGAAACAGAATCAAAGGGAAGGCAATATGAGAATGCTGACTTTTACCTTCATGTATATTTGATTTTTTAAATTTTTATAATAGAAATGTATCACTTTATTTCTTCAACATAATAAAAGGAGTTCTAACAAAACGCAGTTTTAGGAATGGATCACTTGTCACTTTATTTCAGACCATCAACATTGAATATAATGAGGTCTGCCAGTGTACCCTATAATAAACTTCAGATTCATAAAATTTGTAAAATATATAATTAGCTGGGCACGGTGGCTCACACCTACAATCCCAGCATTTTGGGAGGCCAAGGTGGGTGGATCACTTGAAGTCAGGAGTTTGAGACCAGCGTGGCCAACATGGTGAAATCCCATCTCTACTAAAAATACAAAAATTAGCCGGGCATGGTGGTGTGCACCTGTAATCCCAGTTACTCAGGAGGCTGAGAGAGAAGAATCGCTTGAACTCAGGAGGCAGAGGTTGCAGTGAGACTCCATCTCAAAAAAAAAAAATATATATATATATATGTATAATTAGCATAACTTTCCATGTATAATGGTGCACTAAAGACTATACAAAAAGTAAAAATACTTTAATATGTTTTCCAATTTTCAGTTTTTCTCTTTCTTCCTGTTCCCACAATGTAAATCTAGGCCCTTTTCACATAATCTCCTAACTGATAAATAAATGAATTCCCTATAACACTTCCTTGAACAATCTAAACAATCTCAATTTTATCACTTCTTTCTCCTTGCTAATACTGAGGAAACACATTCAAGGCTTTCATAAAGCTTTCATTTTCACAAATGTATATTATTTCTGAAGCAAACAAAAACAAACCAGGCTCCAGAAATGCTCCTGGTGTACATTTTGGAAGTGAATCCACTTCTTCTCTGGTCCCATTCCCTCCCTCATGAACATAGAACTTGGTTGTCTTCTTTGACTGAGACGGCCCCTGGTGAGACCCCACTGCCTTACAAATCAGGACACATGTCCTCACCAGAATAGAATGTTGTTGACAGGAATGTCTCACCTGTGCTCCAGCTCTTGCCATAGCACTAACACTACTTCTCCATCATCTGACAATGTCATTCTTGCTTCCATACTCATGCTCATGCCTTAAACACTATTACTTCCCTTCTTGGTTGTCTTAGAGAAGACCAATACAAGAACCTCTCTGATCTTTCCCAAGTGTTCCGAAGGAAAGTCCTGCCACTTGGGAAGCAAACACAGATATCTTCCTAAGGAAGAAGAGCCTATTCTGCATTCTCCAATCTTGGCCATCTTCCAGGAAGCTAGCCATCTGTTCAGAGTGCTCAGAGCTATACTTCATCCTTAGTTCAAAGTAGCAAGGCACTGAAAGAGCATGCTGCAGAAGAAGCCTATGACTCCATCCTGTATATCAAGGACGATGATCAGAGACATGGACCCAAAATGCAGAGGGACCTAAGACAGAAAGGGGCTCAATTTGATTAGCTTAAAATTGCTCTACTTCCAACAAAGCATGTAAACAGGATATTATCAGAGCCCTTAAGATATCTTAAATAAGGCATTTATTGACAGGATCGCATTTCTCCATGTTTTTTCATTATAAGTAACAAGAAAGAAGCAAATTCGAGCAATAAATGGGAATTTTGTATAAGAATAAAGGCTGTCTTAGCCTTATACTAAATTATCTCAGGTAGGTAGAGGGACAACAGACAATAAGCTGGAGTGAACATTGTGAAGCACCTCTCTTTAATCATTAGCTGAATGTGCTCTCACTCACACCAAGCAAGAGGATCAAAGCAGCCATGATAGTTGCTTAGTGGGCCCAGATGCCCACAAAGTGAAACTTAAATGCTTGGAACTCCCTTGGAGGCTAGAAGACTCCAAAAGGCTTATGATAAATTAGGGAAATAGCCTGCGCTCCTTTATTTGTGTCCCAAGTGGCATGAGTGATTCCAAAATGGTATTAAATATTCTTATTTTTATGAGTGATTCAACATGAAGGCTAGATTTTATCTTAGTGTGTGTAAATTCTAGCTATTGAATCTGTTCTTTCCCAGAGAAATTACAAATCTTTATTAACACAGGCTGCCTGATTAGAATTCTCTTATATTTATTATAAATCAAAGTTAACATTTAGAATTATGCCCATGTGATTTTTTTTTTTTAAGATGGAGTCTTGTTTTATCGCCCAGGCTAGAGTGCAGTGGCATAATCTCGACTTACTGCAACCTCTGCTTCCCAGGTTCAAGCAATTCTCCTGCCTCAGCCTCCCAAGTAGCTGGGATTACAGGTGCATGCCACCATGCCTGACTAATTTTTGTATTTTTAGTAAAGATGGGGTTTCCCTATGTTGGCCAGGATGGTCTTGAACTCCTGACCTTGTGATCCACTCTCCTCGGCCTCCCAAAGTACTGGGATTACAGGCATGAGCCACCGTGCCCGGTTCACCCATGATCATGATATTTTAAAAAGTTAATCTCAGGTCAGGCACAGAGGCTCACACCTGTAATCCCAGCTCTTTGGGAGGCTGAGGTGGGTGGATCACTTGAGGTCAAGAGTTCAGACCAGCCTAGCCAACACAGTGAAACCCTATCTCTACTACAAACACAATAAAATTAGCCAGGCTTGGTGGTGTGTGCCTGTAGTCCTAGCTACTGGGGAGGCTGAGGCATGAGAATTGTTTGAACCCAGAAGGCAGAGGCTGCAGTGAACCAAGATGACACCACTGCACTCCAGCCTGGGTGGCAGAGCGAGACTCTGTCTTTAAAAAAAAAAAAAAAAAAAAAAAGTTAATCTCATAAGTCTTCGTCCCTTTATTTCATGGGGATATTAACCTAAAATATCTGAAAGGCCAATTTTCAAGATTAATCAAAGTTACGGCATAACTAAGAGCATAAAATATGTCAGCCCGCCTACATCACCAATAAAGATTAGATGATTCAAATGGTGAAACATAGATAACTAAGCAACACTCATTTGATGACTATGAAAGCTAATTACATTCAGATTCTTTTACAATTAGTATAAAGATGTCTGTCTTTTTTTTCAAAGATTTGCCTTAAATAAAACACAAGGAAATAAAACTAACTGAATAGAGATTTCAAGTTCTTAAAGAAAAAGGTCAAACTAATGATAAAGATACTACATGTAAATAATAATTGCATGGGATAAATCCTAAAATAATTTACCAGAAAATTCTAATTTTATTACAAGATTTCAAAACAGACACTGCTATAATGTTGAGTCATTCGACCTCATGACATTTAATATTACTTTTTGGAGGTTCTGTCCTCTTAGCACAGCTAACAGCATGTCAGTCTCATAAACTGAAAGTCCTGAGCTAATATTACTTCCTTGGGTTTGAAAAATATGTTTAGCTATCAGCAATCAATCTATTGACTGTTGTCCCCAGGTAGCATTTGCTACCAGTGGGAAAATACTCCTTATATTCTAACTACTATTGCACACTTCATAATTGCTAATTAGTACTTAATTTTTCCTTTGCTTAGGGAATAATGATTATTGCCTTCACCTAATACAACAAAGGGCTACCTTTCACAATCAATTTTTTAAAATTAGCCAATGATCAATAGGTACTACCCCATCCCCAATAGGTACTACCCCATCCCCCATGAATGCCTTACATAGTCTATCAGGATATACTGTGTTAACCACTACAATTTTTCAAGCACTGTTGGAGATAGTTAACTTTAATGCTAACATAAATGCAGGTTAGCTACTTTGATTATTTTAAGAACTATAAAACTTTGAACACTTTGACCTATGGTAAGAAAATTTCCATCATTGAACAGTTATAAACTTGCATACTAAATGATTAGGATGTGATTTAGGATATTTAACATGAGATGACAAAAGTGAGATATTAATTCCTATTGAAGAGGCAAAGCACAAACTATGGAAGTGAATATGGAAGTTTTTCACTTTTATATTATTTAAATTTGTAGAGAGTCTGGTAATGTGTGATCATTTTTCCCTTAATAAAGGAAGTGACTACAAAAGGTGAAAGCTGGCTTCTAAATTTTGTCCATGGTTTTCAATGGCAGGTTCTGATCTGGAGACAAAACTATTAAATATACTTTTAAAAAATATATATTTACAAATCAGGGCATATAATTGTTTTAAATGTTATTTCATTTTTATTGAATCATGTAAATGTCATAATGGAATGGATTAATAAAGTAGGTTCTCTATCTTTGGATAGAATATACTTATAAAAGGCAGTTCTGGTCTAGTTTCTAAGCCTGAAAACACGCCGCACTTCATTGGAATAAACCAGTTTCAGTACAAATTTATGAAATATGGATTGTAATTCTTATAACAATGATGAAAGCACCAAAATCTAGACACTTGAGGTCATAACAGCGAATTTACATGTGCATAGAACTCGTAATTGCATATATATTACCATATAGTAACTAATATCATCATACACAATACCAAAAAAATGAGTATTATGAATAGTCAAGAAAATGAAGCCAAAGTATCTTCTAGTCTCAATAGGAGTAAGAATGATATTATCCAAATTCTCAAATTCTTATTTCTAATTAAATATATTTTATTAAAAACTGACAGAATGGCCGAGCGCGGTGGCTCACGCCTGTAATCCCAGCACTGTGGAAGGCCAAGGCAAGCAGATCACGAGGTCAGGAGACTGAGACCATCTTGGTCAACATGGTGAAATCCCATCTCTACTAAAATACAAAAAATTAGCCGGGCTTAGTGGTGCGCACCTGTAGTCTCAGCTACTCAGGAGGCTGAGGCCAGGAGAATGAATCCCTTGAACCCGGGAGGCGGAGGCTGCAGTAAGCTGAGATTGCACCACTGTACTCCAGCCTGGCGACAGAGTGAGACGCTGTCCCCCCACAAAAAAAAAAAAAAAAAAAAAAACCTGACAGGCTATCAAAAATGTCTTGGCCAAGATAAGTTAAAGAGGTGAATTAGCAAAATGATTGTTAAGAAAATTGAAAAATTCACACCAAACACTTTGACATATAAAATAAAGAAAGACAAAAGAATGCAAATCTTGACTCAGTGACCCAGTCAAATAATTCTCAAATTTTATTTGTGGTTTATGGTAATCCAATGAAAAGTTCAAAGAAATCATACTTCTGAGAAAAAAAAAAAAAAAAAGAAAAGCCTAAGATCTAATGCTCACTATACAAGGAAAAGCAGAAGAAAACAAAGTTCTGAACACAGAATTACGGTTAGGTTAAATCAGATATGAAGTAGTTTAACAAAGTAAAAACAAGGCAACTTAGCAACTGTATATGTGGAAATTTTGAACTAAATTTCCAAAGTAGAGCATGAAGAGATGCATCCATAAATCCCACTAGTAATAATGTGCTCCTCTGATCTTAGTGATATTCACTTTTAAGTGATGCCAATAACTATTGTAATAATGCTGTATTTATGACAGCATTCATAAATGCTAGTCTGTCTTGAAGACAGTGAACTTAAAAGTAGTGTTATTTTTTCTTTTCCATTTACTAATGATATCCTTAGTTTTATAGGCACTAGTCACAGATCAATCCTTTTTTATGTCTCACTGTGGTATGTAATTTTTTTTTTTTTTTTTACTAACTGTATGTTTAAAATAATTAGTACTGCTGGATATAATCACTAATTTCCTAAAACTGCAAAAGGCAACTTAATATTTCTGCATAGCAGCTGTAATACACAATATTGCACAGAACTAAATTATTACAAACGGTGCCAGGAGTTTTCTATACACAGTACTTAAGATAATTATAAAAAATCATCTTCATTACTGCTTGCTAGCATTTTTTTAACAGTTTAATTTGGATAGGTTACAAAATACATTCAAATCACACAGATAAAATTACTGTACACCCAAGAAGCTATAAAATGTTCCCAACCAAATCCCTTTGACCCTGTTAATGCCTGTTCCTTGTTAATCTAAGGCAAATATTGTTTGTAGTGTGCATTTGTTTTAGAATATGAAAAAAAAGGGGGGGGGAGTAAGGAAATCCCTTAACAGTTGTTATTGATTCCAGCATTTACCAGCTGAGAGTTAAGTGCTGTTTACAAAACAGAACAGATGCAGATGCTGACAAAAAGGTAAACAATTGTTGCATGGCTTCCTGCCAGATTCTGAACCGATATATTAAACTCCAAGTGAAGCACATTTCCCCTATGGATTGCACTTATTGCCACTTCATTTCCTATGTGCTCCGTCTCTCTATTGCCGAGCCTGGCACTAAGCTATTTCCAGTTCCTTGCTGACCCCTGAGGCCTGGTGCTACCACACACAGCCATTAGAGAAGGGAATTGCATGTGTCTGACACGGCCTGAAACCAATTATTTGATATTTTCTTCAGAATGATGCCCAACTCTGTTGGGAATGAGCAATCATGAAATAATTTACCTCCTGATTTAATTTTTTCCTGCACAAATTAGTTGTAGACAGAGCTGGCTATACACAGCTGCCTGTGACATAGCTCTGTCTTATCAAGATGATACTTGAAATGAAGCAGGGGGGTCTGACTTGAATAGGTCGGGGAATCCTGCTTTAAAGAGGCATTGACAAGTTTATCAGATATACTGATCACATGTACTCTGTTGATTGAAAATGACAGAACCTTAAAGAACTATCAGGGCAGCAGAGAAAACCACAAGGATGCAAACTTTATCAGGGTGTTTAATGTTTTTAAACAACTGTCTGATTTCTGGTTCCCTTTTTGTGTCCTAGCAACATTGGCACATGAATAAAATTTAATAAAATATTAAAAGCAAACTCACATTGGTTCATGGCTGAGTGACCTTCACTAAATTTCCTATTTAGTAGCCCTGTTGTTGGTTATAGTCATAAATGTAAAGAAAGTATGTATTTTTCTGTAACTCAAATCCCTACAAATAGGTTTCATAAAAATAGAAAGGACTTAGAATTTATATTTTGTTGTCTCTGAGTCACAGAAATAAGGCAAAGCCTGAGAGGATCACTTGTCCATAAACATAGAAAGCTTCCAAAATTTGCATATGTTTAATCAAATAATGATATTAAGACTAACTGCTTAAACTCAATAAAGACAACACATGTCTCTTTGGAGAAAGTAACTGGAGGTAAAGCTTCAACCAAATCTGTGCAGTAATAGCTTGTCCATAAGTTCAAGCAAAGATTTGTCTCATTTTTACATACTGATTGCACATTACATTTTAGCTATTAAATCTTAAAGAGGCTGTGATTGCTGCATTTTCCTATTTCTCTTCAGGGTCCAGCCTCCACTAACTAGAACCATATATTATAACTGGGAACTTCATGGCTTTTGTGATCATGACTAAGAAAAACTGTAAGAAAAATGCCCATTAAAAGTACATCCTCTTCAGATAGCTGAAGGATTACTGTTTTACTGCACTACAAAACGAATGTTAACAATGATGATTACAATTGATTTCAGTACGGTTTGGGAAAAAAGGTGTATGTGGGCACTATAAAACAATTTAACAATATAGCTTTCTCTGACAACGATCATCATAAAATTTGGAGGTAATTTCTCTTCTTTTCAGAATAGATTATTGTCCACTCCAATAATTACACTATGTTGTGCCTTTTGCCAGTGAAAATGCTAACACTAAAATTTTAACTTCATTTCTACCTTGAAGGACAAACAGTATAAAGCCATTTATTCTAGATGAGCTCAGTAAGACCATGTTATAGAATTCTAAATATCAAACTTCATATTGCTTAGTCTTTTTTATTTCACTGGCATCGTAATTTCAAAGGCCATATTAGTCTCATCTCTGACTTGCACTTACCTGCTAACTTGGGTACTTCTTATTGCCCTGTTACAGAAGAGACTAAACTAGAAATAGGGTAAACTATACTTTTCTAAATAATAGACAAGGGTTTCCTGTCTTTATTCTGTGTTGAAAAGGAGTTGTGAAAGCAAACATTGATAGGTTTTGTTTTTGATTGAGACAACAACATACTTACTTACTCTACGTCATTTTAAATAACTTTTTATTTCCTTACATGTGCAATTTTAGATCTCCATTTAGATAGCCCAACCATCAATGTTCTTATGAGTGTTTTGGTAAGACTAGAAGCAAATTAAAAATGTTGTATAAACAGAGGAATAGAAATACAATTTTAAAAATGATAGAAGCAAAATAATTTCGGACTAGAAATCCATAATAACTTTTAAACATTTTACTCAAAGCTAAGGATTATTTTCTCATTTTCAAGTGTGGCATGCAGAGGAATGATTGGTTTAACTCTTAAAGCTGCTAGCAGTTTCTCCTGTATAAATGTCTGTGCAGAGAAATCAGTTCATATTCAGAAAATGTAATTTCAGACAAAGAATTTTAATAGTTCTAAGTGTAAAAGACACAGATTTCCCCTGTTGTAGACTGAATGTTTGTGTCCCTCCAAAATTCTTATGTTAAAATCCTAGCCCCAAGGTGGTGGCATTTGGAGGTAGGGCTTTGGGAGGGATAGGTGATGGGAGCAGAGCCCTCATGAATGGGATTAGCGTCCTTAAAAAAGAGACCACAGAGAACTCCCTTGCCCCTTCTACCACATGAGGACACAGAGAGAAGACTGCCTTTATGAGCCAAAAGGTAAGCCTTCACCAGACTGTAATTCTACGGGTGCCTTGATCTTGAACTTGTTGGCCTCCATACTAAATAAATGTTTGTTGTTATATTCCCTGAATCCCTCCTCATCCCTGACTATGGTATTTTTGTTATAGCAGCCTGAATGGACTAAGACATCCTCTAAGGCAAAAACAAATAGGTGAAGATGGGCCAGGCGTGGTGGCTCACACCTGTAATCTCAGAACTTTGGGAGGCCAAGGAGGGCGGATCACCTGAGGTCGGGAGTTCGAGACCAGCCTGACCAACATGGGGAAACCCCTTCTCTACTAAAAATACAAAATTAGCTGTACGTGGTGGCACATGCCTGTAATCCCAGTTACTAGGGAGGCTGAGGCAGGAGAATTGCTTGAACCCGGGAGGCAGAGGTTGTGGTGAGCTGAGATTGTGCCATTGCACACTCCAGCCCCGGCAACAAGAGCGAGACTCTGTCTCAAAAAAAAAAAAAAAAACAGTGAAGATGTTAAATGACAACGATTTTGGAGCAGATTTGTTTTGTACAAAATATTTGACTTGGCCGGGCGCAGTGGCTCACGCCTATAATCCCCACAGTTTGGGAGGCCAAGGTAGGTGGATCATCTGGGGTCAGGAGTTTGAGACCAGCCTGTCCAACATGATGAAACCCTGTCTCTACTAAAACTACAAAAAATTAGCCGGGCATGGTGGCGGGTGCCTGTAATCCCAGCTACTCGGGAGGCTGACGCAGGAGAATTGCTTGAACCCAGGAGGCAGAGGTTGCAGTGAGCTGAGATTGCACCACTGCACTCTAGCCTGGGCAACAAGAGCAAAACTCTGTCTTAAAAAAATAATAATAATAAAATAAAAAATATTTGACTTTATAAATGTGATGCTGATGGTAGAAAATGTTCATACTTATACACACATAATTACAATGAAAAATATTCTATCATAATGTACATCTTCAAAGATGATTTTCACATGAAAGAATGTTGTGGTATAGGAACAGACATTAAAATTCTCAGTCTTCAGTTAAAAAGAGTACATGTTTAAAGAAATCTTACTAATGTTTATTTGTTTGTTAAACTTTTCTTCTTGAACATTTATGAAAAAAAAAGTTGGGTACTAATAACTAGAAGTCACATATCACTTTTTCTAAGAACCTGAGAAACGACATGTTAAATAACATTCAACATTTATAATAGCCCATTGGAAAAATGAATATATATTAAGCAAAAAATTAGGGATTAATTGCTTATAAACATTTTAATACAAAACAGCAGAACTAGACATTCACATTAATTATTATTTTCATAAATTAAGATATGGGGCCAGGCGCCATGCCTCATGCCTGTAATCTTAGCACTTTGGGAGGCCAAGGCAAGAGGATTGCTTGAGCCCAGGTGTTCAAGACCAGCTTGGGCAACATAGCAAGATCCTGTCTTAAAAAAAAAAAAAACAACAAAAAGGCAGAGTGTGGTGGCTCATGTGTAATCTCAGCACTTTGGGAGGCTGAGATGGGCGGATCATCTGAGGTCAGGAGTTTGAGACCAGCCTGCCAACATGGCTACTAAACCCCATCTCTACTAAAAATACAAAATATTAGCCGGGCGCGGTGGCAGGAGCCTGTAGTCCCAGCTACTGGGAGGCTGAGACAGGAGAATCGCTTTTACCTGGGAGGCAAAGGTTGCAGTGAGCCGAGATCGCATCACTGCACTCCAGCCTGAGCGACAGAGCGAGACTCCATCTTATAAATAAATAAATAAATAAATAAATGGAATAATTTAGATAATTTTAAGAGGGTAAAGCAGAAGCTGGCAAAGTTTTAGGAAGTTTAGAGAGTGACTTAGCACTCTGTACGCTGTAGCAACTTACTTTCTACAGAACATAAATTTCTGACAACAATCTCATGTATAGTTGTCCACATGTTTGCTCAATATTGCATAGTTGCAAGATAAGTTTGTTCACTTTTAGTATAGTTTTATTCTAAACTTCTTTTCAGTGACTTTTTTCAGTAATTTTCATTTGGATCTTAAAATGTTACTTATATTTTTAAATAGATAATTTATTTTTCTAAGTCAAAAATGAGGTTTTTTAAAACCTCAGCATTTTAATCTTTTAAAAAGTTTTTCAGTATCGAAAAATGTATTAAATGGCTAAGATGGTATATAAATCTTAAACTGACCTATGACCTTTCCTGAAAACCAAAACAGAATCTTATTTTTAACTTTCATCATTAGTGTTTGAATGTCAGAATTAGAGGATATAGCAAGTGAAATATTCTTTCCAACCTGAGGAAGAAGACACCTGTGTTCTAAGAAGGGAGAAGTAGATAACAGTGCAGTTTGGTGTTTGCTAATTCTTCCTATATGGAAGAAAAATATGCTAAAATTAAATTGCATACATTTTCTCTCTTACCCAATATACTTTCCATGTTTGTTGCCCTTCTGTCTTTAGAACAATGATTCAGAGGCCTCAGAACATTTAATGGAGAATAATTAGGTCAGAAAATAGAGTCCATGCAGCAAAAAAAAAGTTTTAGATAAAGATATGTACACATACATATACTACCACACATCTACCCAAGCACATAAAATACACCCTCCCCTTATACCCATAAATATCCAGTCATTTTTCTCATGATTTTTAATTTAATAAATAATTTTCAGAGAAAATTCCTACCTTTAGTAGGAAGAATTGAAAAAAAAAAAGAACTTCCTTAGAAAAAAATTCTAATGTCAGACTTTTTGTTTATCTTAGGTGGAATGGAGGTATAGTGGGAAGATGCTTCTCGTCTAATTTTAATTTTGCAGCTAACTTGATTTGTTAACCAGCCAAAATGCTTTCATTTTTTCACCCACAAAACAAGAACTGGAATTGCTGCATTGTCTAATTTTTGGGTGGTGGTATAGCAAAGATAAGTCAAATAAATAAAAAATATGGAAGCATCTTGCAACCATAATGCTAGCTAATGCTATTGTTATTAATAAATTAATAGTAAAAAGGATCTCAAACGTGGTAATAATCAGCTCAACTTAGTTACTTTTAGCTTAACTCTGGTAAAAATAGTATATGTAACCAGGTTACTTGCATCTTTAGGAATAAAATGACATTCTTCATTTAGATACTTTTTAAAATATTAAGTTAAAATTAATGGTAATATTTTTTCTATTCATATATCAGTATGCGAAGTCTTGGGTTTTTTTTTTTTGCAAATCTTTCCAAATAGAAAGAAGTGATGTGGATTTGTACTCTATTACAGTTTCAAAATTCAAGGTTAATTTTATATGTAGGAAAATAAATGTATGCTATGATTTCAGAAAGTCCAGCAGAAAAATTGGGATCTAAAAAAATGAGAATTACTCTTCAAATTATTGAAGGATTCTTGATTTACAAATGATTTCATTCAGCAAGACACAGTAAGTCACTGTAGTCACCAGGACTTTGGGAGAGCTACTTAACTTGTCCAAACCACAGATTCTGTATCTATAAAATACGGACAATATCCAACTTTCCAGAGTTGGCTTCAGTATACTTTTTCATCTTTCATAATATCATCATTCAAATGGTCAGAGCTACTTGAGTAGAGGAGAGAACTGAGTGGCTTTTGATTGGCCTACTTTCTAATAGTCATCTTGTGTCTCCCTAGTCAAGAAGTCTATCTTCTCTTTGGTTTGAGGGCCTTCGTTATCTTGAAGGATCTTTTCATTCCTTGAGGGATTCATTTCCCTCATCCCCAATCTTCCTTAAACAAAAGAACAAGGGACAATGAACAAAAAGGTGCCTTAGAGGTGATTCAGGTCAACCTTTCATCCACTGCAGATTTTAGGAATCTTTCAAATATTCAAAGGTGTTTATCATATTCTCTTAAGTCTTCTTTTTTCAAGCTAACAATAACCTCAAGAAAAATTAAAGATAGGATATATGGGGGCCATGGAGTTTATCCTAGAATTTAAATCTCCTAATTCTATCTTTTCATATTAAAATACACAGGATTTATTTAACCGAAATTTACTATATATAAATAATCCTTTCTTTTTTGAACATTGAGAAATGTAGCATTTACTTAAATCCAAAGGAAATACAATTTTAAAAGTAAAATTAATTTGATCACATAACTAGTCCAAATATAAATATAGTAAAATGTTACAATATAAGAATGGCACTGGTGCTCCTGAAACGTAAATAATATGTGTACAATTGTATATATGGATCTGACTTTCCAGATAATTCCAAATTAGGTTATAATGAAAATGCTAATTGCAAATTTCTAGCTTTTTGAAAGCTATTTTGACTTTAAAGCCTTATAAGCTACATGAAAAAAATATTGTAGTATAAACCTTTATGAAATAATAATTTTCCTAATATTAGAGAAACTAGCCGGGTGTGGTGGCTCATGCCTGTAATCCCAGCACTTTGGGAGGCCAAGGCGGGTGGATCGCCTGAGGTCAGGAGTTTGAGACCAGCTTGGCCAGAATGGTGAAATCCCGTCTCTACTAAAAATACGAAAAGTAGCTGGGCGTGGTGGCAGACGCCTGTAATCCCAGCTACTTGGGAGACTGAGGCAAGAGAATCGCTTGAACCCAGGAGGTGGAGGTTGCAGTGAGCCGAGATTGCGCCATTGCACTCCACCCTGGGCAACAGAGGGAGACTCTGTCTCAAAAAAAAAAAAAAAAAATTTAGAGAAACTATAAGAATACAGATGAACAAAATTGGTTATTGAGAAAGCGTTGCTTTGTAAATCACTTTGGAAACTTTGTAAGCGTATCTGTAAGAATAATATTGTTCTCTTCTATAAAAGATTGTCAAATCAAAAAGATTCTGTAATATTTATGTTAACATTATTTCATCATTTTTTTCAAATAACAAAACATACAAGCGTTACACTTCTAAATGTATTGTAATATTAAAGCAGCACATGCTCTCTAAGAAACAAAACATTCAAAACTGAATATAAAGTAGAAAAAAAGTTACCATACAATACCAAGATGTGGATTAAGTCTAATCACAAGCTTATATGTAAATAAAATTGTCTGGTACCTTATCATAGAAAAATGGCTAGGGAGATTGTCACCGTATTTTAAATATATGTACTGGAAAACCTGAATTAGTGGCAGACAGAATGCACTGTGGGGTGCCCACGTGAACACACTCATCCAAAAGGCCAACTGGTAGAATAACATAGCACAGCATAGCACAAATAGCACAGCATAGCATAGCATAACATAGCATAGAAGAGCATCATAAAAACTACCTCTATTGAGTGTCTGAGTTAATAACACTAGCAAATCATAACTGAGTTCTGAATCATTATCAATAAAAAAGAAAAGCAAAACACTGAATCAGTGTAGAAGACAGAAATAATGTAACCATTAAAAAAATGTGGCCAGGCATGGTGGCTCACACCTGTAACCCCAGCACTTTGGGAGGCCAAGGCGGGTGGATCACCTGGGGTCAGGAGTTGGAGACCAGCCTGACGAAAATGGTGAAACACCATCTCTACTAAAAATACAAAATTAACCGGGCATGGTAGTGCATGCCTGTAATCCCAGCTACTTAGGAGGCCTGAGGCAGGAGAATCACTTGAACCCAGGAGGCAGAGGTTGCAGTGAGCCGAGATTGCACCATTGCACTCTAGCCTGGGCAACAAGAGCAAAACTCCAACTCAAAAAAACAAAAAAAGTGAAAGTGGTAAATTATTTTTAATGCTAACTATCATACTGTTTTGCACAGCTTTTGACACAGAGTTTAGTGGCATATCAAGCTAATATACCAAATAATTGCAAACAGAGAAATCTTCTTTTTTTGGCTATCTGTGTGGACTTGGAAAATATTTACCTCTCTGAATCTCAGTATTCTCATATATAAAGTATAAATAATATAAAAGGCTGTTGAGAAGGTTAAGTGAACCCACATATGTAAAGCCTTATAAAGTCTTATACATAATAATAAGTAATCAAATTAGACAGACAGACAGATAGATAGATGGATGGATAGATAGATAGATAGATGATAGATGAATGGATGGAAAATTTACAGGCCATTCAGGGAAGAACTACCAATCCTCAACCTAAGTACAAAATCAGAAGCAACTAAAGATTGAATAGGTCCAAACTGCCTTAGCTCATTAAGGTATAAGCATGGAAAGGTAAGACATTAGCTCATTAAGACTACAGTATACATACAAAGCCTGCTTAAAGTCACTAAATAGAAATTATAATCATTTAAATCATATACATTTAAATTAGGATTATTTAAATTTAAATAAATTAAATTTATTTTAAATTATTTAAATAGTTTGGAGAAGAAGAAAACAATGACCACTAAAGTTGAAGAAGTATACAGAGGATTCAGAGAAATGTTTTTAAATTAAAAAATATCCTATTTTTCAGTCAGTAGATTATAGTAATACAGGAAGGGCTCTGAGTCAGACAGATAACAAGTTTGAATCCTGGCTTCACTCTATGTCCTAGAGCAAATTACTTAATATCTCTATGTCTTAGTTTCCTCACTGTAAAATGGAGATAACAAATAATGGTATCTACCTTGTTTGGTAGGTTAGAAGGATTAAAAGAGATAATGCACATCAATGTCTGAGCCAATAAATGTTGTTGTTACTTAAGGATTGTCCTTTCTATAATTTCAGGTAAAATAGCAAAGATTTCATGAGCATAAAGATACAGACATAGATTAAAGATAATACAATACAACCCATTCGAGCCATTGTTACTCATCTCAAAGATGTATTTCCTTAATAAACAAAACATGATCATTGGGTCAAATATTAGCGAACAACATAGCTTATCTGTTGAGTTAGTTTAGCCATTCTCATATGGCAGTAGCAGTAGTGACTCATTCAGTTTTCTTCCCCTTACTGTGTCTAGCACAGAACATGGTAGCTGCTAAACGCCTTTCTTATGGTAGGTGGTCAATAAAGCTGAACTGAATTTATTTGCAGACAGCCCACTTGAACAGTGCTGTCTGAAATTTCTTTTATAGGTGACAGATCATTTAATTCTACACTTGTAAGACAAGGCCCAATAGCATGGTGCTTGAGAACATGGGTCCCAGAAATAGAAAGATCTGCATGTGACTTCTAAGTATCAATCCTGATTTCATACAACATGATCAGGGCAAGTTAATCTTTCTAAGTTTCTTTTTGTGTTCCTGAAATTGGGATAATGGGAATGGGTTGTCATTAGCGCAGTGTTTGACATATGGACAGTGCTCACTTAATAATTGTTTTATATCAAAGTTCAGATAAAGGAGCTTGGGAAAGATTCTATGCACCTACACTTGTGGAAAATGCTTCAAATTCTGGTGTTAAAGAGGACACACATAGTTGTCTCTCATGAATGAGAAAACACTTCAATATCAACCCTAAAGACTCCACAGCAACTTACACACATTTTCAACCATATGGATCTTTTCTTCTGTTATAAACTATATTTAGCACATTTAAAACTTTCATATTGAAAAGACTTTATAAGTAAGCAGGATTTTTTTTTCAGAGGACATAAAAATTTTAGAAAATAAGTACACTAATAAAGTGCATTGAAAAATTTATGTGTTAACAATTAAAAGTCTATTTGCTTTGAGCAAAATAATAATGTTCCTAAATTAACTGACTTTGTATTTTGCCATAACCGAATTTGGCAGATGCATCTCTCTTCTGCAATGAGATATAGCTTCTGGAGGAAAATTAAAATTTTAAGACAAAATATTAAACAATTTGAAAATTCATATATCACATTAATTTGGTCAACTGAAATTTTATTAATGAAGATACGCACAAGTATAGTGAGGTATAGGAATTTTAAAAAGATGATCATAAATTCAAAGATCCATAACAATTCACCAAATAATAATTTTCAAATACTTAAGCCATATAGTTTATGAACTTATTCAGAAATACACCTCAGATTTTACATAAAAGCATAACTAATGATAATTTTAGAAATAATCCTATTTTTACCCTGATTTTTCTCCACTGGTAGGAAAGTACAACCACAACAAGAAAAGTTTATTATATCACAATAACTTCCTTCCTTTTTTCCTTTAACTTATGAATAAAATAGAAATTTTCAAATCATCTTTTATTTGTATACATCCTTATAGAAAAAATAGTAGAGAAACTTTAAAAAATAGCTATAGTAAAATGTTATACCTTCCTAATCAATTACAATACAGAATTTTATAATTATAGTATTTCATAGTTGCTCATTATTAGAACTGACTGACTAAAATATTACAACTTTTAAATTTCCAATTTTACTGCAAATTTCAACAAATTTTCAATAATTCTTTTTACCTAATAATGCTTTGGCTTTGGAAGATACAATGGATTAAAAATCATACTTTTCTGTTATGTATATAACTAAATGTACATATATATAACTGAGTATAAGTGCTTATATGTGTATATTTAATAAACAGATAAAGGAGCTTATATGTGTATAAGTATATATACTCAGTTATATATATGTGTGTATACACACAGTTTCACAAATACTGTTTGTCATATGCAATCAAGAGAAATTAAACTTATTTAAAGTATTTTTGGCTTATATTTCCAATATCTTTAACATTTTATAAGAAAGAAAATGCTTTTATAACTACAATTATAGAAAAAAATGCATGAGAAATGTATACTGCAAAATTTCATTACATTCATTTTCTAATTTTCATGTTTGCAGTGAGATTTAACCAAACAGAAAACATCTTAGAAAATTAAACATATTAAAAGACTTAAGTTAAACGAAACAAAAATTTTAAATGTCACTAACCCAAAGCATGCACTGCTCCTCTATGCTTGCTGGAGCTCTTGCTTGTTTTAACCACACGAACAGCATTTTCTCTGAACTGCAGCTCACAAAAATTTTCAAGAAATTTTGCCATTTCTTCTGTAACAGTATCCAGGTAAGTTTCTTTAACGAATTTCACCATTGAGGACGGAGCTAAAATTTCACATAGTGTGTTAAAATCCTCTTTTATTATTGAGTATAACTTCAGCATTGTACTTTGATATCCATGAACTATTACATCTAAATTTGAATCTCTGTTGTAAGAAGAAAAGCAGTTCTGCAGAAGATTAGCCAACAGTTTATTCTGTATGTTTTGGTATTTGATTACAACTTCTGATTCTGGATAAAGAAACAAGAGTTGTTGTAAGCACTGCTTTTTCAATAAAATTTTTTGCTGTGAATTGTTTATTTCATTATGGCTTTGTAATTTGCTCACTAAGAAGCGTCGAAGATGCAGTCTTATATCATCCCATATAGACTTGACATCCATAGAGGAATTATCTTCAACAGAATGAAGAGACGTCCTAGAGAGGAAATGGAAAGATGTTCCACTTAGAGTTGATGGGAATGAAACGCTGCTGTAGCAGGAGAGGTCCCAAAGTAAATCCAATGTCATTTCTTCTTGATTTTGTTCATTCTTCAATAAATCTTGCTAATGAAATTATAACATTAGAAATGTGATTAAGTGTAATAGATAAAATGATTTCTATAGTCATATACAATTTCATAATAATTTCAGGTTGAAATCAATACTCTAAAATTCCTCAAGATTTTATTTTTTTGCATTTGAAATTTAATCAATTCAGACGTTTTAGAATGTTAGCTTTTATGGTCTACTAAACTTTGAATTGTTCATTTCAAACCTAGCTAATTATCTTTTCAATTAGATTTCTAGACATACAGTTTTTAGCCCTCATTGTTATCCACCCAATATACCCTGAGCTGTATAAAAACTGTGGCTTAAAAATTCTAAATACAAATCTATAGTAAAATATTGATTGAAATGTATTCCTAATACAAAATAGATTCAAGATCATGCCCCTAATTCCTGGTAGACAATTTTCATGCTTGAATGAGTACACTTATTATTATAAAACCCCAAATGAACATATAATACAATGCTTTAAAATCATTCTAGAATATAGATCTTTAAATATAGTATGTGCCTGGGGGTTACTAAGATATACCTTTCTGAGAAGTCAATTTTAATACATTGAAAGATTTTAACTTTCATTTAAATTACTTTTTGAGAACTGTATTAAGAAAGATTTTACTTTGAAAATTAATCTGAGAATATTTCAATTCTCTCCAAAGAAATAACCCAAAATGAGAAAAAGATACTCTCAGAATTATTCCCCAAAAGATGATATGAAATTATTCCTTTATACTTTCTGTGCTGGCAGAAAACAATAGTGGGCATAATTATGAATAGAAAGGGACACAAAATTTACTTTTTTCTCGGGCTTTGAATTGGACACACACATTCTCCTTCCATGCCGACTCTCCTAATGATGTCTATTTTAGCTAATACTGAAATTAGTTTATATTCTCTACGTAGAAACAAGCTGAGTACAAGAGAAATGAAAGCAAGGTCCAAGTGGCATAAAATCAGGCCGGCTTTACAATTTCTTATTGACAAAGATACCAAAGGCATTATGTGTGATTCACAATTACGAACAATTCCTAGACAAATTCCAGGAATTTTCTCTCATTCACTGTAAGCACTGCAATGTCTAATGTTCTATCTGTAATAAATAATTATACCCAATAATTATACCAAGAAATGCTTTTTAAGTATTTACACAAACATTTCCTGGTTTATTTATAATGATAACTCTTTGGCATATGTATTTAAAAACCCAATTTACACACAAGGTCTCTAAAATCAGGCATGCTTCAGTGACTTTTCAAAAGTCACATACAGTAAGGCACAGAACCAAGAACGGATCCACGTTCTTTCTGCTACACTCCAGAGAGCCACAAAGTACACATGACCTCTCTGTAGCTTCTTTCTCTCTCCTCTACTGCTATTGAGTTATTTCGATACTTCTGGAAAAGAAATGTCCTTAGATAGGACACATCAGCATTACTGTAAATTCTATAAAGCAAATGAGTCATATTAGTGCCTCTGCCTTGGTTTTTTTAAGTCAGTAAATAACTGTAAATATTTGATCAAACAAAGAATAATAGATTACAGAGGTTTAAAACATATGTTTAGTACGATTGCTTAAATTTTGAAAATAACTTCAGTACATCTGCCATAATGAGGACCTCTGTTTCTTATTTAAATCGATAGAAAATTAACAAAAAATGTTCTATGAAGAAAACAGATGTATGAAAAATGCCATCAGGACTGACATTTTTTAGCATGTAGAAACTTGATAATAAGGTCATTTAAATCTGGATCTGTTTTAATAATGTGGTTCCTTCCTTAAAATAACATGATCAATTATGTAAAAAAACCTAGGACTGGGACAAGCCTATCAGTCTAATGAATTTGAGCAAAACTAAGCTGGCCTTTGCCCTGCAGTGAATAGAGAATGACTTATGCGTGACATATTAAAAGATAATTAAAAGCTTTTGCTTTTAATTAAATGAGAAAGCATTATTACATCAGTATTAATGAAATTCAGTAAACATGCCTCTTAATAGAAATGAAAGGAATAACTATATCCATATTTATTCTTTAAGGATCCACCTTCAGGAGATAATGGGTGAGAGGTTTCCTTAAAAGAATAAGGCTTCAGGGCACACAGTCTTCCTTTCTCTTCCTTTTATTACTTTGTGAAATTAAAGAGACATCTGAAATAATAACAACAGGCAAAAACTATTTTCATCTGATTCTGTCATCCTAAGCCATCTACAACCTCCAGATATTTTCCACATCTGCCTTAGTCAATGTTTGATGTTTAGACAAAAACAGTGCCTTTTTTTTCCCTAAATTAAATTAAAACCATAACTATAGAAATACTGCTTTCTAACAATTGTGCTGCTTCTCTGGGAATCTGTTTTTGCAAGCTAGCTAGTCTTGGAGAAACAAGTGTGATAAAATTACTGTTCTTATTGAAGGTTACAAAAACTTCTCTAGCATAGAGGGTGGTCAATATCAAGAATGACCAACATAATAATTCTCTGTCATTTGGTGGTCTTGCATAAATTGCTACCTTGATTGACAAGAACTGGGTTAGACTGCAGGTTAGGAATGCAGGGAATAATAGTCAAAGCCACTTAATAGACACAATCCATGGGGATCTTATTATGCTTAATAATGAGCATACAAAAAATGAATAGTGAAATGATACAAAACATAATGAATATGAACTTTTCTGGTAGACAGCTGTGATACACATCAATACATTTTGCGGTATTGATATGATATATATCATACCACAAATCACCCAGGAATCAATATTTTATCTCCATTTATATAAAATTTTATTTTATTGATAAAAATCATAGTTAAAAATTAAAACAAATAGCTCAGTGGATTATGTTGGGGATATAGCAACATAAAAACACAAACCCCTATGTACGGCAGGCTAATATGGTCACTCAAATAAATATTTACGTATAGAAATTGAATGAGTTGTATTCCCTGTTTACTCATCCCACTCCATGATAAAATAAAAATTCATTTTACCAGTGTTTTGAGAAATTTTATCAAGTCTCCATGAGAAATGAAAGATGACTCAGATGTACTGTAATTATAGTTAGTTAGCCATTCAAAGCAGTCAGTTGTTGTTTGCAGCTGCACACCTGGACATTGTTTGTTAATTTCGGACTGTATCTCTTTAATGCAATGTTCTATGCTATAAAAAAGAGAAGAAAAAGTTATTTTGGCAGGATATAGATAATGGCTTCATTTCATAATATCACAGGCCCTGAAATCTTCATATGTGGTACCTGGTTTTGTACAATTTACAAATTCATTCATATGATATGAAAAGAATAACAAACAGACTATACATTCATAGTTGAAAGCTGAGAGTTCAAATTTTCTGGCAGTAAAAAATGTAATACAGGAAATATAAAATAGCTACTCAGATGAACTAGAAATTCTTTTGTGTTGAAACAGAAATCAAGCACAGATGTAATTCGATAATAGCCCTCTTGATAGGCAGTGGATGAAAGGGACAGATAAAATACTGAACACTGTAAATATTAGAAATATACATTATCTACTAAGAGGTGAAGGACTATATAAATTATGAAAAACTTCAATCAATGGAATAGGAAGAAGTCATGAAGTAGTTATAAAAAGCTTATAACTTTAAAAGTTGTAAAGTATACAAGCTATATACACAATGTTGCTACAGCCAAATACCTTTCCTGCCATCCAACTCTACTACAAAAAACAGAAACAAAAATTACTAAAAATTGCATTTAAAAAATGACTGGAAGGAAACGAAGCAAAGGGTTAATAGCAATTATATTTGGGTGGGTGTAATTAGATAAGTTTTAAATTTTACTTTTCCATATTTTCTAAATATTTATAAGGCATAAAATAAAATGCTTCATACACCAAAAAAGTAAACCAAGAACCGAGAAAAAATGTCCAGTAGAATCTTGCAATATGTATCTGGTTTAAAATTTCCATTCAAAGTATCCTTCCTGTTGATAAAATAACAGATATACTATGTTATTTTAATTTCCATATACAATTCTGTGCATTGATGATTACAAATCTTTGTGGGGTAAACTGGTGACCTTTAGCGGAGTGCCATCTGCAGAGCCACAGGGATATGACATATTACTACCACCTGATGGCAGCATATCTAAACTTCAAGAAAGCTTTCAAACAGGCAAATTCCTTTGAAGCTGAAACAGCTCACCAAAAATTGACAGCTACGCATTTGTCTCTTAATCGTATTAAGAAAGATTTGTTACCAAGAGGTAAAGTTAGTGTTTTGAAAAGGTAACTGCTATCAATTAAAGGTTCCATATGATAGAACCTGGTAGGCTTTAGAAACCAAGCGCTCATTATTAAAATAGATGTCATATGAAAGACTCTTTGAAATTCATCCAGGTGTGGGTTGCCTATAAAACATACACTGTAAAAGTTTAAGTAAAACTTTTCAGGAGACTTCTGAGCATGAGTGAATTCAAAGTAAATTACCTTGAAACAAATACATTCTGAGAATCAAAGAGCCTTTTCATGAACACAAAGAACTTAAAAGGAAAACAATACCTCCTCTGGCCACAGGCCACTCAATTTCCCGATGGGACAGCCATATTCAGGAATACCACTTCTACGTCTGACAAGAGATTGGCTTGCATTTTCTTAACTTATGTAAGCACTTCTATGGACAGAGAAACACAATGCCCTAAGCATACCCCTTGACTCTAGGGACTCTTTATCAAAGGTTTTTATTATAGCATCCTCATGTGTCTCATTCAATGAAACCTAATAGATTACAGCAATGTGAATTGGAAAGGCTCAGCAGTTAGTCTGTTTCAATGAGGACTCAGATTTTAGGCTAATTTCTAACATCCAAATCTGGGCAGAGGCCAAAAACTACAATTTATAAATAGGGTAAAGCCTTTAGAGGGCTAGATATTTTAGTAATTTGTCCAAACACTGACAAAGGGATTGAGTGGTTGCATTTCAGGGGACCTCCCTCATTGATACAAACTAAGACAGATAAACTTTATTTTAAAATCATTTTGTCACAAATTATAAAATGTCAGAACTAATTATCTACACCTGATTTTTTTTTAATTGGCTATCTTGTTGTCTGCCACTCACCAATGCCTATACACCTTGTTCTAAAAACTTAATAATCTGAAGTCTAGATATTTCTTGTCCAATTGTTATACAAAATAAATATTTTCAAAATTTATGATAAATGTCAGTTTGGTATGTAATCTGACAATTATCTTCTTTAATCAAGGTCAAAATAAATTACAATTTAATTTTCACCATTTAAAAGGTAACATTTTCAAATGCTACACATTATTTAGGATTATAAACACAGGTAGTAAAAGTGTAAGGAAATGCACTGGAATGATCAGCAGCACCCTCTGGCAGAGTGGGGATGGAAGTGGGATGAAATTGGGGAGAGGTACACAGAGAGCTTTAGCTATACTAGTAATGTTTTCTTTCTTAAACTAGATGGTGGCCACAGGAGTATTTCTCATAGTACTCTATGCCTTTTCATATGTCTCAACATTTCTTAATAAATTTGAACCCCAATGTGCTTTAATTATAATGACTCTGAATTAGCCAAGTTAATGATGTGTGCAAGTGGATGCATTACTGAGACGCTGTGTATAAATCAATTTGTAAAGCATTTTTACAATGCAATACGGAGTATGCTTTTAAAAAAGATATCTATGGTAATTTTCTCATTCAACATTCACTCCTAGATTCCCTGACTGTAAAAATTGCTTATTAAATGAAGGCATTATATTTGATAAACATTAGCTGAATGTTAAATATGTGGTAGGCATTGTGATATATACTAGGGAACCCAATGTGAATAAGACGTCATCCTGTCCCTAAAGGAATTCTGTCTAGTGAAAGAGATAAACCTGTAAATAAACAATTATAACACAGTAAGACTTGATAAGGAATGTGTACAATGTGCTAAGGGAGTACACAGGAGGGAGCCATTAAAAGTGCCTGTGGGAGGTGTAAAAAGGTTTTTCCTTGTAGAAGAGGAGATTATATGCAAGGATGTTGCTTTAAGAACATTAGTAGAATCACTGTACTTAAAATTCCCTGACACCTCACCCCTCAGAATTCAGTACTTGTCATCTAACCTCACTGTTGCCTCGCTTTAAAACTATATTTATTTGAAGAATAAGAAATATGAGTTTATTTTTATGGTCACTACTACACTCATGCATGTATGGATGTATGTGTGTATGTATATATGCACCATCTTACTTCCAAAAAGGCCGAGATGTCCTACTATTGGACAGACTGCATTAAATAACAATAGCAGTCCAAGAGCTGATTAATATTGAACTGGTGCGGTTGGAGATAGGATAAGAAACTGAAAAACAGAAGAGGATAATTATAAAATCTTGAAACTTCAGCTTATTATAAAGTTCTTACAAGATTTCAAAAGTATTATCCAGTCACAAAATAGTTAAAAGGAAAAAAGTATGTTCCATTGGTAAATTATGAGAACTTTTTAAATAAAAAGATTGTAGAAAACACATATATGTGCTTTCATGGAATGTTAGAATATAAAAATTTTTATTTCTTAAATCAGGATAGACGCCTCATGGCAGAGCTTAAAGACTTATTTATTACAGTATGGAAAACCCAAAATTTAAAAAAATTTTTTAAAGCTTCTACATTTTGATGCTCTTGCTTATACTTCTTACCCACAAAATAAGTTCAACTTAAGGAAAAGACAAGTCTTTTCAATTGTTACACTGACATTTCAATTCGGTTACATTTCTGTTCATTTCCGTGCTTTTTGTGTTTGAAAGGACAAAGAAATCATTGTGAGGTAAATAGATTTTCTAGTTTTTAGATAAGCCTTATTTATCTAACTAGATTACTAAAATTCCTTGGAATTATCAGGTAATTAATAGGGAAGAGGGCTGATGTATACAAACCAGTATGTAATTAAAATATAAGTCAGCCATGAAATGAAAACTTATTTTCCTGAGACAAAGACATTTCTGGATAATATTTTTTAAAAGAATAGTTAAAAAAGAATAGTTAAAAAAAGTAAAAAAAAAGAATAGATAAAAAGTTAAAAAGAATACTCCTAACACAACTACTTCAATGGCTAAAATGGTGAGAAATTAATGTCCTGAATTGTTTTCTATTTCAGAGACATTTAATCATTTCAAAAAGTTGTAATTACACTTTCAGGAAAAAACACTCTTGACACCAAATCTTTCTCATATGTATCCTTTCCTTTCCATTCCTTTTGTAAAAGTTTTGGCATAGGCCCTTATCATTGGTCATTGGGACTATATATTAATAGCTTCTCTCAGGATTCCCATCTATTGTTAACCCACCTTTTGTTCAGAGTTTACTATGAGCAACACAGTATGAAAGAAACTTTAGAGTTAGGGTCCTTTCTTGATTTGTTGTTATATACCACGGATCCCACTACAAAAGTTGAGAATGGCTCTTGAATGGTCCAGATGCTTTAATCTGGCCATTCATACGTAGTGTAGGCCTGTATCAACCTAAGAAAATCTAAAGTGCTTTCAAAAGAGTCAACCAACCGTGAAATACTCCCCAGAATTCCAGTCGGTGGCAGGGTAGTACTGGCAGGACCAAAGTGATCTTGTATTGATAAGAACGAGCTTCCCAACACAGTTAGATCACTTCTTCTGCCTCCTAAATCTACATCTAATTTGGATCACTTCTTATAAACTAGTGACAGGAGCAAGATGGAAGTGGCACAGGGCTATGTTAATAATATAAAGAGAAGTTTCTAGAAACATTCTATAGGGCTAGAAGGACATAGTTTAATACCCATTACAATCAAGAATAAGTAAATGTGCTCCTTTTTTTTTTTTTATATCTATGGAGGCTTGCCCAGGAATTTCAGCAGAATTTAATGAAGTCAGAATGTGGTTTATCCCAACAAAACCATACAAACTGAAATTAGGAAGAGAAAAGTGGAGGATCTATACCAGCATTTGCTCTGTGCCAATTCCTTTGATTCTCTTTTTGGAGAGAGAGACAGTAAGAAAAAAGAGAGTGGGAGAATATACGTAATAATGGGAATCCTAAGAGATATGGGAACAGACCAGGTCTACATCTTTATCTCCATTGTCCTGATTAAATCAATCATTAAGCTAAACAGATTTGACTAGAAGCTACATACTGAAGGTTTTAATAATACCTATGGTTTATGTGTGAGGAGGTAGGCATACAGCAAATGCTCTCATATATATATGATTATATATATATGAAGTAGTATATATGTATATATCATATATGTATGTATATATCATATATATGATATATCATATATGTATATATCATATATGTATGTATATATCATATATATGATATATCATATATGTATATATCATATATGTATGTATATATCATATACATATGATATATACGTATATATCATATACATATGATATATACGTATATATCATATACATATGATATATACGTATATATCATATACATATGATATATGATCACATATGTATGATATATGTATGATATATATGTGATATATGTATGATATATATGTATGCATATATGATATATGTATGATATATGTATTATATATATATATGTATTATATAGATATATGTATATGCATGATATATATACATATATCATATGTGTATATATACATGTATGTATATATGTATATATCATATATGTGTATAATGTATGTATATATATGTATGTGCATATATGTGCATGCATGTACATATATACACATGTGTATACACATGTAACATACATATATAGTATGATATATGTATGATATATATGTATATGTATGATATAGATGTATCACATATACATATGATATATATGTATGTATGATATATGTATGTATATATCATATATGTATATATGTAGTATATATATTGTGTGTGTGTATATATATATATACACTAAGTAAAAAAATCTAACCACAGAATGTACATATAATTCCCATTTGTATAAAAATCTATTTTGGGGTACATACATGTTTATGTAGAGAATATTTCTAGAAAATTACACAATTATTTATCAAGATAGCTTTCCTCTAAAGAACAAGACTAGGAAAGTCAGAGGAATGGAGAAAGTTTTCCTCTTCACTGCTGTCTCTACTATTTGAAATTTTATCCTTAGTATGTGTTACTTTTATAATGCAAAAATATTTAAGAAAAGGAAAAATGCATTTGAAGAGAGCTTCATCTATCATGTTCTATTCATCTAACTTTACACTAGTTTAAGATAAAACAAATGCAATAAATACCTAACAAACATGTCTAACACACATTTATTGACTCTCTTCTAGCCTACTATGTGCCAGGACTGTTTTAGGCAGTGAAAATACAGTGAAGAACAAGTAATATCCTCAAAGTGGAAATCAAAAGTCTTTTTTAAAAAATGGAAATACTGTCTGGGCATGGTGGCTCACACCTGTAATACCAGCACTTCGGGAAGCCAAGGTGGGTGAATCACCTGAGGTCAGGGGTTCGAGACCAGCCTGACCAACATGGTGAAACCCGTCTCTACTAAAAAAGTACAAAATTAGCCAGGTGTGCTGGCAGATGCCTGTAATCCCAGCTACTTGGGAGGCTGGGGCAGAAGAATCGCTTTAAGCGGGGAGGCGGAGGTTGCAGTGAGCTGAGATTGCACCATTGCACTCCAGCCTGGGCAACGAGAGTAAAACTCCATCACCAAAAAAAAAAAAAAAAAAAAAAAAGGAATTACTTTTAAATTCCCATTTATTTCTTTATGAATGAGACAGAGTTTCATTATGTTGTCCAGGCTGGATTTGAACTCTTGGGCTCAAGCAATCCTCTGGCCTCAGCCTCCCAAGTAGCTAGGACTACAGGCATGTGCCACCATGCCTGGCTTAAAGAAAAGTTCTTAAAGTAGAAAATAAAGGCAACAGCTTCCAGCCCCTTCCCATCCCAGCTCCTATTCCAGTTCCCATGAAAGGATATTCCTAGTCATGGCATTCTAGAATTTGGATTGTGATTAGCAATGGCTGTGGTGTTAGTGACCATTTTTAGACAAGGTGTTGACTCAGCTGAGGCTGTGACAAGGGTCTTTTCCAGGGAAAGTTGACAGGCTTGGATTCAATCTCCAGGCACCATCCAACAAGAAAGATGAGCCGGCCACAGCAGTCATATCTGTTACCATGGCTCCAGTCCTCTTATAGTGTTCCCTCCCCTGTTCCTGCTTTCAGAGCTGGGCCAGGTCTTCACCAGGCACCTCAGATTGTTACATCAAGGGTGGAGGCTTACTTCCCACTGGCCCATTAACTAAGATCCTCTCTGGGAAACAGTGGTCCAACTATTATTGGCTCAATCTCTTTATGAAGTCTGGATTTTCAGTATCATACTATTCAACTTTTGTTATAACAATTTATAAACAGGCAGACATGTGCTTCCCTTTCTTTATTTGCCATGGAAAGATAATACAATAATATCATTCAGGAATATCCCCAAACAACAATTCTCTATTGTCTTATGCTTATTTGGCCACGAGTAGGTGAAGCTAACACATTTAAAAATAAAAGCTATACTGTACTTAAAAAAAACTCAAACACTTGAAATGTCCACAATACTTGAAAGAGTCTTGTAACAATCATCCAACGGAGCTACTGACTCCACATTTTACCCTATTCATCTCAGCCTCCTAAAGCAGAGGTCTACAGGAAACACTGAGGACACACTACGAACGATGATGGAGAAAGGAGTAAGGATCACCATAGACAATCAAAATAATAGAATTAATAATGACAGAAAATAATGATGAAAAAATGGTTCAATAGGCCACCATGAGAGAGAGTGGCTTGTCTTTTTCCCACTTACCACCACCTCTACCTGCAAGCATCACTGGACTTCATGCTGAGAGCTTCAGTGGGAGAACTGGAAAAGTTTAAAAAGTAGGAAATATGAATGGGGCCAGAAAAAGTTTAGGCTACTGAGCTGCTGAAGCCCAGGATGCTGTCTGCCCAGGATGCATTCTTAATTCTGGAGAGAACAAGAGTGCTGGAAAGGCCCAGTCAGAGTTGGAAAGTGGGTTAAGGTTTTACTCTGAGTTCAACAGTAGTTGGGGGAATTAGCCCTTTTCAGGTTTCTTCCTATGTGGCCTGGTCTTGCTCAGTAGGAGGGGAGAAGAGGTAGGGATTCTTTGAGATGTAGTATATAATGAAGAAACCCAAAACTGAAGTGCAAACACAGGAAGTTACAAAAACGATTGCAAACATTAATTTGCATCTTCTTCTTATTAAATAAGTGCCACAATACTGCCAGAAATAATAATGCACAGTAAAACCTTTGAAATGACTAATTTTCATTTTGTAGAATTTGCTCTGGCTATAAAATATATTAATATTTGTGTGTGTGTGTGAGTCAGCCATCATATGGAAAACGAGAGCAAATTTTTAATATGGAAGCTCAAAAAATTTAAGCATTATATAAAAAATAAGTGTAATCTATGGAATATGTACCATCTCATTAATAGGCATGGTTAAATGTCTCCCCTCTCCCTGCATTTTCTAGGTGAAGTCAAATAGTATTATTGCTGGTAGCAATTCTTATTTTTGAGACAGGGTCTCACGTTGTTGCCCAGGCTGTAGCGCAGCGGTGCAATCAGAGCTCACTGCAGCCTCCACCTCCCAGGCTCAAGCGATCCTTCCACCTCAGCACCCCAAGTAGCTAAACCCATAGGGGTGAGCCACTACACCAGCTAATTTTTGTTTTTGTTTTTTGTAGAGACAGTGTTTCGCCATGTTGCCCAGGCTGGTCTCAAATTCCCAAGCTCAAAAGATCTGCACACCACAAGCAGCCTCTCAAAGTGCTCGGATTATAGGCATGAGCCCCCACCCAAGCTGGTAGCACTTCTTGCTCCTTCCTTCCTCCCTTCCTCCATTTCCTCTCTCCCTCTTTCCTTTTCTTTCCTTTCCTCATTTCCCTTTCCCTTTCCTCCCTTCCTTTCCAGACAGCCCTGTTGCCTAAGCTGGAGTACAACAGCGTGTGCAGCCTCAAATTCCTGGGCTCAAGCAGTCCTCCCACCTCAGCCTCCCAAGTAGCTAGGACCACAGGTGAGCAACCAACCAAGCCTGGGCTAATTTTTTTTTTTTTTTTTTCAGTAGAGATGGGGTATTGCTATGTTGCCCAGGCTAGTTTTAAAACTCCTGCCCTCAAGTGATCTTCCTGCCTTGGCCTCCCCAAGTATTGAGATTACATCTTTCTTTAGATTAAAAAAAAAAAAAAAAAGTAGTCCAGCTGCATTGGTACCAGCAAAACTTACTTCCTAAGCTACACACAGAGGTTGTCTATAATTAGAAAATGAAAATTGTTAAGATACAATTATATTTATCCAACTGAACATTAAGGGGGAAAAATCATTCTGTGTCTTTTTTTTTTTTTTTTTTTTTTTGAGACGGAGTCTTGCTCTGTCGCCCCAGGCTGGAGTGCAGTGCCGCGATCTCGGCTAACTGCAAGCTCCGCCTCCTGGGTTCACGCCATTCTCCTGCCTCAGCCTCCCGAGTAGCTGGGACTACAGGTGCCCGCCACCACGCCTGGCTAATTTTTTGTATTTTTAGTAGAGGCGGGGTTTCACCGTGTTAGCCAGGATGGTCTCCATCTCCTCACCTCGTGATCCGCCCGCCTTGGCCTCCCAAAGTGCTGGGATTACAGGCATGAGCCACCGTGCCCAGCCTTTTATTTTTTGAGACTGAATCTCGCTCTGTTGCCGAGGCTGGAGTGCAGTGGTGTGATCTTGGCGCACTGCAACCTCTGCCTCCTGGGTTCAAGCGATTCTCCTGCTTCAGCCTCCTGAGTAGCTGGGATTACAGCTGTGCACCACCACGCCCGGCTAATTTTTGTATTCTTAGTAGAGACAGGGTTTCACCATATTGGTCAGGCTGGTCTCAAACTCCTGACTTTGTGATCCGCCCGCCTCGGCCTCCCAAAGTGCTGGGATTACAGGCATGAGCCACCACGTCCAGCCTATGCTGTGTCATATTGTGAGCCCAGAAGAACTTCTGTACTTCAATGTCTTGTTAAACTAATAAGTACCACTCATTTCATTAGTGCTATATGCAGTTTTCAGTTAGGGAACTAATGATACGAAGGTACAACATTCATAATGTTTCTCTTTGGCATGTTATTTACCTCTTGTTACCTATTTTGATATGTGTTTGAATAAATGATTCATCATCACTAATTTCTGCTGTCAGACCTACTAGTCACCCAGGTCTGACTTGAATGGAAACAAGAATGTAAAAGTGAAGTGGTCTGAGAATGACAGCCTCTCCTGAGGGTCAGGTGAAGGTTCAGTGACCTTTGGGCACACTGGTCCATTCTAGTGAATCACTGCTTTGGGGAGGCAATAGAACCTGTGGCTCATAAAACCTGATGATATTAAGAAGAGAGAAGGAATTCACAAATAGATGTCAGGGTCACTGCTACTTTAAAAATTCAAGTATAAGGAAAAAATATCATATTTTAAAATGAATTATTAATGTTGTTTTTTTCTTTTAAAACTATGGAGGAAAACCTATACCATACAGATGTTCATTACTTATTCAATGTGCACTACTGGGAGATAAATAGAAACTGTTAGAATACAAAAATGCCAAGGGTAATTCAACTACTGCAGTGTAAGTGTGGCATAACTGATTCGTCATGACATACAATTTTCTAAAAGCTATTCTGTTAGAAGGCAATAAATGAGTGCATAAATGATTTATACTCTTCTGAACCACAGTTATTATTCAGTATTTTATTTTTAAAAATATATATACCCTATACTATTATGTTTATTCTCTGGAGTATAATAAAAACATAATTGAATTTGATGAAAAATAGACTTGATTCTAAATGTAGCATACAGCACATACAGCTACTTCCTTATTTGGTCCCTTGTGAAGATCAATGGTCACTTGAGGTGGTTCTGCTCTAGGTTCGTTTTAATATATGGGCAATAAAATATTTTTAATTTAAAAATTATATCCTATGTTCCATATTGTATTTTCTTTTTAACACTAACATCCAAGTTTTTACCTAATAACTATATTTTAATGCAAAATACAATGTTTTAATCACCGTTTTACTTTTAAATATGATTTCTTTTTGACTAGGTTTGCAAAAAATTAAGTATGAATGGTTCATAAATAAAAATAAGCAATCCAGAACAAAAGCATCAGAGTTCAGTGACTTGTTTTATTCTGATGGAGCCTAAATGCCATTGTGAAGGAAATGGTTTACCTTTTTAAAAATATTTCAATTTTTAAAATTATAACCATCTCTGAAATTTAGGTAAATGTCTTGTTAATCTATTTAAGTAAATACTATTTTCATTTGTAAGTTCCTTTGTGTTAGAAACCGTGTCATAAAATACATAAATATATAACATGAAAGTTATATAACTACATAATTACCCTAAAGTTTAGTTATTTTATATTTATATGAAACATCAACTATACACTTTCAGTTTGGTTAAGTCTATCTCTAAAATACATATATAATGTGTATATGTATAGGTATAGTATAAAGGGCAAATACAAATTAAAAATAAGAAGTTTAATTTTCCCTTTTGAAAATAAGGGAAAAGATTTCCCTCCTCTCCTTTTTCCTTAGAGCATTTACCTTAGAAAGCTTGTAATCATAGGCCAAGCATGGTGGCTCATGCCTATAATCCCAGCACTTTGGGAGGCTGAGGCGGGTGGATCACCTGAGGTCAGGAGTTCGAGACTAGCCTGGCCAACGTCGTGAAACCCTGTCTGCACTAAAAATACAAAAATTAGCTGTGTGTGGCGGCGGGCACCTGTAATCCCAGCTACTTGAGAGGCTGAGGCACAAGAATCGCTTGAACCAGGCAGGCGGAGGTTGCAGTGAGCCGAAATTGTGCCATTGCACTCCAGCCTGGGTGACTCAAAAAAAAAAAAAAAAAAAAAAGCCTGTAATCATAAGTACTTTTTCATCTTTTGCCATGTATCTATTCCTTGGAAGACTAGATATGCCTTTTGTCAGCAGTCCTTTTGTCAGCTTTGTGACCCAAGAATGTCCTTCTCAAGAACCTGGGAGCTATCTTCTTGAAATGCAAGCATCAAGGGAGACAGCTCCCCAATCTCCCAGTTCCTGTGGGAGAGTAAGAGCCTAACTTCAGTGGTTGCCTGTTCCAATTTGCAAAACTATCTCCTGTCATAAAGATACAAAAAAGTTGCTTTCTCCTCAGGATAAAGCCAATTAGCTAACACAGGTGGTTTCCCCAATTACCATGGTAAAAAGTTAGGATGAACTATGTGTGACAAAATGTGCTATCCAGTCTTCCTACCTGAGGACTAGTGATTGTTTATCTTGATAACATGTAATGTAATGGGCTGTATCTGCTTCAGTATTTAAAGGGGTGGGATTCCCTTCCATTTTTGCAAGCTCTTAGCCAACTGCCTGAAATGCACATCATATTCTGGTTTTTAATGCTTATTCAATAATAAAAGTGTTTCTTTTTCCTTTCTCTACTACCTTCATGGAGAGGATTTCTGGGATGGGAGAAGATTTTGTTTTTAAGTATAATTCTCCAACAATATGCTATCTTTTCAATTTACTTATGCCCATTGTTATAATAAAGAACTAACTATTCTCATGTAAAGCAGAAGGAAAAATATCATAGGAACATTTCACCTACTTGGTTCAGTTTCTTTGGAAATTCAATGTAACTATATCTTAAATTTTAAAAAAAGAAATGCTATGTATCATTACATAATAGAAATTTTTACTGTGGTTTGCACATTTGTAACCCACATTAGGTAAATTAGAACCTTTGATCAAAAGGATGCAAATAAGTAACTGTCTGATTATAGGGTCCACAACTACATATGAAAACAGAGTCCTTTCTACCAAAGAACACGTATTAATGAGAAACCACTGAGCTGTCACTGTTTCCCCCAGTATTTGGTAAAATGACTTTTTGGGATAGGTGATGACTAATCTAGTATAACAACTCTCTATAAAGTCTCTAGCCTCCTACTTAAGTGAGAAAGAATCTTAAAATGACCAATATTATGCAAAAATAATTTATTTTAATGTTCTGTTTTTAGTAACTCAAGCAATCAGGGCCTTACCCTCTAACCATATTGGTGAAAATCCAGAACATCAACATTGACAAGCTCTAAGAAAACATTAGTGCCAATTCAATAAACTTTAATTGCCTATTTCAAGATAGTGCTTCTATTTTCTAGTCTTAAAAATACTACTCAGACAAAGACAATCATGTAAACTTTAAGTGAGAGGGGGGTCTAATCAATATTTTGGGGGAAAGTTAATGATAATTAAAACCTAAAATTATCTAAGAGCAGGATACAAATAGACCAGGTAAATTTCATATAAGTGAAATGTGAAAACAACTTGTTTTAAATAATTAACAATATTTACCTTGCAGCATTTTGTTCAATCTTTTCATCAATGTCACTGAAGATCTGCTCAAACTCCAAGTCTCCAGGAAATGAGTTTAACAAACAATGTAGGTCAAAAGAATTATGAGAATATTCATCATCCCAATCCATTCTGAGGAGTAAGAATAAATAATAAAACATGTCAGTTCCCCCACAATGGCCGGGGATAGGGGTGAGCAGAAATTCACCTCAAGTTGTGATACTAAACCAAAAATAATAATTCCCATTTACAGGCACCATGAAATATAGCAGTTGGAGAACTAGGGTATTATAAAGCTAGGTAGAATGCTTCGTTATTTAAATTTCATGAGGTGTGACCTAATTTTCGCACTTCTGTATTGTTTGAAAGCTGAGGGCCAGGCACGGTGGCTCACGCCTGTAATCCCAGCACTTTGGGAGGCCGAGGCGGGTGGATCACGAGGTCAGGAGATCCAGACCATCCTGGCTAACATGGTGAAACCCCATCTCTACTAAATGTACAAAAAATTAGCCGGGCGTGATGGCAGGTGCCTGTGGTCCCAGCTACTTGGGAGGCTGAGGCAGGAGAATAGTGTGAACCCAGGAGACGGAGCTTGCAGCGAGCCGAGATCGCGCCACTGCACTCCAGCCTGGGCGAGAGAGCGAGACTCCGTCTCAAAAAAAAAAAAAAAAAAAGGAAGCTGAACAAAACAGCAGCCCTCAGAGAGTACTTAAGCATCGTGCAGCTTCTCACTATAGCCAAGAACTGTACTGGAAGTGACAGAGCCCACAGACCACTGTGAACAAGGGTGGGTGCAGCAAAAATTCAATACCTTCCCTCAACCCTTGTCAATATACTCACCCGGAAATTGTGGCCTTAGACTTTTTGAAGCTTCACCCCACTGGGTCTATTTATAGTGAAGGATGCAAAACTGTCCTTGAGTTCCTCTAGCACCCCTTGACAACCTCAGTATGGATACCTAACTAAAAACTGAATGATATGATACTCCTTCTTGAGGCACATGCATTTCCCCACCATCAAAGCTTTAATCATTCATTCTCTCTATATACTGAATATTTGATAGGTTATATGCACTGCTGTAGAGGCTGGGATATAGCTGCAATAAATTAAATTCCCTGCCCTCATGGAGTTTTTATTCTAGTGGGGAAGACAGATTTTTTACAACACATAAACAGATATATTTAATCAAAAATCACATGGTGAGAAGTGCTATAAGAACAAGTAAAGCATGGCAATGGGCTAGATTAAGAGTGATGGAGCAAGGACAGAGTGTGAGCTATTTTATTTAGGAATATCAGGGAAGGTCTCTGAGGAGGTGACACTTGAGTAGAAGAAATAAGTGCAGAAGCTATGGGGAAAGAAGTAAGTGGGAAAGACAAACTAGCTTGTTGATTGCTTTGGCCAAGAAATGACTCTTACCACATCTGCTTAAATGTGGTTAAGAGCTCTCTAGTGAGAGCTAGTCACGTGACCCTACCTGGCTGAGAAGGTGTCTGGGAAATGCTGCCACTGGCTGGGCATTTGATTCCAGGAAAGCTGTATGCCATGAATGGAGATCACTAACCTTTGGTAGACAGCTAGCCTTTCTGCCACTACCATTCATTTGGTTAAACTTGATTCTCCACTTTCATGCTATTGATTTGCCTCAAATGTCTAAATGATCCATGGTAATCCATTCTTATTTATTGACAAAGGACTAGGTTGATAGATACTGGTAGCTAGCAAGGATTTTCTCTACTGTTAAGAGGTTGTTTTATCCAAAAGGTCTCTATAACGCCAGAGCAGGAACGTTGATTCAGACACTACATGAGTGAACGCTGTGTATCTATCAGTGGGTATCTCCTTAGGATTTGTGAACAGAAGCAAGCACATATCTGATGATTTGCACAAGTGACCAACCAAGAGTACATTACAGCTACAGTGGAATTGCCAGAGGTGTGTGAACAAGAGCAACTCCATCTTGAATAGGAGCTGGGTAAAATAAGGCTGAGACCTACTGGACTTCATTCCCAGATGGTTAAGGCATTCCAAGTCACAGGATGAGATAGGAGGTCAGCACAAAGTACAGATCATAAAGATCTTGCTGATAAAACAGCTTGCAGTAAAGAAGCCAGCCAAAACCCATTAAATCAAGATGGCCATGATAGTATAACCTCAGTTGTCCTCACTGCTACACTCCCACTAGCGCCATGACAGTTTACAAATGCCATGGCAACATCAGGAAGTTACCCTATATGGCCTAGAAAGGGGAGGCATGAATAATCCACCCCTTGTTTGGCATATCATCAAGAAATAACCATAAAAATGGGCAACCAGCAGCCCATGGGGCTGCTCTGTCTATGGAGTAACCATCTCTTATTCCTCTACTCTCTTAATAAACTTGCTTTTACTTTACTCTATGGGTACCCTGAATTCTTTCTTGCACAAGATCCAAGAACACTCTCTTGGGGTCTGGATCAGGACTCCTTTCCTCTAGCATCTTTCTGGTGACCACAGAATGGACTATAATAAGGAAACCCCAACCCAAAGGCTAACTTTGGGCAAGTGGTGGGGCCTGGTAACATCTTTCTGGCAAACCCCAAAGGGATGATACTGAAGAAACCCCCCAATCCAAAGGAAATGGACCACAGCACTGATCAGCCAACTTTGGGTAAGTGGTGGGGTACCCAGATAAATATTGGGATTGGGTTAGAGGCTCAACTTAGGGGGGTCAGAGTCTCTCCTAAGACACTGGGTTAGAGTCCCCTCTTAATAAAAGGCAAGGATGCTTGGCCAACCTTGGGTTAGAGACCCAACTTAGGAGGGTTAGGGTTCCTTATAAGATTTAGAGGGTTAGAGGCCCCTCTCGGTAAAGTCCCTTTGGGCTAAGAATGGGTTTGGCATTACGGGATGTGAACTGCTATTCTCTTTGGATTAATCTGCCTTGCACTCTTTGCTGATGGCTATGGGTGACAGGATTAGGCATGTACAGGATCATAGGACATGGGGAGCTTTTTCCTCCCCAAAAAGGGAAAAACTTGAGAGCCGACGGAACTTCTGGAAAAGATCCCTTTGCGACCAACAAGTGGCCACCTGAACTTTTGAACAATGGGTAGGTCTTTCTCTGGTCTCCCTGAACTCTTCGCCTTCCCCACCCCGCCTGAGGCCATGCTTTCCTTTTTCTCTCTGTGCAAACCGGTTGAATGAATGGTAGAAATCAGTGTTTATCTCCTACAAAGTTTCGATTAATGGGAAAAAGAACTTGTGAAGCTAGTCTTAAGCTGTAGTGAATCTGGTGTACTTTGTGGGTCTTTCTGTATTCTTCTGTCATGAACAGGAGTACCTTAGGATAGAATATGGGCTTAGGATACCTGTAAGCTCACTTTTCAAGATGGCCCAGCAAACTGTCAGTTACAAACTTTGGGGCAAGTCCCTGAAAAAAATTGGATAAGGTTTCCCTCTTGTCTTGTATGTCCTTGGGAGCTTGACCTTGTAACCACATAGCAGTACTTTCTCTTGGTCTCTGCCATCACAATGGCGGCCCAGGTTCAGGGTCCAATTCCTGCCTTAGGGAATGAGTCCTCTATCTTCTGTCTGTGTATTTATATGTGTTGTGTGTGTGATGTTTATATGTGAAAGAGCTTTGATTAATTGGCTTAATAATAAGACCTGAAATCAAATATTTTGTCAGAAAAGTAATAAGTGTAATGCCTTTCATTTAGTTCATGTGACTGAAGTAATATTTGGGAAATAAAGACAGTTTTAAACATTATTGGTAAATAAAAATATCTTCAAAAATGTAGACATTGGGTCTAAATTATGTGGGTCAGATATTAAGTTTACTAAATACTTTAAGGTCATAAACTGCTTAACTTTGAAAAATTATTCAATTTGTTTTGGAGCATTAGATTCTAGATAAGGCCTGGGGATATGTGAAATCAACCATGACCCCTAGCTATGCAAAGAAGGTTACGAAGAAAAGAAATTTTACGTAAGAAATGCTCTTGTATGTAAATTTTTATCCTAAAGTAAAATAACTGGTTGTTTAAAAAGAGAGATGTTTAGGACAAGTCAGAAAGTCCAAGTACCTCATAGATTGTCTGTGTAAGTTATGAAAGAATTTATGAAAGGGAATTTATGCAAGAAATGTACAATTTAAAGGTGATTAGGCCTCCTAACTGCTTCATAAAATGTCACTATGACTCTTAACTGTACAACCTTTCTGTTTTACAGCTAGGTAAGGCCTAGGACATGTGGAGTTAGATGCTGGAAAGAGTCAGACCTTATCTGCACTTCTGTCTGGGTCCCAGGCTCCACACCTAGTACAAAATTAAAAATCCCATACTTACCAAGGTTTTTACCAAAAGTAAAAGTCGCTAAGAGTTAACACTTAACATGTAATTGAGACTATTAAAAAACAGTCTACACACAAGGCCTGTAAGGAAAGTAGAATATACTTTTGGTAAAAGATTATAAGAAGTCATGGGAATGTGGATTTATTTACTTTTTGGCTAAAGGATTGTTTTAAGTTAGATAAAGTAAGGCTGAAGGTTTAAACAAGTTGTGGAAGTTTTGTGAAAAATTAATCTTGTAAAAATAATTCTGTGTGTGAACATATTGGCTAAAGTTAAAGGGGTATTATTCAGTGTTTCCATACATTGGAATAAAAGCACAACAGGTTTTCCTTAGGGCAAAGACCTGCTTTTAATCTGCTCTTTAACAAAAATTGTAAAGGGTTATAAAAGATTTATGAGAATCTTACCTTATGGTCAAACTGATTAAGATTGAATACATTTGTCTGTAAGGTTTTATTAAGAATTCGGTTTGACACCAATAATACACTAATGCAACAGTGACATTTAGCTTATTTAGTATAAAGTCATACAGGAAGCATTATCAAATGTAAAATGGTGTTTCGTTTTCTTTGGGCTGTATTTGTATAAATATGTTATTGGTATATGTTCCAAAATTATGGGAAACTTATAATTCTAAAATGACTTAGTGTATGTTATTAAATAATTATAATCATTACATAAAATTATTGTATGCTACAAAGGTGGCCAAATTTCTTTGTCAATTATGTTTTTAACTGTGACTGTCCTAAGATGTTTTGTCATCCACAGACAATTGTTGTCTTGTTTTGGTCCTCTTTAGTAGGTGATTTATAATCAACTATACAACTCTAGCAGATGTTCTTGAATGCAGGTTTTCTGATAACTTTGGAGACTGTGACATCAGAATGGAGGAAAAAACTTTCAGGACTCTCATGGAGAGCTGAAATGTTCATGACTATCAAACAGGAGTTAACTGCATTGACTAAACTAATAGAAGTCTAAAATAATCTTTTTAACATTTTGCTTAAAATGTTGCTGATCCTTTGTTTTGTTTTTCAGAATCAAGAGAACTTTTATTTTGAGCTATTTACAGCTTTAAACAATTGAGTGAAGTATACTCCTGTGAACAAAATTTGGGGCATATTTGTTTCTCTCCATGTGATTTCTCCAGAATTTGGAAACTATTTGTGAATGTTCTTAATTTATGGCAATATAGTTATTTGCATAAGTGCAATAAGAATCTGTTTTCGGCCAGGCACAGTGGCTCATGCCCGTAGTCCCAGCACTTTGGGAGTCCGAGGCAGAGGGATCACCTGAGGTCAGGAGTTTGAGACCAGACTGGTCAACATGGTGAAACCCCGTCTCTACTAAAAATACAAAAATTAGCTGAGCATGATGGTGGGTGCCTGTAATCCCAGCTACTCAGGAGACTGAGGCAGGAGAATCACTTGAACCTGGGAGGCAGAGGTTGCACTGAGCCAAGATCGTGTCATTGCACTCCAGCCTGGGTGACGGAGCGAGATTCCCTCTCAAAAAAAAAGAAAAAAAAAAAAAAAAAAAGAATCTGTTTTCATTTTTAACAGGACACAAAGGACACAATAACCAGTTTCTGGTTATTTTACCAAGGTTTTGACTGGAATGGTGTGCATTCCTTTAAGGAATCAAACTTGACTTGTAAAGCCAATAAAAGCCTTTTGGAGAACTGGCCTCATACCTTGTCTACACAGTCTCTGTGTACAGTGTTTCTGTCCTGTGTTAAGCAAAGAATGTCACTTTCTAATAGATCCAGGAGTTCCAAGTTATCTTGGGACCTTAAAAGGAGAGGAATTTACTCAACTCATAGGTATTTGAGGGTACAAGCCCATGACTTGGCTTGGCTTTAAAAAAGTCTTGAGGTCAGGTGTAGTGGCTCATGCCTGTAATCCCAGCATTTTGCAGGGCTGAGACGGGAGGATCTCCTGCAGTTGGGAGTTTGAGACCAGCCTGGCCAACATGGCAAAACCTTGTATCTACTAAAAATACAAAAATTAGCTGAGTGTGGGGCACATGCCTGTAATCCCAGCTACTCAGGAGGCTAAGGCAGGAGAATTGCTTGAGCCCAGGAGGCAGAGGTTGCAGTGAGCTGAGATCATGCCACTGTACTCCAGCCTGGATGACAGAGTGAGACTCTGTCTCAATAAATAAGTAAGTAAATAAAAATAAAAATAAAATAAAAAAGTATTGCGATTCCTCACTGATGCTTGAGAAAATAAAATTTAAAAGTCTTGAGATTCCTTACTGATTCCTACTGACGCTTTCTGACTGAGCTCCTCTCTACCCTGAACACAAGAGACCCTAATAGTTAGGCAAGAATATCATCACCCGTATTCAGCCTGAAGAAGTTATGGAAGATGGATCTTCCTGCCTCTGCAACACTTAGGATTAAGGGCTAAGGGTTAAAATAGCTTTCAGTAGGATTAAGTTTAGGATTAAGGGCTAAAACAACTTACAGTAAAGAAGCCAGCCAAAATCCATCAAAACCAAGATGGCCACAAGAGTGACCCCTGGTCATCCTCACTGCTACACTCCCATCAGCACCATGACAGTTTACAAATGCCACGGCAACATTAGAAGTTACCCTATATGGTCTAGAAAGGGAAGGCATGAATAATCCACCCCTTGTTTAGCATATCATCAAGAAATAACCATAAAAATTGGCAACTAGCAGCCCATGGGGCTGCTCTGTCTATGGAGTAGCCATTCTTTTATTCCTCTACTTTCTTAATACACTTGCTTTCACTTTACTCTATGGACTCACCCTGAATTCCTTCTTGTGCAAGATCCAAGAACCCTCTCTTGGGGTCTGGATAGGGACCTCTTTCCTGTAATGGAATAATTTTATTTTTCTCACTGTGGATTAGTTCTGCTTCTTTGTTCTTTCCCATGCCTTGGTAGAGGCCCGGAAGTAACCTAGAATCTGTTCTGCTTCTCATATTGTGTTCAACACTCATAGCTATATGTGCCAACCACCTAGATTTTCAACTTTGTTGAGAAAACATTTCAAGGAAGCAAATGCTATAGCATAATAAGAGGAAGGGGCTAACCTATTTAGCTGCTCATAAACACTTCTTCAGAGCCTTCCCTCCTTGATGACTACCCTGTAGCCTACTTCATTCTGTTATTTTTGTCTTTGAAGTTGGCATTACTCCAGGGAATGGCTCTTACTACCATAGCAACTTCCTCTTTTGCATGTTGTAGAGTGTTGTTTCCATGCCTCCAGTTTCTTCATTGGTCTGAGCCTCTTTACTTTCTATCTTCCAGAAATATCCCAAAGGCACCTCAAATTTCTTTCAGGTTTGCTTTACTACATGTCTTTACTGACATTTCAATAGGATTTCAGGAGGGAAGAAAAGTAAATATATGTGCTTAGTCCTCTATCTTCAGAATTTTCTACCTTTTAATGTCTCATACTAAGGCAAATATGCAAAAAATTATGAGACTTTTGAACATCTGAAATTGATGTACAGAGTGTCAGGAAGGCAGAGCAAGAAGGCTGAATAGAAGATGTTACCAAGGGTTCTCCATGCAGGAACACCAAATTTTAACAACTAAGTACACACAAAAAGTGTTATAAGAGCCAAAAATCAGGTAAAGTTAACATGGTTTTAACTTCCTATCACTGAAAGAGGCACCGAGAGAATAGAAAACACATTGCTGACGTCACCCTCCCTCATCCCTTGGCAGCAACCACATAGTGTGGAAAGACAATCTATGCACTTAGGAGAGGGAGAGCACAGTGACTGGGATGGGGGTGGGCGGGCTGGCATTGAACTCAGTGCTGCCCTGTCACAGTGGAGAGCAAAGCTGTGCTGGGCTCAGCTGGCACCCACCCATGGAGGGAATATTTGAACCAGCCATGGCCAGAAGGGAATCTCCCATCCCAGCGATCAGAACTTGAGTTCCTCTGCAATCTTCACCACCACAGGCTGTGGTGCTCTGGGGTCATAAACTTGAAAGGGAGTCTAGGATACAAGGATGGCTATTTCTAGGCACACCCTTGGGTTGCGCTGGGCTTAGAATCAGTGGACTAAAGCAGTATATGACCTAGGGAGACACCAGCTGGGGCAGCTAAGGGAGTGCTTGTGTCACCCCTCCCCCAACCCCAGGCAGCACAGCTCACAGCTGCAAAAGATACTCGTTCCTTCTGATTGAGGAGAGCAGAGTGAAGAGTAAAGAGGACTTTGTCTTGCATCTTGGATACTAGCTCAGCAACAAAAGTACAGGGTACCAGGCAGACTTGTGAGGTCCCTATTCCAGGCCCTCGTTCCTAGATGACATTTCTAGACAAATCCTGGGCCAGAAAGAAACCAGCTGCCTTGATGAGAAGGACCCAGTCCTGTCAGGATTCATCGCCTGCTGACTAGAGAGCTCTTGATTCCTGGATAACTAACAACGCTATCCAGGTAGTATACTGTGGGCCTCAGGTGAGATTCTTAGATATGTTGACTTTAGGTGAAACCTTGCATATTCCCAGCTGTGATGACTATGGTGAAAGACTCCTTCTGCTTGAGAAAAACAGGGGGAAAAGTAAAAGGGTCTTAGTCTTGCTCTTTAGGTACGAGCTCAGCCACAGTGGGGTAGAGCACTAAGTGGGCTCTTGAGGTCCCCAAGTCCAGGCCTAGGCTCTTGGATGGCATTTCTGGCCCTGCCCTGGGCCAGATGGGAGTCCACTATCCTGAAGGGTGAGTCTCATGCCTGGCAACATTCATGACAAGCTGACTGACTGAAGAGCCCTTGGGCCCTATGGGAACATTGGCTGTAGCCTGGCAATACTCCATTTGGGCCTGTGGTGATGGTGGCCACAGAGTGAGGCTCCTCTGCCTGTGGAAAGGGGAAGGAACAGTGGGAAGGACTTTGTCTTGTGGTTTGAGGGCCAGCTTAGCCACAGTAGAACAGAACACCAGATAGATTTCTAAGGGTTTTGACTCCAATCCCTGGCTCCAAGACAGTAGCTATGAACCCACCTACAGCGTGGGGGAACTTACTGCCCTGAAGGGAGGGTACAAACCTGGCTGGCTTCCCCACCTGTTGTATAGAGATTCCTAGGGCCTTGAGTGAACATAGGTGATAACCAGTTAGTGGTTACAGCAGCCCTTAGGCAAGACCCAGTGCTGTGCTGGCTACAGGTCTGACCCAAGGAAGTTCTAGTGGTGGTGGCCACAGGGGTGCTTATATTACCCCACCCCCAGCTCCAGGTGGCTCAGCACAGAGACAGAGACAGAGAGAGACTCAGATTGTTTAGGAGAAAGTAAGGGAGGAGAACATGAGTCTCTGTTTGATAATCTAGTGAATTCTTCTGGATCATATCAAAGATTACCAAGGTGGTACCTCTATAAGATTGCAAGAACCATAGTGTAACTGGGCATGGGGCCCAAGTCCCTTCAAATACCTGGAAAGCATTCCCAACAAAGACAGGCACAAACAAGCCCAGCCTGTGAAGACTACAATAAATACCTAATTATTCTATGTCCAGGCACAAAAAAAAAAAAAAAAAATCCACAAGCATCAAGACCATCCAGGAAAACATGACCTCACCCAATGAACTAAATAAGGTACCAGAGACCAATCCTAGAGAAAACCCTATATGTGACATTTCAGAGAATTTAAAATAGCTGTGTTGAGGAAAATCAAAGAAATTCAAGATAACACAGAGAAGGAATTCAGAATTTTATCAGATAACTTTAACAAAGAGATTAAAATAAAAAGAATCAAGCAGAAATTCTGGAGTTGAAAAATGTAATTGACATACTGAAGAGAGCATCGGAGTCTCTTAAAAGCAGAATTGACCAAGCAGAAGAAAGAATTAGTGAGCTCAAAGACAGGCTATTTGAAAATACACAGTCAGAGAAGACAAAAGAAAAAAGAATAAAAAATAATGAAGCAGGCCAGAAGATCTAGAAAACAGCCTGAAAAGGGCGAATCTAAGAGTTATTGGCCTTAAAGAGAGAAAGAAAGGGGCAGAAAGTTTATTGAAAGAAATAATTTTAAAAATGGCACCTCAAACTTAGAGAGGTATATCAACATTCAAGTTCAAGAAGGTTATAGAACACCAAGCAGATTTAACCCAAAGAAGACCACCTCAAGGCATTTAATAATCAAACTCCCAAAAGTCATAGATTAAAAAAAAAAGAATCCTGCTGGGCGCAGTAGCTCATGCCTGTAATCCCAGCATTTTGGGAGGCCAAGGAGGGTGGATCGCCAGGTCAGGGGTTCAAGACCAGCCTGGCCAACATGGTGAAACCCCGTCTCTACTAAAGATACAAAAAATTGGCCGGGCATGGTGGCACGAGCCTGTAATCCCAGCTACCCAGGAGGCTGAGGCAGGAGAATCACTTGAACCCGGGAGGTGGAGGTTGCAGTGAGCCAAGATTGTGCCAGTGCACTCCAGCCTGCGCGACACGGCGAGACTCCGTTTCAAAAAAAAAAAAAAGAAGAATCCTAAAAGCAGCAATAGAAAATAAACAAATAACATACAATGGAGCTCCAGTATGTCTGGCAGCAGACTTTGAAACCTTACAAGCCAGGAGAGAGTGGCAGGATATACCTAATGTACTGAAGGAAAAAAAAAACAAAAAACAAAACTTTTACCCTATAATAGTATATCCTGCAAAAATATCCTTCAAGCATGAGGAAAAAATGAAGATTTTTCCAGACAAAAGCTGACAGAGTTCATCAACTAAAGACCTGTCCTACAAAAAATGATAAAGGGAGTTCTTCAAACTAAATGAAAAAGGTGTTAATGAGCAAGAAGAAATCATCTGAAGACACAAAACTCACTGGTAATTGTAAGAACAAAGAAAACACAGAATATTATAACAATGTAATTGTGGTATGTAAACTATTCATATCTTAAATAGAAAGACTAAATGATGAATGAATTGAATAATAATTAAAACAACTTTTCAAGATGTAGACAGTACAATAAGACATAAGGAGAACCAACAAGAAGTTAAAAAGCTGATGAACTAAGTGTTTACTAGTTTTCTTTTTGCTTGCTTATTTATGCAATCAGTGTTTAGTTGTCATTAGTCTAAACTAACGGGTTATACGATAGTATGTGCAAACCTCACAGTAATCTCAAATCTAAAAAACATACAGTGGATACACAAAAAATAAATGCTAGAAATTAAATCAGATCCCCATAGAAAATCACCTTAACTAAAACCAAGACAGGAAGGAAGGAAAGAAGGAAGAGATAACCACAAAACAACCAGAAAACAAATAATAAAATGGCAAGAGTAAGTCCTTACTTATCAATAATAGGACTGAAAGTAAATGGACTAAACTCTCCAATCAAAAGACATAGAGTGGCTGAATGGATAAAAAACCAAGACCCAGTGGTGTCCTGCCTACAAGAAATACATTTCATCTATAAAGATACACAAAGACTGAAAACCGAGAGATGGAGAAAGATATTCCATGCCAATGGAAACAAACAAACAAACAAAAGGCAGCAGTAGCTATACTTGTATCAGACAGGATAGATTTCAAGACAAAAACTGTAAGAAGAGACAAAGAAGGTCATTATATTATGATAAAGGGGTCAATTCACCAAGATGACACACCAATTATAAATATATATGCACCCAACACTGGAGCATCCAGATGTTATAATAAGCAAATATTTTTAGAGCTAAAGAGAGAGATAGACCTCAATACAATAATAGCTGGAGACTTCAACACCCTACTTTCAGCATAGGACAGATCTTCCAAAGAGAAAATCAGCAAAGAAACACTGAACTTAATCTGCACTATAGAACAAATGGTCCTAATAGATATTTATAGAATTCCTTCATCCAATGGCTGAAGAATACATTTTTTCAGTGTATTTTGCTCCTCAGCACATAGATCATTCTTAAGGAAAGACCATACGGTAGGTCACAAAACAAGGCTTAAAAGATTCAAAAAAATGAAATAATATCAAGCATCTTCCCTGACCACAATGGAATAAAACTAGAAATTAATAATAAGAGGAATTTTGAAACTGTACACACACGGATATTAAATAATATGCTCCTGAATGACCAGTGGGTCAATGAAGAAATTATGAAGCAAATTAAAAAATTTCTTGAAACAAATGATGATGGAAACACAACATACCAAATTCTATGGGAGCTGGCGCGGTGGCTCACGCCTGTAATCCCAGCATTTTGAGAGGCTGAGGCAGGCAGATGCCCTGAGGTCAGGAGCTCAAGACCAGCCTGGCCAACATGGTAAAACCCCATCTCTACTAAAAAATACAAAAATTAGCTGGATGTGGTGGCGGGCGCCTGCAATCCCAGCTACTTGGGAGGCAGAGGCAGGAGAATTGCTTGAACCCAGGAGGCAGAGGTTGCAGTGAGCCGAGATCGAGCCACTGCACTTCAGCCAGCCTGGGCCACAGAGTGAGACTCCGTCTCAAAAAACAAAAACAAAAACAAAGAAACAAAACTATGGAATATAACGAAAGCAGTACGAAGAGGGAAATTCATAGCTTTAAGTGCTTACATCAAAAAGCACAAAAACTTCAAATAAATAACCAAATGATGCATCAAGAACTAGAATAGCAAGAGCAAACTAGACTCAAAATTAGTATAAAAAAAGAAATAATAAACATCAGAGTGGAAATAAATGAAACTGAAACAAAGAAAACAATAGAAAAGATCAATGAAACAAAAAGTTGGCTTTTTGAAAAGATAAAATGGACATCAACAGAGGACTGGATAAAGAGAATGTGGTACATATACACAATGGAGTACCCTTCAGCCATAAAAAAGAACGAGATGCTGTCATTTGCAACAACATGGATGAAACTGGAGGTCATTATGTTAAATGAAAAAAGCCAGGCACAGAAAGACAAACATCACATGTGCTCACTTACCTGTGGAAGCTAAAAATTAAAACTCTGGTCCTGCACAGCAGGGAAACCAATCTGTGCTACCTGCATTTCTAGCCAGAGAAACAATTTGGTGGACTTCCCCAGGGTGAACTCACCTTTATACTGGCCAAACTACTGCACACCTTCATCCAACCTGGAAAGGCCCCCACACTGAACATAGATTACACTGCTGTGTGAACCTATAACCAAAGTCAAAGCACCCCACCCAACTGACACCGCAAGACCCATCTATAGGAATAAATCTTTCTCTATGAAAGCTACTCCATTAAACTGGAAGAGGCAACTATTACACCAGATGTGAAGAAATCAACATAGGGACATATCAAACATAAAGAAAAGAAACATGACACATTTGAAGAAACACAATAATTCGAGGTAGCTCACGCCTGTAATCCCAGCACTTTGGGAGGCCGAGGTAGGCGGATCACGAGGTCAGGAGACCGAGGCCACCCTGGCTAACACGGTGAAACCCCGTCTCAACTAAAAATACAAAAAATTAGCCAGGCGTGGTGGTGGGTGCCTGTAGTCCCAGCTACTCGGGAGGCTGAGGCAGGAGAATGGCGTTAGCCCGGGAGGTGGAGATTGCAGTGAGCCCAGATCGCGCCACTGCACTCCAGCCTGGGCGACAGAGCGAGACTCTGTGTCAAAAAAAAAAAAAAAAAAGAAACACAGTAATTCTCCAGTAGTAGACACTAATCACAAGGAACTACATAAAATGCCAGAAAAAGTATTCAAAATAATAAAACTCACTCATATATAAGAGAACATACATAATTCAATAAAATCAAGATAATACTTTGTGATTTGAATGAAAAATTCAACAAAGTGATAGATATCATAAATATGAGCCAAATGGAAATCTTAGAGCTGAAGAATTCCAGAAATAAAATTTAAAAAATAACATAAAGCTTTAACAACACACTAGACCAAGCAGAAGAAAGAATACCTGAACTTAAAGACAGGCTTTTGAAATAATACAGGAAGAAAAAAAAAATGCAGAAAGCCTACAGGGTTTATGGGACACCATTAAATGCACTAATTTTCACATTATGGGAGTTCCAGAAGGAAAAGAGAAGGACAAAGGTATACAAACCTTATTTAATAAAATAATAACTGAAAATTTGCCAAGTCCTGGGAGAGACATGAACATCCAGATCCAGGAAGCTCAAATATCCCCAAAAAGTCTCAGTTCAAACAGATCCTCCCTGAGGCATATAGTAGTGAAATTGTCAAAAGTCAAAGACAAATAATAATTCTAAAAACAGCAAGAGAAAAGCATTAAGTCATATTTAATGCAATCTCCCATGGACTAAGAGCAGATTTCTCAGCAGAAATCTTACAAGCCTGGAGAGAATGGGATAATATATTAAAAATATTGAAAGAAAAAAACTGCTGGGCAATAATAATACACCCAGCAAACCTATCCTTCAGAAATGGAGAAATAGTCTTTCCCAGGCAAGCAATAACAAAGGAAACTCATTGACATACTGGCCTTATATTAAATACTTAAGGGAGTCCTACATCTGAATGTGAAAAGATGGTAATGAAAATACACAAAATTATAGAACTCACTGGTAGAAAAGGAGAAAGAAAAAGGAATCAAACTTTATCACTACAGAAAACCACCAAACTGCAAAAATAAATGGAGAGAAATTAAGGGAAAAAATATATACAAATAAACAAGAAAATAATACAATAACAGGAGTAAGTTCTCACTTATCAATAATAACCTTGAATGAAAATGGATTCGATTCCTCAATTAAAAAATATAGAAATGGATCAAAGAACAAGACCCAACTATATACTGCCCACAAAAAAACTACCCTCATCTGTAAAGACACACAGACTGAAAGTGAAGAGATGGAAAAAGATATTCCACACAAAGAGAAACCAAAAGCAAGCAGAAATAGCTATAGTTATATCAGATAAAAATACTTCAAGTCAAAACTCTAAAAAGAGAAAAGGAATGACATTATACAATAATAAAGGGATCAGCTTAGCAAAAGTATATAACAATTCTAAATATATATGCACCCAACATCTGAGTAACCAGATATAAAAGGCAAATATGACATGTAAAGGGAGACACAGACTGCAATGCAATAATAGTTGGGGGCTTCAACATCCCGTTCTCAGCACTGGAAAGATCATCTAGACAGAAAATCAACAAAGAAACATTAGATTTAAATAGACAAAATAGACCTAATAGATATGTACAGAAAATCCCACTAAACAGTTGCAGAATACACCTTTTCATCAGCACATGGAACATTCTTCAGGACTGACCATATGTTAGGACACAAAACAAATCTCAAAATATTTTAATAATTGAAATCTTATCAAGTACCTTTTCTTATCACAATGGAATAAAACTAGAAATCAACAAGAGAAACTTTGGAACGTGTACAAATACATAGAAATTAAACAACATGTTCCTGAATGACCAATGGGTGAAGAAAGATATTTTGAAGAAAATTTAAGTTTCTTGAAACAAATGAAACATGGCAACATGGATGAGTCTGGAGGATACCATGTTAAATGAAATAAGCCAGGAACAGAAAGTTAAACACCGCATACTAACACTTAAATACGATAGCTAAAAAAGCTGATTTCATAGAAGTGAAGAGTAGAACAGAGGTTAGTAGAAGCTGAGAAAGGTAAGGGGTAAAGAAAGGAAGTGATTTGTTAAAGGATACAAAATTACAGCTAGATAGGAGGAATAAGTTTGAATCTTCTATGGCACTGTAGAATTCCCATAGTTAATAATATACTATATATTTTCAAATAGCTAGAAGAGAAGATATGAAATGTTCCCAACACAAAGAAATGTAAATGTTTGGGATGATGGATCGACTAATTACTCTGATCTGAATACTATATGTTGTATTTACTGAAACATCACTATGTACCCATGTACAAATATTAAGTGTCAACAAAAAAATAAGTAAAGGCTGGGCGCAGTGACTCATGCCTGTAATCCCAGCACTTTGGGAGGCAGAGGCGGGTGGATCACCTGAGGTCAGGATTTCAAGACCAGCCTAACCAACATGGTGAAACCCCGTCTCTACTAAAAATACAAAAAATTAGCAGGGCATGGGGGTTGGCGCTTGTAATCCCAGTTTACTCGGGAGGCTGAGGCAGGAGAATCGCTTGAACCCAGGAGGCAGAGGTTGCACTGAGGTGAGATCACGCCATTGCACTCTAGCCTGGGCGACGAGAGCAAAACTCCATCTCAAAAAAAAAGAAAAAAAAAAGTAAAAAAAAAAAATTTACGGCTGGGCCCAGTGGCTCATGCCTGTAATCCCAGCAATTTGGGAGGCCAAGGCGGGTGGATCACCTGAGGCCAGGAGTTTGAGATTAGCCTGGTCAACATGGTGAAACCCCGTCTCTACTAAAAATACAAAAAATTAGCTGGGCATGGTGGCAGACGCCTGTAATCCCAGCTACTCAGGAGGCTGAGGCAGGAGAATTGCTTGAACCTGAGAGGCAGAGGCTGCAGTGAGCCAAGATCGCGCCATTGCACTCCTTCCTGAGCAACAAGAAGGAAACTCTGTTTAAAAAAACAAAAAAGAAAAAAAAATTAAAAATGAAGCAGATAGGTTAGGCTCTCAGGTTTCTTCCAGCTATAAAATTGTGATGTTCTCTAAGAAACAGCAGGAGAAGGACATATTTCTGAACCCAAATCAGCTCTTCAATGGACTTGACTATTTTGTTCATCAATACTATCATTTTTCTTGTCCGTTGGACTGTCAGAGCCACTTTTGACTTTTCCCATTTCCCTTCCCTAGGCACGCTACAGCTTAACAAGAAATAATTTGTGAAAAAATAAAATGTGCGGCAGCAAGATATTCTTCTATGGTGATAGGAGAGATCCCCTGTATAACCCCTGAAACTCTAAGCTCCATAAAATATTCTATGAGGCAGTAATCTCATGTTCCCAGGTTCCCCTGACTTGGCAGACTCCTTACTCAACAAAAGATGTCTGAGACCAACTCAGACATCTTTATGGCATGCCACCACATGGAAAAGGGGTAACATGAGGGAATCATACCTTCATAGGCCATCATGTATCCTTGGTCTATTTATTCCTTATATTCTCTATATTATTTGTATTATTCTTCGTATTGCTGGTTTGGTTTGTGTTGCTGGCTTGGTAATAAAGCAAAGTGAAAATAAACCGACTAGGTCACCATTCTTCAACATGCACCAGCCTTTTCTTCTGGCCTGGCTCATTTTTATTTTGCCATTCATATTTAGCCAGAAAGTAATATTCCTATATCATTTACAAAGTCCTGCCAAGATTAAAAAATTCAATATTTAATTTTTACTAAATCTTGGAAAATATATGTAATTCACTGATCTCATTCATTGAGACCTGGATTAAAGCTAAAATGGCTAAATAATAATAGTAATGATAACAGCCGACTCTTATGTAGCACTTACATGAGCCAGGCATTGTTCTGTGTACTTTATATATATATATATGAGTTCATTTAATTCTTAACGCAAACATATAAGATAGATACTATTATAACCTTATTAAAGATATGGAAACTGAGGCACAGAAAGGTTCATGACTTGTCCAAGGTCACTTAGATATGAAGTGGCAAAGCTGGGATTCCTATTGCTTCAAGGGCTGTCCCAAATCATAATGCTATAAATTGCCTCTCTGTATAGAATTCAACTTTTACAAAAAATTAATATTTTACCTCTTGTATATGTTGATTTATTTTTCTGCCATATACATTTGACAGTTTTCCCTAGAACTATTATAAATGTCCTTCATTATGAAATCTACATAATTGCAAAAACAGAAACAAAAAACAAAACATAAAAAACAACACCATCAACTTTTTTAAAGGCCAGAGCTTACTTGTAATATTTTAGGGTTGCCTGAAATTTCTTTCTTCTCATTAATTACTGGGAGTTGAGATTTTAATGTTTTAGCCTTCCCACAATGACTACATAAACACTCCAGTGGATCTCAATGTTGATAGTCATCTAAACCCCTTAGATATTGAAGTCATATTAGGAAACAAAGAACTTGTTATTCCATTCAATTTATTTTCTCAACTCTTATCTATATATTAGATTTTCTTATATAGACTGCTATGCTTTCTGCTAATAACTGTGGAAGTTCTGATTATTATAATTATGTAAACTAGATTATCTATGTATATCTGGTAAGTACTCATATTAATATACTATGACTATTAAAATTCCTCCATTTAAAATATAAGATACTCCACTGTAACTCCTATTAATTATTTATATATGTGTGTGTACGAAGTAGAAATTGACAGGATCAGTCAGAATACACTATTGTAGCTTGACAAGCAAACACAATTAATTGTCATGTGATTTGCTCAGCAATTCTGACATTGCTTTATTTTTCAATGCAGTTCTCTTTCTATAAAATATTCTCATTTTAATTACTTTATAATTTTCAATATGCAATCCTAGCCATCTCTTGCTTTAATGGAAGGTGAAACCAAGATAATATAAATTTTAATTTTAGCATTCCTTTATAACTGGCACTCATATATTTCACATGATTTCAAAGACATAAAATTACTGTATCTTTTGAGATTAGACCTAAATAATGTCACAGATCATGAGATTAATGATATTAACTAACGAATTTTCAAGTATAGTAAAAGTTTATTAGTTTGAAGATCTGCATTAGTAGAAAATTTAAGTTATGGAGCACTTTTAAAAAGGCAGTTTTGTATTATGTATCAACTGGGAATAATAATAAATATAGTTTATGAGATATCAATTACTTTTTTTTTTTTTTTTTGAGACAGAGTCTCACTCTGTTGCCCAGGCTGGAGTGCAGTGGCACGATCTCGGCTCACTGTAACCTCTGCCCCCTGGATTCAAGCGATTCTCCTGCCTCAGCCTCCCTGGTAGCTGGGATTACAGGTGTGTGCCACCACACCCGGCTAGTTTTTTTTTGTTTTGTTTTCTTTTTTTGTATGTTTCATAGAGATGGGTTTCACCATGTTGGCCAGGTTGGTCTGGAAGTGATCCGCCTGCCTCAGCCTCCCAAAGTGCTGGGATTACAGGCGTGAGCCACATGCCCCGCCAGATGTCAATTACATTTTAAAGAAACTCTCTTTTAATAATTTAATAACAATGATTTGAACTTAGCATGCACTTTGTATCAAAATGCTTTCTTCTAAAGGATTTAAGGTTCTTAAGTTCCAAGAGTTTAAAAATTTCTCCTAAAATGTTAATAGTATTAATTAGCAAGTCATATTAACGTGGTACTATTTTCCTAAAATATTGGTGACATTGTTATTTAGCTTAACTTTAATTTGATTAAAACATCTACCCATTACAATACGCTTTCATGCTATCCAGAGCTTTGTTCCATGAATTATCACCAGTCTTTTATCATCAATATCCCTTTCAGCAGACTACAAACATGTCCAAGCTTCTTACTTTTTAGAAACCAGCAAAACCTGCCCTAGTATCCCTTCCTGTCATATCCCAGCTTCTCAAAATAGCAGTCTACATTTCCTGTGTTCTCACTTCTCATTTACTCCTCAACCCAGAGTAATAATTTCTGCCTCGAATCTTACACTGAAATTGACAAAATATTTTTCAATTCCTATCACGCTTAATCTCTTTGCACTATTCAGTACTGATAGCTACTCCTTCCTTGAAATTGTCTCCTCTCTTGAAAATCTTCCTAAATAGCACACCTTCCTAGTTTTCCATCTTGTCGCTCACACCATTTATTTGTTTACCAGGCTCCTGGTAGGAAACATCATTTTGGGTAGCTGGCCAGATCACATTTCTTTTTTAATTAATTAATTAATTTATTTATTTTGAGATAGAGTCTGGCTCTGTTTCCCAGGCCTAAGTGCAGTGGCACAATCACAGTTCACTGCAGCCTTGACCTCCTGGGCCAAGTGATCCTCCCACCTCAGACCCCTCCTAACTGGGACTACAGGCACATGCTACCATGCCTGGCTAATTTTTGTAGAGATTGGGTTTTGCCATGTTGCCCAGGCTGCTTTCAAACTCTTGGGCTCAAGCAATCCACATGACTCAGTCTTCAAGGTACTGGGCTTACGGACGTGAGCCACCATGCAAGGCTCATTTCTTTTTTTTTTTTTTTTTTTAACCAAATATACAACATACAGATATACAATGAGGGTCTATTTCTGTGTGATAAGATCTAACCTTAGTCATAATGGATTTAGGATTAGACCATTATGAGAGACAGGACTAGCTGGATTTCCTAAGTTGGCTAAGAATCCCTAAGCCTAGCTGGGAAGGTGAACGCATCCACCTTTAAACACGGGGCTTGCAACTTAGCTCACACCCGACCAGTCAGGTAGTAAAGAGAGCTCACTCAAATGCTAATTAGGCAAAAACAGAAGGTAAAGAAATAGCCAATCATCTATCGCCTGAGAGCACAGAGGGAGGGACAATGATCGGGATATAATCCCAGGCATTCAGCCGGCAACGGCTGCCCTCTTTGGGTCACCTCCCTTTGTATGGGAGCTCTGTTTTCACTCTATTAAATCTTGCAAATGCACTCTTTTCTGGTCCCCGTTTGTTATGGCTCGAGCCGTGCTTTCGCTCTCTGTCCACTACTGCTGTTTGCCGCCATCACAGACTTGCCACTGACTTCCATCCCTCTGGATCTGGCAGGGTGTCTGCTGTGCTCCCGATTCAGCGAGGCGCCCATTGCCGCTCCTGATCAGGCTAAAAGCTTGCCATTGTTCCTGCACAGCTAAGTGCCTGGGTTCGTTCTAATGGAGCTGAACACTAGTCACTGGGTTCCACAGTTCTCTTCTATGACCCACAGCTTCTAATAGAGCTATAACACTCACCACATGGCCCAAGATTCCATTCCTTGGAATCTGTGAAGCCGAGAACCCCAGGTCAGAGAACACGAGGCTTGCCACCATCTTGGAAGCAGCTTGCCGCCATTTTGGAAGCAGTCCGCCACCATCTTGGGAGCTCCGGGAGCAAGGACTCCCTGGTAAACACTTAGATGTATACTAAATGAGTTTTGAAATTTGGAATGGAGGCAGGGATAAGACATCACTGGTGGTAAACCAATCAAGTTAATTCCAGCCTCCCAAAAGCATGTGTATGTATTTTTTTTGGCTGAGGCCACTAGAACTGCAGTTTTTGCTCTTCCCTGATTACACACAAAGTTTTCGTTAGGTTATGTGAGATACACACAATAAATCCTCTCCATGCTCCACTGCCCAACACTCACATTTTTTTTCCCTTAAAGTAACCACAGTAGTTTTTTTGTGTTAAATTAATAAATATCTTGATAGGCTTCTTTCCTATATCTGCCATTAAACACCAATATTCACCACAGGGTTCTCTCTAGACCTGTGATGAGGTTTAGGACATGTTACCCCAAAGTTTGGAGTACTCTGGCACTTGAGAAAACAGCAGAAACAGGAAAGTCTCTCTGACTTTCTTCCTGCCCTTCTTCTCTGAAGCAGATTGTAAAAGAATTCTCCACCTTCCACTGAAGTAGGTCATAAGACCTTCATTCCACAAGTGCATTCCCTATACCTGGAAGAAAGCAATGTCCTTATCTCTGAAGACACAGACATACAGAGAAGGATCATAACAAACAGATCTTGCTAAATTCCACCAATTTATTATTAGATCATAGCCTTTTGTCACCCATCATACTTCTGCATGACTGTCCATAAAAATACATAAGTTGTTCTGTTTCCTTAGGTCTTCGTTTCTGAACGCTCCCATGTCATGTAAAACTTAATTGAATACATATGTATGCTTTTCTCTTGTTAATCTGTCTTCTACTTACAGGATCCTCAGCCGTGAACCTAAGATGGGAAAAAAGGATACTACTTTTTCTTCCCTACACCTGTATTCCTTTAAATACCTTTACTGAGCTTTCTCCAAGCAAATCAACTGCATTTTATATAATTTTACAAGAGTACTTTTATTTTATGTTTTCAATAAAACAATTTATATTGTTTTGAAAAATGTTGTAAAGGACTATAGGGTGCCAGGGAAGATCCCTTCTCTCTTAACTGTTGATCTTTACTATAGATTAACTTCCCTCTTACGTTTTCTATGCAAAGACTTCATGACTATCACACTGTCTAAGATGGAATGTTAAATACTCTCTTTTAAATAGGACACAAAATGAAAACAAGTTCTTTGGAAATGAAAACAAACTGTAACTAATTAAATTGTTGTAACTCATAAACCAGCCTTGTATAGAAAATGGAACAATCTTACTAAATTTATTTTGTTTTCTACCTATATAAGCAAAACTTTAACTGATCCCATTTCCCTGGAGTCTGTGTTTCTTGGATGGCTACTCCCAGTTTTTCACTTGAATAAACTCTTTAAAACTGGATTATGATCCTTTTGGTCATTTCAGCTTGACACTATCATCTCTATGATGAAAATTCAAAGTCTCTATCTATAATTATAGTCCTTCCTCCAAAACTCCCATACACATTTCCAAGTACTTACCAGACAATTCCACATCACTGATTCAAAGGTTCTTTAAACTCATGATGGGGATCAAAATATTTTACCACAAAATATATTTCATATTTTGAGGTGGCTGTCAGAAGGCCGGGAAACAGAAATGGCCCTGCAAAGCTGTCTTTTTTGAGGAAAACATGCATCCATAAAGAATCTGCATTAATGCAGCCAGGCCTTCTCTTGTCTGGATCTAGGAAAGATTAACTGAGAGTCTGACACCTCTAAAAGTCTGAAAAGAAACATTTACCATTTTTTCTCTGAGGGCTGCTTCCTGTAAGGTTTCATCAACATAACAAGACCACCTCGGCTAGTCAAGCCTCTTCTCTCCCTCCTATAACTTAATGTACCATCATAACCCAGTCTTGGACATTCTCTGAGCCCTCATTCTTTCTGTAACTTCAAGATAGTATATAAGCTCTTATTGGGAGGGGTAGGGGTTGGGTCTTCATTCTGAAGGCTCTTGTATATACACAAAAATAAATTCATGTGTCTTTTCTCCCACTCATCTGCCTCATGTCAGTAATTATTTTCAGCAAACCTTCAGAGGGCCAACGAAAACTCAGTATGTCCAAAATTTAATTCAGAGTCTTTTCCTTAAACTGGCTTCTCTTCCTACCTTACAGGATAACCATTTATCTAATCTCCCTGCTTCTTGCCCTAGTATCTTAAATCAGGTATCAGCAAACTATGACATGGCGTGCTTTTCTATGGCCTGAAAGGATAGTTTTTACATATCTAATGAGTTGTAAAAATAAAAATCAAACAAAAAAGAATATGCTACAGAGGCCATATGTGTCCACAAATCCTAAAATATTTACTATCTGGCCTTTTGGTTATTTCAGTCATAATAGAAAATGTTTGCTGACCCCTGTTTTAAATGGTCACCAAGTTCTTGGATACTTTTTCTCCCTAAGATCTTAAATAGTCACCACATGCTCTCAAAGATGACATTTACCTCTGTCTGCAACCAGTGTCACAGATTTGGACATTATTTCTTGCTGAAAAACCTCCCATCTGACTTCCAAGACTCACATCTTGTAGTATAATTATATACATGTGCGCGTGTGCACATACAGCACACACACACACACACACACACATTTGGTTTTAACTCCTTTCCCCCTTCCTGGCACAGAGCTCCAAAAACCCTTGGAATTTCCTGAGTGATTGAAATGTCTCGTTATTCACAGGTGATTTTATATTTATGAGGTTACTCTGGAGGGCCCCTAGAGAGCTTCAGGATGGAAGCTAGTCTAAAAAAACCAACTATTTGATTACTGCATTGTTAACTTTCAGCTCCACTCCCTCTAACTAACCTCCAGAGACAGGAAAGGGACTTGGGATTGAGACCAATCACTTATGGCCAATGATTTAATCAATCGTGTCTACATAATGGATCCCAATAAAAATTCTTAAACGAGGAGGTTCAGGAAGTTTCCAAATTGGTGAACACATCCATGTCTTGAGAGGATGGCACACCCAGAGAGGAAGTTCTGTGCCATAATCCTCTTCCTTACTTTGTCTTATGCATCTCTCCCATTTGGCTGTTCGTACATTGTATCCTTTCTACTAAAACTGTATATATACTGCTTCCCTGAGTTCCGTGCATCATTCTAATGGATTATTGAACTGTGGCAACCCCCAAATTTGTAGTCTTGTGGCAGAAGTGTGGGTCATCTGGGAAAACCCACCTGCAGCTGGCACGTGAAGTGAGGGCAGTCTTATGGGTCTGAGCTCTGAACTTGTGGGGTCCTGGTAGCGTCAGAATTGAATATGAATTGAACTGTAGGACACCCAGTTGGTGTCTGTCTTGCATATGGACTCTAGGCTTCTCATTTTATAAATTTAATCTGATCATTTCACTACCCTGCTTAAATAAATAAACACAGGATTTTCCACAATGCATAGAAAAACTCATCTTGTTTTATATACATATAGTTCTTCATATTTAACTTAATTCCTATTCCAATTAAATAATTATATTTTTCTACTATAGCCCTTCTTGATTGACATCTTGAAATAGCCTTCTAGTCATAACTTCCTCTACACTAATAATGTTCTCAGTAGAAAATCACATTTATGAAAGGCATTTATTTCACCAATGTAGATAATACTATTTAAAGGCTATATATAACTATAATAATGTAACTTGAGTATTATTAAACAGAAAAAAGTCACCCACAAATGTGGCTTAAACAATTTTTAAATGGCTTTTAAACTATGTAAGCCATTTTTAAAAAATTGTGAAAAGGTAGGAAGCTATCAATTAAAATTTAAATGTGATACCTTAAAACGCTTTTTAGTTTCCATCTACAAAAAAAGGATGTTAGATAAAAACGATTTTTAAGGACTCTCTAGTTTTAAAATTCTATGATTTAATCGTGTGATCTACTTATTTAATATTTAATCTTCTGTCATACAGCCTTTGTAGTATACTTTTTAATTCTATAGTTCAATAGAAGTATAATTTGTCGGTGGTTAAGACAAATTCATATGTCATAACTTGAAAATCTATTTTAAAAACAACCAATGAAAGTAAATTTTGGATTTCTTCAAATTAAATCTAAAAATCCATCACTATACTTGCTTTTTATTTTATTTGCTGCTTTACTTATCTCAACAGTGAATCTATCATATCAACATAGTCATCATGATCCAAGCTGCAAATAATAGAGAGTGTCAGTGTCAATTTTGCTTTCTCACACTTGCTTCCCTTCACTTCATCTGATTTTAATAATCCCTGTCAAACCACAAACAGTCCAAATTACCTTCATGACACAGAAGCTTTCAAGGAGCAGACAGAATCTCAACTTTCATTTAGCAACTACAAAAGAAAGCTGTCCAGCTGGACAAATATTATTTCCACACTTGACAATCTCTACAGTTAAGCATGCATTTTAATTCTAACTAAACCTGCCAGGAGTTTGATATGAGCTCCTTGTTGTGTGCAGATTGACTCACAGGATTATCAGACCAATGACTGTAATTGAGAGGAAAGAACCTAGCATTTATTTACTAACAGATGAATCACATACCAAAGCTGAGGGATCAAAATGAACGTGTAAGAGATAGTATGTAGGTACAGACTGCAGGGGAGAAACTACTTAAATTAAGTGCTTTAACTATTAAATAAATTTTAAATATCTAGAACACATTCTTGACGTAATTCTGAAAAGTAACAGCTAATAAGTCAAATCATAAAACAGTTAAAATTTTACCCATAGACACTATTGAGAAACAGGTTCTAAAATGAAATCTAAAGAGATTTTAAAAGGTGTTTTGAGCTGGGCACGGTAGCTCACGCCTGTAATCCCAGCACTTGGGGAGGCCGAGGCGGGCGTATCACGAGGTCAGGAGATCGAGACCGTCCTGGCTAACACGGTGAAACCCCGTCTCCACTAAAAATAAAAAAAAATAATTAAAAAAAAAATTAGCCAGGCATGGTGGCGGGCGCCTGTAGTCCCAGCTACTCCAGAGGCTGAGGCCAGGGAATGGCTTGAACCCGGGAGGTGGAGCTTGCAGTGAGCCGTGATCGCAGCACTGCACTCCAGCCTGGGCAACAGAGTGAGACTCCATCTCAAAAAAAAAAAAAAAAGATGTTTTGGATTCACTCAACTTCAAAGTCAGATTTCTAGAAAAGTTCTATATGTCAATTATAGTGAAACTGATGTTCTTGACAAGTTATCAAAGTCCACTCAATATAGATCAATATGCCCTTGTACACACAATGTAAAACTAAAAAAAAGTTCACAGTAAAAATAAATAATAAGTTGTAGAGAAATATTAGAATAAAAGTTACAGTGTAAAACTATAACAATGACAATTGTATCTTTGAAGTTTAATTTATTAAAGTTAAATTTAAAACTTTCCAACTGTAAAACATTTCTGTGAGCATTGCCTTTTTTAAATTTTTTTTTTATGTTTTTTGAGACAGAGTTTCACTGTTTTGCCCAGGATGGGATGCAATGGTGCGATCTCAGCTCACTGCAACCTCCACCTCCTGAGTTCAAGCAATTCTCCTGCCTCTGCCTCCTGAGTAGCTGGGATTATAGGCACCTGCCACCATGCCCAGCTAATTTTTGCATTTTTAGTAGAGATGGGGTTTCACCATGTTGGCAAGGCTGACCTCAACTGACCCACCGCCTCAGCCTCCCAAAGTGCTGGGATTACAGGTGTGAGCCATAGCGCCTGCCCTGAGCATTTCCTTTATAAGCTAGGCCTGAATTCCTCCTAAAGTTATCAGAACCTCAAAATTATCTGATGTCAGTCTTCCCTCCAACCTACTATACTTGACACTAGTTCCAGCTTTCTTTCTTCCCCAAAGGCTAATCCATTGGCTCTCAGAGTGCTGTTTTTCTACCACTTCTATCTTGAATACCACAACTCAGGTTCCTTTACCAGCTCTTTTTCTTTCTGTTCCCCGTTTTTTGTTTTTTGTTTTTTTTTTTGCAGACAAGGTCTCATTCTGTCACCCAGGCTGGAATGTAGTGGCATGATTATAGCCTACTGCAGCCTTGACCTCCTGGGCTCAAGGGATCCTCCCACCCCAGCCTCCCAAGTAGCTATGACTACCGGCATGAGCCACCATGCCTAATTTTTGAATTTGTGTGTGTGTGTGATGGAGATGAGGTATCAACTACCAGCATGAGCCACCATGCCTGATTTTTTAATGTCTGCGTGTGTGTGTGTGTGTGTGTGTGTGTGTGTGTGTGTGTGTGTGTGTGATGAAGATGAGGTATCGACTACTGGCATGAGCCACCATGCCTAATTTTTGAGTGTGTGTGTGTGTGTGTTTGTGATGCAGATGAGGTATCCCTACGTTGCCCAGACTGATCTCTAACTTCTGGCTTCAAGCGAACCTCTTGCTTTAGCCTCCCAAAATGCTGGGATTACAGGCACGAGCAACTGCTCCTGGGCTAGGCTACTTGTTACAAGAGTAGGTTAGAGTCTGTTTACATATCCAGTTAGGTTACTGTTCACTATGTATGAGGAAACCGAATTTAAAATATGTAAGAAGGCAGCTTTAGGTTCAACTTATCCCTGTGCAGGGTTTAAACCCCATCATCTGGATTAGTGCAGCAGTTTTCTAAATCTTTCTTTTATTTTTTCTTTTATTTTTTCTTCTCTTTTCCTTCCATCCTTCCCTTCCCTCCCTCCTTCCCTTCTTTTCTTTCTTTTTCTTTTTCTTTCTTTCTTTCTTTTCTCTCTCTCTTTCTTGCTTTCCTTTTTTTTTTGGTAGAGATGAGGTCTCACACTGTTGCCCAAACTGGTCTTGAACTCCTGGCCCAAGGGATCCTCCTGCTTTGGCATGCCAAAGTGTTGGGATTATAGGTGCGAGCCACCATGCCTGGTCTCTCCCTGTTTTTTTGCATCATCACCTTCTAACTCATTCTCTATCTGCTGCCAGAATGATCTTTCTAAAACATAGGAAAAAAAAAATCCATGTTTATAGCAATATTTTAATTCCTTTTTTTTTTTTTTGAGACAGAATCTCCTTTTGCTGCCCAGGCTGGGTGCAGTGGTGCAATCTCAGCTCACCGCAACCTCTGCCTCCCAGGTTCAGGCAATTCTCCTGCCTCAGCCTCCTGGGTAGCTGGGATTACAGGCGCCCACCACCATATCTGGCTAATTTTTATATTTTTGTAGAGATGGGGTTTCACCATGTTGGCCAGGCTGGTCTCAAACTCCTGACCTCAAGTGATCTACCCCTCTCGGCCTCCCAAACTGCTGGGATTACATGCCTGAGCCACCGCAGCTGGCTGCAAAATTTTAACTCTGACTGGGAATAAAGTTATACTCTTAAGAGAAAATCAGAAGAAGGTAGTTTGTAGTGGGGAAATAGTGTGTTCATTTTATTTTATTTTTAAAATTATTTTTAATTGATAAATTATAATTGAATATATTTATGGGCTACAAAGTGATTTTATGACATACATATACAGTGTGGAAAGATTGAATAAAGCTAATTAACATATCCATCGCCTTAAATACTTATCATTTATTCTTCCTGTCTAAATGAAACTTTACCCTTAGACCCACATCTCTCCGTTCTCCCCATTCCCCAGGCTCTTGTAAACATTGTTCTACTGTCTGCTTTTATCAGTTCAATTGTTTGAGATTCCACATATGAGAACATGCCATATCTATCTTTCTGTTCCTGGCTTATTTCATTTAGTGTAATGTCCTCCAGGTTCATCCATATTGTTGCAAATGACAGAATTTCCTTTTCTAAGGCTGAATAGTATTCCACTGTGTATATATACCATATTTTCTTAATCCATTAATCTGTTAATGGACACTGAGGTGGTATGTTCATTTTAGAATAATGACTTTGAAATACAAGAAGTATATCTGGCAAGCACTTAGAAAAGGGGAAACTGAATTTGAGAAGGAGGGAATGAAGCATATTTACATAAAATATCCATATAAATTATCATCCAAATCAGGACTTTTTTGAGATTAAAAAGCAGGTACCAAAAATTATTAAAATTATATAATTTTTGAAACACATATTACTAATTAGTTTTATATAATTGCTGACCTATAAACTAATTACATTGAAACACTATTTTTAAAAATAATATTCTTTCAAAAAATTTGTATCTTTGCTTTCAAAAGTAAAAACATCTTTATATTGCTTGAAAAATAAATAATGATTCTTGATATATTTTTGCATACTTTAATGAGTTTCTTAGCTGTATCTGTCATCCACAGATATTTCTTGAAAAATGCATTTTAAAAATATGACTGTATTCTTTTTATATTTTTCCAAGTTTCATTTTATAGTTAGCAAATTTTAAATTGTTCATACCATGAATAGACTCTTCTATATAGATTATAATATTTTTAATTGAGAAAATACTCTGTCTCAGGTGATAAGCTACCTGGTAAATTTATAAAGTTCAGAGCAAATTTTGCTAGATGAAGTATATTCTCAATTTTTAGTAATGAAATACATAAATATTTTAGCTCAAATATGTTTACAGGTACTATTTTTTTTTGCCTCCATGCAGATTGCATTTCTTTGACCAAAAATTTTAAAAGACAAAACTCATCAAATAAATGTTAATGATTATTTTGAACGGTTTGCTAAATTTAAGTGCTGTAAAACCATAACCTTTCTGAGTTTAACATCATTCTGGATCAGAATGTAAATGTATCCAACAGAAAATTTCATCTCTATCAAAAGATTTTCCCCATAAGTCTTGGGCATTTCAAAGCATAATTGGGAATTTCACAATTAAATCTTGCATGCAATTTGAGTGCTTATCATTGTTCAATTCTCCCTTTGATTTCATGGGGATATATTTCAATATCCTCCCATTTGCAAGCTGTTTTCAATAATTGCAATTCCTTAAAAGCTTAACATAAAAGCTGAATATTTTGCCATCCATTTGTTGAATGCTTTGACTAAATATTTCTAATGGATTCTGAAGAAACTGTGGCCAAAATTTAGGGGACATTTTTACAAAAATGTTTAATACCATATGGCACACTTAAGTTGATTTACAAAGTCTCAGACATTTCTAAAATCCAAAAAGAAAGTGCATAGTGTCATACTTAGTTATTTTTGTTTTATTCAACTTCAGTCTAATCATGAACATTTATAGGCTGTTTACCTTGTATATGTATAATCATATTTGTACTTGACAACTACATCTTCCATTTGGACTGGTAGAATATTGCAGATTTTGGGGATGTCATCATGAATTACTGTGTGCATTACAATATATTTCAAGTATAGTTTTCCCCACAGGTTCTAAATTTGCTAAAAGAAGGCATTTATATGATGTTGTGTTCCACAACAATATATTTTTAATAGTACCAACAGAAAATAATTTTATCATTGATGTTGCAGTTTGTAACTCAATTTACAATAATATTCACAACACTGTCAAGTGTTTCAACTTCAAAAGAATGAACTTTCAAATGCTTTACTTTGATTTAATGAATTAGATAAGAAATTTGAACCATTATTATTGGAATTAACTGATTTTCTACAATTAGAAGTATCCAGTAATACTGACGTACAACTGGCATAATTTAATGATTGAAGTTCTTCTAATGGAGTGAATACATTAACAGCTATTTTTTCACTTTTCATACACGCACAAGAAAACTTGAAACTAAAAATAAAAGAAATTAATTCAGAACAGTCACTTGATCTAAATGAAAAGTCATGCCTGACAGAGTGGTATACAAATGTACCTTCTGTGGCTAAGTATTAAAAGGTAATATTTTTAGATGTGGTCTTAAAATAAAACTGTGCATTAGATGTTGATGCCTCTTTCACAGATTTAAGTCTTGTTTTCCTGTGGTCAGTTATACCATTACAGAGTCATCATGGTGGATGGTAAATGTCAACAAACATCTTATGAGAGTTATACATGAATTATTTCCAGCAAATCAAGGAAATTCTGTATTGTCTGATAAATGTACACTGATATTTTGTTTTGTTATCACTGTTGCTAAAAAGGATTATTATAAAATAAAAATACACTATCCAGTAATAAAATAAATAAGTAGTTGTAGTTTTATACCATATGATACATGATAAACAAAACCTTTTTAGTGGCCGGGCACAATGGCATGTGCCTGTAGTTCCAGCTACTATGAGACTGAGGTGGCAGCATTGCTTGAGCCCAAGAGTTCAAGCCTATGGTGTGCTAGTATTGTGCCTGTGAAAAACCACTGCATTCTAGCCTGGGCAACATAATGAGACTCTATCTCTTAAAAAAAAAAAAAAGCCCCACAAAAAAACCAAGTTTGGACTATATTCACTCTATGGCAAGACTAAATAAAGACTAGGAAATGTGCAATCAACTGACCAGGGCACGGGCACATCAACTGGCCAGCAGGGCTGGCAGCATTAAGTACTTCTGCTACCACCATCACCCAAACCTGAAGGAGTCAGCTGGACCTAACTGCTCATGTCTGAGTGTATTCATTTTATCAGTAAGCACCCTTCATGCCATTCTTGAAAAAGATGTTTTACCTTACAATCTTTCCGGAAAGGATCTAAAAAAGAAAAATGGGCTATTGGCAATTTAGCCACATGTTAAAGTATGAGCTTCATTCATTACACTGGAGTCTCACATATGAACCATGTCACAATTTAGAAGTACACACTATAGGTCTACCTAAACCTATTCTGGTTTATTTATATATAACTATTAAATAATACTTCACTCAAAAATGAAAAATCTGCAATTCATTAAAAATTATAATCTACCTTTCTATGGCATGACATGGAAAGATTTTCAGAATATTATATTATTTCATTTAAAAAATTGTAGAACTATATATACAGCATAATACAGGATATTTTTGAAAAAACAAACTATCCCATAAAATAATAAAGAATACACACTAAACTATTAGCAGTGCTTATCTGTGGGTAATAGAATTAAAAAGGGACAGCAGAAAGGGAATTTTAATTCTTTATAATCGATTTTTGTTTGATGATGAGTGTCTCACTTTTGACACCTAAGAAGTAAAAAATGAATAAGAACAATATAATAAATGTTGACAAAAAGAATCAAACTCTGTAAAACATTTGAAGAGATTTATTCTGAGCCAAATATGAGTGACCATGGTCCATGACATAGCTCTCAGGAGGTCCTGAGAACATGTGCCCAAGGTGGTCAGGGTACATGAAACAGCTTGGTTTCATATATTTTAGGGAGAAATGAGACATCAATCAAATATATCTATGAAATACATTGGTTTGGTTCAGAAAAGCGGGACAACTCAAAGCGTGGCGGAGGTGGGGGGGTTGTTCTAGGTTATAGCTAAATTTACACATTTTCTGGTGACAATTGCTTGAGTTTGTCTAAAGACCTGGGATTGATAGAAAGGAAATGCTCAGGTTAAGATAAAAGATTATGGAGAGCAAGGTTCTTTTTAAGTATTTTTTTTTTTTTTTTGAGAGGGAGTCTCGCTGTGTCACCCAGGCTGGAGTACAGTGGCACAATCTCGGCTCACTGCAACCTTCACCTCCCAGGTTCAAGCAATTCTCCTGTTTCAGCCTCCCTAGTAGCTGGGACTACAGGCATGTGCCACCATGCCTGGCTAATTTTTTGTATTTTGAGTAGAGACAGAGTTTCACCATGTTGGCCTGGCTGGTCTCGAATTCCTGACCTCAAGTGATCCACCTGCGGAGGCCTCACAAAGTGCTGAGGTTACAGGTGTGAGCCACCAGGCCCAGCCTCTTTTGAAATTTTACAGTGGCTGCTGTTAGAGTCAACAGATGACAAATGTTTCCTATTCAGATCTTTAAAAGGTGCTAGACTTTTAGTTAATCTCTTCAGGACTGGGAAGGCCTGGAAGAAAAAGATATGGCTATGTTAATAGAGATTCTTTACAGATGCAGATATTCCCCCACAAAGAAAGGCCTTGCAGGGCCATTTCAAAATACGGCAGGGAAATATGTTTTGGGGTAAAATATTTTGCTTTTCTTCCTTTTCTCGTAATGTTATCCAGAGTCAGATTGGAAAGTCACGATATATAGAGTTAAATAAAACCCATCTGATGAGAATTTCTGGTTTGTAGGGCATGACTCCCCAGACCTCTTAGAAATTTGGGCAAGATAAAAAAAATCAGACCTTAGTCCTCATAAATATTACAAGGCATTAGCTAATGGTGTATCAACTGAGTGATACAAGTATCAAATAATCTAGCAGTCCGGCAGCAGGGAGCTCCCTATGGGCAGATGGAGATAGGAAAGGCAAGCCCCAAGAAAAAGGAAGGCAAAGGATTTCCTAAAGGTTCGGAGCCAGTGATCTTCCAATATCCATAGCCTCACAGATCCCACAGTTGGAGACATTTTAATCTCTCAGTATACATAGGTTCAAGCCCTCTCCAACTTGAGGAACAATCCACAACTAGTAAAGAAAGGATGGCCGGGCGTGGTGGCTCATGCCTGTAATCCCAGCACTTTGGGAGGCTGAGGCGGGAGGATCACAAGGTCAGGAGTTTGAGACCAGTCTGGCCAACATAGTGAAACCCCATCTCTAGTAAAAATACAAAAAATTAGTTGGGTGTGTTGGTGTGTGCCTGTAATCCCAGCTACTCAGGAGGCTGAGGCAGGAGCATCACGTGAACCCGGGAGGTGGAGGTTGTGGTGAGCCAGATCATGCCATTGCACTCCAGCCAGGGTGACAGCGTAAGACTCCATCTCAAAAAAAGAAAAGAAAAAAAGAAAGGACATAAGAAGCCCCAGACATTAACTTGAGAAGTAGATAATGTGTCAGTCTGCTTATCTCCCTGCTGTTCCACAACCTCAGCTCTTACTAACTTGATTATTGCCAATATATAATTATGTCTTCATTTTTTTAAAATTAATTTTTGTTAGTTTGTCTTTTTAGAGACAAAGTCTCACTTTGTCACCCAGGCTGGAGTACAGTGGTGCCACTATAAGCTCACTGCAGCCTTGAACTTTTTAAACTCAAGCAATCCTCCTGCCTCAGCCTCACAAATAGCTAGAATTAAAAGTATGAGCTACTGTACCCAGCTCTGGTTCTCATCTTGAAATTTCTATGTACTGGGATCCCACTCCTAAACCCCATTCACAACTACCTGCTCCAGTTTCATGGACTATCATCAACTGGGGGCCCTTGTAATTAAAGTGATGAGAACATCCCTGGAGCATCAATGGAACTGTTTTGGAGAACCAGAGCAGAAAAATCATGGATGAAAATAGTGAAAGATAAAATTGAAGAGGTATGCTATGGACAGATATTTTAAGGCCCTTTTTTTTTTTCCTCTCCAGGAGGAAAATATTTGGACTTTATCCTGTACATAACAGGCATCATAAATGTTTTTTTACTAAGGCAGCACATGACTAGTGTTTTATAAATATTTATAAAACAAGGTGTTAAGATGGTTTGGTGTGGGGCGAGAGAACAGAGAGAGGAAGATCAACTAGGAAGACAGTTAATTAGTAGATATGAAGGTGATGATAAATAGGAAGAGGATGTGGCCATGAGGAAAAAAAAAAAAAAGATAGATCTGAAATGACTTTCCAGGATATGATAGATAGCTTGGGGCCACTGAGTGAGGCAGACAGTTACAGCTCGGAGAAAACCAGGCCGCTGTTACATGTTTAGGCACAAACAAGCTTGGGCTTTAGGCCCAATTCACCAGAGAAACTAAACAGGGCACATGTGAAAATTATAAAATCATGTGAGAGGCAAAAGGATGGTGGATTACATTATTAGAAACTAGCAATAGTAAAGCCAAAGTATGGTTCTCCCTGAGCAATAAAAATCACCATGGAAGAAGACCAATTATGACAGTAGTGACTAAAATAAAGAGGTGGACATTGTCCATGCAATGCATATTTGATATCAAAGGCTTTTCTGGTCTTGCTAAAGACAGCCATAGATACCATACATTGCATACACATGCTGGCCTTTGGCTGAGGAGTGGGTGACTACTATGTTTGCCCATAAGGATTTCTGCAGGCCAGGGCCCCAGGATAGACCAGAGTAGAAAGATGAGGCTATAAGGAAGTTTATGCAGTAAGGGATAAATTATTACAAAGAAAATTCTTTATGTTTAATCTGAATGACAGAATGGTAGCTTATGAATCGATTTTAAAAACTTAAGAGGAAAATAGTGGTAAGAAGGCATAGCAAATTAGTGTTAGACATAATGATTTTGAGTAGGCCATACAAGTGGAAATGTTCAGAATACAGAGGAAGGTGATACGTGAAAGAAATGCATGAGTAAAGATAGTGCTCAGATGTCACACTATAGTTCATGAGACTAAGATGTAGCCAATCATAACAAAGTATTATTTTTCAATCTTTAAAAAAACCTTAACATACACACAAAATAAACACAAGGGTGAATAAGAGAATCAGCATTTATAGCAGTGTATCATGTTGCTATGGTTTGAATATTTGTCCTCTCCAACACTGATGTTGAAATTTAATCCTCAATGTGGCAGTATTGAGAGGTGAGGCCTTTAAGAGGTTATTGGGTCATGACAGCATAAGCCCTCATGAATGGAGTAATGCATGCATGAATTATGGATTACTAGATTAATGGGTTAATAGATTAATGGGAGTGGGACAGTGGCTTTATAAGAAGAGAATGAGAGATTTGAACAAGCATGCTCAGCCACCTCACCATGTGATATCCTGTATCACCTCTGGACTCTACGTAGAGAGTCCCCACAAACAAGAAGGCTCTAACCAGATGTGGCCCCTTGACCCTGGACTTCTCAGTTTCCAGAACTGCAAGAAATACATTCCTTTTCTTTATAAATTGTCCAGTTTCAGGTATTCTGTTATGAGCAACAGCAAGTGGACTAATACACACGTACTAATAAAATTAAACTAACTTACATTGCTGCTTCATTACTTGGTGAGAGAAGAGACACATCTACTCACGGAGAAATCTATTTACTCAATAATGGCACCTTACATTTATAAATTATAATAGTTGTCTACTAACATCTCCTTAAATATGTAAGTTACAGAGCCAATAAATGAGATGACCAAGATTTTAGTTACAATTAAAAGAAAAAACTAAACTCTTCTTAAAAAAAAATTTTGTTGAATTTGTTGGACAATGACCCACTGGTTTAAAAGATGCACAGCAATTTAACATACGTGTGTACACACATATCTTAAAAGGAAGCTTCACAAAGCATTACTTACCCTTAATACTTGCTCTTATATTTTCTATTCTATTCCTTTTCATTTTTTCATTTTTTTTTCTTTTTAATACTGCCTATAGCTTCTAAGTTGATTTCAGCATCTGTAGTTTGGCTTAAAGATTTTTAGATTAAAAAGAGATATTTATGATCATTTTATAGAACCATCTGTAAGGCTATGATTGAAAAATCCAGAAGAGATATTTTTAAGAAAACGTAAAAAAGAAAAAAAGCAGAAAATGAATGGTTGTGAGCTACTAACAGAGTGGGAAAAGAGACAAAGGATAGATAAAATCAGGTCATAGGGTGGACAAAAACAGTATCAAAGAGGACAACGTTGCAAAAATGAATGTGAAGTCAACAAAAGCTTATTTCAATACATGTCTTTACCTTTACTGCAGGGTATTTCAAAGTGTAGTCCAAAACTAATTTAAGCCAAAATACCAGGGACACTTGTTAAAAATTCAGATACCTGGGCCCCATCCCAGACCTAGTGAATTAAACTCTCTTTGGCAACTGAAAAGTTTCCCAGGGCATCCTTTTAACTAAGCATTGTTATCTCAATTCCTTTTACAAATCAGCTTTCAAAATGGTACTTTCCAAAAACATGCCAACTCACTTCACACATAGGTATATTTCTGAAAAGTTGTTAGGTGAGTACTTGTACACCAAATCATTATTCCCCTAAAGACTATCATGATCATTTCAGAATTATGTTCATCCAGAAACAAACCAGATTTGAGACCATTCAACCTTTAAACAAATATTCTTTATCTACTTTTTCTGTATTACTTGTGTAAGAGGTTGACAAAATGGACTCGCATACTCATTATTTTTACTTAGTTTAGAAGCATGTATATTTAAAATTACAACATACTGTTAACACATTCCATTTTGACTTTGAACACTTTGAACTAATTGCACTAAACTTAACTGGTTAATTATCATAATCAAGTGGTATTTAGCAGAACTCACAAACAGAAAAAGTGCCACAGGAAGACAGTTTTCAGAAAATACAAAAACTGAGGTTTGTATTTTGTATACAAACTGAGGTTTGTATAAAGATATCCCTTTATGTGGTGAGCTCTGCTAACAAAAAGTATTTGTCAACTTCTTGCCAATAAATAGCCAAGAAGTATGAGATGTGAATCTATTCAATTCAAAGATGGAAATAACAGGTAAGAACAACAGTAGTTAATATTTATTCACTTATCTCATTAGAGGTTTCCTTCTAAATCCTTTATATGCATTAACTAATTTAATCCTTACAACAATTCCGTAGACTGTGGCTTTAGACCTCATTTGAGGATGCTGAGGTATAGAATTATATAATTTTCCTGAGATCCCACAGCTAGAAATAGGAGGTGAGATTCAAAACCAGGCAGCCTGTCTCCAGAATCTACATTCAAAGACAGTGGGATACACTAGGATTTTAAGAAAGTCTTAGATGTTGGAACAATTACCTGCCTCTATATAAATGCTTTCTGTTTATGTTTTTTTCTGTTCTTTATACAATTGATTTTAAGATAAATTGTGACTACCTTGCACCCCTGCTTATGTTTAGTTACTAGATCTCATTATAATGCTCTCAAAATATGACAGGAATTCCAAAATTAGCATCAAATAGGAATTCAGCATCATACAGAAAAATGAAAATGTGTTTTAAAAGATACTTAATTCTGAATTTAAGGGCAGAATAGTACAGTGGTTTACAGCTGTGCTTCTCAATTTTTCATGTGCCAGTCACCTAAGTACATTGTTAAAAATGCAGATTTTCAGCAGCTCTGAGATTCTGCATTTGTAGCATGTTCCTGGGTGATGGTAACACTGCTGGCCTGAAGATTATATTTTGAGTAGGAAAGGTTCAGAGTTCAAACTCTGGAGTCACACTGATTATGTTTCTTTTTTTCTTTTTTGAGACAGATTCTCACTCTGTCACCCAGGCTGGAGTACAATGGCATGGTCTCGGCTCACTGCAACCCTCTGCCTTCTGGGTTCAAGCAATTCTCCTGCCTCAGCCTCCCCAGTAGCTGGGACTACAGGCGTGTGCCACCACACCCGGCTAATTTTTGTATTTTTAGTAGAGACGGGGTTTCACTGTGTTGGCCAGACTTGTCTTGAACTCCTGACCTCGTGATCTGCCCACCTCGGCCTCCCAAAGTGCTGGGATTACAGGCATGAGCCACCGTGCCCAGCAACACACTGCTTATGTTTCAGTCCCAGCTCCATTACTTACTAGTTGTATAACCTTCTCCTTATATACCTCTACTACATCCGTAAAAGAGTGAGAGCATTAAAGGGTTGTTACCAAGATTACATGGGATAATCCATAGATAGTACATAGAACAGTCTCTAGCACATTGAAAGAACTCAATAAATGTTATCTCTTAGTGTTATTGAAAAATATTAAAAGCATATATTGTATCCCATTAGAAAGCCATTTATAGAATTGATTGATCTGGCAGAAACACTAAATAAAATGTCATCATTCTTTTCCAGGCAATCACAAGAACATCACTGTACAATGAAGGACATTAAATATGTAAGTTAGAACCACTACCCAGCTTTATTAAATACATAAATCTGAAAGTGTTCTAAATGAATTTGCATAAAGCTGGCTTGGTCTATGATATTCAAAGAGCATATTTTGTTTCTATGCCAGAAAACTTTTCTATATTGCAGGTACACACTGAGTTCCAATTCAATTCATTTATTTGAATAGCTTCCTCTGAATTTCAAAAAAGGCATTTTAGTTTAAAAAATTTTATTTCAATGAAATATATGTCAGTACTAGTATTAATAGCAACAATAACAATGATTTTAAATATTTGTTCAAGGAAGAACACTGCTGTAGTTTAAATAAATTCAGAGGATTTAATCAATGCCTTCACAGACAACTGTACACATATTCAAACTATAATACATTGCAGCACAATTACTTCTTGCCTTTGAGAACTGAGACTTAAAAGAATATTATTTATCAAAAATGTGGTGATTTAATAATAATGCTATATCAGAGAAGCCAATGTGTAGGAAAAGTAGAGTTAGGACCACAAATGAAGATAAAATTTCATAGTAACTTCCCAAATGAAAACTGTAAGAAATTTATTTCAACACTGTTGAAAAATAAAGACATAGAAGGAATGGAGAACATTAGAAAAGAAAGACTAATGTTTACCCAGTCATTGATTAAAACCAGAGCCAGGGGTTTCAATCAAGAAGAAGATGAGAGCTAGAAAGTGTTTTTGGTTGCTGGCTATCTTTAAGAGTCAGCAAGAAAAGGTCAATAAATAATTTGCCTATCCTTTTATCTTTTATTTTTCCAACATAGGTGATTAAAAAAACAATTGTGGTATAAATTCTATTACATTTACTTTTCTAAATTAAAACTAGATTTAACATAGGCAATACAGACCCGCCCTGTAAAATCATGACAGATTAAGAATCAAGGAAAAGGGAGGGATCTGGGTGAGTGGATTATTCTTTCTTCTCTCCCCTTTCTCTTTCCCTACAGATTGGTGTTCCTGGCTACTCTTTTGTCTGCTGTGGTACTAGGTTTTTAAAAAAATGCATAACACATAAGATTTTACTTTCATTTTACTTTCTATGACAAGTGTTATTTTAAAATAATAAGATTTTACCAAAAATTCTGCATAACAATGCTTTATATAAAGGACTGCCAGATGTAGTTTCCAAGGCAGGGCTTACCTGTACTCAATTATATCAAATAAGATTTCACAAAATGAAATTAAACCTGTGCTTTTAGTGAAAAAAAAATCAATAGTGAAACATGTGGTTCTTTATATCTATAGAGATGATAACACCAACAAGATCAAATCATTAGGATTAGAGGTACAAGAAGAATAGAATTTGAACAGAATTATACCAACGTCGTGTCTTGTTATTTGGGTTTACATTTTTCTTAATCAAATACTGAAAAACAAAAATTTACTAATAATGCCTAAGCTAACTCTTTTCCATTTATAAATTAGCTGTCTCTCACCTCTGGAGGAGCAAGGAATTCCACTTCTGTATGACCTATTTATACCTCTTAGATTTATCACATGCATTTTTTAATGACCCCGAACCGAAGGAAATGTAGAAACCTATTTGAAAAGTTGACATTAAGGTTGCGACACCAACCAAAACAAGAAGAATTTAAAGTTAAACTGACACACAATCCCCAAATCAGTCTGTTATACTCCTAATTTAAAAAACAGTTCAAATGTGAAATCGTGATAGCATGTCAGCCTCTGCTTTGAAACTCCTGAATTTTGTCATTTGGTGTTTGTGTCACAACCTTAATATTATTTAAATATACTTTTTAATATCTATTATTTAAAAAATATCTTTGAATTGAAGATACTCTAAAGCTTTGAAGAAGCCAACCTCAAAGCACTGCATTCCTAGCATGCCACTTTTATTAGAAGTAGTGCATAAAACATTTGCTGTTGACAAATCTAATTCATTAAAAGGTGAGGTGGATGCATTTTAAAATAACTGGCTGGCATCATTATCTGCAGTGCCTTTTATAAATTATTCCTCTTTTCCCTTTTGACTGAACTTGTCACAGTTCCCTTTCAGAGTCTGAGTGTTATGCCTTATAGTCAATGCTTTCAACATGTTTAGACAAGTCACAAGTTAAACAAGCAGTGGTATTTTATTTTCTGGAAATAAGAAAGGGTAACAGAAATATGAATTATTTCATTCAATTCATTGATTTTGAACCAAAGACAAGTAAAGTCAGTTAGTGGTGGTTTTATCTCACAAGAAGAATTTAAAAATAAAAGTATACTGTTTGCATAGAATGGGGAATTTCAAAGAAAGGAACATAAAGAGAGATGCTGGCGGCCCTGCTGCAGTGTTGTGTAGAAGACTTGGTTAAAAATCGAATTGTGCTTTCCCTAACATTGGAGATCAGGTAAATCATAAAGCCAACAGCTGGCTGGCACACTCACTTCCTAAAGGAGAAAGCTAACTGTATTCTCTTAGAGTCCAAAGGAATAGAATTATAGAAGCTTTCAAGGAAACTGAGTAGGCACAGTATAAATTACTCAAAATATGAAGAAAAACATTTCTTACCTAATTTTATTTCAGAAGACATTAAGAATGAACTGGTCTTCGAATCCTAAGGAGGGAGAAAATTATTTCCTCAAGGTTTGTCAGCAGAAGAACTGTCTCTTTTCTAGTAACTTCAGCAAAGTTTTTTTTCCCAAAGTATTAAAATGTACCTGAAAAATGATTGGACAAAGCTTTATCAAAGCCACAATGGGATGGAGGGCATATTCACATTAGTTGCCCAGATTGCTAGTGACAGTACTATCATTAAATCATGACTTATGGACTTGAGTCAGGAAGAAGAGATGTTGGAAATACACAAAGACATCCTGAAGATTACATACGTAAGAAAAGCTTATTAATAAGATAGTCAATAGACTGTAGCAACACAGGTAATAGGGGCACCTTGGAAAATGCATATTTAAAACATTCCTTCTATTTTCACTAAAAATTGATCACTCCTAAAGAAATGTATCACAAAGAGAGTAACGTGTGGTTGCACCATATAAAACAAGCAATGTTATTCAATCCAAATACTTTTTTTCTTGTTTAGTTACTATTTGCTCCAAATTATTTATTAAAACCATCTTTTCCCCATTCTTCTGGGTGATCCTGTTAAAAACAGATTCCTGGGGGAGCCGCTTCCAAGATGGCCAAATAGGAACAGCAAGATCAACGCATAAGACGGGTGATTTCTGCATTTCCAACTGAGGTACCTGGTTCATCTCATTGGGACTGGTTGGACAGTGGGTGCACCCCATGGAGGGTGAGTCAAAGCAGGCCGGGAAGTGCAAAGGGTCATGGGATTTCCCTTTCCTAGCCAAGGGAAGCTGTGAGTGTCTGTACCTGGAGGAACAGTACACTCCTGTCCAAATACTGCACTTTTCTCATGGTCTTTGCAACTGGCAGACCAGAAGATTCCCTCTTGTGTCTGGCTTGGTGGGTCCCACACACATGAAGCCTTGCTCGCTGCTAGCGCAACAGTCTGAGATCGATCTGGGATGCTGGAGCTTGGTGGTGGGAAGGGTGTCGGCCATTGTTCAGGCTTGAGTAGGTGGTTCTATGCTCACAGTGTAAACAAAGCAGCCCAGAAGCTCGAACTGGGCGGAGCCCACCACAGCTCAGCAAGGCCTACTGCCTCTCTAGATTCCACCTCTTGGGGCAGGGCATATCTGAACAAAAGGCAGCAGACAGCTTCTGCAAAATTAAACGTCCCTGCCTGACAGCTCTGAAGAGAACAGTGGTTCTCCCAGCACTGTTCTCCTGGCGTTCAAGCTCCAATAATGGACAGACTGCCTCAAGTGGGTCCCTGACTCCCGTGTAGCCTGACTGGGAGACATCTCCCAGTCAGGGCTGACAGACACCTCATATAGGCAGGTGCCCCTCTGGGACGAAGCTTCCAGAGGAAGGATCAGGCAGCAATATTTCCTGTTCTGCAGCTTCCACTGGTGATACACAGGCAAACAGGATCTGGAGTGGACCTCCAGCAAACTCCAATAGACCTGCAGCTGAGCAGCTGAGGGGCCTGTCTGTTAGAAGGAAAACTAACAAACAGAAAGGAATACCATCAACATCAACAAAAAGGACATCCACACCAAAACCTCATCCGTAGGTCACCAACATCAAAGACCAAAGGTTGATAAAACCACAAAGATGGGGAGAAACCAGAGCAGAAAGCCTGAAAATTCCAAAAGCTAGAACGCCTCTCCTCCTCCAAAGGAACACAACTCCTCACCAGCAAGGGAACAAAACTGGATGGAGAATGAGTTTGAGGAGTTGACAGAAGTAGGCTTCAGAAGGTTGGTAATAACAAACTTCTCCGAGCTAAACGAGCATGTTCTAACCCATCACAAGGAAGCCAAAAACCTTGAAAATAGGTTAGACGAATGGCTAACTACAATAACCAGTGTAGAGAAGAGCTTAAATGACCTGATGGAGTTGAAAACCACAGTATGAGAACTTTGTGAAGTGTACACAAGCTTCAATAGCCGATTTGATGAAGTGGAAGAAAGAATATCAGTGATTGAAGATCAAATTAATGAAATAAAGTGAGAAGACAAGATTAGAGAAAAAAGAATGAAAACAAATGAACAAAGCCTCCAAGAAATATGGGACTATGTGAAAGACCAAATCTACGTTTGATTGGTGTACCTGAAAATGATGGGGAGAATGGAACCAATTTAGAAAACACTCTTCAGGATATTATCCAGGAGAACTTCCTCAAGCTAGCAAGGCAGACCAACATTCAAATTCAGGAAATACAGAGAACACCACATAGATACTCCTCGAGAAGAGCAACCCCAAGACACACAATCGTCAGATTCACTAAGGTTGAAATGAAGGAAAAAATGTTAAGGACAGCCAGAGAGAAAGGTCAGGTTATCCACAAAGGGAAGCCCATGAGACTAACAGCGGATCTCTCTGCAGAAACCCTACATGCCAGAAGAGAGTGGGGGCCAAAATTTGACATGCTTAAAGAAAATAATTTTCAACCCAGAATTTCATATTGAGCCAAACTAAGCTTCATAAGGGAAGGAGAAATAAAATCCTTTACAGACAAACAAATGCTGAGAGATTTTGTCACCACCAGGCCTGCCTCACAAAACCTCCTGAAGGAAGCACTGAACGTGGAAAGGAACAACTGGTACCAGCCACTGCAAAAACATGCCAAATTGTAAAGACTATCAATGCTATGACGAAACTGCATCAATTTATGGGCGAAATAACCGGCTAGCATCATAATGACAGGATCAAATTCACACATAACAATATTAAACTTAAATGTAAATGGGCTAAATGCCCCAATTAAAAGACTCAGACTGGCAAATTGGATAAAGAGTCAAGACCCATTGGTGTGCTGTATTCAGGAGACCCATCTCACGTGCAAAGACACACAGGCTCAAAATAAAGGAATGGAGGAAGATCTACCAAGCAAATGGAAAGCAAAGGAAAAGCAGGGGTTGCAATCCTCGTCTCTGATAAGACAGACTTTAAACCAACAAAGATCAAAAGAGACAAAGAAGGTCATTACATAATGGTAAAGGGATCAATTCAACAAGAAGAGCTAACTATCCTAAACATATATGCACCCAATACAGGAGCACCGAGATTCATAAAGCTAGTTCTTAGAGACCTACGAAAAGACTTAGACTTCCACACAATAATAATGGGAGACTTTAACACCCTGCTGTCAATATTAGACAGATCAAAGAGATGGAAAATTAACAAGGATATCCAGGACTTGAACTCAGCTCTGGACCAAGTGGGCTTAATAGATATCTACAAAACTCTACATGCCAAATCAACAGAATATACATTCTTCTCAGCACCACATTGCACTTTTCCTAAAATTGACCCCATAATTGGAAGTAAAACACACCTCAGCAAATGTAAAAGAACAGAAATCACAGCAAACTGTCTCTCACACCACAGTGCAATCAAATTAGAACTCAGGATTAAGAAACTCACTCAAAACCACAAATCTACATGGAAACTGAACAACCTGCTCCTGAGTGATTACTGGGTAAATAACAACACGAAGGCAGAATAAAGATGTTCTTTGAAACCAATGAGAACAAAGACATAACATACCCGAATCACAGGGACACATTTAAAACAGTGTGTAGTGGGAAATTTATAGCACTAAGTGTCCACAAGAGAAAGCAGGAAAGATCTAAAATCGACACTCTAACATCACAATTAAAAGAACTAGAGAAGCAAGAGCAAATAAATTCAAAAGTTAGTAGAAGACAAGAAATAACTAAGATCAGAGCAGAACTGAAGGAGATAGAGACATAAAAAACCCTTCAAAAAAATCAATGAATCCAGGAGCTGGTTTTTTAAAAGATCAACAAAATAGACCACTAGCCAGACTAATAAACAAGAAAAGAGAGAAGAATTAAATAGATGCAATAAAAAATGATAAAGGGGATATCATCACTGATCCCACAGAAATATAAACTACCATCAGAGAATACTATAAACACTTCTACGCAAATAAACTAGAAAATCTAGAAGAAATGGATAAGTTCCTGGACACATACACCCTCTCAAGACTAAATCAGGAAGAAGTTGAATCTCTGAATAGACCAATAACAAATAGGTTCTGAAATTGAGGCAATAATTAATAGGCTACCAACCAAAAAAACTCCAGGACCAGACGGATTCACAGCCAAATTCTACCAGAGGTACAAGGATTAGCTTGTACCATTCCTTCTGAGACTATTCCAATCAATAGAAAAAGATGGAATCCTCCCTAATTCATTTTATGAGGCCAGCATCATCCTGATACCAAAGCCTGGCAGAGACCCAACAAAAAAGGAGAATTTTAGGCCAATATCCCTGATGAACATCAATGCAAAAATCCTCAATAAAAAACTGGCAAACTGAATTAAGCAGCACATCAGAAAGCTTATCCACCATGATCAAGTTGCCTTCATCCCTGGAATGCAAGGCTGGTTCAACATACACAAATCAATAAACGTAATCCATCACATAAACAAAACCAACGACAAAAACCACATGATTATCTCAATAGATGCAGAAAAGGCCTTCAACAAAATTCAACAACCTTTCATGCTAAAAATTCTCAATAAACTAGGTTTAGATGGAACATACCTCAAAATAATAAGAGATATTTATGACAAACCTACAGCCAATATCATAATGGATGGGCAAAAACTGGAAACATTCTCTTTGAAAACCAGCACAAGACAAGGATGCCCTCTCTCATCACTCCTATTCAACATAGTATTGGAAGTTCTGGCCTGGGCATTCAGGCAAGATAAAGAAATAAAGGCTGCATAGTATTCTGTGGTGTATATGTGCCACATTTTCCTAATCCAGTCTATCGTTGTTGGACATTTGGGTTGGTTCCAAGTCTTTGCTAGTGTGAATAGTGCCACAATAAACATACGTGTGCGTGTGTCTTTATAGCAGCATGATTTATAGTCCTTTGGGTGTATACCCAGTAATGGGATGGCTGGGTCAAATGGTATTTCTAGTTCTAGATCCCTGAGAAATCGCCACACTGACTTCCACAATGGTTGAACTAGTTTACAGTCCCACCAACAGTGTAAAAGTGTTCCTATTTCTCCACATCCTCTCCAGCACCTGTTGTTTCCTGACTTTTGAATGATTGCCATTCTAACTGGTGTGAGATGGTATCTCATTGTGGTTTTGATTTTCATTTCTCTGATGGCCAGTGATGATGAGCATTTTTTCATGTGTTTTTTGGCTGCATAAATGTCTTCTTTTGAGAAGTGTCTGTTCATATCCTTTGCCCACTTTTTGATGGAATACTATGCAGCCATAAAAAATGATGAGTTCATGTCCTTTGTAGGGACAGGGATGAAACTGGAAATCATCATTCTCAGCAAACTATCGCAAGGACAAAAAACCAAACACCGCATGTTCTCACTCATAGGTGGGAATTGAACAATCAGAACACATGGACACAGGAAGGGGAACATCACACTCCAGGGACTGTTGTGGGGTGGGGAGAGGGGGTAGGGCTAGCCTTAGGAGATATACCTAATGCTAAATGACGAGTTAATGACTGCAGTACACCAACATGGCACATGTATACATATGTAACAAACCTGCACATTGTGCACATGTACCCTAAAACTTAAAGTATAATAATAATAAAATAAAAAAATAAAAAAAAGAAATAAAGGGTATTCAATTTGGAAAAGAGGAAGTCAAATTGTCCCTGTTTGCAGATGACATAATTGTGTACTTAGAAAACCCCATTGTCTCAGCCTGAAATCTCCTTAAGCTGATAAGCAACCTCAGCAAAGTCTCAGGATACAAAATCAATGTGCAAAAATCACAAGCATTCCTATACACCAAGAACAGACACACAGAGCGCCAAATCGTGAGTGAAATCCCATTCACAATTACTACAAAGAGAATAAAATACCTAGGAATCCAACTTACAAGGGATGTGAAGAACTTCTTCAAGGAGAACTACAAACCACTGCTCAACGAAATAAAAGAGGACACAAACAAATGGAAGAACATTCCATGCTCATGGATAGGAAGAATCAATATTGTGAAAATGGCCATATTGCTCAAGGTAATTTATAGATTCAATGCTATCCCCATCAAGCTACCAATGACTTTCTTCACAGAATTGGGAAAAATTACTTTAAATTTCATATGGAACCAAAAATGGGCCCACATAGCCAAGACAATCCTAAGCAAAAAGAACAAAGCTAGAGGCATTATGCTACCTGACTTCAAACTATACTAGAAGGCTACAGTAACCAAAACAGCATGTTACTGGTACCAAAACAGATATAGATCAATGGAACAGAACAGAGGCCTCAGAAATAATACCACACTTCTACAACCATCTGATCTTTGAGAAATCTCACAAAAACAAGCAATGGGGAAAGGATTCCCTATTTAATAAATGGTGCTGGGAAAACTGGCTAGCCATATGTAGAAAGCTGACATTGGATCCCTTCCTTACATCTGACCAAAAATTAATTCAAGATGGATTAAAGACTTAAATGTAAGACCTAAAACCAAAAAAACTGTAGAAGAAAACCTAGGCAATACCATTCTCGACATAGGCATGGGCAAAGACTTCATGACTAAAACAACAAAAGCAATGGGAACAAAAGCCAAAATTGACAAATGGGATCTAATTATATTAAAGAGCTTCTGCACAGCAAAAGAAACTATCATCAGAGTGAACAGGCAACCTACAGAATGGGAGAAAATTTTTGCAATCTACTCATCTGACAAAGGGCTAATATCCAGAATCTACAAAGAACTTAAACAAATTTACAAGAAAAAACATCCCTATCAAAAAGTGGGCAAAGGATATGAACAGACACTTCTCAAAAGAAGACATTTATGCAGCCAACAGACATATGAAAAAATGCTCATCATCACTGGTCATCAAAGAAATGCAAATCAAAACCTCAATGAGATACCATCTCACACCAGTTAGAATGGCAATCATTAAAGTCAGGAAACAACAGATGCTGGAGAGGATGTGGAGAAACAGGAATGCTTTTACACTGTTGGTGGGAGTGCAAATTAGTTCAACCATTGTGGAAGACAGTGTGGCGATTCCTCAAGGATCTAGAACTAGAAATACCATTTGACCCAGTAATCCCACTACTCCGTATATACCCAGAGGATTATAAATCATGGTACTATAGAGACACATGCACACATATGTCTACTGTGGCACTATTCACAATATCAAAGACTTGGAACCAACCCATACGTCCATCAATAATAGACTGAATAAAGAAAATGTGGCACATATACAGCCATAAAAAGGATGAGTTCATGTCCTTTGCAGGGACATGGATGAAGCTGGAAACCATCATTCTTAGCAAACTATCACAAGGACAGAAAACCAAACACTGCATGTTGTCACTCAAACGGGAGTTGAACAATGAGAACACATGGACACAGGGAGGGGAACATCACACACTGGGGCCTGTTGGCGGGTGGAGGGCTGGGGGAGGGATAGAGTTAGGAGAAATACCTAATGTAAAAGACGAGTTGGTGAGTGCAGCAAACCAACACGGCACAGGTATACCTATGTAACAAACCTGCACATTGTGCACATGTACCCTAGAACTTAAAGTATAACTAAAAGAAACAACAACAACAAAAAACAGATTCCTGGGAATCTTGTTAAACATGGGTTCTGATTAAGTTGATTTGGGGTTGGGGCCTGAAATTTTGCATTTCTAACAAGATCTCAGGTAAAGCCACTAATGGTGTGGGTCCATGGACTACCCTTTCACTAATAAGCTTCCACTAATCTATTTGTCTTTTCCTGCAGCAAAGTCTACTATCGTTATTCTTGGCTATTGACATTTTGCCTTTCCATATAATTTTAAAATCTTTTTTCAAGTGTTTGACCCTCCTCACCAAAACAAAGACAGTTAGGAATTTGATAGAGAATGCTTTGAATCTCTATCAAAGTTGGGCAAGTGTATAGCATTGAGTTTTCCAAATCATGTGTATTGTATATAATTTCACTTATTGAGGTCTTAATATTACAAAATAATGCTCTATTATTTTCCCCATGGGAGTTTTGTACATCTCTTGTTATATTTATTTCTAGGCACTCCATATTTTGATTATATCTCTTTGCAAAAACTTTTCCCTTTTTTGTATGTATGTATTATGCGTATAATTTTGGTAGGTTGATGTGTTCATCTAGGATATTTGATAAACTCTTATTTTTTCCAGTAGTTTTACATCATGCACAAATAATGAGCTTTATTTCTTTATTTCCAAAATCTGTACTTTATCTTGTCTCACTTTTAAAAAAAAAGCAAAAAAGGTCAAACAGCAAATGCATGAAATAATAGAAATAGATGGCTATTTTGTTATCTATGATCAGCCAACATGATCTCTCGGTGAGGTTAGATTGTCTAGGAAATGGATATGAGGTAGACTCCAATGGTTTCTTTTTTTCTTTGTTTTTGAGACAGAGTCTCACTCTGTCACCCAGGCTGGAGTGGAGTGGCGCGATCTTGGCTCACTGCAACCTCTGGTTCCCAGGTTCAAGCGATTCTCCTGCCTCAGCCTCCCCAGGAGAGTAGCTGGGGCTACAGGCGTGTGCCATCACACCTGGCTAATTTTTGTATTTTTAGTAGAGACAGGGTTTTGCAATGTTGGTCAGGCTGGTCTCAAACTCCCAACCTCAAGTGATCTGTCCGCCTCAGCCTTCCAAAGTGCTGGGATTACAGGCATGAGACACAGCATCCAGCCTCCAGTGGTTTCTTATACCATTTATTAATTGTCCTCATATTGCCTGTCTTTCTCTGGTGTCTGGTATACAAGTCCTTAATTATTACTAACATCCATTGTCCCAAGCCAAATTCCAGTTGATATTTAATCAGCAACGGACATAAACTCTCATGGACAACAGCCACACTGAGAAGTAGTGGAAAAGCAAAAGGAAACAGTGGCATTATCATGAGGAAAATGGTTCAGTTCAAACTAAGAACTAAGGTGAGGATGCCAATGTGAGGAAGCCATTACTGAGATACTGCAAATCACCTATACCCCATAGCTGAAATCACAAGGTTTCTTGTAAAATCAATACATAACTGAAATTGCTTTCTTGATGACAATGTCAGCTGGCTTTAAAGCAAACTGTGCTTCTTCATAGCTTTCAATTATTTGACAAAGGAAACAATTAGACTTACTATTCTACACATTGTCAATGTTGGCAACATTGGTTATCTAAGGAAAGGCAAATGTGTGTGATGGTGGGATAAAGGAATGCATAAAGAGAAAAAAGTAGTAACTAAAATAATAATAACCATAATAATAAAAAGTTTCTTTAAAAACATTTCCATAATCTACTGCAAACAGCAATTATGAAAAAGGAGAGCAATGTAGAAAATGTTTAAAAGGAGATGAAAACAGGACTAAAAAGCAAGTACGCATTACATTAAAACTGTTTAAAATTATGTGAGCAAAATTTCTGGTTAGGAAGCTCAAGCAGCATACATTTTCCTTCTGTCCCTCCAGATATACCTTAAAAAGGTAAAGAAGTTATATTATGGAGAGGAGAAATATAAACCCACAAAAATGAAGAGAGTCATCATCACAAATTTATAAATCACAGACAGACGAAAGAGAATTCACAGAAGAAATAGAACAGAAAAAGCCAAACTCTAAAATGTATGCAAAGAGGACTGTAATTAAAAGAATGACCTGATATCCATGGCAGAGTGTGGAGTAAAAAGTGAGGCTAAAAAACACAATCAATTGAAGGTTTGCTCAAGAAACAATAAATTTCCCTTCCTTACCTTTTAGTGCAAGTCATTACTTTGTATTTTCTTTGTCTTTAATTAAAGATCTGACTGTTAATTAAAGATCTGACTGTGGGTAAAGGGAAATAAATGAAAGAAGTGATATGCTTCAAGACATGAATTAAATGTCTACAAAACTATGAAAGCATGGGCATGGGTACCCCCCAAAAAAGCCTGCCTCATTCTGGTCTTTAGCTGACTTTAGCATACTGATCATTCCCAATCTATTCATTTAAAGCAAAATATACCAGTAAAATCACTGTTATCCAAATAAATTCTATGAAGTTTTAGATTTGCTTTTTTCTAATATGAATGCATAGCGAAGGACTACTTGACTGACATTCGAAGAAAAAATGGTTTTTCACATTAGAGACTGTATTAGTGCATTTTCACACTGCTATGAAGAAATACCCGAGACTGGGTAATTTATAAAGAAAAATAGGTTTAATGGACTCACAGTTCCACATGGCTGGGGAGGCCTCACAACCATGGCAGAAGGTGAAGAAGCAAAGGCATGTATTACATGATGGTAGGCAAGAGAGCTTGTGCAAAGGAACTCCCATTTATAAAACCATCAGATCTCATGAGACTTATTTAGTATCACGAGAACAGCATGGGAAAGACCCACCCCCTTGATTCCATTACCTCCCACTGGGTCCCTCCCATGACACATGGGAATTGTGGCAGCTATAATTCAAGATGAGATTTGGGTGGGGACACAGCCAAGACATATCATTCTGCCCCTGGCCCCTGCCAAATCTCATGTCCTCACATTTCAAAACCAATCAGGCCTCTCAACAGTTCCCCAAAGTCTTAACTCCTTTCAGCATTAACTCAAAAATACACAGTCCGAGTTTCATCTGAGATAAGGCAAATCCCTTCCACCTATGAGTGTATAAAATCAAAAGCAAGTTTGTTACTTCCTAGATACAGTAGGGGTACAGGTATTGGGTAAATACACCCATTCCAAATGGGAGAAATTGGCCAAAACAAAGGAGCTACAAGCCCCATGCAAGTCCAAAATCCGGCAGGGCAGTCAAATCTTAAAGCTTAAAAATAGGTGACTTCTGCAGTGCATGCTGCTCTCGCTGGGCATTTTTTCCTGGTCTGGGGGCAAGCTCTATCATAGGAAAGGTGATGTCTCCCAAGCAAAGGCTATGACTCCTGGGATATGAGGGTTGGGCGAGACAACCAAGACAGTTGCACCCCATGTTGGGACTAGGAATAACCCTGACTTCTGAGCTCTCATAACCCCAGGAGCCTCCAGAAAAGTTGCAGTGTGATGAGGGAAAACCTTGCTGAAGCTGTACATTGGAATGGGCTTACAGTCATAGTAATGGAAGCAAAATACACGAAGGAAAAACAGTTCTTTGTATCCCTGCTTATTGCACCTGACAACTAATTGCAGATGGTTTTGTTTACCTAAGAAAATCTGTGATGTAAATCAAAAAACATCTGTTTGCCTAGACTCATTGGTTACATATATGCTTCGTCTAAGAGCTATTTGTCCATTCTCCTGGACAGTGTTTCAATTTCGACCCATCAGTTGTGAACCACTCATTATTCAGATGAATAAGTGCATAGATGAGGAGCAAATATTTGATTTTATTGAAAGAAACAAAGTCATACTTTCAGAAAAACAAGTGGGATGTACATTTAATATACTTTGGAAGCTTCAAAAGCAGAAGATCAGTCTATTGAAAAATGTTGAGTACGTCAGAGACCATTCTCAATTTCTTACTCTTCATAATTTAGCTACAAATAAATTCAAATTAATGAATGGCAATACCCTGGTGAATGTGTTATACATCACACAACAGTTTGCTGGTGAGGCCCACGATCTGCTAGTTGAAGCACTAGTTACAGAAGCATGGAGAAGGTTAGAAAGGTTTGATATTAAACTGCTGTCAGAATTTTTCTCTTGCCTAGCAGATCAGCATTTGTATTTTAGTCCATTAATGGGAAAAATAGCTGATATTGTCCATAGGAACTTGGAAACCATCCAGGACTTAAGTTCCTTGTCTGTCTTGATGGTCAACATATCTTCTTTAATACCATGACATTTTCAAGAACAACTGGTGAACAAAACGGAACTTGTTTTTGACACCACAGATTCTTCTGAGGTCAACGTTGCAAAAAGAATGGTACAGTTTCTTTGAAACGTTAGATATCGTTATCAACCACTATTAGAAAGCTTTGTAAAGTTGTTTGTAACATTGGGACCCATTGCAGGACCTGAAGAAAAGAAACAACTTAAATCAACTATGTTATTGATGTCAGAGGAGCTAACCAGCGAGTAAGCCCTGGTAGTGTTGGGAGCAATGGAAGATATGGAAAGCAGAAATTCATGTCTGATTAAAAGAGTCGCTTCAGTTCCGCACAAACATTTGGATAACTATAAACCATTAGAGTTGTTGAAGATAACTCAAGCACTGACTTTTCTGCATTTCCAAAGTAAGGAGTTTTTTTTTGTGAAAATTGGAGAATTACTGCTTAGTTATTTGAAAATTAGTTTCATACCAACTGAGATGTCCATTCTGGTCTCTGCTATTTCCCTGCTCCCTTCTCCTCATTTGGACGAAGTGGGACTATCCAGAATTGAAGCAGTTTTACCACAATGTGACCTAAATAAATCCATCCATTTAGAATCCTTGCTATTACTCTTCCATTCAGAATTTTTAACTATGATCCACCTCAAACTTCTGCATATGGCTAGCCAGTTATCCCAGCACCATTTATTGAATAGGGGTCATTTCCCCATTGCTTGTTTTTGTCAACTTTGATAAAGATCAGATGGTTGTAGGTGTGTGGCCTTATTTCTGGGCTCTATGTCTATGTGTCTGTTTTTATAGTGTAACATGATGTTTTCGTTACTGTAGCCCTGTAGTAGTTTAAAACCGACTAACTTGATGCCTCTGGCTTTGTTCCTTCTGCTAAGCATTGCCTTGGCTATTTGGGCTCCTTTTGTTCCACAGGAATTTTAAAATAGTTTTTTTCTAGTCTCTGAAGAATGTCATTGGTAGTTTGATAGGAATAGCATTAAATCTGTAAATTGCTTTGGGCAGTATGACTATTTTAATGATATTGAGTCTATCAATCCATAAGCATGGAATGTTTTTCCATTTATTTGTGTCATCTCTGATTTCTTTCATCAGTGTTTTGTAACCGTCATTGTAGAGATCTTTCACCTCCCTGGTTAGTTGTCTTCCTAGGTATTTTATTATTTTTGTGGCAATTGTGAATGGGATCGTGTTCCTGATTTGGCACCATGCTTGGTTGTTGTTGGTATATAGGAATGCTAGTAATTTTTATATGTTGATTTTGTATCCTGAAACTTTGCTGAAGTTATTTTATCATCTAAAGGAGCGTTTAGGCTGAGACTATGTCATTTTCTACATATAAAATCATGTCATCTGCAAACAGGGATAGTAAGACTTCCTCTCTTCCTATTTGGATGCTGTTTCTTTCTTTCTCTTGCCTTATTGCTCTGTCCAGGGCTTCCAATACTGCGTTGAACAGGAGTGGTGAGAGAGGGCATCCTTTTCTTGTGCCAGTTTTTAAGGGGAATGCTCCCAGCTTTTGGCCATTCAGTATGATGTTGGCTGAGAATATACATTTTTGGGCAACCATCAAGAACATTATCCAAAATAGACCACGTACCTAGGTCATAAACAAGTCTCAATAAATTTTAAAAGAATAAAATCATAAAACATACGTTTTATCAGCACAACTGAATTAAATTAGAAATCAATAGCATAAAGATATCTGGGAAAACCCTCAATATTTGGGAGTTAAAGAACACACTCCTAAATAACCAATGCACCAAAAAAAGTGACAGCAGTATAAGAAAATATATTTTACTGAATTAAAGAAAAAACACAATATTACACATTTCATATGATGCATAAAAGTGTTTGAAAGTAATTAATACCTCTTTCAGGAAACAAAGGAAAGAAATCTTTCCAAGACGTTCTACAATGATAGTACTACCCTGATATCCAAGACAAACACATCCCATTCTGTATATAGTCATGTGCCACTTAAAGATGGTGATACATTCTGAGAAGTGCATCATTAGGCAATTTTTTCACTGTATGAACATCATACAGTGTACTTACACAAACATCAATGGTATAGCCACTATATACCTAGGCTATAATGGTATTGCTTATAGCTCCTGGGCTACAAACTGTTACAGCATGTGACTGTACTAAATATTGCAGGCAATTGTAACACAATGGTAGGTATTTGTGTATCTCAACATAGAAAAGGTATGGTAAAAATATAGTATAAAAAGCAAAAAAAATGGTACACTGGTATATGGCACTTATCACTCATGGAGCTTACAGGACTGGAAGTTGCTTTGGGTGAATCAGTAAATGGTGCGTGAATGTGAAGGCCTAGGACATTACTGAACACTACTGTAGACTTTATTAAACACTGTACACTTAGGCCACTATATTTGTAAAAAGTATTTTTCTTTTGTCAATAATAAATTAACCTTAGCTCACTGTAACTTTTCTACTTTATAAACTTAAAATTATTTTTTTACTTTTGTGTAATAACACTTAGCATAAAACACAATGTACAAAATATTTACCTTTATAGCTTTATTCTATAAGTTTTTAAAAATATTTTAAGACTTTTTTTAATGTTTGAAACTATTTTGTTAAAAAATAAGAAACACACACACACATTAGCCTAGGCCTACACAGGGTCAGGGTGATCAATATCACAGACTTCCACCTCCACATTTTGTCTCCCTGGAAGGTTTTCATGGGCAATAACAAGCATAGAGGAGTATAACAATGCTTTTTTCTGGAATATCCTATAACAGTGCTTTTTTCTGGAATATTACCTGAAGGACTTGCTTGAAGCTATTTTACAGGGAAGGTGTTAACTGTTTTACAGTTAACAGTCTTTTTTATAAGTAGAAGAAGAATATGCTAAAATAATAATGAAATATATAGTAAATACATAAACCAGTTACACAGTCATTTATTATCATTATCAACTATTATGCATTGTATGCATTGTACATAATTATATTTTTATAAAACTGGTAGGTTTGTGTACACCAGCATCATCACAAACACGAGTAATGCATTATACTACATACGACAGCTATGACATTACTGGGCAAAAGGAGTTTTTCAGATCCATTATAATCATATGGGACCACTATCATATTTGTGGTCTTTAGTTGACCAAAATGTCGTTATGCGGCACATGACTGTATACCACACTTTATTTATCCATTCATTTGCTGATAGACGTTTAGGTTGATTTCATATCTTGGCTATTGTGAATAGTGCTGCAATAAACATGGGGGTGAAGGTATTTCATCAATATACTGATTTTCTTTCCTTTAGATGAATACTCAGTAGAGGGACAGCTGGATCATATGGTAGTTCTATTTTCAGTTTTTCTTTTTAGAAAGCTGAATACTGTTTTCTATCATGATTGTACTAACTTATATTCCCACCAACAGTATGTAAGAGTTCCCTTTTCTGTGCATCTTTGATAGCATTTGGTATTTTTTGTCTTTTTAGTAATAGCCATCCTAACTGGGATTAGAGGCTACCTCATTGTGATTTTGATTTGCATTTCCCTGATGACTAGTGGTGTTGAGCACATTTTCATATACTTATTGGGCATTTGTATAACTTCTTTTGAGAAATGCCTATTCAGATCCTGTGCCTATTTTAAAACCTGATTATTTGGGTTTTTTTTTTTTTTTTTTTTTTTGCTGTGGAGTTTCTTGTATCTCAACTGATTTTTGATGAGGGTTCCATGAAAAGTTAATGGGGAAAATATTAGTCTTCTCAAAAAATGTTGCTGAGACACTAAATATCAACATACAAAGAATTATACTTGGATTCTTTCCTCACAAGATATTAAAAAAAACCTCAAAATTGATCAAAAACTTAAATGTAAGACAAAATGCAAAAATTCTTAGAACAAATCATAGGTGGAAATCTTCTTGACACTGGAGTAGGCAATGGTTTCTTAATGTCATACCAAAAGCAGAATCAACAAAAGAAAAAAACTGATAAATTGGACCGCATTAAAATTCAAAACTGCTGTGTTTCAAAGATTATCCATAAAGGGAAAAGACAACCTATGGAATGGGAGAAAATATATGAAAATCATGTATCCCAGAATACATAAAGAACTAGTACAAAATCTTCACAGCATTTTCCACCCCAGTAAGACTGCAGGAGGCAATGGAATGCCACAGAGGTTTTGGAGCTCAGAGGAATGTAATCTGATTTAGGTTTTAGCAAGTTTACTATGAAACTCTAAGATCATTACTGTCATGTGTTGTCCACCCGCCCCCCCCCAAAAAAGGGGGGAACTAGTACAACTCAACAATACAAAGATAAATAACTCAATTTTAAAATGGCCAAGAATTTGAATATATGTCTCTCCAAAGAAGACATACAAATGGCCAATAAGTACATGAAAAAATGTTTAACATCATTAGAGAAATGCAAATTGAGACCACATGAGATATCAGCTGGGGTTTTTTTTTTTTTATAGGAATTGCGTTAAATCTGTAGATTAATTTGGGGAAGTATTGCCACTTCACAACTCACTAGAACGTCTATAATCAAAAGACAAAAATAACAAGTGATGGGAGAATATGGCGAAATTGAAACCCTCATACATAGCTGATGGAATTATAAACATTTCTTCCCTGCCCCATCAGTGGGGATATTTCCTTAATAGCATATTATATTCCTTATATTTCCTTATATAGGTCCATATATATATTCCTTATATTTCCTTATTATATTTATATTTCCTTATATATATTATATTCCTTATATTTCCTTATATATTTCCTTATGTGTATATATATATTCCTTATATTTCCTTAATACCTTAATGTATTTTATAATCATTTTTGTCATCTCAGTAAACTGAAAACACATAAAGAGAAGGATTATGTCTCTTTCTTTCTCCAATATATATTTAGTATTACCACCATAACTTGATTATGCCTCTGTTAGGGCACTGGTCACTCCGTGCTGTCTGCCATCACTGATTCACCTACCTCTCTGTGTTAATCTGTTTATACTTCTATAAAGGAATATTTGAGGCTGCTTGGACAACTCAGCCATTCCAGTCTGTGGGCTTAAGAGAGTCCAAACCACCTGGGAGTGGAAGTAGTACCACAGCACCGCATAGCTACTCTACAAAAGTGTGACCAGATTGCTTCCTTAAGTGGGTCCCCAATCTGTTTCTCCTCACTGGATGGGACTTCCTAACTGGGGGCCTCCAGCCACTCCCACTGACATTCTCTAGCCCACAGACGTTTGAAAACTTCCTGGGAAAGAGTTCCTAGAGGGAGGGGTCGGCCGCCATCTTTGCTGTTTCAGCAACTTAGAGGTGTTCCAGCAACTTAGCTATTCCAGCCTCTAGGCTTTGGAAAGCCCAACCTGATGCGGGGGCAGAAAGAGTACCGCAGCACAGCATGGCTGCTCCACTAAAGTAGAGCAGATCCCCATGATCCTGTTCCTCCTGGCTGGATGACCCCAACTGGGGTCTTCAATTACCTCCTACATGTACATTTGGGCCGATAACAGGTCTGTACTCCTTGGGACAAAGCTCCCAGAGGTAGAGGCAGGCTGCCGTCTTTACTATTTCACAGCCTTCACTGGTGATACCTCCAGATACTGGAAAATCTGAGGCAACTAGGGACTGGAGCAGATGCCCAGCAAACTGCAGCAGCGCTATGGAAAAGTGGTCAGACTCTTAGAAAAGAAAACAGCAACAACGAAAAAACCCCAAACCCCATCCAAAGGTCAGCAACCTCAAAGATTAAAGGTAGATAAAGCCCACAAAGATGAGAATCAGTAAAAGAATGCTGAAAACTCAAAAAAAGCCAGAGTGCATTCTCTCTTTCAAATGACCACATCACCTTTCCAGCAAGGTTTTGGAAAGGGGCTGAGGCTGATATGGCTGAACAGTAGTAGACCTCAGAACGTGGATAAAAACAAACCATTGAGCTAAATAAGTACATGAAAAAATGTTTAACATCATTAGAGAAATGCAAATTGAGACCACATGAGATATCAGCTGGGGTTTTTTTTTTTTTAATAGGAATTGCGTTAAATCTGTAGATTAATTTGGGGAAGTATTGCCACTTCACAACTCACTAGAACGTCTATAATCAAAAGACAAAAATAACAAGTGATGGGAGAATATGGCGAAATTGAAACCCTCATACATAGCTGATGGAATTATAAACATTTCTTCCCTGCCCCATCAGTGGGGATATTTCCTTAATAGCATATTATATTCCTTATATTTCCTTATATAGGTCCATATATATATTCCTTATATTTCCTTATTATATTTATATTTCCTTATATATATTATATTCCTTATATTTCCTTATATATTTCCTTATGTGTATATATATATTCCTTATATTTCCTTAATACCTTAATGTATTTTATAATCATTTTTGTCATCTCAGTAAACTGAAAACACATAAAGAGAAGGATTATGTCTCTTTCTTTCTCCAATATATATTTAGTATTACCACCATAACTTGATTATGCCTCTGTTAGGGCACTGGTCACTCCGTGCTGTCTGCCATCACTGATTCACTTACCTCTCTGTGTTAATCTGTTTACACTTCTATAAAGGAATATTTGAGGCTGCTTGGACAACTCAGCCATTCCAGTCTGTGGGCTTAAGAGAGTCCAAACCACCTGGGAGTGGAAGTAGTACCACAGCACCGCATAGCTACTCTACAAAAGTGTGACCAGATTGCTTCCTTAAGTGGGTCCCCAATCTGTTTCTCCTCACTGGATGGGACTTCCTAACTGGGGGCCTCCAGCCACTCCCACTGACATTCTCTAGCCCACAGACGTTTGAAAACTTCCTGGGAAAGAGTTCCTAGAGGGAGGGGTCGGCCGCCATCTTTGCTGTTTCAGCAACTTAGAGGTGTTCCAGCAACTTAGCTATTCCAGCCTCTAGGCTTTGGAAAGCCCAACCTGATGCGGGGGCAGAAAGAGTACCGCAGCACAGCATGGCTGCTCCACTAAAGTAGAGCAGATCCCCATGATCCTGTTCCTCCTGGCTGGATGACCCCAACTGGGGTCTCCAATTACCTCCTACATGTACATTTGGGCCGATAACAGGTCTGTACCCCTTGGGACAAAGCTCCCAGAGGTAGAGGCAGGCTGCCGTCTTTACTATTTCACAGCCTTCACTGGTGATACCTCCAGATACTGGAAAATCTGAGGCAACTAGGGACTGGAGCAGATGCCCAGCAAACTGCAGCAGCGCTATGGAAAAGTGGTCAGACTCTTAGAAAAGAAAACAGCAACAACGAAAAAACCCCAAACCCCATCCAAAGGTCAGCAACCTCAAAGATTAAAGGTAGATAAAGCCCACAAAGATGAGAATCAGTAAAAGAATGCTGAAAACTCAAAAAAAGCCAGAGTGCATTCTCTCTTTCAAATGACCACATCACCTTTCCAGCAAGGTTTTGGAAAGGGGCTGAGGCTGATATGGCTGAACAGTAGTAGACCTCAGAACGTGGATAAAAACAAACCATTGAGCTAAAGGAGCACATCCTAAATCAATGCAAGAAAGCTAAAAATCACAATAAAACATTGCAGGAGCTGACAAAATATCCAGGATAGAGGATATAACTGACCGGATAGAACTGAAAAACACCATACAAGAATTTCATAATGTAATCGCAAGTATTAATAGCAGAATACTCCAAGAGGAGGAAAGAATCTCAGAACTTGAAAACTGTCTTTCTGAAAGAGGACAGGTAGACAAGAATAGAGAAAAAAGGATAAAAAAGAATGAACAAAATTTCCGGGAAATATGGGGTTATGTAAAAAGATCAAATGTATGACTGATTGGTGTACCTGAAAGAACTGAGGTGAATCGAACCAATTTGGAAAACATATTTCAGGATATCATCCATGAGAACTTTCACAACCTTGCTAGATAGGCCAACATTCAAATTCAGGAAATGCAGAGAACCCCGGTAAGATATTCCATGAGAAGGCTGGGCCAGGTGGCTCACACCTATAATCCCAGCACTTTGGGAGGCCAATGCAGGCGGATAATGAGGTCAGGAGATCAAGACTATCCTGGCTAATATGGTGAAACCTCATCTCTACTAAAAATACAAAAAAAATTAGCCAGGTGTGGTAGCTGGCACCTGTAGTCCCAGCTACTTGGGAGGCTGAGGCAGGAGAATGGCGTGAACCTGGGAGGTGGAGCTTGCAGTGAGCCAAGATCGTGCCACTGCACTCCAGCCTGGGCAACTTAGCAAGACTCTGTCTCAAAAAAATATATATATATATTCCATGAGAAGATCTTCCCCAAGACACATAATCATCAGGTTCTTCAAGGTGGAAATGGAAGAAAAATGGTTAAGGGCAGTGATATAGTTTGTCTGTGTCCCCATCCAAATCTCATCTTGAATTGTAGTTCTCATAATCCCAACGTGTTGTGAGAGGAACCCTCTGGGAAGTAATTGAATCAAGGGAGTGCTTACCCTCATGCTGTTCTCATGACAGTGAGTGAGTTCTCACAAGATCTGATGGTTTTATAAGGGGCTTCCCTCTTCGCTTGGCTCTCATTCTCTCTCCTGCTGCCTTGTGAAAAAGGAAGTGTTTGCTTCACCTTCCACCATGAGTGTAAGTTTCCTGAGGAAATGTGAGTCAATTAAACCTCCTTCCTTTGTAAATTGCCCAATCTCGGGTATGCCTTTTTTTTTTTTTTTTTGAGACAGAGTCTCACTCTGTCACCCAGGCTGGAGTGCAGTGGCATGATCTCAGCTCACTGCAACCTCTGCCACCCGGGTTCAAGCAATTCTCCCACCTCAGCCTCCCAAGTAGCTGGGATTACAGGTGCCTGCCATTGCGTCAGGCTAATTTTTGTAATTTTAGTAGAGATGGGGTTTCATCATCTTGGCCAGGCTGGTCTTGAACTCCTGACCTCATGATCTACCTGCCTCGGCTTCCCAAAGTGCTGGGATTACAGGTGTGAGCCACTGCATCTGGCCTCAGGTATGTCCTTATAGCAGCATGAGAACTGACTAATATAGGCAGCATGAGAGAAAAGTCACTTACAAAGGGAAACCAATGAAACTAATAGTGAATCTCTTAGAAGAAACCCTGCAAGCCAGAAGATACTGGGGGCCAATATTTAGCATTCTTAAAGAAAAGCAATTCCAACCCAGAATTTTGTATCCAGCCAAACTAAGCTTCATAAGTGAAGGAGAAATAAGATCATTTTCAGACAAGCAAATGCTGAGGAAATTTGTTACCACCATACCTGCCTTACAAGAGCTACTGAAGGAAGCACTAAATGTAAAAAGGAAAAAATACTACCAGACATTACAAAAACACACTAACGTACACAGACCAATGACACTATGAAACAACCACATAAGAAGTGTGCAAAATAACCAGCTAGCATCAAGATGACAGGATCAAATTCACATATAACAATATCAACCTTAAATGTAAATGGGATAAATGCCCCAATTAAAAGACATAAGAGTGGCAAGCTGAATAAAGAACCAAGACCCAATTGCATGCTGTCTGCAAGAAACCCATCTCACATGCGATGACACACATAGGGTCAAAATAAAGGGATGGAGAGAAATTTACCAAGCAAATGGGAAACAGAAAAAAGCAGGTGTTGCAATCCTAGTTTCTGACAAAAGAGACTTCAAACCAACAAAGATTAAAAAATGACAAAATTACATAATGGTAAAGGGTTCAATTCAATGAGAAGAGCTAAATACCCTGAATATATAGGCACCCAACAAAGGAGCACCCAGATTCATAAAGCAAGTTCTTAGAGACCTTCAAAGAGACTTAGACTGTTACACAATAATAAATGAGAGACTTTAATACCCCACTGACAATGTTAGATAGATGAGCAAGACAGAAAATTAACAAAGATATTTAGGACTTGAACTCAGCTCTGGATCAAATAAACCTGATAGATATCTACAGTACTCTCCATTCAAACACAATAGAATCATACATTCTTCTCATTGCCACATAGCACTTACTCTAAAATTGATCACATAATCAGAAGTAAAACACTCCTCAGCGAATGCAAAAAAAATTGAAATCATAACAGTCTCTCAAACCACAGCACAATCAAATTAGAACTCAAGACTAAAAAATTCACTCATGGTGGTTCATGCCTGTAATCCCAGCACTTTGGGAGGCTGAGGTAGGCAGATCTCCTGAGGTCAGGAATCGAGAGTTTGAGACCAGCCTGGCCAATATGGCGAAACCCTGTCTCTAGTAAAAATATGAAAATTAGCCAGGCATGGTGATGGGCACCTTTAATCCCGGCCACTTGGGAGGCTAAGGCAGGAAAATCACTTGAACTCAGGAAGTGGAGGTCGCAGTGAGCTGAGATTGCACCACTGCACTCCAGCCTGTGCGACAGAGTGAGACTCCATCTCAAAAACAAACAAACAAACAAACAAAAAACACTCAAAATAATACAATTACATGGAAATTGAGTAACATGTTCCTGAATGACTTTTGAGTAAATAATTAAATAAAGGCAGAAATCAAAAAGTTTTTTGAAACTAAGAACAAAGATACAATGTATTAGAATCTCTGGGACACAGCTAAGACAGTGTTAAGAGGGAAATTTATAGCACTAAATGCCTACATCAAAAAGCTAGAAAGATCTCAAATTAACAAGCTAACATTACAATGAAAAGAACTAGAGAACCTAAAGCAGACAAATCCCAAAGCTAGCAGAAGACAAGAAATAACCAAAATAAGGGCTGAACTGAAGGAGATAGAGACAAGAAAAGCCATTTAAAAGATCAACAAATCCAGGAGCTGGATTTCAAAAAAATTAAAAAAATAGATAGACTGCTAGCCGGATTAATGAAGAAGAAAAGAGGGAAGATTACAGACACAATCAGAAATAATAAACACAATCAGGAATAATAAGAGGGACATTACCACTGACTACACAGAAATAAAAACAACCATCAGAGAATATTATAAACACCTCTATGTACATGAACTAGAACATCTAGAAGAAATGGATACATTCCTGGACACATACATCCCCTCATGACTGAACCAGGAAAAAATTAAATCCCTGAACAGAACAATAAGAAGTTCTGAAATTGAAGCAGTAATAAATAGCTTACCAACCAAAAAAAGCCCAGAACCAGATGGATTCACAGGTGTATTCTACCAGATGTACAAACAAGAGCTGGTATCACTTCTACTAAAACTATTTCAAAAAATTGAAAAGGAGGTACTCCTTCCTAACTCATTCTGTGAGGCCAGCATCATCCTGATACCAAAACCTGACAGAGACACAGCAAAAAAAGAAAACCTCAGGCCAATATTCTAGATGAACATCAGTGAAAAAAATCATCAAAAAAATACTTGCAAACTGAATCTAGCAGCACATCAAAAAGCTTATGAAACATGATAAAGTAGGCTTCATTCCCAGTATGCAAGGTTGGTTCAACATACTCAACTCAATAAATGTGATTCATCAAATAAACAGATCTAAAGACAAAAACCACATGATTATCTCAACAGATGCAGAAAAGGCTTTTGATAACATTCAACATCCTTCATGTTAAAAACTCTCAATAAACAAGGTATTGAAGGAACATACCTCAAAATAATAAGAGTCATCTATGACAAACCCACAGCCTACATTATACTGAATGGGCAAAAGCTGGAAGCAGTTTCACCTTGAAAACTGGCATTAAGATGCCCTCTCTCGCCACTTTCATTCAACATAGTATCAAAAGTCCTAGCCAGAGCAATCAGAGAAGAGAAAGAAATAAAGGGCATCCAAATAGGAACAGAGGAAGTCAAACTATCTGTTTGCGGGTGACATGATTCTATGTCTAGAAAACCCCATAGTCTTAGCCCAAAGGCTCCTTCAGCTGATAAACAGGTTCAGCAAAGTTTCAGGAGACAAAATCAATGTACAAAAATCACTAGCATTCCTATATACCAACAACAACCAAACTGAGAGCCAAATCAGAAAGGCCATCCCATTCACAAGTGCCACAAAAATAAAATACCTAAAAATACAGCTAACCAAGGAGGTGAAAGATCTCTACAATGAGAATTACAAAACACTCCTCAAAGAAATTAGAGAAAACACAAACAAATGGAAAAACATGCCATGCTCATGGATAGAAAGAATCAATATCATTAAAATGACTACATTGCCCAAAGTAATTTATAGATTCAATGCTATTCCTATCAAACCACCAATGACATTCTTCACAGAACTAGAACAAATTATTTTAAAACTTATATGGAACTAAAAAAGAGCCTGAATAACCAAGGTAATCGTAAACAAAAAGAACAAAGCTGGAGGAACGGTGTTACCTAACTTCAAACTACACTACAAGGCAACAGTGACCAAAACAACTTGGTATTGGTACAAAAACAGGCACACAGACCAATGGAACAGAATAGGGAGCCCATATCAGAAATAAGGCTGCATATCTACAACTGTGTGATTTTTGACAAAGAAACTATCAATAGAGTAAACAGATAACCTATAGAATGGGAGAAAATATTTGGAAACTATGCATCTGACAAAGATCTAATATTCAGCATCTAAAGGAACTTAAAGAAATTTACCAGAGAAAAACAAACAAACCCATTAAAATGGGGGCTCATGGTTCTGCAGGCTGTACAAGCACAGTGCCAGCATCTGCTCAGCTTCTGGTGAGGCCTCAGGAGGCTTACAGTCATGGCAGAGGGCAAAGCAGGAACCTGTGTATCACATGCAAGAGAGGGGTCAAGAAAGAGGAGGAGGTACCAGTCTCTTTTAAACAACCAGCTCTCAAGTGAATTCATTACTACATGGAGGGCACCAAGCCATTCATGAGGGACCTGCCACCATGATCCAAACACCTCCCAATAGTCCCCACCTCCAACATTGGGGACCACATTTCAACATGAGATTTGGAAGGAGGAGACAAATGTCCAAACCATATCACTTTCTCAACCACTAGACTATATAATCTTCTTAAAACAAGACTATACCTTCTTAACTTTTGTATCCCATTTCCCAGGCTAGTGGCTGGCACAAAGAAAGTATGAAGTTATTTACGAGATCCCAAAGTATAATCTACAAACTTCTGAAGGAGTCCTGATACTCCTTCAGGTGGTGTGCAAGGTCAAAACTATTTTTATAACAATAAAACATTATATGTCATTTTTGCTATATTGACATTTGCACTACAAGTGCAAAATCTGTGACACTTTAGGAAATCAGGCTGGGTACAGTGGCTCATGCCTGTAATCCCGGCACTTTGGGAGGCTGAGGCAGGTGGATCACCTGAGGTCAGGAGTTCAAGACCAGCCTGGCCAACATGGTGAAACCTTGGCTCTACTAAAAATACAAAAATTAGCTGGGCCTGGTGGCAGGTACCTATAATCCCAGCTACTCAGGAGGCGGAGTCAGGAGAATAGCTTGAACCCACAAGACGGAGGTTGTAGTGAGCCAAGATCATGCCACTGCCTTCTACCCTGGGCGACACAGCGTCTGTCTCCAAAACAAATGAACAAACAAAAAACAAGAAGTTATATTAGCTTTCTATTGCTGCTATAATAAATCACCACAAATTTATCAGCATAAAAACACAAAATTATTATCTTATAGTTGTCTAGGTGAGAAGTCTGAAACAGGTTTCACAAAGCTAAGATCAAGTAGTGAGCGGAGCTTCATTCCTCTTTGGAGATTTCGGGGATAAATCATTGTTTCTTTTGCATGTTCTAGCTTTAGAGGCTGCCCTCATTCCTTGACTTGTGGCCCAGTTCCTCCATTTTCTTGCTAGCTATGTGGGTTGAGTCTTTTTCCCACTGCATTATTCAGATTTCTTTTTCTCCTCCCTCTTCCACTTTTGAGAACCCTTGTTATTACATTGAGACAACTTGGATAATCCAAGATAATCTCACTATATTAAGGTAAACTGATTGGCAACCTTAGTTCCATCTGTAACCTTAATTCCCCTTGGCCATGTAACATAACATAGTCTCAGGTTCTACATATTGGGATGTAGGTATCTCATGGGGGCCATTATCCTGCCTACCACAGTACTCATTGTATTTTTTTTCACCATTACACACTCGGAATAATGCCAGGTTTGCTTATGTCTTTGATAGGAGGTAAAAATTACTTTTATTTTTATTTATTTGTTTATTTATTTATTGAGACAGAGTCTCACTCTGTTGCCCAGGTGGGAGTACAGTGTTGCAATATCTGCTCACTGCAACCTCTACCTCCCAAGTTCAAGTGATTCTCATGCCTCAGCCTCCCAAGTAACTGGGACTACAGGTGTGTGCCACCACACCTGGCTAATTTTGTGTGTGTGTATATATATATATATATATATATATATATATATTTTTTTTTTTTTTTTAGAGATGGGGTTTCACCATGTTAGCCAGGCTGTTCTTGAATTCTTGACCTCAAGTGATCTACCCATCTCTGCCTCCCAAAGTACTGGGATTACAGGCCTGAGCCACTGCACCTGGCCAAAAATTAGTATTAATACTTTGATTAACCTTTGTATACACTACATATTTTCTCAAAATTAATCAAATTGGGCTATAACTACAATGAAAACATCAGACCGTATTTGTTGCCAATGATAAAATTTGAGCTTTCCAAGCAAAAATTAGAATTTTGGAAAATTTGTATACTGTCAGATGGACAGTTTTCCAATACTACAAGAGTCTCCTGATGAGACTACTGGTGATATTAACTAATGGGAATTTTTAACATTGTATAATGAAATCTATTAAGATTTGGAAAATCAGCATACCTCAATGAATCAATATTTTCCAAAAGGCTGGTATATTATGTAACAGAATCATGTATTTGTAAAAGATTTATTCAAAATACAAAATAGACCAAGGGATTTTTAAAGTAATAGTGTACCAAAAATAAACTGATATGATTTCAGATTCTACATTGCAACTAAATTTTAATAAAATTCCACTTGTTAAATTTTGGTGATCAAAGAAGAATATTCACAATTATCTGAAAAAGCCATTTAAATAACTCCCTTCTTTTCCAACTACATACATGTGTAAGGTTGGATTTTGCTTATTACTTCAACCAAAACAATATATCACCAAAGACTGAATGCAGAAGCAGATCTGAAATTCAGCTCTCTTTTATTAAGCCAGACATTGAAGAGACATTGCAAAATATAAAACAATACCACTCTTCCACTAAAATTTTTGTTTTGAAAAATATAGCTTTTTAAAATCTGTTTATGTTAACATGTAGTGGTTTGTTTAAATATTTTCAAAAATATTTCATTTTAATTTACAATACAAAAAAATAAGTAGATATAATTACATAAATAAAAACTTTCTGAGGTCTTCAGTAATTTTTAAGAGTGTAAAAGAGGTCTTCAGTAATTTTTAAGATTACTGAGACCAAAAGTTTGATAACTGCTGAGTTAGACAAATGAGAAAGCCCTAGAAAGATAATTACCAAGTAAAGTTAATCAAAAGAATAAGTACTGGCAGCACTAAAAGATACCAGAGTACAGAAAGCAACACATAAACTGAGCCTACAGGAGGCTGAGGCAGGAGTGGGAGGCCGAGGCAGGAGAATTGCTTGAACCTGGAAGGCGGAGGTTGCAGTCAGCCAAGATTGTGCCACTGCACTCCAGCCTGGGCAAGAGAGCCAGATTCCATCTCAAAAAAGAAAGAAAAGAAAGCCACATAGAAACAGAGCCTAGAAGGTCCCCATTTACAACCAGCCCCACTCCTAAATTCCTTCCTAGTGAAAGCTCTTAACAGCAGAGGACAGACTGGATCACCTTGGAAGAACTGAACTGCCATGAGCATTTCTGATGGCTAGCATGAATATATGCTAGAGAAGGAAAGAATTATATATCTGAAAAAATTTAAAGGAATACATTGTTATGTGATTATACACAAAACTTGCATTTTTAAAATGAAAAATATTTGATGAGCTAAAGTTTGAAAAGCCAAGGAAGACGGGTAAAGAAATGTCATGACAGCTGGGCGTGGTGGCTCACATCTGTAATACTGGCACTTTGGGAGGCCAAGGTGAGTGGATCACTTGAGGTCAGGAGTTCGAGACCAGCCTGGCCAACATGGTGAAACCCCGTCTCTACTAAAAATAAAAAAATTAGCTGGGCATGGTGGCACATGCCTGTAATCCCAGCTACTCGGGAGGCTGAGACGAGAATTGCTTGAACCTGGGAGGTGGAGGTTGCAGTGAGCTGAGATTGCGCCACTGCATTCCAGCCTTCCAGCCTGGGTGACAGAGCAAGACTGTCTCAAAAAAAAAAAAAAAAAAGAAAAGAAAAAAGAAAAGTCATGACATAGGGCTGAGCGCGGTGGCTCATACCTATAATCCTAGCACTTTGGGAGGCTGAGGCAGGCAGATTGCCTGAGCTCAGAGTTCGAGACCAGCCTGGGCAACATGGTGAAACCCTGTCTCTACTAAAATACAAAAAAAATTAGCTGGGCGCAGAGTGTGTGCCTGTAGTCCCAGCTACTCAGGAGGCTGAGACAGGAGAATTGCTTGAACCTGGGAGGTGGAGGTTGCAGTGAGCCAAGATCGTTCCCCTGCACTCCAGCCTGGGCAACAAAGCGAGACTCTATCTGCAAAAAAAAAAAAAAAAAAAAAAAAAAGATTAAAAAAAAGTAATGACACAATGAAGCACAAAATATTCGTCTATATTACAAAAATTCAGACCTCATCAGTATAACGCTCTTCAAAATGAGTTCCTATCACTGCTCAGTTTAAACTCCTTAAAGTGTTGAATTAGCTGTGCTCCCTGGAAGTAAAATGGACAGTAAACTGGTGGTGTGGCATGACTGCTGGTTGCTAGAAACAACTGCAGCTGTACAACCTCCCTGATACCCCATGGCTAAAGTCAGGGAAGTGTCTTTTGAGTAAATCTTAGCAAACAAATAACAAAAGTGACAGAAAAGCACTATCATATCACCCAACTGGAATAACTGTATGCCCTACTAATAGCACAAACAAGAAGCCTTTTCCAGGAAGCATGATAAAAAGAAAAAGCCCTAAGTTTAGATTCTTAAGACCTAGCCTCTGGTTCAAGTCACATGTTTCCTGAGTTATCCATTATGTTAAATCGCCTCTTTAATCTTCATTTCCTCGTGTGTGATAGTTAATCTAAATCAGTTGTTTTCAAATTCAGCTGTGTTTCCCAATAACAAATACATTTTATATCCCCAATCCTGAAACCACCATGTATCTGAAACAAAAATACAGGCTACGACTCACCAAATTGATGGCTTATAACCTGCCATTTGAAAAGCACTAAAATTATGGATCTCTACGTTTACTTATTAAAAATGACAAAATGGTGGTGGGGGCTGGGGGGAAGGATCCTATGAAACTATATTTTTACCTTTGTGGCTACAGAGGTATCTGGTAAAGATGCAAATAGACATTCAAGTTTTAGGCTAATATTCTAACCATGGATCCCAAAGTGCTGGGATTACAGGCATGAGGCTGGGCATGGTGCCTCATGCCTGTAATCCCAGCACTTTGGGAGGCCAAGGCAGGAGGACTGCTTCAGTACAGGAGTTCAAGACCAGGTTGGGCAACACAGTGAGACCCTGTCTCCACAAAAAAATTAAAAAATTTTTTTACATAGTGGTGCACACCTGTAGCCCCAGCTACTTGGGAGGCTGAGGTGGGAGGATCCCTTGAGCCCAGGAATTCAAGGTTGCAGTGAGCTGTGATGTACCACTGTATTCCAGGCTGGGTGACAGAGTGAGACCCTGTCTCAGAAAAAAACAAACAAACAAAAACATTTACACTATATTTATAGGCTACTTGAATTTAGAAATTTAGACAATAGTGTGTTTAACCACATGATGCCAAAAATCAGTTGTTTAGCTAATGTTTGCATTTCTAAACTGTTATTGGGAACAGATGTTTTGATTCCTAACTGTTCTGGCTAACAAAACTGTATTATAAAATATAAGAAGATAGTGTAAGAACATATGACTCAAATGTTAGTATTAATGTCTGGCAGTAGGGATTGTACTTTTCTTGAGGGCAGGAGGGGGTGGGACAGGGAGTAAAAATCAAGATTTGAAATTCAAATGTATTTGTAAGTTTTAGCAGATGACAACTGTTGATCATTTTTACTAATACCTAACATTGAATACCGTGGCAACATGGGATTCCTCTAATACATGACTTTGGCTTTTGGACTCTGCACTGGCCTAATTGAAGCTTTCTTAGAAGAGTGCAGCACTTTGATATTCTTACTCAACTCTTCTTTCTTCCTTCCTTCTCTTCTTTTTAGGCTGTCAGACGTGCATTGAGGCCTGAAGGCATTTCTTTCCTACTCGCTCTCCTTTATTCTTCACAAGCAGTTTCCCCAATAAACATCTTGTACATCGTACCTCCTCTTGGCATCCGCTTTTGGGGGAATTTGAACAAATAAAGTGCCTTACTACACCAGGCAACATATTAAACTCTATACATGCACTATTTTATTTAATCTTCACAAAAGGCCTGTGAAGACATCATCATTCCCATTTTACAAATAATGAAACAGTGGAAAAGTAACTTTCACACTGTCACACAACTAGTGACAGAGTTGGGATTCAAATCCAAGTCTGTTTGACTTCATAGTTAGAGACACAGACCCTATTTTAAAACAGTGAGTTTATTAAAAACAAAACAAGAGACCTTAATAATTTTTTTCTGATGCTTGTGTACTTACACACAGTATTACATTTAATCCTAGTAAAGTTGATAGTATTACCACTTTACAGATGAAGAAATTGTGGCTCAGAGAATTTAAGTAACTTCTTCAAGGCTATCATTATATGTTCATGAGTTTAAGCTCAACTCCAGGTCCTCTCTGAATTCAATTGTTTACATTATACTGCATTGCCTAATTAGTCAAAATGACATTGTCTCATTTTGAACTTTTATAGTTGTTAAAACTTTTTATATGGGATGTATGTATTTCAAGGGATGCACTGAAGTTTGACCTTGTCCTCTCTATTTTTTTGAGAGAGAATCTTTCACTCTGTCACCCAGGTTGGAGTGCAGTGACGTGATCTCAGGTCACTGCAACATCCACCACCCAGGTTCAAGTGATTCTCTTGCCTTGGACTCCAGGAGTAGCTGGGATTACAGGTGCCCACTACCACACCCAGCTAATTTTTGTATTTTTTTTTGGTAGAGATGGTGTTTTACCGTGTAGGTCAGGCTGGTCTCGGACTCCTTGTCTCAAGAGATCCGCCTGCATTGGCCTCCCAAAGTGCTGGGGTCATAGGCATGAGCCACTGCGCCGGCCAATCTTGTCTTCTGTATTTTAACAAAGTCTGCATTTGGCTTTAGTGTTGGCTTTTAGAAAGTAAATAGTCAAAAAGGCCAGGTGCAGTACCTGTCATAAAAGTACTCAATCTAGGGAGGTGAGTAGGGGCTGAATCCAACCCATACTTTGTTGGCCCAGCCATGTGTCCCTCAGGGCTGTTGCCACAGAGAAAAAGATGCCTTTTTCCAATCCTTACAAAAGTAGCATCAGTTACACAGTGTATATCCAAGAGTTATGGACCCTCCAGAAGGGGGTGCCCTTTTCTAATCATACAAGGTGCTATAAGGGCTAGCTGTGAGTCAGGAGGACAACGAGGTGAGAGGGAGGCTAATGCCTCATTATATACCCTTTCATACCTTATGAATTTTGCACCAAGTTTAAATTAAAAATTTGATTAATATGGCAATACATATAAGTATTATATGTGTTCATAACCTGTGGGTCACCATTTCTCCTTCTACAATTTGTAATAAGAAAATAGATACGAATATGTCTAAATATTTTACTATAAAAACCTTTATTGTACTATTACTTAACAGAAAGAAGTCAGTTTGAAAGTTATAATGTATTCATAAAATTGAATAGCATACAGGTCCTAAATATTATTTTATAGAAGCAAATTTATTGACATGGAAAAATTCATGGTATAGCACATTGAAAAAAGCAGGTCACAAGACAATATAGACAGTATTATTTCATTTTTACTTTAAAAGCACATATATGCAGATCTGTAATACAGAGAAAAATCATAAGTTATTTTGAGTGGTGGGATCATGGGCCACTCTTCCTTTCTCTTTCCTTTTTGGCATATTTGTACACTCTAATGTTTCTGTAACAAATGGGCATTTTTCCATAACAAAGAAAACAAATGCCAACTCCATCCTCCACCCCATCCTAGTTATACACACAGATTATTGCTTATTGTTAAAAGCCTAACATTTTTAACTTGCCCACAGTTATCTACAGCTTGTCCTAAACTCAGCTTTTTACCTTAGCTTTATTACCAGCCTTCATCCATCTTACATATCCAAAGTGACCTAGGTACTATTTCTGTTTTCTGACACCTTTGCATCTTCCAGTAGAACACTTGTCCCTCTTGTTCCCCTGCCAAAATCCTTACCATCCTATACGGCACAAACTCAGTATTACCTTTTTTATGAGGTCTTTCCTCATCTGCCCTCCTGGAAAAAAAAAAAAATCTCTTTTCTTTGCATTCCCATGTTCTGTGTTCAATGATGTATGTAAATTGCCCTACATATAATTATTTGTTTATATAACTTTCTCTCTCCTAGTAGACTGTAAGTGAAAATATTCTTCATCTTTGTCTAATTTATAAAGCATTTTTTATATCCACTAATCTTCTATCCTTGCAAGACTGAGCAAGAAAAAGAATCAATATTTAACAGCAATTGTGTATCAGACAACATGTTTGAGGCTTTATAGGCCAACCCACTTAATGCTCACAGCAATCCTATGGATCCATTTTACATAGGAAAACATAAGCTCACAAACGTTCAGTGACTTAGTGTCATAGCTGGTTTAAAAAAAAAAAAAAAAAAAAAAAAGCATGGCTGTGTTTTTTTAACTCTATTCTTCCTATTGCAAAAACATGATTGTGTGTCCACCAATGTGGAAGACGTGAACACATATAAAAGCTTACATGAAACACATCAAAATTGATGAGGGTTTTCTGGCACACCAGAACTGCTATATTCAGATAATACTTAGGAGTCAACTAAAGTCAGAGGATTTTTGAGGTAGGAGGGACCTCACAGATAATATAATCCATCAAACTCCTATATGTTATAGATGAGAAACATGATACCCAGAGCTTTTGCACACATTTAGCAGCTGAGCCAGGATTAAAAATTCAACTGGAGGCTAGCAAAGTGGTTAAGATTATCGCTTTTGGGATCAGAGGCCTTCATTCAAATCATAGCTGTGTTTAATGACTATGTGTAACCTAGGACAATTTACAAAGCTTATCTTTGCCTCAGTTTTAGCATCTGTAAAAGGAGGATAATAATACTTACCCATTGTGCCGTAAAGAGTAATTTAACACTGAATAGCAGAGAATAAACACAGAAAAATATTAGATATTCTCTCATCTCCTGTCTCACAGTCCAGTTGTCTTTGCAGGACAGCACATTGCCTTTTATGAATGAGTGTGGAGTGGACACTGTATTTCAGGGTCAAGGTGAGTAAAAATAAATATTTATTTATGTGGTAAATCCTTTAAAAAATGTACAAATACTTCTCAGTGGATAAATAACATTTTTAAAAGGAATCATTCATTCAATAAATGCTTATTTTTTACTTTTTAGAGACAGGGTCTTACTCTGTTGTGCAGGCTAGAGTGCAGTAGTGTGATCATAGTTCACTGTGACCTATGTTTACTTATTAAAGGAAGTATAGAACACAGTAAAAAGAGCCAAAATTTAGATGATCTGGATTCAAATCCTCTTGCCTTAGCCTCCCAAAGTATTGGGATTACAGTCATGAGTCATGGTTCCTGACTTATTTATTGAGCTTCTATTACATGCCAGGCACAGTGCTAGATGCTGGGTTTGAGATGACGAATAAAACAGACATAATCCCAACCTTCATAAGCACTGAAATTTGATAGCAAAATATCCCTGAGATCTGCCTACGGGATCTGCCCACAAGTCAATGCAATGTCATCAAATACACATTAGTATTTGAGGCTAGCTATACCTATACAGTTGTAAAACAGGATATTCTTTAGAATTAACTTCTATGTCATTTCTAGTATTGGTCATTTCAACTAAATTTTTATAAATTCTCTGAAAATTAGGCTATTTCTGTTTCTCTATATAGAATTGGGTATTGGGATGGGCAGGTTTAATTAAGCATATTCCCGAAACTATGTGATAATCCCCATCTGTTTGAGGGTTACGTGAGTGGAACAGCACAATTTTGCTAATAATTCCTTATAAATCATTACAAAGTTGAATTTTATGAATTTGTGCTCATTTATTCATTCTTTCTCCCTACACACACACACATACACATGCACACACAAATATACATGTATACAAATGTGTGTTTGAAAAGCTGTCTAAAGAGATAGTTAGCTGATACTCTGGACTCAGTCACCAATATGCTTGCTGATGGTCTCCAGATCTTCTGCATTTGCCCCAAGTGTTATGCCAATGTACAGTATAGGCATTTGTTTGAATTAGGATAATAAAACTGGCCAAGGATAAAGGCAGTAAAGAAACTGCATTATTTAGGTGTCAAAATTACCTTATGGTGATGAACACATCCCTTAAGTCCCTTTTATCCTCAAGTTTTGCTATCCACTTGATTTCTAAATGTGACATACTATCTATCCATTTTTACCTGGGAGTGAAAATAATGATACTGTTATGTTTACTTATAAAGGTATACAGCACATTAAAAAGAGCCAAAATTTAGAGTCAGGTAGACTGGATTCGAATTTTAATTGTGCCATTTAATTGTATAATTTATGGAAAATCACAACCTCTTTGAGTCTCAGTATAAAATGTTTTGCAAAATAGAAATAATACAATTTTTGTGATTTTCTTTATTAAACATTAAATAAAATAATAAATGCAAAGTGCCTGGCAGACAGTATCTACTTGGGGTAAGTATTAATGATTGGCTACATTCAATAGCAATTAATAGAGAGAAATCACTGCCTCTAAAAACTAGTTGCTGTACAGATATAATACATAATATCCCTGAAGTAATTTATAACACTTTTAACTGGAGAAATAAAGAAAAAATACAAGATTCAACAAAATGTCAAGATTGGGATTAATGGGGCGATTATAAGTTTGTTGAATTATTAACCAACAAGGCCAGAAAATCAATGTGCTGTCCTAAATATGGTTTGTTGCATTACTCTCAAAAGGTAAGAAGACACTGGCCTGGTGTAACAGGGGCCTTGAATTGAACATACTGCATTTTTCTTTATGGGTATGCTCCGATAAAGAAAATGTTTTTATGGGTATGAGGAGCATACCCATAAAAAAAATGCAATAGTACCTACAACTCTTTCGGGAACTGACTGTTTTGAAAAAATAACAGTCAGCTGCCTTTTACGGGGGTTGGTAGGGAGGTAATTATTTAAATATAAGGTGGCAAGTGAAAACTACTTACCTAAGAAATTGCATTACTTAAGAGAAGTCGCCAAGGTTCACTACATCACATCTTTCAAATCTTAAATGAGCACCTTTCCTCACATTATCCCTTTGTCGGAAGCAATTTCTCTTTACAACTATTCTGGCTACCTCAGACCTCCATCCAAAATTCTCCTGAATCCTTCATTATCGACAAAGCCTGGAGCAGAACGCAAGCATTCCTTTTTGAAAGCACACCTACTTACTGATCACTGCTTTCCAAAAATGCATCTAATGCCCAAGCATGAAATTACAAGCTTGTTCTCTTATGTCTCAGCCAGGAAAACAAAGACCGTTCTTCTCATCCAATTCAAATGGCGGGAGGAACCCTCAATTAATTCTAAATCAGGAAGGAACCTCACCATCTCACTTCCTAAATGTTTGTAAAAGATGTCTTCTTCAGCCAACCTCCTGCCTTCCAGGAATGGCACCCCAGAACTACGGAAACAGTACTCAGGAATCGAGAGTGGCCAAACGCTGCCAATGGGCGATAGGAAACTCGTTGATCATTGGCAGAGAAACTCGGCACAACGCCGAGTCACGGTACACGGTGTCTTCGGCCTCGCCCAGGGACACTTGGTGACCCGAGGTCGAGTTCCAAGTCGGAGACATTTTTTGCGAGTGGATAAGACAGTAAGCCAGGATCCCAGGGCTCAAGCGCCACGGGGTTGGATGGGGACTCCTTCTGGTTCCACCCTCGCCCACTCACTTCTTGGGCTGGCCAAAATGCTGCACAGAGCCCCGGCCAGCCATTAATATCAGGCGCAGGAGAAAACCCAGTAAAATCACTTACCAGTCTTCCACCTCCGGTGCTGATCTAGCAAGAGCCTGACCCGCTGGCCAGACTCAAGCTCTGCACCAGGTATTACCACCCTGGCGACGGCTCCGGAGCGTCACTGACAACCACCCGGAAATGGTACTATTGCTTCCGGGGCTGCCTAGCGCGCGGCGGGAAATTATTTCCCAGAGCCCGGATTAGTGAAGCAGTTGAGTGCTGCAGCGGCAGTCGTCGCCCCTGCCGCCGCCGCCACCGCCACCGGAGGAAGCATCCCAGACACTTCGGCCAGGAAGGTAAAGGGGCTCAGCTAGGAAGACACAGTGTATTCTGTCTCTATGGGGATGTTTCTTCCCCAGGCCGTACCTCCGAAGTTTCTGCCTCCCGGCTGTGAGGCTAGGAAGGAAGCGGCTGGGGTGAGCGGCAGCGGTGTCTGGCTCTCGCGCTTTCTCCAGCTGTAGTTCGTTTCAGCTTTCCCGACTTGGCGCTCGGCGCCGGAGTTTGGTAGGCTGCAGCTGCACACCCCGCGACGCTTCGCCCGTGCCGCTGCGGGGACTGCCACCGAGCGCCCCTCTGCAGTACTGGGCTGAGCCGCTTCCCCCGCTCCTGCTTGCGCAGCTCTGCAGCTCGGCCCGCCGCCTGGAAGGCGCTAGGCCCCCCGCGTCTCTCGTTTCCATAGAACCCATGGGGACGCCTCATCTTGATACCAGAGTTTTGGCTGCTTTCCATAACTTAGCGTCTGCGAAGGTGGCTGGGATACCCCAGGCCCACTTTCCTGTGACGAAGAAAATTGTGTCATTATTTCCTCTCTAGTAGAATTTTTTTTAAAAAAAAATTGCTAAAACGGCAGTGATCCTATCTCTGACTGCTATAGGCCTTTAAACACAAACACACACACATACACGTTTTCCTGAAGGGTGGGTCTGTGTTCCTGGGGTTTATATTTCAGCTGCCTGAAGGCTGGAGACAAGACTAAGTGGCTATTTTAAGATTTCTTCCACTTCCAAAGCCTCAGATTAAATATTGACAAAAAAAAATTGGTCCGTCTCGGGTACTTCATATCATTATTTGACTCAGGAGTTAGATGGAGCTTGATTTTGGAGGCGCCAGCCTCTTTTTTGACGAATGACTTTATTAAAAAAAATTTTTGTTGTTGTTGAAATATTGGGAATGAACATTTGAACTGAATTTACAATTTGTGTGTGACAGACAATGCATCTTGTGGACTTTTTGGTTTATATCATTCCGTTGTGCCTCAATTCTTGGAGCTATCTGTGGATATGTAAGATGTTCTCATTATTGGAAAGTTTGATTACGTATATTGCAGGAGTTCAATACATAAGTTGCTAGTATGAGGTGAATTTATATGAAAGAGTATATTTCTTTTCTTTCCTTTGCTTCCTTCCTTTGCTTTCTTTCTTTCTTTGACAGAGCCTTGCTCTGTTGCCCAGGCTGGAGTGCAGTGGCGCCATATCGGCTCACTGCAACCTCCGGCTCCCAGGTTCAAGCAATTCTCCTATCTCAGTCTCCAGAGTAGCTGGGATTACAGGTGCGCGACACCACGCCCAACTAATGTTTTGTATTTTTAATAGAAACAGGGTTTCACCATGCTGTCCAGGCTGGTCTCGAACTCCTGACCTCAAGTGATCCGCCCGCCTCTGCCTCCCAAAGTGCTGGGATTACAGGCGTGAGCCACCGGGTAACTCTTGAGTATTCTTAATTTAAAGGAACTAGGATGTTCAAATACTTGAATGTTTAAGTCAATTTTATTGTAAAGACAGCTAACCTTCAGTACTGCAAATAAACCCCTATTCTGTTTTCTAAATCCAGATTTTATTATGCATTATTAAGTAAAATTGAATTATATAACCTAATATTTTCTTGCTTCCCTAAAGCATAAACCGTGGATCACGTGAAAGTCATTGAAAAGATGATCAAATGTGGTTACTTTTCATAATCAAAATTCAGAACTCTGAAGATTTCATAATAAGCATCCACAGTTTCCACTGATGTTCAAAAACATTGTGTTTTGGGAAACCAATAGTATAGCTTTTCTTTATTAGTCCTTTCCTTATTATATGTATCTTGATTATATTACCTGAAAGTAGGGTTTTCACCATTTAAAGAAAACTTTTTTAGAAAGTAAAATAAAAAATTCTGTGTTGGCTTTGAATAAACAAAACGAATTCTCTCAAGAATGTAACTAAAATGAAACATCATCTGTTACTCTTGTAGTTGACTCTTTGAATATACTAATAGAAAATATATCTGTATAATGTACTATGTACTGTTTTTCACCTTATAAGGGCATGTTACTGCTTAAAAGTAAAATAACCCTGGAACTTTTAAGTTCACTTAATTCATACTTTCTATCAAAATTACTTTGAAATTTAAAATACACTGTCTGGTTATTTCTGAGGAGGAAGAAAGACTTTCTCTTATGAATTACTCTAATGATTGATACCAAATCACTTTTGAGAGGAAAATAATGAAAACTTTGTTTCTCATTAGACAAAAAGAGCACTCTTTAGATTGTTTCTAGAAATGCTTTGAAATTTTAGGCACTGTTATTTTACTGAAAATAATTTATAATTATGTTTAAATTTTTTTAGTGATATTGGTGTTCTAAATGTCTTCCCACCTTAATGTATCTTTCTTTTGTGTTAGCTGAAAGTAGATTGCTTTATGAAATTATAATGTGGTTAAAAGTATTAGACTAAGTTCTGAAATTTAATTCAGCTTGGTATTGTAGAAAAGGCTTATAATTTTTGCAGAAAGACTTATCTGTGCATCTTGTTTTTACCATTTACTAGCTGTGTACCCTTGAAGTAGTTTCTTAATCACTCAGATTTCCCAGTATCCTCATCTGCACAAGAAAAATAAATAGCACTTATGTTGTAAAGAAGGAAATGAGCTAATATATATGAAGTGTATAAACCACGGTAGGTCCTCAATAAAAATTAAATCCTGCTTGTTCAACCTTAGACGTATGGTCTTCCTCTTAAGTAAACCAAATTTCCTAGGATACCAAAGCACATTTGACTTCTATGGCTAACCGATATCTACTGTCCACCTATTCTTTTTCTGAACCTTTCCTCTCTTGACCAACTTGCTTCCTTAAGGACTCCTTCATCCCGAAATTAACATCTGCCCAGCCTGTGCCTTGTACAGTATTGGATAGGTTGGACATCTCCGTATGTTGCCCTAAGCTTTTCATTTTTTTCTCACCATATTCACTTTGGTGCTTGTTCTGTTTCTTCCTTCTAGTGCTAAATTTGTCATCAGAGGGACTAATTACTGCTTCTTTCCCAAATAATGCAATGGAAGTAAGAACAGCCCTCAAGTCTCATCTCTGGATACTTCTGTCAAACAATTAATATTTATACACACACACACACACACACGTGCGTGTGCATCTCTCCTACCTTTGAAGGATGGGGCAGGAGATAGACACTGTGTCTTTAAAAAAAAAAAAAAAAAAAGTCCGAAGGCCAGCTGAATGATATTAAACCAAGGGCCTAATTTGGCTCCTAGACCTAAAGGGGCCAGAATTTCTAAACGCCACTTGTAGTTAAACGTCAAACAGTATTTTACACACACAGTATAAGTACTGTGACATGTGTCTGCCTTTTGCAATATTGGTTCAAACAGATCCAACACTTGGGCCCTTTTCAGTTTTAACAGTTATTTGTTTACTTTCCCAGTTAAATGTTTTGAATAAGAGAAATCATGAAAATTTTTCAGACTCTTTAATTCAGAGCAAAAATCTTGACTGCATTCAGTGCTTGGTATATGCTTTTCAGATGAGGGGATTTTCAAATAATTTTCCTTAGTTTGCTGTAGAAGTAGGTTTAAAATCAAAAGAATTCACCAAAATAACAAACACTAAGAAACCACTAGTTTTCATCATGACCTTAAAACCATGAAGAGTATTAAGTGGCATGGAAAAATGATCATAATATAACATTACATAAAAATGAAGATACGAAACAATGTAATATCCAAATTTTGTTATATATATTTTTCACACTCAGATAAAACCTAAAAGTCAACATCCCTCCCCAGTGTTAACAATGGTATTACAGGCTGAAGGAATTTTAATCTTTCTATATACTTGGTAGTATTTTTCAAATTTTCTATAATAAGTGCATGTTAAAATTGAAAGACAAGTCTGTAAAGGTTATTTTGGGGGGAAAACTTTAGTTCTTAAATATAAATATATAAATCAAAGTTTTTTATTAAGTCTTAAATATTTATTTTAGCTAATGGTACCATACAATTTATTTCTAAGGTTACTTCTCTTTTATGGGTAGGGCTGGTTATAAAAGAAACCAGCCCTATATAATGTAGAGTAGGGAAAGGTTTATCCTTATTTTCCTTACAAAACCCCATTTATGCATCCCTGCCTCTTATTTTTGTAGCACCTTCCTCTTTTCCCAAGGGTTGTACCCTGCTGTTTCATCTTGCCTCTCAAACCAGACTTTTGTATTCATATCTGTATTCCTGTCTTTCCTTGTCTGTGAGCTCAATTTTCAACATGTTCTTCAAACATGTTCTAGCTATGTGTTACATTATAAAGAATTCAAAGAACCTAAAAAGCTAGTTTATAATAAATAGTGTTCTTAATTAAGATGAAGAGTTCTATAAGTTTTCTTTGCATTTTGGGCTGGCACCAACTACAAAGGAATTTCAGGCATCAAGAATAGGCCCATGTGGGAGATATTTTGGGAAAGTCCATACCACAGAGACAGTTGCTTGCTATGCATAAAGGCCAACTCTGTTTACAGTCATTGTCTCCTTAGTTGTATTTTATTGTTTAAGGTAAGTAACTAATTTTTGTTAATTATAGATAAGATTTTAATAATTACTACAAAGGACATTTTCTCATAACCAAGAATGTCATATAATTTTAATTTTTTTGACAGTGAAAACAAAACTTTTAACTGTCAAAAGTCATGCTCTCTTTTTTGCTTTTTTTTTTCCCCTTCCTTTTTTTTGGTGTTAGGATAGTATCTTCTGTATGAATGCCCCAAGGGACACCCCCTATTAATTCTAGAAAGATCTATAATTTTTCTAGAAATAACCACTGGTACAATTATATTATGGTATATTTACTTTCCTTCTTGTGCTGCAAGACTTCTAGAAGTTAGCTCTTGATCCTCCCTACCCCAGATACATCACTTACACTACACTTGACTGTACTTTAAAGGATTTTTAATTGTCTGGGTTATTGATATATATTAAAACAATTATAGTGCTCTTTTTGGCTTCATTGACATATCAGCTTTATTGTATTCTTAATCCTGCAGGGTCAGAAAGAACCATCAAACCATGAATTTTATAAATAAATCAATCAGTATATCTATACATGTTTATATCTATTCCTACATATATAGTTTTCCTGTGTAGCTGCATGAATTAGATCCTGTAATACACGTCATTCACTTGTCATATCATGTGCTGTGAAAAAGCATTGCTAAATGTATTATAAACTCTGTTGTTTCAAGTAGATAATTTTATTGTAGAAAACTGTTATAAAACTGTGCTAGTTATTTTGGGCCATCATTGGGATTCCTGATTCTTTTAAACTTTAGCTAGTAGCTCAGTTTTTCTGATAAATTTGTGACTAGAATGTCCTGTATTCTGATTTGTTTTTAAACATATCCATATTTTATGCATAATGTTTGAATCAGGACATTCTATTTTTTCACCATTGTTTCCTACTTCCCTTTCCTCCGCATGTTTAATTTCAGTTTCATATTTAATCATTTTCAAAGGAAATAAATTGCTTTAAAAGGGTTTCCTGATTTCTGCTATTATGCAGTTCTATTTTCATTTTACTATGGGCTCTTGCTTTGACAGAAAATGCTGTTAAGTATAAAAAGTGGGTCATTTCCATCATATTTATTTTATTATAAAGACCATATGGTTTAAGATGAAAACTGCTTTACACACTAACTCCAGTAAATCCAAATAATTTAATAATTTATACATGAAACCAAGATACATTAAAATGTTACCTTATTAATAATCAAATTGTAAAATAGCTATTAACATGATCTGGAAATGGCAACATGGTATATGTTTCCTTTATTTCTGTATAACTTGTTTGATTCTGAGGAAGCAGAATAATAAAATTTAAAGGACAAGCTTTAAATGAAACTTTTGGGTAACAGTATTATAACAATTTTTTTATTATTTTTTGTATATTCCGATTATTTAACATTAGTTTTTATATGTCAATTTTTAGAATAGTCAGGCAAGATTTTAGACTTTTTAAAACCGCTCAAACTTCTTTGGCAATATTCCTGAAATAGCCATTAAATAGCCCTTGAAACTCTAAAATACGTTAAAAATATACAAGTAGTAGGAAACGCATATGCGTTTAAAACTGTTGTATTCCTCGGCTGGGCAGGGTGGCTCACGCCTGTAATCCCAGCGCTTTGGGAGGCCGAGGCAGGTGGATCACAAGGTCAGGAGATTGAGACCATCCTGGATAACAGTGAAACCCCATCTCTACTAAAAATACAAACAAAAAAAAAAAGTTAGCCAGGCGTGATGGCGGGTGCCTGTAGTCCCAGCTACTCAGGAGGCTGAGGCAGGAGAATGGCGTGAACCCGGGAGGCAGAGCTTGCAGTGAGCCGAGATTGTGCCACTACACTCCAGCCTGGGTGACAGAGTGAGACTCCGTCTCAAAAAATAAATAAATAAATAAATAAATAAATAAATAAATAAAAAATAAAAAACTCTTGTATTCTACTGATAACAGTGGTTTTTGATAAAACCAATTAGATAAAAAGTATTTATTGAATACCAATATGATATTCACAGATATATTGAATTTCACTTGTCCAGCATTTCTGAAAAGACCTATCATTTTCTTTTTATTTTTTAATTTTATTTATTTTTTTTTGAGACAGAGTCTTGCTCTGTCGCCCAGGCTGGAGTGCAATGGTGTATGGTCTCGGCTCACTGCAACCTCCGCCTCCCGGGTTCAAGCAATTCTTCTGCCTCAGCCTCCCGAGTAGCTGGGATTACAGGCACCTGCCACCACACCTGGCTAATTTTTGTATTTTAGTAGAGACGGAGTTTCACCATGTTGGCCAGGCTGGTCTCGAACTCCTGACCTCAGGTGATCCACCCACCTTGGCTTCCCAAAGTGCTGGGATTACAGGCGTGAGCCACCACGCCCGGTCAAGACCTATCATTTTCTAAAGGAAATTTGCTTAAAGGATTTAAAACAATAATTCCCTAGAAATAATGAAAGCATTTCTCCCTAGTTGTGGACATATGTTTTATAATCCAAATGTGGCTTTTTTGTGTGCGTTCATATGTGTTCTGCATCAGACTAAATCATTATTATTTCTAGCAACACAGCATATTCTTCATAGTTTTTATGTATTGCTGGTCCATATTGTTAATGGTTATTAACATTCAAGAGCTACATTAATTAACCCATGTAAATGGTTTTAAAAAATTGTATGATTAGGTCGGGCGCGGTGGCTCATGCCTGTAATCCCAGCACTTGGGAGGCCGAGGCAGGCAGATCACAAGGTCAGGAGATTGAGACCATCCTGGCTAACACGGTGAAACCCTGTCTCTACTAAAAATCCAAAAAAAAAAAAAAAAAAAGCCAGGCCTGGTGGCGGATGCCTGTAGTCCCAGCTACTCAGGAGGCCGAGGCAGGAGAATGGCATGAACCCTGGAGGCGGAACTTGCACTGAGCCGAGATCGCGCCATTGCACTCCAGCCTGGGCGACAGAGTGAGATTCCATCTCAAAAAAAAAAAAAGAAATTGGATGGTTAATACAGTAAAGAGTTCCTTATACAAGAAGCTTGATTTATTTACTGATGATAGTGTTTCATGTATATGATTAATTTTTCATAAGAGACCAATCCCTATTATGTGCACTTAAAAATTTTATACTGACTAGACCAAATCCCTGTAACTTTTTTTAAAAAGCATTTATTTCATTGGAGAGCCTTATCTTTAAGGCACTTTCTTATTATGTTCTGTATCTGAGTTTTAGAGGGTTAAAATACATTGTACCTCTTTGCCCCTTTTGCAGCCAGTTGAAAAATGCAAAAGTCAGATAAATTGAGGTTGAAATATCAGCTTTTTTATTGAGTAAACATTGTTTTGAAGGAGATGATGGTTTTGTTTTGTTTTTCCTGCATCCTTCTGCAAGAAGGAGATGGTTTTGATATGGAACCATAGTGTGCTTCTTAGTACATAACCTCTGAATTGACTTACCCACACAGGCAGTGCAGGACTACTACTGGCAGCTCCTTAGGATGTGTCAGAAAGCATCGATATGGACCTTCTGTGCAAATATGCAGATACACTGAGCAAAGCACATCCATTTAGTTGTCTCAAGGAGCTTCTCCAATGAAATGGGGAGTGATGAAGGGTAGAGAAAAAGCAAGAGTGCAGTTACCCTAGCTGAACTTCTCCTCTTCAAAACTATAAGCAAGGAAATAAAAGTTCACTTCTGAGTAATGTTTTAAATTGTTTATATGGAGACTTTCAATTTTTACTCTTAAATGAATCTCAACCTTTAAATAAATGTATATATATTACATTTACGTGTCTTTAAAAATAGACTTTCTGTGAAGAACATTTCTCACTTCACCAGTTGCCTGCTATTAGTCCTGGGCTCAAATCGTTACAGTTTTTAAAGTTTACTTGTAATTGTGTTGAAAGAAGTCATTGTTTCTTTGGTTGTTGAAAACAGCTACTGTTGTTATTCTAGCTATGACGTTAGTTAAATATTAATAACCCACAGCTATGGTGACAAAATTGTTAGAGAAATGAAAAATTGCCCTGATTTCTCTAGTCCCTGCTTTCCTTGTCTGTGAAAAGATTGAGATTTTTCTCTACGATGCTATCTAGTTCTCCAGTTCAACCTCAAGTAAACAAACAGAATTGTATTCTGATGAGAAATTCTGTAAGTTACGTACTCCCTAAACACGAAGTACTTTTTGTGAACTACATTAAAATATGGATTAAGGTCTCTATGAAAATAAACTTAGATTTTTTTTAAAAAGTGATTTTTTCAGTCTACCTTGTAAATGATGAAATTAACATATATATATATAGCAAAGTTAAGAAATATGGATTGCAAATAGGATCCAGGATTATTATGTGTACCCACTTTGCTAAATTATTGGATATAAATGCTGTGGGACCATGAGTTCTATGAACTTCTCCAGTAACGTATACATATTTAATATGTGTCCACAGAGGCTTTAAAGTCTCTGTGGAGTATAAAATCTGATTGTTTCATTGTCTGTAAGTTTCAAAAGCTCTTAGCGAACAACAGTAGTTTTTTTTCTTTTTTTGAGACGGAGTTTCACTCTTGTTGCCCAGGCTGGAGTGCAATGGCATGATCTCGGCTCATTGCAACCTCTGCCTCCTGGGTTCAAGCGATTCTCCTGCCTCAGCCTCCCGAGTAGCTGGGATTACAGGCACGTACCGCCACGCTGGGCTAATTTTGTATTTTTAATGGAGACGGGGTTTCACCGTTGTTGGTCAGTCTGGTCTCGAACTCCTGACCTCAGGTAATCTTTCCGCCTCGGCCTCCCAAAGAAAGTGCTGGGATTACAGGCGTGAGCCACCGCTCCTGGCCAACAATACTTTGTTTGTTTGTTTATTTTTGAGATGGAGTCTTGCTCTGTCGCCCAGGCTGGAGTGCAGTGGTGTGATCTCGGCTCACTGCAACCACTGCGTCCCGGGTTCAAGCAATTCTCCTGCCTCAGCCTCCTGAGTAGCAGAGATTACAGGCACCTGCCACCGCACCTGGCTAATTTTTATATTTTTAGTAGAGGCAGGGTTTCACCATGTTGGCCAGGCTGGTCTAGAATTCCTGACCTCGTGATCCGCCGGCCTCGGCCTCCCAAAGTGCTGGGATTATAGGTGTGAGCCACCGCATCCAGCCCAACAATACTTTTTAAATGAAGCTTGTATAACATTATTATGCCAGTATTTGTATAACATTCTGTCATTTTCTGAAGAAGTATATTTATTCATCAGTGTGTTTCAGTGTCAAGTAATGTATTAATCCAGACTTTCAATGTTCAAATCAGAAAGAAAGCCCTCACTTTTTTAAGGCCACATTTTGAGAAGATAACTTTTAAAACTAGTTTCTATTGTATATAAGTAATTTTAACATTGTTTTAACAGCTATGCCTAACATCTTTAATTCATTATATGTTTAATAGTTTATTTTTACTACTCATAGTTAAGAAAAAATAATGTCAGCCCTGTGAATAATATCTTTAACATACATTATCTTTTGTATGTTTGTGTTTGTTAGATGGAAGATGGTACCCCAAAGCATATCATCCAGATGACAGGATTTAAGATGGAAGAAAAAGAAGCGCTAGTCAAATTACTTTTAAAACTAGATTGCACTTTTATTAAGAGTGAGGTAAGAAACTTATCAAAATGTTCAAGATATATTTGAAAAATAACTAGAATTAAAATACTGGCCTAAGAATGACAAAATGCCTTCTTGATATTGTAGCAATAAAGAGGATGTGTTATAAAGGCAGTCTTACTTTAGTAACATTTCTTGATGTGGATTTTTCCCTCCAGAAATACAAAAATTGTACACATCTTATAGCCGAACGCCTATGTAAGAGTGAAAAATTTTTAGCAGCTTGTGCGGCAGGTAAGTTAACTGTCTTCCCCCAACTTAAAACAATCTTCGTGTTAAAGCAGAAGTATTTTAGTCTCTAGAGAGATAGCATATTTACATATCAAACCTAAATGTGTTTTTCTGATATTTTTTGAAAATATTTAATATATTTTTTGGCTTATTACTCTTCTAAGTAAAATTTTGTAACACATGAAAAATGTATTAAATAGGCAGAAATATTTACCTCAACAAGGATTTAGTGTGTTTTATTTAAGACAGAAAAATACGTTAATGAAAAGACTGGCACAAAATGTCAAAATCTTAAGCTTTTGTTAAAGTCTCAGCTGTTTTCAGTCAAGTTGTCTTTGATCTGTCATTTGATATAGGCAGTGCTTTTGTTCTCTCTCTGCTGCTTCTGCTATCCATATTATGAAGCAATGGTCATACTATTTTATTTTTCTAAGATATTAAATACTATAGACCCAAATTAAGACGTAGTGTTCTCCTCTATCGTTTTGTATTTTATAGCTTTCTCTACTGTGATTGATCTGACATGTCATTAGTTTACTGATTGCAAAAAAAGAAAAGCATATGTAACTTGGGTGAATTTATCCTTTTTTAGATTAACTTACAAGGAAAACACTTGCATTCGTTTTTAACTTTACAAATGAAAACATACATTGTCCATAATGTTCAAAAAGATCATTGATGCCCAGATAAAGAAACTGTTGGTCGGGTGCGGAGTCTCATGCCTGTAATCCTAGCACTTTGGGAGGCCAAGGCAAAAGGATCACTTGTGCCCAGGAGTTTAAGACCAGCCTGGGCAACGTAGCGAGATCTCATCTCTTAAGAAAAAAAAAATAATTGTTATAAAATGACCTGAAAAATTATTTAACTCAATAAATTTGTTTTACAGAGTAATAATGCTGTGAACAATATTGGAAAAGCTGTTAGCATAGGAGGAAGAATATAAATCTAACCCAAAATAGTGAATAATGATAGTGATAATAATTCCAGTAATACCACATTTTATTTTGGATTTTAAAGCTTTATGTTTAGAATTATAAAATTGCTATTTAGAATTATATTTAAATGAAACTAATTACAACTAAGTTACAGCTATGGAATTACATTTAGAATTATAATTATTTGTCATGGAAAAGATTACATACAATGTTCAGTGATACTGTAAGCTTCTTACTATCAAAAAATTTCCCCAAAATGCATAGTTCAAAGATAATGTTAGCAGCGTAGCTTAAGAGTCTTATCTTGAAAAAGGTTGACTTTTATTTTATATTTGATCTTTATTGTTTATCATTTATCAGAACCAAAATTCCTTTGTGACTGACAGCTCATTTGCCTTCTAGGAAAATGGATCCTAACCAAGGACTATATAATTCATAGTGCCAAAAGTGGCAGATGGCTTGATGAAACAACTTATGAATGGGGATATAAAATTGAAAAAGATTCCCGTTATTCACCTCAAATGCAATCTGCACCTAAAAGATGGCGTGAAGAACTGAAACGCACTGGTGCTCCAGGAGCCTTCCACAGATGGAAAGTTGTCCTCCTTGTTAGAACTGATAAGCGAAGTGATTCTCTTATAAGGTGGGATGTGATTATATAAAAGCTAAAGCAATTAATGAGAAAATAATTTTGATTTGCATGAGTACTTTCTGTATTTTTTTGCAATTATTAGCCCAAATGAGCCGTGATGATTTACTCCAATCTCCTAGGTAAGCCATTATGCTCATTTAGACTTATGTGTCTTTAATAGAACAAAATCTACTTTACAATATTGTTTTAGATTATTCTGGATATCTCTATTTTACTTTCCATGTTATTCCTTTTGGCCAACTCAAGCAAAACAAAAAAGGAAAACTAATTGGGAGTTTTTTGTTTCTAGTTTTGAGGCACTTTTAGACTTTTGCTATTATCACAAAAGCATCATTCTGGGTTTATGTAGTGCTGTCTTCATTATTCATACTGTTTTCATCATAATTTTATTTCATTTTGTCCTTGGTATATTTTTAAAAGCTTTTTTATTGGGTAAACTGTATTCTAAGAGTGCTGTTACTTTTTTTATGGCAAGAAGGTGGGGAGTGTTTTTGACTCTTAGTTAAATGTAATTTATAATCAATAAAATGCACACAAATTAAGGGTATATTTTGATGAGTTTGGACAAATTGATGCACCCATGTTACCCTCACTATAATCAAGATCTGTTACATGTACATTATCCTACAATGTTCTCTTGTGTCCTTGAACGTTTAGTTCTGTACCACCAACACCAGGCAACCACCGATTTCCTTTTTATCACTATACACTAGATGTGTCCTTTTTAAGAGGTCCTTATGAATGGGATCATACTTAAATACTGCTTTGATATAGCTTCATTTCTCTAGTACAGTATTATTAAGATTTATCCATTTTGTGTATACCGTTTATTCCTTTTTGTTCCTTTTAGTCTACTCCATGGATATGTTACAGTCTGTTTATTCACATATTGGTAGACATTTGGGATATTTTTTGTCTTTGCTAATATAAATTGAGCTGCTATGAACATTTGGGTACAAGTATTCATATAGACATGTTTTCAGTTCTCTTGGGAAATATCTTGGAATGAATGAATTTATACTGTTTTAGATGGCAATTGTGTGTGTAACATTATAAGAAAATGCCAAACTGGCCAGGCTGAGTGGCTCAGGTCTGTAATCCTAGCACTTCAGGAGGCCAAGGCAGGAGGAGATTACTTGACCCCAGAGTCTTAGATCAGCCTGGGCAACATGGCAAGATGCTGTCTCTACAAAATTTTTTTTTCTTTTTTGCAAATTAGCCAGGCTTGGTGATGCATGTCCTAGTCCTAGCCACTTGGGAGGCTGAGGTGGGAAGATAGCCTAGAGCCCAGGAGTTGGAAGCTGCAGAGAGCTATGAACTGTTTTTCAAAGTAGTACCATTTTATATTCCCAGTAGTAGTGCATGAGAGTTCCAGTTGCTCTGCAGTTATTTTGGCACTATTAAGGAAAATCAGTTGACCAGGTATGTGTGGTCTATTTCTGGACTTCCTGTTTGGTTCCAGTGATCTCTATATCTACCTTATACCAACACTACACTGTTTTGGTTACTGTATCTTTATGGTGAGTCTTGAAATTAGGTACTATGAGTTTCTTAACTTCGTCTTTTTAAAAGTTGTTTTAGTGAATCTGGATTCTTTGTATTTCCGTACACATTTTAGAATCACTGTCAATTTCTGTGAAAATGCAAACTGGTATTTTTATTGGGATTGTATTTTATAGGTCAAATCTTAACAATATTTCTTCCTATTAGTGAACTGTGTATCTCTCCACTTGTTCTTTAATGTCTTATAGTTCTTATTATATAAATTTTGCACATATTTTATTAAATTTATTCCTAGGTATTTTGTGTTTTGGGGTGCTAGTATAGATTGCTCTTAAACTTTTTATCTGCATCTTTTGAGATAATTTGCTTTTCTCCTTTATTTTCCTAATATGTTGAATTATACTTGTTTGTTTCTTTTATTTATTTGTTTATTTATTTTGAGACAGTCTCGCTCTGTCGCCCAGGCTGGAGTGCAGTGGTGCAATCTCGGCTCACTGCAAGCTCCGCCTCCCAGGTTCACGCCATTCTCCTGCCTCAGCCTCCTGAGTAGCTGGGACTACAGGTGCCTAGCTAATTTTCTGTATTTTTTAGTACAGGTGGGGTTTCACCGTGTTAGCCAGGATGGTCTCGATCTCCTGACCTCGTGATCTGCCCGCCTCGGCCTCCCAGAGTGTTGGGATTACAGGCTTGAGCCACCGCGCCCGACCTTTTTTTAAAAAATTTTTTGAGATGGAGTTTCGCTCTTGTTGCCCAGGCTGGAGTGCAATGGCGTGATCTTGGCTCACCGCAACTTCCGCCTCCCAGGTTCAAACAATTATTCCGCCTCAGCCTCCCGAGTAGCTGGGACCACAGGCATGTGCCATCACACCCGGCTAATTTTATATTTTTAGTAGAGATGGAGTTTCTCTGTGTTGGTTAGGATGGTCTCGAACTCCCAACCTCAGGTGATCCACCCGTCTCGGCCTCCCAAAGTGCTGGGATTACAGGCGTGAACCGCTGCGCCCGGCCACTTGATTAAATGTTAAACAAAGTTGTATTCTTGAGATAAACTGTACTTCATCATGGTGTATTTTTTTCTGGTTCATTTTTAATATTTTGCTGATTCTATTTGCAATTTTTAAAAATGATTTTTGTATCCTAAACCTGATAAATGACATCTATGTAAATATCTAAACTTAATGTCATATTTAATGGTGAAAGATTTTTTTCCCCCATGATTAGTAACAAGGCAAGGATGCTGACTCTTAAAATTTCTGTTTAGCATTTACTGGATGTACTAGCCATTGCAATAAGCCGGAAAAAGAAATAAGCCATAAAATTGCAAAGAAAGAAAAATAATTGTCTTTATTTCCAAAGACATGGTTGTATACTAAAAAATTTAACCAAGATACTAGAACTAGTGAATTTAGCGAGATCAAAAGACAACAGATCACTGTATAAAATTTAATTGCATTCTCATATACTAGCAAAGAACAATTGGAAATTGAAGTTAAAATACTCATTTTGGTTTTATTAATTTTCTCTATTGTTTGTCTGTTATTTCATTGATTTCTGTCCTTGGTTTTATTATTTCCATACTTCTTGCTTTAGGCTTAATTTGCTTTTGTTGTTTTTCTGTTTGTTTTTGAGGTAAAAACTTGGATCACTGATTTTTAGACCTTTCTGTTTTCCTATTAGTTGCCCCAAGCATTGCTTTATCCACATCCCACAAATTTGTATTAATTGTGTTTGCTTTTTTATTAAGTTCAGAGTATTTTTAAATTTTCTTTTTCGTTTCTTCTTTGACCCATTGATTACTTACAAGTTTATTATTTAATTCCCAATTACTGATAGAATAATTTAATTTTCTAACTGTAATTCAGATTAGTCTTTACTTCTGTTAGTCCTATCAGCTTTTGCTTTATTTATGTTGAATTCCGGCTATCAGTTGCATACGTATTTTCTCAGTGGCCCTGATTTTGTAATTTTTATTTATTTTTTTCTGTTACCTCAAATACTTGTCATTGTGTCCTTTGATCAACATTTCCTATTCCCCCACCTCCAGCCTTTGGTAACCACCATTCTGCTCTCTGCACCTATGTGTTCAACTTTTTTAGGTTCTATAAATCTAATTTTCTTTGGACTTTCACATATAAGTTAAAAATAGTATTTGTCTTTCTGTGCTGGGATTGTTCACTTAGCATAATGGCCTCCAGTTCATCCATGTTGTTGCAAATGACATAATTTCTCTCTTTCTAAAGTCTACATATTATTCTATTGTGTGTATATATATATACTATATTTTCTTTATTCATTGATGTACACTTTAGGTTGGTTTTATAACTTGACTGTCGTGAATAATGCTGCAGTAAATATGGGAGTGCAGATAGCAATTTAACATACTGGTTTATTAATTTCCATTCCCAACAACTGGGGAATACCAGGGCTCCCTTTTCTCGATATCTTCACTAATAATCATCTTTTTGATAATAAGCATTCTGACAGAACTGAGATGTAATTTTCATTTTCCTAATGATTAGTGATATTGAGCATTTAAAAATTTATCTGTTGGCCATTTGTTTATCTTGTTATGAGAAGTGTCTATTCAGATCCTTTGCCCATTTTTAATCAAGTTGTTTTCTTGCTATTGAGTTGAGTTCCTTGTATTTGGATATTAACCCTTTTTTACACGTATGGCTTGAGAATATTATCTCCTATTCCACAGGTTGCCTCTTCATTCTCTTAAATGTTTCCTTTGCTGTGCAGAAGCTTTTTAGTTTTATGTAACCTCATTTTCCTGTTTTTGTTTTTGTTGGCTGAGCTTTAGAGTCAAATCCAAAAATTATTGCCCAGACCAATGTCCTGTAGTTTATCCCCTGTGTTTTTTTCTAATAGTTTTGCAGTTTCAGGTATAATGTTTACAGTTTTTCAATGTAAATTCTATTTTGTCTCATAGGAGTGTAGCTGGTCCTGCTCTCTTGGTTTTCATTTACATGGAGTATCCTTTTCCATCCCTTCATTTTCACTCTGTGTGTCCTCAGAGGTGAAGTTAGTCTCTTGTAGGCAGTACATACTTGGCGTTTTTTTTTGGTTTTTTTTTTGCTTTTTCAATCTTTTTGACCACTCTATATCTTTTGTTTGGAGAAGTTAATCCATTTATGTTTGGGGTAATTATTGGTGGGTAAGGACTTACTGCTGCCATTTTGTAGTTTGTTTTCCAGTTGATTTGTATATACTGTGTTTCTTTCTTCCTATGTTGCTGTCTTCCATTGTGGTTTGATGGTTTTCTGTAGTGGTTTGCATTGATTCCCTTCTACTTATGTTTTGTGTATCTAGTAGAGATTTTCCTTTGTGGTTACCATGTAGTTATATAAAACATTTTATTCTTATAACAGACTATGTCAAACTGATAACTTTGGTCATATATAATAACTCTACACATTTACTCTCCCCCATTTTATGTTTTGATGTCAAAATTTATATTATTTTCTGATTTGTATCCCCTGACAATCGTAGCTATGGTTCTTTTGATAGATTTGTCTATTAACCACTGCACTAGAGATAAAATTGCTTCACACACCACCATTTTAGTCCAGAGTATTCTGAATATGATTCTACATTACTTAGATTGTTAAGTTTTATACTTTTGTATGTTTTATGTTATTGATTAGTGGCCTTTTGATATAGCTTAAAGAACTTTCTTTCATAGTTCCTATCAGGCAGCCCTTATCATGATAAACTACTTTAGTTTTTGTTTGGGAAATTTTTAATTTCTCCCTTCTTTCAGTTTAGCCAGGTAAGTAAGGTATTGGCAGTTTTTTTCCTTTATCACTTTGAGTATATCATAGCCCTCTTTCCTGACTTGAAGTGTTTCTGCTTTCAAATCCACTGGTAATTACGTTCAGACTCCTGCATGTGATGTTTCTTATCTCCTGCTGCTTTCAGAATTTTTTATTTGTCTTTGATTTTTGATAATTTGATTATTATATACCTTGGTATACTCCTTCGGGTTAAATTTGATTAGAAACCACGATGCTTCTTGTCCCTGGATGTGGCCATCTTTTCCCAGATTTCAGAAGTTTTCAGCCATTATTTCTATAAGTATGCTTTCTGGTCCCTTTCCTCTCTCTTCTGCTGAGCTAATTTTATACAGTTGTTAGGTCTCATGATTCCCATAGGCTTTCTTCATCCTTTGGATTTTTTTGCTTCACTGACTGGAAAATTTCAAACGTTCTGTCTTTGAACTCACTGATTCTTTCCTCTGTTCGATTAAGCCTGCTGTTGTTGAAGCCTTCTGTTGCATTTTTCACTTTAGCAATTATATTCTTCATCTCCAAAATTTCTATTTTGTTTTTGTTTATTCTTTTTATTTCTTTGTCAGACTTCTTGTTTTGTTCATGTATTGTTTTCCATATTTTATTTAATTTTTAATCTGTATGTTCTTGTATTTTACTGATTTTTTTTTTTTTTTTTTTTTTTGAGATGGAACCTCACCCTGTCACCCAGGCTGGAGTGCAGTGGCACAATCTTGGCTCACTGCAACCTCCTCCTCCTGGGTTCAAGCGAATCCCCTCCCTCAGCCTCCCAAGTAGCTGGGATTACAGGCACCTGCCACCATGCCTGGCTAATTTTTTTGTATTTTTAGTGAAGATGGAGTTTTGCCATGTTGGCCAGGTTGGTCTTAAACTGCTGACCTTAAGTGATCCACCTACCTTGGCCTCCCAAAGTGCTGGGATTACAGGCATGGGCCACTGTGCCTGGCCTGAACTTCTTTAAAGGGATTATTCTTTGTCTATCATTCCGTAGATCTATAGATCTCCATTCCTTTAGGGTCCATTGTTGGAGCTTTGTTAATTTCTTTGGAGGTGCCCTGATTCTTTGTAATCTTTGAGTTTTTGCATTGGTCTCCTCATTTGTGGAGACAGCCACATCTTCCAGGTGTTCCTTGGCAGGGATAGAATTTCACTGTTTAGTGATCACTGGGAGATCACTGCTTGTGATTCTGTATGGGCTGGTAATGACTCCAAGCAGGTAGAGCTTGCTCTGATACTCTGTATGGCTGGGCTGCTACCTTTGCATTGATTTTGGAGAGGGGATTGTGCTGGCTGGGCTCTGCTGTTAGATAAAACCACTGGCTGAGCTCTGCAATCAGGCAGAGCTGCAGGCTAGGCACTGCAATTGTCTCCAGTTGGGCCAAGCTCAGGGTGTATTCCCTGGCTAGGTACTACCAATATTTGAGATCCGCAGTTGGACAAGGTTGCAGGTTGTACCCCAAGATTAAGTAGAATTGCTGCTTAAGATGGATGGGCCTAACTGCTATGCTTAGTACAAATTACAACTGGGGTTTGCCTCACAGTCTTGGTGGGGCCTTGAGGTGGGCTTTGAAGCTGAGCTGAGAACTGTTTAAAGTTCTGAGTGTGGCAGAACTAGCCTCTGTACTTTAATGAGATACACTGTGGTTGGCATCTCGTTACCTAAATGGAGTCTTTGAATGTGTGTTAAGGCTGTACTGAATGCTGTTCAAACTCCTGCATATGGCAGAACTAGTCCCCACTCTGCCGAAATGCAGTGTGGCAGTCCTTTCCCATCCTAAGGAGAATCTTGGCATGAATGTTGAGGCTGCACAAAGTGCTGTTGAAATTCCCAGTTGTGGCAGAACTAGCCCCTGGTTTTTTATATTGGTAATGTGGTGAGTGTCTCACTCCCTGGGTGAGGCCATGGGGTAGGGTTTGAGGCTGAGCCTGGAGGCTGCCCATCTAGGGATTCACGCCAGGTAGAACATCCCACAATAGTTTTGCAGGTGCTGTGCTGTTGACTGATACCTCTGATTTGGTGCCATTGATGGCAGTATGTTGCGCTACCACCAAGATTTGTGCGCTGGTTTTTGTGAGCTCCACCTCCTTGCTTTGTTTCTTCTTCTTATTAGTTTTTATTTTATTTTTTTGAGACAGAGTCTCGCCCTGTCACGCAGGCTGGAGTGCAGTGGTGCGATCTCAGCTCACTGCAACCTCCACCTCCCAGGTTCACGCCATTCTCTTGCCTCAGCCTCCCAAGTAGCTGGGACTACAGGCACCCGCCACCACGCCCAGCTAATTTTTTTTGTATTTTTAGTAGGGACAGTTTCACCGTGTTAGCCAGGCTAGTCTCGATCTCCTGACCTTGTGATCTGCCCACCTCGGCCTCCCAAAGTGCTGGGATTACAGGCGTGAGCCACTGCACCCAGCCATCCCATCATTTCTTTATTCTGCTTTCCCTTTTTCCTTGACTTCTTTTCCACTAGTTGAGTGTTTTTAATGGTTTCCTTTAATCTCTGTATTAGATCTCTTTTTTTAATGGTTGCTGTAATATATACAGTGTCCATCTTTAACTGCTCATAGTCAAATGTCAAACAGTATCTTTTTGCATGTAGTGCAGAAACCTTAAAACAATACACAGTTGACAGTTGAACAATGTGGGATTGGAGTGCTGACCCCCTGTGTAGTTGAAAATTCATGTAAAACTTGACTCCCCAAAAACGTAACTACTAGTAGCCTACTGTTGACTGGAAGCCTTACTGATAATGTAAACAGTTAACATAAATTTTGTTATATGTATAAGAAAATCATAAGAGAAAATATATTTATTATTCATTAAGTGAAAGTGGATCATCATAAAGTCTTCATCCTTGTTGCCTTCATATTGAGTAGGCTGAGTAGGAGGAAGGGTTGGTTTTGCTGTCTCAAGGGTAGCAGAGGCAAAAGAGGTGGAAGGGGAGGCAGGAGAGGCAGACACACTTGGTGTGAAACTTTTGTGGACCTGTGTTGTTCACGGGTCAACTGTATTTCCATTTGTTCTTCCTATCCTTTTTTCTATTGTTGACCTCTGTATTATAAACTTCCAAATACATTGGTAATATTTTACTTTTGCTAGTCATTTACTTTTAAGATGATTAAAAATAATGAAATATATCTTCAATATTTGACTTCATTTTTACCATTTCCTGGCATTATTAGTTTCTTTGTGTAGCTCCAGATTTTCCTCTGGTGTCATACCTTTTTTTGCCTAAAGAACTCCTTTTAACAGTTCTTACAATGTAAGTGTGCTGGTAATGATTTATCTCATTTTTTATTTGAGGAGGTGTTTATTTTTGGAAGATATTTTCACTGCATATAGAATTATGGGTCAACAGTTTTTTCACTTTAATTCATAATTAAAGATTCTCTTCCACTTTCTTCTGGCTTACGTAGTTCTGATGAGAACTCAGCTGTCATTCTTTTTTTCCGTTTGTATCATTTTGTCTTCCCTGGTTTTCTTCAAGATTTTCTCCTAGCCATTGGTTTCTACTAGTTTGATTATGATGTGTAGTATAGTGTTTGTGTTTGTGTATTTTATTATTGATTTATTTTGCTTGAGGATCTCTGAGCTTGTGTATGTGGAGTTTTTTGGTTTTTATTAAATATGATGCTCTCCAGCCATTATTTTTTAAATATTTCTTCCTTCATGTTGTTCTTCTGGAACTCCATTGCATGCCTTTTAAACTATTTGATTATTTTCAATAGCTATTGCATGCTTTGTTCTTTTTTTAAAAAAAATTTTTAGTTGGGATACTTCTATTGACCAATCTTAAAATTCAGTGATTCCTTTTTCAGTTGTGTTCAGTCTGCAGATGAGCTTGTCGAAGAAATTCTTTGATATAATGCCCTTTATTTCTACCATTTCCATTGAACTCTCCAGTGAATTCCTCATTTCTTCAAATATGTTGTCCACTTTTTCCATTAGTTCCTTTAACACATCAGTCACAGTTATGTTAAAGTTGTTTTCTGGTAATTTCAATATGTGGGTCATATTTCAGTGTATATTGTTGTTTCCTTTCTCTTAACAGTGGTTTGGTTTTCTTCTTGCCTATTTTGTATGTTGCTTTTTTTTTTATTGCATGCCAGATATCACATGTACAAGAATATTGATAGAGGCTGATGTGAATATTTATATCCAAAAATTAGGCCTACCTCTTCTGTAAGGTGGTTAGTGTGGGTGATTGAGTTAATCTTGTCAGTTGTTGAGCTAGTGCTATGGAGAATTTTGTTCCCTCCCTCCACCACCACCCACCCCCCTGCCCCACCCCGCCAAAACTCATGTTGAAATTTAATTGCCATTGTGACAGTATTGGAAGGTGGCGCCTTTAAGAAGGGATTAATGCCATTATCATGGGTCTGGCTTGGTTATAAAAGTAAGCTCTTTCTCACATGGTCTCTCTTGCTCTTCTGCTTATCTTCATGGGATGATGCAGCAGGAAGGTTCTCATCAGATGCTCTTGGAGTTCTGAAAGTCCAAGAATAAAAACTTATTTTTCTTATAAATTGCCAAGTCTTCAGTATTCTGTTATAGCAGCAGAAAACAACAAGACAGCTGAATTTGAGTATTGTTAATTCTGTAATCACCATCAATGCATCACTTCAGCTTACAGCAGTGGGCTCCAGTTTCTTTGTGCTTATTATGGGTACTGGACTGGAATGCTGAAGGGTTTCTCATCACTATTCTTGCTCTGCCCTAGCTTTCAACAATCCTTAAACTACTAGGTCATAGAAGGTGTCTCTTTTCATACTCTTCCTTTCTCTGTTGTTACTCAGCTTCAGGTCGAGGGTGTGGGTAGATATATTCTCAGTTTTGCTAGACAAGCTTCACCCTTAAGCATTTTCTGTACTATTGGTCCTTGGGTTTGGGGCTTTCTCAGCATTTGTGTATCACACTTCCATGGCAGCTAAATTCTGCCTTGTACATGTAGGCAGTGGCCTGGGCAAGAGGGTTTCCGGCCTCTCCCCCAGTATTAGATCTCTGTTGTGTATTGATACAAGATCTGGGACCTAAGTGACATTCCTGCTGCTCCTTCAGGGAATATGTTTTTTGCTTTTATCCCTCATCCGGAAACAGTGGGTATTTTTCCCAGGCTGGGGAGCAGCAGGTTTTCCTAACCCTTGCCTAAGGGCAGGTAAGTTTTATTTCCACCCCTCCAAGAGAAGCAGTGCATCTTTTCCTAGGTCTGAGGGCAAAAGACTGTCTTATTCTTACCCAAATGGCTTAAGACTTTTGCTTTATATGAGAGAACAGTCTGGAGAAGTGGGCCTGGTTTTATATCTATCCGTTAATGGCAGCCAGTCACCACTGGCCCACTTATGCTGTCAAGGATAGCTCCCTGCATTTCTTCTAACCTGCCTTCAATCTTTTTCATGAGCATTTAATGGAGTCACGTGGCAAAGAGCTTGCTAGTGAGGACAGGTTTCCCTTATGTCACAGACTTTCAACTTTCTAAACTGTGATGCTAGCTATACTTGCCCCTTAAATTTTGTAAACTTAATTTTTACATGTTTTTATGGGAACTGTGTTGCTCCTTTGATCTGCCAAAAGTGAAATAGTTTGGTTGTCCAGTCTCTTCATAAAAGAGCTTATCCCTCTTCAGAAATCCCCTTACTTGGTTGACTTCTTACCTAGGTTTTCTGATGGGGTCAATAAAAGTTAGGATTTTGTAGATTATTTGGCTTTTTCTTACTGTTAGGTGATAGCCTCCCTTGTGGCTTTCTAAAGCCTAAGCAGAAGCAGAACTTCATGAAACTTTTGTGATGTATGTCTGTCTCCCTTGTGTGTGTCTTCTTAGTCTAAATGTAAAATATATTTTTTCATTTGTTTTTTCCTAATTTTATTTTTTTATTTTGTAAAATGTATTTCTTAACATAGATCAAGGCTAATTTTTTTTTTAAGTAGTTCAAGGCTCAAATTTTTTTGAGAGCTAACTTTTTAGGAGTGTTTGCAACTGGTTCCATATTTTATGGTCCAGAGTTACTTTCTTGGGAGTACGTTACCTTTGAGGATAGCTGCTTCCTTAGACTTCTTTCATTATTCTTTTGGTTTATTGACATGACTTTTCGTTAGGGAATACTTTAATATTCTTGGTCCCTAAAAGCCTTTCCTTTATCAAGAAATGGATAGGTAGAAAAACTACTATGATTTCTTAAATATCTGCTCTGAACAATTTATAATTTAAGAAATTACAGCCGTATTCTCTGTGATCCTCAGTTGCCCAGAGAAATTAGTCCCTATTAGAAAAGTCCATTCGTACTCCTAAGAAATAATTAATTTAGATAATTTGACTAAAGAAACTCAAATTTTCTAATACTTTTATACCATTTACATTTTTATTTAGAGTTTTGGAGGCTGGAAAGGCAAATGTTATTTTACCAAAAAGTTCACCAAGTGGAATAACTCATGTGATTGCCAGTAATGCAAGAATTAAAGCTGAGAAAGAAAAAGATAACTTTAAGGCTCCATTTTATCCAATTCAGTATCTAGGGGATTTTCTTTTAGAGGTAAGTAAAATAAATAGTAAACATTTTATTTTGTTTCATGTGTTCATTTTATAAAATACCAATATAGTAAAATATATATTAAAGTTGTGTTCTAAATTTTGAAAATATATTGATAGTAATTTAAATGACCACTTTTTAAAGGCAGTGGCTCTCCATTACTTAAATATTCATGAATACTTCCTGTAGATTTGAAAGAAGCTTACTTGTAAAGTTTAACATTAAGTATTTTAATGTCAGTATAAATAAAATAGTAGAATATATAGTATTATATAGTATTGTATGAGAATTTGGGGGTTATTTTTCCTTTGGAAAAGAGAGCTATTTCTAAGGGTTTAGAAATACTGTCCTGTCCTATTCCCCTACATCCTCCTCCTTACTTGGTGTGGATAATGCTCCTCAAGTTGTTTGAATGGGCATCAAACCCTAGAAGAAACTGTCCAGGAGATAAGCAAAGAAGAATTTTAAGAGCACTCGGGGGAGAAGAGAACCCTTAGTATGTCCAAAAACAACCTTGATATAGGAAAAATCATCTTCATTGTTTCCCATCTTGTAGATACCATTATGTTTTATCTAATACTTTATGTCAGAGATCTGGAAATTACCCTTAAAATCTTTCTCTCCCTTACTCCTCACATCTGTCAACTACTAAGTCTTACTGATTTTATCTCAAATGTTTCTTGAGTCAAACCACTTCTGTCCTTCTGTACTAACATCATATTGAGTTTACCATCTTTCCTCTGCACTTCTGTACTAACATCGTACTGAGTTTATCATCTTTCCTCAGCACTCCTGGAATAGGCTTATGATTACTCTTCTGTAACTCTACCTTTTTACTCTAATTTCCTAGTTACTCTTTCTTTTTCTTTTAGTATATTCTAGCTCATTCAGAAAGAGCAATCAAAATGCTCTTTCTAAAACAATTTTGATCCTGTCACTCACCTACGTAAAACCCTTCAGTGGCTTCCCATTGCTCTTAGGACAAAGTCCTAAATCTCTAATATGGCTTACAAGTTCCCACAGGATTCCTGTCGTTTCTGTTCAATTGCATCCTGCTTCACTCTTATCTATGCTCACTATGCTATATGAAAACTCCTTCTCCCAGTGTCTTAAATAAGCTAAGCTACTCCTAACTCAGTGTCTTCTCAAAAGATATTTTCTCCTCCTGAAAAGTTATTCTCCACTACTCCTTCACTCTGTGGGTCTTCCTGCCTTCTGCTCATCTTTCAGGTTCCTGTTACAATGTTACTCTACAGGGAAGCCTCCTTGATCCCCTTACTCAGTGAGGTTCACCTATGTGTTCTCATAGCATTATTTAGCTTGGTACTCCTTACAATTACAGTTACGTAATTGATTATTTGGTTAATGTCTATTTCCCCATGTAGACCAAAAGCTCCTTGTCATCAGGCATCATGTCTGTCTTTTCCATTGTTTTATTCTGATCACCTCACAAAGAGCCTGGCACATGGGTTCTCATTCAATATTTGTTAATAGAGAATTTGTGAAAGATGTTTGAGTCTTCCAGAATTACGTGTAATATATCATTATATAGTTGCCTTTCCCTAATGAGTAGCAGCAGTGGATATTGGAAATTTGACCTTAGTTCAAGGAATAGGTCTGCTTGGACTATGGATAATCTCATTACCCTTGACAGTCATTAAGTTAGGAATGAGCATGTGAACCAATTCTGATCAATGGGTCATGAAGAGAAGTATGTAAGAGCTTCTAGGAAGTTGCTTTCTCATAATGAGAAAAAAGCCACTGATGGGCTGACTCCTGCTAGTTATGAACACAGAAGAATGTAACCTGAAATACTACTGGTTAACCATGAAAAGAACTAGCCTCAGGGTGAAACCAGCCCTGTAGTTAGCAGAGTGTAGACATATAATCTAGACCCTGGCGCTACTTAAGTTGCTGGATTAAACAACACTGAAACCTGTTTTACGATTAGATCACATTGCTCTTCTGTGTGGTAATTCATTTCCATGTTTTTTAAGTTAGTTTGGGTTGGTTTTCTATTATTTGCAGCCAAAAGCACACTATCTGATAGACCTCTCTGAATAGTTTAAATGTAGTATTAACTATTAACAGAACGAAAGTTGTTCTTAACTAGATTAGTAAAGGTATATTAATTTTCTTTTTTACTTGGAAAATAATGCTTAAAGTGCAACATATACCATGCATTATCTAAAATATTATTTTGCAGTATTCTAACAACATTCATATCCAGCTGCTGAAATAGTGGGGGGCAGCAATAGTATATCAACCAGATAGCAGAAAGTCTCCAACTTATATTTGGTTTTAGAATACATTGTTTTAGAAGTTCTGGATCAAACAGCTGGGAGTTCATAACCAATCCAAATAAGGAAGGCATATTATGATCACTTCTGATCACAGAAGAAGAGAAATTAGAAAGTTAACTGTATTTCAGTGTCTTGCTTTTCTTCATTATAGATCGTATTCCAGTCCTCATTAGATGGATCTTGAAGTGTCATCCAAGAAAAGCTGCCATGTAAAATGACTGAGTTAATAGTAACAAGCCAGGCGTGGTGGTTCTGTAATCCAAGCACTTTGGGAGGCTGAGGCAGGAGGATCACTTGAGGCTAGGAGTTTGAGACCAGCCTAAGCAGTGTAGCGAGACTCCATATCTACAAAAAATTTTTAAAATTTGCTGGATGTGGTGGCACACACCTATAGTTCTAGCTGCTCTTAAGCTGAGGCAGGATTGCTTTAGCCCAGGATGTTGAGGCTGCAATTAGCACTATGATTGTGCCACTGCACTCCAGCCTGAGCAACAGAGTGAGACCTTGTCTCTTTTTTTTTTTTTTTAAGGTAACATAGTATTTTTTTTAAAAGTTTTGTTTAACCCTCTTATACTTTTTGAAAAGCTTGTGGGTACCAGAACTGGAAATCTTATGTATTTCAGGTTTATAGATATTTATTGAAGACCATTGCTGTACTAGGTTTATGCAGTGCACTAGGGATATGAAAATGAATAAGACCATATATCACACTTTGAGATGCTTAGTATTTAGCAATGGAGAAAAAGCGTGGACACTGTTACTTGCAATTCATATGAATCGTGCATTTGTAAAACTATGCAAGGTACAGGAACACAGAGGAACAAATGACTAACATATCTCAATTGTTTGGCCCAAGGAAGGTTTCATAAAAATGAGAGGCTACCTAGGAATACCAAAAACTTATCTTGACTACTTAAGAAAGAAAAATGAACTACAGCAGTCTTATGGGAATATATTAGGAATAACAGAAACAGCATAGACTTTTTGAGCCAGATCAACTAATTTGTGGTCCAGATTTATAATGTAGCACTGTGACCATAGGAAAGTCATTTATTGTGTCCCTCAGTTTCTCCTTTTGTGTGTAGAAGCTAATACTACATTGCTTTGGTGGTTGTGAGAATTATTACTGTTACTACTTTGACTAATAGTTACTGAGTGATTATTATGGGTCAGGCTATATGTTAAGCATTTTACATGCTTAGTCATATTTAAACCTCATGTTCATGTGTGGTATGTATTATGACTCTATTTACTGTTTGGAATAAATTTTGAGGTAAAATGAGGGTAAGTAACTTGCCCAAGATCCCACAGCTGTCATGTATCAGAGCAGAAACTTAAAGCCAACCACTCAATAAATTTTAAGGTTTCTTTCCTCGAATCTTCCTTTCCTAGATCCTTTTTGTCTCCCCATTTTGAGTATTATTAGATTTCCAGTCTCTTTGTAGGTAGTTAAAAAATAATAAATGCTGTAATCGATACCATAAATGAATATCTAGTCACAGGATTGTGAAATACTATTTAAGCATCAGGGTATAAGTACAAGTTAAGAACCAAGTAGCACTCAAAGGACTGCCTTTCTTGATTTATCTGTCTCTTCTTCTTATGCATCTGGTCTAATCAGTTCATTCAAGTTGTGTGACAGACGCTTTCGCTGAATATTGGAATAAGACCTGGAGACCAGAGCTTATCAATTATACCTAGCCAAAGATAGGAAACTAAGTCAAATATCAGAATCAAAAGCCAACTCTCATTGCCACAACTGTGTTGCCCTACTCCTAGATAATAGAATAGGTAGCTGATTAAGCAGGCTTTTAGTTATCCTTTAGTGCATAGCACTATACTTTATAAAATATACTAGTCTTGGACTGGCTTTCCTAGATTATAAAAGGAGACAAACACCTAACCCATTGCCTAGTACATAAGTTGACACTAAGATACTTATAAGGAATAAAAATGACTATTTATAGTTAAATAATTTCTTTATATTTCATAAGAGTCACCAATTAGACAAAGTATTAGTGGCTTAGAGAAAAATATATGTGGATCATTTGTTTAGCTGTATAGAAAATAGATTATTTAATTTCAAAACTTTCAAATATTATACCTTCTGTATCAGGTTGTGATTTTTAAATAGTTATGTAGGGTACTAGTATCATACATCTTAATTTACAGATTCATATGTAGCATCTGAAATGGACACATAAGTAAATATATTCAGGATTAGGAAACAGTTTATTTCTCACCTTGTTGCTGATGATAGTGGTATGTTCCCTTACATTCTCCGTAACGGGAATGTATATGGGATTAATTCATCCTGTATTCTGGACATTTTTTGAGGACCTAAGCCTATGGATTTATCCTCTCATTGCCAACCATGTAAAATTTAATGCCAGATACTCATTTCCCCCCACCTGCAAGTTGCGCTTAACAGAAATTGTTGTTGATACATTCTTTGGTCCCAGGAATAGGAAGGGTGAAAAGTCTTTATTTTCTTAGTTTTCAATTTCACCTTTCTGAGTTGCTGAAAAAGAAATTCAATCAGCTATTCTCAGGGATTATTCTATGGTTTCAGGATTGCAGCCTGCTAAAAGGACGGCCCTCATTTTAACATAGGAAGCCAAGTGCAAGTGAGAGGGAACTAAAGATCACCTTAAAGGCCTTAACATGTTTTGTTTTTTAATAATTGTTCCCTAGGAAGACTGTGATTCTTCAGTCTCTTTGGGTAGAGATTGTGAATCTCTGAAAATAGCGTGTCTTTTTTTAGATGGAGTCTTGCTCTGTTACCCAGGCTGGAGTGCAGTGGTATGATCTTGGCTCACTGCAGCCTCCGCCTCCCAAGTTCAAACAGTTCTCCTGCCTCGGCCTCCCGAGTAGCTGAGACTACAGGCATGGGCCACCATGGCTGGCTAATTTTTGTATTTTTAGTAGTGATGGGGTTTCACCATGTTGGGCAGGATGGTCTTGATCTTCTGACCTCGTGATCCACCCGCCTTGGCCTCCCAAAGTGCTGGGATTACAGGCATGAGCCACCGTGCCCAGCCTGAACAGCCTCTCATAAGTACATTTTGGGAACTGTCATGAACTTTTACTCCCAGCTTGTTTATATTACTAAACTTACAGAATTATATGTATAAGTATGTATGCAATAAATTTTAAAATAATTATTGGAAGTTGATTTATGAATTTAGCTTGGGTTCCTTGGCAAGAGAAATTTAGTTGTTTGAGATAGAGCTACATTAAGATAATTGTTGTTTATTGCTATTCAAGTAAGAGTATTGTGTAACCTTTTCCTCTCTATGTGGGGTATACTTGCAAGTCAGAAGTCTTACCAGGAAAAAACTGAAAAATAATCCAAGAAGAAGTCTGTCTATAATTGATGATTTGTAAAATCTAGATTGTAACTTTAGCTTGGACAGGGACTAGATAAAATATTTTTGTTCTTGGTTATTCATAAAAATGACTTGTTGTTAGTAGATGAACAAAGCATTACCTTTTCTTGAGATATACAGAAATCACTTTATTATTCAGGACCTTTACTATCACGATTCTTTCCCTGAAAGATTTTTATCAGTGTTTAACATCCTTTGATTTAAGAGGGTGCATTTTACCTACTTGTTTGACTAACAAAGTATTATAGTTAAGGTTGAGTACCATAAAATGTACATAATATTGAAAATACACTTAGATGATTGCTTAAACCATTTTTACATACATACAGAAAGAAATTCAGAATGATGAAGATTCCCAAACCAATTCTGTTTGGACTGAACATAGCAATGAAGAAACAAACAAAGATTTCAGGAAAGATGCAGGATTTCTTGAAATGAAAGGTGCCTTAAGAGAGACCATGTATAGAACCCAGGTAAACTTTATAGGCTGAAAAACATACATTTCTGATGTTTCTTATAGAATTGTTTGAGAGGCAAAGTATGGTGGAAAAAAACAGATTTTGGAATCAGAAGGCTGGTGTTTGAACCATGTGTTTATAGTCTGTGACTTGAACATGTTAGGAAATTGTCCTATGTCTCTGTTTTGGAACTCTTGTTGAAGTAATGTTTGTATGCATATGGAAATATACAGAGTTCCTTATACATAGTGTGTTCTCAACACATGGTAATTACTTAAAAACTGTATGTTTAGGTAACATTGTGTGTCTTATAAAGCATTTTTCTTACCTGAGAGCACAATATATATTTATAATTCATGTAAATTCAAGTATTTATATATAATAAAATTTAAAAATACACAAATGAAGTCTATTTTGATTAACTTGTAAAACAAACAGGAAGGACTTTGAACTTGGAGCAATAAAAAGTACCTCAAGAAAGCATATATGGTATGGTGGCTGTCAAGTACAACTTTTCAAACAGCAGTAGCAACCACAAAAAGGACATTGTTAGTTCTGCTCTAGAAGAGCTAATGTTCAGTTATGTTCACTTTCATATTGTGTTTTATAAAGCAGTCTATTTGGTTAATTTATCAAATTATTAAGTTGATAATTATTAGTCTAAACTAAAAGTTTTATGTATAACTAGGAAGAAATTCAGAATAAATTGTTTTTACCATATCTGTCAAGTATTTTCGAAAGATAATTCTAGGAATAATTTGGAACATTTTTTTTTTTTTTGAGACAGAGTCTTGCTGTTTCGCCCAGGCTGGACTGCAGTGGCACCATCTCAGCTCACTGCAAACTCTGCCTCCTGGGTTCACGCCATTCTCCTGCCTCAGCCTCCCGAGTAGCTGAGACTACAGGCGCCTGCCATTGCACCCGGCTAATTTTTTGTATTTTCTTAGTAGAGACGGGGTTTCACCGTGTTAGCCAGGATGGTCTCGATCTCCTGACCTCGTGATCCACCCGCCTCGGCCTCCCAGAGTGCTGGAATTACATATTTCCTTAAGAAATTGTATATGGCAAGATTTGCTAGAACTTTCCAAACTTAAAATGTTTTTGCATTTTTTCTGACTTTTCCAGTGTATATTGATATTTGTGACTTAGAAGACTACTTTTTGTAATTTACTATATGTGCATGTTTTAATGAGAAGCTTTTTTGAGTTGATGTGCCTCTTGTGAAATATGCATTGTAAACCACAGTATATAGCATTTTTACATATAGAAAGGAATGTAAAATGAAGATGGAGTTATTAAAATAAATTTAGTTTTGAATAAACATGGCAAAAGAATAAAATAGAAATTTTGTAAGATAAATGGAAATCATTAAAATACATCTACAGTCATGTACACATAATGATGTTTTGGTCAACAATGGACCCCATATATGACAGTGGTCCTATAAGATTATAATACCATATTTTTACTGTGTCCTTTCTATGTTTAGATACACTAATACTCATCATTGTGTTGCAGTTGCCTGCAGCATTTAATACTGTAACATGTCATAAAGATTTGTAACTTAGGAGCGATAGGCCATACCATATAGACTAGGTGTGTAGTAGACTATACCATCTAGGTTTGTGTAGGTAGACTCTAATGTTTGCACAATGACGAAATCAACTAACGATGTACTTCTCAAAACATATCCCCATTGTTAAGCAGTGCGTGACTGTATATATGTCTTCTTGAGTTCTTTTTAGGACTCAAATTATGTATGTAAAATTCAAGTAGAAATATCCTTTTTTAAAAATAGCTATTTTGGTATAATGAGTAAACAACATGATTTGTAATACTCATTAATTGGAATTCAGCACATAGGTAAACTAAAGCATATATGTTAACGTACTATAAAGCTTTGTGAACTGAAAACAATTATGTTCTGCTTTATCTTACATAATTCAGAGGGCTCTTTACTCTATTTAACCTTGTATGTGTATTTTACAAAACCTATGTTCCTGGATGGGTTTTTCTTTTGTGACTTGTGTTGATTGTGTTAAGGCTATATTTAATCCACAGTCTTAACTAAATTACGTTTACAAACATGCAGAAAGAAATGCAAAATCATGATGAAGATGTTAATGTTGGTTCTATTTTGACTCAACATCACAAAAAAGAAAAATTCAGTGGTTCCAGTAAAGATTTGAAATTTGTTAAAATGAGAAATACCTTTGGAAGGCATACATATGAAAATCAGGTACAACTTTCCAAATTAAAAATAATTTATTTATTTTTAATATATGTAGTGTTTATAGAACAGTTTTCTTTAGCTTTTAAAAAATATATAAAAATGAGTTATGTATCCAATAGCTAGATTAAGAAATAGAGCATTACCAGTTTTTAAGACCTGCTGTATTTTTTTTTTTTTTTTTTTTTTTGAGATGGAGTCTCGCTCTGTTACCAGGCTGGAATGCAGTGGCACAATCTCAGCTCACTGCAACCTCTGCCTCCTGGGTTCAAGCAATTCTCCTGCCTCAGCCTCCCTAGTAGCTGGGACTACAGGCGCACACCACCACACCTGGCTAATTTTTGTAATTTTTTCAGTAGAGACTGGGTTTTACCCTGTTGGCCAGGATGGTCTTGATCTCTTGACCTTGTAATCTGCCCACCTCGGCCTCACAAAGTACTTGGATTACAGGCGTGAGCCACTGCACCCAGCCTGCTATATCATTTTCTAATGCATCCCCTTTCTCCCTCTTACCTAGAATCTTTGTCTTAGAATTTGTGTTAATTATTTTCTTATTTTTCATTATAGTTTTAACAGCTGTGTGTGTATCTCTAACTGATATGGTTTAGCTTTGTCTATTCATGAACATTTTATAGTTTATGTTATTTATAGACTTCTTTTGCTGGTGTATATAAAATTTTATTGTTTGACTATGCCACAATTATATCTTTTATCCATTTTACTGTTGATAAGCCTTTGGGCTTCCTTTTGTTGGTTTATGTGTTTGATTGTTAAGTTTTTGCAATTATGAACAATTCTGCTATGAATAATATGAACATTATCTTGTATACCTCTTGGGATACATGTTTAGTAATTTCTCTAGCTTAGTTGGTATATTCCTAGGAATGGAGTTGCTGGGTCATAAGGACTGTGCATGTTCAACTGTACTAGGCAGTGTCCAACTTTTTTCAAAATATTTTATTAATGTACACCTACTGTGTCAGTGGATGAGATTTTCTGTTGTACGTACTTCTTTATTTTTATTTTTATTTTTTTGAGATGGAGTTTCACTCTAGTTGCTCAGGCTGGAGTGCAATGGCGCAATCTCAGCTCGCCACAACCTCCGCCTTCCAGGTTCAAGCGATTCACCTGCCTCAGCCTCCCAAGTAGCTGGGATTACAGGCATGTGCCACCACGCCTGGCTAATTTTGTATTTTTAGTAGAAACGGGATTTCTCCATGTTGGTCAGGCTGGTCTCCCGACCTCAGGTGATCCGCCCGCCTTGGCCTCCCAAAGTGCAGAGATTACAGGCGTGAGCCACCGTGCCTGGCCGTACTTCTTTATTTTTTAATATGGTATACTTGTATGAAAGTCACTCGAGTTTATTTGGATTTTGTAACATATGTCATTGATGTTGAGATTTAATTGTGGTCTAAATACATGTAGAAGGAAATTAAGAAAAAAGATGAAGATATTCAAAGGAGTTATACTTTGAGGAGAAAACGCAAGAAAGAAAAAGAAAGCAATTGCAAGAAAGACATTGAACATGAAAAAATAAAAAGTACCTTAAGGCACATATATAATAGAGATCAGGTAAAGCTTTGTAAGCTAAGCTATAGCTTTCTTTTTTATTTTTTGGCTGTTCTCTAATATGATCTAGATATATAATACTACATGTTTTAAGAAAAAATCTTGAGTCAATCTGGTGTAATATTCATAGTTAATATTCCAGTTAACTTTGGTTCACAGTAAGTGTACTTGTACATACATATACAAAGAAATCTGAGTTAATAATCAAGGTATTCAGTGAATTTTGTTTTGCCTGAATGTGATGAATAAGAAAAAGAAGCTGGAAAAGACTATTTCTTAAAATGAAAAAATCTTTAAAACTACATGTGTGTATAGTTGGGTAATACTTTCTAATGTAAATTTTATTTTTTATTTTGCTCTTTCTTTTGTATAGTACAGACCATTTTTAATGAGATGTCTTGTTTTTAAAATTGAATGCTTCTTGGGTAAATTTTCTCTAGAGTATGACTTTTTTTTTTTTTTACAATCTAAACCATACCATGGGCTGGATGCGGTGGCTCACACCTGTAATCCCAGCACTCTGGAAGGCCAACGGGGCAGATTGCTTGAGCTCTGGAGTTGGAGACCAGACTGGGCAACATGGTGAAACCCCATGTCTACCAAAAATACAAAAAATTAGCTGGCATGGTAGTGGGTGCCTGTGGTCCCAGCTGCTTGGGAGGCTGAAGTGGGAGGATTGCTTGAGCCTCAAAGGCAGAGGTTGCAGTGAGCCAAGATTGCACCACTGCACTCCAGCCTGGGTGACAAGAGTAAGACCCCATCTCAAAAATAAATACCTAAATACATAAATAAATGCCATATTACGTATATATGCATATATTCAGAAGAATTTCAGGAAAATGATAGAGGTAAATAAGTAATGAATTTTGTTTTGTATGACCATGGCAACAACAAAAAAGCAGTTCCAGGAATGATTTGGAACAGGATAAAGTGAAAAGTGCCTTAAGAAAGTACATATGTTGGCAGGAGCAAATAAAAAGAGTAAAAAGAAAAAAAAAAAGTACATATGTAAATATCAGTTAATTCTTTACAAATTGAAATGTTTGCTTTTTGAGCTTTTTCTTTCATTGTGTAATCTTGATATATGATTGTGAGGATCTTTGCTGTGGTTAACAAGGTATGAATGTGTTCCTCTTATATTGTCCTTTGTGATATCATCTGTGTTGACACTGTCTTTAGTACATTTTCTAAAGTCATTTTACTTTGCTATATGCAGAAAGAAATGAAGAATTCTATTTTTGCTGAATATGCCAAAGAATCAAAAGCCATGGCTATTAAGACAGATGTGGATGTTGTTGAAATAAAAAATACCTTAAGGAAGCACATATATAGGGCTCAGGTAAAACTTGGCACATGAAAAATTTTGTATAATATCGTGTCCTACTGTAGTGTATTCAAAATATAATTATATATACATATATACATATGATTCATTAGTATGTTTAATATGTCTTAAAATGACTTTCTTAGTTTATTAGTCTATTATACAGTAACGTATTTGGACATTTAGTAAATAGGCTGAATTCTCTGCTATTTATACCTCAATAATGTCACAGATAAGTCATGCGTTTGAAGTCTTGGCCATAAATTCTTTGCCTAGACCAATGCCCTAAAGTGTTTCCCTTATGTTTTCTTCTAGTAGTTTTATAGTTTCAGGTTTTACCTGGAAGTCTTTAATTCATTTTGAGTTGATTTTTGTATATGGTGAAGAAATAACAGTCTAGTTTTCATTCTGCTTATGATTATCCAGTTTTCCCAACATCAGTTATTGAAGACTGTCCTTTCCCCATGAATGTTCTTGGCACCTTGTCCAAAATCAGTTTGCTTTAAATATGTGGATTTATTTTTGGATTCTCTGCTCTTCACTGGTCTATATGTCTGTTTTTATACCAGTACCATGCTGTTTGGGTTACTATAGCTATACTTTGTGGTATACTTTGGAGTCAGGTAGTGTGTGCCTCCAGCTCAGCATTGCTTTGGGTACTTAGGGTCCTTCTTGCTCAGCATTGCTTTGGGTATCTAGGGTCTTTTGCGGTTGTTTACAAATTTTAGGATTGTTTTTCCTGTTTCACAGAAGAATGTCATTGATATTTTGATAGGGATTCCATTAAATTTGTAGATGACTTTGGGCAATTTGGTTATTTTAACCATATTCTTCAAACTCATGAACATGGAATGTCTTTCCATTTGTTTGTGTCCATGTCAATTTCTTTCATCAGTGTTTTTTAGTTTTTTCCTTGTAGAGATCTTTCACCTCCTTGGTTAAATATATTCCTAGGTATTTTATAATTTTTAGAGCTCTTGTAAATGGGATTGCTTCTATGATTGATTTATAGCTAGTTCATTATTGGCATATAAAATGCTACTGATTTTTGAATGTTAACTTTTTATCTCACAGCTTTACTGAATTCATTTATCAGTTTTAAGTGATTTTTTTTTGTCAAGTCTTCGTGTTTTTCTACGTATAAGATCATGTCGTCTCCAGAGAGGGACAATTTTACTTTTCCAATTTGGATGCCTTCTCTTTCTTTTCCTTGCCTGATTGCTCTGGTGAGGATGACTTTCAGTATGATGTTGAATAAAAGTGGTAAAAGTAGGCATTCTTTTCTAGTTGCGGTCCTTAGGGAATGGCTTTCATGTTTTTCCCATTTCACATAAGGTAGCTATGGGTTTGTCATGTATGACCTTTGTTATGTTGAAGTACTTCTGTGCCTAGTTGGTTGAGAGTTTTCATCATGAAGGGATGTTGAAGAAATTTTATTAAATGCTTTTTTGCATATATTGAAATAATCATATAGTTTTTGTCCTGCATTTTGTTTTTATTAATTTACTTATTTGTGTATGTTGAACCATCCTTGCATCCTTGGGATAAATACCACTTGATCGTGGTGTATTGTCTCTTTGCTATGTTGTTGGATTTAGTTTGCTAGCATTTTGTTAAGGATTTTTGCATCTGCTTTTCTCAGGGATATTGCCCTGTAGTTTTCTTTTTGTGTTGTGTCTTTGTCTGGTTTTGGTATCAGGGTAATGGTGGCCTTGTAGAATGAGTTAGGAAGAATTCCCTACCCTTCAGTTTTTTTGAAACAGTTTAAAAAGTATTGTTGATAGTTCTTTATACATTTGGTTGAATTCAGCAATAAAGTCTTTTGGTCCTGGGCTTTTTATTTGTTGTGAGAGTTTTATTACTGATTAAATCTCATTACTCATTGGTCTGTTCAGGTTTTCTGTTTCTTTCTGATTCAGTCTTGGTAGGTTATATGTGTCCAGGGATTTATCCATTTCCCCTAAGTTTTCTGATTTGTTAGTGTATAGTTCATAATAGTCTGTAATATTCTTTTGTGTTTCTATGATATCAGTTGTAATGTGTCCTTTTTCACTTCTGATTTTATTTGGGGTTTTTTCTTTTTTGTCTTTGTTAGTCTTGCTAATGGCTTATTGATTTTGTTTATCTTTTTAAAAAATTAACTTATTTGTTTCATTGATCCTTTCTGTTTTTAAGTCTATTTTGTTTCGTTCTACTCTTTATTATTTATTTAAAATTTATTTATATATCTTTAATAAATATTTATTTATAATTAATCTAAATAATAATAGATCTTTATTATTTCCTTCTACTAATTTGGGGTTTGGTTTGTTCTTGCTGTTCTTGTTCCTTGAGGTGCATTGTTACGTTGATTATTTGAGATCTTTCTACTTTTTAGATATAGGCATTTTTTCTATAAATGTCCCTTTTAGTGCTACTTTTGGTGTATTCTATAGGTTTTGGTATGTTGTGTTTCCATTTTTATTTATTATAAGAAATGTTTTATTTCCTTCTCAATTACTTCATTGATCCAGTGGTCGTTTAGGAACATGTGATTTTATTTACATGTATTTGTACAGTTTCCAAAGTTTTTCTTACTGATTTTTAGTGTTATTCCATTGTTGTCTGAGAAAGATACTTGATATGACTTCAGATCTTTTCAAATTTGTTGAGACTTGTTCTGTGGCCTAATGTCTATCCTGAAGAATGTCCCATATACTAATGAGAAGAATGTGTATTCTGCAGCTGTTAGATAAAATGTTCTCCAAAGGTCTGTTAGGTTCATTTGTTCTAAAGTGCAGTTTAAATCCAATGTCTGTTTTTTGATTTTCTGTTTCGATAATCTGTCCAAGGCTTAGAATGGGGTATTAGAGTCCCCAACTGTTACTGTGTTGAAGTCTCTGTCTCCCTCTAGATCTAGTAATATTTGCTTTATATATCTGGGTGCTCCAAGTTGGGTACATAGATATTTAGAATTGTTACATCTTCTTGCGGAATTGATCTTTTTATCAGTGCGTAATGACCTTCTTTATCTCTTTTTACAGTTTTTAACTTAGAAAGTTTTTTCTGATGTAAGTTTAGCTACTTCTGCTCGCTTTGGTTTCCGTTCTTGTGGAATATCTTTTTCCATTCTTCTTCACTTTCAGTCTTTATGTGTTTTAACAGGTGGAGAGAGTTTCTTATAGGCAACACACTGCTTATTTAATACATGTAGCCAGTCAGCCAGTCTATATCTTTTATGTGGAGAATTTAATCCATCTACATTCAAGGTTATTATGGGTGAGGACTTACTCCTGTTATTTTGTTAATTGTTTTGTGGTTGTTTTGTATGTCCTTTTTTCATTTCTTCTTTTGTTGTTTATCATTGCAGTTGGGTTTTTTTTTTTTTTTTTGTATTGGTAACATTTGGCTCTTTTCTCATTTGTATTTTTGCTTTACAGTGAGTTTTATACTTTCTTGTGTTTTCATGGTGGTAGATATCATCTGTTTGCTTCCAATTGTAGGACTTGTGTAAACATTTCTTGTGTGGTTGGTCTGTTAGTAATGAATTCTCTGTTTTTGCTTGTCCAGGAAATACTTTATTTCTCCATTAGTTTTGAAGGATAGGTTTTCTGGGTATAATATTCTTGCCTGTTGAGTTGGGTTTGTTGTTGTTGTTTTTGTTTTTTTTTTTTGCCTTTCAATACTATGAATGTGTCATCTTATTCTTTCCTGGCTTATAAGGCTTCTGCTGAGAAATCTGTTGTCACCCTGATTGGGATTTCCTTATATGTGACTTTATGCTTTTTCTCTTGATGTTTTTAGAGTTCTTTCTTTGTCTTTGACTTTTGATAGTTTGACTGTAATGTGCCTTAGAGACCTTTGAGGATTGAATCTATTTGGAAATAGCTCTTACAACACTTGGGACGTTTTCAGCTATTGTTTTAAAATAGTTCCATCTGGAACTCTCACAATTGGAACATTTCATTACTTTATGGCTTCCCATATGTCATTTAGGCTTTTTTTCGTTTTGTCTGTTATTTCAAAAGACCTGTCTTCATGTTTAGAAATAGTTTCTTTTGCTTGATCTAGTCTATTGCTGAAGCTCTCTGTTATATTTTTTATTTCATTTGTTGAATTCTTAAGTTCCAGGATTTCTATTTGGTTCTTTTCTATGATTATCTCTTTGTTGAATTTCTCATTGAGATCATGAATTATTTACCTGCTTACTTTGTATTGTTCATCTGTGTTCTTTTGTATCTCACTGAGTTTTTTTAATATCATCATTTTAATTTTTTTCAGGAATTTCATTGGTTTCCTTTTTGTTGGAATCTGTTGCTGGAGAATTATTGTGTTCCTTTACAGGTGCCATGTTGTCTTGCTTTTTCACCTTTCTTGTGTAGTTATGTTGCTATCTGTGTATCTGGTGTAACAGTCACTTCAAATTTTGTGAATTGGTTTTCATAGGTTTTTTCTATAGTTGTATCTATAGTGTTGTTTGGATAGAGTGCTTTAGTTTTGCCAGATGTGAGCACACTGGTGTAGTCTTCATATGATTTCTTAATCTGTAGTCATCCACAGTGTTATCTTTGAGTTTGTCAGTGGCTTCGGCTACATTTGTTAGTGGAGGCTATAATGAAGTGTTGCTGGGGATGTGGACACAGGCATGTGGTCCTTGGGCAGCACTGGTGGTGGCAGCAGGCTGTGCATGCTGGTTCTTGGGTCCTGGGCAATATACATGGACACCAGTCATTGCAGGTCTGGGTAGGCCAATCCCTGTGCCTCCTGGTGGCTTGCTTGGGTGCCAGCAGTGACAGTAGTGGGATGAGTGGGTCCTCAGGTCTCTGGGTGGTGTGCATGGCATTCGTGATGGCAGTAGTGGTTGCGTGCCAATCCTCGGGCCCCCAAGTAGCAAACATGGGTGTCAGCAGTGGTGGAAATAGGCTGAGCAGGCCAGGTGGCACATGTGGGTGGTTACCAGCAGCAGCAGCTTGACATGCTCATCCTTTGATCCCCCTAAGTTGTTTGCATAGGTGCTCCTGGTAGCTGGTGTGATGGGTCGATCCACAGGTTCTCAGACGATGTGCTGGGGTCCCAGCAGCAGTGGCAGTTGGCAGAGTGGGCTGTCCTAGGCCCCCCAGATGGTGTATTTGGGCACCTGGTTGGTGAATGGGTGGGTTGATCCTGATGTTCCTGGATGACAAGTGCAGGTGGCATTGCCAGAGGCTGCATGCAGGTCTAATCTGTTCCTAGGCCCCTGATGGTGGGCGTGGCTGCCAGCTGTGGTAAGTGAGGCAGGTCTGTTCACAGGCTGCTCAAGTATCAGCTCACATATCAGCGTGCTTAAGTGCCTGTTGCAGTGGGCCAGGTAGGCCTGTTATCAGGCCTCTTGGTGGTTACACAGGCACCAAGAGTGTTGGACAGGGATGGGTTGATACCTGTTCTCCCTGGCAGTGCACTTGGGCTCTGGTGTCAGTGCTAGTAGTCGGAGTAGGGTAGGCCTTTCCTCAGGCCCCCCCGATAGCTCCTGCAGCCTCTGGCTGCAGCAGACAAGGTGGTCTGATCCCCACGTCCTCGTATTGTGCATTTACACAGTGGTGGCGGTGGCATAGGCCTGTCTTCAGGCTTCCAGATGGCGCTTGTGGGCACCAGTGGCAGGCAGAGTGGATCTATCTGTAAGCCCTGGGACAACCCCCGGTGGGCCACTCCTCAGGCTTCCTGAAGCCACATGCAAGTGCATGACGACACTGCTGCTGGGCAGGGTTTGAAACACACAGAAACTCTGTGGGACAGGGTTTCTGCCAGTGACAGAGGCCCCAGGCAGGTGGCTCTCAGGATCTGAGGAGCTCCTGCTTTGGCTCCTTTTGTCCCCAGGGTGGCCTCCCTGGTGCACTCCACCTCCTACTCCTCAGGATGTAGGACACTGTGTAGGTGAGAGTGCTGGCCACCTAGTTGCATTGTTGACTCCAGCTGGCATCATGACACTGCAGCTCTCTGGGTGGACAGGAATATCAGTGGGGCTCCTGGCTTGTGGATATCCAAGGACTGTTGGGCCACAGAGCAGGATGTAGTCTGGTAGTGTCTGGGCTCTCAAAATGGCGCCGTGCTGCAGCCTCTTGGGTGCCAGCAAATTATGTGGGACTCAGCGTGTACTCTTTCTTCGGAATAATGCCATTGAGTGGACTCCAGGCAGCTTTCTAAACTAGTGTCTGGGCCCGTGAGGACTAAGGGGCTCTCCGGTCGCTAGGATTGCAGGAATTCATGGTGGGAATGTGGATCTGTGTAGATCTCTCTTGTTTTTCCCATTCGTAGTGGATAGTTTCTCCAGGCTCCTAGCCAGTTCCATTTGAGCCAGCTGCTTTGCTTCTCTGTCTTTGCTTGCCTCAGAGATTCCCTGCCACTTTTGAATTGTAATGTTCTCTCTTAGATGCCCTATTCAGTGTGTGATTATCTACTCACTGTTTTAGTCCTTTGTGGAAGAGTTGAGTGCCAAGCACTTCTAAGTCAGCCATCTTGAAGCCCCCTTCTTCCAGGGTGTTTTTTTGTTTGTTTGTTTGTTTGTTTGTTTTTGAGACAGGGTCTAGCTCTGTTGCCCAGGCTGGAGTGCAGTGGCGCAATCTCAGCTCACTACAACCTGCGCTTCCCAGGTTCAAGCAATTCTCCTGCCTCAGCCTCCTGAGAGTAGCCGGGATTACAGGCGCCTGCCACCACGCCTGGCTAATTTTTGTATATTTAATAGAGACGGGGTTTTGCCATGTTGGCCAGGCTGTTCTCAAACTCCTGACCTCAGGTGATCTGTCCAGCTTGGCCTTCCAAAGTGCTGGGATTACAGGTGTGAGCCACAGCACCCAGCCTCAGGGTATTATCTCTTTATTATATTTGTTGCAGATATTTTTCCAGGATAATCTTTTAAATATGCAATTATAGGTGTTTTAAAACAATAAGATTTGACATATGGTTATATAGCAAACATAACTGACGTTTTTTTCTCCTATGTACCCCTGTACAAAATGCTCTCCCCACTTATATTTCTAATAATTACGATACTAAGGACAATGGACCTCTTCAGATCTTCAAAGTGAATATGACTTAATTATTGTAATTTAGAAGGAGAAAATAGAGAAATGCTTATAGTCGTGAGAGTTCCCCAAAATAATAAAAGTTGCTAGTTTGAGTAAATATGAGTATCATATTAATTATAGCTATTAATGTGTTCCTGGATCTGTTTCATATGTTTTTCCAAGGTTTTGGGGAAGCTGAAGTGTATTTTTCAATCTTAAAATGTTGTTTTAATTATATGGTTGCTCTTTTCTAGGCTGTCAGATACAACTGCATTAGAATAGATAAACAACCAGTGTACAACGTAGAGGTAAGGGGCTTGGAGCAGCATTGGTGATGGGGGCAAAGAAGAAGTTTTGTGTTTTGTTATTATTAGTTATTTTGAATAAAAGTAATGTGTTGTATGCACAATAAAAGGTAATGTGTTATATGCACAAATAAAGAAATACAGTTTCTCTAATCAGAAATGATAAAAATATTCTGTCAAAACTCCCCCCAAAATTTCCGTATAATAGTAAAAAATGATCACAAATGTTAAAAATACACCTTGTGCTTATGACAGGTGAAATATACATTCCTGTTCTCATGTTTCATAACTTTCATAATGACTACTTTTAGATTAAAATTTTTTGGTATGATATTTACAAAAGTGTATTTTGTTATTTAAAGAAAATGATACCTTTATTTTACATACTTTCATTTCAGAACAAAATAAACAAACCTACAATACATATATCCAATCCATTGTTAAATTAGGGAGGGAATCGGGCTTGAGGCCCTTGTTTCCTTATTTATTCTTCTAAAGTTGATTTTTTAATTCCATGTAGTCTTTTAAAGTATTTTTGACTCAAATTATTCAAGGTAGTTACTTTTATTATTAAGAATAGTTTGACCAAGGGGAATGTATTTTGTGAAGCTCTTAGAGTTATATAAATACACAACCTCAGAGTGATTTTATGGTTCTCCCAATCAGTTTTCACTTTTTGCAAATATTGCTTGTGCTTGATGATATCTTAACATTTTTAAGATATTTTAACAGACAAGAGTTCATTTTTAAGTTTAAAAGAAAACCAAAAAATAATTTTTCACCTAAAGAACTATGTCGTTGTAGCTCTTTCTCTTTTTTTATCAACCAAACTCTGCAAATTCCTATTAAAGGTTTTCTTTTAGAGATAGTATTTTCCCTTACTACTGAAGGCAACAGAAAATAATTAATATAACAAGTAATAAAATACATTCATACATATCATTCTCTTTGAACTACATAGTCTCATCCAGCAGCAAGGCCAGGAATTATCTTCATTTCACAGATGAGGAAATTAAAATTTGTTACTAGGCCGGGCGCAGTGGCTTACGCCTACAATCCCAGCACTTTGGGAAGCCGAGGCAAGTGGATCACCTGAGGTCAGGAGTTCGAGACCAGCCTGGCCAACATGGTGAAACTCCGTCTCTACTAAGAATACAAAAATTAGCTTGGTGTGGTGGCACGCATCCGTAGGCCCAGCTATTCAGGAGGCTGAGGCAGGAGAATCACTTGAACCTGGGAGACGGAAGTTGCAAGTGAGCCGAGATTGCATCACTGCATTCCAGCCTGGGTAACAGAGTGAGACTTCGTCTCAAATAAATAAATAAATAAATAAATAATAAATTCTTACTAATTCATGATTTGATTGCAAAATTTTACCTTTCTTTTCTCTGAATCATAGAATCTTTCCTTTCTTAGGTTAAAAATGCTGAATTTCCCAGAGGTGTATTAAATTTAATTGAAAGCCTCATAGAAGGACAGTTTTTTAAAGAAGCAATTGAGGAACTTTCCACTTTGCAGGCACGTTATATCCCTCCTGTATGCGTTCTTCATGCCCTTCTAGAGAACGTTCTACAGGTAAGAGCAGCCTTAAGGATTTACAATCTTTTTTTCAAAGAATGTTAAAATGTGAACCTTTTCTCACTTTTTGTGTGTTTACAGTTTATTTTCCCTGTTCAGTGTTTTTTTTTTTTCTTCATTTTACTAATGCAGTACCCATTTATTACCACTCTTCTGTTTTCCAGCTATATACTAAGTACTACTCTTAGTGCTTTAGCTAATGATTTTCTCAGGATTTCTAAGATAATTTTGTTTTGGGGAAAAAGGTTATCTAATTTTTCTCACGGCAGTAAAGTATCAAATATAAAATTCAGATTACGGTGATCTAGAATTACATTTGGTAAATTATTCCATTAGTACATTGATGATTATCATTTTTATTTATAGTATACATAATGAACATACTCTGTTTAAAAAGAAAAAGAGACAAGGTCCCTCTCTGTTGCCCGGGCTGGACTGCAGTGGTGTGATCATGGCTCACGGTGGCCTCAACCTCCTGGGCTCAAGTAGTCCCCCTGCTTCAGCCTCCCAAGTAGCTGGGACAGTAGGTGCGTGCCACCATGCCTGGCTAATTTTTAAATTTTTTGTGGAGATGGAGTCTTGCTATGTTGCCCATGCTGGGAACATACCCAAACTGTGTAAACCAATAGGAGCAAATATTCAAAGATAGCTTTCTAGTCATGCCCTTCACCAAGATGCTAATTTGATAACATAACAGGCATAAGCTTTGTCAGGTATGTTATGTTGGTGATAAGTAAGCATGTTGCATGAATAGTTTCTTACCTTTAGTTCCTTTCAGGTAACATTTGAGACCTCTTAAATCTCACTATAATTGTGAAAAGGAAAATGTATATTCCATCTAAGGTAGTGTTAATAGAAGGGATTACCCAATGTATAGATAGAGTCATCCCTTGCTATCACAGGATATTGGTTTCAGGACCTTTGTGGATACTGAAATCTGCACATAATCAAGTCCTGCAGTTGGTTCTTCAGAACCTGCACTTGTAGGAAAAGTCAGCCCTCCACATACGAAGGTTTTACATCCTGTGAATACTGTATTTTTAAAGGTTTTTCTTTTAGAGGTAATTGTAAAATTTTCCCTTACTACTAGGGAAAAAAATTTCCTTCACTACTGAAGGCAATAGAAAATAATTAATACAATAACTAATAAGATACATTGATACATATCATCCTCTTTGAACTACATAATCTCATTCAGCAGCAAGGGCAGGAATTATCTTTATTTTACAGGTGAGGAAATTAAAACTTCTTAGTAGGCCGGGTGCTGTGGCTCACACCTGTAATCCCAGCACTTTGAGAGGCCGAGGCCTCCCAAATACAGAATACTGTATTTAGTTGCAGATGTAGGACCTATGGATGTGAAGGGTAGGCTGCATTTATTGGAAAAAATTCATGTGTAAGTGGACCCATGCAGTTTAAACCTGTTATTCAGGTATCAGCTGTACATAGAGTGTGCCTGTCTCTCAGTTGCTTAATTAAATTAGCTAAACATGATGCTTCCATCTGCTCTCTTTTGTCTAAACACATATATTTGGCAAGAAACTTAGGCCAGGGTTAGGCCAGGCGTGGTGGCTCACACCTGTAATCCCAGCACTTTGGGAGGCTGAGGTGGGCAGATCACAAGGTCGGGAGTTCGAGACTATCCTGGCCAACATAGTGAAACCCCATCTCTACTAAAAATACAAAAATTAGCCAGGCGTGGTGGTGGGCGCCTGTAGTCCCAGCTACTCAGGAGGCTGAGGCAGGAAAATCGCTTGAACCTAGGAGGCGGAGGTTGAGGTGAGCCAAGATTGTGCCACTGCACTCCAGCCTGGGTGACAGAGCCAGACTCCGTCTCAAAAAAGAAAGTTAGGGCAGGGTTACTGTTTTGGTTTTAAACTGAATTAGCGAGTCAAACTACTTTTAGCTATAGTGTTTTATTTGTTTGTTTATTTTTAAATAATAGGATAACATAGATACATTTTCTGGTCGATACTTTCATATATTGTCAGCTCTTCTTCACCTGCATCCTCCTTGGAAGTCTCCAGCCATGTCAAGATATTATTTAGAGTTGTTTCAGTGTCCAACTTGTATGAAAGGAGCATGGTCTTTAGTAGAAGTCCTTATCAGGTAAGGAATTTCACATTTGACGATGCTACATTTCATTGAGTAGTTGTTAGGCTAATTATTTTTTTAAGATACTGATGAAAGAAGTATCTACTTTTGGAAAAGTTTTGTTGCAAATACAAATATGTATTGTATTTATTGCAAAACTTATGAAAAGGCAAATCTGTATTGGTCATGTTTTTCAGTCTGTTTCCTAAAAAAATAAAAAGTGAATGCCTGAAATGGACTCACTAGAAAGCCAGATCATTATTATTTTTAACAAAATATAAATTTGCGTATTGTTTTTTAAATGAAGAAAATTAATTTATGGAATATGCATATCATCAGTTTTTGTCACCAAAAGTGTAGACATTTGTAACTATAGTATCTATTTTAGGGCTTCAGTTATATTTTTTTCAGCTAGAAATTTGAATTTTAAAACAGAACTTAATATTTCCTAAATATGTCATCTCTTTTATGCTTCTGCACATGCTGTCACTGCCTAGACCTTCCTCTGTCTTTCAGATGTTAGTGTCTCCAGAAATTCTGTTTCACCTTCTTTCTCCCTGACAGAAAATGTTTTCCCCTTGCTATTCAAATAACTGTATTTGATAACCCTTATTCTTCTTTTCTTTTTTTGAGACATGAGTCTTGCTCTGTCACCCAGGCTGGAGTGCAGTGGCCTGATCTTGGCTCACTGTAACCTCTGCCTTCCAGGCTCAAGCAATTCTTACGCCTTAGCCTTCTAAGTAGCTAGAATTACAGGCATGTGCTTCCACGTCCAGCTAATTTTTGTATTTTTTCATTTTTAGTAGAGATGGGCTTTCACCATGTTGGCCAGGCTGGTCTCGAGTTGCTGGCCTCAAGTGATCTGCCTGACTTGGCCTCCCAAAGTGCTGGGATTATAGGAGTGGACCATCACACCTGGTTGGGAAGATCTTTTTTTTTTTTTTTTTTTTTTTTAATTTAAGTGTCCAGTTTCAGGAGGTTCATAGTGGAGAAAGGACACCTGACTAGCCATACAAAGGCTAGACCTCTGGTTAGCTCTTTGAGATCATAAAGATTCGCATACCATCTTGGTTGTGATATATTTAAAGTGAGCTAATCAGTTAACCAGCATGCATTTATTCATTCTTTTAACAAATTCTTGAGTACTTATGGAGAGCCAGACACTGTACTACATTTTAGGGATTAAAAAGATGATTTAAATAACAGTTCCTGCACTTTGAAAGTGACTGAGATGTAAACAATACCAGCACAAAAGTACAAGCCCAACAGTACAAGCCCAGCATAGGTATATGATGTGAGGAAATAGAGTTTATGTGGCTGGTATCTTTCATAATTTCCAAATCTATTCCTTTCTTCGCTGTCAATTGTCTTTATTTTAAAGTTCCTATTCTTATATAAACTATTGCAGTAGCTGCTTTATTGATCTTGGGTCTACTTTTTTCCTTTTAATTTTTCTTCCAAAGTACCGCCCCAGTATGCTCTTTCCAAAGTGATCTTGTCATTTCCCATATTAAAGTCCTTCATTGACTCACATACATTGAACTACCCATAGAAGATGGTTCAAATTTCTTAGCGAAATACGTAAGACCCTTCATGAGTTAGCCCTTATATATGTCTCAGTTCTCATCTTCACCACTTTCTTGAATGTGTCCAATCGTTATTTTCCATATCCTGTCTTTTGCTCTTATGTTTTCTGAATTTCCTAGTTTTTTTGTTTGTTTGTTTTGTTTTGTTTTTTAAGACACTCTGTTGCCCAGACTGGAGTGCAATGGCACAATCACGGCTCACTGCAGCCTGAAACTCCCAGGCTCAGGTGATCCTCCCGCCTCAGCCTCCTGAATAGCTGGGACTACAGGCGTGTGCTCCCATGCCTGGCTAGTTTTGTATTTTTTGTAGAAATGGGGTTTTACCATGTTTCCCAGGCTGGTCTCCAACACTTGAGCTCAAGCTTTCTGCCCGCCTCAGCCTCCCAAAGTGCCAGGAGTAAAGGCATGAGCCACCATGCCTGACTGCTTCGTTTCACTTCTCTTCTCTCTTCTCCTTTGTCTCTTGTCTTCACTTTTCTTCCTTTCCTTTTTCCCTTTTCTTTTCTCTTCTTTCCTTTTCGAATCTCACGGTCACCAAGGACAGAGTGCAGTGGCGGGATCATAGCTCACTGCAATCTTGAACTCCTGGGTTCAGGCCACTCTCCTGCCTCAGCCTCCTGAGTACCTGGGACTACAGGTGCCCACCATCATACCTGGCTAATTTTGTTGTTGTGGTGGTGGTTGTAGTTTGTTTGTTTTTTGAGAAGAAGTTTCGCTCTGTTGCCCAGGCTGGAGTGCAGTGGCGCGATCTTGGCTCATTGCCACCTACGCCTCCCGGGATCAAGCGATTCTCCTGCCTCAGCCTCCCAAGTAGCTGGGATTACAGGCATGCGCCACCACGCCTTGCTGATTTTTTTTTTGTATTTGGTAGAGATGCGGTTTCACCATGTTGGTCAGGCTGGTCTCGAACTCCTGACCTTAGGTGATCCACCCGCCTCCACTTCCCAAAGTGCTGGGATTACAGGCATGAGCTACTGTGCCAGGCCTACATGACTAATTTTTAAATTTTTTGTAGAGGTGAAGTCTCCCTGTGTTGCCCAGGCTGGTCTCAAATTCCTGGGCTCAAGCAATCCTCCTACCTTGTCCTCCCAAAGCGCTGGGATTACAGGAATGGGCCACCATGCTCAGCCATAGTTTTCCCTTAAAATGCAATTTAGCTGCCACTTTCTTACTCTTGACCTTTCCTTTAAGTTTGTCACTCACATTAGGCCTATGACTTTCTTAAGGATAGGTGCACAGTCTTATTTTTCTTTCTTTAAACTTCCCTCTTACAGAAGGTGTTCAGTCTTAATATCTCCATCCTTAATATCTAATATAATGCCTGGAATGTAAGTGCTTAATAAAGGTTTGGATGAATTTATTGATACTATAGGCGATAGATTTTGGGCAGCTTAAAAATAGACTTTTAAACAAACAAAAATACCCAGATTTCATTTCAAAATAATGGGGTACAGGGGAGGTGCTTAGGGAAGTGGTAGGAATATAAGTGAGCTAAGTGATACTAGTCTCTACTTTTGTATATATTTGAAATATTCCATAATGCATAGAGAAACGTAAGTTCTCTATCTCTGACAGTTTTCAGAAAGACTGATTAACTATATGGGCATGAAGGATCTTATAGACAGATTGAATATTAAATAAATTGTTAAATTTAAAGCTACTAAGGACTCTCCTGAGAATGTTGTATTAAAAAAGAAGACAGGGACAGTGGAGACAGAGGTAGAAAGTTATAAGTGCATTGTTGATATAATCAATAAGAAAGGTGGGAGATTATAATGAATAGTGTTACCTAGTAGACACTATTTCTTAAATCCTAGAGTTCTGAGTAATCTTCTATTCTCTTTAAAAATATATTACAGAAGTGTGCTGTCTGACCCAATACCACTAGCCATATCTATTTATATTTAAATTTTATTCAGACTAAGTAATTAAAAATGTGGGTCCTTGGGTATACAAGCCACATTTCAAGTGTCTAGTAGAACATATACATCATCACAGAAAGTTCAGTTGGAGAGGACTGCTCTAGAAGACAGAAAGAAAATAAAATAATGAATTTTTAAAACTCTAAAAAAAGTAGCCCTAAATAATCTTCATTTACTAACTAATGAAAAAGAAAGTAATCTTGGGTAAGAAAGAGGAGGATTCTGGCGAGTATTATAAATTGAGAGGTTAGCTGGTCATTTAAATCAAAAGGACTTAATGAAATTCTTTGTTCTCATCAGAGAAATAAAGAGCACAAAGGGAGAGTACCTGCTAGTCATTAAATATTATAATCACTTGAAAATTTGAGAAATTAGATCTATTAAGAATTAAGTACTCATGAGATATTTGACATTGTTTAATTTTTGAAGGAAGAAATGCATTAATAAAATTTTGTTGAACTTGCTTTCTATTTTAAGAAAATTTTATTAAAATTCCAGCAGTATTCTAGAAGGAGAAATATTTTGTTCACAAATGACTTAGTGAATTGCTTGTATGTTATAGCTTTTTGGGTTCATGTTTTTCAGGTCTTGCCTTTTCAATGAAAGCTTTTGTCATCAAATTTCAGAAAATATTGGCTCCAAGGTGCTCCACCTGACGCTGCTCAAATTTTTTTTTAATTTAATTGAAAGTGAAGTACAACATCTGAGTCAAAAGTAAGTTCTAATCGCAAAAATAACACTTTTCTAAATTTCTGTTGTTTTTATGCACCTTTTTTTTTTACAATTATTATAAATATATTTCTAAAAAGTCGCCTTGTTTTCTATTTTAAGGTAGATTTGTTTTTAAAACATATTTCCAGATATTCTCAGTGGGACTGAAGGTTTATATGCCCCTTTAAAAAATTTCCTCAGTTCACTTCCACTGTTCATTTGGATGGATAAGAGTGTTTTCATTTTTTAGGATTTAAAAAAAATTCTTTAGTAATTGAATGCTGAGTAAAAAACTACACCAATTTTAAACACTGAGCCTACAATGGTAAGTTTTGCTCCTGCTCTAAAACTTGCAGATAGATTACTGTGTATATATACATTGTCAGTGACTTTATTGAACTGGGGCCATTTTTTATATTTTGTCCTTTATTACAATTGTTATAATATTTATATTTTATGATCTATGCTCAAAAATTGCATTTTTTTTGACAGGAGAGATGTCAAGTAATTGTCATGATCAAATTGGCTTAAAGATATACTTTTTGTTTATATTTTAATTAGGTTGTATGACTGGTCAGATTCTCAGAATCTGAAAATAACAGGAAAGGCAATGCTTCTTGAAATTTTTTGGTCAGGAAGTGAAACCTCTGGGCTTTTGACCAAACCAGTAAATATGCTTTTGGAATGGACTATATATTCTCACAAGGAAAAATGCAAGTCTAATGATGTAAGTAGGATTAATTTATAGATGAATAGTCTATGGAAAAAGCACTTTGAATTATTTACCTTTTCCTCTCCTCTTTATTCTTTGGATCACTTGAAAACGATTAAAATGTACCCAAATATGTCATTGTTTTCTATTTAGTTTATCTAGTTTTAAGGTAAAAGGTCCTTGGAGACTGGTTCCTTCATCGTCTCATGTTTGCGTGTAGTAGCTAGTGAATTATTTGATAGTTACTGCTAAGAAATCTCTAGTTACTTACCTTTCTAGATTTTTTACTTTTGTGCAATTTGATTCATGAAGAACTTAAGATTTAAAAATAAATGAGTGAATCCATACAATTTTTGAGGGGTTCACTAATAAATATTAATATTTATTAGTATTAGTATTATTTTAAAACTACCTTTTTTGATGTTGAGTTACTTTCTGAAATATTTGTTTATAAGTCGATTTTGCCTGTCATTAGAAATTTAACATATAGTGATTTTAGTGTATTATCCATCTCAAGGATAATAGTGTATATAGCAACATAACTGTGGCACATTTTGGTTGCATAATAAATATTAGTCACCTTTTTCCTTTTCAGAATGATCTCCCTTTGGAATTATATTATCTACTTTTTTGCATTATATCATTCATTTCTGCTCTTTTAATTTTTTTTTTTTACTTGTATCTTCTTGAATCTTTTTTTCTTTTTAGTCTTCATTTCTAATACATCCACTTAATATAAATTACCCATTGAGTACAACTTCACATTCATTTCGTAGTTTGATACTTTAACCTAGAGTGCTGTTTTTTTTTTTCAAAGTATTTTCTATTGTTAATTTTGATTTACCTCTTTGATCCAAGAGATATTTTTAAAAGGTGTTTTAAGATTTCTAGATAGATGGGTTTTGTTTGTTTGGCTGTGCTTTTTTTTGGTTAGTTTCTAATAGTCAATTATAGTTAAAGAATGCACCTTATGCAATTTCTGCTTTCTGAAATTTACTGAAGTTCTCTTTTTGGCTCCATATAAGACTAGGAACCAGAATGTGTTTTTTCTGTTGGATTGGATCAAACTTCATAATTGTTTTAATCAGTCCTTCTGAATCAACTTTGTTGATTTGCTCATCTATTTATGTTTAAGTTTCTGCTTTATGTATGCTAATGACACATTCATAACTGATATATCATGACTACTAGTTATGATCCTATAACTGCCACTTAGGTAATATCTTTTTCAGGGATCGTAAGCATAGTAGTTAGGGTGGAGAGCTCTGGTATCAAACTACCATGAAGTCTGTCTTAACAAAAATGCTTATGTAGTTTCTCATCAAATACTTCCTCAGATCCATTTTCTCTTCTCTACATTTTAAATTACCATTAAACTTACGTTATACCTTTTCTTCATATTCTTTGTGTTTTTCACCTTATATTTCCCTCTCCCTTTCTCTCTCTCTCCCTCTACCATTTCCCCTCTCCTCCTCTTTCTCCCTCTTCCCCCCATATAGATATTTTTTTCTATACTTGCTGCATTCTAGATAGTATTTTCATCCAGTTTTTAGTTCATTAGTTCTTTCTTCAGCTGTGTCCAATATATTGTTAAACATGACCATTGCATTTAAATTTTTTGTATTTTTTCCAGTTAAAAGACTTTTTAACTGTTCCAAACCGCTATGACTTGTTTTTATGAGTTTCAAGGTTTTCTTTTGTCTTTAACATGGCAATGACATTTATTATCTATGCTTGATTGTTCCATATCTGAAGTCTTTATGGGTCTGTTTCTGTTGTTGTTTTTGCTGTTTCCTTCTCTTGTGCTTTTTTATTTTCTCTTGCAAGCTTGTTATTCACTATATGCTTTTAAATTGCATTTGAGAAGTTATTTGTAGAAACAATACGTGATAAAGACCAGAATATCTTCCCCCAGAAAGAATTTCTGTTGAACTTCTGCCAAGTGCCTGGGTGTACCACTAGTTAAGGACTACTCTAGTCCAGTGTTTATGTTTGGGGGACTCTAGGTAGTTCAAATGAGGTAAAGGGCTACATATACATTTAGTTTTGCTTCTGATTCACTCTTACCATGAGGATGAAGCCCTTCACTTTTTCATCCTATGAGCAATTAGGTTTTGGCCATGACTTTTTTTTTTTAATCTTTTCTTCCCCTGTGCTCCAGAAACCACAGTTCTGTATTCTAGATTCTTCCTTAAAATCAGTGAAAGTCCTCAGGGCAAAGTCAGGTATCTGAGTAGCTCACGTGAGTACCTCACTAGATCTTGGCCTAGCAGTTCCTAATAATTTATTCTCTTTTTTTTTCTGAAATGTTTTGCGTATTTCATTTAACACATTTTTAGTTTTAGTTTTCTTCTCTAAGTGGGTTCAATTGAGGCTAGGTGCAGTGGTTCCTGCCTGTAATCCCAGCACTTTGATATGCTGAAGTGGAAGGATTGCTTGAGGCCAGGAGCTCAAGACCAATCTGTGCAACATAGTGAGACCCCCATCTCTACCAAAAAAAAACAAAACAAAACCAAAAATAAAACAGATGTAGTGGTGTGCACATGTATTAGTTTTAACTGCTTGAGAGGCTGCCCTGGGAGGATTGCTTGAGCCCAGGAGTTGGAGGCTGCAGTGAGCTATGATTGCGCCACTGCATTCCAGCCTGGGTGACAGAGTGAGACCTTGTCTCTAACAAAAAAAAAAAAAAAAGGTTCATCTGAATTACCTAGGCCTTCATTAGAAATAGAAGTTCTTGCTGGTTTTTTAAAAAATAGTTTGTGTAGTTGTCTGAGGCAGGAAAATAAAAGTTAGTTCTTTTTTTTGAGGTACTATTTTTTTTTCTAAATCAGCATTAAAACGGGAAGATTGCTCGTGAGTATAGCTAGATTTCTTTGTGATCAAGTAATCCTATTATTTAACAATAACCAGGTGAGTAGGCACTGTTTTGTGCATGTATCTGATGGTGCTGGGAAAACTGGCTAGCCATATGTAGAAAGCTGAAACTGGATCCCTTCCTTACACCTTATACAAAAATCAATTCAAGATGGATTAAAGACTTAAATGTTAGACCTAAAACCATAAAAACCCTAGAAGAAAACCTAGGCATTACCATTCAGGACATAGGCATGGGCAAGGACTTCATGTCTAAAACACCAAAAGCAATGGCAACAAAAGCCAAAATTGACAAATGGGATCTAATTAAACTCAAGAGCTTCTGCACAGCAAAAGAAACTACCATCAGAGTGAACAGGCAACCTACAAAATGGGAGAAAATTTTCGCAACCTACTCATCTGACAAAGGGCTAATATCCAGAATCTACAATGAACTCCAACAAATTTACAAGAAAAAAACAAACAACCCCATCAAAAAGTGGGCGAAGGACATGAACAGACACTTCTCAAAAGAAGACATTTATGCAGCCAAAAAACACATGAAAAAATGCTCACCATCACTGGCCATCAGAGAAATGCAAATCAAAACCACAATGAGATACCATCTCACACCAGTTAGAATGGCAATCATTAAAAAGTCAGGAAACAACAGGTGCTGGAGAGGATGTGGAGAAATAGGAACACTTTTACACTGTTGGTGGGACTGTAAACTAGTTCAACCCTTGTGGAAGTCAGTGTGGCGATTCCTCAGGGATCTAGAACTAGAAATTCCATTGGACCTAGCCATCCCATTACTGGGTATATACCCAAAGGACTATAAATCATGCTGCTATAAAGACACATGCACACGTATGTTTATTGCCGCATTATTCACAATAGCAAAGACTTGGAACCAACCCAAATGTCCAACAATGATAGACTGGATTAAGAAAATGTGGCACATATACACCATGGAATACTATGCAGCCATAAAAAATGATGAGTTCACGTCCTTTGTAGGGACATGGATGAAATTGGAAATCATCATTCTCAGTAAACTATCGCAAGAACAAAAAACCAAACACCGCATATTCTCACTCATAGGTGGGAATTGAACAATGAGAACACATGGACACAGGAAGGGGAACATCACACTCTGGGGACTGTTGTGGGGTGGGGGGAGGGGGGAGGGATAGCATTGGGAGATATATCTAATGCTAGATGACGAGTTGGTGGTTGCAGCGCACCAGCATGGCACATGTATACATAGGTAACTTACCTGCACATTGTGCACATGTACCGTAAAACCTAAAGTATAATAATAATAATAATAATAAAAGAAAAAAAAAAAAAAAAAAAGCCAAAGAAATATCTGGTTAGAAAAACTTTCTGTAAAAATAAAGCTTATGATTAAAAAGGAGTGAATTTAAAAAAAAAAAAAAAAAAAAGGAAGTATGATTTTGCAAATTACAGAAATGAAAATACTCAAATAGGACTACTATTTATACCTCATTGCCAATTGAGTATAGCACTTTTAAGCTAAAGCTGATAGCATCTTTATAAATTACCATCTGTCTTTTTATTTACTTTTTATACAATGCAATCATTAAGGATAGAAAATATTCCTTCATTATAGAACATTTCTTTTTTTCATTCATTTGATTACATAAATGAAATTGCTCATTTATAACAATAAAATGATGTCACAATTTTACTAAGTCTTCAAAGGACTATCACAGATAAGAAATTACTTAAGAAGCTCTGATGTAAATAGTAACAGATTTATACATATTTAACTTGAAGATTTTTGTTCAAACTTATAAATAAAAGCAACATATTTGTGAAGCAGTCTGCAATAAATTGTAGCATTGTGATATGAGAACTGGTTTTAAATTTTGCAAATTAATATTTTATTTAACATTTGAATTGCTTAAATTGATATAAAACTGCTTTTTAAAAATTGTATTACCTTTCTGCTAGAATTCATTCTTGTACTTAATTAAATCTTTTTGGCAGTTTCCAGTTTCAAGAATTCCATGCATGTTCACAGACATCATTTTCTGTACTGTAAAGCATTTGTTTCTTGATTTGCTGAGTTGAAGTATTCAATTTAAGTCATTAGCTAAACAGAAGTCCTCAGTTTATGCTAATATTGTTTTGTCATAATGTCAATCAGCAAGTATTGCAGAGTGACACAATGGCAGTGAATTTCATTGTCATTAAGCTGAGAAAGTGTTGGGCTTTCCTTGGCAAAGAGCAGAGGTGGGCTGTGTCAAGGTTATGGAGGAGGTACAATTTTTACTAGTCCCACTTTTCTTTGAGATGTTCTTAAGTGCTATGGATAATTCTACAATATAGGTAGAAATGTAAGCTAGTTTATATTAATAGATAAGAAAGTTGATAAAGAGTTTAAATAACTTATTCAAGGTATGACAGCTTGTTAGGGCAAAGCCTTGACTAGAGGCCAAGTCTCCACTGCACCACACTTTCTTATGTTTCAAATGCCAGTGTTTAAAACAGGAAGAGGCACAGTGTGTGCTTTATGTTTGCGTCTTTCCAACAGAGTAGTTTGTCACGTATTACAGTGGGATATCATGGAAATCCCTAACTGGGAGTCAGAAGGCCAAGATGCTAGTTTGTTCTACATTACAGATTAGTCAAGTTTTGGAAGATTGCCAATTTTATAAACTAGAAGTTATCTCTACTGGCAGATGATATAGAACCATATTGACAGAATGTCTGGTAATAGAGTTTAACATATGAGAAAGGAATTCTAAGGTAAATATATATCATATATGCAAATCTTTTCAACCTTTTATTTCTTTGTTAATTCTTAGGGTATTCATTTTCTCTTCTGTCAGCTTTAACAAATATTTCAGTATTCCAAGAAAGCTGCTTTCCTTTGATGATTTACTTAACTATTTTCTTACTAATCTATTTCTAAAGCTTATATATCCAGTAATACTGGAAGGAATAGCATCGTTGATGTATTGTTAAAGTGGCAGTGAGTATAGTCCATAGCACACTGTCTTGGCCCTATTATTGTTATGAGTGTGATAGTTAAGATTATGGTATAAAAGGATCTAAGAACCTGAGTTGAAAGTGTCTTTTCATATAAAAACTTACTATTATGGCTATGTAGTAGTGTGCATGTTTAGCTAATGACATGAAAACAAGAATAACTTTGGCAGGATCTTTTTTATCATAGTAAAAAAGCTATAGTTATTCCTCGAAATCACTGCAAGACCTCTTCTGTTTAATAACATTAATATCAAGGTAAATTTAATATTAAGCAATATATTAATATTCTGTTGTGATTTTAACTGTATGTACCACGTATTTATACAAGGAAAGAGGGAGAGTCCCAACTGGTTGATTTTTTTTTTTTTTTTTTTTTTAAATGTTTTTGGTTGATGGAAAGCTGGATTGTGTTTTTATATAAGGTTTCACTCTGTGGGCTAACATCCTTCTTTCCTGCCCAGAGTGTTAAAGCCTGGGTGGTCTACAGTGATCTTGATTTACTATACCCTTGAGATGGAGAATACTTTCAGAAATCAAAATTTACCAACCTCTTGCTTCTTTCCTGAGTACTGTCACTGCTGATGTTCAGATACATATTATGTTGGAAGGAACATTTTGTGGATGCATATGTGCATATGGACATAATCAGTTTACTAGTTTAAATATATATTTTCACTGTTCTGTTTTATATTCTTTTGATAACAGTGAGAAGTAGGGATTAACTAACTTGCTCAGAGTGATCAAGCAAGATACTGGCTTTACAAAGAATGGAGTTGATTTCCTCCAGTGTTTTCTGGAGACTAGCACTAGACCCTAGTCCTGCCGATCACACCAGGGGAGGTGTTGGTGCTACTGATGTGGTCAGACCTGCTGCTAGTTTCCCATGCCATATAGCTGCAAATGTAAGGCTTAAACTCAGCTCTCCTATCAAGGCAGGAGACTGGATGGGATTGACAGCCACCTGTGAAGACTCACCTGCTAGGATCTGGCTGGCTGTCTTGGTCCCTGATCATGTCAGAAGAAGTACACCACTTTTGTAATCATGCAGCTTTTAAAAATCTCCTCAGCCCCACACTTGAGGGTCTCTCTCCTAGATTCTAATGTTTAGCCCTACACGAATGCAGTATGCTGCCCCTGATGTGTTAGGACAACAGAGGACCTGCACACATGCTACTGGTCCTGACTGTGTTTTCCTTCCATAAACACTGTTCTGGCAAGCTGGTTGTGTGTGCTGCTGGACTATTTGCTTATGTTTGCACAATAAACCAGAAATTAAACTTTGGTTTTGAAATCATTTATCTGCTAGCTAGAGCTATTAGATATGGAATGATATCCCAATGAAATATTGAATATACATATAAGAAATTTCTTAGCTGAGGGCAGGAGAAACAAATCCAGTAGTCACTGAGGGTTCAGAGTGCTAGGGATTTCTTTCTCACTAATCCCATATTAGGCATAATATGTGCTAGTTTGGTGTGTAATATATAACTAATACACTGAAATACACATAATTTATTCTGTAATATATAACATAATAACATACTGTTTATGAGTGTGTTAGTTTAGATTATAGTGTAAAAGGATCCAAGAACCTGATTTGGAAGTGCCTTTTATATAAAATTTACTATTCTAATTCCTAAAATTCCATGTAAACTATGAATACAAAGTGTGAAAATAATATTTTAAAAACACCTTTGATTTAAATATAAATATTTTTTCAAAACATTAAAACCAGCTGAAATTCCTATGTTCCTGTTATTTGTCGTCTAAGCTTGTTGGATATGTGAAAAAATCACAAAACAGTCGGGTAAAAGGCATGTGAAAAGGTTTTAATAAATATTGTGATAATAGATTAGGTTATTAGTAATATTAGATCTATTAGTTACAGATCAGGTTCTTAGATCCTTTTATACTGTAATCTTAACTTTTATACATGAACAGAATATTATATATTATGTTATTTAAGCATAATATATGCCTAATATGGGATTAATGAGAAATTAGATGGCAGAACATAGTTATAATCTATTACTGTAGCATTTATTAAAACGTTTTCATATGCCTTTTACCCAACTATTAATTTAGTGAATTTTTTTTTCCTACGTATCCAACTTGCCTAGACAACAAATAACAAGAACATAAGAATTTCAGCTGGTTTTAATGCTTTGAAAAAGTGTTTATGTTTCAATCAAAGGTGTTTTTAAAATTTTATTTTCACACTTCTTCATCTTCATAGTTTCTACTGAATTTTAGAGATTAGAAAAATACTTTCAAACATTAGTGTAAAGCACACTTAGAAGGTTTGTATGCCTTGTTACATTTCTTATAAGAATTTAATGTTTATTATAAAAGTAATCATATAAAATGATATACTTTTTTTTTTTTTTGAGATGGAGTCTCACTCTGTCACCCAGGCTGGAGTGCAGTGGCACAATCTCCTCTTACTGCAAGCTCCGCCTCCCGGGTTCACGCCATTCTCCTGCCTCAGCCTCCCAAGTAGCTGAGACTACAGGCGCCCACCACCATGCCCGGCTAACTTTTTGTATTTTTAGTAGAGACGGGGTTTCACCTCGTTAGCCAGGATGGTCTCGATCTCCTGACCTCGCGATCCGCCCACCTCGGCCTCCCAAAGTGCTGGGATTACAGGCGTGAGCCATCGTGCCCGGCCAATGATATACTTTTAAAACTGATCTCTACATCTCTAAGTTGGGTAATTAGCATTTGATATATAATTAAATAATAAAAATTTGAATCAGTACATTATAGCAAATGAATAATCTTGTTTACTAGAACTTTTATTCATTGGGTTTCTCAAGTCTTTCTGGAAAATGTCATATAGAGAAATGTAAAGAATAATTCTGTATATAAACAATGGGGGTAGATAAATCTATCTTCTTTTATAGTCATATCTCTCCTATTTATAAAAATCTACAAAACCCAGGTATTTTCTCATTATTTTAATGGAAGTATTTCCTAACAAACTTGATAGCATTGGATAAAATTAAAGTTTATTCTAAACTGTTAAGTTGTAGGTCCTTGGAAAATTTGTTTTATTAACTCTTTTGTCATGTGGAGAGAGAGAGAGAGAGATGGAGGGGAGAGAATTAGTTAGCTAGGGTTCTTAAGAATACCTTTTATTATTACATACCCTGTATTTTTAAATAGCTGTGTTTTGCCCCTCAAAAAGTATTCAAAATAAATACAGAAATTCAATATTGTAATATATTTCAGTAATTTTTTTGTATCTTAATGTTAGGTCTTCAAACATGAACTAGCTTACTTATTGGCTGGAATTCTTGGAGCAGCAATAGATTATTGGATTTTCCTTGGTCTTAAGATGGGTAGAAATGTGATGCGACACATGTCTGATGACTTAGGAAGTTATATTTCTCTTTCGTGTGATGGTAAGTTTGTCTATGTTCTGTTTTTTTCAGACCTATTCTGGAAATTAGTTTTGACTTTCTTTTAAGCAGTCTGTAAGCTTTAACATATGTTCATTTGAAGCTTTCCTTAAAATAGTTATGGATGCATGCACACATGGATACACACACACAGACAATATAAAGATTTAAAGTACCCATATTGTTCCTACACAGATATAACTTTTTAATGTCTTTCTGGTATTTCTAAGCATTTTTGTGTAGTTGAGTTCATACTGTATATGTAATTTTGCATTCTTATTTTCCTCTAAACATTACAGGAGCCTTCCCCCCACATACTTTTCAAATATAATTATTATTCAAATATAATTATTTTGCCTGGTGCAGTGGCTCACACCTGTAATCCCAATCTACTTTGGGAAGCCGAGGTGGGAGGATCTCTTGAGCCCAGGAGTTTGAGACCAGCCTGTACAACATAGCAAGACTCTGTCTTTAAAAAAAAATTTTTAAATTTGCTGGGCATGGTAGTCTATGCCAGTAGTCCCAGCTACTCTGGAGGCTGAAGTGGGAGGATCCCTTGAGCCCAGGAGTCCAAGGCTGCAGGGAGCCATGATTGTGCCACTGCACTCCAGCCTGGGTGACAGAGCAAGACCCTGTCTCTTTAAAAAAAAAAAAAAACAACAAAAACTTGCTACTATTTTTTCCCCATTGAGTCTAGTGCTCTAACAAGAAATGAACATGGATGAAGCAAACAGAAGTAATTTATATGGATAATTTTTTTCACTCTTCTTTTCTCCCCATTACCTACTTTAAAGTCTCCCCTAAAATAAAGGGAGGAAGGAGTGTTATTTAAGAAACATGATGTCAGAACTCATTTCACAAGGTGAAAAGTTCTACCCAATTCTTTGGGCCTCTAGACTGAAGGAGGCTTCCATAAAGACCTTATGTAGATTCCCAAACTCCATAGCCAGTTTAGGAAGAGTCTTTGCCCATCCTTCCCTTTTTTTCTTTATTTCTTTATTTCTGTAATCCTTAATTCCTAAAATGAATACATTTTAAACCAAGTAAGTTTTTTTGTGCTTCTTAGCTATAAAATATGATTTTTATATACTTTTGTATACTTGATATTTTAAACTGCCAAATAAGTACTCTGCTACACATGTGTTTCAGTGTATCTTGATTTTATATAAAGAAAAAATTCTTCAGTATGCCGTCAATCACTTTAATATGTTGAAGAGAGACTTCAGAATAGGAATCCAGGTTATAACTGGGTTCAGGATTTATTCGATGATGCCCTCTGCAGAGAGAGTTCTCTTTTTATACTACCAAAGTTAGAAGATTTTTATCTAAAGCGTTTTGTCTCTTTTATTTTTTTCTTTTTCATTGAGCTGAGGGGGTGATTACAGTTCCTTTTGTGGACTAGCTGTCCTTTGTTGCGTGACTTTAACATTTCTTAGCTAACATTCAATCTTCCTGCAGAACCCTTTCTTATATTTCTTTCCCACCATTCCTACTAGGTAGTTTAGTGGGTTTTATCCTTTTCAGAAAACAGAATTCTGGCATTATTTGCTAGAATGGGAACTAAGCATTTGACTAACAGAATTTCCTGTTTTCATTCCTTAATGAAATATGAGTTTGGAGACCTAGTGGAGGATTAGCAGTGGCTTTGGAGATTATCAGGATAGTTAGTTGTCTTGTTTCCAATACATAGTAATTGCCCTTAAGGAATTATAATTTATCTTATAGTTTAGCCAGATGCATGAAATAATGAGCCTTGTATTAAAAGGATTCTACTACCTGTTATACATTTGCTTCAATGCGTTCTTCACTAATATTCTGAATTTCGCTTCGCTTTAAAGCAGGACATTGTTATCCAATGTTATTTTCAGTTTTTACATGACAAGTGTAAAACCTAGAACTTTGATTCTGTGAGTAACATGAACTTAAACTGAACCTTAGTGTTACTATTATGATCCTGTCAACAGATTATTTTGCTTCCAAAGATCTATTAATATATTTGATCACTAACATTCAAAACTTTTGGTGAGACTTAAATTGTCACTATTGAAAAGTGTTTTTAAGCCTTTTTCTTTACCTTTCTCAAAATGTACACATGTGCATGTGCACACACACGCAGTTGGTTGCTTAGGCTTCAAATTCGGTTATAGCTAGGCAGTTTAAAAGTTTTAAACATTATTTCTTTTGTCTTTTTTTTGAGACAGAGTCTTACTCTGTCCCCCAGGCTGGAGTGCAGTGGCATGATCTTGGCTCACTGCAATCTCTGCCTCCCCAGTTCAAGCGATTCTTGTGTCTTAGCCTCCCAAGTAGCTGGGGTTATAGGTGTATGCCACCAAGCCTGGCTAATTTTTTGTATTTTTAGTAGAGATGGGGGTTTCACCATGTTTGCAAGGCTAGTCTCAAACTCCAGACCTCAGGTGATCTGCCCACCTCGGCTTCCCAGGTGCTGGGATTACAGGTGTGAACCACTGCGCCCAGCCAAAAGTTTTAAACATGTATTTCTAAAAATGGTTCAAATTAATATTTTTCTATTCTCTGTCTAGTTTTTTTCTTTTCTGTTAGTGCAGGTTGATGTTTAACCTTTGTCAAGAGACAGAAATCCAGTGAACATTTTATCATAAACCAGTAGCCTCCAGCCTGGGGGACAGAGACTCTTCTCAACAACAAAAAAATAGTGTTTAAAACTTTTAAATTGTCTAGCTATAACCAAATTTGAAGGCTAAGCAACCAACTGTGCGTGTGTGTGCATGTGTGTGTGTGCGCGCACGCGTGTGCGCACGTATACATTTGGAGAAAGGTAAAGAAAAAGGCTTAAAAACACTTTTCAATAGTGACAATTTAAATCTCATCTAAAGTTTTGAATGTTAGTGATCAAATATATTAATAGATCTTTGGAAGCAAAGTAATCCATCAACAGAATTATAACAGTAACACTAAGGTTGAGTTTAAGCTCTTGTTAGTCACACACAGAATCAAAATTCTGGGGTGTTGTAATAATGTCCATTTTGTTCATATTTTGATGAAGAATTTTGAAATTCATTGTCTGCCACCTTTTTCCCTCATTTCTTTTCTCTGCAGATATTCCTTTCTTTTTAAAAAAAAAAATCATTTATTTTGCATTATTCTTCTACTCAGTTACTATCTTTTGCTTTTCCCAAGTCATTAGTAAAGATGTTATAATTTCACTGTTATATAACTTCCAGTTGAAGATATCGGTCCATCTTTCTCGATTATGGTAAACTGGATGTTCTGATGTTTCCTAGTTCAGAAGTACAAAATTCATACTGTGACACTACTCAGATTCACATCTATCAAATTCATTTCAGTTTAGTATAATTTTTAGTTTATAATTGTTTTGTCAAGAATTAAGGCAACAGATATTTTAAAAGATAAAAGTTTTTCCATCAGATCTCATGTTCATCATTCCATATAGATGCCACTCTATGTTGTTTCTAAACACTTTGGACAGAAATTTTCTTTTCTGTATTTTAAGCTCGAATTATCTGAAATTTCTTTTTTATGCCTAATTGAAATTCCTCATGTAGTGGCTTAAACTACAGATTAACAAAGTTTGTTCAATGTTAAGTACCAGACAGTAAATATTACTGGCTTTTTAGGCCCTACAGTCTCTCCCTGCCACTTAACTTTGCAGTTGTAGTAAGAAAGCAACCATTCACAATACATAAACAGGCAGCATGGCTGTGTTCCAGTAAAACTTTATTCGTAAAAACAGACAGCACACCATAGTTTGCCAATCCTGACTTAAACATATTTCTTCTCCAGTTGTTTCAGTGGGAAAGAAGATGTCATCAAAATTTACTATAGTTTTTCATATATTTGGAGAACTTTAATAAATTTCCTTTGCCTTTCTCAGATTACATCATTATTGCCTGATAAATACTTTTTCCAAACCTTTATTCACTTTTGCTTTGTTATCCCTTAATTTCTTTCCATGCTTCAGACCTTTTTCCTAAATATAAATGTTTATGTATCATTACTAATTCTCAGCCAAAATGTTTCTGTTCTGTTCGTTTATTCAGCAAAATTTTATTGGCATTCTACCAGGCATCGAGCTAAACACTTTTCTATACAGTGGAAGAAGGAAATAAACATGGTCCTTGTGTTTTTTTTTTTTTTTCTTTTTTTGGAACTTTAAGAGAGATAAATTGTAATTAAGTTAATATAAATATGTCATTTAAAATAAGTGCTCTGAACAGGAAAAACTAGGTGTTGAGATTGGTGAACTTACTTTTATACTGTATGACCATGGAATGCAGAACATGAAGAATAAGTAGAAGTTTGACAGGGCAGATTGTTTTAGTCAGAAGGTAGCATTTACCAAAACTCTGAATAGGAAAGAAGGCCTGTTTGAGACCTTCTGGGGCCTGGCTGATGGGAAGAGAGGCCAGAATAAGGCCAAAGAAGGGTTAAGGGAGTTTGTGTAGGAATGTGCCATTAAATATTTTCTCTTAAAAGTCAAGGAATAGGGATATGACCTATTTTTTGTGGATTAAAATCATGTGGATGAATCTTATAGGTGTAAGAGCTCTCATTTGACAGAATAAACTTCACTAAGGAAATAGCCTATGGAAAAAATTGTATAGGATACAGCAATAACTATATCGACTTACCTTATGTTCTCCAGACTTTTCTTCACAGGAATTAGAAATTTTCATTTGCTCCTTTTCCTCCTCCTGGCTTCAAATGTTTGTTGCAGAGGCAGTCTTTAAAAAGTTGTGTCTACAGAGCTCTGGCAGTGTTTCTTCTGAGCCACTCTCTCTTCAGAAAATGGTAAGCACCTCTCTATTCTGGTTCTTTACATTTTCAAGAAGTGAGTTCACAAACTCAATTTTATTTATTTATTTATTTATTTATTTTGAGACGGTGGCTTGCTCTGTCGCCCAGGCTGGAGTGCAGTGGCGCGATCTCGGCTCACTGTAAGCTCTGCCTCCCAGGTTCATGCCATTCTCCTGCCTCAGCCTCCCAAGTAGCTGGGCTACAGGCGCCCACCACCACACCCAGCTAATTTTTTTGTATTTTTAGTAGAGACGGGGTCTCGATCTCCTGACCTCGTGATCTGCCTGCCTCGGCCTCCCAAAGTGCTAGGATTACAGGCGTGAGCCACCACACCCGGCCCACAAACTCAATTTTAAAAAATTCTTAGTTATTTCAAGTAAGTAGGCAGAATATATTAATTCATAAATATTTCAATTCTGTATAAATGTTAGTATATTTCTGTCTCAAAATAGAGTAATGAAAGCCAGCAGCTGTGCTGAGTGCCTGTAGGTGAGTGCCTGTAGTTCCAGCTACTCAGGAGACTGAGGCGGGAGGATTGCTTAATCCCCAGAATTCGAAGCTGTAGTGCATTATGGTTGCACTTGTGCATAGCCACTGCATTCCATCCTGGACAACATAGTGAAACCCCTTCTCCAGGGGCAGTGGGGGGAAGGTAATCACCAAATAGGAATTTTAAGGCCGAGCATGATGGCCCCTGCCTATAATTCTAACACTTTTGGAAGCTGAGGCAGGAGGATCCCTTGAGCCCAGGAGTTCGAGACCAGCCTGGGCAACATAGCAAGACTGTCTCTAAAAAAAGTTAAATTAGCTGGGCATGGTGGCACATGCCTGTGGTCCCAGCTACTCGGGAGGCTGAGATGGGAGGATCCTTAATCCCAGGAGGTCAAGGCAGCAGTGACCTGTGATAACCACTGTACTCTAGCCTAGGTGGCACACTAAGAACTTGTCTCAACAACAACAACAAAAAAAAAAAAAAAAAGGAAAGGAAAAAGAAATTTTAATTACTTTTGAGCGTAGCCAAGGGTTGATCATAGAAAAGTAAAAAATCCTTGTTTCCTAATAAAATTCCTACATGAGATTATTATTTTGGAAAGAACTAGATCTAACAAAATTCTGTATGGTATTTAAAAAGCAAAATATTAGGCATATAAGCTACATTTGATTTAAAGTTTTCCAGTTTTATTTTGGCTGTCTTTAGATATTAATATCCAGTAGCTCTAGGAATTTTTTAATCAAATGAGAAATACGTATATTGGTCAGATTAGTCAAATTCTGTTTTGCAACAATCCTTTAAGGATGTTTTTATTCCTTATTTTGTTTTCTGTTGAAGAAAGACTTGTTTTCTGTTGAAAAAAGGCATTAGCAGAATGGAAATTACAAAATACCAGTTGTACGTAAATCATACATATAAAATATGCAAATGAATCATACATGTTGGGCATAAGACTAATCAAAAGAGCTTTCCTAAATGAGGATCAAAATTGAATTAGAAAAAAATAATTATTTTTAAGAAGGTATTTTTCTGCTTGTTCACATGGTATTGGCTTTGACACAAAGCTAGTTTTCTTAATATTTTATTATGTTCAACCAAGATAGAGTGGCAACCATAGTGATGCAACCAAGAGAATATAACCAAATGTAACAGTGAAATGAATCAAATAATTTCTCTTTACTGCTGTTTTTGTAGTTGAGAAAATAATGCAATATTATTTTTCAACAGGTATATTCCTATTTACCAGCCTTGGGGAAAACTGGTGTGCTTGGGTCTGGAAAGATTCAGATATCAAAGAAAATAGGACAGCGGCCTTGTTTTGACTCTCAGAGAGCCTTACTAATGCTGAATGGTACTAAACAAAAACAAGTTGAAGGGCTGCCAGAGTTATCGTAAGTGATGCTGATATCCCAGCTGTGCTTTGTTTTGGAGTACAGCTCTTTTTCTGATGCATTTCTTGAACTTTATGGTTATCTGTGATAACCATATTATATTGAATTATATTGATTAGATCAAAACTCAATTTTAGATCTATTTGGTCAGCATTTTCTGTTTCTGTAATTCAAGGTACATGCTTTCTTTCTAAGTGCTTCCCAAAAGAAATAAAACTGCTCATCAAATTATTGATGAATTATTGATGAAATACAGTTTCACACAATTTTTGCCCTATGATTTGAATGACTACTTTGCCATAATATAGATGGGATTTCAGAATGCATGGTCATATGAGATATCCTATCATTATAGTAGTTTCCCCAAAATGAGAAACCTCCTCTAAAAATATAAGGTGTATAAAAGTGTATGTTGTATAAAACTCAGAAAGCCTGAAAGGTTCTATGAGAGGAAGAAGAGAATAGAATCAGAATGTGAAAGTAAGAATGGGGAGCAGAGGCCTGCTTGATCTTAGCTTTCTGCTTTATTCTCTCTGCCAAATATGGTTTAACTGGTCTTTTTCTCTTTATTTGACATTCTGTATTTATAAATTTAGTGAGCAGTTCGTGGGGAGTAAGACTAATAAAAGAAAATTCGTGCACTGAAATTTGTTTCTACACAGTTGAAATAAATTTTAAAATTAGAAAGCAGTAAAGATTGAGTAAGGGGATTTAAATTAAAAGGAGGCTAGACTTTTAAAAAATACCATCTAATGTATGCTGGCACGCCTTGCTGAAAAGCTTTCATTATTTCTTACTTTTCCTTTCAGAGACCTGAACCTTGCTAAATGTTCCTCCTCATCATTAAAAAAATTGAAAAAGAAGTCAGAAGGAGAATTGTCATGTTCCAAGGAGAATTGCCCCTCTGTAGTTAAAAAGATGAATTTTCACAAGACTAATCTAAAAGGTATTCCAAGTATCTAACTTAATTTATGCTAAGAACTTTTCATGGTTGTAGTCAGTACTTGCAGGTTTCACACATTTGCCCTGATGAATACTTGAACTTAAATATTGGACTAGGTCCAGGAAGTACCTTCTTGGATAACGTATTATTTTCTTGTACTGTCATTTATGCAAAGAAAGTGATTGTTTAATAACCAGTATAATAGAGTATTCTTTCCTTTTTTTCCTCTCCCTGCCATTACAGATATGAAACACAGTGTAGCATTCATTGAGCTCATTCCAGACTTGCCCGCCTTACTTTTCTATTCCATCTCAACCTGTGCTGCTTAGGATCAGTGTCTTCTGATTTGAAAGTATAATTCAGTCTTCATCTCTTTCAGTCCTAGACATTTTGTGAACAAAGAATGAAGAGTAGGCTATGTTACATAGCTGTGTTAAGCATATGGGCTCTTTTCTTCCAGGCATTGAGCCCAGACTATGAAATGTGTTTGGCTTTTGGTTCTAACTATACTGGAACCTAAGTACCTAAAGGATGAAATAACAAGAATAGCATAATAATTCACTTTGGCACCTCTTTTACTTAGACACCTCTTAACTTGCAAATGGATCTTCCAGAAGTCTATACCTGGCCAAAGTAAATTGCTGAGTCTTTTTTGTTGTTGTTGTTTATGAGTTGTATCTTGTTTTTAATACAAATATTAACATTATGACACCCATGCAAATAGTGACAGTGAAGCACTTATATTTCAATGTGATATAAGTTCATAATTGCCTATTACAGATTCAAAATAACTGTCCATTTGGCTTGGAATATGAAAATTATATTAGATGAGAACTCAGATATTAATTTCACAAATCAGCGTTCTTTTTTCTTTGTTTTATTGTTTCAGAAAGTAAAATGAATATGAATGATTTTAGGCAGAACAGCAGAAGGAACTGGGAGAGAGGAAGAGAATTGAGATATAGTAGAGAAAAACTTCAAAAGCTTTTTATGCATGTAAAAAAATGTTTTTGTAGAAGTTACAGAGATAATCTGTAAAACTGAACACTAAAAATGTGCTACTTAGTATTTTATAGCAAGAACAAATTTGATTCAGTATTTCATTTTGTTTCCTAAGCATTCATTTATAGTAATTTTTTAAAAATTCCCCTTAAATAATCACTTATATCTTATTAATCTTGGTTATAACAGTGATGGATATAGACAATTTTAGCCAGAAGGCATTAATTGCGTATCTCCTACAAAAAACCTTGTCATTTCTATTTGTTACTCTTGTTCAGCTTTAAATGGTACTAGGGATTTTTTTTTTTTTTTTTACATCCGTGTGTGTGTGTGTGTGTGTGTGTGTGTGTGTGTGTGTGGTGTGTTTATATTAAGATTCCTCCATTTCTCCCTCTCTGTGCTGTTGTAGCCAAGCCAGACAGCCTATTGAGAAGCAGCAAACCATCTGTTAATGGATTTGAAGTTCTGAATTATACTTGAGTGTGTAGAGGCACTCATGCTTAGCCAGAAACATTCATTTGAATTAAGCTATAAATGCTGTATAAAAAAGAGCCATACATTTAACGTAGGTTCATGAATAAATTTAAGAGAGGGCAATTGCACTCTAAACTTTTATTGCTGCAAAACCCAGTATTTTTGGTGTTCTCTGATCATTTGGGGGTTTTATAGCAGGATTGAAGCTTTAAACCTTGAACTAGGGAGACAATGCCTGTGTTAAACCTTTTGCAGTAGAATTTCATTGCTGAATTGCTGATAGAACAGAAGCACTGTGGATTGGTGGGGGTCCTTCCCCTTCCCACCCCCCACCCCCGCCTTTTTTAATGCAGGAGATGTTTAAACCAGTCAAAAGGAGAACTCAATAAATAATTTTCTGGCATGGGGCCAGATCTCCTAGTTCATGCCCTTTGATTATTTTCTTTAGTTGATATCTTGTCTTCTCTGCAATAATCTATTAATTTTTTATGGCAGGAGAAACAGCCCTGCATAGAGCTTGCATAAATAACCAAGTGGAGAAATTGATTCTTCTTCTCTCTTTGCCAGGAATAGACATCAATGTTAAAGGTAAGTTTTAAATCTTTGTGGTCTAGTCCAGTGTCTTAATATTTGTGATATTAAACAGTTTTATATCACATTAAGAAAGATTATTTAAGTAAATTTACCTAAGGTATCTTAAAAGTATAAGAAAAATTTCTTAGCAAAGCCAAGAAATTTCGCATATGTGATTTATAACTAATGGTATAAAAACATTTTTTGGTGTCCATATTTTGATAATACCCAACATTAATATTTTAAAATTGTTTTTATTTTAATTCTTTAAGGTAGAAATATGATTACACCCTAGACATTTATATCACAGCATTCTTTTTGTATATGAAGCACCTAGAAAGTCACACTGATGAGAAAAGTAGAACATCAGTACTTTTCTACCAAAAGTCCTACTTCTCCCGTTTTAAAACTTGCCTTGATTTCTAATTTAGACAATGCTGGCTGGACGCCTTTGCATGAAGCCTGTAACTATGGCAACACAGTGTGTGTCCAGGAAATTTTGCAACGTTGTCCAGAGGTAGATCTGCTCACTCAAGTGGACGGGGTGACTCCTTTGCATGATGCACTGTCAAACGGACATGTAGAAATTGGCAAGCTGCTACTACAGCATGGGGGTGAGTGTGTTTATGCTAAATGGGTTTTGATAAATTGTCCAGTTTTTTGATGAATGCTGCAGAGGTAGATAGCATTTTATGTTTAAAATCTGTAAGGAAAGATGCCTTTATTTCATATTAATGAAAAAGTAAGGATAAAAAGTCTCCTAAAACGTAAGCACCTTTTATTAGTAGAGATAAAAGCCTTTTCATAATGTATATTTGTTTATGTATGTATTATTAAGCCTATTTAGGTTCATGTATGAGAGTCTGTTTTTGAATTGAGTTTGCTGGTTTTAAATATTTATCTTTTTCCTTCAGGTGTGTAATGTCTTTGTGAGCCAGTCATTTCTGAAAGCTTATTGATAAATGGATACAAATGTTCAATTGTGATTACCTGGATTTTTTCATTCTTTTTTCATTTCCTGTATGTAACTACAAACTCAATCTTATTTTTAATGAGTCATTTCTGTACAGACTGTAAAAAAGTGATATCCTAGAATATTTTTCGTCATTCACATTTTGCAGCCAATTAAGTTAAAGCAGGAGAATTTTCAAATGGTGATAACTGTTATGCAGGGGTTTTGTGAAGGAGGTAACTTGAGCTGAATATTCATCTGTGTTTTTCCTGCTGATTTTTGATCTTTGCTTTCAGCAAGGCCCCACATTATTTCAGTGTCATTCTTCTTATATCTAAACTGAATAATATAAATTTTACAACAAAGTGTTCAAAACAGATTGGTGCTTTTAAAAGAAAAAAAGCAAACTGATGACCAGCTTAGAATATGGAAACAAAGATTTGTAGAAATTACTTGTCGCTTTTATTTGTATTAATTTTACATTTAAATTTAACAGTATCTTATCCTGTAATTAAAACATTTGATTGTGCATAAAGACAAAAAGCGTATTTTCTTAAGATGTCTTTTTAGTGTATATGCATCTAAGGAAGGCTGTATGGCATGGGAGTTTAAGACATTTGGTTATATATAGTCTTCTTCTGCCCCCTAAAGGCCTTAGTGTGTCTGTTTTACTGATATCATTTCATAGTCAATGTTTTTCAGTTCTTCTACCTTGTTTTTTTTAGTATTCTGTGTTTACTAAACCATAAGTTCTACCTCCTCAGTGTTTTATTTTTCTACTCAACCGTGTGTCTGGCATTCAGGCCAATATTTGTTAGGAGCCATTATTGTATTAGGTCCAGCTCTTCAGCAGAGTATGGCATTATACCAACCAATGTGAATTTTTTTAGGGCCCTTAGTGGAGAATAGTAAAGAGATGAGTTTCTCATCCTAGAAGAGGAAATCTAATTGTATTTGTTTTTATCAAGGTCCTTTGGCAATTGTACAGACTTGTTTCTGCCTTAGTCATATTCTGGGTTTGGACCTGTCAAGTGGTTTGACACTTATATTGAAGTAACTGCATTATCTATTCATTGTGAGTCACTCAGCCTCAAGAGCAATAATTTCAAGGATTTATTTATGTCTCTAAAACCTTTGTTTACTTTTGGTTTCCTGTGTCCGTAATTTTGTCTTTTTTTTTTTTTTAAACAGAAGTAACTTGGAACAATTTTTTTGAGATGTTGGCACAGTGAAAAGGAGCCTAATTTTGTTTTAGAATTATCTTCTTTCCGTAAATTATATATTAATCATATTATCAATGGTTGATCTTTTATATTAAGTACATTTTATATCTATGCTATTATATATGTCTGATCAGAGTCATCATTAAGAATTTTAGCAGTTATAATCAGTTCTCTCTTTCTGACAATATGATCTATGTTATAATGGTAGGACCTTGTGATTATGTCTGCTAGTACTAAAATCTTTATATCCCCTGTAACGTTTTTATGGCCAAGTGCATAAATAATTGTAAGACTTGACTGATGAAGGCACAAAGTACTCCTATACTTTGCTATGTAACCAAATACTGAGTTATGTTTTGCCTTCTCCACATCATCCTTTAGTATTTAGTGGATAAACTCTATCTTTAGTACTTTCTAAGTAGGTAGTTAAATGAGTTTAACTAGTATAGATGGATGAGATCTGAGTTTGATCTAGAAGAATTAATATGTAATTTGTGTGAACCAGTTACTTGTACTAAACATTGAAAACAAGCAAGGGTAATATGAAAACTGTTCTCTATCTGTGCAAGGTTTTACAGTCTTTGCACTGCTAGAATTGTTGATTAGCAATGAAAGGAGCACTACTTTTTCCTCTTGGTGATATTTTGAGATACCCCTGAGGCTCTTGTATAGAATTTATAAGATGAATACATTTTTAAGATTTCTTCTGGGAACACTGAAATTCTTTTTTTAAAATGACAATTGATAAAGTTTTATAAAAGTTTTTTTTTATTTGTAGTTGTATTTATTATTTATTTAACTAAGGCATGCACGTTTGGGGAAACCTTATTAGGTAATTGACTAGAATTTTTTTAATGTACCTTTATTAGTCTATATATATAGCCAGTTAATTGTGTCGACATGAATTAATACAAAATATGATTGTAAAGAAAGCCCTGGATGCTTTGGGAAAAAGGAGAAAAGAGCTGTTAAGCTGCCAAAATAGAAATGTTTTACTGGCAACATTTTGCATTTTCTTTTCACAGGCCCAGTGCTTTTACAACAGAGGAATGCTAAGGGAGAATTGCCCTTGGATTATGTGGTTTCACCTCAAATCAAAGAAGAACTGTTTGCTATTACAGAAATAGAAGATACAGTGGAGAACTTTCATGCACAAGCAGAGAAACATTTTCATTACCAGCAACTTGAATTTGGCTCCTTTTTACTTAGTAGGATGTTGCTGAATTTTTGTTCAATTTTTGATTTATCTTCAGAGTTCATTTTAGCTTCCAAAGGGTTAACTCATCTAAATGAACTGCTTATGGCTTGTAAAAGTCATAAAGAAACCACCAGTGTTCATACTGACTGGTTATTGGATCTTTATGCTGTAAATATAAAGACATTGCAGAAACTCCCACATATTCTTAAGGAACTGCCTGAGAATTTGAAAGTGTGTCCTGGGATACACACTGAGGCCTTGATGGTAACATTGGAAATGATGTGTCGGTCAGTCATGGAGTTTTCATGATGATGCTAGAAAGTATGGATTGGCTTTCTAAATCTCTTCAGTTTGCATTGGTACTTACTGTGGACTTCATAGCTTACTGACAGATAGTAATTTGATTTATTTATTGACAGACTTTGCAGCCTTGCTAAATTTTAAAAGCATTTTTTAAAAAACTTCTACAAAACTCTAGTATGGGCTTCTGACTTTTTCCAGGGTGTAGAATTTGACTCAAAAGTAAAAATAATTTTGTTTTAGTATATTCTACTTCCATTAATGTTTTTTGTTTTGAAAGTGATACTATATTGTACATGTAAAATTAATTTAAATGTTTTTTCAAATCAAAATGTAATGTCCTGTATTCTAGATGTTCTAGGTCTTAGAATCATGGCAAGCATATTCATACAAATGTGTACCTATAAACTTGTAGCTCCTGACTCTTAGGGATGAATTTTGAGGAAAAAACAAGACTAAACAAAAACATGTAGCTCCCTATTTCTTCTCTCTAGGTTGTTGGACTGAAATATGCATTTTAGCTTTGTGTGTTTCTAAAATAAACATTTCTAAAATTTACAGTAATAATATTCTTTTGGTTTTTAAATGCAGCAGATATGCAGAGTCTGACAGTTCAATTCCTTGATCTGTTTTATTTTAGCAATTCATATACAAAATGTATCTGTTGCTGCCCTGTGTAACCAATATTCTGTGCCTGGAAACATTCTGCTGCATAAGTTTATGAGTTTAATATTAAGATATTGAGTGGCATCTAAGTAATAGATTTGAGATTATTTAAGATCTTAATATATAGTATGAATTTACTGAGTAGTAATGTTTTAATTTGCAGTTTTTCCTAATAGCAGTTTGTAGTAAAACTAAAAGAAAGGGTGTGGATAATAACCACTTTTGAAATTGGAGTTTCTTCACTACTGGGAGTACGTTACATTATGATACAGGTGGAAAATAAACACTTCCATTTAGCTTTTATGTAATTCAAGGGATGACTTTAGCAGTTAATCTGCTAAAGCAACACACTTCAGTTTTATTTTGGAAATAGATATTTTAACAAGATACAAATGCTCACTATCATATTACTGGGTTTGTAATCTAAATTGAAAACTGCTACATCAGTATGAAAAAATATTTTAAATAGGTACTTTTTCACACATACTCAGGAAATACTAGTTTCTATTTAGCCTTCAAATTTGGCATCATACAAATCTCTTTATTATTAATCTGCCAAAGTATCAGAGAAAAAATGATATAGTGAAGACTATCTAAGAAAAGTTTAAATACTTATAGAGAGTAAAGTGCTTCTCCAGATGATGAATAAGAACGTTTTTTATTCCAATGAGTACCTCTTTACTTCACTTGTAAAGGTGTCTGGGATAGTGTTTGCTTGGTAAACTGATATAAACTTGTAAACATAGGCTTTGACATCATACACATTTTCAAATCCTTGTCTAGTTTCTTAATAACTAAATTGCAAGGCAAATTCTTTTCTGAGCTTTGGCTTTCCTACATGTCAAATAGAAATCACACCAGGTATCTTTGTCATGATAGAATTGTTAGCATATCACATCATATGACACTTAATAAATATTATTTCCTTTCTAATTCTTACCTCCTCTTTTGATTATAATGAATCATTTAGACAAAAGGCAATATAGTAATTGTTTAAGTTGGTAGTAATTCTAAGGTAATTAAGTAATCAACATCATGAGTTAGGGTTTTATACTGTTAGTACAAAGTAGTTTTCCAAATTAGATGTTCATAACATATATTTGTTTAATTGCAATTAGCATTAATATTTCATAATTGACTGTTCTGTCTGCCAACTTCTACAAGCAGTGATGACATGAAGTATGAAACAGATGTCATTGAGGTCTCTGCCTTTAAGAAGTTTTACACTTCTTCGAAAGTCCAACATGGCAAACATAGGTTACTGTGTTCTGTGCCCTGGCTAACAATACCAGTATATGAGTATGAATTTAAATTTTCAGGAAGAGGCTTCATTTCCAAAATTACTTCTTATACTTTATTTTGGAAAACATAATAATAATTGCCTTGAATAATTGCCCAAATCTATCTTGGAGGTATAGGAAGAAGAAATTCTCAATAAGTAAAGTATAATTCATAGTCTTAGTCCTAGATTTTCAATTGCAGACTTTTCAAAGTTGCATCTGAAGACAAGGTTGAGAAATGCTATTCTTCATTGTATTTTGCCAGATGTGATATCATAGTTCTATGGAATCGTATTTTTAAAAATTTCTGTAAGAGACCTTATTACAGTGTAAATAAAGCTGGAGAGGAGATTTCTGAGCAGTTAAGATTCAGCTTTTCCCCATACAGTGTTTACTGGCAGTTTCTTAAATCTCTTTGAAGTTAGAGTTTTCTAGGTTGTTAATTTTTAATTTCACTTTGCAGAATAAAATCATCCAAGTATATACATATTCTGTCATTTTATTCATTCCAAGATGACCAGAAAAACATCCTCATAAAAGTCAAATGTGAAATTAATTCTTTTGAATTCAGCATTTCTTGAACACCTACTCTGAACCAGGTGGTGTGCTTGACAAGGGCTAACTACAAAAAAAGAGGAAAGGCCCACAGTCTAGGAAGGTAAATAAGGCTTAAGTATTGTGAATTTTATTGTCTTCTACATTTGCTAAAAAATTAATTTCAGTTTTGTAGGTTTCTGAAATTTTCAGTAATAATTGGTGTTCTGTTTTAGTTTATAAATGTGAATATTCAAGTGTCCAGTACTTTAATCCTTTGATGAGTATTATTTTAGCAATTTTATTTTAGAGTGGATAGGATGTAGGGTGTGCTTTTGCAGTCTTAGTATTTTTAAGCAAGCACAAATGCATTACACTAAGATACTTTATATAACCTCCAGAAAATATCTGCCATTTTTGTTTATAGTGTTATAGAAAGTTAATTAAATGAATACCTTCACATGAAAAAAAATATCCGTAGAATGTGCAATCCTTATGCCTTTATACACCTTTCCAGTTAAGCGGTGAACTTGATGAGAGGCTGTCACTGTTGCTCCTTAATCAGTAGGAAGGGGTCATCTTTGAGTGACATGAGGCACTCTTTCCCTGAGGCATTTATCACGTAGCTTTCACGCCAATTGCACCTCCTGCTGACGTGGAGCTTGCAAAACTAGGAATGATAATTGTTTTTATGACAAATGTGGATTGAGTTAGAAAGGTCAGTGATAGCGTTATTGGAATTAGGCTCTGCCTGGTGTTGTCAAAACAGGAGACATGGAATTGTTAACTATTCCTTGTAAATCAAATTATGTTATCAGAAAATTCACCTTGTAGGTTAAAATGAGCTGTAGTTGGAGAATATACTTTGGTAGTTATTTGTTGTGATACATATTTTGAAATTCTTATAGGCTATAAATTAATTAGAAAAGGTTGAAGTGTTGTTTTATTTGGTTCTGAGCATACATTTTCAAGGTAATGCAAATCCTACTCAAAGAAGACCTTTTCAAAGGAAATAAAACATTTTTAACATCATTGATTACTAGATGTTTAAAAAGAGTTTGTCCTCTTAAATACTTATCTTACAGAACATCTAAAATATGTACAAGCTGTTCTTAATACTTTTTATATTTGAATTTATTACTATGTCTTTTTTAGTGTAAGTATAGTTTTGATTGTAAATACACTTAATGTGTATTTATAAAAATACACACTATTTTTAAAAACACATTATTTTTTTAAAAATTATGTTTTTTAAAAAGCTTGAAATACAATCCTTAGTACTAGATATAAGTGATTTTTTTTTTAGAATGTTAATACTTTTTGTTTTTCAAGAGATATATTGATGATCCCTCCCACCCCCTTTTTAAAACAGAAGTATAATGAACTCTGTTCTGGGTTTTTAAACTACTTGCGGAATTAAAGATCAACAATATTAAGTCAGCAAAGTGACTATTAAACCGTATTTCTAACAAAATATGCAGTATTGTTATATATGTAATATATCATATTGCCTTTAACAAATATAGACCCCATAAGCCCTTATTCAAGTATTTATAAATAGTTATTTCCAATTAGAATTAAAACATATACTTCCAAATGAGTCATTTTTGCATCATGGCCCCAAATCTTTTTAGATGTAGAACCCAGATTTGGTAGACTTAATCCTCTTCCTTGCCAAAGTATCTGACTTGGATCAAGCGAACGTTAATGTATTATGGATGTTAAACATTAATAGAAAATGGCTCACTAGCTTCGGACATACAATTTCATTCTACCAAAGAGTGGAAATTTAAACAAAAAACAAAACAAAACAAAAGGTTTAGCATTTCCAAAAAGTAAGATGTGCTGAACTGAAAATCTGGAATCCAGGTTTGAATTTATATCTATCATACTGTCGTTTATCTTGATAGTAGATGAACTAAAGTTACCACTGCTTCTCTATTCTGTCTCAAAGTGAAATAAATAGTAATATTGAAAAATCATTAATCTTAAAGTGTTGACAGATGAAAATAACTTAGTTTGTTGTCAGTGACTTCTCAACCTAAAGGTTAGGTCAACAGTGGTTTATGTCATGACTCTTAATAAATTTTTCTAATGACCAGAATAGTTTGATTTATGATAGTTTTTTTGTTTTTGTTTAAAGGAATATATATCTTTGTTATCTGGCTTCATCCTAAAGATGCATTTTTCTACTTTGCATTCGTTCCTTTTTACATTAGAGATAAAATTACCGAGCAATAAGTAAAATCTGGTAAAATTAAAATATGTGTTTTAAAGAATTTTCCAGGAAAACTTAAAAGCAGAATAGTAAAGGTGAAAACTGGACAAGGGGATGAGGGGAAAAATGGTTAAGAATCATTCTGCTTAAAGGAATCCAAAGGGTAAAGATTTCTAGGTACTGTTTATTATATTGATGGAAGTTAGTGAAGGTATAAAATCAGACAAAAAGCATGTAGACTAATCTCAGAAATGAACTGGGTCTTTGAAAATTTTGAATAATATTCGATAAACTAAACCAAAGGTCCAGATAATTGTTTTATAGAAGGTTCTTTTGGTTGAAATTCAGTTTAATCAAAAATGAAGAATAATAAAATTCCAGTTCTAATAGTATCAGAAACAGGCTAGATTTTTTTTTCACTGTTTTTTAAAAAACAATTGACACATAATAATTGAACATGTTTATTAGGGTACACTGTGATGCTTCAATACATGTGTACATTGTATAGTGATAAAATCGTGGTTAACATGTCATTTATCTTAAACCTTTACAATATCTTTGTGGTGATAACGTTCAAGACCCACTTTTCTAGCTATCTTGAAATATAATACATTGTTATTATCTGTAGTCGCCCCACTATGTAATAGAACATCAGCACTTACTCCTCTTAGTTCATCTAACTAACTTTGTAGCCCTTGAGACCATCCTCTCCCCATCTTTGCCTTCCCTCCCTTTCCCTTCCCAGCCTCTGATAACCGCTATTCATTCTACTGTCTACTTCTATGAGATCAACTCTCCTAGCTTCCACATATAAGTGAGATCATGTGGTATTTGTCTTTCTGTGAGAAAAAGGTTGTTTCGAATAGTAATACTCAGTCCTTTCTCACAGGCAAATCTTGACTCATTTCTTATTTTCCTGTCATTTCAGTTCTTTTACACTCCCAAAAATACTGTTAAGTTCATACATGTTACTGGAGGAAATGGACTCAGAGAGTTGAAAGCTACTTATTAAAAGTGGTTGGACCTTTTACCTAAATATCATTTTTTACTAACATTAATATTTTTAAAATTGAAACTAAATGTTATTAAAAAGGATCTTCTCAGCCAGACATGGTACCACATGCCTATAGTCCCAGCTACTTGAGAGGCTGAGGCAGAATGATCACTTGAGCCCAGGAGTTCAAGGCCAACCTGAGCAACATAGCAAGACTCTCTTTTAAAAAAATAATAACATAAATATATCATCTAAATTACATAAGGAAAAAGATTGTAAGTAAAAAATTGCTTATAGTGATTGTCTTTATGTGAAAAAATTTTGGATATTTCTTTTTCACCTCTCCAGGTTTCTTTGTAATGATTTATATTTGTTTATAATACCAGTAACCAATTTATTTTGAAGGTAATGCTCCTGATTTAAGTAAGAATCAGTCCTTGAAATTTTTCTAAAGTTGCCTTATTTAAACTGGCACCTACTGGATTTTTAAAAGGTAAATTACTGTTTTAATATACTATTTAAAGTTGGATATAATTAAAAGTATAATTAGTATTATCTAACACAGATCTCAAAAAATACACTATACATGTGCTCCTTTTTTCAAAGTGAATCTGACCACTTTACTGATCTGCTTCTCTACTCTTTAAGACACTTCAAAATGGAGCCCCAAGTATGTTGAAGTGAGAACTGGGGAGACTTTACTCTTTTGTAGTACTCTTAAATTGCTAAAGATTAAACTTGCTCATGTGGATACTATGTGGAGTCATAACATATAACATATCTTTACTTTGTGATTTTAGTATTTATGGGACCTGAAGAATTACTTGTTCTCTGGTGATTTCAGATTCGACACAGAAAAGCAGGGAGAAACTGGTAAGATTAAATGATAGCTACATTTATTCAAAGATTGAACCTTAAATGGCTTTGAAAGGATACTACTGTATTAAGAATTTTTTTCTTCTATCATCACTCTGAAAAAATATCCACTTTATAACTTACTTATTATTTGCAACATTAATGCAGATACAAACAACCCTCTGTTGAGAGAATTCTGAGAGTGTCTTACCACAGCTCTCCAGAGCATATTATTTTGCATCTCTTTTGTGAAGCCCGGCAAAATAGCTTCTTGAAAGGTACTCTTTTAAGTAGTACAACTCAGAACAATCTTTTTACAGTTGTGTTTTGTATAAATATCCTGGATACCTACATGGTAACTATAGTACAACCTGATAGTATCAATCTGTTTTTGGGAGGAAGATTTCTTACCTACCGGTCAGGGCTGTTGTTACAGTTATGGGAGGGAAATCAAGTACATATGCATTAAATGTACTGTGTATCAAGTACGTAGCATGATAGTGTGCAAGATTGGATGGTGAATACTTGGTATCCCCAATCCATAAGTCAGAGTATTTTGCTCTTGCTTAAATTACCAAGTGCTGTATGTTTTGATTTTTAAAAAATGTTTTTCTCTTCTGAAAATGAATGTTTTTAAAAGTGATGTTAAGCAATTTCACACAAATAATGGAACATCATATTAATCTGTTTAAAAACTCCTGTGTCAGATATGTATAGTATTTTCTGGATGGCTTCTCGTGTGCTTCAAAGACCCTCTTATGTTTGCTAGGTTCTCTGTTAATGGAAACTGAAGTTTGTAAGAGTTTTAGGCCAAACGTAAGAGGTAGGTATACCATTGTGTTTTTTTGCTCAGAAATTGTTAGCTACTTCCTCTATTATAAAACAAAGATGACAAAATTACATACTCCGCCTTGTATAATAGCAAATAGACACTTCTATCTTTGTAAAATTTTTCTAAGAGCTTATTAGTTCTTGACACCAACAAATTGTTTTCTATGGTTGCAGTGTTACAAGATACACAGAGATTTTGACTTTTCATAATTACTACTGTAGAAAAGAAGAATGTTTTGTGGGGCATGTAGTTATAAGGTTTCAGTTCTCTGATAGCTTTATTTAAAAGGGTTCTTTGAGCTTGGGACACATATTGTCATTTCCTTCCCCTCATCTCTCTTCTGTGGTCCAGCTGTCTCTGCAACAACAATGCTTGACTATTCTCAGGTGTCTCCAGTAATGCAAAAGGCAAGTATGAGTAGTGAGGGCCAGGTGTGCTTTTTCTATGAATTTAGCATTTCCTCCAAACCTGTCACCATTTGAACTCTGGCAAAATAAAATCCCTCAAATGGACTCAAGCCATTTTGAGCTTGTCTTTGACTAGAAAGTGAAACTGAACCTATATTATCATCTTTCTTCACTAGTGGGAGCAAGTTCCCACTAGCAAGTGGGAGTGAGTTCCACTCAGCCAGGCCTCAGGATCTCCTTAAATGTATTCCTCCAGAGAAAATAAGATAGTTTTCAGGTTCACTCATTGGCTCAGGTTGGCCACTCCTTTTCTCTTTGGAAAGAACATTGAAGAATCTGTAGTAGGGGATAATTGCACTGCAATTTTAATTTTGCTACATACTGAAAAAACTTAGGCATGGCTACTTACCTAACCCATTTCTGCTTTCCTTGAAACAAATCTTTCTGCCTAATATAATAACACTTAATTGACTAAAGCAGAACAGCAGTGTATTTTACTTTGTAAAAAATGGAGTAATAATTTTTCAGTGACATTTGGAGGTACGGATAATCAAATTTAAAAACCTGTCTTTACAAAAATACTGCTTGTGCATGTAATAGAACACTTCTTTTGTTTGGGTTTTTGGTTTTTTTTTGTTTTAAGCTTAGATTGTCAAAGAAGAGCCCAATAAATTGAAACTCATTTGAGGTCAATTACAATATTTGTTTTTATTTTTTGATTCTTAACCCAGATCCCTCCTTTGAAAAGCACAGATAGAATCATTAAGTTCCAGGAAACCTTTCATGGTGCTCTTAGTTTCTACATTGTATGATTGCTTTGGACATTTGATAGTTTTTATTTGCATACTATTATTTTTTAATGAGATTTTTCAATAGTATTTCTCAAATTTTAGCCATTCAGCTGAAATAAATCTTATAATGTGACTGCCTCTATACAAATTGCCACTATATAAAAGAAACTGAGGTACCAGAGGGTAACATTTTCATCAAAAAAAAAGAAAAAAAAAGTTTTGTTTTCTTTCAGTGAGTTACACCAATCATCCCAGGAAAAAGAATTATAATTGAAAGGAATGACACTATTGTAAGAAAGAATTTACCACATTATTTTCTATGTGGTTTTAATTCATACTTGACTGAACAATTAGAAAAGGCTGATTCTAGATACCCTAATCAAACCAATGAATAGACATCTGTACACACACTCACACTAGAGTGTGAAATCACGCTATTCATTTAAAGCCCAAGGATTTAAGCAAGTATTAATTTAGCAATACCTGAGACGTTTTTCAAGAAGTATAATGGTAGCTGTCTTTACTTGTATTTCTGGAGCAAAAAGATATAACTACCTTATACCTTTTTGTTTCTTCTTAATGCTGAGTCAACATTATAAACATTTAGGCCCATTTAACAAGTTTATTCGCTGAAATTACTGCCTTTGAATAACATTAATACAAATGTAGACTACTTTGAGCATAGGAGACCTTAGATATGAGATCAAAGTGGAAAAAAAGCTCCTGTGGTCCCTAGATAAGAATTTACTCTGAGTTTTTCTTCACTTTTAAATGCAGAATAAAAATTTTATAAAAGATAATTTTAGAAATGTATCAATTAAATTTGGCTCTCACTGTACTTCAACTCCAGATTTGATTTTAGTATACAATCATTGGTTTGACCATTGCCTATAACAGGGTCATACAGTTGGTATTCGATAAATATATCACAGAGTCCTTTTAAGAATCTCCCAACTCAGATTATCCTAGTGCATATAGAATGTTCAAAAATTGGAATTCCTACAGAACCTATCAATCAGTTTGAGTCTGGAACAGTACCAGCATGAATGAGAAGTACTATTATGTTCTTTTTGATAAGTAGGGAAAAATTAAAAAGCACAAATATGCATTAAAAGCACAAATACGCATTATGAATTATCACAACGAATGTCAGTAATAGTTTATGAATATAAATAAAGACTCAGTGAATTTACTCACTAAAAGATACTAAAGGAATATATTTAGTAGTTCACAATATCTACAATAGTTAGCAGTCCAAGTAGATGTTTGAGTGACATTCAGTCTCTTAAGAAATATTTACATCACAGATCTCAAAATGAAGGCAAGTCAGGCAACTCTCAAGACAGAATTGCACCTATGTGAGAAGAGGAAAGAAATAGTTAAAATTTTAACTATACATATTCTGTTTTCAGCCTGTGAATGTAGTAGTTTCTAAAAGCAATGAAGATTTCCCTGAATATCACTTTTGTGCCTCAAGCTAGTTCTTATTCCTCTATTAATTTCATTGGTTGCTCACCCCTCCAGATGTATTTTCATGTAAGAGTCAGTTTCAGGAAAAAAGTCTTGTTTGTTTAAACCAAATCTGTTTTTCTCCAAGTGACATATAATTTTTAAGAATATGCACACAATCCCTCATCAATCTCTGAACCACCAAAAAAAAAAAAAAAAAAAGGAGTGCTGATTATACATGGGAAAGATTATTTTCTTTTGTATTTAATGCAATGAATGTGTAGTCAACATTACCATTGAACTAAACATCTGAAATTTGATACAGTGAAACAAACAAATTAGTCATCTGTTAATGGTTACTATCCACCAGATACATCTGAGGTTGTAGAATATCAGGCTTATAGACATTTGAGTACACATTGTCAGCACAGAACATAAAAGTCTCACATAAGGTATAACTGAAAGTTATTTCAAACAGTTATCTCATCAATAAACTTTCTGTAGTAACATCATGTTCATGGAACATTATGTTTTTAGCAACAGTGATGGTATGCAGACAGAAGCATGTCATTTTAAACATGATACATTAAATAAAGCATGTTGAGGTCAAAGCCTTTCTGTAGAAAGGGAATTTAATTGACATTCAAGCATAGTATATAAACAGATCAAAATAGTTCTATTTTAAGAAATAGTATTTAACAACTTATCTCTAAAATAAAAATACTTTAAAAATCAGCTTCAATGAAATTAAATTTATTGTTAAAGAATCTTCCTTTAGAGTGAAATATACATTTCTTTTAGCTTTTCTATAGTTTTTCCAGTATAACCCCCACTTTTACCCCATCCAAGTTTATTATTAATAAAGTAGTGCAAAGCATTGTCTGCTGCAATTTCAACTGAGTGTAATCCCCTACCAAGTCAGGGAAGTAAGACATTCTCAACCAACCAAATTATTTTTTCTCCAGAGTTATGCTCCCTTAGTATACCAGGGAGTGAGATACAAAAACTACTTTAAGAGTCTTGGGAATGCAATTTTAAAGTATAGATTCTATGATAATAGTGAAACATTGATAAAGGCAACCACCACCCCCAAGCAGTTTATTTTACAAAACAGGTTTTCATGCATAATCAAGAAAGATTTTTTTTTTTTTAATAAATGAATGTAGTGAAACACTGGCATATCACTTAGCACACTGAATTCTCTACATTAAAATTCACACTAATAACAAAATCATAGTATGAATTAAAGCATTTCAGTAATCTAATGAGAAAGCAGGTTTTTTTTTCTGTGAGAGCACTTGAGTATTAAAATGTTTTTAGATGCACAGATACAATCTGACACCAAAAGCGATATGGATATAGTTTCCTAGTATTTTTGATAACTGTACTTACTGGGTTGCTAATTTCCTAACTAACTCTGTATAAATTAAAGTAGTGGTAGGTATAAAAATTCAGATAGGCAATCGTTTATAAACTGGCAGTATTTATGTTATGTAGTCCTGTAGAGATTTTAAGGTTTTAGATGGAATGATTGAAATTCTATAAAGAAAACTTTCTAACCTTCTGAGTATTGATTCTCTCGAGGGAGTGAATGTACCTTCACTTATTAGCTTAAAATCAGCCTAAGTCATACCTAAGTAATTTGCACAGGAGTGAATGTTGGGATCTAAAGCCAGAATATATGTTAAATTGAAATGTATCCATTCCATTATTCAGGCTTTGAAATTTCCCTCCCTTTTGAAATTTATAAAACATAGAAAACTGTAATGGATTACTTTTCAGATAAAAAATAGTCACATTAAAAAAAAAAACTTTAAAATCAAATTGACATTTACAATTGATGTAGATTTAATCAGAGCACAGGTATTTAATCCACTTGTAATTAGATAAGAATATATCTTCCAGTGTTATCATTCTTATATTTGTTCTTTCAGTGTGTTATATTATTATCCACAGCTAACAAGGCTTTGACACAGCAGTAGCAAAACCTTTATCAAGTTGAGTCTGTACAATAGAAGTATATTTTCAAAGACATATGCCTTTGTACACTATTTACAAATTCTCTCGATCATGATAAAAAGGCAAAATAAATAAAAAGCAGAAAGAAAGGAAATGCTGCTGAGGCTGAGGGCTTTTTCTTTTATCTTCCCAAACAGATGCTGGTCTCCTCAGTGCTGGGAGCTGGCTAGCCAAGATTGTTTTTCTTTCTTTTATATGGGCTATGAGAAGGATCTGGTTTCAATTCTTGGTATTGCACCTGTTTAAACAGAGTTCAGAGGAAGACTGGTCAGGTGGCCACTTTTTGGCAAAGAAAGGAAAAGCAAAGGAATGAGAGACTATGCTGGGGGGGAACAAAGTACTCACTCTAGAAGCTGTATGGGATCTGCAGCTGAAATGCAGAAAGCAATAGAATGACAGAGCAAGAATAAGGGAAATCCTGTTGGAAACTACAAGGGGCCCTGATGTGAACTTTAGTAATGGTATTATTCACTGTCTAAAACACATTACATTAAAAGTAAAACCATCTACATCAATTTTTTAAAGGGCTCGATAATGGTTTTTTACAATTTATCGTGTGTTTGCTTAATACAGTCTTAATCTCCATCCAGCCCACTGTCATGTCATAGCAAATGAAAAAGGTATCACTGTAACTCAGCTTCAGGATTTAAAAAAACAAAACAACAACAAAAAAACCTTCTTTTATTTTGAAAACAGCTGATGGTTAATGGGCATTAACCTCAAAGGATTTCAAAGGATTTTTGAGATATGCTCCACTCTTCAAAAAGCAGTCAGCTTTCCTCTCCTCACTGATCTCCAAAATATACTTCTTTAAAACTTACTTGTAATTCTTGCAAATTCTGGAAAGACTTTTTTTTTCTTAAATGTCCACTGGCATATTTTGCTTTCATCATCTAATATTCCTGTTTCCTCCCCTCAGGTCATACTCCCTGTCACAAACTCCAGCTGAACTAACTTGGAGGAGGATCTTCCCTGACAGCTCTGGTAGGTTCTTTATGCAACTGCTTTTTCTCCCATTCTCTGTAAGTTCTTCTTGGATAACACCCCAGGTGAGCTAAATTTCTGACTGGTAAAATCTGCTACACAGGCTTTATTAATTTTACTTAGCTGTTCTAAAGCCTTTGAAATTAGAAGGATATAAAAGCTAAAACCCAGTGCCACACTACGTTAAAATAATAGCAATAATAATAATGAAACCTACATACCACTTGTACATCTGAAGGGACTCTGGAAAGGAAGTCAAGTAGTTCATTGTTATCAATTGCATATGGACTCCGAAGCTTTTTTGTAAATTTATTGATGCCTGAAACAAAGTTGGAGTTAAACAAAGCACATTTCTGACAAAAGTGTTGTAGTAATTTGAAGATCTAACTTGTATGCCTTGACCAATGAACCAATACACCCAGGTTTTTCCCTCTCTTCCTCTTTTTCTTCTTCATTTCTTCCTCCTTTCCAGCTCAACTTGTACCTTAGTAGCTTCTTCCAAGCAGGAAAGGCTTTCTATGTGGGAAATAAAGGAGGTGCCCTGGGGGTTAATTAGCAATATCTTGATTTTTTTCCCCCTGTGTTACGGTCTACTTAGAAGCCTTGCTTTAGTGTTTCATTTATGATGAAACTTGCTTTCCTACTTTTTGGGTTAAGACTGTTAAGGCAAGATGTCTAACTTATTTGGTTTCCCCTTTTCCAAAGATGCACCTTTTTGGAGGTGGGGGTGTGTGCTCCTGTTATGCCAGCTAAATGTTTAGAAGACACATGATGTTTACTTTTTTCAAACCTGAAAAGATTTGCCCCAACTTTGTAAAAAAAAAATAAATAAACATCTTTACATGAAATCAACAAATTGGTAAAAACTGAGCCATACACTAGAGCATCTTGGCTCCTCTTCAGGGAGTTCATGCAGAATAAACTTCTGGAATCTTGATTTTGGTCCATCTCCTCATGTAAGACCTGTGTCTTAAATTTCTGGCTAATATTTCAGCAATCACTTACCACTAAAGGAATACTGTTCTTGTTTTATTTTGTTTGATGAAAGAAGAGGCCCAAACACATTCTGCAAAATTACTTTTAAGACAGCTAGTCAGTGAGGGCACTGCAGGTTACACAGCTAGATGTCTGCCCTGGGCTCCAGTTTCTGCAAACCTAGGAGAACAGGGCATTCACCACCACCTATTGCAACAGAGATGACTCCACATCTCTGACCTACCAAGGCAGGTCTGACCCTAGGTAGATTAGAGTTAATAAACTGCCACACATGACATTCTACCCTAATTTTTTCTATAAAGCAGCATCTGTTTTAACTATCAGGAAGAAATGAAAGATGAACATACAATAGGAAGCTAGTGGAAATTATTCTTCCCTTATATAATGAAAGTGCTGTCTAAAGTGAATTTCTTTGAATTATAGAAATTAGGAAAGGAAAAAATAATTACCATTTTCCCCACCTCTCACCCAGACTGAAAGGGTAATTATAGTGATGATAAGGGGTAAGAGGGCTTCCTCAATATATGGCAAGTTGGGCCAAGAAGAATAGGGACAAAGTATCTTAAAAGCGGAGGGCTTGGAGTCATCAGATTTGAATTCACTTTATTCCAATATATTTCTTCAAAAGCCTTAAAAAGAAAAGAATTTTGCTTTCAGTGTAAGCACATGCTTTCTGAAGCTAAGACTCATTTTGGTTCTTTGCATTTTGTATTTGATTTGTTTTAGCAATCTTAGGTGTATGTGTAAGCAGGTGAGGGGTAAGTAGAGAATTCTTCTTCTACCCAGTCTAGTTTATATATTAATGTTATAGTAGATCCTAGAGACTGAAAATTGTTTTCCAAACCAAGAATTTTGTCAGGAAAGAAAAAAAAAAGAATGCTGCAACTGACAATCTCCTAAATGGAGCCCAGGTGCATAAGAATCATTGGCATGCAGCATAGTTGCATTAAAAATCAGGACCGAAAAAAATCACCTTTGATTGAGGTCTTTTTAGAAACATTCTTGTTTAGTACACATAAAAGGATCTTTTTGTTCCTAAGGAACCTGCAAGTGCCAAGGACCCTTTTCCCGAATGCTAAAGGTGACCTCTTAAACAGGCAGCCATGTATAGTACCATGTTTACATATACTTCCACAAGATAAAATACAACAGCAAAAAAAGCATATTTTCCTAAATGCACCATATGGATTGAAATGCCTCTGTTTGTATATAAATGGTGAAAATAAATCAGAGGGATATCTAGACAAAGCTACACTTTGATATATGAAGAATCTGCACAACTAACATGTTTATAGTATGATGAAGCCTAGTGTGCCAGATAAGAAAAATACATTTTGCAGGTGGACCTAAATCTTTATACTGTTGTGATTTTTAACCGACCTGTCTCTTTTCATCATGGAGTAGCTTCATGACCATAAATACAGGGAACTGCTGACAGTGTAACTCATCTCTTAAACACAGTTTGTTCTTAGCAGCTAAGACAGTTTGGGGGAGTGGGGGAGGCTTTACTTACCCCAGACAAGGACAATGTATCTCAGCGGAATGCAGTACAGGATGACAGTGAACACACAGAGGGCTACAATGGCCAGCCAGCTTAAGAATGGGACGGTCCAGTTGAAAGTACTGAATGGGAAATTAACACATCAGCAATCTGAGTACTTCATACTTTTTTCATATATTAAAATACATATGATTCTAACTTGGGACCTAGTTAGTCTGCATTTCTCTCTGGAATAGATTCCAATTGTAATAGTTATCAGAGGACGCAGGCTAGCCATAATCTGCTCAGTTCCATGAACACAGGACCCAAGTAAAGAGTCTTGCTGCCACCTCCTCCAGATTGTTCCAGGTGACTTCAGAGTCTAAAGCCATTGTGCTACTTGGGTGACTCCCCACATGAAAGAAGATCTTTATTTTTCTGCTGCTAAGACTAGTACCCATCCTTGTTTTCTCTGGCTCTTCAGAGGGGAATGCCCCTGGACCCACCATTCTTCCTTCTATCAACTCTCAGTATTCCCCACATTGGGAATAAAATGTTGCCAGCAACTCTTGGTAGATGTAACTCTTACATGGTTGTGTAAAAAATCCTCTGAATGTTAGAATTCCTTAAACTACTCACTTGTCCTACCTCAGCTATGTTTCAAATAGAACTGGAAATCAGGAAAGAGGAACCAAACAGCCTTGCAAAAATTCACCTCTTATTGCCCTTCTTCCCAGAAGTACATAGATAATTAATAAAATCAGCATTGCTTACTATTATCTCTCATGTACTCCTTGTGAAGGACAGCATTCTGGCAAAAGTAATTGGTAACGTAGAGGAGTGGGTCAGAGAAGGCTGCAAGACTCAGTATTGACAACAAGACATGATAACAAATGGAAACGAGACCAATGAACAGAAGTAGAAGTTACAAAAAAAAAAAAAAAAAAAAAGTACTGAGGAGATGGGAAGGAATTTACTGAGACAAAAAGGGAAAAGAAAAATGAAGACAAAGGCAAAAACGTTTTTAAAAGTAGAAAATCAGGGAACTGGAACATGGGAAGAGTATAATCACTTAAGGCTTTTTGTGTGGAAGCCAGTCTGGTACTTCTTAAGAGTGTGCCAAAATTATAAAGAAAATAGAAACACTGTGTAGAGCCTCCAGGGTTGGGCATATAAATATATCACCATTTACAGGCATACCATTGCATTCTTTGAAATTTCTCCTAAGTGTTCATCCACTAAAGAGGAACTAACATATCATGTCCTCTGACCCTTTAGCATGAGAGCCAAGAAGTTAGCAGATTTGTATTCAAAGCCTCGATTCTGTTATGTGGATTTAGCTGAGTCAACCTCTCTAACCCTCTCTCCATTTATAAAATGGGGATAGCTTTTATTCTGTCAAGGAAGACTGGTTGTGATGGTAACATGTTTATGTGAATCGATGAAATTATTATAACTAATCAACTCAAGGAATCTCATTTATGGCACTTTTTTCTTATGAGACAGTGAGAAGGCCCCTAAGACACTTCAGCAAAACATATTGTTCATGTGGATAAATGTTAGTGTTTTTTTATTTCTTCTAATTTCCTGGTGTTGTATGTTGTACTTACTTGAGGTGAGTTTTTTTTTTTTCAGGGCAATTTTGACCCAATAAAGGATGATTGCTAAAAAGATTTTCTTCTATACAATGCCTCAGCATAATACTTAGGAATTAGTTTTTCCTTAGCTTTGTGGCACGTAGCTTGCTTTTTGTCTCTCTCTAGGTCAAAATTGTTTCCTAAAATTTTTTTTCTACTAAAACAGCCAATGTTGGGTCAATCTGGTTATCCTATTTTCAGTAATCCTTGGGGTCTGGCTTTTCTGTCTTTGTCTTCTTCCTCTTATGGTCAAGAGTGAGCATCTGTAACTCACCAGGTAAAGGATCATGCCTTCCCTTCCTGATGGACACCTGTGCCTCCCTTGCTTCTGCTTGCTTGTGGAAAGAACAGAAGGCTAAGGGGATCTGCTTGCTTTCCTGTGGCTCAGCTCAGAGTCATCCATCACACGACTCCATGTGTGAGGGCACTGGCTCTTCACTCAGAAAACCTTCCTTCTGGGCAGCCCCACTGAACAACTCCCTGTGTTCTCCTTACTCCTATGGAAGGATAAATGGCAAAGAATCCCCACCAGTGTAGCTGTTAGAAAAGGGCAGTTTTATTTTATTTTTTTTTTCTATTTCTACACTCTGCATTATGGAATCTAAATCTAGAATATGATCTTCCCCCAAAAAGGGATGCAATTCAAGAAAGTTCTGGAATGATTATTTAGTAACAAGACATGGTAATTATAGAGCCCTTTCATTTTGTGCTTAAAGATTGCTTCTGAGTCTGCTTTCTGGGTAGATGCTTTTAATTCCATGTGACCCCAGGAGAATTTCTCTTTCTTTTTTAGCATCCAAAAGATCATTTTGCGGGAGAGATGGCTCCTCCAAGACTCACTGGCTCCTGTGCCATATTCCTGTACCTTAGCATAGGAAGTTCTACAAAACCCAGGTTTCCCCAAGGCTGAACCACTGCCAAGATCTGGTCATATCCCTCAGCTAGTCATGTTTTCCAGCCAAGCATCTGTTCTGAGGCCTTCTACCACCGAGAGTTACAAAGGAGTTTCTTCCTCTCAGGCATTCACTGCCTGATCCATGGTCTTTTGGTATAAATGAGATGTTTCTGTCAGGTATCAGCACACTGTGTACCCCAGATAAAAGACAACACTCAATAGGGAAATGCCCCAAATTGAGGGCTTCATACTGTTTCAGGGAATAGCGTGTGGAGGACAGGTAAACATTCTTGGAGATGAGAGGAAGAAAGAGAGAAAAAAGATACGGGAATAGTCTTCAGAAGTCCAAGACTGAATGTTTCCTAAAGGCACATCTGGGAGTGAGATGGAGGCTGTTCTGTCTAATGTAAGAAAGTGGAAACTCAGCACCTAGACATGTGGAAATATACAAAATAAAATGCATTATCCCTTACAACATGAAAGGCACGAGCTGAATGACTCACACCTTTAGTTTAAATAATTTACTTCTTTCAAATTCTATGTATGCCCAAGGATTCAAATCTGTAGAAAACTGGCTATGAATAACAAACAATGAATAGATACATTATACTAGGAAAATAAAGGTTTGTCCAGAATTTGGCACCCCTTGTTGAATAGACCATTAGCAATCATTGTGTAGGCCAATTTTTACATAATTTAGAAGTATAAGGGTCTTATTATATCTTCTAACTGATAATTGCTGTAAATACACCTTTTTAAAAAAATTAACAGTTTAGATAAAACACATAAATATATAAGAATGTAAGTTTCTTAATTTTGCATTAGAGCTCAGTGAAGCTATATTTATTTTAAAAAGTTAAGGAAAAGGGATTCTGTTTTTATAATTTTAAAAATTGTGTGCATTTTCTAAATGACAGAGCATTAGTTTATTGATAATTATGGATCTCAGCTATTTAAATATAAACTTGAAAAAAATATTTTTGCAGGGTACCATAAATATAATTTTTAAAAAAATTTAGTGTTGCTTGATGAAAATATAACTAGACCAATAATAAAATACAGGTGTATCTTAATTACCTGAAGTCCTCATTTAGCTTGGTTTATTTTTTTCCTATCACAATTTCATATTCCGTTTAAGAACAAAGTCTTTCACAGTGAAAAATGTGCTAAAATTTAGGACGGTGTTATTTCTTCAAAGCTACAAGTATGACTTCTTTCCAACCAATATGTTCTAAATTTCAGGAAGGAAATTGACAGAACTTTCGTAAAGCCAAAGACTGGCAGAAATAAAGTAAATAATGATGAAACTGAGCAATAGAGCACCCAGAAGGAGTGTCCCCTGCCAAAAAGAATGTGGCATTTCACCCTCCGAGAAACAAATGGACACCTTATCCCACAGAAGAACGGGGCTCACATGTCACCGTCACTCACTTCTTTATCCTTTCGCCAAAGGAAGCCACTTCATCTAGGATGTTCTGGACACTGACACATACCTCCTGGATGGCATAGATTTTATTTATAAATCCCTTTTTTTCACTGTCCTAAAATGCAATAAAAAAGAAATTCTGTGTGAGTAAAGGTATTCTTCATTGCTTGAATTCTTTGTGTTGTCCCTCTGTTACATTTTTAAACTTAAATAAACTTCATTTTCGTGTGTGTATAAATGGATAATTGGAACCCATGAAAATGTCACGATTTTAAGGAACATGAGGAGGAAGGGGACCCAGCATCATGGATTTGTGCTTGTAAAGATGGCTGCAAAGCAAGAGCCTCGGGTTCCTTTGCTCTTGCCCTGATGAGCAGAAGAAACATTTGGGGGAGGAAGGTATAAGAGAGAGGGGAGGTCCCAGAATTACCAAACCCGGATTCTACAGTGCTTCTGGATCCACCGAGACACTACTTAGCGGACCCAGTTTCTTGACCGCACCGCCCATAAACCCAACTTTTGTGGCTCCAGATATTTCAGCAGCAGAGAATGCTGGATGCACTTGAGATTTGTGAGCAATGAAAACTACAAAAAAAAAAACACCACCACCAAAACCTGGAATCCACTATGTGGATACTGCTTAGATCATATACAAACTAAGGCTGACCACCTTCTTAAAAATAATAGTCATATATTTTATACAGTAGTATATGTGTATTAGGTTCTAACTGAACATTTTTTTCCCCTTTTGGTGCTTAGTTCATTTTAAAACATACTGAATTTAAGCAAAGCTGGTGTGCTCCAGGTAATGAATGGGTAGAGATTGAGCATTAAAGCACCTAGAGAGTGGTGTGACCCTGGGAGAAATGTGCATATTTTGCAATTTTAGACCCAAAGGAAGAAACAGTGGTGGCCTTTCACAATTGAAAATTCTGCTTAGTAGCCTGGCATCACAGGCACTTGCCTAGGCTGTTTAGTGGAGACCATCCAACCCTGATTCTATGACTCCATTCCTCCATGCCAGCTTGAATATCTATGGAAATGTAGATCCAATTTCATTACTTTAACTTCTTTTGAACACTTGCACACTATGCCAGAACACTTGAGACCTCATGTGGCAGTCAGTGCTTGCTGAAAGCAGCCAGGAAGCTAGAATAATAATGTCATGTTGCACATTTACATACTGACTTTCATTTCAGAAGAGTCTAAAGCACTCTACAGTGTGAACACTTGGCCAGGGCTGGCATCCCGCCACCTCAGAAACTGTGGGCAAGTGAATGACAGATGTGTGTGCCTCCTCCAAGGACAACAGGGTACACTGGGACCAAAGACATGGAGGCCAGTTTTATAACGATCTTTGTTATAAATACCAGTTACTTAGAGCCTTAATTTTAAATTTAATTCACATGGGAGAAATTTGTCTATTATTCTTCTTGCTTATGCCAAAATGGATTGTCAATTAGATGAGACGCATAAAGCTTAATAACAGTATTGGGAACAGCTAGTTAGCTACTCAGGGTTCCCGACTGTCTTCAGAAGTCACCATTCACTTGTCATGACAGACATTGGTGCATCAATTTATCTTTCACACTCTCCAGTAAAAAAAAAAAAAAAAAAAAAGTTAGTTTCACCTATACAATTGTGCACGTTAGAGTAAAATGAATAACCAGTGGTTTTTTCCTGTTCCTTTCAAAACTACAAAGTTGGTCTGCCCCAACTGTGTGTCCCTTAGTATTCTCGTCTCAAGCACCAGCTAAGTTCATTTATGTCTATGAAGCAAAGTACTCATAAATATTTAATCACATACAGAAAAAGTCAAACGAGTTGAAGCATGCTGGTTGTACAATGAAAGTCCATTGAGAATGTCTTTCAGCTCAAAATTATGTGAAATAATATTTCACAGTAACAATATATGAAATACCTAGGTAAAACCTCAGCAGGAAATTTATGAAGTGTATAAAGTTTTTTTTTTTCAGTTGAATATATAGGCTTAATGAAATTTCAAGCAAATCCTAATGTTTAGAGTGGAGAAAACGGGGAGAACTTAATCGTGTTTCTAAAGTTTGTTGGACAAATAAATAGGTAACTATAGCTAAGAAATGTTACAAAAGAGAAATCATGAGAAGGCATTCAGTGTACCCGGTATTTAATTAAAATGAGATTATGGGCATCAAAAGATTAGTATATGATAAGGTGCCATGCACAAAGGAAATAAGGAAGTATTGTTATTGGGTAGTTGTGTTAACTATTTGGGGAAAGTTATGTTAAATCCTACCTAAAATAGACATTCACAACTGAGATAGCCAAAATCTATCTTAATATCTGCCTCAAATAGCCCCAAATACATTCCATATTAATGTTAAGAAGTTAAAAACAATATCTACCATAATCAAGTTGGCTTCATCCCTGGGATTCAAGGCTGATTCAGCATACACAAATGAATAAAGTAATTCATCACATAAACAGAACTAAAGACAAAAACCACATGATTATTTCAATAGATGTGAAAAAGGCCTTCGATAAAATTCAACATCCCTTCAAGTTAAAAACTCAATAAACTAGGTGTTGATGGAACACACCTGAAAATAATAAGGGCCATTTATGACAAACCCACAGCCAATATCATACTGAATGGGCAAAAGCTGGAAGCATTCCCCTTGAAATCTGGCACAAGACAAGGATGCCCTCTCTCACCACTCCTATTCAACATAGTATTGGAAGTTCTGGTCAGGGCAATCAGACAAGAGAGAGAAATAAAGGGTATTCACATAGGAACATAGGAAGTCAAACTGTTTCTCTTTGCAGATGACATGATCCTATATCTAGAAAACCCTATTGTCTCAATCCTAAAGCTGATAAGCAACTTCAGCAAAGTCTCAGGATATAAAAATCAATGTGCAAAAATTTCTAGCATTCCTATACACCAACCATAGACAAGCAGAGAGCCAAATCATGAATGAACTCCCATTCACAATTGCTACAAAGAGAATAAAATACCTAGGAATACAGGTAACAAGGGAAGGGAAGGACCTCTTCAAGGAGAACTACAAACCACTGCTCAAGGAAATCAGCGAGGACACAAACAAATGGGAAAATATTCCATGCTCATGGATAGGAAGAATCATTATTGTGAAAATGGCCATACTACCCAAAGTGATTTAAAGATTCAATGCTATTCCCAAACTACCATTGACATTCTTCACAAAATTAGAAAAAACTTCTTTAAAATTCATATGGAACCAAAAAAGAGCCCGTATAGCTAAGACAATCCTAAGCAAAAAGAACAAAGCTGGAGGCATCATGCTACCTGACTTCAAACTATATCACAAGGCTACAGTAACCAAAACAACATGGTACTGGTACAAAAACACACATACACCAATGGAATAGAAAAGAGATCTCAGAAATAAGACCACACATCTACAACCATCTGATCTTTGACAAACTTGACAAAAACAAGCAATGAGGAAAGGATTCCCTATATAATAAACAGTGCTGGGAAAACTGGCTAGCCATATGCAGAAAATTGAAACTGGACCCCTTTCTTATAAAAAATTAACTCAAAATGGACTAAAGACTTAGATGTGAAACACAAAACTATAAAAACCCTAGAAAATCTAGACAATACCATTCAGGACATACAGGCAAAGATTTCATGACGAAAACATCTAAAGTGAACATTTTGATTTGGTTGCAATGCAACCAAAGCAAAAATTAACAAATGGGATTTAATTAAACCGAAGAGCTTCTGCACAGCAAAAGAAATCAGAGTGAACAGACAACCCACAGAATGGCAGAAAATTTTTTCAGTCACTCTGACAAAGGTCTAATATCCAGAATCTACAAGAACTTAAATTTACAAGAAAAAAAATCATTAAAAAGTAGGCAAAAGACATGAACAGACACTTCACAAAAGAAGACTTATTATTTTTTTTGACACAAAGTTTTGCTCTTGTTGCCCAGGCTGCAGCGCGATGGTGCAATCTTGGCTCACTGCAACCTCCGCCTCCCAGGTTCAAGCAATTCTCCTGCCTCAGCCTCCCAAGTAGCTGGTATTACAGGCATGTGCCACCACACCTGGCTAATTTTTTGTATTTTTAGTAGAAATGGGGTTTCACCATGTTGGCCAGGCTGGTCTCGAACTCCTGACCCCAGGTGATCCACCCGCCTTGGCCTCCCAAAGTGCTGGGATTACGGGCGTGAGCCACTGTGCCCAGCCCAAAAGACATTTATACAGCCAACAAATTTATGAAAAAAAGCTCTACATCAGTGATCATTAGAGAAATGAAAATCCAGACCACAATGAGATACTATCTCATGCCAGTCAGAATGGCTATTATTAAAAAGTCAAGAAACAATAGATGCTGGCGAGGCTATGGAGAAATAGGAATACTTTTACACTGTTGGTGGGACTGTAAACTAGTTCAACCATTGTGGAAGACAGTGTGGTGATTCCTCAAAGACCCAGAACCAGAAATACCATTTGACCCAGCAATCTCATTACTGGGTATATACCCAAAGGAATATAAATTATTTTATTATAAAGATACATGCACATGTATGTTAATTGCAGACTATTCACAAAAGCAAAGACATGGAATCAACTCAAATGACCATCAATGCATAAGTGATAGACTGGATAAAGAAAATGTGGTACACATATACCATGGAATACTATGCAGACATAAAAAAGGAACTAGATCATGTCCTTTGCAGGTACGTGGATGGAGCTGGAAGCCACTATCCTCAGCAAACTAATGCAGGAACAGAAAACCAAACACCACATGTTCTCACGTATAAGTGGGAGCTAAACAATGAGAACATATAGACAAAGGGAGGGGAACAACAAACACTGGGATCTGCAGGTGGTGTGTGGGGAGCAATGTGGGGAGGGAGGGCATCAGGATAAATAGCTAATGCATACAGGGCTTAATACCTAGGTGATGGGTTGATAGGTGCAGCAAACCACCACGGCACATGTTTACCTATGTAACAAACCTGCATGTCCTGCGCATGTGTCCCAGAATTTAAAATATAATTAAAATTTTTGACCGGGCGCGGTGGCTCACGCCTGTAATCCCAGCACTTTGGGAGGCCGAGACAGGCGGATCACCTGAGGTCAGGTGTTTGAGACCAGCCTCAATGTGGAGAAACCCCGTCTCTACTACAAATACAAAATTAGCCGGGCGTGGTGGTGCATGCCTGTAATCCCAGCTACTCAGGAGGCTGAGGCAGGAGAATCGCTTGAACCTGGGAGGCAGAGGTTGCGGTGAGCCGAGATCACGCCATTGCACTCCAGCCTGGGCAACAAGAGCGAAACTCCGTCTCAAAAAAAAAAAAAGGAAAAAAAATTAAAATTTTTAAAAAAGTTAAAAGCAAAAATGAATTATAAAAAGACAATACAGGGAAGTTATTTACTGACCTTGGAATAGGAAAGAACATTCTAAACATACAAAAAGTAAAATAAATTACAAAGGAAAATAATTTAGAGCAACGGTTACATAAAATTTAAAACATGTCAAAAGTCATAAATTTAAAAGGCTAAGTGGGAAAAAAAAGCAACAAATGCTACAAATGATGGGATGATATTTCTAAAATAGTAAACATCTGAAAATGTTTTAATTGCATTTTTGTTTATAACAAAAAGACTAATAGTATGTTGGATGAGATTAATTATAGTACATGCAATTGATAGATTATGAAATCAGAAAATATTTAGAAAGAATATATAATGACATCAAAAACACTTATGATCTAATATATATAGTGTAATCCTAATTTATGTTTAAAATGCCTATGTTGGGGAAAAAAAGGATGAAGGAGATGCATCAAAATATTCCAGTAGTGGAAGTTTATCTTCTTCATACCTTCCTGTAATATTCAAATTGTTTGCAATTCATATTTTACTTTTGTAATAAGAATATTTCCCCAATTTTCTTTAATATTACCAAAGGAAGATGGTTAGAAGAAATAAATGAACTGGCACTTGGCTTGTCTATTTGTTATATTTTTATAAGCTATCTTAAATTATTTTTGGAAAGAAATGGAATATAAACAGACACTCATTAAGTAGTGTAAAGTACTTTTCTCATAATTCATCCAATACTCACAACCATCCTACAATGTAGTTATTTTTCTCCAGTCTACAGAAGAGGAAACTGAGGCTCAGGAAAAAGTGACAGAACTTGGGTTGGGACAATGCCTGGCTAACTCCAGAGTCTATACTCTATAATAACCATATGACCTTCCTATTCTATCCAGGAAGGTTTCAGTTCCTACAAAGAATTCCTTTGAGATAAAGAAAAATGTTTTGAAAATGTTTCGAAAATGCAGACACCATAATCTAGCCTTGAGAATCATCATAGAGCTAAAATCTTGAGCAAGAGAATGAAATCCAGAAACTTGATTTGAAGGTAGAAAGTGAAAGATGTGTTAGAAACCACCACATTTAATGTCAATAAGGTAAGCAAATATTAAATGCAGGACCTTCATTAATAAGATGTGTCACTTGAGGCATCTGTGAAGAAAATTTTTAATAGCCACTTTAAAATCCAAGTGCTGATGTATGATTATTGGCTAAGGATTTTTAAATATTCGCTCATTCTTCATTTGCTTTGTTACTACTGCACTCCCAGTCCACCACCACTCCCTTACCCTCAACTGCCAAAAGACAAAATAAGATGGTTTATAATGTTGGCACAGTTTTGAAAAGCAAATGCTTTGGGATAAAATTTTCATTTTAAAATCTGTCATCAAATTCTATATTCTTTCATTGTGGTCTCCAACCAATGAAGTAATTACTCTTTATATACAGTATATGACCCAAACCTGCAATGGATAATGGAATTGCTGTGTTGCATTCCAATATTTCATACTTTTTTCAATAATGTTCAATACTTTATTGTAGAGAATAAATTGGTACATTCCTTTATTGTTGTTTTTGCTTTACTTTATAAAGCAGCTTGGATGAAAGAAATATCATAGAGTAGTTAATCACCCAGTCTTGGTAGTGACACTGTTTTGTTTTTTTTTAATGCATTATTAAGGTTTCTTTTGAAGATGAAAAAAAAAAATACCCACAACAACAGCTATAACCATGAATCTGAGAATATGTGAGATTTATATTGCACAACTATTTCTAATGATTCTATACAATATTTCTTAAAGCTCTCTTACTAGGTTTTAAATAGTCCCTAAAACATCACTAACTGTAAAAGTTGAAGTACAGTGATTCTTTAATATATGCCTATTTTACTATGACATATTGCAACAGAAAGTTAACTAGATTCTTCCAAAGAAGTACCTACCACCTAGTTTTGAGATATTTAAGAAAATCTAAAGACCTAAATAATCAATAGGCATACCTGACATATTCAAAGAATCCTATTCATCGACTTTCAAGCCAAAATGACAGATTCTCCCCTTCATTGAGTCTGTTCTGAATGGGAACATGAAGCCAAAGTGATAGACATCGGGGTGAATATTCTGGGACTGGTTTTTCCTGCCGAGCTGCGTCCTAGCTTAGTCATTAATACATTTAGGAACCCTGCCATAGTGGTCATTGTCAACCATGTTGAGAAGTTATCTGTTGAACACCTGTGCTGTATTAATCAGAATTAGCAGGTATGTGGAATATATTTGCTACAAATATTACTATTATAAAATCAATGTTATTTCACTTCCTAAGGTGAGAGAGTGTCTTAAGAGAAAGGGAGAGCTGTTAAATCTTATGCTACGATAATGAACATAAAATGGAACTATATATACCAGGGCATATGGTCACCTTATTATTTCCTGGAGGAAGTATTTGGATTTGAGATACCTTCTATCCCAAAGAGCTAATTAATCTTTATCATGATTTTGCTTCTCTAAAGTCTTGCTTACGTAACCTTTGGCAAAAGGTGAATGGTAAGGTTGATATTTGCTATGAGACATAATTATTTATTATAGTTTACCATTGATTGGAGCTCTTCTTTGGACAAGTATAGACTCACATAGCACGATGTCTAAAATTATGTTTGGAATATGTTTATGTTTCCCGTGATGGATGCTAAAGATGGTTTTGGTGCACTACTTTCTCTAGTTCACTTAGTCACGTGCTATGCAAAATAGACTTCCTCTCAGATCTATAATTCTAACCTATGGAAAGTACATTAGATGAGAAGTATGGAGTGGATAAAGGCACAAAAAGAAGTGATCAAATGTTTTCTCTGTGCCAATCTTTCTTCTTTTTCAGATATTAAAAAAACATGTTTCAACCGGAAATCTAGAATACTGAAATTCGCAGCAGTTTGGCAATTCAGAGTCCCTTGGCTACTGAATCTTATCTAAGTGTCTTACTCAGTTCTTACTGTATCGAATCTTGTGCAGTTTACTTGGTGCCTTGCCTCTCCTTCCTGATATTAGCCTTGAAAAATAGAAACACTCTATTGAGACACTGAAGTACTCAGAGTTATTTAAGGTTAACAGGATAAATGGACACTTTTTAACAAGATAGTATATTTTTCTCTTAAAACAGTTCTCAAACATATTGGCTTATGTTAAAAACAAAATTTTGAGATATTAGAGGGAATTCTCAACTATATGAAACATTTTATGCATGTTTAGTTTTGTACCAGGTGACTCAGTGTTAACTTGTCAGGGTCTATTTTAGAAAATGATGGTAAATTCTTTATAATGTTACACTGAGATTTTTTTTCCCTTCTGCTGACTTGGCAGAGGTTTTTTTTGTTTTGTTTTTGCTTTTTTGCAGAATGAGTCTTTAACTCGTTTTAATATTTGCTTCCTCTTTTGCAAGGTAGCCTTATGCTTTTCAGAGCTCATGTCTACTACATAATTTGTGATAGCATTTAGTTGTGCTTTACCTTGTTGGCTTAATCTTATACATGTAATTTGCATGCAACTTTAAAGGTGATTGTAATGTAAAAAGAATTCGCAGAGAAATATACGCTGGCCTAGACAATGCAAACAACAGGCATTTTAAAGTGGCAGCTGGCACTCTAAATGTTAAAATAAAAGCCAGGAAGGAAAGAATGGAAAAAAAAGAAAAAGTGAGGAAAGAGAAAGAAGGAAAAAAGAGAGAGAGGAAGACACAAAGGAGAAGAGGGAGAGGAAAACACGGAAAGAGATCCTCGAAGAAGATGAGAAGACTGAGAAGTTGACTATGAGGAAGGGAAGGAAAATGTCTGTGGTCAGAAACACAAATGACATAAAGTCAAGACAGAAACAAAACTTGCTAACCATATTAACTTCTAATTCAACAAAAATTATTTGTAAAAGGCTGTACATAAAATATTTTTTATTAAATGTAAATAAACCTTACAGCAAGCATCCAGCAATACAGATGGACTTGTTGTCAGGAGGGAGAGTTCCCTGGAGCCAAAGACTGAACAACCCCCCAACTTTTGCTTTGAGATGAGGTCTCGCTTTGTTGGCCAGGCTGGAGTGCAGTGGCTCCATCACAGCTCATTACAGCTTCAACCTCCTGGGCTCAAGCAATCCTCCCACTTCAGCCTCTTGAGTAGCTGGGACCACAGGTGTGCACCACCACGTCTGGCTAATTTTTTTTTTTTTGGTAGAGACAGGGTCTTGCTGTGTTGCCCAGGCTAGTCTCAAATTCCTGGGTTCAAGCAATCCTCCCACCTTGGTCTCCCCCAAAGTGCTAGGATTATAGGACCACCACACCCAGCCAAGAAAACCCTTTTTAACTGTCCTGCAAATATAGTCAACCCTCCACACAGTGGGTTTGCATCCATCGATTCGACCAATGGGCAGTTATATCAGAGACTTCAGCATTTACAGATTTTTGGATATGATTTTGGTATCCATGGGAGGTTCTGGAACAGATCTCTCAAAGATACCCAGGGACCTGTATTTGAAAGATCTTTTTTTTTTTTGAATTTTCTGTACTTCTGTTTTCTTATTTTTTTATTTTATCATTATTATACTTTAAGTTTTAGGGTACATGTGCACAATGTGCAGGTTAGTTACATATGTATACATGTGCCATGCTGGTGTGCTGCACCCATTAAGATCTTAAAAGAACCTTATCAATATCAATATCAAAACCTTTGACTTAATTGCCCGGCCAGCAGGCAGGAAAAAGGGGCCTTATAGATTATCCCATCTCAGGCTTTTGTCCCAGAAGTTCTGCTTTCAGATGGACTCCAAGTGAAAGGGCCAAAGAGGACTAGTTCTAGGCTAACTCTGATAGAAGCCACAAAGAAGCTGTGAGGCTGAGGCTCCCAAGTATCCAGAGATTTAAAAAAATAAGTAACAAAGGCTACTTTCAACCAAGATAACACAAGTTTTGAGATAAGAATTTGTATGCCTCACAGGGTTTTCTGTAAAATCAAAATGAACAGATTGTGGAAAGGTTTTGAAATGTGAAAGCATGTGAACCTGTGAATTACGTTGGAAATAAAGCACAAGAAAATGTGGAAGCACACTCAGGATTAGAGGTCACTGCCTGTCCTTAGACCTCATTTGAAAAGAAAAAAAGAAAAGGTGAAATAAGATGTTTACTAAAATCCCTCCTGGTTAGGTTTACTCATTTTACAGATAAGATAAAAAGGACTGTGAATAGTCTCTGCCCTTCAGAGTCAGTTGAAAGCTTATTTGAGAATAGTTGGTGGGTGGAATTTCTCCTGCTCTTTCTACAAGCTCAGTAGTTAAAGCTTGAGTGAGAATACCAAAGCTTGAGTGAGCTCAGAAACACTGAGCTCGTTTCTGAATCCAGATAGCAAATGCTGGGCTAGGTTTTTTGTGTGTGTTTCTTAAATCTCAACTTCTAATGAAAAAGTTGTAGGATGTACCTTTGTTTTTTAAAAAAAAACTTCTTTTGAAATTGTTTACTTCATTTTCAAATATGTGTTTGAACATGGTTGAAAGTTCAAATGCAGAGCTGAGAAGTCAGTTGAGAGTTTAGAGAAGGCGGTGGGCACTAGATGACCATATTTAGAAGATGAGTAGATTTCTTAATAACTGGCCCTCTTGCTAAGTATGGTTCAAATGCTGCTTCCATCATTTTCTTAGCTAGGTGATTTTGAGCAATTTATTAACTTCTTCATCTGTAAAATGAGGATAATAATTCAACCTACCTTCGCGATGGTTATAAAATTAAATTAGTTTAATCCATTAAAGCCATAAAATCCATAAATATCTGGAACATAGGAAGTGCTTGGTAAATATTAGTCATTAATATTATTAACAATTTGAAGAGACTGAAAGAGGAAATCCTACAACACTTTTAAAAGTTAAATTGTATTAAATCTTAATAAAGACAACAGAATTTTATCCTTTATATCTCAGGAATATTATGTCATGCTTGTAAAACTTCTTTGTCATATGTATCATCAAATATGATCCTTACAGCTATCACACGAGGGTGATGGATATTATTCTCATTCCCAGCTTGAAGAAACTAAAGATCAGTTGCCTAAAGATCCCCCTCAAACTTCTGCCTCAATTTCTGCTCACTCTCCTTGGGTGCCTCCAGTTGTGTTTGTTCTCATCTGAGATATGGGACTTCAAAAATGGCACCTGAGCAGAAAGTTCATTTGTTTACAATATTCCCCACCCACTGGAAGTTGTATGTCCTCTGAAGGCCACTGGTTATACTCATAAGATGCATGCCTTTTATCATGTGATTTTATCTGTTAATGCTTATTCAGTTAAAACTATCAGAATCAGCTGTTCTTCAGTAAGCCTCATGGCTGAATCAGCGCCAGAGTTATTTAATCTTAAATAGCACAAGTTCTGTTGCTAATATACTTACTAGTGCAGTTTTTAACCAAAGAAAGATTTCGATTCTTTTATTATGAATATGTCTTTTGTATAAGTTACGAAAAGTCATATACACAAGGTATGGGGCCCGCAAAGTTTTTTTCTTAAATAGATTTGTTATGAAAATAATCACATCTTTTCTAGGACTTTATGGCTTATAAAGCATTTTTAATTTATCTTTCCACTTGAGGTGGCAGGGTCATATGGTTCCTCCATTTTACAGATCAGGAAACTGAGGCTTGGAGAAGCTAAGTTTTCATTACTAGTTAAAAAGAGTTCCTGGGACTATAACCCATCTCTCATGGTTGAAATTGGACTCCTTTCAGGTCACTGTCAAAAAGTTGTTGAGTCCCATATGGTATTTTTTCGGTACATTGTTTTAGATATTTAAACTTGGGTCTTCCCCAAAACTAACCTTGAGTTATAATCAAATTGTGTGAGAAAAGAATCATATTAGTATTAGAAAAACAATGCTCTTTGTGACATCTCCACAACCAAGTAAGGACTGCTTTGTGAAATCCAGAGGCTATTTTTCTTTACAAATATTTTACAAGACAAACTTATACCTTTCTAAAAAGGCACATCTGTTGTAAATTACTCCCTTACAGAAAGAGAGAATCACCATCCCTTCTCCCCATCTGAGCTTAAAAGAGATTTGTTGACATATTCTAAGGCTAGCATAGACAAAACAGCACAGGAAAGAGGAGGTGGTCAGCAGGACCAGGGTTCAGCTTTGCTTAAAGTAATTCCACATGCCCCATGACCATTAGCTGTTTTTTATTTCCTACTCCAAAGATCCATAGTGAAAATAATCTGGGATAGGGAAAAGTTGCACTTATTATTTTTTTTCCCCAACAAGATGCTGTGTTAGCAAATAGAAGATATGAGCCACCTTCAGCAAACCAAGGTCTTTAATAACCCGTTTTTCAAACACTACTGGTATTTCCTTTCCAAACAAAGATGGACTGTGACTGGAATCAATTTCATCATTTGTATGGTTACAATTGCCAAGTTTCTGGAAATAATCGCCATTTAAATACTGGATAATATTTTTACATGAAGCCAACAACAGTTTTATTGCTATTTAATTTCCATGATTTGTTTGTTTGCTGTAAGTCTTCAGTGTCTGCGAGCATGACGTTTGGGGATAGGGAACAGTCTTAAGAACAAATCAGGATAAAAGCAATGTCAAAGTCATGTTAAAGGCCTGACTTGAATCCACCAAACGAGAAATTAGCATTAGGAAAAAATGATTTGCTCCATCATTTTGGGCTTTTATTTCTCAATTTCCTTATAAGCTGCAAAACAGTAACATCATCCACCACTTTCAGACCTTGGCATAATGCAGGAAACCCAGAACAGGACTGAGAATTCAATTGTCCTCCTTAAGATAATAGAGTTCTTCAATGAAATTCAACAAAACATAGCAGATGTCAGTATAAATAAAGGGCCTGGCAAATTTGAGGGGAACTAGGCCATCTCTCTCTATTGATGCCATATGTAGCGCATACCTGAATAACAACTTAAGTGTTCTGTGGGATGCTGCTGATATATGGGGTAGGCCTGTCCCCTAAACCCCTTCCTTACTGCAGAGTAAATCACTAAAACAGGCTCATTCTGAGGTCAACCTGGAAGAAAATTCCAAAGGCCTACTTTATTCAGCTTATGATAACGTTGGTTACTTAGTGGTGTGGATCATGGTGCCTTTCAATTTATTTGAGGGAGAAAGGGCAAGAAAAAGATGAGAATCAATTTCAAAAGTGGCTCAAATTCTTAAACTAGGGATGGCTATTGGTTTAACAGGATAAAACAGTCTTAAGAACAAATCAGGATAAAAGCAATGTCAAAGTCATGTTAAAGGCCTGACTTGAATCCACCAAACGAGAAATTAGCATTAATAAAACAAGTTCTTTAGAAATGGTAGTTTACGTATCTGCATCTTAAAATTCTGCATTTACAATAAAAGTGGGACGGGCATGGATTGAGGCTATGATGTACTTTCCTGGGCCTGTCCTAATCAAGCCGAGGGATGTTGTAGGCTTAAATCCTGTTGTGCATTTTACGAGCCATGTGACCTCTCAGATACTTGGTTTTCTCTTCAGTAAGACAGAGATCATATCTACCCGATAGAGTTGATGTGGGAACAGAATGAAATCATGTGTGTAAAGCAACTGGCATGCTAATAGATACTATATAAATACTAGTTTTCTTCTCACCCACTGTCTTTCTTCCCAAAGGGTAATATTTTCATTTTTTCTGCCTGATTTCTCTCTCATTTTCTTTCCCCCCCACTGGCTAGAGTTTGTATTTAGGGGCCTGCTTATCATTCACTTCATTCATGTCATCTCTTCATTTGAGTAGTATTTTGTTTAGCCAAATCTCAATTCATTTCTTTTATTCATTTACTCAATAAATATTTATTGAACACCAACTACATATCAGACACTATTCTAGGCTCTGAGGATACTGGGCTCTGGGGATACAATGATAAGCAAGATAGCACCAAGCAAATACATGGATAAATAAACAAAAACAGCAGATAGTAAAAAGCGCAATGAAGAGACCTGAAATGGGTACATGGGCTGGACAGTGACCCAGTGGGTCAGTGAGGGCTGCTCTGATGATGAAACTCTGTAGTTGCGAACAGTTTTGGTCAGGAAAACAGAAACTACCCTAAGTATTTCAAACAAAGGGAATTGAACACAAGGAAGTAGCTACACAGGTGATGGAAGAATTGAGCATCAAATAGAGTGTGGCAGACATGAGCAACGCAGAAAGCCACTAGCAGAGGGACGTTACTGAAGCCCAGATGATGACCTCATGGACCAACTGTGTGGCAGGAGTGGCACCATGGAGCGGGTGCTTGGCAGTACAATATTTGGGATTATGGAGGGATCTGTCTGGTGGAGAGCTGAACCACAGAGGAGACCCAGTCACCTAGTCACTCCTGGGTAATGTCCCCGAAACCAGGGAAACATATCAAGGGGGATGAGGGAGAATGAGAGAAGAGAGAGAATTGTCCTGTTTTTTTCCTTCTTCCCTTTTCCCAGTCTCCTTCCAGTATCTCCCATTGGCCAAATCCCCAAAAGAATGTGATTTGCAAGAGAAGAGTAAGTGAGGATCACCTGGAAGTATACAAGCAAGAACCAGCACAGGATCACAATGATGGGAAGGAATTAACCAGGAGAAGTGCACGTAGTACAAATGTGCTAAGGCAAAATACAAACTCAACTTGCTTGAGGAAACAAAGGATGCCTGAACATGGTAGCCAGTGAAGAGGGAGCACAGGACGACAGAGAAATAGTGCCACAGAGGGAGGCTTGTAACCAGAATGAGGAGTAGAGATTTTATTCCAAGCATGATGGGAAGCCATTGGAATGTTTTAAACAGAGGAAGAACATTACATTTTGTTTATTTGTTTTGTTACTAGCTCTTACACAGAATAATTTACATTTTTAAAATACCACTTAGGTAGAATATACTGTGTGGGGAAAACAAGATAGTTAGGAGGCTACTACAGTAGCCCACAAAAAGAAGATAGCTTAGACCAGGGTGGATATATTCGGGATGTTTTGAAAGTGAAGTCACCATAGACATATTACTAGATTGAATGTGGAAACCAAGAAAAACAGAAATCAGAGAATTGCTTACATGTTTGGCTTGAGCAACTGGGTAAATGAGACTTAGTTTTTTGAGACAGGGTCTCACTCTGTCACCCAGGCTGCAGTACAGTGATGCAAACATGGCTCACTGCAGCCTTAACTTCTGGGCTCAAGCAATCCTCCCACCTCAGCCTCCTGAATAGCTGGGACCACTGGCATGTGACACTACACTCAGCTAATTTTTTATTTTTTGTAGACGTGGGGTCTTGCCATGTTGCCCAGGCTGGTCTAAAACTCAAGCAATCCTCCTGCCTTGGCCTCCCAAGGTGCTGAGATTACAGACATGAGCCATCACACCTGGCCCAAGCTGATTTTACTGCCCTAGGGAAGAGTGGAGCAGGAGCAAGCTTGGGAAAAGGGCAGATGAAGAGTTGTGTTTGGGCTGTGAAGAAGTATGAGGTGCCCAGTGGACCTTTTACCTCAGTCCTGTTTGTGCCGAAGATTCCTGCATCAAGTAAGGAGGAGGAAATGTTCTCAATGGAAACCAGCAAGAAACGGTAACACAGAGACAGGTTTTAAAGCCATGCCTTACAGAAAGAGGAGCTCATTGGACATCTCATGAAAGTACCCCTGGCAGTTATCTGTAACTTGCCCTTTACCCATTCTTTGAGGCCTGTTCTTCCTTGGTAACACCCTATTCCCAGATGTTTCAGAAGGAAATCTGAAGTAGATACTTGTCACCATTTGGGAACTTCTATAATAAAATAAAATCATAAATACTCTTGAGTTCTGGATCATAGTTGTTAGCATCTCCAGCCAAAGAAACAAACACACTCCACACACACACACATTGCAGAACAACTTGACCAATATAAAATCAAGTACCTCTGTTAAAATGTAAGAAGACCTTCACTAGGAAGGAATTGGGAAATACTGCCACTGCAAGGGAGGGTGATCTTACTTTTACTTCTTTTCTTTGAATATACATTCCAGGAAGACAAAGAAAAAAATTTTTTTTGGTTTAGTTTCTTGTAGAGCTTAATAAATCTCTACATACGTGAGGGAATTTAAGATTGTTTTGAGTTTAATTTAGGATTGTTTTGAGTCTAATAGGGGGAATTTAGGATTGTTTTGATAATGTGGCCCAAGACAATTCTTCTTCTTCCAGTGTGGCCCAGGGAAGTCAAAAGATTGGACACCCTGATTCTAAAGGTTTGTGTATTTCTTCTTAGAATTCTATTTGCTTAATACATTTAAACAATTAGTCTTGAATTTTTTAAGTGTTTAGACTACTGCCTAGTATGTAGTAAGTTCTCAAAAATGTTACTTATTAACATTTTATTACTATTATTTGTTACTGTAATTATCTGAGTGCTGAAAGATAGATTACAATAAATATTGACTTTTCCTACCTGATTCTTGATGTTTCTGTGATGTCAGATATACACAAACGTTTAAATGCCTCTGTTTATGAATGCTCCCTGATTGTAAGCATGAAAGTTACAACAATCTGCTCTTCCTCAAACATACTGTGCAGAGTTGATAGAAATTATTTTGAACCTTCTGGTTTGTGTGACTTTTTGGCACATCTACCAGTATTATGAATTAGATGATTTATCTGAGCCAAACTGCTGCTATGTAGAAATACAAATAGAAATACCATTCTGCAGACAGACAGATAGCTGGGGAAAACAAAGACAATGTTATAAATTGACATTAAAAATTTATTATTCACTTTATTAATCTAAATATCAAAACTCTAATTTTTACATTCTTGTTTTTCTATTTCTGAGAATAATTTAGATACTTTTCTTTAGTAAATGGGCATTTATTTATTCTTTTACCTTAGGAGAGATAATGGGCAATATTCAATTAAAAATGTAAAATCAGTGATACCAGGTAGCATTACTGCTGTAAGGTCATTTTATAGAAAGCTACCTAGTGGCAAATGTCCTGTGAGTTTCATCAGGGGAAAAGTTAGTTTTTAGCAATTACATTTAAACATGGTTTTAAGAAATATTAAAAGACAGTATTGTTACATTCCACAAAGGATTCATTGACAGGCAGTGTTAACAGTGCAGATTGCTATGATTTTATTCTGCTAGGATACAGTGTGCATCCATCTAAAGCAAGCTTGTCCAATCCATGGCCTGCATGCAGCCAAGGGTGGCTTTGAATGTGGCCCAACACAACTTCGTAAACTTTTCCTAAAACATTATGAGACTTCGTGATTTTTTTTTTTTCTTAGCTCATTAGCTGTTGTTAGTGTTATTGTATTTTATGTGTGGCCCAAGACAATTTTTCTTCCAGTGTGGCCCAGGGAAGCCAAAAGATTGGAAACCCCTGATTCTAAAGGTTTGTGTATTTCTTCTTAGTACTCTATTTGCTTAAAAAATTTAATAAACTTTTTAGCTGCTTAAAAAATTAGTCAAATCATTCTGGTGCTATAGACTGAATGTTTTTGGTCCTGCCCCACCCCCACCAAATTCATATGTTGAAAACTAATCTCCAATGTTATGATATTTGGAGGTGGGGCCTTTGGGAGGTGATTACATCATGAGGCTGGAACTCTTATGAGTGGGATTAGTGCCCTTATAAAACAAATCCTAGAGAGTTCTTCCGCTCCATTCTGCCATGTGAGGACACAGCTGAATGACAGCTGTCTATGGAACCAGGGAACAGGCTCTCACCACACACTGGATCTGCCAGAGTCTCGATCTTGGACTTTGTAGCCTCCAGAACTGTGAGAAATAAGTTTCTGTTGTTTATAAGCCACTCAGTCTATGACATTCTGTTACAACAGCCTGAACAGACTAAGACACTTAAAAACTTATTCAAATCATTCAGGTATGGTTTATAAAATTGTTTTTATATATTAAAATTTTATGCCTACAGTGTTTAAATTTAAAGCTGAAGTTTGCATAATTATTTAGAGTAATTTTATCTATTCCAAATATGGCAAATTTTATCATTCTCATCTACTTTATTATTTAAGCTAGTTGTGTTAGAGAGTGTTAAAAATTATTTGGAACACATGTTGGAAAATCACTTTCAAAGTTACTATTTGAAAAAAATTTTAATGCAGCTAAAGTCAGAGAACAGGGAGAGCAAAGAATTTTCCATTAGATATCCTGCTTTATCTTACTTGCAAGAATTATATGAGTGATGAGGTATTTCTCAGGGCTAGAAGGTAGACATCAAAAGGTTTGTGGCTTTAGGCAAATATCCAAAACTCATACTAATGTAATAAGTTATCCAGTGTCCTCAAGCACAGCAATATGATCAATACAGGATTTCCATCATCTTTCCTTAGAACAAAATTCTAGAGGTCATAAAGTGGGTCTGTGTGTATTTTGTATCAGCACAGCATAGGTGCTAATCGCTGGGGTCTTAGGATGGTCACAAGTAATATTCCCTTCTCAAATCAATAAAATGGGATAATCCATATCTTAAAGGAACATTAGTTAGGATTAAGGAAAATATCTGATTAGAAAAGAAGCCCCCTTCCCTATTTCCTAGATATGTCTGTAGTCACCAACTTGGAAAAAACAAAAATCACATCTAATGTTACAGAAAATACCTCAGTATGGCAGGGCACCAGTGGCTCATGCCTGTAATCCCAACACTTTGGGAGGCCAAGGCAGGCAGATCACAGGGTCAGGAGTTTGAGACCAGCCTGGCCAATATGGTGAAACCCCGTCTCTACTACAAAAATTAGCCAGGCGTGGTGGCGGGTACCTGTAGTCCCAGCTACTCGGGAGGCTGAGGCAGGAGAATTGCTTGAACCCAGGAGGCAGAGGTTGCAGTGAGCCCAGATTGTGCCACTGCACTCCAGCCTGGGCGACAGAGCGAGACTGTCTGGAAAAAAAAAAAAAAAGAAAAGAAAAAAGAAAATACCTGAATGCTTATACAACTCTGTTCAATCAAATAACCCCAATTCTAGTTCTGTGATCTCTCAAACGTGTAGAGTGATATTGTAATTAACATTCAAATTATCCCTTCATGTACCTCCAATGCGCACTAAATGTACCAGCTGCCACTTACATACCACCACCACCATCCTTTCCAGAATTTCTGTGAGCACTGCTGATCAAACGCAAACACTCACTGGTACTAATTAAAATAGCTGTTCATTCCTCTATAGACAGACATGGCATGAAAAGCATTAATATTTTTTAGGATGCAGTCTTATGTATTGTACTTCTTTCCAATCATAAAGTAATAACTCTATTGTGGAAAACTTGGAAAATAAACACAAACAGAGTAAAAAAAATCTCTGGTAAACATTAACATTTTAGGGTATATCTTTCTAGTATCTTTTCTACTTATTAATCTTTGTGTTACTGTTAATCATGTGGTTACTATGTGTCAAACACTGTGTCAGATGATGGGATTCAATGAAGAAGTCAGGCCTGATCTGGAATCTATTATATTGAACATATACATTTGTTGGGCCTAAAGCAATTCTCCCACCTCAGCCTCCCAAGTAGCTGGGACTATAGGCTTGTGCCACCACACCTGGCGAATTTTTGTATATTTTGGAGAGATAGGATCTCACTATTTTGTCCAGGTAGGACTTAGACTCCTGGCCTAAAGCAATCCTCCCACCTCAGCCTCTCCCAAAGTGCTGGGATTACAGACTGAGTGAGGCATCATGCCTAGCCTCTTTCTTTCATTTTTAAGGCACAAATAGTAGCATATGATAAATATTTCCACGCTTTTTTTTCTTATTTAACCATGTTTCTTAGAGATTGTTCCATATCAGTGTTGAAAAGCTTCTTCATTCTTCCAGCTGCATCGTGGCCTATGGTATTGATGTACCATTATTTATTTAATCCGTTTTCCCTTAATAGATGTTTAGGTTCTTTATCAGTTTTTTGCTACCACAAAAAAAGTAGTAGCAAAGAACACCTTGTCTATGTGATAATTGACCTGTGTGAGTGTATCTGTAGTATAAACTTCTAGAAGTGGAATTGTTTGGCCAAAGGATTTGTGTTTTTGTAATTTTGGTACTTACTGCCAAATCGCCTTCCAAAAGAGATTGTACAGTTTCCACTCCCACCAGGAGGACACGGAGTTACCCATTTCCTTGCCAGGTCGTATCACAGACATGCCTTCTCTTTTCCATGTATTTTCAAGACTACTTGGAGACCCAGACTAGTTGCTGTGGGGGCTCCATAGTGTCACTTTTTACACTTTTAACCACATTATTTGTCTACATTTTTGGTTTTTGTTTTTGAGACAGGGTCTCAAAATAGTTTCAACCTCCTGGCTCAAGCAATCCTCCCATCTCAGCCTCTCAAGTAGCTGAGACTACAGGCGTGCACTGCCATGCCTGGCTAATTTTTTTTTTTAAATAGAGACAGGGTCTTGCCATGATGCCCAGGCTGGTCTTGAACTTCCAGGCTCAAGAGATCCCCTTACCTCAGCCTCCCAAAGTGCTGGGATTATAGGCATGAGCCACTGTGTTGGGCCTACATTATGTTTCAGATTAAGTGATATTCATTTTGATTTACAGGATTGAGTACATAATATACATTAGATAAGAGAACAGTTTTACTCTATATAAATGGCCAAACCAGTTGAGTATTTTCCAGTATAAGAAGGTCATGAATAACTTCTAAACTACTGATAGACTAAGTAGAATTTTTCTTAAGTGCCAATTTCCACCAAAATTGCTACACTAAAAGAGACTTTAAAATATTCTTTGTGCATTATATCTAAGGTATCTAACTCGATAGTATGTGTGAATAAATGTGTCTATTTTATTCCTTTGGATGGGTTATCAAGCAGGGAAGTCAAGACAGTAGTGTAGAGAAAGGCAGTACGGCAATTGGGTAAAGTACACAGGCTATAGAGCCAATCACCTTGGGTTTGGACAGACCTTGGTTTCAACCCGCTATCATTGGTTTTGGACCTTGCTAACCATTATGTATGTCCATGTGTACCTTACTTATTCCATTCAAACTTCAGCTTCTTTATCTCTAAAACATGATTAGTAATACTTGGTTATTCGAAAGATTCAATTATACACAATAAATGGCCACCTCAACCACCACTATCACTTACAATATTGCTATGGTAGCACAGTCTGAAATTCAAATATTTGATCTTCTGGGTGCAGTGGCTCATGCCTGTAATCCCAGCACTTTGGGAGGCTGAGGCAGGAGGATTGCTTAAGCTCGGGAATTTGAGACCAGCCTGGGCAACATAGTGGGAACCTGCCTGTATGAAAAGAAACTAGCTGGGCTTGGGGTGCATGCCTCTGGTCCCAACCACTTGGGAGGCTGAGGAGGGGGAATCACTTGAGCCTGGGAGGTTGAGGCTGCAGTGAGGCGAAATTGTGCCACTGCACTCCAGCCTGGGTGACAGAGCAAGACCCTGTCTCAAAAAAGAAAAAAAAATTTTTTTTGGATCCTTTTCTGATATGCATTCCCATGTTTATATAGATAAATAAAGGCAATGCAAATATAGATTAACTCTGAGAACTTAGCGTAACCAAAATCACAATCTTGAATTAACCTTGAAAGATTAATACCAAAATGCCAGCCTCTTTCACACATACATACACACACACCCTTGTGTGCATATTTGAAATGGGAGACTGCAAGAAACACAGATTCCATGAAAATCTCTGTGTGAACTCCTGAGTCATTTTCAGGAGGTAATAGAGGTAAATTCTGATTACCTAACTGGCAAAAATACACTATGTAGTTGTATTTGATTTACTGAGATAACATGGAGAGGACACTGCATTATTTTTTAACTTGCAGAAAAAGTTCATCAACTCATTGAGAGTCTTCTCTGCACTTGGTACCATGCCAGGCATAGGATAGAGAGCTAATCCCAACAGACATGGAGACCCTGACTTCATGATGCTTACAGTCAAGTGAAATTTTTCTTTTCTTTGGAGACAGGATCTTGCTCTTTAAGTCAGGCTGCAGTGCCGTGGCAATGATCACGACTCACCACAGCCCTGACCTCCTGGGCTGAAGCGAACCTCCTGCCTTAGACTCCGGAGTACCTGGGACCAAGGCATGTACCACCACATCCAGCTATTTTTTAAATTTTTTTGTAGAGAAAGGATCTCACTATGTTTTCCAGGCTGAGGTAAAATATTTTTATCTCAGGGAGGGAGGGAGGGAGGGAAACAGTGCAAGTAATATACTTTTGCTGGGCCTCCTGGTGGTAGCAGAAACACTGTCAGATAATGGTAGTATCTAACATATTGGGGCACACATCTAAGTAGAAGAGATAGGCTCTAACCCAGAGCAGTAAGCTTAGATATTAGAATAAAGCATAATTTCAAATTCTAAGCACCCAAATAGTTTGATGTCATTTATTACCAAAAATTCTTGTCACTGTTTGAATACTAAATAGGGATGTTTCTTGAGTGAGTACTGAATAGAAAAAATTAAAATAGGGAGTCCTGTAGTTTTGTTTCAATAACTCCAATTTATACAGGTTCTTAAATATTTGCAATAACCATTACTGAGGAATAGTTCCATTTCCTCTATCAATAACCAGTTACATAAGTTATCAACTCTTTACTAAAAGAAAATCTAATTTGATTCGATTAGAATTACTTTTTTTTGAGACAGAATGTCACTTGGTAGCCCAAGCTGGAGTGCAGTGGTGCGATCTTGGCTCACTGCAACCTTTGCCTCTGGGGCTCAAGTGATTCTCCTGCTTCAGCCTCCCAAATAGCTGGGAGTAGAGGTGTGCGCCACCAGACGTGGTTAATTTTTTTGTATTTTTAGTAGAGACAGGGTTTCACCATGTTGCCCTTGGTGGTCTCAAACTCCTGAGCTCAGGTGATCCACCTGCCTCGGCCTCCCAGAGTGCTGGGATTACAGGCGTGAGCCACCGCACCCGGCCAGAATTTGAATTCTTAAAACTAGCTAAATGCCATTCATCAGAAGCGGAAACAGCTAATCTCAAGCCACGAATAATGCGTGCTCACCACCTAGTGGCACTTGTGGCAAACTGCAGGTACATTATTCTTAAAACAGTATGTTCTGCTAATTTAATTCATGGGTAACATTCAGAAGCTTTACGGATAACCCTCATCTTCTAGTTAATTTATGAAGTTTTAGCCCCCAGAAATGTGGCAGAATAATATATTTTGAAATTCCTTTTCAATCCCCACTGCACCATCTAGATCGGACCACCCTTGCCTTATTGTTGTGGTCCTGATTGGATTATCCACTGTCTCTTAAGAATTGCCATTTATATCATTCCTCTGCTTGAGAAAAATGAAACAAATTTGTTTGCAATACATTCAGTAGAAGCACCTCGTCCCAATGCAAAGTGCCCAATTCTGAACTTCCTCAACAAGCTGAATTCTAGCAAGAGGGTCAGATGTGGCCTGTGAACACACATCACACTCCCCAGCCTGTCCCCCCATACTGAACATTCAACCTGAAGCAGCACCCTCTCCACCTCATCTCTACCTTGGGAATCCCTACTTATTGTTTAAGACTTAACTCAAAGCCCATTGCCTACAAGAAGCCCTACTTGACTACTACAGTTGATTCATCTCTCCCTGTTCTGAATTCTGAGAATGATGATTGTCTGCAGCCTGAGATGTACTCCTGATCTGTTTCTCCTGCCCTCTCATTATTGTCCATTACGTCTGTGGGGTAGCAGATGGCTTCTGTAATGTGAAAAACACCTTGAGGATGGCGATTGTTGTGTGTTTTAAAATATCCCCTTCTCCACTGTACCCAGCTCAGTAAAGAACACAAAGCTTCCTAAATACTTGGGTTGTGTCCACCAATACAGCATTTCATTATTCTGATCTTTTAGGCTGCAGATGTCTCCCAGGTGTGGCTTCTGATCACCTTCTCATCTTTTGCTAGTTAAAACACATGTGATCTTTTCAACAGCAGCAGTAGCTTCATGTCAATATATCTGCATATTCGGTGAGGAAGAAAACTGGCATAATGTTTCCCAGTAATTTAGGCCAAGAGAGCAGTTCTTTGATTACCTTGGTATTTATGGTGAAAATTGTGTTTAAAATTTGGCAAGAATTTGTCTCATTTATTCATTTCACTTTGTATTTGCAGGTTGGTTGTGATTTATGAATACCTTTCAAAAGGTCACTATCGATCTTCAAAATACATCAGTTCTAAGTAGACAACCTTCCACCTTTGAAGAATGAAACTTTTGCTGTTTCACAAACACAGTAGACAAGAATGTGGTTTGATCAACAGGGCATAGGATTCATGAAATCAACATTTATTCATATGATATCACCTGGGGCAGCAGGAATGCTTCTGGTTCTGATTAAAACCACTGCAACAACTTGTAAATCTAGGGGGACACTTTGTTCTTAAATTAATTTAAATATATCATGGAATTACAAAACGTATTGAACTTTCCTACACAAGGCTTCAATGGCATGACATTCGAATAGGAAGATGAGTTGATCTTAATAAAATGGATAATCCAAGGAGTGCCCAAACCCAGCCTTTTGGCATCTCAAATCGCAATTTTAACCCTGTAATTATAAGTGTGCAATGAGATCTTAATGTTCCTTGATTTGGAATAAGGTTTAAGGTAGGTTTGTTTGTTTTTTGTTGTTTGAGACGGAGTCTTACTCTGTCGCCCAGCCTGGAGTGCAATGGCATGATCTCAGCCCACTGCAACCTCCACCTCCCAGATTCAAGCAATTCTCCTGCCTCACCACCCTCCCGAGTAGCTGGGATTACAGATGTGTGCCACCACACCCATCTAATTTTTGTGTTTTGCCATGTTGGCCAGGCTGATCTCGAACTCCTGACCTCAGGTGATCCGCCCACCTCAGTCTCCCAAAGTGCTGGGATTACAGGCGTGAGCCACTGTGCCCGGCCTGTTTAAGGTAGTTTTAAATAAAATTTTGTTAAGGCTCAAATCTCTTCATCACATGAAGTGCTACAGTAATTACTTGCCAGACACAATATTTTCTTGAATCATACACGTATTGGAAATATATGTATATGTACATTTCAAAAATAAAATTCATGTTGACTTATCATTCTTAAAATAACTTTCTCTACACATATCCATTTATCTTTAGACAAACAGTCATTGAAAATATGATTTGCCAAGATTTTGAATTTGTGTCTCTACAGGCTGCATACTCTTACAATAAAAAAGCAGGAAAACCTCCTTACATGCCTTCAGTTATCTTTGTTGAATTTGATTTTTTAGATATAAATAACCAAACTCTCTCAATGCAAGCCTGACACTGATAATGAATATGTTTCAGATGGCAACAGGAAAACATACTACTGCTGTAATTAAATGCAAATTTTTTTTAGTGCACGCAGTATTAAAGTCGAGTTTAAGCCACTGAATGGGGGAAATTTAGAAGTTAAGTGGCTCAAAAGGAATAATTTAAACCTGCTGAGTCAGGTTTTCCCAGTGAACAAGCTGCTACTTGGAGTAAATTTGGTGTGGTTGTAAGTGGCAGAAACTCAGGCTGTTGGATTTCATAATTTTAATATGAATAGAGACATTATTCCCAATACCTTAGCAATTTGTATGCAAAGTACATAGAGCTTCATTGTGAGAGAAGCTCTGCTTCTGTTTATTTGGTCAGTCAGTCCATATTTCTGAGTACCAACTGTGTGCAGAGTACAGCAGTCCAGGCTTTCGAAGAGATACTGGACTTTTATGCTCTTGAGGAGTTGAACAGACCCAGATGAAAATATTTCCAAATACTTGAGAATCCTGACTCTATTAACTTTGGGAAGACCTTCAACAAAGGAATGATTAATTGGGAAGGTGAGATTAATCAAAGAAGACTTCCTGGAGAAGGTGAGAACACAGGTTGCGGAAACACACAAATTATTGCATGAAGATGAGAAATCAAAGCACTGGATTAAAGCCAAGAATCCACAGCAAGGAGAATGAAGTTAGAGGAAGCTGGTGGGGAAACTGTCAAGAGTCTTCATGACCAAGGGCACCTGCTCAGCCATCTTGGTAGCATCTCCTTCCTCCCTGGAGTGTGAAATGTTCACTGTTCATCTGCAAACTGTGTGTAATGTGAGAGGACCTTGAGAAGTAAATTAATTACAGTCTTATTTATAACTCTGTTGTCAAAACTTATAATTTCACAGATATGTCATCGAAAATATTTGGCTTCTGGAAACACTCTCACATAGTGACCCTTGTAAATTAAAAATTTCAAGTTAAAAAAAGGAAATGATGATTGCTCACAATAAGAAGTATAAAAATGGAACACTGGTTTATGCATTTCAAGCTGCACTTTCCTTCTTAGACTAAACAATGAGAGAAAACATGAAGAGACCCTCTGGTTTCTACCATTCAAACATTTATATCTGCTTTTGGTAAATAAAATGACTTGACTTCTCTTTTTGTGCCAATTATTATGGTGTTGAATTCAAGATAGAGTCCAATACAAAAATCAATCTTGGATGAAAAAACAGGAAACAGGCAAGCTCCAGGACTCAGACCTGGAGGCTACTTTGGGAGGCTCTGCTAATGCTGCTAAGAGCATGATTTTAAAATTAACTTGTGGTCAGCTTCCTCTCAGATGCTTTAATAATAATTAAATAATAGCAGCCCATGCCACCAAGGTAAGAACCTCGTCTAGCAAAAGTCACTAGTACCTTTTGGATGAGGAATTTCTGCCAAACAGCCTATAAGAGCAGAATTCTGGGATAGCAGAGGGGCAAATGCTTGCATGCGTTGAATTAGAATTCTACTCTGTGATTTACTGCTTGTGACTTTGCATGAATTCCTTAACCTCCCTAAACCTCAGTTTCCTCAGATGTGAGATTGGGGTTAACAGTGCTACCTATTTCTTAGGGTTGTTAGATGGATCAAATGTAATGATCCAGTTAAAATGCTTAACCCAGTGCTTGGCTCATATCAATGTTCCATAAATGTTAGTCCCTACTTTATTTCTAGAGTGTTTGAACGACACTGTATAAGCCATGAAGTGTAAGGCGAAATCTTTATTGTCATTAAGGCAATAACATATTAGGGTAAAACTGCTGGAAAGTGGAAGACTGTAGGAAGAAATGATGCTCTAACCCATCTACTATAGCGCAATAGCAGAAAGTGAAAAAGAATGTATGTTTTAAAATTTTTTTAAATTTTCTATTATTATTTTTCTTATAGAGATGCGGTTTTGCCATGTTGCCCTGGCTGGTCTCAAACTCTCGGGTACAAGTGATCCTCCTGCCTCAGCCTCCCAAAGTACTGGGATTACAGGGGTGCACTGCCATGCCTGGCCAAGAATGTCTATCTTTTTATCAGTTTTAAGTATGTCCACTGATTTTTCCATCTTGGGCTTAGTGATACTAAGTAAATGAAGTACCATAGCTATCATTATTTTGGTCAACAAAGTCAGAGCTGAGGCAGAAACTGTGGCTGCCTAACAGTCTTAGGTAAAACCCACAAATGCTCCCTGGGTCTTACAGCTTGCCTTGGAAAGAGAATCATGAGCTAATGATCCCAATTACTGCCTGTTAAAACCAACACCAAAGAAGAATGCATAGAAACTTCTAAAGCCTTTTTTTTTTTAATTTGACAGAATATCTCTTTGCTGTTTAAGGATTAACGTTACATTTTTAACCGAAAAGAAATACAAAGAAAAGTACTATATTAAACTATCAATACCACTGATTAACTTGAGGAAGTACAGTCTATGTTCCTTCATGTCAGACTAAAGAAATTTCAATATATATCTTCTATCTATTGTGTACCTACTTCAGGCAATAATTCACTCATTGAAACTGTATTGAACACCTATTATCTGCTAGGCTGGGGGAGATATGAAAATGAATAATGCACAGTCCCTGCCTGTAAGGGAACAGGTTGGTAAACAAATCCTTAGGATACTATCTGATACATTCTATAATAGAGGCATAAGAAAGGTAGGGAGATGACTAACCTAGAAGCACGGAAGACTTCATAGGGAAAATAAAATGTGATTTCCTCATCTACCAAAACAGAGCAATCAAGAACAAACATCTAATGAGAATCTAATGCAAACACTGATGTAACCCAATGTAAAAAAAAAAAAAAAATTCTGGGGGATTATTCGCTGGCTTCTCACTCCCATTTTTCTATAAATGGGACGAAGAAAGAATTGGCTATATTAAAATTAACCTAAAAGCTGTATTTGGAGCAGTATTAAATGTTGAACTTATTAGCAAATCTGCAGGCTTATATTTCAATTCAATAAAAAAAATTGAGAGTCTATGATATGCCAAGCACTGACTCCATGCTAGAGAGAGGAAAAACACAGCAGAGAAGACAGAAATAAAAAATGAAGCTTGCAGCCTCAGGAAGGTGAGATAAGAGAGAAAGTGAAAAATGCTTTATGACAGGTGCCAACAAGCAGCTATCCGACACAAACGGAAATGCCTGCACAGGCCAGGCTGGGTGAGAGCATGGGGCCCATGGAGAGGGCATCCCAGTAATCATGGCCATGTTGGAATCCAGGCCCAATGTTGCCAGAACTTTCCATCTTTCAAGAGAAGCTCAAAATCCACATTTTTTTTTTGAGACGGAGTCTTGCTCTGTCGCCCAGGCTGGAGAGCAGTGGCACGATCTCGGCTCACTGCAAGCTCCGCCTTCCGGGTTCACACCATTCTCCTGCCTCAGCCTCCCGAGTAGCTGGGACTACAGGCACCCGCCACCACACCCGGCTAATTTTTTGTATTTTTTTAGTAGATACGGGGTTTCACCATGTTAGCCAGGATGGTCTCAATCTTCTGACCTTGTGATCCGCCCACCTCGGACTCCCAAAGTGCTAGGATTACAGGTGCGAGCCACCGTGCCCGGCCAAAATCCACATTTTTCCATGACAGCTCTTGATTTTTCTTTTTCTTTTTCTGAGTCAGGATCTGGTTCCATCACCCAAGGTGGAGTGCAGTGGTACCATCACAGCTCACTGCAACCTCTGCTTCCCAGGCTCAAGTGATTCTCCCACCTCAGCTTCCGGAGTAGCTGGGACTACAGATGCATGCCACCACACCCAGCTAATGTTTTTTTTTTGTTGTTGTTGTTGTTTTTTTGCCATGTTGCCCAGGCTGGTCTCTAACTCCTGGGCTGATCCAAAGTGATCCACTCACCTTGGCCTCCCAAAGTGCTCGGATTATATGCGTGAGCCATTGAGCTCAGCTTCTCCTGATTTTTGAAGACTGTTTTAAAATCCCGTCCACAGCTGAATTCAGCCCCTTAGCTGCCTGATAGCAGCCTCTGTACTTCTAAAATGCACAGGGAGCAGGGAGCAAGGAGCAAGAAGCATGGAGAACGGACTAATTAAATTCAGGACAGGGGATTTAGCACTGGATTCAAGTCCTGCCCTGCCAGTGTTATGCAAACTTGTTCAAGTCCTGAAAATGGATCTCAGTTTTGGTTTCACTAACATTTTTTTTTGAGACAGAGTCTTGCTCTGTCACCCAGGCTGGAGTGCAGTGGTGCCATCTCAGCTCACTGCAACCTCTGTCTCCCAGGTTCGAGGGATTCTCATGCCTCAGCCTTCTGAGTAGCTGGGATTACAGGCGTGTGCCACCACACTGGGCTAATTTTTGTATTTTGTATTTTTAGTAGAGATGGGGCTTCTCCATGTTGGTCAGGCTGGTCTCGAACTCCCAACCTCAGGTGATCCGCCTGTCTCGGCCTCCAATGTGCTGGGATTACAGGTGTGAGCCACTGCGCCCAGCCACCAAGACTAAAACTGTGTTCAGCTCATTTCCCAAAATACAGTAAGGGGCTTTAACATTGGATTCAAATCCTGCCCTGCCTGTGCTGTGCAAACTTGGACAAGTCCAAGGGCACAGCCTTAACACAGCATTTCTTGTCAGATAACCATTGCTTTTAAGATGGTGGAAACAATAAGAGAAGGAAGACTCCAGAGTAGTCCTATGACATGCTCCCACCCACAGAGAGTAAGAATGTTTCCCAGCCATTTCCCATGACCATAGTTTTCTTACTGGATACGCCTGAGTGCAGCAAGGTCTAAGGGGAAGTTTAGGGCTTCAGGTTTGAGGACTTGCTTAATAACACCTTTCTATCTATAAGCAGTATGCCCACAAGTGAACAAACCAAAAAGTTTTTATGCTCTGGGTGGAGATTTATAATGTTCTGGGTGGAGATTCTATAGCTGCTCCACAGGTCGGAGAGTGTGCTCTTTGGTGCAAGATGTGAGGAGGGATAAAGGAGCTGCACTGGCTTTCCTGTTCTCTTACAGAGTATCCACTTGTTTCCATTTCTTCTGGGAGAATGGGGAGGAGGCATGTGTAATACATATATTTGACTTCTTTTAGCCTCATTTTCACTTTGTCTCTTTTTGTCTCTTATTCCCATTTTGCAGATGAGCTGGTAGGGGTAGAGGGCAGTTAGGGCGATATGAAAGAAAGGTGGAGAGGAAAGAGTCATTTTACTGTTCTCCATTTGAGTATCTTCAAAATCATCAGGTATTCTTGCAGAGAAAAATTAGGGGAGGCATCATTATATTTGTATTTCTAGTGCCTAACGCTGAGCCTGACACATAGGTGCTTAATAGAAACTTGAAGAAAAATGTGTTGAAGAAATAAGTACTCATTGAAGAAAAACATATTTACAGAAGAGAATAAGCACGAAGTGCTCAGCTGCAAGCAACAGAATATTCTAGTAGTAGATTAGGTAGTAGAGTTAATTTTCCTCATGCAATAGGAAGTTCAGAAGTCAGGTTATTGATATTGTTCCAGATGTTCAAAGAGATCATTTGGACCCTAAGAACTTTCTATCTTTCCATTTCTTCATCCTTATGTTTATGGCCTCATGGTGTTAATATGGCTGCCCCAGCTGTAAGCATTGCATTCACATTCAAAGGTAGATGAGAGGGAGAAGGATGGAGTCAGCAATATCTGTCCTATGTTATCAAGAAAGTAAAAAGCTTTCCCAGAAACCCCCAGAACACATCCTTTTCCAGCTCTTTGGCCAGAACTATACTAAAGAGTCATTCATAGATACAATGAAACCTTAGAAAACTGAGGATTTAGGCAGAATCTTTGTCATTATGTACAAAGTCCGTCTTCCATTAGCAAGGGAAAATGGGGAAATAAACACTGGGTAGACAATATCAGCCACACTTCTGGAGCCCTTTCTGCCTCCTACTCCTTCTGAATACTCAAATGACTCACAGCCCTCTATTAATTCTTTTATGTCATTTATTTCCCCTCCCAGATTGAAAGCATTACTCATGTTTGACTCATTTTCTCCTATCTTTTACACAGTAAACCCCCAATAAGTGCTAATATTATGAATGTTTTGAGATATATGTAAAATGATGCTCTTTAAGGAGTTACAGAAAGAATAAAAACCATGAATTCATTTGTACATTTGTGCGTTAGCTACTACTCCATTTTAAATACAGTAGGTAAAATAGGCTTAAGTGAAATTTCACAAAGGGGAATAAGAACAAATATAAACAACAAATATAAGACATTTTTATAATGTAATAGTGCAGACAAAACTGAAATTCATCTCTCTAAAATGAACTTAATTTCCTGTTTCTTTGTCTTCTCATGCATTCCATATCATAAAGATAGGTAAATTATTCTAGAAATACTAATATTTTTCACATTCAGAAAACTTCAGTGGATCTCAATGTACATAAGAAATTTTCTACGTTCCTTGCTCCAGTGCTCAAAACTCCACAACCTGGTCCCAACCAACCATTCTTACCCTGTCACTCACAACTCTTGCATCAGTATATTTTGCTGTGGCCAAATTCTTCTACAAACTGCCCTCTCAAGGCCTCTTGGGAATTCCACTTCCCCTTGACCTTGAATACATTTAAGTTCCTCTTTTGGCTTGTTTGACTCTGACTTAGCCTTCAAAGGCTAGCTTCAAGTATCAGGTTGATAATTAGATAATGTAGGTTTCCAGCATAATTTTTTAGGCTGGAGATACAGTTTGCCTTTATCCATATCTTCTGCCTATACTGGATTTTGTTATTTCAGTTGTCCAGGAGTTCCGTGTGTGAACTGCCATCTTTTCTGTTCCATGTAATATCTTAACACAGCACGATAGCAGCAAGTATTTTTTCTGTAATGGAAAACTGATTGCTACAATTCTGATAATGGTCATGCTCACCATTTTAACAGTTATATAATTATATGTTACCTATCATTTCCTATGTAGAAACTGTATTAAGAACCATCATTTAATCCTCATAATCTTATGAGGCAAGTATTATTTTTATTCCTATTTTGCAGATGAGGAGACAGAGGAACTATCTCTTGGAAAGCTTCCAATTCAGAAGTAATTTTTTTTTTCTGTAAAGGGCTAAATAGTAAATATTTTAGGTGTTCCAGGCCACACAATCTGTGTTGCCACTATTCAACCCTTCATTGAAAGCATGAAAGCAGCCATAGATAGTAAGAAAACAAATGGGTGTAGCTGTATGCCAATAAAACTTTATTTACAGTTGGCTGAATTTGGCCTATGGACTGTAGTTTACTGACTTCTGTTCTAGCCCAAATAATCTTTTTCATATGTAAAGCTAAGAGAGGTAAAGTCCAGATTGCAACAGAGGCAGATCTAGAATCGAGGTCTTCTGATTGGTGGGTTAGTGGTCTTTAACGATTATACTAACTGGATGGGGGTAATTATTCTGTAATAAATTGAGTTTCTGAAATTATAAGGAGGCCAGGCATGGTGGCTCATGCCTGTAATCCCAGCACTTTGGGAGGCCAAGACAGGTGGATCACCTGAGGTCAGGAGTTTGAGACCAGTCTGGCCAATTTGGTGAAATCCCGTCTCTACTAAAAGTATAAAAATTGCTTGGCGTAGTGGCGCGCGCCTGTAATCCCAGGTACTTGGGAGGCTGAGGCAAAATAATTGCTTGAATCCAGGAGTCAGAGGTTGCAGTGAGCTGAGATTGTGCCATTGCACTCCAGACTGGGTGACAAGAGTGAAAGTCTGTCTCAAGAAAGAAACCATAAGGAAGTTTTGATACTATTGACAAATTATACTGTTTGACCAAGATGATTAGGTTTCTGTAATTTGATGTGGGTTTTATTCCATCTTCTGTGTCTTCCAAAGATATGTGGACTTTTAAACTCAGTTTATCTTTTATAGGAAAGCATTTTCCAGACTACATAAACACATGCCAGTTGCATGTACAGTTAGGACTCAGAGCTTGCTAAAGAGCACAGGGTGACGACTGTGGAACTACTGAAACATTGTCGAGACAGCAGTCCGTTAAGGCTTCTCAGAGTAGTTCTGAGTACATGGCTCCCTGCCAACTTTCCAACCTGGCCCCCTAGTTTACCAGGGCACATTTTGACATAGTTAAATGGGTACATACATCCTTTGTGGCTACCGGACAAAACCCATGATTGCCTGATCTCTTTAGTCCCATGCTCTAAAAAATTTAGATTCAAATCTTTGACCGGAAATAAAATTTCTGTGAGGCAAGTTTTTATTCTCTGATCTTTGTTCTTTCTATTAATAGCCTTGGAATGTAATGGAAAATATAGTTAACATTCCCTTTCACATTTGCTTTTGAGCATAGTTATCAGCACTCTAAGTTTCTCGATTGTCTCAGGACACTGATGATACTAATAGATTCCAAAAAGACTTTCTTGAGCCAGAAGCACTGTAGCACTACATTTCCAGCTCTCTGTTGAGTCTTCAAACTAAGTAGAAAAAGAGAAGCAAATTGAACCTCATATATTTTACTATCCAAGAGGATATTACCTTGACTGGACACAGTGGCCTGACTACACAGACTGGCCACCGTCTGTAATAGCGCTCAATGCAATTAGAAGCCTGGGAGATGAGCTGACACTAGAAGGTCAAGAAATACAGTTTTGTTTTGTTTTTTGATGCTTCTGCTGTAATTGTGGCCCCAGAGCATTCTTGTCCTTGACTTATGTGATGATCTGAGGTTATGTTTTGATTCTGAGCATCTATGTCTTATTAGGTTATGTGCATCATATTTAAATAACTAGACAAACCTTGAAAGTTCAGAATCCTCACCAGCCTGTAAAATTTTTGCTAGGCCAATCTGTCATCAAGGAGACTACAGAAAAAAGTATTTCCTTTGCACAGACAGATGTACTCTTTGCTGTGGATGACTGAGCAAAAAACACCTGCAATAGTGTCTTATTAGGTGGTATCTCCTGGCACTTAAGGTACATGCAACCCTGTGCCCTGGAACCTGCTTTTGAAGAAAGAAATATTTAAAACATCTTATCGGCCAGCCGCGGTGGCTCATGTCTGTAATCCCAGCACTTTGGGAGGCCAAGGTAGACAGATCACCTGAGGTCAGTAGTTCAAAACCAGCCTGGCCAACATGGCGAAACCCTGCCTCTACTAAAAATAAAAAAATTAGCCGGGCATGCTGGCATGTGCCTGTAATCCCAGCTACTCAGGAGGCTGAGGCAGGAGAATCACTTGAACCTGGGAAGTCAAGGTTGCAGTAAGCTGACATCGTGCCACTGCACTCCAGCCTGAGTGACAGAGCAAGACTTCATCTCAAAAAAAAAAAAAAAAAAAAAAAACAAGGCGCAGTGGAAAATGAGCTACTTTCCCCAAATTTCAGAATCTATAGTTATTGGTATTAAAGTGAATAATAAAATTCAGTGATTCTCCTGCTAGAGAACATCTATAAAGCCTTGGGCCAAGAGCTATAAACACATTTTATCAATGCTGTGAGGTAAGCACTATTACTATATCCATTCTACACATGGAAGCAATGAGGCTACAGAGAGGTTAAGCAGTTTACCCAAGATCATTTAGGTACCAAATGAAGCTGGGATCTAAACTAAAAGAAGTCTGACTCCAGAGCCTGAAAAACTATTACTTTAGTCTGTACAATCACTTGGTAAAATCTACATCCTTTAGTAGAAAACTTGCTGAATGAGACAAAGACAGAAAATAGCATATTCCAGTCCCTTGTTCCCTTTCCCTAGATCAGTGCTGACATATTACAGAGTACATCCCACCTTATGCTATTGTTTATGCCTAGGCAGTCACAGAGGGAGCTACCAGCCACAAGAACCCGTGATCATATCTCATCATTGCTGTTCCCCCATAGTTACCAAAGTCTGCACCTTGCTTTTGTCATGTTATTGATGTACAGGGGGAAGCATTATTTTCTTAATGGTTCAAATTACATATCTGGGGGGGCGCAAATGAAACTTGGTTTTTATTCTCCTTCTGTTTCATTATTTTAGAATCATAAACCTACTAGACAATTGTATAATCATTAAGGTCATATACAAATATTCTGGCTATCTCTTTTTGGGCTTGTAGTAGGACTGCACTTCCTTATCTGCTAAAAGTGACTTGCTCTGACCAATGAAAGGCAGACAGAAATGGTCTATGTCTCTTCTAGGAGGAAGCTTTAAGAGCCAGTGCTTCTCTTTCCAACTTGGTGACTGGCAGTATTTCAAACAGCAAAACATTTGAGCTTAGGGCTTAACGTGAGGGTGACAACAAAGATGTGGCATGAAGTCCCCTGCCCATCCTGGATCGACACATAGTATAAGCAAGAAAAAAGCATTGTGGTCTTAAGCCCCCAAGACTTGCAGTTATTACTGCAGCAAAAACCTAGTCATCTTGACTGGTCTATTCTTACAGAAAATACTGATGCCTAATTCAAAGCAGCAACAAAGAGAATATGGCAAAAGAGGATTAAGCATCTAGTGACTGTAAAGGCCATCAATGCTGCCAGCTAGCAGGAAATATCCAAGTCTTTCCAAAAGGACTGGGAGTAGCATACAAAAAGGAAATGTCCCCATCATCCAGAACTGAAACCTGGGCAGGATTCCTTTGGAAAGAGAACTGTGCACTTTCTAATCCCTGCAACTGACCCAACAGTCCCCATATCTCTCCTATATGCCCTTAAACAAGAAGAAGCACACCTTGAATGCAAGGTGGACGTTTTAACTAAATACTGGCCAGGCTGAAGTAATCACTCAGAAGCATAATATAACTTTCCTGACAGATGTGATAAGTCAGTAGAGCGACCAAGGGCCTTTCTCTCCTTTTCTCCTTTAGTAATAGAAAAAATGATGCTATGAGTTAGGGGTTTAAACAGAAAGAAACTGAAATCCATGACAGTGATGACTTAATAATGTCGCAAATTATAGTTTTTAGTTCAGGTAATTTAGCATACCAAATCACAGTTTAATTTCCTTCTACAGAGCCCAGGCATATGAGATAGTGCATGAGAGAAGGGGCAAGGTGGGGTGGAGACAGGGGGGTGAGGATGAGCATGAAGAAAAAAAATTCTAAGACTTCTCAAATGCAGGTGACCTTGAAAGGCTAATAAAAGTGACCTAGAGAATGTAAATGGCAGTTTATTAATATGTGTGAGGACTATAGCCCTGACCTCCGGGAAGCTGAGTCCTTGCTTCCTTTTGTTCAAGTGCTTGCTTCTCCTGCCTGGTGGAATGTGAGGATCAAGTGCCCAGAAGGAATGCGTAAAGTGTGCAGAGCCCTGACAGCTGTGAAAGAATGACTTTGAGAGTGTCAGCAAAGCAGAGCCGTTGTTGAATGGCATGTGTCCTTGATTGCGCACAATGCCGCATGAAGGAACGGAGAAGGGGGAGCTGAATCACGTAATGACTTGTCTTTTGTTCTAGGATCAACGTTCCAGATGAAATAAGCCACGATTCTCGATCCATACTTACCAGTCGCCTTACAAAATATTCAAAATAGCTTCCTCAGGTGGGTGAATTATCTCACCCGGCTGAAACAGCGTCTGTGTGTTCGGCAGGAGAGTCAGGGAAGAGCACTTGTGACTAGATTTTATCCAAAGTGGTTACCTGAGTTCTAACCATGACAAAGTGGTGAGGATGAGCCCTCTGAGCTAGCTTGGGAAATACTAGTAGTTCAACCCTTTCAGTATTACTCAGCCAAACTGTAGCTGATCAGCTTGACCAAATGTTCACCAGAGTATCCTGAAATAAGTATGCCCCTTGTACTTACCTAAGTTCAGAGGTTAAGGTCAAATAGGTAGGTTGAGTTTGCAAGTGCTTGAAGCTAAAATTCTCAAACTCAGGTGCCTAAGGACCACCTAGTTAAAACAATTCCTAGGTTCCACCTTACTGAATCAGAATCTCTTGAAGTGGGGCTAAAGAATCTGTGTTTTAACTTGGTTCCTAGGTTATTTTGAAAACTAGGGTGTTTTTTTAAAAAAATCTACTCAAACTTACCTGAGTACAAAAAAAGAAAATGTAACCCTTCATAGACATAAAAAGCACAAACACAAAAACATCCAAGGAAACAAAATTCAGTCCAAAGACTTCATGTAAGTAGAGATCACATAGGACTTATCATCCAAACAGGGACACCTCTGAAAGTGAAATAGAGAGCTATTGATTATAGCAGGATAACAGGTGTAAACAGGGACTGTACTCTGTAACTGGGACTTATGGTCATCTAAATTCTAAGACTAATCTGGGCAGGAAAATTGTTTGGGATTTAGGCCACTAACCCAACAGAAAGCCCTCATCCAAGTCTTGAAGCTTAGCAAGAGCTGCAAATATTTTGATTAGGAGGGCTATATAAACCATAAACCCAGAGGATCTTGTTCAGGGGTTCACTGTGGCTTGGAGTAGAGCAGGATGAACTGTCAGGTCCTAATTACCCTGACTGAGAAGAGACCAGTAGAAACTTTGACCCCACAGTGGAGGAGTGCATACGGCAGTGAGATTTATCCACAGCAACTTCAGAAGTCAGTCTTATGAAATGTAAAGGATTGGACCTCAGAGATGGAGAGAGAAGAAACAAACCAGGCATTATTCTACTCCCTACACTTATCTTGCAATTTCTAGGAAACACCTTTTCTCCTAAGTTTTTAGTTCTATAGTCACGCAGTTTGCACAAACCCCCTAAAAATTATTGCCATATAGCTTCCTATTGCCTTCCACCTCTGGTGAATACTGCAGTATTCTTACAGGGAAAAGGAAGAATAGGTTGTGCATTTTCATTATTCATTGGATGCAAAAAATTCATTGTGTAAAGGTTGTTTTAGAAGTGCAAAATAGCTAAATGAGAAATCATGTTATTGCTAGGAAATTTCATTTATTTCCTTTGTTGTAATAATGATTGTGGTGTGTAGCTGCTTCTGTAATAATTACAGTGATGCTATTGCACATTTACTTTCAGGTATCATTTTCATTTTAAAATTAATCTCAAAATATAGTGTTCATTCAATTATGCCTCTCTTAGCAAACAAACTCTACTCTGAGCTCTAAACTACCCAGTATTGAAACTACCTTTTTAAAATGGGAGGACCAATGAACATGCATATGCAGAAGTGCCTGGATCTTCACAAAGTAACTTCTCTTCTAGAAATTATACTTCAGGTAGACTATGCCTCTTCTGTGTTCAGTTGCCAGTGCATGGGGTGGAAGGAAAGCATAATTGGTGCACCGGCCCCCAGGAGAAAAGCAGTATCTGAGGAAACATTGAAATAATTACAAAATATGTGTTTAAAAGAGGCATGGTGATAGTTACAGGAGAAGGGAAAGAGAAGGAAAGGAAGAGAGAAATCGCTCTTAGATGATTATAAAATATATCTTATTTACCTGAGAGAGTTAAAGTGTATTGGCTATGCTTTTTAAAAACGGGTCTTAATTACCCTTGAGGCCAGAATTCCATATGAGATAAATATGTTTTTAGATAGTTTTCTAAAATATGTATAATTTACTCAAGGAAAAAAAGGACTGTGTCCTCTGGAGCCAATCCAGCCTCACAGGTAAATACAAATTTAAGTAGATTCCTAAGAAGCACATTATGAACAGTGGCTGATGGAGTGGAATGTCTGTGAAGAAGCTGGGAAGGTCCATCAGTTAAGTACATAATAAAAATGTATTGGAAAAATACATCATTTCCTCAGTGGACTATAATTGGCTATGCATAGTAAAAAGTCTTATTTTCAAAAATGTATTCTGCATCCACAGAGTTTTAAATCTCAATAACCACGTTATTTTTAAAAGTCAGAATGCTAAGCAATATTAGTGAGAGTGGCAGAAGAACCACATGGTAGATGTCATTCTGCAATTTACAACTCTTTGACATCTTCTTTTTCTTCTTCTTTTAAAGCAGACTTCATCCAAAGCCATAGGTAAAAAGTTAAAGAAGACGGAGGATCAAAATTCAGCTTTCTTTACTAAACGATTCGATCAGTCTTTTCAGAAGTGCCAAAGTAAGTTTAACTTTAAAAGCATATCCTTTTTTTATTATCCAGGCAGAAATTTCTGGTATAAACAAACAAGACAGACAGATGTAAAGGTCTACAGTAACACAATTACCTAGCCCTGCCATTTACACCTTTCCCCATCCCGCTGATTTTGACCTTTCCCTTGCCTACCACCTCACCGTTCTCCCAGCCCATCCATTTGGTTCTGGCTTCACTTGTCTCCTTCCCTTGCAATCTATAGGGATGTTGTTCGATGTCTTTATGTTCTTTCTGTATTATCCTGTTTTTATACAACTCATTCTGGGCTGCCAAGCTGTGGACTGCCCGTTTTGGCGACCACACATTCCTGGTGTGTCACGCAGCCCTAGGCGGGCCTTGACAGTGACTTGGGCATTTGTCCATTTGGCTCATGGTGACTGGCTGTCACAGTCCTCCCAGTCCTCCCACTTTCTCCAGAGCCTCCCATCCTAACATTCACAATCATAGCAGGTGACCATTTATTTGTCTTTCCTGAGAGAGCTGAGGCCATGTGTGCTTCTTCAACACCTGTGCTCCTCACCCGGAGGATCCCCAGGGAGCTTCTTCCCTGACCCCTTCCTTCTGCCACTGCCATCACTTCTGAGACCCTGATCCTCCCCCCTTCTAGCTCTGGATTCCTCCTTCCCCACTGATTCCTTCTAAAAGAGTGAGTGACCTCTCTAGTATTAATACTAAAATGAGCCCCAAGGTCCTGCCAACTCCTTAATTCCCACTTTCCTCTCTTTCCCTGCTTCAGAATCAAACCAACTCTCAAACCAGAGTTCACACCAGCTGCCTCTCGTTTGCCTTCTGCGTTCTGCGTTCTGCTGTCACCACACTAGGGAAACTCTGAGGACCAAGAACACGACTAATCTAATCACCAACGTTCATGACATTTTCTTTAGTGCTCATCTTCCATGACCATTTGACATACTTCATTCTAGCGATATATTTCTTAAAACATGTGGTTTCCATGCTTAGGATCCTTCGGATTCCCCTCCTATCACTCTGAAGACTCCTTTTCAGCATATGTTCTGTTTTTCATCCTCCCGTTGCCCTTTAAATAGATGCATTCTCCACAGAACTGTCCTCGGCCCTCCGTCTCATACTCAGCTTCCTCTGCCTCTGTAATAACTTTGTATCTCTGATGGGTAATTCTCAAATTTAAAAGTCTCTGCTATAACCTCTTCTTTGAACTCCAGATTTCTATTTCTACCATCTGCCAGAATACCTCATTTGATGTCCTGGTGACATTTCAAACTCAACATGTTAGAAACAGAAGTAATTTTTTTCCCTCTAAAATCTATCCTTACTCAGACCTTCTGTTCCATTTAACAACTTGACTATTTTCCTGGGAACCCATGGCTGACAGTGATGCTGCTAATGATTATAACAATAACAATATTATTACTCCTGTTAGACCTAGGAAATTCTGACAACCGCCAGGCCTTGTTCTAAGCTTCACTAAATATATAGTCATTTAATCCCTACAACAACCCTATGAGGTTGGAACAATTATTTACCCCACTTTGCAGATGTGGTAACTGAGGGACAGAGGTAAAATTTCTTGCCCAACATCACATAGCAGCCTAGTTCCAGAATCCATACTCTTAACCATTATGCTCTACTGCTTCAAGAAGTCTTCAGTGATTGTTGGCAGCAATTTTAAGATGTGTTATAGCTGACAGTAGCTAGAAGGTGGCTAATTTGAGGTCCGTGGGATTTGACATTAGGTGGTGGTTATGGGAATGGAAAGGAGAGTGACTGACAGGAGACAGTGGAGCTCTATGAAGACAGGAACTGCACTCAACGAGGTGTCATCTATAGCACTATGGGCACTGGCTGGGTCTCAGAGGCTGGTGAATGGGCGATAAGAATGAATTATACACATAGAAAGCCGAAACTCCCTTTTTCTACCACTCTAGCAATAGTAGATGCAATTCTGGTTACTTACAGGAGGTATAAATATCAGAGGGGAGATGACAAAGATGTTGGCAAAATGAAATCCTTTGACAGCCAGTTTTCTTTTGCTAAAGAATACCCAGCACACAGCTGTGGCTACTTTGAGTGATTATGGGACTCTGATGCCTGAATTGCTATATTTTATTCATATGTATCCTCCTATTCTTTCCATATTCAATCAAATGTTTACTTTTTGTATAGGATTGTGCATGTTATGTATTAAAGTACTCAGTTCTGATTATTAGAATTTATAACTTTTTTGTGGAAATAAGGTGTGTGAAAGCTAAATAAGATCATGAATAAATAATACCTCAAGGTCATAGGGCAATATGGCATGTTGTTTTAAAGTATGGGCTTTGGAGTCTATATAGAACTGTGTTCTAATTTCGGCCTTTGTTTGTGACTTTGGACAAGTTGCTTTGTCCTCATCTGTGAAATATGAATGACAGAACCTACCTAATAGAGTTGTCATGAAGAAGAAATGAGATAATGCACATCAAGTCCTCAGCATAGTGCTGAGCAAATAATTCCACACACATGGGCATACACACACACATACAACTGAGTATTACTCTATGTTCTGAAGGGGAGTTCCTATTGGCTGAAGAGTTTATTGGGTGGCAGGAGGCAGATTTCAGCTGAGTCTTAAAAAATGGATGGGTCTTAGATAAACGGAGAGAACATTTCATGTAGATACCAAGGCAGACCTCAACAGAGGCTAAGAGGAAGGTGCAAAGTAAGAAATATCGCAACAGCAAAGTCAATAGAATTTTGATTACAAATTACAGAGAGAATCATCAAAGATGATTTGAGTTTTTATGTCTTCATGATTAAAATAATTGTGCTACTGGTAGAAATCCATTAGCCATGAAAGGAAGTTAGTTTTACAGGAAGAAGACAGGTTTAGAGTGAAATATATAGAATCCGAGGTTATGACGGGACAATTTTCAATGTCTAAGAGGATGGAAAGAGACAACAGACTTGAGACGAAAGGCAGAAATGGAGATTTCTAGCTCCTTGAGGAGTTAGGTCTCATTTCTCTTTAAATCCCTCAGAGCAGCTAGCATAGTGCTTTGAACATTCCACATGCACAATGCTTGTTGCATGGATGGATGAATAAGTGAATAAAAGTAAAGATTTTGGAGTTCTCTCCATGGAGGAGATAGTTAAAACTGTGGACATAGATTAGTCTCCAAGAAAGAACAAAACAGAGAGGTACCCAAACATTAGAGACACAAGAAAACCAAAGTGTTAGAGTAAAGCAACAACAACGTGAGTGCACAGGGCAACAGAAGGGGATATCAAATGGTGGTCAAGGGAGTCTCGGGAAACAGGCACTGCCAAGGAGGAGGATCCAGTGAAGTTATTAATGTCTTCAGGAAACAAGTTTAGTAAGGTGTTATAGATGGAGGCCTCAAAAGAAAAAAATGAGATCGAACAAAAGTGGGGAGGAAATGGAGGCAACAGATATATGTCTGAGATTCATAGCAACTGAAGGAAAAGAAAACTCACTACACTCTTTTCTAAAAATGTGTCACTATATGATACACAGACTAGACATTTGTCATAGGTACTCAAATATTAAGTGCACATAGGCATGAATATATGAACAAATGGATGAATTGAATGAATAATTCATATTTGATATGAGAAAAGTACTATATCTTGATTTCTTGTTTCTTAATTAGAAAATCCCTCACTGGATGTGGTGGCACATGCCTGTAGTCCTAGCTACTTGGAAGGATCACTTAAACCCAAGGGTTCAAGGCTGCAGTGAGCTATGATTGCACCACTGCACTCCAGCCTGGGGGACAGAGCGAGACCCCATCTCTTAAAATGGAGAGAGAGAAAAAATAAATATAAAGAAAATTCCACCTTCATTTCTGTGCTGTGGGTATGTAAATAGATGCAAAAGCACCTGTAGGTAACGAAGTCAATCAACTCTTATAAGACAAAAACTGATTTCTTTTTATCATATTATTCTTTTACCTGTTTTTATGGAAGCTATACAACTATGATTTAGATTGTGGGAAGGTGAATATTTATGAATAAATAAAAAACTTTAATTTTTCATATCAACTGTTTTAGTATAAGCTCCAAGCCCTCCAAGTGACTCCCACCTGGATAATTTTTTATTAAAACTAATTGTTTTCTATGTTTGGAAAATGCACAATTTTGTCATCATGGAGAAAAGTCTGCACAATATAATTATTATATAGAAAAACAAACATGACTTGTAGAATAGGAAAAAACATCTGAAATCAGTAAGCATCTATTTAGTTTTCCTGATATACACTAGAAACAGATATTAAGAAAATATTTTAGCTATGGATTTGCCTTTTTTTAATGCTATGAAATTCATGCTGAGTAGAGAAAACCTATGCTTGATATGTTCAACTTATAGTACATTTTCAAGGTGAATTATTAAATTCTCAAAACCTGACCTTCTAATGAAGGCACTGATGCAAGCACAGAGTTGGTGAAGAAAACCACAAAGACATAAAAATGCACAGATATATGATCAACTAGGGACAAATTTTGATGGAATTATCACCAGATCTCTACAGACAAGGCATATCTATCAAACATGCCTACCATAAGCTTTGATTCCATTAATTCCCAAGAAAAGACATCAGGTAGAGTTCTGGATACCAGGTGTGTAAACACTAAGAGATTCTGATATTATGATATCTTTCATGTAGAAACCTGAACACAACCCCACCAGATGCAGAAGCTAGTTTCCACTGGGAATGCTACTTACCCTTTTACTACTGGTATCATTATTTAAACGTTTAATGTAGGAGAAACTGAAGGCCAAAAAAGAACACGTCTGCACTTAATTTCAAGTGACAGCTAATATAGTGCATTAAAAATGTAATACTATACATATGATAGTTATATATAAATAGTAACATTAAAAGGGGTTACAACATCCCTACGACACCTTAAGTCTAAAACACTTAAAAAGCACATTTGCAGTACAATTTAAATTATTTTAATTGGTTTCAAGAAGACTTCAAATTAGTGATGGGCTTTGACTTTTTCTGATTATGAAAGAGAAATACAGATGAATGCTTTTTAGGCAGCCTAATATCATTGCCAGGTAGACTACCACATAACCTGTGTTACTTAAGTGCCATTAACTATCAATGAAAGTTATTTCCACATAAGTGTTTTATGTAAATTTTGTTTTCCTGAAGTCATTAGTTCTCCTAATAAATATACCTAATGCAAGATGTCTTTTTTTGTTCTTTCTTTGCATTCATTATCCAGGAACTTTTTCAAAGAGGAAAAAAAAAAAAAAAAGCAGAGTGACAGAGCTGGAATACCTAGCAACCATTTTACTGTTGAGGGTTTTTTTTTGTTGTTTTTTTGTTTTTTTTTGGTACAAAAAATAATCCAGTTACATTCTCTAGCTCAATTGCTTACAAATAACTTATCTGGAAAAAAAATCAAGTAAATCTGTCAGTTGTGGAAGTTTATTTTTCCATGTGTTATCTAGAGATAAGCCAACCTGTAGTGTTAGATTTCCACTGACATAATTGTGCATGAATTCTGATCTGATTTGATATTACATGGTGTAAAAGGTGACACATTTTCTCTAATATACCCCATTAGAAAGGGAAGAAATTGCCAAAGTATGAAACCTGAGGACCTTGATTCAGAAACTATATGACTTTGAGGTTAGCTCAATGGGAAAAAAAGAACTTGTTTGACTACTCCAGGCACTGAAGGCTGTGATAAGCAAACTACCGAGGGTAGCTATTCTGTTGGATAATCAATAAAATCTTACATTATCAGACTGCTACAGCTGTATATTCGTTTATCATATTGCCTTCTATGTCTCCAAAATATTTAAGTGTGGAATCACAAAGAGAATACAGATGCTGTCCTCTTCCCAAATCATTGTTGATCAGGATACTTGGCTAAGACTCCAGAACAAAGAAATTGCATTTATGCACATAACATGCCAAACATTGATTTTAACACCCACATATGCTACCTACGTACAGCAGAGAAACATTAACTCCAGGGATATAGGAAATGGCTCCTAACTGAGCTACCTACAGTTCCTACAACAAAATTGTTTTTTTTTTTTTTGAGACAGTATCACTCTGTCACCCAGGCTGAGTACAGTGGCACGATCACAGCTCACTGCAGCCTTGAGCTCCCCAGGCTCAAGTGATCCTCCTGCCTCAGCCTCCCAAAAGCTGGGACTACAGGCATGTGCCATCATGCCAGGCTAATTTTTATATTTTTCATAGAGACGAGGTCCCACTATGTCACCCAAGCTGGTCTCCAACTCCTGGGCTCAAGCAATTATCTCACCTCAGCCTCCCAAAGTGCTGAGATTACAGACGTGAGTCACCATGCCCAGCCCTACAACAAAAGTTTAGAGATATTAGTGATCTTCTAAATCCTATGATAAATGCCCTTGAACAAATCAATAAAATACCAAATATGAACTGTTGGCAATTTTAAATTGCATTTTCAAAATGCAGAAACTGTTATGTTTTAAGAAAGAAATGTTCTGCAACCTCCTTTTATCACTTGACTTTTTATATTTGGCAGACAGTCCCAGTAGGTAAAGTCTGGCTTCCAGAACACAGACTGTTGGCATTTGGATCTCCTTTATCAAAGGAGGGCAATGGATGTCCATTACAATTTAGATTGGAATTTCCTACAGGATTCTTTGCAACTCCTTCCTGCTTCCCAACTAGCTTTGAGGGAGAGCTTAGCTAGAAAGTGAAATTTTTGGATGGAATTCTTATCTACAAGCAAGATAAAAGAGTAATTAGGTAGTCCTTTCATATTTTAGTGGAGACATAGAAAATGACAATTCATCTTGTAAATAAAAAACAAAAATAAATATGCATAGGATAATGAAACTTGAATCTACCTGACAATATGAAGGCACCTTGTTTGTATAAATTTTGAGATAACTTAATCCAGTACTATGTGCTGATAAATCTTGGATAAAGAGACTCTTGGGAGGCAATAGGCTCTGTATTTCTTAATGCTACATGACATCTATTAGAAGCTTTTGGTCTTGGGAAATTGTGGCCAATTTTATTTTCTACAGATGGCCACACAATATCTCTAATCCCATAGATTCTTATGCACTATGACCTTTATAATCCCTAGCAGGAGGCAGAATTGAATTACCCTTTCCTTAAATCTGGGCTGGCCTAATGTCTTGCTTGACTACTAAGACAATGTGGCAAACGTGACATTCTGGGACTTCCAAGGCTAGGTCATCAGAAGCCTTGCGGCTTCCACTGGGTCTCTTGAAATACTTGCTTCAGGATTCTCCCTTTCCAAACCAAGCTGCCATGGTATGAGAAGCCAGCAACAACTGCCAGACCAAGCCACCTTGAATGTGCAGCCAAGTTGAGCCTTTTAGATGGCTGCAGTCCCAGGCATCTGACTAGCACCATACGAGAGATTCAGGAAAGAAGTGCCCCAGTGAGCCCAGTCAACACAATGAATAATGACAGAGTGGTAAATTATTACTTTAGATCACTAAGTTTTGAGGAGTTTGTTATGCCAAAAATGGTGGGCTTTGGAGGCAGACAGACTAAAGTTTAAAGTCTGGTTGTTTCACTCTTTAATGACTTTTAATGAGTGACTTATGCCTCAGAGGTTTCTAGTCTTTTCATCTATAAAATAGTGACAGTAGTAGCAGCTTCTCAAATGATGCAAGTTCTTCCAGCATCATATTGTCCTAATGACAGGTTGATCAAAGCCAAAAAAGCATGGTTACTATATGCCTTTCCCTCTGAACCAACTTGAGGCACTGAAAATACTTTTCCATTTACATTTGTCTTTCTTGTTTCCACGTTGGATCTGTGCTTACTTATGAAAGCATACTGAATGGGTAAAAGATACTCTGTGTGAACCTGTGGCCATCATTTTTCCAAATGCTGTCAAGACCCAGTGCCTAGGGAAAAGACAGCCAGGCAGGCATATGGGACACATTCTTTGTCTATTCCGAGCAGAATGGGCTGTGGGTACACAAGTTGCATTCCAAGTGGCCTAAGTGTCACCTCTACATGGGTCAACAGGCTTTGCTAAAACATCTCTGGGAAGGAAAATTAATTAGAGGATTTGTTTTCTGATCTAAGTTTCTTCACCACCAGACAAGCTACTAATTCCTAGTCTTAGCTTCTTTGTGAGACTTTCCAGGCTCACCTACTTCCCCATTATCTGATTTCCAGTCTTAGCTACTTCTCCACTAGCCAGGTTAATCTTCCCGATACTGGAGCATGGGAATGATATTTCATATGCCAATATATAGAGTTATTGTGAATATTAAATAAGGTAAGAAGGGAAAGTACTTTGAAATATGTAAAGTGCTACACAAATACATCTCAGCTAGATACATCATGGTCATCCACAACATTAAAATCTCCTTTACTCTCTTCAACATAAATTTTTTCAATAATCTATTAGCTATTTTAAAATCTCTCAAATTTGTTTCTTTCTATTATCATTTTTACTGTTAAGTTAAAGATGCCTTTATTTCTTGCCAGAGCTATTGTAAAACATCCTAGCATATTTCTCTACTTCAAGTCTCATCTCCTTCTTATTCCATTCTGTGTCCAGTTGCCAAAGTTCTCTTCTTAAAGCACACATTTCATCATAACAATTTTCTCCTTTAAAATTGTCTATGATTCCTCATTACTTGAAGAATATAATTCAGACTCCTTAGATGATGTCCAAAGCCTTCACAATCTTAAATGTAGATTTCTAGTGTCATTTCCCTCGACTCTCCCTCCTGCACAGTATGCTCCTATGATACTACATACTCCTTGATTTTATATACTAAACTTTCTGGTACATTCTCATTTATCCTTCAAGACCCAAATTAAATGTCAGTTCCTTTGTGGAACATTCACTGACAATTCTGTGAAGCTGGCTACCTTCCTATTTTCTCACCAAAACTATTCATTACTTTATTATAACATTTTCCCATTGTATTATAATTATTGGCCTACCTAACCAAGGATCCCATCACACAATGACTCCTGGAAGGCTCATACTGTGTCATATTCATCTGTGTCTACCCAGTGACTTGTCTCTCAATATATGTGTATGGAACAAAAGCATCATTTTTCAATGAGAAAGACATAATAGCAAAACAGTTCAACCTTTATCTGAGGTTGAGCTTTAAGTAAGGAAGGGTAGCACTGTGAACTTTGAAAGAAAAAGGTATTTTAAAACCTTCTGAGACTTTGATTACTGCTATACAAAATTCATGTTTTATGTCAAATTATACTATTAAGACATCGATTTACACAGAGGGATATGAAATAAGATGCTGTATTTATCAGCCTAGATTAAGTTATGTTGCAGTCACAAAGACCCCCAAAATCATAGAGGCTTATAATCAAGACTTATTTTTTTGTTTACACTACATGTCCATAAGGGTTGGTTCCACGCCATCTTTATTCCAGGACTCAGGCTAAAGGAGTAGCTTCTCTGTGGATAGTGCCAGCCTTGTTGCAGAAGGAAAAGAGAGATGGCAGAGCCAAGGATGACTCTTAAACCTTTAGCTTGGATGTGGCCTGTGTCACCCAAAGCAAGTCACATGGACAAGTCTGATATCAGTATGCAGGGACGTATATCCATAATGCAGTCTGCCACAGATGCCATCAAAGGTAAAAAGGCAGGTGACATTGTCACCACCATGTTAACAACTCTAGAATAGCTTCCCATTGATAAGAACCTAATTGATAAGAGCCCACCATGCTAACATCACTATAATCCATGCATCCTTGTTTACTTCGAATCTGTAATCCATGCATCCTTGTTAATTATGAATCTAGATTAAGTGGGAAATTTTCAATGAAAAAACAATAGTACTACCAAAAGAAACTAATTTCACCTATAAAGACATGTAGACTGAAAGTGAAGGGATGAAAAAAGACATTCCACACAAATAGAAACCAAGATTGAGCTGGAGTAGCTATACTTACATCTGATAAAACAGAAGTTAAGTCAAAAACTGTAAAAGGAGACAAAGAAGGTCATTATATAATGATAAAGGGATCAATTCAGCAAGAAGATCAACAACTGTAAATATATATGCACCTAACACTGTAGCACCAAGACACATAAAACAAATATTAGATCTAAAAGGAGATAGAGACTCCAACACAAAAATAATTGGGGACTTCAATTACCCTACTGTCAGCACTGGATAGATGACCTGAACCAAAAAAAAAAAAAAAAATCAAACAAACATTGGATTTAAACTACACTGTAGACCAAATGGACCTAACAGACCTTTATAGAACATTTAATCGAACAGCTGCAGAATACACATTCTTCTCATCAGCACATGGGACATTCTTCAGGACAGACCATATATTAGGCCACGAAACAACTCTCAACAAATTTCACAAGATTTGAAACCATATGAAGTATCTTCTCAGGCCCCAATGAAATAAAACTAGAAATCAATAAGAGGAGGACTTTGGGAACTGTATAAATATATGGAAATGAAACCACATGCCGCTAAACAACAATTGGGTCAATGAAGTCATTAAAAAGAAAATAAAAGATTTCTTATAACAAATAAAAATAGAAACACAACATGCCAAAACCTATGGAATACAGCAAAAGCAGTGCTAAGAGGGCCATTTATAGAAATAAATGCCAATATATATAAAGTAGAAAGATTTCAAATAACTAATTTAATGATGTACCTCAAGGAACTAGAACAGCAAGAACAAACCAAACCCAAAATTAGTAGAAGGAAAGAAGTAATAAAGATCAGAGCAGAACTAAACAAAATAGACTGAGTGTGGTTGCTCATGCCTGTCATCTCAGCACTTTGGGAGGGTGAGGTGGGTGGATCACCTGAGGTCAGGAGTTTGAGACCAGCCTGGCTAACATGGTGAAACCACGTCTCTGCTAAAAAATACAAAAATTAGCCAGGTATGGTGGCATGTGCCTGTAATCCCAGCTACTCAGGAAGCTGAAGCAGAAGAATCACTTGAACGTGGGAGGTGGAGGTTGCTGTGAGCCGAGATCATACCACTGCACTCCAGCCTGGGCAACAAGAGGGAAACTCCATCTCAAAAAAGAAAAAAAAAAAAAGCACTAAACAAAATAGAGACTAAAAAATTACGAAGGATAAACAAAATAAAACATTTTTTTTTTGAAAAGATAAAATTAAGCCGTTAGCAAGACTAGCCAAGAGGGAAAAAAAAGACTCAAATAAATAAATCAGAATTGAAAAAAGACATTATAATTGATACCACAGAAATACAAAGGATTATTAGAAACTATTATAAACAAGTATATACTAACAAATTAGAAAACCTAGAAGAGGCCTGGTGTGGTGACTCACGCTTGTAATCCCAGCATTTTGGGAGGCCGAGGAGGGCAGATCGCCTGAGGTCAGGAGTTCAAGACCAGCCCAGCCAACATGGCGAAACCCCGTCTGTACTAAAAATACAAAAAAATTAGCTGGGCATGGTGGCAGGCACCTGTAATCCCAGCAATTCAGGAAGCTGAGGCAGGAGAATCACTTGAACTCGGGAGGTGGAGGTTGCAGTGAGCTGAGATCATGCCACTGCACTCTAGCGAGGGTGAGAACAAAACTCCATCTCAAATAGCAAAGACTTGGAACCAACCCAAATGTCGATCAATGATAGACTGGATTAAGAAAATGTGGCACATATGCACCATGGAATACTATGCAGACATACAAAAGGATGAGTTCATGTCCTTTGTAGGGACATGGATGAAGCTGGAAACCATCATTCTGAGCAAACTATCGCAAGGACAGAAAACCGAACACCACGTGTTCTCACTCATAGGTGGGAATTGAACAATGAGAAGACTTAGTCACAGGGTGGGGAACATCACACACCAGGGCCTGTCATGGGGTTGTGGGAAGGAGGACGGATAGCATTAGGAGATATACCTAATGTAAATGACGAGTTAACGGTTGCAGCACACCAACATGGCACATGTATAGATATGTAACAAACCTGTACGTTGTGCACATGTACCCTAGAACTTAAAGTATAATTTAAAAAAAAAGGCAAACCTAGAGGAAAATTCCTGGACACATACAACCTACCAAGATCGAACCAGAAAGAAATAGAAAACCTGAATAGGCCGATAAGAAATAGTGAGATTGAGTCAGTAATAAAATGTCTCCAAACAAAGAAGACCCCAAACTGGATAGCTTTACTGATTAATTATGGCAATTTATAAAGAACTAACAATTCTTTTCAAACTGCTTCAAACAATTGAAAGGACGGAATTCTTCCTAACGCATTCTATGAGGCCACCATTACCCAGATCCAGACAAGGACACAATAAAAAAAATTACATGCCAATATCCCTGATGAACATAGATACAAAAATCCTCAGCAAAAATACTAGCCAACTAAATCCAACCGTACATACAAAAAGATAATACACCATGATCAAGTCGGATTTATCTGAGGCATGCAAGGATTGTTCAACATAGGCAAATCAATAAATGTGATACATCACATTAACAGACTGGACAAAACCATATCATAATCTCAATAGACACAGAACAGGCATTTGATAAAATTCAACATCCCTTTATTATACAAACTCTCAACAAATTAGGCATAGAAGGAACATATCTCAACATAATAAAGGCTCTATATGGCAAACCCACAGCTAATACATGGAATGGGGAAAACCTGAAAGCCTTTCCTCTAAGAACTGGAACAAGACAATGATGCCCCTGTTCACCACTCTTGTTCAACATAGTACTGAACGTCCTAGCTAGAGCAATCAGGCAAGAGAAAGAAAAGGCATCCAAATTGGAAAAAAAGGAAGTCAAATTATCCCTCTTTGCAGATTACATGATCTTATATATAGAAAAACCTAAAGACACCACAAAAAAACCTCTTAGAACAGATAAACAAATTCAATATAATTGTAGGATGCAAAATCAACATACAAAAATCAGTGACATTTTTATACACCAGTAATGAACTAGCTAAAATAGAAATCAAAACAGCAATTCCATTTACACTAGCTACAAAAAAATAAAATACCTAGGAATAAGTTTAACCAAGGATGTAAAGGACCTCTACAAGGAAAACTAAAAAATACTAATGAAAGGAATTGAAGAGGACACAAATGAAAAGGGATCCCATGCTCATGGATTTGAAGAATATTGTTAAAATGACTATACTACACAAAGCAGTCTACAGATTCAATGCAATCTCTATCAAAATACCAATAACATTCTTCTGAGAAATAGAAAAAACAATCCTAAAATTTGTATGGAACTATACAAGACCCTAATAGCCAAAGCAATCCAGTGCAAAAAGAACAAAGCTGAAGACATCACAATCCTTGACTTCAAAATATGCTATAAAGCTTTAATAACCAAAACAACATGGTATTGGTATTAAAACAGACACATCAACTAATAGACCTGAATAGAGAGCTCAGAAGTATATCCATATTTTTACAGCCTACTGATTTTCAACAGAGGTATGAAGAGCATAAATTGGGGAAAGGACACTCTCTTCAATAAATGGGGCTGGGAAAACTGGATATCCATATGCAGAAGAATAAAACTAGACACCTCTATCTCACCATACACAAAAATCACCTCAAAATGGATTAAAGATTTAAATGTTAAGATGTAAAACTATAAAACTACTAGAAGAAAACATAGGAGAAATACATCAGGACATTGGTCTAGGCAAAGTTTTATGGCTAATACTTCAAAAGCACAGGCAGCAGAAACAAAAATAGACAAACAGGACTATATTAGACTAAACAGCTTCTGCACAGCAAAGGAAACAATAAGAATGAAGAAACAGTTCTCTTTTGCAACTATTTATCCAACAAGCGACTCATAATCAGAATATACAAATAAACAACTCAACTAAAAAAACCCAAATAATCCAATTAAAAAGTGGGCTAAGGATCTGAACAGACATTTCTCAAAAGAAGACATACAAATGGCTAACAGACATATGAAAAAATGCTCAATATCACTAAATACTGGAGAAATGCAAATCAAAACTACAATGAAATATCATTCTACCCAGTTAAGATGGCTGTTATCAAAAACAAAAAATAATGGATGTAGTCAAAGACGCGGAAAAAGGGAACTCTTGTGCATAATTGGTGGGAATGTGAATTAGTAGAGCCGTTATGGAAATCAACGTGGAGGTTTCTCAAAAAACTTAAAATAGAACTAGCACATGACTCACAATCCCATTACTGAATATTTAGCCAAAGGAAAGGAAATCAGTATATTAAAGGGATTTCTGAACCCCCATATTCATTGCAGCACTATTCACAATAGACAGGATAATAGGATCAATCTAAGTATCCATCAACATTTTAATGAATAAAGCAAATGTGGTGCATATGTACTCAATGGAATGCTACTTGGCCATAAAAAGGAATAAAATTACATCACTTGCAGCAACGTGGGTGGGACTTGAGGTCCTTATGTTAAATGAAATAAGCCAGACACAAAGAAAAATATTGCATATTCTCACTCATCCGTGGGAGCTAAAAATTTTGGTCTCATAGAAGTGAAGAGTAGAATAATAGTTACTAGAGGCTGGGAAGGGGGTGGGGTGAAGAGAGATTGGTTAATGGAAACAAACATACAATTAGATAGAAGGACTAAGTCCTAGTGTTCAATAGCACAGTATGGTGACTATAGTTAACAATTTATATTTCAAAATAGCTAGAAGATTTGAAATATTCAACACTCAAAGAAGTGATAAATTTTTAAGATGATATATATCTCAAATACCCTGATTTGATCATACATTAAAATATCACTTATAATCCATAAATAGGTACAATTCTTATATATCAATAAAAAATTGAAAAAACCAGTAACCCCATGAGGTTTTCATATCTATTATAGCTTTATATTAATTGTGGAGTATGACAGACCACAAAAATTACAGAACTTCTTGTGTGGCAATATTCTAACCAATAGAAGCACAGAACCAATAAAATTGAAGAAATACCTCAGACTGCCTACTCTAAAAATTTATTAGACTTTGTGGATCTTTTTCTTTATATAAAAACAGGTCGATTTTTAATCTCTGGGACTTTACTTGATTTTGGATTTGCCCCAAGAAAAAAAGACTTGTATTGAAACTTTTAAAATAAACGAACCATATCACCAAGAAAGATAACTCAGATGCCACTGGATATAGTTCAGTGAAGCCACACATTTCTTGAAGTTGTGCCCTCACTGACATCAAATGATGTCAACTCTACAGATATTCTGACATTTCTTTAATATTTACCTTTTTGTATATAATTTAATGAAAGTAGATACCTCTATTTATATAGCCAACTCCTGTTGGCAACTTCTTAAAATCAAAGAATTCCTACTTTGTGAATTTCTTTTAGAATCTGCAGAGTCAATGTCTTTAAAATGGTGAAGAATTTCTTTGCCAAACAAAGTTTCAGGCGGAATAAAAATCTTGGCACCCTGGGTTCAGATGGAGCATCTGTGATGCTTGGCAACACATCTGGTTCTGTTGCTTTGGTGAAGAAACATGCTTCTCATCTCAACATGCAGTGGTGTCAGCCGTGTCAACGACTCTGCCAGCGATCCTGAAAAAATCGTGTCTATTTCTATGAATGTTGTCAACCTCCCGAGAGCCAGGGCTGACACACTGCTATTTCGAGAGTTTTTGTCAAGAAAGGGGAATAGAAGAGGAAATTCACTGCTGCAATACAGAAGTTAACTAGCTTTCCAGAGGACTTGTCTTGAAACATTTGATTGACTCTCATATGAAAGTTCTTTTTTGAGGCAAAGAAAATCCAACTATCAGAATAACCCAAAAGGAAAGAGTCCATTCATAGTTTGCTTTACTTGATGGACATTCTTACCAAATTATCTATGTAAATCTTTTCATTTAAATTATTTTAGCCCAACTGCCACTTTGGAGGGAATGTCAGAGACAGATATCTACCTAAACATTCCAAGACTAGAGAAGTGCTTCTGCAAAGTGGAACAATGTGTAACAAAGCTTGACAGGCAGAAACCCACCACCAGCCGGAATCACTAGAAAGCTCTTTGAAAGCTAATTCTGTTTCCAATGACTTTAACATAGAGGCATGAGTATGTAATTATTTTTTTAAAATATGATGAAGCATTAATGATGGAGAGTTTTCAAAAGATGATTGCAACACAATATGAATTCGACAAGGATTTTGGAGAACCCCAGGATTCCTCACCATGCCTAATCCTCATCTAATAAAGCCACAGCAGATCCCATTTTTTTACTGTTTTCTTTCGCCAAGTCAGTGTTTCCAGCACTTATTGACATGAAACTGAAAAGCCATAGTCAAATGGATATCAAAGATAACAAGCACATTGCTGCCTCAAAACTACTCCATAATATCACAATCAAGCCAAACACCACCCTTCTTGTAGAAGCTTGCTTTGGAATTGAATGAAACATTATTTTTTACTTGTAAAATTTGTATTTATCTCAGGTGTTTGAGGAAACAGGTATTAAGTTCAAGAGAACAGTGGTGAGGGCAACAAAGATGACTTTATAAAGATACTTTATAGTCTCTGTAAAATAATTCAATTTCCATGGTAAAAAAAAAAAAGCACATAAAAAAGTTTGTGTATATGTGTGTGTGCATGTTTTGTGTCCTCTTCTGGGGAGAAAGTGTAAATCTTCAGATTCTCAGAGTCTGTGACTTAAATAAGACTAAAACTCCCTGTCCTTTGAAGGGTAAAACATTTTAAGGAATGGAATGAATGTTGAGAAGAAGTAAAATTCTTCAGCTGAAAAATGAAGTAAACCATGAATTGCTTCTCTATTTGCCAATTAATAATATAGACTTCTAAACCAGAAAGTATATGACTGCATTAAAAATGGGCAATAACCCACTCTCATTTTTGAACAAGCTTTTCTAAAATCAAAATTAAGAAATTTGAATAAAAATATTTGCTTTGTTAGATACTGTTTTCAGTTTTCATATTATATGAAAAATTGTGTAGCTGTATTTATATAGACCAGTGGGATGAAGTTAATAACGACAAATGAGGAACTCAGATCTAGTGCTTTAAAATACAGTATTGTTTGGAGTAGTATAGGAAATGCAGTTGGAAGTTACCTGTACTAGTTTCCTATTGCTGCTATAACATGTTACTGTAAACCTAGGTGCTTGGAAATCACAAATGTATTATCTTACCATTCCATAGGTCAGAAGTCTGAAATGGGTCTCACTGGGCTAAAAATGAAGATGTGGGCAGGGCTGCATTTCTTGTTCGAGGCTCTAGGGGAGAATCGTTTTCCTTGCCCTTTCTAGCTTCTAGAAACATTTTCTTGGCTTGTGGCCCACTTCCTCCATCTCCAAAGCCAGCAACAGCAGTCCCCACCCCCTACCAGTTAGTTTGTGTTTTACCTATACCGTGCACCCTGTACTTTCCCAGTGGGTACCAGCTGTTCATTCTTGGTTATTTCTTGGTCTTTAGGTCCTTCTCATACTTGATGAGCCTGTGGGGTTCAGGTACATGCTTTCTTGGGCTGCAGATATAAGAGCTTGTACTTCTTGCCCTTGTAGACCATCCTGTGGTTCTCTTTCTGAGTCTGGTTAATGACAGTGAGAACGAGGGGGTTGGATTGTGGACCCTGCGCCACCTGTCACACTGTCAATGTGCAGCTGGGAGAGCTCTACCTTTAGGTGGTCCAGCTGTCTCCGAAGCTTTTCCTTCTTGCCATGAAGGTCCTGAGGCTTGATCTTGGCCATGGCTTCACATGCAGCTGCCAGCTGCCATCTGCTCTGATGGCCTCTCCACTTCTGATTACATTAGGCCCAATCAGACAAACCAGGACAATCTCCTTATTTTAAGGTCAGATGATTAGTACCCTTCATCCTGTCTGCTACCTTAATTCCTCTTTGTCATGTAGCGTGACATCTCCATAGGTTCCAGGGATTAAGTCATGGGCATTTTTGATATTATTCTGCCTACTACACACTCCCTCAGTTGAAACTGTAGGAAAGGATTGGATATGCAGGAAAATAGTGAAAAGTAGTAGAAACCTAGAAATAAACAGTCTCTAGCTGGGGTGAAAGGTATATTCCCTTACTGAACTACCCTAAAGACTTAAAGATCATGTCTGAGGTAACCTGCATCTGTACTTTGACAATACCCCTTCCCCCAGAAAACCTAGTCATAAGGAAGGGTAAGGATGACAAATTTGGAATCAGACAAGTTGAGTGGTAGGTCTGGCTCTTCCACTTGTCTATATCCTTTAGCAATTCACTTAAGTTTGGCTGAACCACAGTCTCCTCACTTTAAATTAAGGGGGTTGAACCAGATTATTTCTTGGGTACCCTCCAGTTGTAATGTTGCTATGATTCTAGATGAAGTAGATAGTGTTCTGCAGACTCAAAGTGAGTGGGCTATCAGCTCAATGGGTGTTTAAGCACCAATAGGTTCCCAAAGGAGAAATGGATCCTTCCCTGATTTTTAATCTTATTATTTCCTCTTCTCCCAAGTAGGAGAAAACAAGAAGAAATAGCCCTTGCCTGTCCAACCATCCCTCACCCCAGATCAGAATAGATAATAAGCAAATGGGATACATTATACTGTGACTGTAAAATATACCTCAGTTTACACCCCTGGCATGAGATGTTCCTATAATCTTTCCAATTTTGCTCTAGAGCATGGGTGGGTCTATGTGGTTTTGATAGGCAGAATTCTAAGATGGCTTCCAAGATTCACACCTTCCAATAGATATATCATGATAGTCTCCCTCCCCTTGAGTGTGGGAGTGGGTTTTGTAATATGATGGTGTATTAGTCTGTTCTCATGCTGCTAATAAAGACATACCCAAGACTGGGTAATTTATAAAGGAAAGAGGTTGAATTAACTCACAATTCCACATGGCTGGGGAGGACTCACAATCATGGCAGAAGGCAAGGAGGAATAAAGTCACTTCTTACATGGTGGCAGGCAAGAGCGAGTGTGTGCAGGGGAACTCCCCTTTATAAAACTATGAGATCTCATGAGACTTATTCACTATCATGAGAACAACACAGGAAAGATCCACTCCATGATTCAATTACCTTCCACCAGGTCCCTCCCACGACACATGGGAAATATGGGAGCTACAATTCAAGATATTATTTGTGTGGGGATACAGCCAAATCATATTAGATGAAATAGGTGGTCCCATGACTAGGTTGTGTTCTGTGGCACAATTGCCTTTAAGAAAAAGAGATTATCTTTGATGGGCCTGGCCTAATCAGGTGAGGCCTTAAAAGGAACTTGTCTCTTCCTGAAGAGATTTGAAGTACGGGAGAGACTCAACCCAACAGAGATTCTCCATTGATAGATTTAAAGATGGAGGAAGCCATGGAAAATGGCAACTAGTATCAGAAAGCCAGCAAGAAAACAAGGACCTCAGTCCTCCAACTATAAGGAACTGAATTCTATCAATACCCTGAATGAGTTTGGACATGGATTCTTCTCCAAAGCCTTCAGGTGAGAACTCAGCCTGACTGATACCTTGAATGTGACACCCTGAGCAGAGAACCCAACTGAGCTGTGCTGGACTTCTGATCTACCGAACCGAGAGCTAAAAAGTGAGTGTTGTTTTGAGCCCCTCTACCATGTGTGGCAATTTGTTATGCAGCAATAGCAAACAAATAAATGAAAACAATGCTATTCCAGTTAAATGTGGCTTAGGAATTTTTAAAAAGAAGTATTTTCCTTGTGCCTCCTTTCTTCTTGCCTTTCTCCAAAGCCTTAATCTTTTTCCCCACTGTGCAGTTATTTCATTGACTATAACTAGAAAATGCCATTTTGTCAGATTAAAATCTTCTCTCATATCACATCACTTATCGTCCCCCTAAACCCTCATAGTTCATTTGAGATGCCAGAGATGCCCAAATCTTGGGTATATTTATACATGTTTTAGGGCTGGAGAATCGAACCAGAAAACACAGATTTCAAGAATTAAAGCAAAGAATCTGTTTATTTTGAACTAACTCTAGATATGTTTCATTTGCTACATCTAGTTCTCTTGAAACACAGTAACCTTGACATAATGGCTGAAGAAAAAGGAGAAGCAATGTAAGCATAAATGGCTGAATATTTTAATATCTTTTATCAATAAACATTACTGGAATGCCACGCATTTGAATCCATGCTTTTTCTGACAAAAACCTGCATTTTATCTTCTGCTTCCTGATATCGCAGCTGGATCTTATTACAAGGGTAGGATGCACCATGGGAAGCATGCCTAAACTTTTTAAACTACAAAAGGAAAGCTGATCTTCATTAATTAGATGTCTAGATTATGCAGACTGACCACTGTATTATTATCTATAACATGGTGAAAAACACTATTATATGGCTTGTTGATAGCTCCTCCTAGGTAATTTAGCTAAGCCTTATTTGCTAAGATATTCTATTAACCACAAAGGCAGGATTTGGTGTCAGGTCAAAAAATCAGATCAAACTGTGACTTTGTGGTTGATGGTTCAGAGAATGCTCTATAACAAAGGGAATTGAGAACGCAGTATGATGTCTTTCTAACATTTAATTCAGGAAAAATGTCATCTCCAGCACGGCTTAACATAATGCTACTACATAATGCAGATAAGTGAAAATATTAACAAGTAAATGATTCATAACGAAGACTCACCGTGTAAAACCCATATTCTCTGCCTTTGTGAAAACCATGGAATTGGATTAAAAGAGAAGCCACCTAATTTTAGATTTAAGCAAATGTGAACAATGGGTTTGAGAATGAAGGGTAAGTCTGTGGATCACAAACCCTCACCTGAATAATGATTAGCTCTTTGAATAAAAAACAAATATATTTGTTTTTAAATATATTTATATATATATTTGTTTTTAAATATATAAATATATATATATTATATATATATTTGTTTTTAAATATATTTATATATATATTTAAAAAGCCATAATCTGGAAGAACTTCAAAATCTAGGAATCCAGGTAAATCATGATTTAGCTTTTACCAACTTTAACCAAAGTCTTCCCTGGTGCTACAGTCAGTACTAAAGAAAAGCTATTACAAAGCTATTATGTTAAGTAATTATAATTTTGTCTGCTTCAACTTCTTATACCTGTGTCTTTGTCATGTATATAATTATGCAGAGGGAAAATACCCTAAGCTCAAATGAAATAAAAGATTTCAGTTTATGCCCACACGGACCTTGTCAAGTAGCCAATGACTTGCCCTTTCATTGTGAGTGACTAATATCAATGCTGGCTCTAAAGAAAGACACTTTTCATAATCGCCCAACAATCTGCTAAGTGAAAACATATGGATAGGCTTAGGGAACGCCTGCCAGGGGTCTTGGCGGAATGGAAAACAGGTGCTCTCATTCTGTGCCACGTAATACCCCATTTACCCCCAAGTCCAAAGGTTATAGGACTAATAGCTGCCTTGTGGTAATCAGGGAAAGCCAAGACACTGGCCCTGGTGAAACATCTGGGACATATTTTACATACTTCCAACATATGCTTCAGGTTCAATTAAAGTGAGGCTTTGGCACATTTATTAATCTTTTTTACTTTTATCCTATAAGAGGACCCACTGACCTGACCTTACCATTATACCATATGAGAAAACAGATATAATGAGAGCTAGAGGTCAGTACCTGCTCGTACGGCAAAGAACATATTTGTTTTCTCATGAAATTCCATTACCCATGACTCTGTACACAAACTTTAAATAAAGGAACCAATGAATTTTTTAAAGTAGGAAATTACCCTTCTTCCACTCAGACACACTGATAGCCAAGACGTAACATTTACCGCTGTGAGAGCCTGTCGAGATGGAAGATGGAACCTTGCAGGATCCTTTCATATTTCCATTTCTTATAGGAAAAACTATATTTCAAGACGTCCATAAGATTCTTCCCTCTATTATTCAAGCACTTAAAAGTCTACTGTAAATTATTACATTTGAGATTTTATTCAGATACGATTTTTATGCTATCAATTGCATTATGAGTAAAAAAGAAAAACCTCCTTTTTTATCGCTCAAATAAAAGGGTTGGATTTATGAAAATCAGCTCACAGTCCTTTCACATGGAAAACACACTGCTTGTCGGCATCCTGTACAGAAGAATACAGTTGAATTCACACTGCAATTTAAGCACTCACTTTCAATCAACTTTGGTAACTAGATCTGAAAATGTGTTAGAAGCAGGGTGTCAATTTCAGACTACCAAACACTAGATTACAATAGATGTTACTCCACAGATTTGGTGTTATTTCCCCCGGGCATGTTCCCCTCGACATCTATGTTTTGGTGAGCTGATTAACCAGGTGTGTCTATTTCTCATATCTAACATCCTCTCCATTAAAAATGGCCATAAAAAGGGGAGAGATTAGAAGTACAGAATATCAACAAACTGACTAAAAACATAGGCTGACTTCAAGAAGGGACATTAAGTACTAGACTTCACTAAGGGTTTCCATTTATTAACATTTCTGGGGAAACGCCTGCTGCTGGGATGGATCTTTATGGTGGCTTTAATAATAAAGCAGCAACAAGCAAGAGAAAATGGCCATAAATGGATGGCAGCTCAGTGTTTATCAGCAGAGAAATGATGATTCAGAGCTGGCATATTGAGTTAAAATACAAGCTCTCTACAGCTCTACAACTGACCTTAGCAATAAATCATATCATTTATTGCCAGAAATGTATGCTCATGTTATTTAACATTAAAAACAAGCACATATGTGTTTTTGCAGGAAGGAGATTTTGTTAGTTTATGTTTGATGATGTTGCTAATGACTAAATGATGTACAGAAGAAAAATTTCACATAAAAGCTCTGTCGATTTAAAAATGTTTGAAATAGCGTTAGAAGGGAGAAAGTGTGTGTGTGTGTGTGTGTGTGTGTGTGTGTGTTTCTGTTTTCCTTCAAGCATTGAATATTAGGAAAACAATCATGTGGAGAGTTAACTAATCACTAAATTTTTTGACATTTCTCGTGCATGCTTCCAACACACAAATTATTTTATTTTTGGAGACACAGCCTTTGGTGGCACACAAATTCTTACACTGGGATATAACTGTACATCTTTACTGGAATCAAAGGTCAAGGGCATAAATTAAAATATACTGTTTTCCTCCTTTCTCCAAAAAAAAATTTCACTGCTTTACTACAATATAAGTCAGATTCTGGTGAAGGTAAAAAATCTGGTTTTACATGCCAAACAATGTGGAGATAATTAACGATTTTCTCTCCTCTGCCTCCCAATCTCACCCTAGGACTTTTTAGATTTTAGGTCTGGAAATGCCCAGACATGATGATGTAACAGCATCACTATCCTCTTTGCGATAGAAAGCAGTAGTTCCAACCCCAGCCACTGCTGCAGTGGTGCAAGATCATTCTAATTTCTACCTCCAGTTGTCCCCCCTCCCTAGGGGACAACCAATCCAAGCAGTCCCAGAAACTGCTGTTATTTACTGTGGTCACCCTCCCCAAATCAACCAGCGATCAAATATAAGCCTCTCTAAATGGGTTTTCCTAATGGAGAAACCACGTGGCCATTCCAAACCTCAGCAAGGGCGGTGAGCACTGGGGTTATTTAAATGTCCTCTGGAGCACTCGGCACATTCATGTCCTTTTGCTGAGCAACTGTTTGAAAATTACAGATGACAATATCCATGTTCAACTCATGCAGGCTATTTTTTCACTCTCTCTTCCCCCAAAGCATGGCCCGATTTGTAATACTCAAGATAGGACAAATTTTTGCCCTTCAACAACAGTCGTCACTGCTGTTATCTTCACGAGAGCTATCAAGTTCCAGACAAGCTGAATTATTATTATTTTTTTTTGTTGTTCCTGGCAAAAAAATATTTGACCCAGCTCTGGACAAAAGCAGAGAGGATTTATAGCCTTCTCTCCCTCTTTGCAACGTGCAGTGGCATTGTTAGGATGATAAACAGCACTGTCCAATTTTCTGGACTCAAACACTTCAACTCCTTTTTTAACTGTCTGTGAAAACAGTGTCATGTCTACATTTCCCCATCCCCAGGTACCCAAGTGCTGGGAAAGATAATTACCTTGTCATCTTTGTCATCTTCTTCTTCCTCGTCCTCTAGCATGTCCTCCACTACCTGCAGACAGAAACAGAAGTCGTTTTTTGTGCTCTTAAAGGAGAGAATTTTGTTCTGTCATTTTGAACCTTTTGGAAATGAAAACTTTATTAACATTTGAAACAGGCACACTGAGAAGGGATATTTGATCTGGAGATAGTGATTAGGAAAATGCTCTGCCTTTAATTGATTAAAACCAGGGAACCAAATCCCAGTTAGGAGAACCGGATTTACGTGAAATGTTTTGTGACAACCTAAAGAATTTGAAATATGCATAAGGTAAACCAACATTAATCTGGGGGATGCTTTAAATCAGGAAATTTCCCTTCTACCGATTCTGCTGTCTGTATTAATCAGGCACTTTAAATTTAGAACTAGATAACTAGGCATGAAACAGCTCTGCTATTTCTAATTTACTTTTCACCAAACTCTAAGATTAAAAAACCATGTCTGTTAATTGATTCATGCTGGTGTTCTATGGCATAAAACTAACAACATATTTTTTGGCCCAAATTTTAATTCTTATGTATAAATGTCAAGTCTTGCCTCTCTCTTTTTGATTTTGTGGATTACCCAAAACTCTCGTTTTAATTCTCTGTGATTTTACACAAGAATATCATGAGAATGAATAGTATAATAAAAGGAAACTCAAAATAATACATAATTACATGTGTATAGTGTTTGTATAACCCACATGGCTGGATATGCATATATGTATTTTTTAATGGCTATTTAGCCTACCTCAGCAGAATGGAATAGTCATTTTGGATTTCCCAAATAACTTCCCTTTGCATTGATCAACATATAATCGTAGGCATTCAGAATGGGACTTCACTCCATTTTCAGGCTTTTTAAAATGGTTTTCCACACTTCACAAACATACACATATGCACGCCACAGAAACCTACAGCTTAAAAAACTTTGGGAGAAGTGTTGTTATTCAAGTAACACCCAACTTATTGTGTTTATGACATTTGATATGGTTTTTAAATTCCTGTGTTTTTTTTTTTCTGATCCTGTATCTCTGAATAGACTCAACAGAATCATGGTTATCAAATATTTTAAAACTTTTCTCCCAAAGTTCATATTAGAGGACAGAGACACCTAGCCCTCCTTTCCTGTTTTTTTTTTTTTTTTGATACAAACAGGAATATTCTATGGGTGAACACTTTAATAACCAAGACTGTATTATGAAAAGAGTTACATAAACTGAGATAACATATCAGAACTCTGTTATTCCTAATAATTTTTCTCAAATATTCTAAAAGCATTAACTGATTTAAAAGCATAACACAAACCTCCAGGTCTCATGAATGAATATATAATGAAAGCATCTGACAACCTGTGAGACTGTTCCTAATTTAATGTCATGCTTTAAATCTTCTGTTAAATGGTAGAATTTTGAGGTCTTTCATTTGGACATTCAGCTTTCAAAAGAATCACAGTAGTGCAATATGCAGTTTTGCATATCTGATGAGAGCTTACACTTACTTCGGAGACATACAAAGCAATGAAGCTTCAACAAGAAAGATGGACTCTTGACAGTCTCTCTAACTATATTCAGCTACTCCATAGCATTTATTATAAACCCCTTTGTCCAAGGCACATAGTGCTAGGTAATGTGGGAATACACAGATAACCCACAAATACTTCCTTCTTTACTCCTATCAGCCCTCAAATGGCTTATAATCCAGCAAAATTTAAACAGGGTTGATCAGATAAGCTTTCATGTTAACCTTTCATTTCCTCACATTTAAAGTATTCACATCACACGTACAAAGACAATAGTGACAATATATAGTTGAAGTGATATATGCCAGGCTATTCCAAATTGGGCTATTTGTGAGGGAGGTTTAAGATGGAAAAGAAGCTGCATTGGTACATTGTGTTGCATCAGAAGAATTCACCTAACACTTATAAGATTTTCTGAAATGATGATTGTTTTGTACCTGTAATAAAATTATCTTTTAGATTTAAATGAAGTATTTTTTTTTGCTGAAATTACCCATGCAGATTCTTATCAAATACATCAAGGAAAATGAGATGAATACTATACTTTCACTCCTGTGAATAAAGTCATTATTATAGCTACTTATAATTAAGAATGTATAATATGCCTCCTCTCTGCAGTACTTATTATCATATTTCAGGTGCTATGAAGGCAGAATGGTCGTGGGCTGTGCCTAGCAGATTGTCAGGTACATAATAGGTGTTTAAGAAATATTTGTTGATTGAGTGAACAAGTGAATGCATCATCTACCCTTCATATCATTTAACACACTTTTGGGTAAAGTGTCTATCATGTATCTCACAGAACTGACTTAGTTTACCTGGAAGGACTTACACCTAATCAATGATGCAGATTTATAAAAGCAAATATTCAAAATGCCTTCAAACATTTGCCTGGGAATAGAACCCATGAATATTTAACCATTAAGGTTGGAGAATCTCCACTATCTTCAAATTAATTTTCAAAAATTCAAAATAAGATTAAGCCATAAACAAGCCAGTAGCTTAATTTACACATTTTACAGATCAGCTGTGGATCTTATGTTCAAGTATGACTCAAAGAGGTCTACAGAATCAGGCTCTTCATTTGCAAAACCCAAACTGTTCTTACCCTGCACAAGTGGGTAATTGGCTACGCACAATTGCTCCACAAATGTGCAGCCAGAACCACCCAGTACAACCATTTGCTTTTACATTTGGCAGAAAAGTGTTGTGTTAGTGAGAGGCCTTTTTGCTGTGTTTTAGCGCTCTAGTGAGGGCCTTTCCCCTCCTCCAGTGCCTTTTTAAAGTTACATCATAAACATCTACAAGTGAGGATTTATAATACAGATGGTTTCCTATTGATGCCTTTAAGCTGCTTCAGAACATATCCCACTATTACATTTTGCTCAGATGAAGCTGAAGGTGCCTTAGAAAATGGAGATGATAATAGCACCTATCTCCCAGTGTTAAGGATCCAATGAGATAATGCATAAGAGTGCTTAATACAGTTCCTGTGTCAAAGGAAGTACTCAAAAATGTTAGCTATTAATAAAAATAAAATAACATCAAGTTACTATTTTAAACATTAATTTTTGGAAATTAAATAATATATTTTTTCCTGGACAAAATATTCTGTGCTCTTAATGACACACAAAATTCTGGTTCATGTTTTCACTGACCATAAGAAACACGTGGAGGGTACAGGTAGAAGTGTGGATAAAGATTCCAAATTAAAATGATGATGCTTTCACAACTAACTTTCAGGCTCTAATGGTCCAGTGAAATGGATGGCTTTGAGGACAAGAGTGTCTCAGAAGCTGAGCTGTGCTTTAAGACATGAGCTCTAGCCAAATGCAATGAACATTGAAACTGCAAACTGAGCTTTTAAAAACAAACTGTATATATCACTGAAGTGCATTTAATGACTGCACAAAATTGCAACCCTTCCCAGAGAAATCAAATAACACCGCTATTTAGGATGAGAGTGCTGGAGTTTAACACTTAACTAAGGAAAACAAAAGAAAGGAGTCCTGGTATCAAATTCTAGTTCTTTCCTCTTCATATAAAACCAAATAAGCACTACATCGTTTTGTTTTCAAGTATACAAAGTCCAGTTGCCCAAACGCTTGTCGGCAATAATTTAATTAACAACATATACTATACGCAGGATTTCCTTGAAGGGGAAAAAATGAAGAGTGATGAAAAATCATGTAGTAGAAAAGATACATTTACGAAGTTCGGTTTTTTCTCTTTTTTCTTAAGGGGGAATATCTCAGATAGGCTCTAGAATTCTCTTTCCAAATTATGCTTTCTGATACCTTGCTTGAAAGCAAGTAGTATTAATCAAACAAAGGAAGGGCACTAGGGAAATCAGAAAGATGTAATGCAAGCAGTTAAAAGTGACATGACCTTCTGTAATGTCGCTCGTCACAGACTTATATGCCACACACTCCAGGAAGGTCTTGAAAGAAACTGATTCTTGGTACTATTCCTTGAATGTAATACTAATAAAGATGACATTTAAAAAAACACACATAGACAGCCCCAAATGCAGCATGCCAGCTACACTGCAGCCAGAGAGTAAGTAGATAACATTATTTTAAAAAGCATATTTCTTCCTCTATATTCAATATTTGCTGAACATTTGTCGTTAACATAAAATATAATATGTGGCTATACATTTAAAAAATACATTTCCAAAATTAAACAAAATTGTATCTATAGACCATATATTTTATGTGGTTTTAGAGGAGCTCTCGTACTGTTACAAGACTTCTAATTGTAATCCAACACAACGAAACACTTCTTGATTTGCAAGGAAAATGTTATTTGACTGGAAATGTTAATAGTGATGTCGATAATCTGAATAAAAATGTGACATGTTTGGTATTATTCTCCCAGAACAAAAATGTATAAGGGAGGTGACCAGAAGGATGCAGTAACAAGAAAACCAATGATGAAAGGATGAGGAAAAGTGGGTTCAGGTAAACTTCATTATTAAAATCATTATGAGATAGTGGATACTAAATATTGCTTTTTAACACCAATTTAAGGTGTATGTTTAATATGACAAGAGGGGGTTAAAAGGCCAATGAATTATTTTTAAAATACTTCATATTATAATTTTTCCATGAGTAAATTCTTCCACTTATTTAAATCCCTTCGAAGAAAAAGGAACCAAAAAAAAATCTTGGTTATGTTAACCTTGGAAGGATTGAGTACTCTGCAACCAAACCTTTCAAAAGCCAGTGCTGATACAAACCAGTTTCTTTCATGTGTTTACTTCTTTTCCTTGGAATTAAATGGATGTTTTGCTATGTTCAAAATGAATAGTTGCACAACTCAAATTGCTTTACTCAAATATGGTCTATAAAAATGCAACACGTTTACACATTTAAAGAAGAAATCACTGCTGTCCAGATGTGCAACCATGTTAAAATATTAAAGAAAACTGACACAAAAGAAACAAGTTTCATATTTAGTTTCATATTCATAGATCATCCAAACTTGTACAGATGCTTATATTTGGATACATTACAAACTAAATGCCTATTTCTACCCTAGAGATACGGAAGAATTTGGGGAGAGTAGTATTCTTCAACACGGTCTGGAGTTCATTTATGTCACTGTGTTTGTGCGTAAACCAAGCAGAACGTGCATTTGTGTGCCAATTGGTTTATTACACGTGTAAGTATGATATGAAATGATGGAATGTCTATTGATGGAGAAGATGCATATAATCACTCAAATGATTTCAAATCACTTGAAAGTACTGAAGGTAAGGCTAAAGACTTTTGTGGTAAGATCTTTATAGGTGTGCTAGTGCAGACATTTTTACGACAGGACACCTACTTCTCACAAGATTTTTGAGAAGAAACTTTTGCAAACTGGTATAATTAACTGTATACATAATTCACTCCATGTTTGTAAGAATAATAAGACTCAATCAAGTCTGGGATATACTGTTTCATCCAGTACATCTCGAAAGCAACTTCATATATGATGGCTGCTTAGTTTGATTCACGCTATTAAGGATTTGACCTTGGAGTATTTCAGCTACAGTAGTCATCAAGATAACTGAATCACTAGATGTAATAATAATTAGTGTGATAGGCTTGCCAGGGAGGCTGAATATATTGCAATACAAAAGAAGGCAGAATAAAAAAAAAAGCATTAGTACTTACTACTAAAAGACTTCCTGATTTTTACAGAGACACTCAAATACAATTATTCTTCTCGCAAAATGCATTTCCTTGGCTCATTCTGGGAAGTGCCACATTGTAATTTAGTCTGATTCTTAATAAGGAATGTGGCTTTAATGTGACTATCAGATGACTTTTGATGCATGCCACTGATTACGTACAGCATGGCTTCTGCATCATCAACAGCAGTATTTGCTGTATAATCTGGTTTGCTATAAGGAGCAAAGACAGTAAATTTACTTTACTGACCAAAAGTATGTTACCTTTTATTTTCTTAAGTGTCAGCTTAATATGCAGAAAAACTCTTCCATTAAGAAAGGCAAAACAATAACAAATTCTATAATCAGTATAATCCTCTTAAATTTCTTTTCATATTTCCTTTTCGGTATTCTTAAGTGTTCATTCTTATTCTCACACAAAGCACTGTGAACAGAATTCTAGAGTTTATTTGAACTCTGTCTCCATCTAAAGGCTTTACAATGTATTGGGTTTTTCGCTTGCAGGAAAATTCTAATCTTGGTGTCTTTAGGATATTGCATATTAATTCAATTGAGTAGGAAAAAATAGGTCAACTATTAACCTGGAATGTGCTTTTTAAATAATAACGCTTTTATGAAACTATATTATTTGTCAAGGGAAAAAAGTATACACCAAAGGCCAAAAAATTGAGTTGTTTAATGTGCTTTGAAAGTAAAATTAAAAGCTAACTCAACTCACCACGAATCTACTTTATAAAATTTAATGTTTTCAAAATACTTTTGTACATTAATAATAGAGTACAAATAAAAAAGAAAATTATGTACTTAAGCCTCTATATTTAGAACCAATTTTTCCATTCCAGAACCTCAACTTTGTAATAAAAAGGCATAATTTTAAATGTTTCAAACTCTGAAAATCTTAGAAATTGTTTTTAAGTGTCTAATAAAAGGTCCACATTATTTAAAAAAATTTCTGCAAAGCAAGAAAAGGGAGCTGCTGTGACATTTTAAAGAGTAGCATGTCCTGCAATCTTCCAAATATCCTTTGCTCCAACCCCATCAATAATTTTGGGAACTGCAATAGGCAAGTTATTTTTCAGGTAAATGCACAGTTTAGCACAAGTATGCAAAATACTATAGAAATACTGGAATATATTTCCATATACGATTCCATATATGGAACAGTATTGAAAATGCTACACTTTGGGAACATTAGGGATCTTTAAAGAATATACTTTGAAAACAACAACAACGAAAAATTTATCTTGGAGATTAATGTCAGCAAACTTTTGGACCATATTGATCTGTTAGGTTTGATTCACTTAAATTTATAGCAGCTCCCTATTTTAAGCAATCTGTTGTGGGTCATAAAGAGGGTTAGTGGAATGGGTGTACATTTGCAAAGAATATTCTGACACTAATTTTAGTTTTTTTTTTCTTTTCTTTTCCATCTAGAATATTTTGAGGCCTGAGGACATTATGTCAGAGAATTTAACTTTAAAAATGGAGCATGTTTTGTATGTCAAAAAATCATATAGTCAGAAAACTTCAGTTCTTATATCCTTTTCTATAAATAATGATATTTTTTATCTTTTTTATATAAAGAATAATCACCTCACAAAAGAAAGTCCTAGTGGGTTTAGACCTACATTTGGACTGAAAAGAATGTCTGTGGTGAATGGTGAATTGTAGCATAAAAGCCTGAATGAAAAGAATGTTCACGAAACTTCACACAAAACCTCCAAACCGTTATATCATGAGCTTCCCACAATATAACACAGAGCTCTATATCCCAGGAAAAGCCTGCCTGGTCTACTTATCATTTCTGCTTTATGTAGTGTACTGCACGATTGCTAAATTAGTGTATAATGCATTTATAATATTTATAGTACCAACATTTAGTTAAATAACCTTTATGTAAGATTTATGTTGTTTTTTTTATTTCTCATTTAATGGCAAATTATGAAGAGCATGTTTCATAAAGATAATTCTCCATTTAAATTCATCAGTCCATTAAATATTAAAATTATGTTTCTGATGCAATTGAGAACAAATTTGTCCAGCTTCAGTGATTATTTGCACTCATAAAAATTAGGCTTGATTAATAAAATTTAAATGCTTGATTAAGATGACATTTTCATGTTCCATTCTGATTTATTAGAATTAGTCTCCATCTCCAGGCCTGGTATGCTGGTGTAGGTTTACCTTTCTCCTCCTCTTACCCGACATCCTGAGCGAGCTGTTAGAAAGGAGGATTTTGCTTTTGGACTCAATGATGATTTCAGTGAAACGCCCTGTTCTTTGCTCATGGTACTGCCTGTCTTTGTCTTCATGCACTGTGCACAGTGGAGATTTGTATTACAATAATCAAGAAAAATGTTTCTTTTAAATATCTATGGATATGACCTGTAAAATGGCATATGCTTATGGTATTCCTGTAAAATTCAGTTACTAAGGTGCTTTAAATTGTTGAAGATTGCTTTGCTCAAATTTCTTCATATGCTTTTATTGATAAAAATATAGTTTTTGTTTTTGTGGGACTTCCGTATACATTGCAAGGGGACTATGGATACAGGAAATCTTACTGTGGCAATGCTATTATCTTTGCCTACAGGCTTAAAACCAAGAAAAATGACTCATGGCCATGAAAAACCATTCTCTTCCACAGGACTTACAAGGGAACTCTTCAAGAGAAATACTGACATATAATGTCTAAGCCCCCATTTGCTTGCTGTTTTACACATGGCAAAGTTCCCAGGTGTCATCTATTACGCATTTACTTTTTTTTTTTTTTTTTTTTTTTGAGACGGAGCCTCCCTCTGTCGCCAAGGCTGGAGTGCAGGGGCGCAATCTCGGCTCACTGCAAGCTCCGCCTCCTGGGTTAACGCCATTCTCCTGCTTCAGCCTCCCGAGTATCCGGGACTACAGGTGCCCACCATCACGCCCGGCTAATTTTTTTTGTATTTTAAGAGAGACAGGATTTCACCGTGTTAGCCAGGCACTTACTCTATGCTTAACATGTTGTGTTAATTGTCTCTTAAATTCTTAGAAGACTCCAACAAGGTACCTATTGTCCCCATTTTATTGGTGAGGAAATTGAGGCATAGCAGAATGAATACACTTGTATAGCTAACAAGTAGAAGGTTTGGAATTTAATCCCACATCTTCTGAATTTCAAAGCTTGGGCTTTTAACCTCAAGCCACTGGAAAGATATAGTGGTAACGCTTATCTTAAAGGTGTTTTTGCTGTTGCCTATGGGAGTATAACCCATTTGAAAACTTTATTTAGGTAAACTGACTTTCTCTTGTTTAAGCAAGGCTACCAGAACATTCAGTTAGTTTTTAAAGAACTGATAGCGTATACTAGTTTCCTTTTTTTGTATAATGAAGTAAATTCAGTAAGTAACAAATGACAAAAAATGTCCTTGAAGGTATATTTTAGTTTGGTCACTGAAACATACTGTTTCAGTTCTATGTACACAAGGGTAGAAACGCCTTAAAGTTGTATGCTCTTGACAAAGGTATCTCATACAATGCTTTAAAAAACGAACACAAAACTCTCAGCGTTATTGGACTCCTAATACTTCTGATTTATAAACACTTTCCACAAGCAGATAAAGACATATCATCTGGTTTCCACTTTTAGTTTGTTAATTCGGGTCTTATAATTTCTTGTCACCTTTCTGAACCAAGGACAATAATTCTCCACAAATATATGAAACTCTCTGCCACCACCACCCTTCCCCCCGCACCACCACACAGAGAACAATGATCAAGACTAGAAATGCAAACTAGTTCTAAGGTCATAAGTCAGCCAGAAGGTGCTTCTGTTGGCCCCTTTTTCTCCCTCCCTCCCTCCCCATGTTTAGAATAGTTTGGCTCTCTGCCCAGAGGAGAGTGTAAAGTCATTTAGAAAGAACAATCAGGAAACTGGTAGGATAACACATCTACCCTCAAACCAAAATTGTGGGTATCCTTTTTTCCTCCCCAGTCTTACATCTCAATTACGGAAATGACAAAGTCCTGGGGGCAGATATTTGGAAGAACAGAAATGATAGGACCCTTTGGCAGACATATGGGTGGACACTTTGGAGAACTATCAAGATGGTGAATTCTTTGGATCCATGGGAGGATTTGAGGGGTTTAGGAAGCTGATTTTTCAGTGATTCTCTGGGGCTCCAGGGTTCAACTGCAGCTCAAATAAGTGAAAATCAACCATTTATGGGAGCAAGAATTTCAGATTTCCTTCACAGTTGCCAAAAACAATTCATTTGGTAGAAAAGGAGTTGGGGAAGAAATCCTCTATAAGAACTAAGAGTACCTCTTTGCCTCGTTATATTCTTACATGCATCTCTGGAGAACTGAGCAAGGTGGGAAGAATTCAGGAAGACGGTGGAGGCTAAAATATGAGAGTAACTGGAAACAACCTCTAGGGCAACTACCACTAACTTTAAACTGGAAGTCACTCTTCTGAGTCCTAATAGATCTAAAGCAAGAAGTGTGCATTCCAGTGAGGAGAATCTTTAGTAAATTGACTTTTAAAAATAGAAGTGTTTCCTTTACATCTTTCTCTATTTGACTGTCATGTCACGTACTGGTAATACTCATCTTCCACCATTCTACCATTTTATCTTTTCAATTTTAGGTTTGACTGCAGTTTGAGAATTGAGTAAAAGGATAGCCAATAAACTCAAAAAGTATTAAAACCAAACATGGAGTTACTAAGTGAAAGCAACAGACTGAGGCGTGAAGAACAAACAGTGGCCACAGTAGACATTTAACCCCTGTTTCATTATATATGCAGCACTCACACACATATATCCGGGACTACCTAAATGTCTTTTGACTAAACATTCTGCATGCTATATACAGACCTCTATCACTGCACCTATTATATTCATGTATTCTATTCAGTTGTTTGTTTCTCTCACTAGAGCACAAACTGTCCTGGGCAAGGCGTGTGTCTTCATCATCTTTGAACCACAGTTTGTACTGTGAGTGCCTATAAATGTTCAATAATATTTGTTGAATGAAAGTAATTTTGCATAAAAATTAGATAATTTTTTATTTGGAAGGAAAGATCAGACTAAAATATTTTCATTCAAACATTTTTCGAGTAACTCAGAGCAAAATGGTCCAAGCCATTTTGCTGTGTTGAGATTAGACACACAAATGGAAGATTCAATTAGAACAATCTGAGGAGGACCCACAGTGAGCCAGTTATGATAATATACTGAGAGTGTTGTGATTTTTATTGTTATGATTTATTTGTAATTTGGTTGTGAGGTCTGTCTCTTGAGAGTGACCATGGGCCAAGATGGCTATCTTTCTAAGAGTGCTCTGATGAGAGGAAGGTAAGACTCAGGTGTGTCAGTCAGACGAGACACATTGAGGAGGTGAACCCAAAGTGCATAAAACAAGAAATTTAGTACTTACTGGTCCCAGAGAGGTTAGGGATGCCAATGGGAGGCCGAGGGAAGGCTGGAGGCCACAGGGAGCTCAACCAGTGGGTGGGGCACGCAAGAGAAAAAGAGGACCCATCAGACTATGCCTTTATTACGGTCCATGGATGTTATCCCGTGGCTGGTTTAAAGAGAGCACGAGGGGAAATGCTGACTTGGCTCCAGCGCTAACCATTAGGTTTCATCATGGTCAGCAGCTGTGGGGTGTGTTGGGTTAATAGGATGAGAAGCAAGTGGGCTACAGCATAAACAACCACACAGAGAGGGTAAGCTTTAACTAGCCAAAGGGGACGGGTACTGCCATGTTTCAAATAACTCATGTCAGGCCTTAAAATGGATGCCTAAGCAGCAACTATATGAAACAAATTTATGACAGACATGGGAACTCAGAGGCGTGGGCTCACTTAACCTCTTAGAGTATGAGTTGGTAGGGTCAGACTGGTAGTAGGGGGTGAGTGTCAGGGATGGCTCTCCAGAAGAAATAATAATGATAATTAGTGGTTACCCAGGCACAGCTGTATAAAATGTTAAAGGCTTAATGGGTGGCAAATTAATATTAACTACCAAAAACCTTCAAAATGCATATACTCTCACGGAGAAATTCTTCAAGGACTTTCCAAAGCATATTACCAGAAAGGGACCCAAAGATTTCTTTAGGATTTTCTTTATAGTATTGAGAAGGCAAAATATTTCAAGCGGGCCAGGCATGGTGCCTCACGCCTGTAATCCCAGCACTTTGGGAGGCCGAGGCAGGTGGATCACTTGGGGTGAGGAGTTCCAGACCAGCCTGGCCAACATGGTGAAATCCCATCTCTACTACAAAAAAAAAAAATTAGCCAGGCGCAGTGGCAGGTGCCTGTAATCCCAGCTACTAGGAAGGCTGAGGCAGGAGAATCACTTGAACCCGGGAGGTGGGGGTTGCAGTGAACCGAGATCACACCACTGCACTCCAGCCTGGGTGACAGAGTGAGACTCTGTTAAAAAAAAAAAAAAAAAATTGAAGGAAACGTTTCTAAAAACAGTGTTTAATTAAGAAGACTGGTGCAGTGGCTCGCACCTGTTGTCCCAGCTAGGCAGGAGGCTGAGGTGAGAAAACTGATTGAGTCTAGGAGTTCGAGGCTGCAGTGAGCTATGATGGCACCACTGCACTCCAGCCTGGGTGACAGAGGGAGACCCTATTTCTAAAATACACACACACACACACACACACACACACACACACACACTCATATAGTGAAAATTGTATAGAAATTAAAACTCGTGGTAGGCTGTTTTCCAGGAATATGAAGGATATTTCCAGATATGTTGCAGAATAAAAAAAGTAGGTGAGCTAAAATGTGTTAAAGGTGACTCAATTTTTATAAAAACAAAATATGTGTGATAAGAAATATACATTTACATTTGTAAGTATATTTTAAAGAAAACAGTAGAAGGCATAGAAAGAGTAAATAGAATATTTGGGAAACTACAAGTATACTCTGCTCCAGATACTCCTGCGACCACTGGGGCTACCCCACCCTGGTCCTCCTCTCCAGACCCACTACCTTTGAAGGTCTTCTTTTCCCAGGGTGAAAGGCCCCTCTTCCAGCACCTTTCTCAGGTGGGTCATAGCCCTCATGGCTGGACAGCCACTTCCTCATCGACGCCAACCGGCTTGCCTACAAGTCTCCTGTGCCAGTGGAGGAGCCCCAAAGACCATCCCAGGATGATGCACCCCATAAGAGTACAGCCTTGCAGGGGCTACAGCCGCCCACAGTGCACCTGTATGTTTGCCAGCCCTCTGCAGCTGCATAGACACCATGCATCACACTCAGACCTCAAACTCCTCATGTGCAGCACCTTGGGCAAGGATTTCAAGCTCTTCCACCATGCTGCACATCTGTCCTCAGTGCTCACGTGACTTCCAGGCCTCTGCCAAGTTCCAGACCCTGCCTGCACTGCCCTTCTCCGGGCCACCACATCCATCCCATGCTGTGCCATTCCCACACACGCTCTGTGAGTACTGGCTTTGTGGATATTACTGCCTTATTCTGGGCCTGAGTTTCTCCATCTGTCCAAAGGCAGAAGCATCACTCCTTTTTCCTCTTTTCCAGTTGTGTCATGAAGACAAAGGGGTTGCCTTCCCTGAGCCTGTGGACTGGGTGAATAGGAGGTTAAGCAGGGAACACAGGCCGGTGAGCCAGCTGTGCTTCCCATCCAGCTGTGCTGTGCTAGCTTTTGCAAGTGGCTTGGTTTCCTGCTCTCTCAAGTGGCGAGCAATTGTTGTCCAGAAGAAAGTGATAACAAAAGAGTATGGCCATGGTCTGGTTCATTTCTGTTTCCTCACCCTTAGCCCACTACTCCCACCTTTTGCTCAATAAACATTGCATACTCCAAAACAAACAAAAGCAAAACAACAACAACAACAACACACACATAAACAATCCTGTTGGAATATTGAAGGGATGAAGCTGAAACTATGGTTTAGGTGGGGCCTGCTCCTTACGGGTCTTCTATGCTTAAAGATGTTGGGGAATACCTTTATTTCAGAACTGTCACCTTCCTACAGGTCTGGAGGTTAAAATAAAAGGTACAACTGGGATAGAGTTGCCAGATGAATATAGAACATCCACTTAAACTGGAATTTCAGATAAATTAAGAATATTATAAAAATATATAAGTGTAAGTATGTCCTGTTGTTATCTGAAATTTCCATTGAATTGGGCATCTGTGTTTTTATTTGCTTAATCTGGCAACCCTAACTTGGGTACAAATTCATAGGGCTCACGGCTGGAATTTGAGGGAAATTTACAAAGTAGAAGGCCTGGTCATCTACTGAGAGGGAGGGGACAGTGGTGGGGGGACTTGGGATGAGTGAAGAAAACGTGGAAATCTTGTTGGTGCAAATCCAAAGCCTGATGACGATGGTTATTAACATGTTGGGATGCACTATGTACAGCAAGTGATTATCTAACAAGGCTAAACAGTTGGTGAACAGCTTTGAGAGGGGTCACAGGGGATAAGCTTTCTACCAACATCTGATTGGCTGTTGATTCTACTTATTTATCCTAGTGATCGTGTTGGAAAACTAAAGGTCTGGTTCTTTTCATGGTCCTCCTCAGATTTTTTCAAGCTGATGACCTTTTGAAAAAAACTGAGAAAATTGCTGTTGAAATAAGCACGAAGAAGAAAAGAGTGATCATCCATTTTTAGATGTGTTTACAGGCTGTATGACTCAGTGTTGCTTCTGCTAAGAGCACTGAATATGTGGTCTTTTTTGGTACTGAGATGCAAACACAGGAAACTTGTGGTCTATGCTGCTTTCAGTGAATGATAAATCTCTTACTGAAGTAGAGAGAGTCTAACTGTACGTTCAGAGTGCTTTGCATATGACGTCCTCTCCTCTGTCAGCTTGGCTTTGGCCAGCCTCTTTAGATCCTGTTAGGAATACTTGACTTATTCAGTATTCCACATATTCTACCACAGACTTCTTTGGAATGGAGAACACTGGCTGACAAAATAATAAATGTGCTTGATTTATAGGAGCTCAAGTCAATCAGATGTTTCTTTGGTGGACCATCCCAAACTGTTCAATCAACAGCACTTACAGCAAAGAGTGCTGCTCTTAGGAGCTTTATTTGTAGAGATAAGTGCTCTGGGTCTCACTGGAACAGACCTAATATGAGACAATATTCAGTACTATTCTAAAAGGGAAATGAAGAAACAAATGCTTTGTCATGAGAAGAAGCTAACTAAACATTTCAGTATTTCCTAAAGTATTTTAGCAAGGCAGACTCTGTCTCAATTTGTGTCACAGTCATACCATGAGTCAGAGCATGATTTCATTGATCTGCCCCACTCTTCAGTCTTTTAATGCCACCATTGATTAGATAACTGAGATTGTTGTGTGGGAGGAATATCATGACAGTAAAAATGAATGTTCTTTTAAAGTGTAATTAAAAAACACTGAAGAATTTTTTTGTGTCAAAGAAATTTTTGAATTTATTCACAAAAAAATTATTCACGAATATGAAGAAGTCAGCTTTGATGGACTCCTCCCATGCTCACCTTGGTGAATGGAAGGTAGCCCTCCTGGTCACGAATGCTTCTGAAATTAACAGGGGCACCTGGGATAGAACAGATGACCAGCACCAATTCATGCAAGTTACTGGTTACCTTATAGGAAGGAATTTGGAGACACCCAGGATTCTATGCAAGGCCCTGGACACTAAGAAAGCAGTCCTTTGGGAAAGGAATGCCCATGCCTGTAGCATAGATACAGCCTGGGACTTTACAACAGGGTACAATTGGGTTCACATCACACTTGCTCTGGGGAGTTGCTTACTTATCCTCCTTGATACTGAATTTTCTTATTTGTAAAATGGGGATAAAACTATTTAGAAGTATTTACTTGATATAATTGTTGTAAAGAATAAAAGGAGGTGATGTTTCTAAAAGGCTTAGCAGGATGCCTGATACATAGAAATTGCTTGATAAATATCCTTTCTGTTTCCCTGAATGAGAGACATGGAAGACATGGGGTGAGTGGTGTGGGAAAATTAATACTTTCTATTAATGTGTCAGCTTGAAGGTAGAGTTAGTGCTACTGGCTTTTCTGTAATTCGTGGGAGAAACTTGCTGTAACAGTGCCCAGGGAGAGGTGGGATATATCCCCAAGAGGAAATGTGATTGACTGGTGGTTCGGAGTATAAACTTCAGACAGACTGCTCTGTGTTCTAATACTGGCTCTGACACTTTCTGTGTGTTTTTGGGTAAGTTATTTAATCTTTCTGGCCCTGTTTCCCTGTATGTGCAGTAGAAACGATACTTACAGGGTGTGCAATAGACCCCTGGTTTGCTTGGCTAACCTATTTCCTTCATTCTCTGAGACTTGATTCTCTTTTCTCAAGGAAGAGCTCTTGCAGCCATGCTTGTCTACATGAGCATGTTCCTTTGCTTACAACTGATGACGGTACCTGGGGTGGGGGGTGTGGGGATGGCGGCAGGTCACTCGACTTAGGAGGATCCAACCCATTGACTGGGCTAACACAATCAGCTTCTCTCTCGGAGGAGGACTAAATGACATGGTGAATATAAAGTACTTCACACAGAGCCCAGGGTGTAATGATGGTTCAGTAGTTTTTAAATCAAAGTAAAAACCATTTCCTGGCATCTACTCTTCCACTTTCAAAATGTCTCTCTACAGTAACTGTAATTTGGATAGTTGGTACAAGCCTAATAGGCAATGCCGGTGAGAATTTTTCCCAGGTTTTGAAGTGACAGCTCAAACCAACAGAAGGATGACATTCCTATCTTTATATCCCTTTCATGCCAGGGACATTTCTGAATGAAGCATGTCTTAAATGGTTTTCTCTGGAAAAGCCTAACAATTCTCATGCTAGAAATTTTAATGTCATGGTCCCAGTCTACCTAGACTACCTAGGATACATTATATATTATTTTTCTTCCAAAAGTGGATGTTTCCAACCAACCCAGGTATATTCTGGAGAAGATAACAAGCAAAGTCTACAGTTTCAGAATTTTTCACTAAGAATACCAAGACCTAAGATGGCTTATTTTTAACAAGTCCAACTAGGAAACAGCAGAGGTGAAATACCATTTTTAACCACGCCTCTTTCACATGGGCACCCTCTGAGTCTACAGTTTTAACCTCAGGAATGGCTCTTTACTTATTCTGTCCTTAACAGGTTCAGCTCATTAAATGCTGCAAAACTTATTCAGCAAGGATTACATCTGATTTTGCTCATTAAACTAGAATAGGCACCATGGTGGGGAAAAAGGTATGGGGGTTCAGTGCCTGTAATCTTAAAGGTCTCCAAGAAAGGAAAGACTCTCCTTAAACAACAAACACACAAAGAAACACTTTCCTGTTTGGTATTAATCTCAACTATTAGCCAATACATTGAAGACAGAATTTTACCCATCTATGCATTTTTCATCTTTCACAGTGTTTCTTTTCTTTTCTTCTTCAACTTCTTATGTCACGGAAATTTTGTTTCCTTTTCTTTCTTTGCTGACCTGAAGGTCATTTTGATTTTTCTTTTATAGTTTTCACCCTAATTAAATTTTGTCAGCTGAATGTACAGATTTTTGTTTTGTTTTGTTTTGATTTTTGGTGGCAAAAAATTCTTTCTTTCTCTGTCTCTCTTTCCTAAAACAGAAAGTTTCCTGGTTTGGAAACAGCCAATGGTGTGATTAATGCACCTCGGAGATACTGTAAAGTTTTCACACATGCTGAAAGATTCTGTGGTGTCTTTGGGATATCAATATGGACTTACGGGAAAATACCATCCTTCCAGTGCTATGCGCTATGCAGGAAAGTCAATGCGTCGCAGCATGGCAACCCCTACAAACACTTTCCCTAAATTCGTATATATGTGTGTGTGTGTGTGTGTGTGTATCCACATACATCCACATATATATAAAAATATATAATATATATATTTTATATATATATATATATATATGTATGTATTCTGTAACCAGCAAAGTATAATCCAGGTTTCTTTTCAAAAGGAGCAACCGGTTCAAATGCACAGCTGGATATGCCAGCAAACACATAATTAGACAAATTGGATTTAAGAGTTACGTAAGGTCTTAACTGAGCCAGTGAATAAGAAGCTGAATGAAACGTTGTGATTGCTGCTCTGGTGCCTAGAAAGAACAGAATATGTGGATCTATGTGTTTTGGGCAAATAAAAGGCAATTACTGGGAGTTATGGAGTGTAGTTGGCATTCCATGAGAGTTAGACTATAGAATGTTTCACAGTGGGTTGTGCTGGGGAAGAAAAATGTCCATGGCTAAAAGAGGAGCGTGTTAGAGGAGATGTACTAAAAGGAAAAGATTTGGTAAATACTATTTTGAAGCTATATTTTGCAAAAATTATATGATATGCAATTTTTCAATAGGCTATAAAATGTCTTGGAGAATTTTAAGTACAAAAGGATACATTATATATTATTTTTCTTCCAAAAGTGGATGTTTCCAACCAAGCCAGGTATATTCTGGAGAAGATAACAAGCAACGTCTACAGTTTCAGAATTTTTCACTAAGAATACCAAAACCAGCGACTAAATATTGAAGATAAGCCCCCTCATAGAATTAAGAAGGTAAAAGCTAAATTACCAGTTTTTCCTATTTGCAAATAATCTTATTTGCAAATTTGTCTCAAGGCAACTGAATGAAAAGTAAATATTCTTCTCTCTCTAAAACCTCCATGAAGTAAATGGGACAAAAAAGCAATTGTCTGAAAGAGTCCTATTTTCTTAAAGGAAACGTCCTGAATTAATTGATGAAAGTACCTATTAGTCCCCATGACACCAATGCTTATAGCATTTAGGGCTTGTCTCTTAGTGTGCAATTTAAATATATATCCATAAAATCCTTGCCAATAATACTAATAACGTCTTGTCTGTGGATGCTGCCTAACCATTAAAATCTCTATTAGCAATCTCATGTTTGGTTTGATATACATTACAAAGAAGGTTTTGAACACGTCTAATTTGCAAAGCAGGTACTACAGACAGTGGCAAATACAAAGATGAACAGAGTTCCTTCCCTCACATTTATAATCTAGTAAGAGAGACAGAAATGTAATAGAGAAGTAAACATGGTGCATTGTTGGCAACTTTGTCACATACTAAAGGAAATTATTTTGAAGAATTTTATATTTTGCTTACATTGCTATTTGAAGTGTATTTTGCTTGTGTTTTAATAAAAGGGAAGTTCTTTTACATTGAAGGTATGTATGCAACCATTATGATGGTTACTATTTACTATTATATACTACTTTATTATATACTACTTTTAAGCTGACGATCAAATAATTCTGCATCATTATGGGCACAGTAGCTGGCAAAAAATCCATTTGTGATCTATTATAATCTACAGATCATAAATCAAATAGAGATCTTTAATGGCAAAAAAAAAAAACATAGTAATCTGCTGAGGACAAGTAGATTTTCATGTTTGCCAACCTTTAAATTCTTCTCAACAGCTGTCTATTGAGTTATCAAATTGCAAATGTCGTATTTGGAGAAGACACTCCCCTCATTTATTTACATGTGGGAAAGCTTTTTGAAGTTTGCTTGCCAGGGGTATAGTGATAGACAATCCAAGGGGAACAAAGCTTGGCAGAACATATGTGATTATAGTGTGGGCAGCTTCTGCTTCTTAGTCTAAAACTCTTCCAGAAAGAGAAGGTTGTCTCATACAATCTGCTTTCAAAAATGCCAAAGAGGACAGGTAGATTTAGTATCACTTTCCCTAGGTTAAATGAAAGCTCTTCATCCTTAAGCTGATATCGCAATACACCCCTGACACACAGAAGGATATTTACTGTTGTCCAGCGAACCTTCATTGAACTAAGGTACTTTATATACATTTCCAGGTCAACAACCATCAATCCTTCATTTCTTCCAATGACAGAGCACAAAGAATCTATCTGTCTTAAGTAAAATACATTCACTTAGTTTTATCATTAATAATTTTGTGACATTGTATCTTAAATCAGGATTCACTAAGATATAACAAATAAGGAGAATAAAGCAATTATTTGAAGTAGCACCCATTTATGATTGAAAATCATAGCTCATTCTTTGATGTTGCTCCCTGTTTTAGTTTCTACCAGGAGGAGTAATGTTAGAAATAAGTGAATACTTTCTATTGTGTTGGGACCAAAGAGTTGTTAGTTTTGATATGATAAAACTTTCCTCTAAACTTGAGTATTTATAGACAGAATTTCTGGTTTGTAAAGCCAAATTCTATGTTGATCTTGTCAGGGGGACTCTGAATAAGAACAAAAACACATACAAGTAAGAGAGTAGAGACTTACTGTATCACGTTGCCTGTTATCTTTCCCTGATATTATCAAGAAGTAGTTCCATGTCAATAGTAACAACAAAACCAGTGGTATCATGTAGAGCTCAAAGTTCCAGACAACAAAGAGAAAGAGCTGGAGGAGAGAGAAGAGAGAAGAAGGGATGAGTCAACACTGGATTTCATTAAATGGACTCTTATTTATACTCTACTTCAAAAACACAAAACTAAATGCTTCAGAACAGGAAGATTTATCTTGAAAACAAAGCCTTGGAAACTTTTAGACATTTTTCTAAAAATATAACTGACCCGTGAGAAGTCACTGGTAAGATTTTCAATCTGTTTAATTTCTATGAAGGAAAAGTTGATATCATTACGTTGTCAAAGACGAAATTTGAGTTTTTCTCCTCCAGTGAAATTATTGTTAAGTTGAACAAAATTTTTAAAAAGCAGCATAATGAACTCCACTACACTGTCAGAAATACCCTGGTTTGTCTGCCTTAATGATAAAAAATGAATCACTATTTAATATCAGGGACTTTTAAAAAATCTCTCTTGGATAATACAACGTAACAAGCTTAATAGGCAGATGAAAATACCAGGTCTACACAAGAGAGCCCCAAAGACGTCACAATATGAAAAAAAGCACTGCTACCGACAAGTGTACAAAACGGTTGGCTTAACATTCAGCATTACCATAGAAATCAGACAGCTATTACAAGGAAATTTTGTCAAAACAAATTTTAAAATGCCTATTTGTATTATTCTTTTTTAACACTACCTACTTCTCCAAGTATATAAACTTTTTAAATTGTAAGACAAATGTTAGATTAAGAACTCAGGGTGGTAGATGGAGTCATTCTAAGAACACTTACATTATAAAACAACACAAAGCTGGATATAAAGTATGACTCACCCCCACCCCACACCAGCCTTGTAATCCTGGACAGATCATTTAAATTCTCTGGGTCTGTGGCTTTTGCTGTCAAATTGAGGTAATGTTAAGTCAGGAGGCATTTAAGAACTAGATTCCACTCCTGACTCTAATGCTAACTAGCCATGTAACTTTCAAGCAACGTATATATCCCCTCTTTTGTTTCTTCCCCGGTAAAATGGGGATGATAGGATTATCCACCTCAGGGTTGTGAGAATTAAACACACTGCCTGGTGTGCAGTAATTTCGCAAAAACCAAAACCCAAACCATTATTGCGTAAATGTTATTAATACATTACAAAACACAGAAAGTCAACTAATTATTGATTAAGGTCCTCAAGTAATACAGATTATAATACTGGAAGCTAGAAAGCCCTCTGCCTCCTAAGATTTAGCTGAACCATAGCATAACTGGGGGTTTCAGCCAGCTGGTTGGAATAACACAAACATCTTGCATTTGATAGGTCAGGAGAGTTAGGGGCTGTGCCCTAAGGACACCCGTCTCAGGCACAGCAGCATGGGCCATTTGCAGTCTTCTTAATAAATCTCAGTGAAGCCTACAGCCTATTTAAATGGCAGAGAAAATTAAACAGTGTGAAATGGTAGAGAGACTCCTGGCCTCAGGGCCAGGAGACCAAGGTTCTGACCTTTAGAAAGTCCCTCTGCCTTAGTGTTCTCATATCTTGACAGAGGTCTATAAATCTAATCATCTTTAATATTTCTCTAATATTTAAAATGACTTCATGACATTACTGAACCATCTGTTTTTTCAATGTGACATTAAATTTTGAAAACTGTATATTTTATCGAATTCTTTTATATTCATAACCAAGTGGGCACCAAAAAGCATAAATAATAGTTAAGTAAGCCAAGAAATGATTTTGGACAGAATTACATAGTAACTATAGATTCAAGTTCCTGCATAAGAAAAGTTCCAAATACTGTAATACATGAAACATGAGCCATATCTTTTATTTTATGAGAAAAGTAGGAAGATTTCCAGAAAAAGAAAAATATTTTCATTTAATTTTTGAAATTTATACAATTATACAAAGATGATACAAATAATTGATGGTTATGATTATTAAAATATATTTTATAAGATAATTTTTTTTAGGAAGTGAATTAAGGTAAATGTGACAGACATCAATACATGTAAAAGGGAAAATCATTTTTGGCTAAAGTTCATATTCTTTATATATTTATTTGTAACATTTAGGCAGTCACTAGAATATAAGCTCCTTTAAAGGTAGACTTTTTGTTTTCAGTCACTGTTTTATCCCTAGAGCCTGGAACAGTACTTGGGGCATAGCAAGTGCTCAATAAGTAAATATTTACTGAATTAATGGATAAATGGACACTGGGTTCCCCAATCATTCTACAGAATTCTATTTAATTATTTGTATTAGCAAAAGTTCTATAGATCTACTACATAAAACCAAGTGACTTCAGGAAAATGCATTCAGAGTTACAACCTGGGATACTACTAACAAATTTCTCCCTCTGACAAAAAAGTCTACCTTAGTACTTCTTCTAGACAAGATTTTCTTTCCATTTGGCTATGCAGTCATGAACTATTTTGGATATTATGGTCTTTTCTCTTGGACCTTCCTTTATGTTCCTTTTCTGAGGGCATTCATTTGACTTAGTGTGTTCTGGCATCATGGATGGGACTCAGATTATCCCATTGCTAAATATGACCAATTGTAGTTTTTTTAACCTATTAAGCAAATATATTTTCCCTTGTAATGTCCATTCATTGGTGTTAGGGTCCTCATTTTATTCAGAATGAATTTCCTTGTAATGTCCATGGATTTGTGTTAGCTGCAGGCCTGTCATCCACAGAAAAAATTTCCTAGATGACAATCCTGCAAGCAATCAAGACATCTTTCATGCATTCTTCTTCTCTAGATTTGACATCACCACTTGCTTCAAGCATCAGTTACAGACTATGGTTTCTAGGCAGTTCCCCATTGTAGTCACCTTCCTCTTACCATATCCAAATCAATACATCAATAACTTTCTTAAAATATAGCACTCAGAACTGACACACACTTCTTACAAATGCCTAAGGTATTTTTATATGTCCTAATAACATGGGCACCAGAACGTGGATTGGAGAAAGACACAGGAGAGAGAGACACAGGAAGAAATTACATTCATTTTAGGAATTCTGGCAACAGAAAAACCATCTCCTTTTCTATTGTGGTTTTAAGAATCTAATATTTGGGTAATTGAGTGAGGAGCTCCTACTGTTGAAAACATATATATTTTTTAAAACATGAGAGCTTTGAATAAGTTGTAAATACAAAGGCATTTATTTTTCTTTTTCAGCACCTAAATGAAGATTTCAAAAGGTTAAAGAACATGAACACAGATTAACAATAAAAATGTATTTATTGAACATATACGTTATGAAATATTAGACGTTTGAAAGTAGAACAGCCAATCATTTATTCAATGTAATATTAGTGATGATTCTAATTCCTGTTAGCTGGTGAGGCTCCTCTAATAAAGAGAGCCCTCGAAGGAAGGAAGGAGCTTTTTAGCTCATTCACTCCACACTAAAGCCTCTTCTCTCCTCTCTCTTTGGAAAGAGATCAATCTTCTCCTCTTTCCTATAAAAACTGAGATAACACAAAAGGCCTGGCCTTTAGTGTCCCACTAAGGTAGTAAGAGAAATAAGGCAGCTGGAAGAAACCCAAGGAGGGCCAAGACAATGAAGGATCTGTCCTTGGTCCTGATTATACATTTTCAGAAGTATGGGGGGAAACGAGAGATACAATAATGCATTAAAATGGGATGGAAAAAGAAATCAAGAAGCAATTTTAAAAATCTCTAATGTATTCACAGAATACAAAAATAAACCATAAAATGTCTAGCATTTGTCCAGATCTGCATTTCTGGAATTGCTTTTTGCCTCTGTGGGGCATGGAACGAGGACCTGCAGATTTTAGAATTTTTTGATGTTACAGTGTGGTGATAAGGACACTCACAAATGTCTACAGAGTGTTAAATTCCTTCACCTCCTTCACTATAGCACCCTTTCTGTATTTTTTCCTCTCTCTCTGTCACATAATCTCTTCACGTCTCCCCCATCTCTCCTTTTAATAAGGAAACAGGCTGTCTACATTTTACTCTCATGGAATACATGCCCAATTCCAAACAAAACATCTACCCCTACATTAGTTACCCATGTTCATTAGAGACTAGAACTATTCCAAGAATTTGGTGGCTTTCTTTTTTAATCATTATATGGCTGTTGTAACTTACAATTAGAATTCAATACCAGAAAATCTTCAGGGGGCATTAGTCAAATGGTAATAAGTACACACAACCCCCTTCATTAGAAAAAGAACATTGAGAGTTTTACTCATTATCCTGCATGTCAGAGGCTCTCTGTCAACTGGCCTTGGGCCTTTAGCCATGACTGTGGGATCCCTCAAGGAGCTGCTGCAGTGTGGTACAGTAGAAAGAGAAGGGTGTTTGAATCAGGCCTAGAGGCATCCAAGCTCTCTAGTCACTAGCTTTGGGACCTAGGGCAAGTTACTAGATTTCCCTTAGTTTTGTCATCTGAAAAGTGAAAATGATACTATTTACTTGGCAGATTTGAGAAGCAATTAAGATGATGCTTGACATCTATAAGGTGCTCAACAAGCATCAGGTGTTATGACAAGCAGGAATTGATTGGCTTACACTACATGTAATTTTTTTTGGCCCTTCTAGCAGCTTATCACTTTTCGTATACTACCTTAGAATCCATAGCTAATGATTGTTTCCAGTATAAGAGCTATGCTAAAGAAGCCATGCCAACTAAATAGAAAGAGATGATGAAATGAGTGCCACTTTCAGTTTTTCATATTTAATTTGTGGTGACTGAGTACAATGATGACCCCAATTTTTCCATGTCTCCCTGTATCCATGACTTTTATAATAGCCTCCCACAATGACTGAGGTTAGGCACATAACTTATTTTGGTCAAGGATAGAGTAGCAAATATGATGAAAACAGAGGCTTAAAAAAACATGGGGCATAGTTGCCTCCATCACCCCAGTTGAAGGCCAGACAGCAACCAAAGCAAAGCCACCTAACAGACCAGAAGCCAACCAAAGATGCAAGAGTGAGCCCAGAGCTAGGCCTAGTCCAAACTGCTAACAAAATCATCACTAAATAAATGATAGTTGCTTTAAGCTACTAATTGTGGAGTGGTTTGTTATACAGCAAAAGCTCACTAATACATATTATTGTCTCTCCAAGGAGACAATGTGGTAGGGTAAAATACAGTTTCGACTAGAAGCCCAAAGAAGTGATTTCAGTTCAATTTCTGCTATTTGATCATCATAGGACCCTGTGCAAGTCAATTATTCTCTTTTCCTTTAGTCTCTTACCTATAAAATGGAGATGGTTACACCAGCCTATTTCACAAGTTGGCTATGGAAAAGCAAGTGATATATTGAAGATGCTTCATCACAAAGTACTATATTATTAATGTAATGCTTTTCTTTTCTTTCTTTTTTTTGTTTTTGAGATGGAGTCTTGCTGTTGCCCAGGTTGGAGTGCAGTGGCGCGATCTCGGCTCACTGCAAGCTCTGCCTCCCGGGTTCATGCCATTCTCTTGCCTCAGCCACCCGAGTAGCTGGGACTACAGGCACCCCCCACCACGCCTGGCTAATTTTTTGTATTTTTAGTAGAGATGGGGTTTCACCGTGTTAATCAGGATGGTCTTGATCTCCTGACCTCGTGATCTGCCCACTTTGGCCTCCCAAAGTGCTGGGATTACAGGCGTGAACCACCACGCCAGGCCTATGCTTTTCAAATTATAAATTATTTTTAAGAAAATTACACAGACTTCATGAACTTAATAAGTCAATATGATCATTGCTCTTTGAGCAGTTGTAGAAGACGGGTGGTGTTCTTTAGGGTGAACTGTATTTGGTGAGGAATGGAGGAATTTTTGGTGGGAAATCCTAAGAGTTAAACAGAAGGGCTCCAGTTAAAAGTTTTACTAATAATTGAAACAAAAAAAATCTAGATCTTTACAAAAAATCATTATTACTAGTAAATGGCCGAAACATTAAAGATTTTGTGAACTCAAGTTAAAACAATTCAGTATTAAAATGTTAACAATTTTATAACAATCTTATTATGCCCCTATATATGAAAAAAAACTGGTTCGGAACTAGCAGTTTCATGAATTCTAATTCTTGTTCATAGTCTTTGTTCATTTTTAAATTCAAAAATCTTTTATCTAAATCAGTATTATCTTGCCTATGATATTAGTGGCAACATCACAATATGCAATTTTGAAGTATCTATTTGGGTCAGGCTTTAAAAACCTTCTAAATTTTAACCATAAATATTCAGAATGAGGTTTTTTTTTGAAAAGTTTTAATTTACCACAAGGTAAATAGGCCGGGCACGGTGGCTCATGACTGTAATCCCAACACTTTGGGAGGCTGATGCAGGAGGATTGCTTGAGGCCAGGAGTTCGAGACCAGCCTAGGTAACCTAGCGAGACCTCGTCTCTACTAAAAATAAAAAGAATGTAGCCAGGCCTGGTGGCATATGCCTATGATCCCAGTTACTCAGAAGGTTGAGGCAGGAGGAACTCTTGAGCCCAGGAGGTTGAGGCTGTAGTGAGCCATGATTGCACCACTGCACTCCAGCTTGGGCAACAGAGCAAGACCCTGTCTCAAAAAATATATATAACATAATTTCTCCTAACACGCATCTTATATCATATTGCATAGACTGAACTTTAAGGAAAAAGTCCTGAGAGGCAGACTGGGAGGGCAGGGACTATTACCTTCCTTTTACAAAGGAGGAAACTGAGGCCTAGGAGTTTGAGACATGTCTGAAGCAAGTCTGAGTGGCAGAGCCAAGTCTTCTCCTCCCTAATCCAGTATGCTGTTCCCACGAAGCTCCACTGACTACAGTAAACGGTCTTAGATTGAATGTTGATGTTTTAAAGGTATCAATTATTTAGGTACTGATTATCCAATTTGTAGATTTTCCATATCTTTTTCTTCTCTTCCCCTTTCCTCTAGGATAGCTACTCTTGCATCAATACAAAGAAATGGAATGCCACTTCTTAGGTGTTCTGGTAAAGGTTTGGTATGGCAAAGAGGCCAAAAACTAATGGCAGAAATGAGGTTTGTGGAGCCAATTTTATTCTTCCTTTTTCCCACTATCTTACACGACTCTGAATAATCAAAACTTGGCTATTCATAAGATTTCTATTAAGTGGGGTTTTCTTCTGTCCAAAATGTTTAGAAGAGGTTAGCAACGTGGCTGTAAAGGCAAAGATTGGAAACTGAATGAGCCAATTACATTTTTACAGAAAAAAAGCTCTACTTTTTCAAATAAAGATTAAACAAACAAAAAATCTGTTCTGCTGAGAAGTTAAGTGAAGGTGGGGCAAGGCTTTTCAGTCATATTAAACAGGCATACTATACAAAGTAGAGTGAGCAATTCCAAATTTTAAGATTTTTATAGCAACACCATTTCTTAGGAGGTGCAAGACATGCATGATTTTGATTTCTTTGAGCCTGGGGTTTTATGAGTCTCAGGCAGGACTGGGCCATTCACATCATCCCATCAATTGATGCTCTCATTGAAGTGCAGTGGAAGATGTCTGCATTCAATGATCATTCAGTGCGACACATGACAGTATCCCTGGGGGAGCCCACTTCAAAAAAAATCATTTAAGTTGGAATATTGAATATCCTATTCTTTTGCAAACTACAGTATATTTTAAAAAGAAATCTCATCCAAAATGATTAACACTTCCTACTGTTCAGGAAAAAAGCCTGCCCTTTCAGACTAACAGCTGTGGATCATTAGCTCTCCAGTGATGAGATGTGTTTGATGAGTATTTTTCTTTCTAATTAAGAGATGAGATTCTCTATTTGACTGTCTCTTCAGAAAGAAGTGAAGAAAAAATTTTCTGCCTACATGGAAAGGCCATCTCCTACAAAACAATTAATTATTTCACAGTCCTTTTAGAAAATCCTTTTCCCTCCTAATTTCAATTCATTTTTTTCTTAAACTTAACACACATTTACACTCAGACCTTCACAGTATTAACCCATTTTTTACCCAACCTTCACCCCCTAATGTTTTCCTGTATATTTCATCATTCGACAATATCTATTTCAGAAAAAACAGAATGAAGAAATGTGCCAAAAGTGCGTATATGCTTAGAAGAGTTAATCTGGAATGACTTTTTTGGGTCCTAACAGAGAACATTTGGTATGAGAATGTTTCTTGATGTGAGAGAGACCTCAAATTAGAAAGATAACAAATACACAGGATATGCCTTTTGAGGAACTAGGCAATGATTGGGGGGAAAATTCAAGGTATTTATCAATATATAAAAACTGGTTATAGTAATGAATACTTAAAAGGAAATTATCTTACCTCTACCAATAAGATTGGCCTCAAAGAAGAGAGCTGGGTAAAGTGAGACCTAAAATATATTGCTTTTCATTTTGAAAAAGCCATCATCAGAGTTGGCAAAGCGGTAAAATTTCTGAATTACAAACTTGATTGAAGAGTAGGATAGTCAGAAGCCAATGAAAGCACTGTTTGTGAATTAACCCCACCAATTGCCTCCTTAAATCCTTTTTGGCACAAGAAAGGGAATATAAAAAGAAGGAGGATCAACTTTCAAACATTTCGGTGCTGAGCTGCCACTTTCCTCCCTAGGGCACATTTGGAAATATGCAGGGATGTTTTTAGTTGTCACAATGACTAGGATGGGAGAAGGGAAATACTGGCATTTGGCGGGTGAAGCCAAAGTGAATCAGTCTGAAATATGTGTGACAGTCATACTCAATGAAGAATTTTCCTGCCCCAAATGCTAAAAGCACTCCTCTTTGAGAAAAGTTGTCTGATTCTCACATAGATAATAGAATATTCTATAATTAACTTAGAAAAGAAGAAATTATATGTGTATATACAAGTGTATACAGAAAAAAAGCTAGGTGTATTTCCTATGTGATGGCATGAATTACGACTTAGAATAAGTCAGTAGCAGAGAAAAAATTGTTCTTATAAGCATTTGAACTAGATTCTCCTATTAATGTTTAACATTTCTTAAAAACATGCCCAAAGTACTGGAGGTGAACCCCTTATGCCCATTTACACTCACTCAAATTAAGTCAGGCTCCACCACATCATCAGAGTCTTCAGAACCTAGTCTTCTGGGAAGGGGGTGGTTTTGCCTTGATTTAAATAGCCAGATGGCACCACCACCTGTTCAAAGGTCTTTATTTCTGGTTGGTTCCACTAAAGCTTTTTGTACCACCTCCATTCAACAAGGGAGAGGAGATAGGCAAAGTGAACTTAATTAATTCCTAGCATAACGATAACCTTTTCAAGGTGGTTTTAAAGTATGATGTGTTGCTCTTCTGAAGAGAGGCTTTGCTTTGTTTGGACAATTTTCTAAAATACACGGTAGCAGGGAACTGATAACTACCTTAGACCCACTGAATCTTTCCAACTTATTTTTGCTATTTCCTGTGATCATGCCACAATGATACAGGGAGCATTAATATGCTCAAAAGAGCCTCATGTACAGTGGCATCTCTCCCCTTTCTTAATTAGAATGAAAATTGCTTTCTTTTTGACTAGTTTCAACCAGATACCAAACTGACAAGACTTGATCTCTTGTGTTTTGTTGTGTGTGTGTGTGTGTTTCTTATGTGTAGAGGAAAAAAATCAAAGTGCACTATCTACCAAATGCCTCTATATTGAGTAGGCAAAGTGTGTCAAAAGAACTATCTATCTCTGTTCTGGTAACAGAATGAGGTATATGGGAAGGAGTAGAAAAAAGTGAGAAATTGGTTGATTTATTGGCAAGCTGTGACTTGAATACATATACTGAAACTTTATTTATTGATGGTGTTGAAAAAACATTGTTTCTTTGGATTTACTAGGATGAACAAATATACATCAGAAAGTTCCAATTCTTTATATTGTGAAAATGTATGCTGGGTTTTTGAAGTTGCTATCTGAAACCTAAAGTCTACAATCTTAGTACATCAATGCTTTTTTGAAAAACATAGCTTGACTCTATCTATTAAAGAAGCAAGTGTGACAACTAGATAGGACTCATTTGAAGATGTGCTACATACAAGCCACAAAAGCACACAGTGAAGAATCTCCACAACAAAATGGACCCAAACAACCTCAAAGATGGAGCTATCAACTAATCACAGCATAATGCACACTACTTTCCTTGATGGAGATATTATATCAATAGAACCTGCCAGCCAGAAGGCTTGGGAAGTTATTTATTTATTTAAATGTTTTTTTTTCAGCTTACAAGTTGTACTGATAATTTGTGTCATTTTTATCAAAGTCAGAGATGAAAGGCTCTGGCTTTGCTTTGAGAACACTGACAACTCCAAAATGTAAAGCCCAGAGTATGTCCAACTTGAGCATCACATAACCACACATGAATAACTGATAAGAAATCCCTGCAATGTTGTGAATTTAATGTTAGTAAAAGTTTGGATGTAGAATCAAAGTGACAAATGCTTATAGATGCCTGAAGAATGTTGATTCTCTGAGGTCCCTTTCATTAGAAATTAGTCTGTTACCTTTGTAGTTTGTAATGCCTACCATGGTATCAAACACAGTTGATGTTTTAATATAACAGCTTTATAATTCACAGAAGTTCAGCTCATTCAAAATCAGGCTGCAAGCACAGTCATTCTTGCAGACTACAGATCAGCACATAGTTACATAGTTATTATTTTAAATGACCAATTAAGAGGAATTGATATTATGTAGCCCGTGAGGAAGTTGCTGGAATGAAGTAAAATCACTCTAAAAAATGCTCAAGTACTACATTAAAGAAACATTTAAGAATGAGTTAACGCTGTTAAACTCACTGAAGCTTGCCTTTCTCTAGTGCCCCGTTTTCCCAGAATCCAACTTTTTCTGGAAAGACCCATGACTATCTCATTAATGCTAGGTAACTAACAGTCCATGCTTTAATTATTTTCTAAGGAAGAAAAAAAAAAGTGTTTTAATGTTGGATCTCAGTGTGTTTTAGCTTTTCTTCTTCTTATGCCTCCAATGAAAAAGGTATCTTTTTCATGATAGTCTAATCATTACATGATGTTCTGATATTCCTTCCTGTCTTTCAAGTTTTTAAAGTATTGTTTAACAAAATTGTTAGATTCACTGTGATCTTTTATTTAAGTATATTTTATAGAAATTGACAATTTCTATATATTTTCTAAGGCATTAGAAGTGAGGTAAAGATTTATTAGAGCTTATTAAAAGCAGTTTCCTTTTAAACTTGTAAAGAAATGAATGTTACCACTCCTATTTTTGAAATCAATTTTTGATCAGTTCTCCTTTGTGTATATAAATGCTATATCTAGACACACAAATCTTACACCAATGTTTACTGATGTACAAAATGTAAAATTTTCCCTAAGCTTGAAATCTGGCTTTAAAGCTATCTCCATCCTGAACAGGTACAATATTTAGGGCAACAGCTGGCACTTCAGTTGCTCATGGGGGGAAACTCCCTCTGTTCTCTACACTGTGCCAGAAAATAGGATACCCAGCTATCTAACAAGCCAAACACATGTTAGTAAAGTCTGTGATACAAGTTACTTTAAAAATTAGTCCTTCAGTCTTTACACCTCCAGCTCTTACTCACTGAACAGGAATGCCTTTAGAAAAGCAGATGATCAATTATGGTAATTCCTTTTTTATAGTAGCTGATGTGCAGAGTGTTGCATTCTGCCAAGTTTTGGGATATTTGGTAGCATTCTGACTTTTTTCCACTCAAATTATTTCACTCAGACTTATCCAACTTATCACGACTATCTTCCCTGGGCTACTGATTTCTGATCTTTCTTTTTTATCCTTCATGATATAACCTTGCAGTTACTGTTGATTATTCTTTGTCCGGGTTTAATATCTTCATTTAAATCTTAAAATCACAGAGCCAAAGTCAGAAAGTGTGTTTTTAAATTTTCACCCTCATAAATAGATTTAAGACCTAATAATATCATACATTTCAGCTATCATTTACTAGCTTCTGAAACTTCATCTCCCATTCCGTCTTATAATTTTCTAATTTTCTCCTTCACTGGTCTCATTCCCCCAATCCCTCTGTTCTGGAAAAACTTCAAGAGTTATGTTTAGCAGCTCTAGCTATGTCTGAACATTTCTCTTTGCAATTCAAATAATCATCTTAGGCTGATTTTAACAGCCTTCTTTACTCCATTCCATCTTTTACCCTTGCTGCGTAATGTTTACTGATGAATGTCTTTCTCCCATTTATTTCTTAACAGCTCTAAGTGGTCTAGTTACTGCACGGGAAGCCTAAAGGTTTGAGCACTAAGTATACATTTCTCTTGGCTATTTTCCACACCTCTAAACAGTCTCTTAAATGCAATGGGGCTTGTGTTTCAATGGTAACAGAAGTTATCAGAGAACACTAGTTTAGACAGCAAGCAAGCCGAACTCCAACTGTTCAAACAGCCTGACTTTTACAGTAAAAGGAAAGGCCCTGGGCCAAGACCACTGAGATGAGCAGGTATTTTTAGTTCACTTGTAGGCCAGCTCTAATGTAATTCTGAAATGTTTTCTTCAAACCAAACCCGACTTTTTCAGGGCTGTCCAAATCTGTTTTCTTTTATAGCAAGTACAAATTCTTGGAGCAAGGGAAGCATGCGTATCATTTGCAATGCTGCTGCATGTCTATGGTGTTGATGCCCGATGGCTCAAATTAGTCCGCAAAACAGATGAGCGCATTGTAATTAGCTCTTGTCAAACTGTTAGAAATACAAAAACCAATTCCACTGTAATAAAAATTATGAAAAAGAAAAATCTCTCCTATCATTTTCAGCCAAAATAGTTCCTGAAATGTCTGTAGTTTAGGATTCCAGAGTTCTAAAAGAAGGCCATTTCATTTTCAGAAAAGCTTTCACTTCATTGACATGGAGATGCTGAGATGTATTATCTTTCAGGCATTTTTCTCATTGTAGCTGATTGCCCATAAAGCCTTGTTTCTAAAAATGACCTGTCAGGAGTGGACATATTTTGTTGAGCCACACGGTACTGATGTACAATTCTCAAGAAACATTTATACTTCTTTGAGTACTGTTTTAAACAAAATTTTCTGAAGTTTTTAAAATCAATGATTTACTGTGATCAATTTTCCAGAATAATTGAATATTGCATTCTATTTAAACAAAAGGGGATATTAAGCAGGCATTAATCATACATTCAGATGTGATGTCACACTCTCACATGATGATCCTCAGTTTCTTGTTCACAATTTACTTGGATATTCATTGTTGGGACACTGACTCTAAAGACTACTTTGCTCAATCTTTTAAATTATTCACAAGCTTCAGGAAGGTTTCAGATCTCTCTGAAATTTAATGCCCTCTCAAGGAAAAATGTGAGCTATTGGTAGATGGCTATTGTAAAAAGCAAGTGTAAATATGAACCAAAAGGTGGTGCTGTTTGTGATTTAGGTCAGGGATACAAAAAAAAAACCCCAAAAAACTAAAACTAAAACAAAACAAAAAAAAACCCTTCTACATGTCTTCTGAACTTTTCCAAAGATAAATTCAGGTGTATTTGTGGGAATGAGCACAATAACGTAAAATGAAACTATCTTTAAAAGTAATAAAATTACTATATACAGAAAATTCAGGTGAACACCTGTAGTCTTAGCTACTTAGGAGGCTGAGGTAGGTGATCGCTTGAGGCCAGGAGTTCAAAACTGCAGTGCACTGTGATTGAGCCTGTGAATAGCCATAGCACTCCAGCCTGAGCAACACAGTGAGACCTTTAAAAAAAAAAAGGTGATACAAAATGGATCATAGAACTAAAATAATAAAACCTCTAGAAGAAAATATTTGTGGCCTTGGGGTAGGCAAGGTATTTATTCACAGATACAACACCAAAAGCATTCTCTCTCTTCTGTGTGTGTGTGTATAAATGTCTGTGTGTGTGTGCATGTGTGTGTGTGTATATATATATAAATAATGTATGTTAAAAAATTTGGCCTCATTAAAGTTAAAAACATTTGTGCTCCAAAAGACACCATTAAGAAAATGAAAAGATAAGCCACACATCGAGGAAAATAATTGCAAATCATATATCTGATTAAGGACTTGTATTCAGAGTATGTAGAGTACTTAATACAAAGACAAAAACCCCATTTAAACAATGGGAGAAAGATTTAAATAGACATTTCACCAAATAAAACATCTGAATGTCAAATAAGCACATGAAAAGATGTTCAAAATCATTAGTTACTAGGGAAACATAAATTAAACCACAATGGGATACCACTTCACACCCACTAGAGTGGCTGTAATCAGGACAGAAAGTACTAAATGTTGGTGAAGATACAGAGAAACCAGAACCCTCATATGTCATTGGTAGGAATGTAAAACGGTATGGCTACTTTGGAAAACAGATTGTTAGTTTCTTAAAAATGTAAACATACATTTACCACATTGACCAATAATTCTACTCCTATCAAAGAAAAATGAAAACATATGCCTACATAAAGATACATACATGGATGTGCATTGCAGCATTATTCATGTTATTCCCTAAATAGAAACAATCCAAATGTTTATCATCTAGTAAATCAATAATCAAAATGTGCTATATCCAAGGAATACTATTCAGTAAAAAAAGAAGATACCTGTAATCCCAGTACTTTGGATGGTGGATCACTTGAGTCCAGGAATTTAAGACCAGCCTGGGCAACATAGTGAGACCTTGTCTCTACAAAAAAATTTTAAAAATTAGCTGGGAGTGGTGGCACACACCTGTAGTCCCAGCTAGTCACTTGAGTTTGGAGGTCAAGTCTGCAGTGAGCCATAATTACATCACTGCATTCCAGCCTGGGCAACAGAGCAAGATCCTGTCTCAAAAAAATAAAAATAAAAGAAGACACTACTGACACATTCTACATCATGAACTCAAAATCACCACACGAAGTGAAAGAAGTCAGATGTAAAGGACATAGTGAATGATTCCATTTATATGAAAAGTTCAAAAAACGCAAATCCCTAGAGACAGAAAACACATTAGTGGTTTCCAGGAGCTGGAGGTGGGAATGGAGAGGACTGTATCAGTCATGAAGGATCCTCTGAGGTGATGGTTGTACAACTCTGGAAATTTACTAAAAACCAGTGAATTCTATACTCAAAAATGGGTGAATGTTATGACATATAAATAATATTTCAGTAAAATAAAATTTCTCCTGTTCTTTATATTTCATTTAAAAGAAAAAGTGCTAAAAATAAATACACAATACACAAATAAATAAATAAAATAAAAAGTGCTAAATTTTTGTGGAGGTAAATTCCAATACAAATAACTGAGAGAAACTAGGCTGAGAAAGTTAATGGTAAGGAATCTTGGGTGTATCTTGCCAACACTTCCAAAATATTTAAAAATGCTAGTCGATGACACTATCCACATGATGATTCTTTGGACAGTTGGTCCTCATTTGAGTTCAGAGAAGTTTCACTAAAGCCACTATAAAATAGCTAAAGCAAATATCAACATCAATCTTTGCTAATTATAATTGGAAAAGCAGGGTCCTAGAGGCAGGTGATGGAAAGTGGCAATATAATGCTACCACCATAAGGTGAGACTATCATGCAACTATAATAGTTCTAAATTCCTATGAAAAATATAATCAGTTAAAAAATTTTTTTTGAACTCCTTACTTTCTAAGTAAGAAACGGCTGAGAATATGAAAAAAATGCTAAGGAAAACTCAGTGAGAGAAGACATGGAAAGAAATAGAAAAGAAGGACAGCTTAGCCCGACATGCAGAAAGAAAAAAAAAAAGTTACAACAAAACAAAAACAAACCTTGGCACAGGAGAATGAGGATAGTGTATTCAAAGTCATCTTCTCTGCCCTGAAGAAAGCACTACTAGATAAATATGACAATGTTTCCTTATTTTGTAATCTTGGGTGAGGAACTCTTTTAATTTGGGCCTAGAGTCTTAGGTTTTCATTTGCATTCCTCAGTGATGTCTGTTGCCAAGTTACCTATAGTACCACCTATCAGGAAATAAAACTCCTTAGCCCCACATTGATCTATGGGAAATACAGCAGGAATACATGTTAGGAGGGATTTGTTTTATTTTTCTGGTCAGTGACAGTCAGTGCCTCCCTTAGGTTGGTGGGGTTTGTTTTTCTCAATATATTACATCAAGAAAATAGAAATGAAAACTGCCGAACACAGCAAGACAAGTGAAATACACCTGAAAACCGCTTCCAACTGTTTTTATGCCAGCACTTCTAAAATTCTAGGATAATCCTGTATCTTCCTATACTGCTACAAAACATTTCTTAATATTTTTCATGATAAAGCTTAATACATGTGTTTGTTAGCTAAGTTATATAATATCAAGCATGGAAAAGCAGGTGGGCCCTGGCAGATTTCCCCTTCTTTCTAGAGCCAATTTCTCTATCTATCAATTGCTGCAATCTAAACTGCCTCCCTGTTCTACTGTCAGCTTTTCTGGAGCTATTCTATCTCCCAGGGAGACAGGTGTGGCTTTGTTCTCTAAGTGCATGACACTGGGCGAATCCAGCTCCCCTTTCACTAGTTCACTGTTATGGCAACATTGCACTTCTTTCATTTATGTCTTTGCCTTTCAGGTATGTTTGCCCACACTCCTGTCCAGAAGTGTTCACCACATTTCTCGCTCTAATAAAGACATCCACTCAATGGCAACTCTGGATTCAGGGTTTACTAGTGTAATAAAGAGACAGCAATGTGTTTCCTCTTTTCTAGCTTTAGATCAGTCTTGAGGAGGCACAGAATAGTGTACAGCTTGTAAATACCAGTTAGAAAAGAACACTGGCTCAAGACCGTCTTGGTCTTGGTCTCATTGCCAATTAGAGCAATGGTAAATGGAATGGAGCTGGTGTCAAAGAGAGGGCAATATGCTACCTAAAAGCAAAACACGTATCATACCATCTATCATGAAATGCTCTGGGTTGTCTGCATAGCTTTGTTTTCCTCTCCTTTATGTCTAGTTTATGCAAAACGGAGGGTAACTGGCATACAGATGGGGAGGAAAAGCCTAAAAAGGAAAACAAGAAAAGGTAAAGGAAAAAGACCTGAATAATGCTAAGACTTCTCCCATAAAACAAGTAAGCTTTTTTTAATTGAGAAATTTTATGGATAATGAGAGCCCTAAATCAGCTGAAATGTTTTAGTGTTCAAGGTAAAATAAGTATGTATAAGTATGTTTGCCAAGTGTGTACATGGATATAACATCTTTGTGTATATGGATATAACATTAGATGTGTGTATATAAATTTATATCATGTGTATATTTATCTGTACTTTTATTTATCCCATGGGAAGTGTGTTTCCATAAATATTAAGTAATTATGTGCGGGCCCCTCTCCCTCAACTGTAAAATTAAAATATCAATTCAATTATACTATGAAAATTCTTTAAATGCTGTTAATGTTTATCTCACTTCTAAGAAATAATTTTACATGAATTAATATAGTACTGTTAATATATTTAAGGATTTTTATTATTTTGAAACCTAAATAGGAATTAAATATGAAGCTGGATTTAAATAATTTAAGTAAATAAAATTATTACCATGAAAGAATAATTATAACTAAGCATTTCTATGCCCCAGAGGATCATTTAACTTTTTTCCCCTTTATCAATTTCAATTATATGTTTTTATTTTTATTCCCATATTGCAGATAGAAAAATTGAGTTTAGAGTAAGGCAAACATTTTCTATCATGTGCCATGGCAATCATTTTTAATCTCTACTTCACAATCTTATTTCCAAAAATAAGGTGGTAAAATTTGACAGGATTTTAAACAATTTTTGTAGCCTCTCTTCAAGATTGTATGAAAAAATTCTAAATATATATTTAAAGATTATTGAATATAAATGAGTATACTTATTTAAAGGTATTATTTTATTAATGTACTCTAAAAATTTCTCCTTGTCCATTAAAAAATGTTACTTTCTTCTTCTTACTTCCTCCCCATTTTAAGATCCATTTTAAAGACTGTGTTAAAGATAAAAGGTGTCAAAGATAAGAAGTGCTCTTGATAACAGGTACTGAAAACCTGTAACAGAGAAGCCCTATATCTTGTTGAAAATCTCTTATCATCTCAAACCTTCAAGACTCACCCAGTGCTTTGGCACAGCTAAACTGTGTCTGTGCTGGGTGCGGTGGTTCACACCTGTAATCCCAGCACTTTGGGAAGCCGAGGCAGGCAGATAACGAGGTCAGGAGATTGAGACCATCCTGGCCAACATGGTGAAACCTCGTCTCTACTAAAAATACAAAAATTAGCTGGGTGTGGTGGCATGCCGCATGCCTGTAATCCCAGCCACTTGGGAGGCTGAGGCACGAGAATCGCTTGAACCCATGAGGCGGAGGTTGCAGTGAGCCGAGATCGCGCCACTGCTCTCCAACCTGGGCACCAGAGTGAGACTCTGTCTCAAAACAAACAAACAAACCAACTGTCTGGTTTACTATACAGAAGGAGTTGAAACTTGCTACTTCTTAACCTTTGAACTCCACCATCTTTTTGACAATTACAAGGGTCTCTCTCAGTCCCCTGAAGCACCGATTACTATGAAAAGTACAGTGCTGGTTTCTGAGGGATTTTTGCTATTGTCTTATTGTTTCTTTTGTTACACCTCAACCTCAATTCTAGGTATATTGTAGTTGTACTAATCAGACTTAATCTGCAATACAAGTAAGTTAGTATGAGGAAGGCAGCATGTTTTACCAAAGATCGTGTATCGATTTGTATTTATACATATTTCCTCTTCTCATCTGAACCATTATTGGTTTACATATATGATTATGGCCCTTATTAGGAACTGTTGGCCGATCCACCATCTCTCTACGATTGGGCTCTCTTGTTCTTCTGTTCAGCACTCTGATTTTCCCTGGGGAAACCCTCCCCAACTTTTAGTTGATGGTTTCTGGTGATGCCGGTTCCACCCCTGGCTCTGTGTAGATGGACATTTGACCCAGACCTGGTCAAAAAGAGTATCAGCTGCTCCTGGTTATACTAATTGGTTCAAGGATGGGCCAATCAGAACAGTGAGACTCAACTGTGGGTCTCTGGAATTACAGAAAAAGAGAATCTTTTTTCCCCTGACCAAAAGCTAGAAGAATGTAAACCTGAAGATACTTATGGCCACTTACGGGAAATCCTGTCAAAGATCAATGCTAACGCAGAGGAAAACCAAGCCGAGAAATGGCAAGAAACTAAGTTCTGATTGAATTATTTTAGCCCCTGAAGCAGACATGTCTGAAAGTATGATTTGGCTTCCCACAGATACACATACAAAAGTAAGTAAAAAGGACCATTTAAACATCTTGGTGCAATTCTTATAGATTTTGAAAAATTTTAAATTCATCCATCACACCTGGCCCCCATCAGACTTAATTAGAATCTCTGGCAGTAGGGCCCTGGAATCTGCATTTTTAGTTATTCCCTGAGTGTTTCAGGTGATCAGCTAATTTAGAGACCCATTATAAATATTGACTAAAAATTCTCACTCTTCTTGAACACCATCAACAGGCCATATGGAGTTTACATACTGCGCTAGAGGCTTCCTAGAGAGTAGACTATACAATAGATAAAGTAGGTTAAGGGCTACAATTACTCTCCTTCTGATAGCTGTGATGGCACTACCCTTTCTCTTCTACAGTCAGGAAAGAGAAGAGACTGCAACTATGTGGTAGAAACTTTAATGAAGGAAGGTCTTCTTTCTTCTTCTCAATGGCCTCCTGGTAACTTAAAACTGTCTCTAATCCAATCTGTGTTCTGGAAAATGTGAGACTTACCTTCTTGCTACCTGTTTGACTAGGACTGGTCAGACGGAATGACTGGATAAAATTTAATTTGAAAGAGAACACCCAAGATCTTACCAAATTCAATTTTTCTCATCATCTTAGAAAATTCAGATAACCTATATGGAAGGAACTGAATTTGACTGTTAGGTCTTAGAATTTAGAACAAGGGGTTATTTTAGTGTCATAATTTCCTAGGGTGTAAATGCAGTGAGTGGGGGTGTAGATTTCCAAATCTCAGTTGACTTGGTTGGTTTCTTTCCCCAGTTACATAAAGCAAGATAAACTACTTCAAAATTATTTATTTATTTATTCATTCATTCATTTGAGATGGAGTCTCGCTCTGTCGCCCAGGCTGTAGTACAATGGCACGATCTCGGCTCACTGCAACCTCTGCCTCCTGGGTTCCAGCCATTCTTCTGCCTCGGCTCCCATGAGGAGCTGGGATTACAGGCGTGTGCCACACCACACGTGGCTAATGTACTTTTTGTATTTTGTATTAATGTATTCTTTGTATTTTTAGTAGAGACGGAGTTTCACCATGTTGGCCAGGCTGGTCTCGAACTCCTGACCTCAGGTGATCCAACTGCCTTGGCCTCTCAAAGTGCTGGGATTACAGGCAGGAGCCACCATGCCTGGCCTAACTACTTCAAATTTATACTCCTTGTCTCTGATTGGCTTCCCTTAGCACTCTTCAGCGTGCAGTTTTTCAGAAAGGTTGAAATAAACACAATATTCATAGATTTTCTGCCTTCACATCTGCTTAAGGGTGGTTTCCAATCTTTGCAGAAGTGTTCATCTATGTCAATTCTAAGGGTAGACAATAAGTCCAATGTGGCCATCCCGTTAAAAAGAGGTGATTATTTATTCTCCAAAATTATTGACCTTTTTATAACACTAGACATTCTGAGTGAGTCTTCTCCATGATAATTCCCCAGTCAACCATCTCAGGCCAAAATTTTACCTAACAGCAGGAGGATTGTAGGCACAATATTTTACCATTGACTCCTGCAGCTTTTAGGAAAATTGGCCACAAACAATATGTTTTCAGATAGTTCATTCAGGAACTTTTCAAGATGGACAGAAATTCATTATAGACAAGTTGCATGAAGTCCTCTGGGCATCCAATGATTAATGATCCTATAGAACCTGTCCTTCTGTGTTATCTTGAATTGGGTTTTGTGGAAAAGTTGTCTTGATGGATAAGAATTTTCACTGAGATGAAACCGGATGTGTTCTACCCTCTTTTACAACATGTGGCAACTTCTTTTTAACTTGTACCTTGATGACTTGTCACTTTTGACTGACTGGATGCAAAGCAAAAGGAAACAACAGAAAAAGTGTTTCCTAACGTATTGATGTCATGGCTTTATTGTCACAAAATAGGTGTGAGCTTAAAAAACAAATATCTGACTATTTAATCAGTATTAAAAAAATAGCTCGAGATTAATCATTCTAAAACCCAAATAATTATTTTTGGCAGATGCTCTGAAGCACTCAAGTTAGTTACAGTTAACCACTCTGAACAGGATCTTATCACCAAAGCACAGCAAGTTTTGGCGGAGGACTCACAGGAAGTTATAAGGTTAGCTGTTCAATGGTTGCTCTAATGGGACCTTCTTTATGCCTATGGTAGTGGGAGTTTCATAACACCTTCTTTAACATTTTTTGCAGGCTAAAATAATCACAGTCATGCTCTTTGGCATAGAATTTTGAGGTTTGTGAGAAAAAATCTTGTCCCATTCTCAGCCCATGTCCATGTGGAGGCGAGGTGGCATTTTACAGATTTATGTTTTGGTTAGACTTCTCAACTTTTAAAAGAGTTGTCAACTATATTCCCATCTCAGCTGAGGCTTAAAGCATGGTCTGTCCCTAATTGGCAACAGAATATTTGCACTCCAAGTACTTGTCAAAAGAGGATAACGCTGAACGCTTGCTGCCCAGTGCCTATCAAAAATCAGTTGTGAGAAATTGTATTTATGGAAGGTTGCCTGAAGGACATACATTCCTTTTTAGATCTTCTAAATTGTATTTTTGGATTTAGCCAAACCATTTGAGAGTAACATACTTAAACCCCATAGCTATGTTACCTCAATAGTTATTGTGTCCCTGTGCCTAGCACTGAGATACGCGCTTTTCATACTTGAGTAATAATCTTTAAAATAACCATGCAAGGTAGGGGTTAATATCTCCTTTCCAGATCAGGAAACACTCCCAGCACTGTCAAATAGCTTGCTCAAGGCCACCCAGCAAGTAAATGGCATTTTACACAATTCAAACCAAGTCTGTCTGGCTCCAAATTTCATCTTCTGTATATAGTGCTAGAGTTGCTTTGACGGAACTGCGTTTTGGTGTTGCAGCAGCAGCCTCTACTGAGGGAAGTTAAAAGAAAGAATTCTATGAAACACAAAACTGTATTTAACTCTGGAGATTTTGTTCACATTATACAGTGTCAGCCTTATAAAGGCTCTTGAATAAGAGCTTTTGCGGTCTTAGTACTGGAAATAGTTGGGCTTACACTGAGCAACTAATGGGCTTAATATAGAAATATCAAGAAAATTGTGAATCGTGTATCTGGTAGGGTTTCCATTCATCGACCTTCTGGGAAACACAGATTCTACATTTTGACCTTCTCCTGTCTAGTACTTGAGCTCTGCATTTTATGTGCCACCTTCAGCACTAGAATTATCGTATTTTTTCCTCCTGTTCTCTAACCATCAGTGTGATTCCTTTATTTAGATATGCAATTTGTAATACTGTATGTATATTTGTAATATATTTCCATTACTTCCATATTTTCCCAGTACAAATAAAAAGCCTACACTTATTAAGCATTTAGTATGTTTCAGAAACTGTGCTAAATGGCATTATACTATACAGTTGTCCCTTGGTATACACCAGAGATTGGTTCCAGGACCACCCTCTGATAAAAAAACCTATACATACTCAAGTCCTGCAATTGGCCCTGAGGAAACCAGGTATATAAAAAATTGGCCCATCCTATATGTGGGCCTCACATCCCCTGGATACTGTATTTTCTATCTGCATTTGGTCGAAAAAAAATCCATATATAAGTGAACCCTTGCAGTTCAAACTTACGTTGTTTGAGGGTCAGCTGCATTTTCTTTTTAGTAACTGTGAATTACGTTATACCATTAGCTCGATTTTACACATGAGTAGCATGTGGCTCAAAGAGGTTTAAATATTAGGTTGCTGCAAAAGTAACTGCAGTTTCGCCATTAAATTTTTTTGCATGGTTTTCATATCTGTTAATTAATTAATTAATTTATTTATTATACTTTAAGTTCTGGGATACATGTGCAAAACATGCAGGTTTGTTACATAGGTATACATGTTCCATAGCAGTTTGCTCCACCCATCAACCCATCATCTACATTAGGTATTTCTCCTAATACTATCCCTCTCCTTGTCCCCCGCCCTCAAATAGGCCCTGGTGTTTGATGTTCCCTCCCTGTGCCCATATGTTCTCATTGTTCAACTGCCACTTATGAGTGAGAACACGGGGTGTTTGGTTTTCTGTTCCTGTGTTAGTTTGCTGAGAATGATGGTTTCCAACTTCATCCATGTCCCTGCAAAGGACATGAACTCATTATTTTTTATGGCTGCATAATATTCCACGGTGTATATGTGCCACATTTTCTTTATCCAGTCTAACATTGATGGGCATTTGGGTTGGTTCTAAGTCTTTGCTATTGTGAATAGTGCTGTAATAAACTTACATGTGCATGTGTTTTTATAGTAGAATGATTTATAATCCTTAGGGTATATACCCAGTAATGAGATTGCTGGGTCAAATGGTATTTCTAGTTCTAGATCCTTGAGGAATCACCACACTGTCTTCCACAATGGTTGAACTAATTTACACTCCCAACAACAGTGTAAAAGTGTTCTTATTTCTCCACATCCTCTCCAGCATCTGTTGTTTCCTGAATTTTTAATGATTGCCATTCTAACTGGCGTGAGATGGTATCTCACTGTGGTTTTGATTTGCATTTCTCTAATGACCAGTGATGATGAGCTTTTTTTCATGTTTGTTGGCTGCATAAATGTCTTCTTTTGAAAAGTGTCTGTTCATATCCTTCATCCACTTTTTGATGGGGTTTTTTCTTGTAAATTTGTTTAAGCTTCTTATAGATTCTGGATATTAGCCCTTTGTCAGATGGATAGATTGCAAACATTTTCTCCCACTCTGTAGGTTGCCTGTTCACTCTGATGGTAGTTACTTTTGCTGTGCAGAAGCTCTATGGTTTAATTAGATTCCATTTGTCAATTTTGGCTTTTGTTGACATTGCTTTTGGTGTTTTAGTCCTGAAGTCTTTGCCCACGCCTGTGTCCTGAATGGTATTGCCTAGGTTTTCTTCTAGGGTTTTTATGGTTTTAGGTCTTACGTTAAAGTTTTTAATCCATCTCAAGTTAATTTTTGTATAAGGTGTAAGGAAGGGTCCAGTTTCAGTTTTCGATATATGGCTAGCCAGTTTTGTCGACACCATTTATTAAATAGGGAATCCTTTCCCCACTGCTTTTGTCAGGTTTGCCAAAGATCAGATGGTTGTAAATGTGTGGTGTTATTTCTGAGGGCTCTGTTCTGTTCCATTGGTCTATATATGTGTTTTGGTACCAGTACCATACCACTTTGGTTACTGTAGCCTTGTAGTATAGTTTGAAGTCAGGTAGCATGATGCATCCAGCTTTGTTCTTTTTGCTTAGGATTGTCTTGGCTATACGGGCTCTCTTTTGATTTCATATGAAATTTAAAGTAGTTTTTTCTAATTCTGTGAAGAAAGTCAATGGTAGCTTGATGGGGATAACATTGAATCTATAAATCACTTAGGGCAGTATGGTCATTTTCACAATATTGATTCTTCCTATCCATGAGCATGGAATGTTCTTCCATTCGTTTGTGTTCTCTCTTATTTCCTTGAGCAGTGGTTTGTAGTTCTCCTTGGAGAGGTCCTTCACATCCCTTGTAAGCTGTATTCCTAGGTATTTTATTCTCTTTGTAGCAATTGTGAGTGGGAGTTTGCTCATGATTTGGCTCTCTATTATTGGTGTATAGGAATGCTTGTGATTTTTGCACATTGATTTTGTATCCTGAGACTTTGCTGAAGTTGCTTATCAGCTAAAGGAGTTTTTGGGCAGAGACAATGGGATTTTCTAAATATACAATCATGTCATCTGCAAACAGAAATACTTTGACTTCCTCTCTTCCTATTTGAATACACTTTATTTCTTTCTCTTGACTGATTGCCCTGGCCAGAACTTCCAATACTATGTTGAATAGGAGTGGTGAGAGAGGGCATCCTTGTCTTGTGCCGGTTTTCAAAGGGAATTCTTCCAGCTTTTGCCCATTCAGGATGATATTGGCTGTGGGTTTCTCCTAAATAGCTCTTATTATTTTGAGATATGTTCCATCAATACCAGTTTATTCAATGTTTTTAGCATGAAGGGGTGTTGAATTTTATTGAAGGCCTTTTCTCCATTTATTGAGATAATCATGTGGTTTTTGTCACTGGTTCTGTTTATGTGATGGATTACATTTATTGATTTGCATATGTTGAACCAGCCATGCATCCCAGGGATGAAGCTGACTTGGTAGTGGTGGACAAGCTTTTTAATGTGCTGCTGGATTTGTTTTGCCAGTATTTTATTGAGGATTTTCGCATCGATGTTCATCAGGAATATTAGCCTGAAATTTTCTTTTTTTGTTGTGTCTCTGCCAGGTTTTGGTATCAGGATGATGCTGGCCTCATAAAATGAGTTTGGGAGGAGTCCCTCTTTTTCTATTGTTTGGAATAGTTTCAGAAGGAATGGTTACCAGCTCCTCTTTGTACCTCTGGTAGAATTCAGTTGTGAATCCATCCGGTCACGGGCTTTTTTTGGTTGGTAGGCTATTAATTACTGCCTCAATTTCAGAACTTGTTATTGGTCTATTCAGGGATTCAATTACTTCCTGGTTTAGTCTTGGGAGGGTGTATGTCTCCAGGAATTTATCCATTTCTTCTAGATTTTCTAGTTTATTTGCATAGAGGTGTTTATAGTATTCTCTGATGGTAGTTTGTATTTCTGTGGGATCAGTGGTGATATTCCCTTTATCATTTTTTATTGTGTCTATTTGATTCTTCTCTCTTTTCTTCTTTATTAGTCTGGCTAGCAGTCTATCTATTTTGTTAATCTTTTCAAAAAAACCAGCCCCTGGATACACAGATTGTTTTGAAGGGTTTTTCATGTCTCTATCTCCTGCAGTTCTGCTCTGATCTTAGTTATTTCTTGTCTTCTCCTAACTTTTGAATTTGTTTGTTCTTGCTTCTCTAGTTCTTTTAATTGTGATGTTAGGGTGTCAATTCTGGACATTTTCCCATTTTCTCCTGTGGGCATTTAGTGCCATAAATTTCCCTCTAAACACTGCTTTAGCTGTGTGCCAAAGATTCTGGTACGTTGTGTCTTTGTTCTCATTGGTTTCAAAGAACTTATTTATTTCTGCCTTAATTTTGTTATTTACTCAGTAGTCATTCAGGAGCAGGTTGTTCAGTTTCCATGTAGTTGTGCAGTTTTTGAATGAGTTTCTTAATCCTGAGTTCTAATTTGATTGCACTATGGTCTGAGGGACTGTTTGTTATGAATTCTGTTCTTTTGCATTTGCTGAGGAGTGTTTTACTTCCAATTATGTGGTCGATTTTGGAATAAGTGCTATGTGGTGCTGAGAAGAATGTATATTCTGATGATTTAGGGTGGAGAGTTCTGTAGATGTCTATTAGGTCCACTTGGTCCAGAGCTGAGTTCAAGTCCTGAATATCCTTGTTAATTTTCTGTCTCGTTGATCTGTCTAATATTGACAGTGGGGTGTTAAAGTCTCCCATTATTATTATGTGGGAGTCTAAGTCTCTTTGTAGGTCTCTAAGAACTTACTTTATGAATCTGGGTGCTCCTGTATTGGGTGCATATATATATATATTTAGGATAGTTAGCTCTTCTTATTGCATTGATCCCTTTACCATTATGTAATGCCCTACTTTGTCTTTTCGATCTTTGTTAGTTTAACATCTATTTTTTTTTCAATTTGAGAGCAGGTACTGTTTATTAACTGACCAGCTTAGAAAAATAATCATGGTAGGCAACTTAGTTCATTCTTCTAATAAGCCTGTTGATCTGGTCCTCCCTGTTGCATCTCCACCTTCTACAAAATGGGTGGTCTTTTTCTTCATTCTGGCTCGTGGAGAAGATACTTTGAAGGGTCACAGGACCAACAGTATAGATCTCATGAATCAGATCCTCCATGCAGATGATGCCATATTTACCAAGAGATCGAGCAATCAAAGCATTATCTGTCCAAGCAATTTGCTTCTTATTGATTTTGCTACAACCATGCTTGTAGATTAGTTCATTTACTAACTTTAGATTTGGGTACTCCCTGCAATATATGGCTTCACAATCCTCAGCATGTTAACTGAAGCCTGTTGAGCTTCACAAACTTTCCATTGAGGATTTGATGAAGGCGAAGAAGCTGCAACAGCTTTCAGACCTTTTGGCTCACACCATTGATACCTCTGATCCTGATGACAAATGCCAATTTGGGTTCTTCAGGAACACAGAAGTGGCCAGCTTTTCTTGCCATCCTTGCCATTCAAATTTCAGTTCTGTACATCTGCCTATATTCCTTGTGATAGTGCTTCGCTTTTTCATAGAAGCTTCCTCCTTCCCTTTCAAAGCATCTTTTGGGCAAACATCTTTCTCAGGCTCTTGATCTTCAGCTCTGCAAAATTCCTTCACTTTTTCTTGAGGGTTTCTGGCACAGCAGGAACCTTCTTCTTCTTCTCTTCTACACACTCCATGGTTCCAGCTGGAAAAAGAGGAAGTTGACACATCCACTTAAAGTCTGTTTTATCAGAGAGTAGGGTTTTGACCCCTGCTTTTTTTTTTTTTTTTTTTTTTTTTTGCTTTTCATTTGCTTGGTAAATTTTCCTCCATCCCTTTATTTTGAGCCTGTGTGTGTCTTTGCTTGTGAGATAGGTCTCCTAAATACAGCACACTGATGGGTCTTGAATCTTTATCCAATTTACCAATCTGTGTCTTTTAATTGGGGCATTTAGCCTGTTACATTTAAGGCTAATATTGTTTTGTGTGAATTTGATCCCGCATTATGATGCTAGCTGGTTATTTTGCCCATTAGCTGATGCAGTTTCCTTATAGTGTCAATGGGCTTTACATTTTGGTTTGTTTTTGTGGTGGCTGGTTCTGGTTTTTCCTTTCCATATTTAGTGCTTCCTTCAGGAGCTCATGTAAGGCAGACCTGGTGGTGACAAAATCCCTCAGCATTTGCTTGTCTGTAAAGGATTTTATTTCTCCTTCACTTATGAAGCTAAGTTTGGCTGGATATGAAATTCTGGATTGAAAATTCTTTTCTTTAAGAATGTTGAATATTGGCCCCCACTCTCTTCTGGCTTGTAGGGCTTCTGCAGAGAGGTCCACTGTTAGTCCGATAGGCTTACCTTTGTGGGTAACCTGATCTTTCTCTCTGGCTGCCCTTAACATTTTTTCCTTCGTTTCAACCTTGGTGAATCCAACAATTATGTGTCTTGGGGTTGCTCTTCTCGAGGAGTATCTTTGTGGTGTTCTCTGTATTTGCTGAATTTGAATATTGGCCTGTCTTGCTAGGTTGGGGAAGTTCTCCTGGATAATATCCTGAAGTGTATTTTCCAACTTGGTTGCATTTTCTCTGTCACCTTCAGGTACACCAATCAAATGTAGGTTTGGTCTTTTCACATAGTCCCATATTTCTTGGAGGCTTTGTTCATTCCTTTTCATTCTTTTTTCTCTAATCTTGTCTTCATGCTTTATTTCATTAAGTTGATCTTCAATCTGTGATATCCTTTCTTCTGCTTGATTGATTTTGGGATTGATACTTGTGTATGCTTCACGAAGTTCTTGTGGTGTGTTTTTCAGCTCTGTCAGGTCATTTATTTTCTTCTCTAAATTGGTTTTTCTAGTTAGCAATTCCTCTAACCTTTTATCAAGGTTCTTAGCCTCCTTGCATTGGGCTAGAACATGCTCCTTTAGCTCAGAGGAGTTTGTTATTACCCACCTTCTGAAGCCTATTATTCGTCAAACTCATTTTCTGTTCAGTTTGTTCTCTTGCTGGTGAGGAGTTGTGATCCTTTGGAGAAGAGGCATTCTGGTTTTTGGAATTTTCAGCCTTTTTGCGCTGGTTTTTCCTCATCTTCATGGACTTATCTACCTTTGGTCTTTGCTGTTGGTGACCTTCGGATGGAGTTTTTGCGTGGTCATCCTTTTTGTTGATGTTGATGCTATTGCTTTCTATTTGTTAGTTTTCCTCTAACAGTCAGGCTCTTCTTCTGCAGGTCTGCTGGAGTTTGCTGGGGGTCCACCCTGTTTGCCTGGGTATCACCAGCAGAGGCTGTAGAACAGCAAAGATTGCTGCCTGTTCCTTCCTCTGGAATCTTCATCCCAGAGGGGCACCTGCCAGATGCCAGCTGGAGCTCTCCTGTATGAGGTGTCTGTCGACATGTGCTGGGAGGTGTCTCCCAGTCAGGAGGCACAGGGGTCAAGGACCCACTTAAAGAAGCAGACTGTCCCTTGGCAGAGCTTGAGCGCAGTGCTGGGAGATCCCCTGGTCTCTTCAGAGCTGACAGGCAGGAACATTTAAGTCTGCTTAAGCTGCTCCCACAGTCACTCCTTCCCCCAGGTGCTCTGTCCCGGAGAGGTGTCAGTTTTATCTATAAGCCCCTGACTATGGCTGGTGCCTTTCTTTCAGAGATGCCCTGCCCAGAGAGGAGGAATCTAGAGAGGCAGTCTGGCTACGGTAGCTTTGCTGAGCTGTGGTGGGCTCTGCCCAGTCCGAACTTCCCGGCAGCTTTGTTTATACTGTGAGGGGTACTCAAGCCTCAGCAATGGTGGGTGTCCCTGCCCACTACCAAGCTTCAGGGTCCCAGATCAACTTTAGACTGCTGTGCTGGCAGCAAGAATTTCAAGCCAGTGGATCTTAGCTTGCTGGTCTCCGTGGGATCCGCTGAGCAAGACAACTTGGCTCCCTGGCTTCAGCCCCCTTTCCAGGGGAGTGAACAGTTCTGTCTCTCTGGTGTTCCAGGAGCCACTGGGGTATGAAAAAAACAACAACAACAACAACAAAAAACTCTAGCAGTTAGCGTAGTGTCTGCCCAAATGGCCGCCTAGTTTTGTGCTTGAAACCCAGGGCCCTGGTGGCGTAGGCACCCGAGGGAATCTCCTGATCTGTGGGTTGTGAAGACCACGGGAAAAGCATAGTATCTGGGCCAGAATGCACTGTTCCTCACGGCATGGTCCCTCACGGCTTCCCTTGACTAGGGGAGGGAGTTCCCCAACCCCTTGCATTTCCTGGGTGAGGCGACGCCCCACCCTGCTTCAGCTCACCCTCTGTGGGCTGCACCCACTGTCTAACAAGTCCCAATGAGATGAACCGGGTACCTCATTTGAAAATGTAGAAATCACCCGCCTTCTGCGTTGGTCTCTCTGGGAGCTGCAGACCACAGCTGTTCCTATTCGGCCATCTTGCCCAGAAATCCATTTTAAAATTTTTAAATGGCAAAACCGCAATTACGTTTCCACCAACCTAATAAGATGCTAACGATCACATAGCAGAGCCAGTTTTCTGGCTGACTCCAGAACCTTGGCTCTTAAACACTATGCGTGTCTCTCTTCAGCTCCACATCATGGTCAGTTAACAGGGACAGATGAACACAACAGGATGGGAATAGAAGGAGACATGGGGGAAAGGAAAAATAAAAGAGGAGAAAAAGATGTCCTAAAAGAAAGGGAGCATGCAAAAATAGATGAGAGAAAAGTAAGGTAGAGTAAAGAAAGGTAACAGAGAAAATGAAGGATATGGGACAGAGATGGAATGTGTTCACAATTCTGCCTCAGAAGTGTATAATCTTCTGAACTCTCAGAATGAGTTTTTTTCTTGAAGGTTCAGCCCTGAGTATTAGCAACACACAACTGCCAGCTCTTCACTATAAGCTTCTATCTCTCTTCTTGTATCATCCACTCCTTTGCATGAGTCTATGCTATGCTGTCTCGCTATTCATCCTGCTTTGTGAGTAGCTCTTACCACCTCATGGAAAATGCAGCCACACTCTTTATAGTATCTAACTCAGCAGAGGCAGCATTCGGCATGTTTCATGTCAATTCCCAGGAAAGAGTCTGGTATTTTTTACACTGCAAATACATTCTTCTCTGTTACCATCTACAGAGGTAAACAAAAGATTAAAACAACAAAACCAAAACCAAACTCCTTTATTTTTCTGGCCACAGACCAGGAAAACATCACCTTTTAGTATCCTTCCACAGGTAGGAGAAAGGGTGAATGTTAGAAACTCACTCTCAAGAAGTACAACTATTTACATGGGCTTGTATACATCACAGTAAGCTATCCCTGACATTTGTATTTATAATTAAGTATCCAAAAATATTAAAAGTAGCCCTTGCAGTATTAGAAGACAACTTCTCTGCTTTTACTTCCAAATTTAATATTTATTTTTAAAAATCAACATTTCTTTTCTCATGGAATTTTAGGATCTTCTATAGAGTAAGAGATGACACAGGTTTTAAAAGTTCACATTGGGACCATTGAGGTGTCTATCAATTTACCAGCTGGAAATAGCTCTCAGATCTAATGTCTATCATGCTGATGGTCTTTCATGGAATTATGCTATGTAACTGTGGGTTTCTTTAAGTCCTATTTAATTCCAGCATCTCCAATATGAGAATTTATGTATCTGACTAAGTTCCTTACGGAGGAAATATATATTTGAGGGTGAACATTCCTCATGTTTCCACATGGGGGTGCTACTTCATGGTCACGCTCTTCTCAGTCTTCCTCTTGACAGAGATTTCTAAACACAGACAAGATGGGTCATTTCTTAAATTTCACTGACTCTTCTTAAACTGAGAGGAAATATAGAATGGTGAATAAACACTGAGTATAGTCGCAGGTTTAGCTCCAATTCTACCACCCATTAATTGGGGCACTTTGGGTGAACTATGGCCCAAACAATCATGCAGGATTGTTATGAAGGTAATGGATGTGCCTTGTAAATGGTAAAACATTAACAAATTAAAGATAATTAGATCCAGATCCTAGTCCATGTCTAGATATAAAAGACTCTGCTGTTAGATTATCAGAAGACATGATGCTATAGACGTCTTTAAAGTGTAGGCTACTGAAGTGCAGGGTCAAGAACTCAACACCAATATTAGTAAAACATCCAGCATTGCCAACAGATTGGAGACTGAGAGTTAAGTTGATAAGCAGAAATGCCAAGAAAATTTCTAGGTGCTCAGACTGCTCTATGACTACAGAATAAAGTAGTTCCAAGTTGATGACATCAAATCAAGGCTATTCCTGAAAAGGTTAAAATGGGCCTATAGATTATGTTCTGGTTTATCCAATCGTCCATCACTAGGTCTCCAACAGGAACTTTCAAACCACTGCTATATGTTTCCAATTTGCAACAAATTATAAAACACTTGTTTTGTCTTTTGGAACCCTACACAAATAAAAATATGTTTGCAAAAGATTTTTTGTAAGATCCTTGTGCAGTTTTTAAACTCCCAAATGTAAATGCTAGAAATAATTTTTGAATGTACTTTAAGGACACACTGAATGTTTTCTTCTTACAGCTGATACACACCTGACATTTTAGCCATTGAGCACAGTGTTCCATCTTGTCTCCAGGGTCCATTTTTAGGAGTCAAAGGTGCTTAAATAAGAATCCTTTGTGTAATGAAATTTGCTAAGCTTTAATGAGTTTTATTTTAAAAGCTCTTTACAAATTAAATTCAGGTTAACATGTTTAAGAATGTAAATGTTCACAATTTTATGGGAACACAATATATACATATTTCTGAGGCAAATATACTATTTTAGGCTCTTAAGTTTTTCAGGATCACTAATTCTAGGCATACACATCTTCTGGTGGCAAATATTTAGATATTTAGTTCTTGCAATAACAATAAAAAAGATGAGATGAAATCTGTTAATGCTAATAATATTCAGGCTAGAGAGAAGGGAAAAAGATAAATTCAAAAGAAGAAACACTTCTACGGACTCCTTTACTGATCAAGTAGCAACCTAAGACAAGCTTCTTTAATGAACCTGCTGATGCTTGATTAGGGTATTAAAAGATTTTTGAAAAATGGGGCAATCCCAAGGGCTCTACAGTTTCTGTGGTATCCTTAATTAATTCCACTTTGAGTTCATTATTCAACAGCTGCTATAGGAAAATAAAAGGTCTGCATCTCTTTACACAAATGTTTGAGAGTTATTTTATAATGCATTCCCTCCTTGCATAAGCCATTTGTTCTAAACTAGATTAAGAGAAAATACAATGAGAAGCTACTTCCATTGCCAAGGGGGTTAGAAAAGTTATCCAGTTTTACCTGTACTTTCTTCAATGTAAGAAAAGAAAGTTCCCAAGTAATCACCACATCTTCCCCAAGAAGACCCAAGATTTCAAAGCTTCATTTCTACCTAAGGTTATTTTTGCTGGGAAAATATGTCTGTGATTTCTTTGATCGACAATGTGGACATTTATATCTCCCTCTATAAATTGTTTTGAAAACATGTATTTGGCTTCTTTGACTCATGGTTTCCAGCTTATCCTTTGACTTCTTCTCTCAGTCATTTTCACACAGGTTCTCTTCTCTTGCTTTGGGCTAGCTGAACACACACACACACACGCACACACACACACACACACACTCCCCTACTCGCCTTCAGAATGATTTCATGACAAGTGGCCTGGTTGTGAGCACTACCTTAAATTCCAGCTGCCCTGTTGGCTCCTGTACTTACAAAGTCTGAATTTATTGTGGGCCCTTGTAGTGCAATTTTTGACACATCATTAAGCTCCCTTTTCATTGGGAGCCTAAGGGCATATTCAGGCTCACTGCGAAGAGTGCGCCTAAATAATGGTTAAAACACGTGTCATGAGCTGCAAGGGGCTTGTTTGCCAGCAGGGCAAACAGTTCACTGTAGCTCAAGCAATACCCTACAACAGGGTGGGTAGAGATAATGAGATAACCACACACCACAAGTGAGCTGTTCATCTTTGTCTTCAAGCATCTAAGAACACAGTTATCTCAGTAGGATGGTGCACCCTGGAGAGTTATAAATATCTTTCAGAAAGGTAAAGAAAAACAGTCAAAGAAAATGCATCTGAAAAAAATAAGCAAAAGAACACTGGTGGACAATTTTTTAAAGCAAAATTTCAGCTATACCAGAACTTATTGGATCAGGCCAATAAGTTCTGTGTGCTTTTTTTTTGTCATTATGTTTTATTTTAATTGTATGCAGATTTATTCTAATGTTATGATGCTAATCAACCTGTGTAGCTATAATAAAATAAAGGCAATGTCAACACCTCATCAACTAATCACACTGCTTCTTTCATTCTGGACACTGTATCCTCCCTACACAACACCGAAGCACTATAAAAATTATTTATACAAATAAACTATTATCTAAAGACTGAAAAGGCATAATAAATTATGCGTAATATGGACCAATTATGTGGTAATTTCTTTGTTTTAATTATTTGCATAGTTTTAATGAAGGGGTTGCTAGAAGGTGGAACCATTTTTATATTTAATGGAAAAAACAAATTTGTTTTTAAGAATGAAAACAAATATAATTAGCTCTTAAATTAGAGGCATACTAATGTATGCATGTTCCTAAATTATTACCAGTATTATTACTTTGTGCTATCAAAACTTTTCTCTCTGGAGCGCAGATATTGGCTACTCAAGTTATTTTTCCCATTTCTGTTAAATGTATTAATATCTTGCTGTTCATCAAGTGCCAAAATAAAGGTTAAAAAAGTTCCCTAGATTATCTGCAGAAGAAAAATTGGGGTGGGTGATGACAACTATGATCTTTCAAGATGTAGTTTACGAATGCATAATAACTTAAGAAAGTGAGAAAAAAAATAGATTTATCAAGAAAAGAGAGAACTAGCCTAAATTCAACACAGCAAATCAGCAAATTTCTTCAGGGAAAGACATCAAATTTGAAAGGCATCAATACTTTTCTGCTGTCACCAAACTGTTATTTATGCTCATGTACCAGCTGGATTTGTGTATGTGCGTGCATAATCTTTTTCTCACCACTGATGTCATCATTAAAGCTGTGCAAGAATTTTGATTTCGCTTTGCACAATCTTCAGGGGAGACTTGGACATTATGGTGAAAGTTTGTGACAAGTTTGTAAAAGTAAGAAATGCAGGCTTTAAGGCAGTGAAATGTCACCACTGCAAAACAGAGGAAGCTTTCCCAAGTGTGTATTATTTTGTCTGCCCAGTCTGCATTGAAGGAACCACACAGGGCAATTGCAAAGAAATAGGTAGTTAACCACTTTTGGTAGGGAAAGAAAGATATTTAACGTTACCCATATAACACTCTCCATAACTAGCTGTCCCTTTTGAATATTCAAACATATTCTAGAATATCAAGACACATATATTTTTTACAATGTGCAGAAAGATACAAGCCACTGTGCATGTGATTCCCAAAGCACAAGCTACAACTGCGTTTTATCACTGTAAACCTTATCTATGAGGTTTATAAAGGCTTCGAGATACTAAAACTTTTAGGATTTTTTGGTTATGAAATTTCAAAGCTGCAATGAATTAATTTTCAGACGAGGAGGAAGTAACCAGGAACAGTAGGCAGTGGCAGGCCATTATGAGAAAGAGACATCATAGGGCAATTCAAAGGCCGCCAATTCCAGTCAGAGATCTTAGGGTACATGAGTGGCAATCTGGACAGAGTGTGGAGGGTCTAACCCACAATAACCTATCTCAAAACAAAACTTCATTAGGAGACCTGGTAACTGGATTTAAAGATAATGTGTCATTATAACACATTCTCTCTCTCTCTCTTTTCTTTTTTTTTTTTTTTTTGAGATGGAGTTTTACTCTTGTTGCCCAGGCTGGAGTGCAATGGTGCGATCCCTGCTCAATGCAACTGCAACCTCCGCCTCCCAGGTTCAGCAATTCTCCTGCCTCAGCCGCCTGAGTAGCTGGGATTACAAGTGTGCACCACCACACCCAGCTAGTTTTGTATTTTTAGTAGAGATGGGGTTTCACCATGTTGATCAGTCTTGAACTCCTAACCTCAAGTAATGCACCCGCCTCAGCCTCCCAAAGTGCTGGGATTACACACATGAGGCACCATGCCTGGCCCTGTAATGCATTCTCATTCTTAGTTTAGTTAGCAGTTGAAGAATGCTTAGATTTAAGGTTTGAGCATTGAGGAAGGGATTTTGAAAGGGAAGGTGATTTTAATTATTAACTGATACTACTATGATGATGATTACCTGATTTTTACGAAGCATCTTCTAAGAGTAGCTCAGTTATAAACTCTTTTCTTGCATTTTCTTACTTAGTTCTCACAAAAGCCTGCAAGGTAGATATGAGTTTCAGCATTCTGAAAAAGGAGGTAACTGAAGGTCAAGGTTGGATAACTTATCCAAAGTGAGAAATATAACAGAAAGGAGTGAGTTACAATAGCCAGGGTGTGATCTGGCTCTGAGACAGACAGTGGCAAGTGACTTAACGACTCTGGGCTTTGTTGTCCTCATCTAGAGGACTGTTGTTTGTCAAGAGTACAGATGCTATGTACAGCAACTCAATAGTGGCTGATTCATAATACACCCACTAAAAGGGTTGCTTCTGGCAGTGCTATATCCCCATGACTTCTCATAACCACATCTTCCTTAGCAGAGTCATTTATATCTGGGCCTGTCTTACTTCAATGCTCTTGCCCTCTCAAGAGAATTCTTCAGGCCGGGAGCGGTGGCTCATGCCTGTAATCCCAGCACTTTGGGAGACCAAGGCATGTGGATCACGAGGTCAGGAGATTGAGACCACCCTGACTAACACGGTGAAACCCCATCTCTACTAAAAACACAAAAAATTAAGTGGGTGTGGTGGTGGGCACCTGTAGTCCCAGCTACTCGGGAGGCTGAGGCAGGAGAATGGTGTGAACCCGGGAGGCAGAGATTGCAGTGAGCCGAGATGGTGCCACTGCACTCCAGCCTGGGCAACAGAGCAAGACTCCGTCTCAAAACAAACAAACAAACAAACAAACCAACAAAAAAATTAGCCAGGCATGGTGGCACACGCCTGTAGTCCCAGCTACTTGGGAGGCGGAGGCAGAAAAATCGCTTGAACCCAGGAGGCGGAGGTTGCAGTGAGCCAAGATCACACCACTGCACTCCAGCCTGGGCGACAGAGCAAGACTCCGTCTCAAAAAAAAAAAAAAAAAAAAAACAAAAAACCAAAGAGAGAGAGTTCTTTAAACTGGATTGTGGGAAGAAGTGAGTGAAAGGATAAACCCATCTGTAGGTCTGCACTGTGTCGCTGAGAGGTGCCAATGGTATACAAAATGCTAACCAGTCCTCCAGGGCTTACTATACAGCTAGGGGAGAAAACGCACACATAGGGCCAATTTAATACATAAAACATGATATGGTGTTGTTAAGCGACAGAATGAATAGTAAAGACAGACAGCACTTAAGGAGTTGAGGAGTTTTCATTGCTATATTTCTTCACCTTCTTCAGTCTCCTGTGCTTTTCTAGTTACCATGGTGGCTGAAATCAACTTAGATTCTTTATAAAGATACGCGGGGTTGAGATTTAATGCTGGAAGATTTATACTATGAAATTCCCTTTCCCTAGTGATTGCATGATTTCACAGTCTGAGCCTTTGTCTTGGGAATAGATTTAAAAGACCCACCTGATTGCCCATAGTTTTGTCCTAAGCAGAACCGTAGTTTCTTGTATAAACCACAGCTGATAAAATTTGCAATTTCCTATTTATAACATCTTCGCTTTTCTTAGACAAAAGGGCAAGATGAAAGCAAAGAGGTTTTAATTGGGAATATGTTCTGTTATATAGAGGACCATTAGTAATGCCAATCTTAGAGCATTGTTTGTTTGTTTTTACCCCTTCCCTAAAACCAAATCTTGTTGAAATATCTGACTTTTAATCTCTTTCCAGGAAGATTCTATGGGTTTGACAGAAGCAAAAATGAGTCACTCTCTCAGGTAGGGCAAGCAGTAGAGCACAGTGGTTAAGAACACAGGGAGGCCCTGTGCAGTGACTCACACCTGTAATCCCAGCACTTTGGGAGGCCAAGGTGGGAGGATCACTTGAGAACACAAGTTCCAGACCAGCCTGGGAAACATAGCAAGACCTCACCTCTACTAAAAATAAAAAAAACATTAGCCAGGGCATGGTGGTGCACACCTGTAGTCCCAGATGCTCGGGAGGCTGAGGTAGGAGGATCACTTCAGCCCAGGAGATTGAAACTGCAGTGAGCCATGTTCATGCCACTGCACTCCAGCCTGGGCAACAGTGCAACACCCTGTCTCAAACAAACAAAACAAAGCAAAATAAAAATGACACAGGGAACTAGCATGTTTGGTTAAGAATCTGAGATTCACTACTTCAGAGTTATGGATCCCTAGACGAATTACTTCACTCCTCTGCCCCTTGGTCTCTTGATCTGTAAAGTGAAGATAATAGAGTAACTACCATATGAGATTGTACCAAAGCCTGGCAGAGACACAACAAAAAAAGAGAATTTTAGACCAATATCCTTGATGAACATTGATGCAAAAATCCTCAATAAAATACTGGCAAACAGAATCCAGCAGCACATCAAAAAGCTTATCCACCATGATCAAGTGGGCTTCATCCCTGGGATGCAAGGCTGGTTCAATATACGCAAATCAATAAATGTAATCCAGCATATAAACAGAACCAAAGACAAAAACCACATGATTATCTCAATAGATGCAGAAAAGGCCTTTGACAAAATTCAACAACCCTTCATGCTAAAAACTCTCAATAAATTAGGTATTGATGGGACGTATCTCAAAATAATAAGAGCTATTTATGACAAACCCACAGCCAATATCATACTGAATGGGCAAAAACTGGAAGCATTCCCTTTGAAAACTGGCACAAGACAGGGATGCCCTCTCTCACCACTTCTATTCAACATAGTGTTGGAAGTTCTGGCCAGGGCAATTAGGCAGGAGAAGGAAATCAAGGGTATTCAAGTAGGAAAAGAGGAAGTCAAATTGTCCCTGTTTATAGATGACATGATAGTATATCTAGAAAACCCCATTGTCTCAGCCCAAAATCTCCTTAAGCTGATAAGCAACTTCAGCAAAGTCTCAGGATACAAAATCAATGGGCAAAAATCACAAGCATTCTTATACATCAATAACAGACAAACAGAGAGCCAAATCATGAGTGAACTCCCATTCACAATTGCTTCAAAGAGAATAAAATACCTAGGAATCCAACTTACAAGGGATGTGAAGGACCTCTTCAAGGAGAACTACAAACCACTGCTCAAGGAAATAAAAGAGGATACAAACAAATGGAAGAACATTCCATGCTCATGGGTAGGAAGAATCAATATCATGAAAATGGCCATCCTTCCCAAGGTAATTTACAGATTCAATGCCATCCCCATCAAGTTACCAATGACTTTCTTCACAGAATTGGAAAAAACTACTTTAAAGTTCATATGGAACCAAAAAAGAGCCCGCATCGCCAAGTCAATCCTAAGCCAAAAGAACAAAGCTGGAGGCATCACACTACCTGACTTCAAACTATACTACAAGGCTACAGTAACCAAAACAGCATGGTACTGGTACCAAAACAGAGATATAGATCAATGGAACAGAACAGAGCCGTCAGAAATAATGCCACATATCTACAACTATCTGATCTTTGACAAACCTGAGAAAAACAAGAAATGGGGAAAGGATTCCCTATTTAATAAATGGTGCTGGGAAAACTGGCTAGCCATATGTAGAAAGCTGAAACTGGATCCCTTCCTTACACCTTATACAAAAATCAATTCAAGATGGATTAAAGACTTACATGTTAGACCTAAAACCATAAAAACCCTAGAAGAAAACCTAGGCATTACCATTCAGGACATAGGCATGGGCAAGGACTTCATGTCTAAAACACCAAAAGCAATGGCAACAAAAGCCAAAATTGACAAATGGGATCTAATTAAACTCAAGAGCTTCTGCACAGCAAAGGAAACTACCATCAGAGTGAACAGGCAACCTACAAAATGGGAGAAAATTTTCGCAACCTACTCGTCTGACAAAGGGCTAATATCCAGAATCTACAATGAACTCCAACAAATTTACAAGAAAAAAACAAACAACCCCATCAAAAAGTGGGCGAAGGATATGAACAGACACTTCTCAAAAGAAGACATTTATGCAGCCAAAAAACACATGAAAAAATGCTCAACATCACTGGCCATCAGAGAAATGCAAATCAAAACCACAATGAGATACCATCTCACACCAGTTAGAATGGCAATCATTAAAAAGTCAGGAAACAACAGGTGCTGGAGAGGATGTGGAGAAATAGGAACACTTTTACACTGTTGGTGGGACTGTAAACTAGTTCAACCCTTGTGGAAGTCAGTGTGGCGATTCCTCAGGGATCTAGAACTAGAAATTCCATTTGACCCAGCCATCCCATTACTGGGTATATACCCAAAGGACGATAAATCATGCTGCTATAAAGACACATGCACACGTATGTTTATTGCAGCATTATTCACAATAGCAAAGACTTGGAACCAACCCAAATGTCCAACAATGATAGACTGGATTAAGGAAATGTGGCACATATACACCATGGAATACTATGCAGCCATAAAAAATGATGAGTTCGTGTCCTTTGTAGGGACATGGATGAAACTGGAAATCATCATTCTCAGTAAACTATCGCAAGAACAAAAAACCAAACACCGCATATTCTCACTCATAGGTGGGAACTGAACAATGAAAACACATGGACACAGGAAGGGGAACATCAGACTTCAGGGACTGTTGTGGGGTGGGGGGATGGGGGAGGGATAGCATTGGGAGATATACCTAATGCTAGATGACGAGTTGGTGGGTGCAGCGCACCAGCATGGCACATGTATACATATGTAAGTTACCTGCACGTTGCGCACATGTACCATAGAGCCTAAAGTATAATAATAATAATAGTAATAATAAAAAATAAATAAATAAATAAAATAAAATAAAATAAAATAAAATAAAATAAAAAAAAAGAGATTGTTATTATACTTAAATGAGTTACTATTTCTAGAGTCCTTAGAACAAAGCCTGGTACATGGTATAAGCCCAACTTAGGTTAAAAGAGTTGAGCTTTCTTGCGCATATCTGGAGCTAGTTTTCTTTAAGTATCTTTCATGTCAGAGGGATGAAAATGCAAATATCTAAAATCTGAAGCACTTGGGTTTCAGGGTAAAGATGAGAGACAGGGATACTGGTTAATTGACAGTCATCTCTTAAAGTAGAATGAGCCCTACTAAGGCTCCCAGGTCAGATTATTCTTCATGCTCACATAAGGCTAAAGTATTAATTTATATATTCAACTACACTTGCCAGGAGTCAGAAAAGCAGACATTCTGAGGAACTGCTCTTGGACAGAACTTGTGGCAATGATATTTAGACATTCCTTCACATACCACTATTTGATTTAAAGCAGTGATCTGTTGACTGGGTCATTGGCAATGCACATCCCTTCCATTTTTTGGAAATACACCTGTTTCTTGGATTTGATTTGGCTCTTAATTCAAACAGAACTCCAAGTGCTCTGAAACAAAATCAACCTAAAATTATACATTTATCTAGAGTTACATTTAGGCCATATGGTTTAAGTTGTCCAAATGTCACAGAAGCAACAGCAACAGCCATCATCGTACTTTACACTTACCCAGCATCTTTCCTGCCAGAATATTATGTAAGTTATAAAAGTTTCATTAAGGCAGAGGTGTTAACCCTAATTCCAAAAGGACAGTCATTTAGCTGCTGTTTCAGTTTAGCTGTGCTTCATAGTGAATTGATACATAAGAGTTACTTGAAGTCAATATAAAGTCTCATGATAGTATTCTTATAACTGAAAATGTCTCAACTGCAAATTCCTATGATATGGAGGACATGTGGGAGATATGTAGAACCAATACCTTCCTCCTGGATCTCTGAGAAGATGCAACTAAGTTATTAGGCTCACTGCACTAGAGTCAGAGAACAATACTGGAATGCTATTTCCAGAAACTCCCATACAATGCACTGGAAAAGTCTGGGCAGAGAAGGCATCTCAGTACATACCTTAAGTCTTTACCCATTTGAACGTGAAATTCTCTATCATATTAGTAGATCTGCTTCTTAGCATCCAGCACTATCTAGCCAGATACATAGGAAGTGCTCCATAGATAAATGTTGAGTGGACAAATAAATGTATTAAATGCATGGTTGTCCTGTTGCAAGCATAACATTCAGAGAGTTTTAGAGTATATATTTTGAGTAGATGTGAGGGATTTTGGCATAGAAAAGGCAACAAGATGATGCTGGGCAAGGAGGATGATGATCGGGTAGCCAGGGGCAGATGTGGACTGATTGGACTGAAGGGATCCTCAGAGGTCTTGGTGTTAAAATTCTCTAAGTAGTATAGTGCAATTAAAGACCATATTCCATTATAATTTTTCCCACTATTAGTCCCAGAATATTTAACGTCTCTGAAATTGTCTAAGCCAGAATATTGTGAATATCTATGCTTTTTTGCTCATTAATCAACCAACCAACCAATGCATGAACTGATCAACCAGGCCATGTGCTGGAACACAGAGATAAATACTCCCATCAGATACCATCCCTATGGTCAGTAAGCTCACAGAGAAGTACAAAAGGTCAAAATTCACCTTCAGAAATATGTTTCAGTTTTTTTCCCATACTGGTACTTTTCTATTTCCGCCAAGTTGAAGCTATCTCCACTGAATATCCACAAAATTTTATAATCAACTGTAGCCATGTGCTTACATATACATCACATTACTCCCAGATTCTGCTTTACCTACTCACCCAGATTAGGAGCTCATTAAGCCAATATGTAGTATTTTCCCTGCTGTCAAGTTTTCACACTGGAATACTAAAAAACTCCAGGGTTGACACAGCAGTTTGCTGAGGGTATGCAGAGAAAAGGCTCAATAAAATAGAATATTTTTTCTTGGTAGTAATATTAAAAAGATATAAAATAAACAAGAAAATGGCTCAGAATAGAATGTCTAAGTCATATATATTTAAAAATAATATAAGAGACTTCAAAAATAATTCTTGCCCACCATGATCCCTCTCAGGCTGGGCCCACCCAAACCTCCCTGGGATGCACATTCTCTCTTCTACTGATGATGAAGTATCTGGGAAGCATTGCAAAGCAAACCGAAACGATGGATTTGAAGCCTGGCTCTGGCACTTCCTCACTGTGTGATCTCAGGCAAATTTTCTTTTAGATCTTTGATTTTTCTCTTCCATGAAATGCTAAAATAACAGCACCTTCTTTAAAAGATGACTATAAAGATCACATGATGACATTTGCACACTGCCTAGCATATAATATATGCTCAATAAATATTCATTTGCCTTAATTGAAAGAAACTAATTCACAAATCAAATTCTAGGACTTTCGATACCCTCAGTTCAGTATTTAATTATGTCCTCTGGTGATAATTAGTGATCTAGAGCAATGACCTCAGGCAAAGCACCGGAAATACAGTTGCATGTGACACCACAGAGGATACAGAGCCCTGTCCTTTGAATTAACCTGGAATCACCATCAATGAATCCCATATGCTAAAACAGGGCTGGGTTCAAAGTGACACTCATCTTAGACTCAGCGTAGCTGGAAAAAAAAAAATCCTCCTTTCCCCCAGCTCTCAGGGGGATTCTTGGAGCCATCTAAGTAAGTCTGACAATGGAAGAAACAGTAAAGAGAAGACCTTCTTTAGGAATGCAACACTGTATTCATAGAAGAAACAGGACAAAACTGAGAAGACTGAGATATACAGAGCGAGGAACAGAGAGACAACAAATAGCTTCTCCTCTCTTTTCTCATTCCTTAGTTGCAATAGTAGGGGCCTGGGAAGATGGGTGTGAGAAAGGCTTTGTTTAGATCTTCCAAGAGAAGAGTTCAGAATGTGAGAAGAGATTTTAACCACTGTTGGGATGGCTTGATTGGGACTTTTACTCTCCTCTGGTGCTCTAGATGTTTCAAGGTTCTCACCCTTTTCATATAACACCATTTTTTTTTCTTTATGTCTGGTTTTGGGTTAGGAGAGGAAAAGATCATCACACTTAGTAATCAAAGAGCTGGATTTATCAGGGCTTACCACCTATGTGTTATTGGGCAAGTGATTTAATCTCATTGGACTTAGTTTTCACTCCTAAAATGGAGTTCTACCATGAGACACAAGTACTCTTGTAAGAATGAAATCATATAATATTTGCAATATAGTCTAGACAACAATATCTCCTAATTTCTATAAAGGTGGTATTGCTATCTGGAATATAAGCGATTTGTTTTGAAGTTGCATCTGGATACTAAGCAAGCTGTTTTTGCTGAGCAGCTAGGTTTATTTGAGGTGGATTTTGGGGTGGGGGGAAGGTGAGGAAGGGAAATTGTTGATGGAGCACACCACCCTTAGTGACCACTTGGCCATTTCATATACAGCAGCTAAATACTTGGCACAGAATAAGTACTCCATGTGGGAAGCATCTTTGACACTGGGGTGCCAAAGGAGATAGAAAAGCATAGAGCTGGCTGCTTGGCATGTGACCGAGGCTTAAAGGTGACGAGTAGGTGCGCCCTTCCCTTGTACTTCTAGGGTTGCCAGCCCAGTCCACCCAGGGAATGGAAACAGGAATAGAAAGGCATATCCCCAGGACAGAAAGGTGCCACTGAAAATAAAACAATGGTGTTGCCAAGAAAGTACTTATGTTGATAATCTCAGATACAAGGATAGCAAAGGTAACTTCAGTCACAAATTTATGGTCAATCATGAAGACTGGCATTTCGATTGGAAAAGCTCTTAGGATATAATTTTTTCCATTAAAACCAGCTGAAAAACAAAGCTGATTTTCTATGCTGTTGCTACTTACCATTTCATAGTGGCACAACTCCCACCCCAAACACTGTGGAATTACATTCAGAATAGATTTGTTTATCAGTTCTTCCACCCTATCCATTTTTCAGCAGCTCATTAGTCTCCCTGGGATGTAGACACATCTCTGATCAAGAGCAGCTTGACTCCCATCTTCACATATGCATCCCAATATCCACATTACTCATAATAAATGTGCTTATATATACATATATAGATACATTTTTATGCATATATGTTCCCCACATTGTATTCAAAAACACATTCCGAATGGATGTATATATGCACTCATATACATTCAGGAATCCAACTAGATTCCCAGAGGGAAATGTGGAACACATTGTTAATATGTCTGTCATCCATGTAAGAGAAACAGAAATGAGCTGGGCATTAAATTTGCATACAGCCCTGAGCACAGAGGTTCCTGTATGTGCACTGTTCTACTGTTCTTGATGATGGGCATATCTGATAGAAAGATTCTGTCAGGATTAACTCAGGAAAAACACCCCCAAGGAGATAATTTGAAGACATCCTGAGAATTTGCCTCAGTACATGAAAATAAACATGAAACCCTTAGCACTCTCTGCACATTGAAAAGTTCCCACCAACACCCCACCACACACCAGGGGATAATCTACTGGAGCTAATTAACACAGAGTCATACGCAACGCTGTTAGAAGTGGTTGCCACTTAGGATTGATTTAGTTGCTGCAGTGCTTAAAAGAGACTTGAGAAGGTTTTTGTGTAAATGTGAGAGGAAAGAAGAGGAAATAAAAGTGTAAAAACAGCTGCAAAATTAAAAGGTGCTAAGGTCTTTTTTTCCCCCTGTAGACATTAGGGAAACTTATTGAGAGACTATTAGTATTCCAGCAAAGAAAGCTTCTTACTTGATTTTATGTTTCCTTCCACATCAAAATTACACACACACATACTGGGTCTATAGATTGTGACTATGAAAAAGGGCATGTTTCACTTCATAAGCAAACAAGCTCTTCATTAAATGCTAACATATGGATTGTGTCATCTAAAAAACAACAACAATCTTTTCTTGTCTATGTCTCATTTTATTTCATCTTTCTGATTTATTTAGATTTTCAGCAAAGTTATTAATTAGTAATATGTTTGAGGAAAAAAATCATCAAGGAATAAAGGGCCACAAGCAATTCCTTCCTCTTATCTTTGCAATATGATAAGGATAGAGCAAATCCAACTATTTTAGAATGTTCTTCCTCAAAGTGAATGTGATGCATGCTATCTTATGAATAAATAATATATCTACTAATCATGACAGTAGAATATCACAACGGAGTATATAAAGTGGTTTTAGTAACCTGCTTTTTATTACTGAAACATGATAGAAATAATATAGAAAAGACCATTAGTGAAAACTTTATTAAATCAGGCTTTGTGAAAATTTAGAGAGGCTGCAATTGATTTTTTGCCCTGATAAAAGGGTTTGCTGAAGAAAATTATAATAACATAAAAAGGATTTCAGGGGACAGAGTATTTGCTTTGGATGTGAGAACTCTCTTATTTTAACGATACCATTAATATTAAAAACAATGAGAAAACATTCTTGATTCCCAGTAATTCCACTTGGCTATATTCTGCTTTCCATTGGATGAAAGATAAGACTTATATATAAACAATTCTATGAAATATATTTTTTATCAGTCTAGACTGGCCTACAAGATAAAATTTAACAAAAATTCACCGACATTGACAATTTGCTATACATACAAAGCCCTCTACCACATCCTGAGTAGAATTAACAAATACAACCTGTTCTCCATCCTTTAAAGACTCAAACTCAGAAGGGAAGACAGACACGTTCACAAAGAATTAGGGAATGGCAAACAAGTACAGCTTGAGAATCAACTCTGAACAACTGGTAATGGATACATAGAGTGGTTTTTTGAGGATTACAATCGTGTGTATGTGTATAAGCACATGTGTTGTGATCAGTTTACAATGTCTGCCACAAGAAAGGGCATCAGAGGTGATGGGATGTAGGCGATTTGTCTGCTAACTCTGTCCTAGAAGATGGAATACATGGGTGGGATAAGAAAGGACTGTATGTAAGACCAAGATTAGGAAGTTAGGTTGGGGTTAGATAATAGGCTTTCCCTCAAGGTTGGTTCTAATTAGTGAGGTTTTATTTTAAACATCTTTCAAAAAAAAACAATGAATTGTTAACAATGTTTTGGAGGCCATTAGTTGTGTCTCTTTATAAGAATTTTAGAGTGGTTTATGTAGAAAAGAAGAGCACTAACAAAATAGTCAATACTAAAGCTAAAGATACAAAAGTTTAGAAGTGTCACATAAATGCAAGTAAGAGATTGCTTTGAACTGGACACAATAGTAGAGAAGAGTTCAATAGTAGAGAAGAGTTCTGGGAATTTGCAATTTGGGACCAGTGCATCTGAATAAGGCGAATTGACTAACTTATTAGGTAGCGAGAAAGGTTGTGTTTTTGCAAAAATAATGTAGTTTTTTGTTTTGTTTTGTTTTTGCTGTGTCTCTAAATGTTCCAGTAGATTAGCTGGAAGCAGCTGCTCAGGCTGTAGAATAGACACCAAGTACCAAAAAGGACTGTGAAAGGACACCCTTGGCCAGGTGTGGTGGCTCATGCCTGTAATCTCAACACTTTGGGAGGTAGAGGCGGGTGGATCACCTGAGGTCAGGAGTTCTTGACCAGCCTGACTAACATGGTGAAACCCTGTCTCTACTAAAAGTACAAAAATTAGCAGGGTGTAGTGGCGGGTGCCTGTAATCCCAGCTACTTGGGAGGCTGAGGCAGAAGAATCACTTGAAGGCAGAGGCAGAGGTTGCAGTGAGCCGAGATCGCGCCATTGCACTCCAGCCTGGGCAAAAGAGTGAGACTCTGTCTCAAAAAAAAAAAAAAAAAAAAAAAAAAAGAAAAAGAAAAAGAAAAAAGAAAGGCAGCCACCCTCCTCTTATATTTTATTTCAGTGATGGGAACTGACAAGGCTTTCCATTTTCATTCTTTAAAAGAAGGAGTTGGAGAGTTAAGGAAATCTACATTTTTTTCAACAAATGTGGACATTTCATTTGTATTCATTTTATTAATTTACTTCTACAGCTACACTCATCCACTCTAAGAGTAATAAAACCTGTGAGTACTCCTTTAAGAGCCTGCTTTTCTTTCTGGGCTTGTGGAAGTAAAGAGTCATGCAGGAGGCAATGAAAGAGTAAGAAGGAATGAAGGGCATCAGGATGTCAGCCTCAATGGAATCCCAGCAGCTCTCCAACTGCTGGCTGTAGGAACACTTTTCTGAACCTCTTGCACTCACAAGTTTTGCTTTATATTGATGATTTTCTAAAAATAGATCTTTACTATTTCTTTCCCTTCCTCCCACACCAATTTCTGGTTTCTTTTTTCCATCTTTTGAGACTGTCTCCTCTTTTTTTCTTTTCCTTCCCTCTCTTTATTCAGTTTTTCCTTTTCCAATTTGCTATACATTCTTTCCTGGAAGAAACCCAGTGGGCCCTCTAGTTTGACTTCACATTAGAATAACCTGAGGGCACAAAAACAAAAATTGACAAATAGAACCTGATTAAACTAAAGAGCTTCTGCACAACAAAACAAACTATCAACAGAATAAACAGACAATGTACAGAATGGTAGAAAATATTTGCAAACTATGTATCTGACAAAAGATCTAATATCCAGAATCTATAAGGAACTTAAATGTATAAGCAAAAAGCAACCTGTATTAGTCCATTTTCATACTGCTATGAAGATATACCCAAGACTGGGTAGTTTATAAAGAAAAAGAGGTTTAATGGGCTCAAAGTTCCACATGGCTAGGGAGGCCTCACAATCATAGTGAAGGTGAAGGTGAAGCAAGAGCAACGTCACATCTTACATGGCAGCAGGCAAAAGAGCGTGTGCAGAGAAACTGCCCTTTATAAAACCATCAGATCTCGTGACACTTATTCACTATCACGAGGACACCATGGGAAAACCGGCCCCCATGATTCAATTACTTCCCACTGTCTCCAAGACATGTGGGGATTATGGGAGCTACAATTTAAGATGAGATTTGTGTGGGGACACAGCCAAACCATATCACAACCAGATTAAAATGTGGGCAAAGTACATGAACATTTTTTTTGTTTGTTTTTGAGACAGGGTCTCACTCTGTCACCCAGGCTGGAGTGCAATGGCATGATCTCAGCTCACTGCAACCTCCCCTTCCTGGGCTCAAACAATTCTCCCGCCTCAGCTTCTTGAGTAGCTGAGATTACAGGTACAGGTATACGCCACCATGCCCAGCTAATTTTTGTATTTTTTTGTAGAGACAGGGTTTTGCTATGTTGCCCAGGCTGACCTCAAACTCCTGGGGCCAGGTGACCAACCCTCCTTGGCCTTCCAAAGTGCTGGCATTACAGGGGTGAGCACCACACCCAGCTGCAAACAGACACTTTTTAAAAGCATGTGGCCAAGAAGCATATGAAAAAATGCTCAACATCACTAATCATTAGAGAAATGCAAATCAAAACCACAATGAGATATCTCACACCAGTCAGAATGGCTATTACTGAAAAGTCAAAAAATAACAGATGCTGGTTAGGTTGTGGAGGAAAGGGAATGTTTATATACTGCTGGTGGGAGTGTAAATTAGTTCAGCTATCATGGAAAGCAGTGTGGCAATTCCTCAAAGAACTTAAAACAGAATTGCTATTCGGCCCAGTAATCCCACTATTGGGTATATACCCAAAGGAATATAAATCATTCTATCATAGAGACATATGCACATGTATGCTCATTGCAGCACTGTTTACAATAGCAAAGACATGGAATCAACCTAAATGCCCATCTGTACTGGATAAAGAAAATGTAGTACATACACAGCACGGAATACTACACATCCATAAAAAGAATGAGATCAGGTCCTCTGAAGCAACATGGATGGAGCTGGAGGCCATTATCCTCAGCAAACTAACAAAGGAACAAAAAAACCAAGCACCACATGTTCTCACTTGTAAGTGGGAACTGAACAACAGGAACACATGGACACAGGGAGGGAAACAACACACACTGGGGCCTATGTGAGAATGTAGAATAGGAGGAGGGAAAGGATCAGAAAAAATACCTATCAGGTGCTATGCTTACTACCTGGGTAATGGAATTATCTGTATACCAAAACCCTGTGACAAGCAGTTTACCTATAATAACAAACCTACACATGTCACCCTAAACATTAAAGTTTTTTAAAAAAGAATAACCTGAAGAGGGTTGGATTTGAGTCACCATGCCTCTGCCCTATCCAAGACCAATTAAACCAGAATCATTGAGGGGCAGACACTGCATTGTCCGTGTGTGTCTCTGGTATGTGTGTGTCTCTGTACGTGTGTGTGTGTGTGTGTGTGTGTGTGGTCTTCTAAAGCACCCTTGATAATTCTAATGAGCATCCAGTAGAGTGAACAGTGGTTCTCAAAATATATTCCATGGACCAGCATCAGCATCAACACTTGAAAGCTTGTTAGAAATGTAAATTATTGAGCCCCATTCCCACCCGACAGCATCGGAAAACTTGGGAGCAGGGCCCAGATTTCTGTGCTCGTAAGAGCATTCCAGGTGATTCTGAATCATGCTAAAATTTGCGAACCTATGTGCTAGACCTCTGACATTTTGTTTTCTAATAAAACAGCATCAGCATCACCTAGAAACTTTACCCTTCTCCTACTGAATTACACTCTGCCTTGTAACAGGATCCCCAGGTGATATGTATGTACATCAAAGGCTGAGAAGCACTGTTCTAAGAACTTATTCAGAGTTCCATGCGCTCTGCCAAGCAGCTGGCTCTTACATTCTGACTAATCAATGCAACAATTATTCATTTCTCAAAAGTGGAACACATTTATTCTTTTAGCTGTTAAAAAAGAAACAAAGTTGATCTTCCTATGCAGTACCTGCTCTAAGTCTTTTTCTATACTTCTGTTTCTAAGAGTATTTCTACATCTCCCGAGAAAATGAAAAAATAAAAGGTCAAATTTCCGATGTTTTACTTAGCTCTGAGATGTATCTATCTCAGTCCTCTGGAAATGCGATCTCTGAGGCTTGACAGAGAACAAAGATGGATTCTTTGCCTTTTGTCTGTCTCCCACACAAAAGAAGGGATCTGGGGAGATGTGGGAGGGTGTAAAAATCTTTATTGATCATATTAAGAAGCAGCAATGTGGGTAGCTCTGTGTGTGTGTGTGTGTGTGTGTGTATATGTTGGGGGTGTAAATTTGAGAGAGAGGGAAATATCCCCACCAAATCAAGTTCATCACCCCTCAGCGTCAATTCCTGTCGTGAGGATGCCCCAGATGTTTCTGTAACAGAGGAAACTCTGTTACTTCTTACGATTATCTAAAACTATGAGAACCAGTGTAATGGCAAAAGATCACAAACCCACCTGCTCAAGCACCTGTTTTCCACTCTTCTGTTTTCATCTGCAACTTCAGCGTCATTTAGCTCAGATAAGACTGATCTCTTGAGACTGCATGTCCTTCACCTGCTTGGTATCCTCCTAAGCCTTGGTTTGGGGAGGGGGTGGTGAGCAGGTGGAGAGGAGGGCTGACAGATGATCTACATTTGTAGCTAATAGAAAGAACATTTTCAGAGTTGAAAAGAGCAAACTAAAAAAATAATGATTTAAAACTATTCCTGAATCTGATTATAACCAACATGTAAATCAGCTACACTTAATAAAGGAATATATCATTGAGTTTTATCACCAGAATGTCTTGTAAAAATAAATATCTAAAATCAAATGTGTAACATTAAGAAATAAAGAAGCCTCTTTCCCCATTAAAGTTAGCTTTCTTGTCACAGTGTCTGTCAGACTCTTCAAAACCTCCAAGTCACTCAAGTTACTTATTTCTGAGCTTTCCCCTTACCCTACAGCCTTGGGGGTCACCCTCTGAGAAAATGCCTTCTCTATCTAACCACTTAAGATGTGAATATTTGTTGTGAACCAGCTGCAGCTTTAATAACTACTGATCCATGGAATCAAAGCCTACTTACTCCTCATAAACAATAAGCTCTTCTTGTTCCTGAAATTGCACTCTGTAACTTTCACAGGTATTATAAGAAGTAGGCATGACGGGTTCCAAATGCAATAACAGACATAAGTTTCTTATGATGATTGAATTAATTTCAAATTTCAGAAAAGTAAGTAGTTGAAGTTTTATTAACAAAGGTGGTTGCTGATGACATACAATTTCTTGAACTGTGGGATAATTTCTGCAAAATAAGATGCACTGTATTGCTAATTTATTGGCAATAAATAAAATTATTTTATAATTAAATAATTTACCTCAATTTTTATTTATTGCCAATAATAATTTGTCAATAAATTAGCAATACAGTGCATCTTATTTTGTAGAAATTATCCCACTGTTCAAGAAATCGTATGTCAACATCTGAAACTTAAGATACTAACAATTTGAAATATGTTGACATAGTTTTGATAAAAGGTTAGTTCCTTTCCCTCTTATTAGTATAATTTAATATAAAATATGATCTTCCATATTAAGAAATACAATCATTCAGAAACAATTTGTTCAAAGGATTCCTGAAATAAACAAGGCTCAATTTTCTAAAAATCCAATGGGTTCTTTGGTAGCAAGCGAATAATGCAGGAATGGGAGTTTATAATTTTTTTGAACTCCACAAAAATATAATGGAATTAGACACTCATCGGTGTGAATTAAAATATATTGATAAGATTTTAGTGTAATTAAAATCTATTTCCTTCTTTAGTAACATATGATTATAATAAAATATAAACTTTTTCATAGGTACTTTATTAATTGGTATTTCAATAGTAATAACATGTTAATATAACAAAACAGATACTTTATTCTGGAAGTGATTATTATTTGGGTGCTAATAAAATCTTTTCTAGTAGGACTAATGAATAAATATGTGCCATTTATTTCTTCTGCCTAAAATGTTTGTTTACCATTGTTTACCATCTGACTCCTATTCATCCTCTAGGGCCCAGCTCAAATGTTTCCTCTCCTCTGTAGCCTGCCTCCATCTCTGTCTCACAGGGGTCAGGTAGTAAGCAGTTTGGAGTCCCAATCTAGAGCAGTGCCTGGCAGCTGAGTCGGTACACGGTCAATGGGGTTAAAGGAAGGAATGAAGGAACAAAAGTGGATCAAAATTGGACAGATAGCCATGTTAACAAAAAGAGGACCAGCGTTCTGAAATACATCAAAAGTTATAATCCTAAAAACATGTACTATTTTCAACCCATGAATTAGAAATAAAGGTACTTTTTGGTATGGAACACAGGCTCTGCAATTGTTTAATACAATGCTGCCAATAATTCCAAAAAACTGCTGCAAAAAAAAGAAGGAAATTCTTTCACATTTAAAAAATACATAAGCAATGGCACTTTGCAGTAATTATTTGAATATAACTAGTCACAAAAACAATGCTGGTCCTTTTGGCTTTTAATTTTTCTTCACAGAAGTAAGATTAAATAGGTCTAAGCTGGTAAAGGATCTGAGATGGTAACAGCATGACCTCATTGCATGTGAGAGGGTAACTGACTTCAGAAGCACGGCTTTTGTAATCTTTGCTACATAAGTACCAAAATGTTATTCTCTATTTTAGAAGATTTGTGGATTAAAAAATAAACCCGAATGGCTGTATGAGAAACAAAGCATTACATTTCAGAAAGAGGCCTCATGATTTTCAAGATTCCAGGGTATGCACCCAACCGTTCTGCGGTCTCCCACCTATATAGGATCACAATGCAAAGTAAAGTCACCTCTGAGCAAAATCGTGAACTTTAAGGCCCAAAAACTGCATAAGTAATCGGTAGGCTACAAAGATCACAGACCATCATCAAAGTCTGGAATTTATGCAAATAACACTGCTTACATTTAACAGATCTGTAATGGTGTAAGCTTTTCCACTGCAAGCGAGTAAATGGAGAGCTTTTGTGGTGCAAGATTGCTACCTACAGGCTAAACTGCAGAATGACATACAAGACAATTAGCATGGAGGGGGAAAATAGGTAAACAATTTTATATAATGGCATGTAAGTTATTTACTGACAAGTAGCTAAGCCCAGGAACATGTAAAGACTGCATATTGCACACTGGGATACGGATTGACAGGTTTTGTTTTAAAACTACAATTTAGTTTTAGAGTTTTGCATTATTTCCCTCTTTATCTTTTGAAGGTTTCTTTTCTTTCTGAATAATGTACATTGCTTTTCTGAAGGGGAAACGTTTCTCTCTCAATAATGTATTATAATACCTCTAAATCTCTGCAGATTCTCCATATAAATTCTACATAGAACTAATACTGATAATTTTAATTGTTTTTGGTAGAGTGATCAATCACAAAATTTGGAATTAGTTTCCGTGGTTTGAACAAACCTTGTGAGGCAGCAGTTGTGGGGGAAGGGTACAGTGTACATAATCCCTGACTCCACATAGCTTTCAAAATTTATTTGTTCAGAACTATCTACATTCAATATTTAGAGTAATTTAGAGGTAATATATTTTTAAACTATTTCTTCTTTAAGAAAATATTGAATACTTTGGTTAAGAAGCACAGATACTAGTCCATCTTACAATAAAGGAATCTGATTTTCACTGGCAAGAATACATCGAGTTAACACTGAATTCTCACTAATCTATAAAACAGCCCACATTTTATGAAATATGCTGAGTCACTTTAAAAATGCAGATCTTTAAAACTATAAGGCAAGTTATTAGAAATGCATTTTCCCTTCAATTATAAAGAAATTCCAACTCTAAAGAGAGTAGGTTTCAAAACTGAATAATATATTATGGTTAAAACACATCAACAATCTGTCACTCCATATGCACAAATAAACATATCCCACTATCACTGCACATGCCACAAATGAGGCCAACACAACATCTGAAAAGGTACAGCAAATTCTTCTTCACAGTGTTAGAGATGCTAAATCGCACTGGCAACATTTTTAAAGATATGCATAAAGGAAAGTTACCCATCTTTAATATTGCTATTTATACAGTTTAAACATTCTGTTTGCCAATCTGATAAAGATGTTCCACACACCCTTAATTTTAAACACAATTTAGCACATGTTCAGGTTGCATAAGGAAAGAATACTATTCTTCTACTTGATTTTGGTTTTGAATAATAAACATTTTAATTATATTTTTGAAATATTTAGAAGAATCTTAGATGAAATTCAGTTAAAGAGGTCACATATAACAAAATCATCAAAGAAAAGGCATTTATTAGAAATAAATATGCGAGTTTATTCTGATTTATAGACAACTGTACATTGTTCAGCATTTCCCTCAACTGAAGTATGAATTTTAAGCAATTAGGTGATGTAATAAATGTGTGTAATAGAATCCATATGTTTAGAAGTAGGAGTGAAGGTATTAACCTACAGGTGTTTTCTTTCCCTACTATTGCAGTCTCATGAAGAGTAAATGTTTTATATATAGTGTTTAATTGTACATATCATAATATAATTAGGCAATGATTAATGGTCTTAATTTTATTTTAATTAAGTAGGTGATCTTTTTCATAGAAATGGTTCTCTATAATTAAATTGTTCAGCCAAAATTTTAAGAAAGATTGAAAAAAGTACAATATTATTTGTAAAAGCAGATTCATACAAGTTTTCTGTGAAATTAATATTTAATCCATCTAAAAATACTTTTCTTCCCATATAGTTCTGAGTAAATTATATTGTTACTTTTCCAACGGATTCATATTTTGTTCAGTCAGTAAAACTGTGAACAGAATTAGTGAAAATGTTTAGAGTGTGTGAGATAATTATTAATTAAGGGTAAAAAGTTTTTATATTGCCCTCTTAGGCAACAGAGACTTTAAAGACCTTATTATTATTTACCTGGGGCAAATAAATTCATGTGTAGCCCTTAATTCTACCTATAACATAATTATAAACCATAACAAGGGGTAAGAATTTTCCTACTGCATTTTAGATGTTTTAGGAACAAAATATAAAACTGAATAAGAAAAAAATTGTATTATAGTTGGTGGATACTTATCCTAAGGCTATCTATCAAAATCAATGAAAATTATTGATTGTGAGAAATAGTGTCATTATTCTGTTGGCGTAATTTTAATGCTCACAGCAAGGTATTGGGAAAATTGCCCATATATGTAACAAAACTATTTTTCTTAGCTTGCAGACTATATTTAACATTTTTTAAATGTATCTATTTTTGTTGTTCTCATGCTAAATATGAACAATTCCTAAAACTAAATTCCTATTATCAGTATGAATTCTAGACCTATCAGGTCTCTTTCTAGCAAGGGATGTTACTTTTATCTTTGTTACATTCTCTGCAAAACTTATTGGTAACATACTTTCAGAAAATGCCAGGCAATAAACTACGCTAAAATAATTTTCTTTATAAAAGCTTCGTGATCTTTGGCATTGTTCACTATTTTCAAAGCCATAAAAGAACAGATAACAAATATATGACTCACAAATTATCAATTATGAAAAATAATCTGGTTCAGAAAGCTGCACTAATGTAAAAAGATGGATCACTTGTCACAAACCAATAAAGGCTATTGTTTGTGAATCCAATATTTGATTTTATCATTTATGTTGGGCAACTTAAAATGATTTTTAAACCACATTACTTTTGGGGAAAAAAATTGTTATAAAGGTGAACACGAGGGTTGTGGGTAGGTAGGGCGGGGGAGAGAAACCAGTTGTAATCTGTCATCCTGGAAACAATTTATATTCTTACATTGAATTCAGCCTACAAATCTAAATCACAAAGACTTGGTCGGCAAGGATGGATGCATTAGAAAGGACTCTCCTGTGTTCCAGAGAATGGACAGTAGCAGGAATGTTAGTATGGCTTTGATTTTATTCTTTCTTTTCATGTGCTATTCTGATGGCTGAAAATTTGCAGTTATGATGTTTCATTACGCAGAGAAGGTTCAACTGTGTGTTTTTAAGCCAAGTGTGGCTTGTTACACTTCTTAGGCAGTTAGCTGCTTTTGCTTACTTTGTATTGCATAAAGAAAGGTGCAATGAGGTTACCCAGCTCAGAAAACCCATATGACAGATTCTCATCCAGGTTGTTTCATATTTATCATCTTATAATGAAGAAAGAGGTACAATTCTCATCAAGAAGGACACCCCTGTGAGTGGCTAGGAACAGAAATTTCCTGCCTGGTGTTATCTGAGGGCTACTCTACTGCTCTATTTGCTCTCTGATATCTCAGTTACAACCTTTTACACTTGCTTGTACATAAGAACTTGGATGCCTAAGAAAATGAAAAATACCCTGTCCACAAGGCCAGTGATAAAATGTGCACATGCTATTTAGGGGTGGCCTTATTCCCACCGCTGGATAACAGATATGATCATCAGATTATCTAGCTGACAGCCTGAAAGTTGCAGGGAACAAGTCTTAAGGGACAGGTGAGTTTCAGTGACATGAAATGTGGTAGACACAGGCAGATGGTGGCAGGGACCGTCATGAAGATAGTGGAAGTAATATCAGAATAATGACATGCCCAGACAGGTGTCTGGGAGGCGGACTGGAGGAAGGTGAAGATGGGATGGGTTTAAGGATAGAAAAGTAGTCACATTCTAGAGACACTTCATCTACTGCATAATGGGCCTTTACCATAGATTATTTCTCCCTCCTTACTCAGTGAAGAAACACTAGACATTATGAAATAAACAAAAGAAAGGAGAGCCCCAGGGCCTAGTTATATACGCCAAAACACAGTAAGAAAAATTAAATGTTAAAACCTGGATCAACCTCTAACAGCTTGTTTGAGGTAGGGGTCATGAATTTTGCTTGAGGTGGGGATCATGAATGTTCTTGGAAATATTCCTACTTAGAGTCTGAAAAGAAGTGAAAATGAGGTTGGGGAATGGAATAATTGAGTAACTATTCAATCATGGCAACTGCTGGCTAATGAAGACCTATTACAACCAAGTTTTTAATAGAAAATGTGCTAATTGACTAGGTTGGAACTTAGAACAAGCATATGGCTAAGATGTTTGATTACCTAGTCTGGTTCCATGTCAGTGATCAACTATAACACTGTAAAAATGAGTGTTTCTATGACAATTACCGAGCTCGCTGACTAAGGAGTAGGTGACCAACTTGAGGGATGAATTTCTCCAATAAATAAATAAAAATGTAGGACCCATTAGTCCCCATACTGTGTGATCTGGAGGCTCATCAGGGTAAGTATGCTTTTTCTACTCCCTTACTCAAAACATTCATCTTACTTTCAGCATTGGCAAAGTTTAAATCAAATTCTTATGCAAATAATATTTCATAGGATTTATTTTTCAATTGGAAAGAGTATATAAAGCTATGAATCTGGTTTTCTATAAAAGCGAAACAAATCAACATAGTCCGACTAGGTCTAAGCCTAGCATTCAATCTCATGTACAGACTTGAATCATTTCTGTGGCTTCTGGATGGGGCAGTCTCCATGTCAAAGCCTACCTAGCAACTTTCAGGAGATGGGTGTTTCATCATCCACTATTTCAGGCAGAAAAATGTTCTTTTCCAATGTCATTCTAAACTAAAATTCTAAACAGGTGTTTGATACTAAGGATGTAACCAAAATATTCCCCCTTATAACCCGCAACTCTGATAAGACTTCCCTCGGAAATATAATGGTTACATAGCCCTTACATGGCTTTAACAAACCCCTATTTTCTTCTTTCTGCTCTATACAATGTGCAGTCTATTTGCACCCATTCAGGACTAAATTACAGATAAAGTTACAGCAAATTTGTTTTCTCAAAAAAGCAGTCAGCCCTAATATCCCTTGAGTAATAAAGGCCTTGTCTTTCATTCAGAACTAGAACTGGCATAATTTTCTTCAAGAAACAAACTCTACTTCCTGTGACAATGAACCTGTTCTTAAAATTCTGAATGGGATACAGCTCAATTTGCAGGTGTTCAGGTATAAAGGTCAAAGGGCATTTGACCCCCCAACTGGCAATTGTTGCTGTGGTAGGTAACTTCAGTCTGCTAGTTATATCATTCTATTAGATAAGCTGCCAGAGTTTTCAGCTCTGAATTACCGAGGTAGGCTCAAGTGAATCAATAATTTATACAGATATATCTCATTCATTCTGATGGTATAAAGATACTAACAGCCTGCTGCAGCCCTGGAACAAAGCCAGAAAGACATTATTTAAGAAGAAAGAGGGAAAAGGAAACCTATTATCTATGTGAACAAAACCATGACGTAATCATGACTTAATGGCTTAATAATTTTATTTTTCAACTGCTTTAACAAACACCATGATGAGATAAGCAAGCTCTTTGTGAATCTCAATAAGGTTTCTCTGATGAATGTTAAGACAACATTTAAAACTCTCAGACTAATTTTAAAATAGAATGATATTTTACATAACAATATAATATAAACCATTGGAAAAAATTCATACACCTAAGAAGTTTCCATGAGCTAGCTTAACTAAATCTCTCAATATTTTATTACTGAATTTCAGTGTAAAATTACTTTTTAAAAGATGAGAATCAAATACATTTAGGAACTGTACACTAAGAATATTGTTAATATAGCCTTATGCTGTTAATCGTTACCTGGGGAAAATTATATAGTGTTTTATACACTAATACTATGACATTTTTATTAACTCATAATCCCTGTGCTAACAGTGGTGCATTAAACAAGTAATAATTAAGAGGGCAGCAAATATTAAAAATGCCTACTCTAAAATTCTTCAATCATGTTAAAGGGAATCCTCTAACATTCCTCTTCTGTAAAGGAAAGCATTTCCAAAAACAGTGTGGTTACGATATAATCATCAATAGACCTAGATCACTTAAATCATATTTCCATAATTTCTGGTTATTGTCCTTGAGGATTAAGGAAATTCACCATCTACAAACACGATAAAAAATATCTCTTAGCAGCTTTAATTGTAAACACTGACTGTTTCTTGACATATCTGGAAATTTATTTGAGGATAAAATGCATTAGAAGTTGGTCCCTTGCCAAGTTTACCTCTTTGAGTTCAAGGCTGGGATTGTGCATGGCATGGACACGTGAACTAATTGCATTCAGACTTGGTTTAGGAAGACCGTGTAAGAAAAAAATAATTACAGCAGCAAACCCGATAAGAAGGGGGAGAGCCATCAGAGGTATTACTCAGGTACTTTATACAGGAAAGATGGATAAATTATCTTTTCTCTTATTTTCTAGGAAATAACAAAAGTCAAATAACAAAAGTCAAAAAGGAAATACAGCAAATAACAAAAGTCAAAAAGGAAATAAAAGCATTTATGAGAGAAAAAGAAAATAAGAGCAAGAGAGAGACTAATGTTGTGGCCTCTACCAAAAGTCCTTAAGCATTTATATGCGACACTCTGGGGCTGCCTGCTGCAACCAGTTAACATTTCTGGCCTTTCTTTTTTTTTTTTTTTTTTTTTTTTTGATTGTCAGTCATGGTCTTTACTGATACATTAGAATATGTCTCAAGAGTTGGAAGAAGTATTATAAAAAATTTAATATGAGCTAAGGTATCCAAGTTTGGGGGATGATGTACATTTATTTTTTACTGGCCTTTCAAGAAAATATAACTAGTCCCTTAAAAGCAGAGAGACGAAGGAGAAATAATGGAATAACCCATTTCTGACAGTCAAGAGAGAAAGGAGAGAAACGTTCCCACACTGATCTCATTAAGATGACGAGAATAATGAGTGTGAATCTTATGTATGGATCTCACAGCAGACAGAGGGGGACATAAATGTATCCCCCATTCACCTTTTTATGATGCCTGATACATCACATTTATTCTCAGCTTCATCTGATACTGCTGTTGGGGGTTTCTCTTACAATAGTATAGCTTTAACTTCAAGTTTTGCCACTGAAGTCATCTGAGTCAGCCACTCAACACAGCTTTATTGAGTGTGCATGAAAACGAGGGAAGTCCTCTTAATGACAAGTGAAATGCATCTTGAGCAGAACAGCCTGAGTTTATTTCCTGTCACTAGCTCTAGTAATGGATTAAAAGTACTGACGAATGGCATTTTTCCGTATATAATCTGTTGTATTTTCTAGTTCCTTAAACTTAGGTTATACATTCCAGCCAATTAGAAACAGAACCCAAGTCTTATTAAACATGCCTTCAGTACCTTTGGAGAGCCATGCATTTGTGACAAACGCTGATGGAATATTTTCTTCTTGTGAATTATCTCCTATTCTTAAATCCAGTCTAGAATATTATCTAATAATAATTTTAAGTTAAATACTTTTTCATACTGATAAAAACTTTGAAGGACTATGTAGTTCTCAGAAACAAAAACCTATGTTGTTGTGGCCAAATATTATTCAAGTCTAAATTATCCACAGGTCCCCCTACTTAAGGATGTCAAAGCATTTCATACAGATGATTTACCTTTCTCCATTCCAGTATCTCCAATAACAATAAATCTGTGCACCAAATGTATAGCAAACTATACCTCACATAATTTAAATAACAAAGTGGGCAACAACTTCCAAATTCAAATATCATCTCAAAATATGCCCAAATTATTATTTCAGTACTGCCACTACTTTGTAAAGGAATATGCTATTCCATTATGTTGTTTAATTTTATGCTGGAATAATTTGGATCCATATAATTTTAAAGGAAATTTAGAAAGACAGCAATACAATGAAGCTGGGTCACCAGTTTTTCTAAGTAATTCAAATACATACACTTTTTCCTGGCATTTATGTAGTCTAATGAAAATTTAGGCCACGGACAGGTTCATCTTAGCTACCATTTAATCAATATAGATCAATATAGGTAGTTTAAACTGTTTAAGCAACTCAGTGAAAATATATATTTGAAACCTGGGAAATATATTCTTAATGAGTCGACATTTACTTTTGGGAAAAGCGTCATTTATACTACTTGGAGGCCAAATGATATTTCTTGTCTAAAATATGCCTTACTTAAACACAGAGTGAACTCTTTAAGAGTTCGTGATTACTATACACACATCTCTGCAGTGTTTTGTGGAGCTATAGTGTGATGTGACTTCCACTAATAGAAAAGTTCATCAAAACATAAGGTACACATTTATTCCTTAAAACTGCAGGAATAACACTAAGCAGGGTGCGTACACACTTATTATATCAAGTCGGCAATTCTAGCCTTCCCAGATCAACACATTCCTTAACAGGAAATACCAAGGACCAGGAGTCCAATTTTACACTCTTAGAATTCTACAGGACAATGTCAGACACCTGGCTTCCCTTAATTAAGGACAATTTAACTTACAAACTTCACCTTTCTTCCCATTGTTGCTGTCTTTGAAGCTTCCATTACTAGTCACTGGGGGAAAAGGAGAGTTACTATGTTAGCAAGTCATTTTACCTCTTAACACTTCAGTCTCCTGTCCTGTAAAATAATCTCTAACCTCCCTTCCAGTTGTACCATTCTATGACCTCATCTGCACCATTAAAAGCCCACACAATCTCCACCTTTCAGGCTCCTTATCTTTGCATTAGGAAGGTGCACTATCCTGAAGCTGGGTTTGGGTTAGATGTGTTCTGGCATTCCAAACACCAAGCCAGGATTCCACTGAATCTACTTTCTCCATGTGATGTTACCATTCTACAGCTAGTAGGCTTTGTACATGATTCTATGTCATGATCTATGACATTTCCACCGTGGAGAAATGTGTTCCAAGGTCTAAGCATCTGTCTTACAAAACAGACCTCTACATTTTGTTTGGAGGTTTGGAGTCTATATGGTAAACATTCCATTTTAACTACATATCAGCCAAGATTTAAGACAGAAATAAAACTGTGGTAGAAGTCTGATACTCTGAGAATTAAAAAATGAAGGAAAAAGTGCACACTCAGTTAAGCTAGTAGAACCTAGGTTAAAGGGCTCTCTTAAAATATCAGCCTCTTGGTTGAGGCATGCAACAGGCTCTTGCCATAGAAGAACAAAACTCTATTTAAAAATATTTAGCTGAGAAGGGCAGGGGGGGACAGGGTAGAGCCAGAGGTTAACACATACAAAAGTATAGCTAGATAGAAGGAATATGTTTTGTGTTCAATACCTGCATATGGTGACTATAATTAACAACAACTTATTGTATATTTTCAAATAGGTAGAAGATTTTGAATGTTCCCAACACAAAGAAATGATAAATGTTCGAGGTGCTGCTTATGCTAATTACTCTGATTTGATCATTACACGTTGTATACATGTATGGAAATATCACACTATATGCCGTAAATATGTACAATTATTTTGTGTTAATTAAACATAATAAAAGCAAAACAAAAAGAATTTAAACAAAACCAGATACATACTGACCCTCTTTAAGTTTTGAATGTTGCTGCCTAATTAGAAGAAGAAAATGTAGCTATCTAAACTTCTACATTTATGAATTACCTTTCTGAGTGATAGCCATCACTCTACTAACATCACTTCAAAATATAACACTTCTCTTATACAACCAGTATATTAATTTGTGGTAATTAATGCACTCCTTTTAACCTTGGTGATCTATTATTTTAAGTTCAATCAAAAAGATTAATTGACTAAGGGAACTATTGTTTAATTTGCTGACATTTTATGACAACACTGGATGAAAAATTCTTGTTTCGAACATTTAGAATTGCCTGAAGCATGCTTGGCAGGAACTGTATAGAATGATTTAACTATGGAAAATGCATTAAGATTATTTATATATAGCTACGTGGGATATAAAACATCATATATTTACATATTATTGGTAAATGACAATAGTAAAATTTTTTTTGACCTATGGTGAACTGGGTAACTTGCCATGCAAAACAGCCAGTAGAACAATTATCTTCACTGTTTTAAATCACTCTATTATAAATCCTTTCTCCCTTCTCCAACACTACCAGTGAAGATCTAATAGGTAACGAAACCTGAGGAAATATATGTTTATATCTCTGACATAATATTCATTAAAAATATAAAGAGTAACTATTAGTTATAAATACAATGCAATGTATGGACAAAACCCACCAAACCCTCATAATGACAGAAGTTATCTTACTTAGTCCAAACTCATGTGGACTTCTGGACTTCTCCAACAGTGCACCCTTGGAATTGGGACAGAGAAGAAAACCCTCATATGGGTTTACATAAGAGAGAAGATCAAATTCTTCGATCTCTATAAAGCCAAACACCTGTCCTTTAATAGGACTATAATATAGTTAATAATTTTATATAGAGATCACAAATGCTCTTTCTCCAGACTAGTTCCCTATGGGAATAATTCATATCATATGCGAACTACAGAAAATCCAAACTAAACTTTATCACCAAGAGTATAGAAGTAAATGTAGTTGAACTTGTATTAACCCTCATTTGGAGCATGCATTCACAGTGGGGTCAATGTGACACCCAAGGGAGTAAAAACTGGTTCTTGAGGTGGGGCGGGGGGGAAGCAACAGAAATCTTAGATGTTTGTGGCCCTCTAAAGCTCAATATCCCCTGAGAAAATCTTATCCCTTAGTATTTAATTTCTCTCAAGTGAAATTTTTCTCCTTAGGGCAGTGAATATGAAAAAATATATAGAGAGAAACACTGATTTAAGATCAAATAAAGGCCACACTTTGTCTCTAAAATATTTTATTCCTGTCCTTAAAATGAGAGCTGACTTAGATTTGTCAAATCCAAATATCTATTTGCACTTTGATATGTTTTCTGTCTTTCCTTGCCTCTTAGTTTTCTCTGATTTTCTCTTCATTATTTCAGCTATTTGAGCCAATAGCTGATGACTACTCTGTTATTGATCTCTCAGTGTTACCACTTGCTGAGTGTTGGACCTCTGTCATCACAGCAAAGTACAAGATGCACCAGAGTCATCACTCATGGACCCACCTGTAGTAAAGCCTGCTGTGTCTGTCCCAATTCTTACTACAATTTAAAATGTGATAAATGATGGCAAGAGAAGGGGCAAAGTAAAATGGGAACAACTTCCTTAACATTTCAGGTTAGCTTCTTGCTTGGTAAATTAACGAACACATAATTGTAACGAATATCTGCACATCTAGTCAACACAGGAAAATTGTACAACAGCAAGCATTCTGCTCCTATTTCTTAATTTTTACCTGATAGAACGGGGAATGAAAACACTTGGAAAGTGAACTTAATGACTAAAGCATATTAATGACTAGATCTCTGTTATAATTTAAAACCCTTCAGAAGAGTTATTATTCCTATTTTACAACATTTTACTAACATAAATTCTATAATTAGATCATTTATTTAAACTTTTTCCTTTGCAAAGTACTTTATTTCATAATATGTTGCAATGGAATATGGCTTGCCAATTTGCTCAGCATGTCTGTCCTTTACAATTGAAATCACAATTGCAAAGTAGAAAATCCTTCGGAAGACAAGAACATTGGTTTAGGAATCTGAGAACAGGTAGTGAGACATCTCTGATTCATTATTTTATAATTTTTTGATCCTTAGTCAACTCAGTTGTAAAATATTGACTATGTAACAATTTTTAAAGGGTCTTATAAAAGTCTGGGGGGCTGAAACTACCAGATAAGTAATGCAAGGAGGAAGCTTGAAGTGAAGTGGGGCAGCATGTATACAGTCAGAAAAAACACACCGAGGCTTTGGTGTCCTCCACCACCCCAACTTTTATTGATAGCACCATTGAGGCACATGAGAAAGCTAATTCTTAGATTCAATATGGTATCATAATTATGCTGGTGATATTTGTAATTTTTTGACTATAACATAGCATAATAGCACTATACCTGAGAAAAAATGAAATCATTTCCTTTTCCCCAAATCACTCACAGAAGAAAAGTTTTCAAAATTACAGCATTCTACTACTTTCCATGTTAGAGGACAAAGGCAGAAGAGCAGAGATCATAGAAAACATGAGTGTGACCTCTACAGGGATTAAATTCTTCTTCTTGTAAATATGAAATAAAATCTAGGAGAAATACGCCTTTCAGAGAGTAGCAGACCCTGTGGCTTATGTGATTATCTCCCTCCAAGAGCAGAAAGCCCTTTTGCTGACATCTATTAAAATAAACAAAAAAGGGCGTTGGCATCATTTAAAGAGAACGAAGCACTGATTTGAGCCAAGTGTTGCATTGTAGATTTAGCAGCTACAAAAACAAAACAAAAATAACTTCACAATTAAATAGGCCCACAAACTGAACTAGAGCCTCACTCCTCAGGAAAGATTAGAGAAAATATTTTGTTCTATTATTATCTGGTTTGCTATATTTCCTAAGATTCAGGGTTGATTTTAGCCAATAGTGACCAAACCTGAAACCCAGCTCATTTGTACCTTACACTCTTTGGGGGCCTTTTATATAATTGCAGGAATTTATATGTAATGCACTGTGAAAGGCAATGCTTAGGAAAACCTAATTTACAATTTTTCATGTAATTTTGGACAATGTTGGAAAAAAATTTCTTCTCTGGAGTTCAGATAAATTTGGCGAAAATGTATATTTTGAGTAGCAATTTGATGTACTAGCATGTCCAGATGAATTGGGTGCACAATCTATTTACTGAAAAGAAAATTGTGGCACGAGAATCTTCTAATTGTCAATACTTCTTGACTCCTCAAAAGGAAGTTAGGGCAACCTTAAAAATATATAATCTTTTAAATCAGTGAAATTTTATATAGGTTTTCTTCTTCCCTTACTTGCACATTTGTGAGAAAATGTTTAACGTAGCTTCTAAATCTGTATAGATTAAATTGGAAGTATTGTTTTGTAAGCTTAGTAGGTGTGCATGTCAGAGGAAACATACATGAAGAAAGATGGGCAAAAAGGCTTAGGAGTTTATATTTACAAAATTCTAGGGAAATTCATGAGTATGACAGTAAGACCATCAATTGTAGATCATTTTGGCTTTGTACTTGTTTCTTTGGTTTTCAGGAGTACTTCTCTTTTGCTGTTGTGGAGAAGGTAACAAAAGTTACATCTAGAACATTTCCAACTTCTCTGCTAGCGCTAAAAAAAAAATTGTAGCAATAACAACAAAAACTCTTCTATAAAAATCATTTGAAAATTGCCATAGACTTGAAGCGTAATTTTGTTGCTGTGGTAGTACTATTGTCTCTTAAAATTTCAGAATAGATATTTCTGTTGTAAACTTAAAGTGCCCTTCAATATGTTCAATGTAATTATCCTACATTTCACTGTGCCTTAATGTGAATATTAAGACTTAAACTACAGGTGATGTAGACACGCCTTTGTTTTCACATTGATACTTCTTCTTAAGCAATTCTCCCTGTTTGATCCTTGATCATGAAAGCCACTTTAGATGTCCTTAGGGTTTGTAATAACTTTTTAAAAATCCATAAGTTGTTTAATAGCAGCAGACTTTCTGCACGAGAAGGAAGTACATGATAAGCGTACTGCAGGAGCCTATTGTCTTTGGTCATTGTTATTACATTCCCATTGCCTCTGCAACTCCAGTTCCTCCTCCTTTGCTGTGCTTCCTCCATTTTTTTTTTTTTTAAATCATTTGGCTATACAGAGCTGCCTCATGTCATTCTTTGCATACATCATCTTTGTTTTTTCTCTCTTCTGCATAATGGCCCAGCTTTCTGGGAGTAGCTGTTGTCCCGAATATGATCCTTTACTAAAATAGGGATTGAATAAAGGTGGAGCACAAATTATCTGGAAGCAAAGGAAAACTAGGCATTTGAAAAGGACCCAGAAAACAACAAATAATGAACCAGAGTGGCTTCGATGAATTGCCGTAGAAGGAATTCTTGGTTTTGACACAAAAGGAACACATGAATACCAAGGAAAACCTAGGGAGAGAATCTCAGTAGGAAACCTGCCTCGTAGGCTGCTCAGGACAGAGGGCTGAAGCCAGTAGCCCTCCAGATATGAACAGAAAGAAATGTATTTTATGACTAACAGTCAAACATTCAAACATGCCGTTTTTGGAACACAAGGTACTTTGAGGAGTTGACATCCCTTCATAATTCATGTTCATTGTTCCTCTAAGTAAAATATGTGTCTCCCTTTAGTTATTCTGTTAGGAATTGTACTTTAAAGGCAAGAGGACATTTTTGATAATGCACATCTTAAGATTTTCATTAAAGTACCAAATTTAAATTCTACCTTTTTGTGCACTATGACATTTTTGTCTGGCATTTTCATTAATTTTGCAACATACATAAATGTAGCTGAAATGTTAACTGATCAATACTTTGTCTCTCTCATGTAGCACTAGAGCTCCATTCCCCAAGGACCACACAGCAGAACAGAAATTAAATGTGTAAAATATCAAATGTTAATGTTAAACACAGCAGCACTTACTGTATAACGACAGAAAAGGCTAAAACAATTCCAAATGGACAGATGGTACCACAAATTATCTACAATCACATTTAAAGATTAAAGTTTGTCCTGTAAAATAATTCTTTGACGCACACTGAAGTGTGTCCTTTTACTGATAGCTCAGTTGTCCAATTATTTTTGTGCTCATTACAGTGAGAAATGACAGTACTGAAAAGAAAGAGAAAATGTGCACTCTTTCTTCCCCCATGTTGCACCCACTGACATCCACAAGAACACAAATGTCTGGTCAAGAGCCTGATGAAAATTAGGCCCAATTTATGAGACATTTCCATGTCTACAATAGATGATTCCCAAAGACGAGCAGTGCCTTCTGCACCACACATGTCTGTGTTCATTCTTAGGCAGACAATATTCGCTGTAAAATTTTAAAACCGAATGCATTGCACACAAAATAAGCACACGCCCAGAAACGTATCTGCTTATATTTTATCCATCACCTTCCAGACCAATGCCTATCTCTAATATCATCAGCTGGCTTTGACTCTTCCCTATGGCACAGAGGTAGTGTTAAAGAAGCTGGAGCTGTCCTAAGCCTGCATTTCTTGTGCTCTCTACTTCAATCGACATGGGGATTAAGAAAAAAAAAAAGATTGTTTTTTACTTTTATTTCATTATTCTACATTTATTTTTGGATAGTAAAGTAGAAAAGTTAAAATAGAATAGAGAAAAGGCACTTAAACATTATAAAGTTTACTGACTTGGGCCTAAAACCAAGCCACATAATGATAGAAATGCCTGTGCTCTGTGAGGCGGTGGCATTTATAAAATGTGGGCCAAGTAGAACCAATATTATGATAATAGACCCATGATCCATCAACAGGGCATGATGGGAACAATGTGTTTGTAATAATGGGGTACTGTTCATACCCTTCTCCTAATGGAAAGCTGTTCTTTTCAATAAACAGGCCTAAAATGTCTCTAGTTATGCAATGAAACCTTTGAAACATTTCATTTTTAAATATATAACTTAATATCTACAAGATGAATAAATATCCCAAGTAGTTTTTGTTCAGAGCTGCTGTGATATTAAAATTACAAGGTATATGTATTTTAAAAGCTCTTTTAGAAAGGAAATCATATCTGCTGTGTGGCCTTGGGCAAGCTACTTAACCTTTCTGTGCCTCAGTTTCTTCCTTCTGTATTTTGGGAAACTAACACTATCTACTTCATAAGGTTGTTGGGAATATTAAATTCGCTAATGCATGTAAAACAGTTCCTTGACACATAGTAAGTGCTTAACAAATATTAGTGGTTGTTTTTGTCATTATTGTGGAAGGATATTTTTATATTAGAACTTAATCAGAGGTTAGAATAAATGATTGATAAGGAATTATGAAGTAGTTTAGAATATAAATGGAAACTCCAGGAAAATTTGCTACAATAGTACTAAGCTATGTTTATCATGATTTAATAACTAGCTTCATTAGAGCAAATCCTTATTTATCTGGCATCATTGAAGAATGAGTTTCTCCACATAAGAAAAAATTTCAGATTAACTGATCGGTTCATAGATTGGTCAACTGATTTTGTCAGCTATTTATACTGGGAGCTTACTAAGTGCTAGATACTGTGCAGATGAAGCTGGAGTCCTAGGCTAAAAAGGCAGGGTTCCCATTCTTATAGAACTCCCAGTGCAGGTCTAATAAATGACATTTGATTTTGTTATTAGTTGTTTTAATCACATTCAACAGAATGTGATTCAGAGCTTCTTTTTCCCAGCGAAACACAGGTAATATTATGGGTTCTTCTCCAAAGTACTCTTACTGTGTGTTCACATTGTAGTTTGTGTTCTCTTTTTTCACCATCCGTGTCAGCAGGCCCCTTCCCACCTTTACTATGCCTGATTCCCTCTTTTTTTTTTTTTTTTTTTTTGCAAGCCTCTTGGCATTCGGCTTGTGTTTCATAGGACTGAATCCATCAGACACTGACTACCAGCTAAGAGAAATATTATTACATTTCTTCTCCAGTGAAATTTGACCCCCTTACAGTCGAATCACTCAAGTAATATCATATAAATGTACCTAAGTTGGTCAGAATTCCAGTGCCTGAGTTTTTTTTTTTTTTAAGAACCAAAAGGAAATTGCAAAAAAAAGGCTGCCATCTTGAATTTCATTTTACGCGAGTGACCTCCAGAAGTCAGAAGTTTATGAAGACTTACACAATATACTGTAAATGCTAAAGTGTTCAAAATGAATGTTGCTGAACAAATAATACAATTATATACATTTCTGGTTTTTTCAAATTTTACAAACAGCTGTGAGGAATGATTTTGGAAGGAGTGAATCAAAAATGGCAGCACGATCTTTACAGGACAATTTTTTTTTTGCATCTGTTATACGACCCCATAAAACCTGGAAGTAATATTCTAAAATAGACACGGAAGCTCAGTGTCATTTTTTCTCATCAATGTAAAAGTACCTCCTGGCTAGGGAAAAATCAGAATAAAGTTTGCTTAATAGTACCACAATATATTTATTATAAGAAAGAGCTACAAAAAGAATATTGAGAGAGACAGAGAGAGAGAGTTTTTTTTCTAAAACTTAATGATAATGATAATCGCTTTCTTTAGGGAAACAACAACATGTCTATGGGAAGCAGGCTGCCTAACTTTCTGGTAACTTACAACACAAAGGGACATACACACTCTTTGTTCCATGTGCTCAGACATTAATGAAAGTCCCATACAAGGCCTGAGAGGAAGACAGAGCTCAAAGTACTAAACAGATGTGCATACACTCATTTGAATGGTAATACTAAAATGTTGATTTGTTACTATAATTAAGGCTCTTCTTGTAAGCCCCCATAATAAAGTCGTATTCTGCTAAACTGGCAACTAACTATAAGGAAGCATAAGGTACTCATATTTGAACAAACATGAAAATAAAATAAAGGATTTCAAAAGAACAACTCTACTTAAACTTCAAACTGAAATCCTGAATAAGCCAAAATAATGTGAGAGAAGAAAATCCCAGCTAAAGCTCAGAGCAAAGTATTCTTTTGGATTTTCTAGCTCTGCCAGTTGGTCTCATCAGCAGTTTTTAAATAATCAAAGTAAAAGGCCACAAGATGAACATATTAAAGGACCCTTTGGATCTATCGAATTCTCACTTGTGACTTTTTAAAAGCTAGACATCTCAGAAATAATAAAACATCTCTTAAATAGGTCACATCCACTTCCAATTGAATCACATGTTAAAGCATTACCAAGTAGCATTGGTAGCATTCTACTACCAATGATTTTCATATCTTGAAAAAAAATAACTATAGGACAAATAAAATCAAATTGAGAATGGCCGAGATTATTACTATTTTTCACATGGAGAACTTTTCTTGGCTGTCCTATTGGGGTTTGGAATTATGCAATATGTAAAATTTTACTTTTTAACTGTCACAGAGAAAATGATACATTGGCTGAGATGTCTTGCGTTCCGGAAATCTGAGGGGGGAAAATGTATTCTTAGACTCAGACCTTGTACAATCCATCAGGTTCCTGCCCACGGCAAATCTGTCCAGTCAAGTCTTAAAATAGGAGTTTTAAAATGGCCACATCAACATAACTGTTACTATAGCCACAGAAACATGCAGCTATGATTACTGAATTTAATGAATAACAATGTAAGTAATACAGTATGATCATACCACAAAAGCAGCGAGACTCCTTGGGGGTGAATCCCAATCAAAGCAACTATTAACGTAGTATGCAGCATTTACCAGCACCATGACACAACGTTTCATTCTGATAAAGTTTCTTAGTAGCAGCTGTAAGGAAAATGAAAATATTATTATAATTTGCAAGACTAAAAACCATCAGATATACTGCAAAATTCTTCAAGCTTATTGTGACTTAAAAAGGATTCAGAAAGTTAATAAAGTTACAAGAAAATACCAAACAATTTGGCTCACAAGTTAAAGAATTTATTTCTGAGAAAGTGGAAAGAACTGCCTTCTTAACTAAATACAATTTTTAAAATAATGTTAACATGTAGGTTGGACTACCTTTGCTCACAAGAAAAAAAAATTTCTAACAGACTAAAATTTTTTTTTGCTACTTACATACTATGCACCTTTATTAATTTTAAACTCTTAAATCTTATTGCGGTTTTAAGATTCATCAAATGGTTTAATTTCAAGACATTTCAAAGTGAAGTTGGAATGTTTTTATTTAGAGTCTTATAGAAAAACCTATCTAGAATTGCTTTTTTATAGACAACAAAATATCTTCACCATTTTAGTAGAATTCCTCCCATTCTATCATATTATCTATCACCTATCTATCTATCTATCTATCTATCATCTATATCTGTATCTCTCTCACAATAAATTTAACCTGTATTTTCTCAATATTTTTTCATAATTTTGGAAGTAGGGAAAAATGTATGGTAACCAAGTGCTTTACAAAATTTCTTATTAAAACAAGTATAGGAAAATTGATATAATTAGAAATTAAAATTTAAAATTAAGGCATGACTACAACTGTAAAAAAGAATAGCCCATGTATAATTTGATGGTTCAAAAAATTACCACAGCTATATTAATAATAGAATGATTATATGTCTGCAAGTTAACATTTTGCTACTCCCTATTGATATTTTAAGGAAGTAGCTATGTAAAGTTTACTGAGGTCATATGTAAAAAAATATACATATGTGTAAATATACATACATGTATGTGCATGCCAGTTTTAACACGTTGCTAAAATTGAAATTCCTTGCTGGCAGAGTAGAGTCTATCTCTTAGTTTTCCTTCTTTGCCCCATCACCTTACATTAAGAACTAGTTTTATTACTTTTATGTATAATTGTGGTGAAATGTTATTTACATTTCTACTTAGATATTGCATTTGTAACTCACATACTTCCTTTAAACCACCAAATACTCCATTGTTTTGCTGAATTTATTGAGTAAAAATATATTTAGGCTTCTAATATTACAAAAATTATTAAATATTTCAAGGCATAAATATGTTCAGTAAACATTTTAGCTGTAACAAATACATTTTAGTTTAGTTCTGTGAATCAGATGTAAACGTTTTTAAAAGGGGTGGTTTAGCACTTTTTAAAAACTTAATATTAAGCCTAATTTAAAATTATAAGCAATAGATATCACGCTCAATTTAAATTCCCTTCATGATAGAAAAATCATATTTCCTGATTCTAACTTTCTTAGCTAAAAATAATAAAAGTTTACTTCTGGAAGATCATAGTTAAAATCTAATTAGCAGGAAGGTTTCCCTTAGAAGATGGAGCCTCCTCGCATCTGGATTAGAGGGAAGAGCTTATACTGGGCTCGCTTTACACACACCTGCATCAAACCTGTGGGTGGTCTGGACATATATTTGAACCTCAGCTTCTGGTGTTCTCATTTACACATTCCATGGCAATCAAATTGCATTTTGTGTTCAAAATGATCATTCTTTTGCTAACGCAGGAATACATATCCATTATATGCATCACCTACAGTATCCCCTTTCCTTTCTGACCACCCCCATCCAATTTATTAGTTTGGTATTGTCCTCATTTGATCTTTTAAAGAAAGGAAGGAAGAAAGAATTAGAAAGAATGAAAGAAAGCGCCATTTTCAATAAGTAGATGATCAAAAATTCCAGTCTTCCCCCCCTCCATACCTTTAAAGTTTATTTGAATTTACTTAGATGTTTTACAGATATAATCAGGTCTTCCCAGAGGGATTAATCTTTTCTTGCTTTTTACCTGTTTAGAGAGTCTGTTTTCCTCTTCAATGTACTTCTGTTCTTTGGGTATTAATGTTCGTAAGCTGGCTTTCACCTATACATCAACATATGTGTCTGTTATGGATTAATATATTACAAATGTTTACAAGTTTTTCACGCGGTTCAATTTGCAACAATTTCTAAAGTTTCAAAGTCCTGGCTGCTGTGCTCATAAAATATAAATGTATACAGTTGCACATGCATGCGCTTCCCTTTCTTATGCCGGCAGGCAGCGGCCAGAACACAACCGCAGCAGCATTCGCCAACTATAACAGAAAGTGTGGGTGTGCCAGGCAGTGGCAGAAGCGTATTCTCCAGGACACATGAAGGTTTAGAGAAAATGAGGAATGACAGAAATTCTCTACAAATCAGGAACAAAAGCTTTCATGAAACTGAACTCTTTAGCAGTACAAAAAAGCCAAAGTTAAGACTTACAGCATTAAAAATCACATCTATTTCAAGATAGATGACCCCCTTTGTTGGCCCTGTCAGCTGCTTGTTTTTCAAGACGTAGGCTTTCTGTTCACCATTTTGAATCTGCGGGAAAAGGACATGACAGCCGTCTGTCTCGCGGTCTCTACTGAATACACTCCCTCAGTGACCTTTGACCCCCAGCTGCTGAAACTGACAGAGAACCCAAAACAACTGTGGCAATTCTGACAAGTACCTGTTCATTACCAGGATCAAGTCTGTCAGGAAAAATTAACTATCATGGGATTCAACATGGCCGTGAATTGAGTATGTTAAAATTTTTAGTGTTCTTATTACAGACCTTGGTTGAGAAATGACAGACACAGAGCTGAGAGTTTTCTTTTCTTTTTTTTTTTTTTTTTTTTTTTTTTCCATGAGCAAAAGCAACACAGAACAGTGTGTCAGGTGAATAAAACTTACAGACAGCAATGGTATAGCAACTTTGCCCAGAAAGTCAGCACTTCGATCCCGATCTTCATCATAAACTGTCACTTCAAGAACTGAATGGATATCTTTAATGTTGCTGCATAATAAATATATGTAAGAAAAAAAGATTTCATCAGTAGGAAACAACAACAAGAATAGTTTTGAAAATTTAGATAGCTCCAGCTGATTTTGTGTGTGTTTGTAAGCATGCTATTTGCATACACACATACACAAGGTAGCTTGGTATCTGACAGAATTTCCCATAATGCACCTAAGTCAACTACAGTGATGGTTCTATTATCTGTAACTTTAAACAACACCATTGTAATTTCAAGTTATCATTTTTTAATGAAATATAATTTCCCATCTGAATGGGCACAGAATAAGTTATTTAAAAAATCAAGAAGTAGCACTGGTAGTTTTTAGACTTTCCCTTCTTCTGATTATCACAATTCATACCTTCCCATTATCCTTACATAAAACACCACCAGGTTTGATATCAGCAAAAGTTACAGTATATTTTATGTAATTACTCTTTTTTATAGTAATAGGACATCTCCTGTTTGTTTATAGCTCTCACTAAATCATTGACTTAGTTTCTGTTAGATTTATAGTAAAAAGTAACAAGCACAGAAAGCAGAATGGAGAAAATGTAACATATAGTTATTGTACCACCCTGGAATTTAGAAATTAAGCAGTGTTCCATTATGTTCCAAAGACAACATATGTTAATAAACGACTGCATGAGCTCTTCATATTTTTGTTTCTGGAAAATAAGTGCAAATTGTTGACAGCATTTATTCTTTGATCAAACTGTTTACCAAGAAAACATGAATTAAGAGAAAACAATAAAGTGAATATCTTCATTACTGAAAAAATTGCAACCATATGTGAGGAGAGGCTTTATCAGGGCACAATCAATTAATGGCTTTGATAATAATCAAACCTATTCATTCAGTTATGCATTCTGGAGAAAAACACTCTCCGCAATTGTCTTAGGAGTACAAGTCTCCTGACCAGGCTTTTATCTCTTATAAAAATGTGGAATTCCTTAAAAATAAATTGGTCAGACAGTTAAAGCTGATTAGTTACCGGCTCTTAAGCAGAGACATAATAAATTGATGAAGAATTTCACAGTTTTTCATATACAAAAAAATAGAATAATGTTAGAAAACTTTAAAGAAGTACTTCTGTTTGGAGAATTTTCCTTTGTTCAGAGTTCATTTCAAAAGCCCTGTTTAAAAAACCGAACTTAGGAGTTACTATAGTGTAGCATTGGCAGCTTTTACAGTGTATGACTGAAAAGGTTTACAAACTTTCTAAAACAAAAGGAAAATTAACTCATAGGGTATTTTGGTATCTAGGACAATACTTAATATTCTCATTGTGCTAAAATGAAAAGAACCAAAACTAAAGCATCTGCCGAATTCGAGACTGGATTGTTTGCAGATTTCAGCAATGGAACAAATAGAGCTTTGTCTTCCTTGGTGTCAATGCAATTGGAAAGAATTTCAATAGAAAGTATAAAAGGAAGAAGCGGTATGGTGATTCAGTTAATGGAAGCAAAATCCTTAGCCAAATCATATAAAAAGCACAGTTTTAAAAAATGTCTGTGAAAACAAAGGAAAATGCCATACCCTTTCCCCCAGGTTTCACTTTCAGGAAGGTAGGAGGAAAATTCATTGTTGTTAGCAAAGGCAGGCCAGATGCATTGAGTTGTGAATCAGTTAAGAATAAACACGCACATGTTTTTAAAACCCTCAAAAATAAATCAAATTTAACACAACTTTGGATTCAGAGCCCAAAGAAATGCCTACTTACAACGTGAAGACTTTATTCCACTCAGGATTGAGATTTTTGTAGACAGTATGTGTTACCAGTCTATCGTTGTTCAGTTCTACCACACAAAATGGGTCACTTTTTCCTACAAGAGATTTTTGGTAAATATTTTTAGTGTACATAGCACCCACAGTTCACAGTGCCAAGATCATGACCATATCTCTTTTGCAAAAAGTTTTATAGTAAACAAAAAAGTGAAGTACAATTTCAAAAATTAAAAATAGAAACCACCATCAAAATAGAGTTAGATATAACTGGTTGATGTTAGCAATTGTTATGATTCATAGCAATTTAGAGCCTGAAAAAAGTAAAAGAGACAAAATTATATAGCTGGCACTTCAATTTGCAATTTTTTAAAGCAAAAATAATTCTATAACTGGCAATTATGATGGAGAATGTGATGCATGTCTATCCCTAAATCAGTTTTTATAGAAATCTGTAAGAGCCGTTTGAAAAGTTCAGCCCCTTTACTCTAAGGCATATATTTTTTCAACTCATCTGATTCACTATTAACTCGTAACAGGGATTTCTAATCAAGTTTATTTTAGAAAAACTACTATATTGCAAAATTATAATATTTTAATTGGACTAAGATTGAGTTACTTTCTTCTGAGATATCTATGACATCACAAGAAGATAAATTAGACCCTCTGAGGCAGAAAAAAAAATCTACCATTTGAAACTAAACATCAACAACCAATATGCATGTTAAAGAGCAGTATTTTTTTTTTTCTGTTCACTGAAAATAAAGGATTTGGAAGTTATCATCTGTTTATTACAACTCTGTTCTGCCATACTCAAATCTCATCCTTTCGGCAATTACATTTTGTGAAGTCCTCAATATTTTTGTAATGTTATGCCCTGTATTATAAGAACCCATAAAGTCAGAGGCTCTATGGGGGCAGCATTAATGATATTAGTGCAGCATGTAATTTGTTTGATACCTTATACAAATGACAATGAAATCAATATTTAGACAAAGCTGTCCAGAGGTCATATCTTTTAAACTACAATATTGATTTAGACTACATAAGAGGTTAATGTGCATATTATTAACTTTAATGATAAAGAATAATTGTTTTAAATGCATTGTGAATTGTAGTCACAGTAGTTTACACTTCTGCAAAAGCTTAAATATCATTGAAGATTTTCTATTAAATTTTAATGGGAAGGAATTCATTAGCTATCAGTGACAGATAAGCTATGTATTCCCATACAGCAGTGTATTTACTTTCCATACTGCAATTCTTAAAATGAGCTGTACAAACTTTGACTCACCTTTAATTTATTAACTTTATATTAAAAAAAGAGATTTAATATGTGTGTGTTAGTTCAGTGGCCTTATATAACCCAGGATAATTGCATAATTTAACATCATGGTAGTCTTCTCAATTTTGGGTCTTGGGAATAATTTTAAATAAAGAATAGAGAACTGGAAGTCTTAAAGGTCTGGTGAAAATTGTACTTCTGGCTTAGGATCTGTATTATCTTTTTTTCCTTCAATCGTCTTTATCCTCTTGCCTACATGTTACCACCCTCATTTTCAACTCACACACCCCATGGAAGATAGTGTTCAAAAAAGAATATTTTGTTCATTAAAACACATTGCAATAGGTTTTATGTGGCACATCAACAACTTTATTTTCTCTCCCATAGAATTCAGATATAAGCATAAACAGGCAGATTCAAACAGTTTTCCAAACAGAGTTAAATGTAAGATACTAGGCAACACCTTTCAAAATAACGGTGCCACATCTTAGGTAGGTAGTAGGTCACACACATAGGAAATGCTGGGTAATGTTTTGACTGTCGGTTCAGTCAACTAACAAATATTTATTACTTACCATGTAGCAGGCAGTGTTCTATTTGTTGGGGAAACAGCAGTGAATTAAACAATTTTTAAAAAATCCCTGACTTCATGGAGTTTACATTGAAGAAGAAGACAGACAATAAATACATTTTATAGTATCTTAGAAGGTGATAAATACTATGGGAAAAAATAAAGATGGGAAAGGTAAAAGGGAGTGTTGGTATGTATATACAGTTTTTAAAAGGACTGCAGAGAAAGTCGTGCTAAGACAGTGACATGCAGGCAAAGAAATGAAGGAGGTGAGCCTTGGGTGACCCAGAGGAACCGACAGTGGAAAGACCAGAGAAGTGGCTGTGCCAGGCATTTCCAGGAATATCCAGGAAGCCAGTGTGGCTGGAGGAATGTTTTGGGGAGATGGGACAGGTTGGGGGTTGGAGGGGTGGTAGTAGGTGACACAGAGAGGTCTGGAGAGAGTGGCAGGTCTCTGAAAAAACTTGGCTTTAACTCTCATTAATGGGGGAGGTTTTGAGGGATTTGATTTGAGGAGTGACAAGCTCTGACGGCTGCTATTGGGAAAATAAGGTAGAGAAAGGACAATGGAGGGGTAGGAAGAAGAGTTAGGAGACAATCGCAATAATCTAGGTGGTGGAACGTGGTTAGATTCTGGATATATTTTGAAGGGAGAATCAACAGGATTTGCAGATGTCAATATTTAATCACCTAATACACCCTCCTACTATTATTTGACGCTGAAAAACAATTCACTGAGCTTAGCCAAGTCAGTTCTTTTTTTTTTTTTCTTTTTCCAAGGAGAATAAGCATTCAACAAGGTGCTCAGACTAGATATTTCTAGAATCTGACAAAGAGGAAAGTTTAGGTTAAGTAGAAAGCAGGCAATTTTATGTTTACTTTTCTATTCATCTTTTCCTTTTAAAAAGTTATCTTTTTACAGTTATCATTAATGGATGCTAACATCAGGTCTTTCCACACTATGTTATGTTTGACTTATTTAGGAAGTATCCTCCTGTCACTGCATGATTCAAGGGCAATTAAAAATTAACAGCAGTTTCAACCAAAATAATAGTAAATGTACAACATTAAATTCTGTAAACTTACTGCTAAAAAGCATGGACTACAGTTGTATTTTTAAAAAGTGACTACACATAGTTAATATGCTTATCTGGTTTGCTAAATAATCCTTTCAATGACTGGCTTTTCAGGCCTAAATTTTACAGCTTTGATTATCTGCCACTTAAACAAACAAAACCAATCAGAGAAATACTGGTGATGGACCTAATCATTAATTATCTCCTTAATTATTCCTTCCTTTCATCCTTTTATCATTCCATTTAGGCCCTCTGATAGGCTGCTCTGCTTGCTGGGAGTACCTGGGTTGTGGGGTTGACTCTAGGATGAAGTTGATGTCTCTAAAGTGCACTATATTCTGCAAAGTTCCAGACAGTGGTATAAAGCAGTCCTCTGTAATGTTTTTATTCAATACCATGTGGCTAGAAGTGCAAAGAATGAAGGCAGCATCCAAAGTTGAAGGATATTTTGTTTCTGATAATTTTTGAGAGCCTAAATATATGAGAACACAGATTATATAATCTATTTTCCCTCTCTCACTCATTTTTGTCACAAGACTAAAGCAGATCTGTGGGTATCAACTAGCTCTTCCTGAAGCCCCATTATTTCGGCTAAAAAGAGTCAATCCCTCTCCCTAGCAATGCTAGAAACTGGAGAATTTGGTTTGGATAGAAAATAGAAATGGTGGCAGTGCTGGTTGAGGGCAGGGGCTGTGGGATTGATTGCTTTAACCACCATGACAGCTAGGAAGGAAATCAGCGTTCCTTGAGGACATGGCAATTTTCCATGTTGACAATTTTCTAGAGAGAAATGGGAATGCTTTTTGAAGCATTCATTACTTATTGAGTGGCCGCTCTGCTCACTCCAGAATTATAAGTATGATTAAGACATAGTCCAGCTCTCACGGCATGCACAGTTTAGAGGACATGATAGACATGTAAATACACAATTATGATGCAGAGTTGTAAGGGCTGTAATAAAGGTAAGTGAAGGGTGCAACAGGAGCAAGGAGAAGGAGGCATGCCATTCTATAACTCCAGAACATAAAGAGGGAAAGGGAGCAAAGACTTTTCCAGTGGCTCTGACTCTGGTGATCTATGGTGATTGTACAGCTCTATCACAGTGCTTTTAAAAGCGAAGGATAATGACATAAAAAGTAGGCTGACATTTTATGACGAGGAATATTTTGCTTAAATGTATTTGTATATTCCTTTAATAGTCTCTATAATACAAAAACCTAGATATGTGTTACCTACTATAAACTAGATATATAAAGATATTACATTAAGACTCATACTTTTATCCATAATGTAGTTAAATACTAAGGGGTATTTTTTCCTATGGATCTTTTTTTTTTTTTTTAAATCTCCCATTAGAATTAACACTTGAGAGACTCTTTCACCCTAACTCATAAAACAGATTCTATAACAGAATTTAAAGCATATATTCTATTGTCCCAATCCTTTTTTAGGGGTGAAAAGTCATTTCTACAACAATAAAACAAACATCAGAATTGTCTCCAATGGGTGTCTTTTCTGGCAATCTTCAAAACGGCACCAAGGATTAAATGGGGTGCACTGACTGGCTAATTCTCTCTCACTCTTACTCCTTGCTCTTTGAGGTCACAACACTGACATATTGATAAAGAACTGTGGGAAAGTCTGTACCGCCCCTGCTCACTTGCTACCTGTTTTGTGGGCAAGTGGATGACTTCAGTTTGTACAAACTACTGGTTTGAGCATTAAAGTGACTAAAAAGATACTGAATGATATTCTTGCTCCCGGAATACAGAGTTAATCCTGATCCATCAGTGGTGGGCTTTGTCCAGGGTCATTTTGCTGCTGACAAGTAGCACAGTTTGCTGGATGTGATGTGTTATAAAAATGTGTGTGTATGGGGACCCAGTGATCACCTCTTTGTTGCCATGTCTGAAAACACAGAAGGCTTACAATAGCATGGAAAGCAATTCATACCCATGGGGGCCTTTTATTTTGGGCCTACCTTGTACAAATTAAGTTCTTTCATTTAATTTTCTCAGTTGCCACAGTTTGAAATGACTATATTTTAATCTTTTAAAAAATATAATCAAGGTTGCCATCTATCCCTTATAGAAACTGGAATTTCAATCATAACATATAATAATGTTATAGTTGAGGGAATTCCATCGTGTCCACCAGAACAGAAAGCAGCATATGTTGAAGACATCTTCCATCCTCCTTTTATCACTGGAGATGGGCTTTGACCTTATCCTTTTCCATCAACTGACCTCAACATATTTCAAACACCTGATTGGTAGAATTACATTAACTCACACTTTTAACTAGGTCCCCACTGGGTCTGAGTCTGGGACTGAATAATAATAATAAGACTTATTTTTTCTCACTAAGTCATGAAGCAGATTTCATTACGGCAAGAAAATTGACACCCTAGAGTTGTGGCTTTCAACCTACTAGATCTAATACTTTTTTTTCATATTGAAGATTTTGTAATGTCCTCTTTACTATCCTGGAATAAAACTGACTGACACACAATTTCAAATTTTAATATAATACCAGAACCGTATTATAAAGGAGGACTAAATAGAAAGTCGTTGACAATAAAATCATACATTGATTTATTCAACAAATATTTATTGAGTGCCTATTATGTGTCAGGCCATATGAACAGAAAAGGGAAATGTGTCTGCTGTCTTCAAATTTACTTATAGTGGGAATGGAGGAGAAAGAGAATAAGTACCGAACATAGTTACTAGATATATTGTATGTTAGAGAGTGCTATGTGTTAATAAAAAAACAGAAAAAAATAGAGTAAGAAAAGGGGTTTGGAGAGGGTAGACGAGGGGCACTGCTTATAGATTTAATTGGGGTGGTCGGAATAGGCCTCATTGAGAAGGTGAGGTCTGAGCAAGAACTGAAGGGGGTAAAGGAGTAGCCAAGTAGAAAAGTGGAGAAAAGTAGAGAAACACTTCTGGAGAAAAGTGATCCAGGTAGAGAAAGAGCTAGACCAAAAGCCTGGTGTGCTTGAGGCCTCTGATACTGGGGCAGGGTGTGCAATGGGAAGGTTAGTAGAAGATGTCAGAGAAGTAATGGGGAATAAGGTAATTAAGTGCCTTGGACACCATCTTAAGGTCTTTGGTGTATACTGTGTGAAATGGCAGCCATTTGCAAGGCTTGAATCAATAATACTATGTATTTCAGGATGCAATCTAGGCTTAGACAATCATGAAACAGATTTTAAACATATATCAATATCTATATTTAAATGCAGGATTAAATTTTCATTATGTACATTTTCATTATGTAGGACATTTAGCATCCCCAACCCCAGCTACCAAACACCAGAATGCTCCCCAGTCATTATGGCAACTAAAATTCCCTCAAAAATCTCCAAACACCCATTGGGGCAATACTACCCTCCTCCTAATTGATAATCATTGTCTAACAGCAATAATTCTTAAACATTTTGATCTTAGGAACTCTTAAAAATTATTGAGGATCTCAAAGAGATTTTATGTGGGCTATATCTATCAAAATGTACCCATGTTAGAAATGAAAACATTAAAAATATTTATTAATTCACTAGAAATAATAAATCCATGACCTGTTAACACTGAAGTAATCAAAGATTATGTAGCCCTTGGAAAACTCCATTGTGCACTCATGAAAGAATGAGAATAAAAAAGGCAAATAATATATTAGTATTATTATGAAGATAGTTTTGGCTTCAGAGATCCCTGAACAGGTCTTGGGGATCCCCAGAGATTCCTGAACCACGCCCTGAGACCCAAAGCTAATGGAAATAGGTAAAGCTCAATGTAAATATGAATTTATTTCCCCTGGGATATAGAACTATCTGCAAAAGAATATGTACAGAATTGTGTGTAACTAGATGCATTCTTGAGTCTTGGAATTGAACCATATTGATATATGTTGGGAAGCTCAAAATTTATGACAGAAGAATAAGAAGGGAAAGGAGACAGATGAGAAACTGGAAAAGAAAGAGGAAGGAGACTATGGGACCTATAAAATGAGAAGAGACCGTGAGAAAATTATGCCTAAGCTTTTAACAGCTTAGATAAATTATGGTAAGAACATTTAAATACTTCATTTTCAATTCATATTTAATATAGAAACTATATGCAAGTGATTCGTTACAAGCTTAGAAACACAAAAGTTGTTTGGTCTAAAATGAGAATAAAAATACATTAGAAGTTCCTTTGTTTTTGCAAGGCTTGTTAGATACTTTAGGACTTATAGTAAATATATACTCAATTAGACCTCCCTGCAGAAAAGCATGAGGCTTCAGATAAGCTTTCCTATAAGTAAATTAATCAGCTGGAGAGACCTTTTGCAGTGAAATAACTTTTTTATGCTTAAAAAAATTAAGTACTCTATTAGGTGATTAAACATTTTAAATATATTTTTAAAAGCTAATTAAAGGCAATAACTGAAAATTGTCATCTGTTAAGTCTTTGCCTTTAGAATAATGTCTTTGTCTCTTTATTTCTCTTTTACAAAATATCTCATCCAGGAATCTGTTATTTATCTTGGTACCTGCTACAATATCTGAGACTCTGAAGGCTTCGAAACAAATCTTAGAGGTCAAGTTCAAAACTTCATCCAGGGCTTGCCTCATCTCTGCAACCAGGTGGTCCTTCAGGCTCTGCTTTGAAAGTTTTAGTAATGTGGAAATCATTACCTCTACAAGAATCTTTGGATCTATTTTTTGTTGGCAATTGTGATTTGTGGAAAATGTTTCTTCACATCGTGTATAAAATTATGTCTCTGTAGCTTTTTATCTATTCTATAATTTGCCTTCTGTAGTAATTAGAAAATCTTAATGAAATGATAGGCATGAAGGGAGGGTACAGCATCTATCACATAGGGAAAATGTGATCAATGTTCATTATCTGCTGTCCTCTGCTGGACACTGTGGATGGCTTGCTGAGCATCCATTCTAGTGTCTCTTCCTGATCTATAGAGGACATTAAGCCTAAAGTGACATTTCTAGATTCCCTTGCAGCTTGAGATGTAGATGTGATTTAGGTTGCATGAAGCAGATGTTCTAGCCTAAGACTTGATATTAGAATTCAATTAAGTGAGAGCACCTGGAGTCAATTTTACTGCTGCAGACTGCAAGCAGGGGTCATGTATCAGTTGTCACAGTGTCTTCTCAACTCTTTAATGTCAATAACTCCTTGGTTCTGCCATGTGGCTTTAGTACTAACCTCTAGAGACTGAACTTAGAGTCTCTTTTCTTAGGCCCTTCCTGCCCCCCAAAGATTCTGTGATTTATTTAATATTTTATTATAAATTCCCTTCTGATTAAGTTTTCTAGGAGGAAGTTTGCTCTTTGGACCTAAATGTAGGCCATTTACCCTCCTTGCTAGCTCTTATCTACATTCTCCTCATGACAGGCCTTTGGATAATTGATAAAAGAAATCATATGTCCTCAAGTTCTTCTTTTCTCCAGTACAAATATGTCGGTGGCTTTTGTAGAAAGATCTAGATCAGCATGCCTGCCCTGCCATTTACAAGCTGGTGTGTGTGTGTGTTGATCATGGAAGAGTTAACTAACCTCTCCAGGCCTCTTCAGTTTTCCAAATTATAAAGTGGGAATAACAATAGTCCCTAATAAGGTTGTTGTGAGATTAGTTATGTATGATAATTCTTGCACCAAGCTCAGGTTAGTGTCTAACATGTGATCAGGGCTCAGTAAATGTTACTTGTCATTATTATTGTTATTATTGTCATTCCAGCACTATTCTCAATTGGCTTGATTTTAAAACACCAGATATACCAGTTGAAAATATATTCTGGTTAGTCAATGTCCTTCTTTAAAGAGTATTCACAAACTGGATTCATACCCCAGCATATCTGATGAGTCCACTCTCAACATTTCACCTTTATTCAGTGTAACAGAATTGATATATGTATAATTTACTCTCATGGAGTTTAAACTCAACTCAAATCCTAAAGTCTGTTCTTTATTTTCTATGGTTAAAGCAAGATATCACAGTTTAGTACCCAGGAAAGACTTTGGATTTACACTTTTTAATGTTCATCTTGTTGAATTAAGCCTATTATTTGTCTGTAGTATAGGATTGTATACATATACTGTTCTCACATAAAATGAATTAAGTAGCCCTCCTAGCAACTTTGATAAGGAAGCAGTCAATTACCTCCTCAAAGTAATTAGTAAACACATTGAACAGCTTAGACCAAGGACAGAGCCCTGTAACCCACTTGGCATCCCCAGTGACATCAATCCTTTAATAATTACTCTTCAGGCTTGACTATTTAGTCATTCACGAGTCCAACTATACTATCGTTTAACCCAAGTATCTCTGTAGTAAGTTTTTTTTTTTTTTCAAAAAATCTAGTTAAATCTAGATCGTCTCTGTTTGTAGCATTTCCTTGATCCCTCGTTCTAGAAAATACATCACCTATTTGCACAATTATGTTGTAATGTAGCAAAATATTTTTTAAAAGTTTAATTTCAAACAATGATTCTAGCATCATGAAAGTATTTCTTCAAGCACTGAGTGAAATCCTAGAGCTAGCCCTCTGAGCCAAATCAGCAATTTGCTATTTCTTTACTCAAAGGTTCATTTTGTAATCTTTGTTCTACAGAACCTGATTAATTATTTTATAGTATTTCTCTTTCCCTCATTTCCCATTGATAGTGGGACCACCACTTTCTCAGCCCATAGTCCTTCACCTCTAGTGCATATCAAACCCAATTATTAATCTCTTTTGTCATCCCACCTATTCTTCCAGGGCAGTATCTTCTAACCATGTGACCTGCATATGAATCACACATGATTTCTGTAATTCTCTTTAAAACACTGCCTCAGATTCAGGCCTCATCAGCCCTTGTGCTAAATTATCATTTTCATTCCTCTTTTTGGAGATATTTGATAACAACTCTTTGGTTTTAGAAGAACACTTTTTCTATAATTAGAATTTGGCTAGGTTTTAAAAATGCAATTACTAAAGAAAGTAAATTTTATTTGTATGTAAGACGTGGTGACATAAAAGAAGGAAGAACAATGATTTGCTTTCTTTCCCTGTGATATTTTTATTTGTTTAGGCTCATTCTTAAGGAAAAGATTTACATAGTATTAATACATTTATCATGTACATGTATATAATATTGTTTTCTAAACCAGGTATATTACCGTGATAAGAATAGCAGGTGTTGTATATTTTTGATGCATTATGAATTGGATAAAATGTCTTCTCATGGTATACTATCTGCTTAAAAGTCTTCTATGAGCATAATTATTAAAAAGCAAATGGAACATTAGCTTATATAATGGAAATAGAGCATACTTTCCTTGAGGAATGTCCTATATACTCTGTGTTAAAGCTTAGGGTTTTTGTTTCAAGCAATATAATTTTCAGATGTTAAGATAGTAAAGCTAAGAAACTATGACTATTTGCACATCCTCTCTTTTATTTGGTAGATTATTTTTATACCTGACAATATACCAAGATGAAGGACTTCCACTATATTTTATACAGTTCTTTGAATTAAATTACGTAGAACTTAAAGGATTTATATTTTATCTTCTTCCAACATAAATTTTAAGGAATGATTGTAATATTTAAGGCTGCATTTATCAGACATCGTTGATTTTATTAAATATGATGATGACAATTAAAGACACATGCTATTAATTCAAACTGCTACAATCCTATTTTAAAAAGCAACTTAGCAACTTCTTCCAATTGAGCTATTGTATTCTACAGGGCACTTGAAGTAAAAATTACATATGTCTTAAGCTATTTGCTAGCGTAACCCACCAGAAGTTAATTTTTTTAAAAGGACAATATCTTGTCTATCTCATGTATAAGTGCTTGGTATTTCTCCAACTGTATATAAAACTTTCAAAGATCAGACTTGCCTTTTTCTGTACAGCTGCCTTTTCATTTTCTTTCTCTGAATAGACCCATAATGTTCAGGGAAAATATCAAGAATAATAAATCCAAATCTTTGTATAAAATATACCTTCATGACACACTCAAGCTGGAAATCACAGGAACCAATAAAAATGCAGGCAGCCTCCTGATAATGAGGTCAGAAATACAAATAAATTTACTTTTAATGAAGACTGGAGGCACAGTAATCAAAGTGTTAAAATTCATTTCATGCATATCTCATTTGCTTCTTAGCTGATATTTACCACGCAATTCTGTGAGAAAGTAGAGGCCTAAGATGCTCCAGATAAATGGCTCAATTAATTGTACAGAGGTAGACCTCTTTGAGCTGAGCCAGAGCTGTGAGCTCTTTATTAAAAGCACTATTCTGTAGCCCATAACCTTGTTCCTTGACTCCTCTCTGGTTTCCAATTTAAACAAGTCCCCATGCGGCCTGCTCTAAAGGGCTTTGTCTCCCTGTCATTGTTAAGAGAGCTGAGGCATCCTGGAAGTGTGAAATCAGACCTCATGAGTTGAACGGTTCCCCAGGGAACGCCGGACTGCGCAGAAGGTCAAAGTCATGGGCCGGACCATCTAAAAGTGTCTGATCGCCGGTCTGTGACACAGCAAGTTGGGGGTGGGGGGTTGGGGGGGCGGGAGCTAGACTGAAGAGGACTGAAATTGAACACATCTTAATTAAAGCCCACAGACAGCAAAACAAAATGTTTTCTAGGCAGCCTGTCAAATGGGGCTTAAATTTAGCTCTGCTAATGAATCTGAGCTGCTAACTGTTATTTCTTAAGATAATAAGACTCTCATGGAAGCTGATAAAAAAACTGTAGCATGTCTTTTTCTGCTGTTTTGTTACTTAAATATTTTCCAACAATGAAGACAGTTTTCCAAAAGAAAAACATGGGAAAAGTCTATGCAAATAAAGGGGTAGTAAACATCTCTCTTAATAACTAGTAGGTTTCCAGACTACAGGGCTGGCAAGTCACAAGTCTTTATGCATAGCCTTGTTCTAGAAAAAGATACACTCATTTAATGGGACTATTTCAGTGACACATTCTATTAATTGTAAAATTCTCTCTCTCTCTCTCCCTTTTTCTCTTCCTCTCCCTCTATTGTTTCCTGAAGGAGATGGTGCATTAATTTGAGAGATCAATTCACCTGGGGTGGAGAAGTTTTATATTAGTGTACCTTTCAGTACAGTGAAAAGGTAGGACATCTTTTGAAGGGTTTCACAGTTCTCCCATGTCGCTGTTTCTGAAACTGAGTGGCTGGTCTCCCTGGGGAAGCTACGACCTCTTCCTTAGGAGCTCAGAAAAAAAACAGAGAGAAAGAGAGAGAGAACCCAGGGGAAAATGAAATGAAGGGGAGGGGCGGAGGAGAAGAACTCTTTTCTCCTTCTCCTCTTAGAACTTGAAAGAACCAATAGCCCAGGTCTAAATACTCTGCAAAGAAAGCCTCACTCAATATAGGAGACTTGCAATGTTCTGTTGAGGCAGAAATTAGGCCCTGCTCAAGGGAAAGAATAATCAGAAGCTAAAAAAGACAAATGATAACATGAACTATTTCCTACCACCCAAAGAAAAAATATTTTCCCACCACCCACCCCACCCCACCCAACCCCACCCCAATGGCCTTTCCTCACAATGTGTAGAGTTTTAAGGAAAACTTGATCTAGCTGCAGAGAGAATCTCCCCCAGTGAACGCGGGGCCAGACAGTCTCTAGGTCTTGCTTTGATGGTGCGGAGAGACATTAACCTTTTCACTGGTTAGTTGAAAGGTAAGTAAGTTGTACTGAGAGGTATTTTTCAGTGACTCAAATTTTTTCCCTTATGAAGAATTTAGCTGACCAACTTTTCAAACCAGAGTGCCGCTTTCTCAGGCTGTGAAAAGCTGCCCACAATTTGACTGAAATTTCAATCCACTCTTGTGCCTTGCTCAATGCATGTGTATGTGTGGGAGTTGTAAATTGAGGCCTTAACCACCAGAGTTAATCTCTTTTTTAAATCTGTATTAACCTTAATGATTTGAAGTGCACTGTCCAACACTGGGCTATTGAGACCGAAGGAAAAACTACCCTCGACTATCAACAGTTTATTAGGGGCTTAACTGAAGTGACCTACTGTAGTAGTGTTCAGCTGAACAAGGCTATAGGCTTTTTGTGGAAAGGGAAAGAATTGAGGGTTTCATTAAAAAGTAATTTGTGCTTTATACTCACTCATTCAAAGAGAGTCTCAATTGCTCTTTATTCACACAGAGTTAATACAGTATCACAATGTTTCTCAATGAATGTGTTGTAACAAAAGAAAAATTTTACATTTTGAAAGGGAAAAATTCTTTGTAACTGTAGTAAGATTGATGGCTACTTAAAAGACTATAGAATCTTTCTTTCCTGTGCTCATGTCTAATGATGGAATATTATAATTTAACATTTTTTGCTGAAACAATGGGAGTTTAACTTTATGTTCGGATCATTAAAAATATCTAAAAAATAGAGCCAAGTTGTTCAAATATAAATTTGTCTCGTTAGACTTATTTAGAAAAAGTGTTCTAAAACCAACCGTGTATCTTACAGTAACAGGCTCATTTGTACCATGTTAGAAAATATTCTTGCCTTAGCACAGACAGTTACCAGTGATTTAAAATCTCCCCTCTACATCGACAAAATTCCTAAATGGACTCTAACTTGAGGATTTGAAGACAGCGCTAGTCAATTGCCTCTTTTCAAACTATTGCCTAATAACTTGTAGAGGCTGACTGTTATTATCCACTGAGATGCATATCATATCTTTAAAGTTCTTTGAACAAGTAAAAGAGAAAGCAGACAAAGAACTTACTTGTGTCCCAAATTTAATGACAAAGACAAGGAAGCATGAGGATACATATGTGTGTGTGTGTGTATATAAAGTATCCTTTTCAAAAGTAAAAATTATTTTTAAAATTGGTAGTATATTCAGACATTTCTGACTCAAATATATAGTCTTCCATTTTTGCCACCATCACAAATGTCGTAAAGACCACAGAAGGTCCAAGAGTGAGCAAGGTCAAAGACTGAATTATCTTTTTGCCCCTGAATAGTTCAACATCTCTCTTGTTCAATTCAGAGCACATTCGATTATAAGGTCAGCATGAAATGGGGAATCATTAGATTTCTCTCTCTAAAAGTGGAGGAAAAAAATGGAGACTCTGTTATTTAGTATTCCCCAAATTAATGTTCATTTTATCAAATGAAAATTATGTCTCATTGAATCCCCAGGGGAAAGGCTATTGTTATTCACCTCAATTTACATAGAACCATTAGGAGAGAAATATCTCTATTTTTTTCCAGCTTTGAGAGAACATGTATTTTAACTTCCATAGTGGCACACAGGCCACCTGGGTTAATCTAGTTTGCATATTCATGAAGTTTGAAAATCAATGACAGCTTCTCTCCAAAGAAGACAAACTTATACAATTCTATCCAATTGTATAATGGGCAGGAATCTAAGCTTTTGAAGTAAATGGTACTTGCATTTTTCTAAAAGAAATGATTGTGCCAGATTAATTTGATTATAGTCATACTAGAAAGAAATTTCATAAGTAGGAAAATGTATATACATTTTACATTAATTGTTTTATACAAGGAGCCAAATTAGCATATATGCAAGTATTACAAACTACCCACTCTCCCATTTTCAGGTATGCCTGTTTTGAAAAAATATGTGACAACTGTTGTCATCTTCTTGGTTACAAATGAGTTGATAGTTACCTTTTTAAAGGAACTGTAAACTAATATTTTAAATTTTCTCACACATGGTCATTTAATAGGCAAATATTAAGATATAAAAATATTGCAGTTTTGGAACAAACATCTGCTATTTTTCATTTGAAGGCATGTTACCTTTTAATTTGTTTTTGATTCTGTTGAATGAATTAAAGAAGTGCACAGTGATTTCAGGTCCTTGGATGGTAGGAAAAGCACATTTCTTCCTTTGAAATAAGTTTGTTACCTCATTAGGATTATCTGACTGAATGTTCAAAATGGTAAGCATACTTCCAGAATGATAAGTTGATATTTTCTTTCAGAAACAGTGAAATTTGCACAAATTGGTCAAGCCAGTCCTATTTATTGTCTAACTTGAGATGGATAATTTAAGGAACAGTATAAACATCCCCCAAATCCTTATGAAATTAAATTCATAAATGAATGGTCACATTGTTATAAATTCAAAATAATGATTTAATTCTGGAAATTGATGAAATAATTGCCATCAGCCTGTTTGTTAATATGTTACAGAAATAGCATTATGCAAATCAGGAAGCTTTAACAGACAAAACTAATGTGGACATTTGTATAGCCTTGTTTCCTACTTTAAGAAATTTCAAACAATCTAGAGACTTAGTTTAGATCCAAAATTATCTCTGGGATGTGCCAGGGAATTTGGACGACTAATGAGTTGGATCAGCAACCCAAATATCAAGAGTTCATACCAAGTTATTGAGTATTATGCACCTAAAATTTTCAGTGAAATATGCAACAGATTTCATGCCATGTTTGAATTATAAGTGTTGATGCTATGAAGGAAGCTGATTCTGTAAAGCATTGGTTCAATACCTGGAAATAATATCTGGAAGAAGTATTCCTGCTACATTGATTAAACTTCGAAGAAGGCAACAATTCAAAAGTCATTTTGCTTTTTAGTGTTTATTTTTAATACATTACCCTGCCTTTAAAAATCAGAGATACTATAAAAATCAGGGGGTTGGCAAATATTTCTAAGATCATCCCTGAATCTTTAAATTATTTACTTTGATGATCCATCAGGTGAAATGCAAAGTTGAATTATTAAATGGTGTAGACCTTGTGTGCTGCTTGATCTGAGCAATAGGAGAATTTCATCATCTCTTACCAGTGACGTCAGCAGCCATTAACCCTTCTGCTCTGATGACTTTCACCTGGAGAAATCCCACATCTTTCAGGTTGTGAAATATCCTCAATGGGCTCTGAAAGACCCCAACATCAGTATTAGAAAAGGGAGGTCCCAAGGAGTCTTAAAGAGTGTGCTGAGAAAACATTAGATTTTTTAGTTTATCTTCAGACTCTGGGGTAAGAAGATCAACATTAAACTAATATATATATTTTTTTACTATTTTCCTCTTGGTGAGTTTTGGAAATTGCATGTGCTAGCTGAGGATTAAATTACCTAAAGATTGTTTTCTAGTATTTATTTCAAAAGACTTATGCAATTCTACATTAGAACTTAAGTAGTTTTACATAAGTAAAATACATACAGTATCTTTTAAAATAAATCAAATTGATGACTAAAAATAAATGCAGGCCGGGAGCGGTGGCTCACGCATGTAATCCCAGCACTTTGGGAAGCTGAGGTGGGTGGATCACAAGGTCAGGAGTTCAACACCAGCTTGGCCAAGATGGTGAAACCCCATCTCTACCAAAAATACAAAAAAAAATTGCCAGGCATGGTGGCGGGCACCTGTAATCCCAGCTACTCGGGAGGCTGAGGCAGATAATTGCTTGAACCCGGGAGGCAGAGGTTGCAGTGAGCCAAGATCGTGCCACTGCACTCCAGCCTGGGTGACAGGGCAAGACTCCAACTCAAAAAAAAAAATTCAAAATAGTGAGTAACTTTTCTTAAATTTATAGTTTTATTTGCCATTTTAGTATGTATAGAATGGAAACTTTGATGCTGCATAAGGGGTTCCAAGGGTCATTTGTGTTTCTTCAGTATAAATTACCCTTCCACCATCATGAATGTACACCAGACACACACACACACACACACCTCTATGTGGATAATTGTTGCTATATAAGTAGATTTTCTGAAAGAATAAAAAAAACCACATTTACTCCCATAAATAGTTATCAATAAATGTTGAACAATAAATTATGGAATAGATATGTCTGCTTCCTTTTTCAATCTCCTCTAGCCAGCAAATCACTCCAAGAAATATTTTCATCTGTAGATATAATGGTTTGGAGATTAGCGGCTTTTTTAAAATTTATTTTTGTTTTTATTTTTTTAGAGACAGGGTCTAACTCAGGTTGGAGTACAGTAGCATGATAATAGCTCACTGTAACTTCCAAATCCTGGGCTCAAACATTCCTTCCACCTCAGCCTCCTGAGTGGCTAGAACTACCGGCATGTGCAACCATACTTGGTTAATTTAAAAAAAACAAATTTAAAATTCTGTAGAAAAAGGTCCTGCTATGTTATCCAGGATAGTCTCTGATTCCTGGCCTCAAGTGATCCTCCAGCCTTGGCTCCCAAAGTGTTGGGATTACAGGCATGAACCACCACTCTCAGCCTAATTATCAATATTAAATCTCATGTTGTTGGATATGTAACACTATTCAGACTTTGGGGATAAGAAGATCAACATTAAACTAATTATGTTTTTCTACTATTTTCCTCTTGGTGAGTTTTGGAAATTGCATGGGTTAGATGAGGATTAAATTACCTAAAGACTATTTTCTAGTATTTATTTCAAAAGACTACTGTAGTTCTACATAAGTAAAATACATACACAATCTTTTACAGTCAATCAAATTGATGACTAAAAATAAATTCAAAAGTGGAAATTTTTCTTAAATTTATAGTTTTATTTGCTATTTTAGTATGTACAGAAGTATTGAAACTTCAATAGAAAAAAACAGATCCAAATGATAACATCTATTTCACTTCATAAATTAATAATGGTGGTGTTTTGTAAGTGTAGTACTTGAAGGAATTAAAAGAGGGAAACCAATACAATAATTCAGAAGTCTAATTAATGGGCACAAATACTTTGAGAGTAAAATGAACCAACAGAATGCCAATATGCATTTGTTTATGTACACTTCATAGCGTTTTTCTTATGACATGATCAGCACTTCTACTATGTAAATCAAAGGTACTTCTTTTTCATAATTTATAAAATGTTTCATAACCAGAGAACATAACGTACTTTTGAATAATAAAGTTATCTATTAAAATGTTACTAGAGTAAAAAGCATTCCCATCATCATATTAATAATGTGAGAATACTGACAAGCAAAAGCTTACTGCAATATGAACTTTATCAGTCCCGTATGACCAGTCATTGTTTACACTGAAACTATGACCTTGGTATATTGAGAGGAGGAAATGCGGATATATGAGTAATCCCATAACCTAACTTTTTATAAGAGTGTTTAGCATGAGGATTAACTGTTAATCTTTTATTGTTTTTAAACAGTTGTTTATCACCAAAAATCTATTTAAAATACCCAGGTGACAAGGTTCACTAAAAATGCACTTCTCTCTCCATTTAAATTCCTGTAAATGAAGGGTTTCACCGTGGGGGCGTTAGACAGCAGAATATAATTCAGAGGTTTGTAGGCACGTTGTATTCCTACAGTAACAGCAAGTTTGGAAAGTTTCTTATCTCAGAGCTTACACAATGTTGTAAATCAGGTAAGTCTCTGACCCTAATGATGGGGAATAGTTTTATCAAAAAAAGGTTTCTGTGCTTTCATTTTCAGAGGCAATTTAAATCAAGTTCTATTTTGACTAAAACAAATATAATCAGTCCTTATGTCTGAGAATCCTTTCACATTGGTAGCCTCATTCCACAGACATATTGTCTTCAGGTGCTTCGGCTCTGATCCTCTGCTTCCCATTTGGAGTGGTAATTATTGTTTGAAGGTTTCATTTCCCCAAGTCAGCTGACACTCCATAATTTATTGCAAATTTCAACAGTTTAGGCCAGTGACACATCGATTGTAATAAGAAGTAAAAATAAATAAATTAAATAAATAAATAAATAAATATATTGGTTTAAAAATATAACTTCTTCAAGAGGTATTCATCAAGAGGTATTCCTGCCTTGCTATTTACGGTTATTTTAGAAGGCCTAAAAACCCGGATGGCTTCTGAAGCCAGAAATTTCCATAGCAGAGGAATCTATGATTTGCTGTGAATCCTTTCAGCCTTCAATAGATGGGAAAAGATTGAAATGCTCTGGAGAGGAGTCCTCTTTATTTTTTTAATGAAAGGCTGTATAATATATTTTCTCTATGGCTGCAGCAGCTGTCAGGGAGAGCATCTCAGTTCAGCTCTATTACGGGAGAGGCAATACCCCATCCTATGGCATCAAGATGCTCTGAGGGGCCAGAGCTGATTGACAGCTTGTCACCGTGACGTCTTATTCCATCTCTGTTATGGAGAAAATTAATGTCACACCACCAGCCTTATGACTCGCTGTCATCTTAGAACCGCTCACCTTTTATCAATGCTCTAAATAACATTTCAAGCCCATCGTCTCACGGTGGACAATCCGGTCAAGGGACATTAAATCAGATGACTGTGAAATGTCATAATAAAAATGGAATGCTAACAACTTCTTCTCTAAACTAGCTCCTCTGGTTTTTAAACTGTGACAAGGGGGAGCAAGGGTTCAGCATACCCGTTCTGAAAAGGTCATACAATTGCTCTTGGTCTACTACCCATTACTACCCGCCCCCTATTGACCTTCCCTCATTTCCTCCCCCTAAAAGACGAAAAAAAGAAAAATGGAATTAGCCATCTTCTCAGAATGTGGTGATCAAAAAATGGCTTACAGAGCGATGTTTGTTTAATTTGTGGGGCTTCAATCCTTAGCAATGAACAGCTAAACGACAGCAATGGAGGGCTTTTTTTAGGGCTGTTTCATATCAGAGTGGGGGCAATTCATTTGCTTCCCTGACAGTGACCAATGTCAAATTCCTAAATTTGACCTCAACTTTTAAAAATACACATGTTCTTGCAGGAAAATATAGAAGTAATTCTCCAAACAACCTCCATTATATGTTTCTCCAAAACAAATGATATTTCAGATATGATATGGCATTCATTCATTCATTTCATGATCCTTATAATAAAAAGGAAACACACTGAAATCCTAATCCATAGGTCTTTGTCCTTTTATGGATATGAGTAAATATAACAGATATGCTACGTTGCATATAGTGGTTTCGTAGCAGATATGTCTCTAGAGGGAGGTATAGGCCTCTGCCTGAAATTCGAGGCTTAAAAAAAGTATATTTAAACATAGTTCATTTTTTAATATATTGAGCAGACTATAATCTGAGAATTAAGTCAAACATCTGCATAATATTTTACATTTTATTGAAAAAAGACATGGAAACAAATATTCAAATTCTGAATGGAAATGGCCAATTGCCATTCAGCCATCCAGCAAAAAGAAAAAAAATTAATAATAGGTGGATTACTTCTAATTACTTAGGCGGCAGTATCCTTTAATATATGGGATAATATCAAAATATTAATCCATCAACTATAGTATAATGCCTAGAAGAATTTTTGTATTAATATACTGATTAATTCCATTAAAATTGTTGTAATTTATGAGGCTCACTTCTGGTAACGGAAGAATATGTTTTGGTGGATACCACAATGTAAAATAATCTTCATAACTGCAATTATATATTAGAAGATGTCACACAATATCTTAGGCTCTTAGGTGGTTTAAAAATATATACTATTTAGCCTTGCTAAGTCACCTCTATTAAACTGTTTATGATAACACCATTGGTGGATGAGTTGTACAAGCATTAGCAGACAGCTGATTCAGTGGAGATAGCCAGAATAAATTTGCTGAAGCGCACATCCTGCTAATCTGTTTGAAGAATATTGTAGAGCATTAGTACCAGCACTTCATGTTATCTGCACAGCCTGATAAGGTACATCTTTATTAAATTCAGTTATTGAAAGGATGTCAGTCAGCAAATAGGAATATTTTAAAGTCTAAAAAAAAAAGTGGTTCTTTGTTAGAGCTTGGTTTCATGACTGAGTGTCTAGAGGAGCCTTCTAAACACCTGGCGGCACTGTACAATACAAGCTTTGTGATTTTAAGTGGAAAAGCTTTTTTCCCAGCTTCATGGGTACTAAGGCATTTACTTTTTCAAATCGTCATTGAGAGAGAATGGTGGAGTAAGAGCTCCCCTCTCTGTTGATTCAAGAAAACTACATGGTGGGAAATGTCCAGTGGGAGGATGCTGGGAAATAGGAAGATTTGGTTGTGGATATTTCAGTTTGGTAAAATTTGAAGAGGGTAGTCATTTTAGTGAATCACTATTGCATACTATCGTTCCACATTTGATCAAAAAGAAGGAGGCTTCCTTTAATTCTATTTCACATTCAATTAAAAAAATTAAAGGAATGAAGTGAGGCTTTCCTGAGCAGCTGAAAATAAAAATCATTCCTGTGAATACTCTTTAGTTACCAGCGTACTAATTAACGTAAGTACCATTAACTCCATCTCAAACTTGGAAAGACAAAGAAATTTTAATTGCAGCTACAAAGAATCAATAAATTAACTTTAAAGTCATGTTGTATAAACCTGGCCTTCCTATATGGGTAGCATCCCTGCATGATAAAATCACTGAGTAGAATCTCAGAATCCAGAATTTGCTCTGGAAGAGAATCTAGAGAATATCAAGTCTCTAGACATGGGTGGGTAATGCAAATGCTTCTGCAAAGGTCTGTGTGGCATTTGTTTTCACTCAGCTTTTTACTTGTGCCAATTCTTCCACCAGACGGCTTCTCAGAAGTACTTCTGTCCCTCCAGGTAAATTGTTTACAACCTGATCTAGTCACATGTGTCTCTGGAAGGAGGAGGGTTACATACGTACATATCTCTTTAATATCTCCTCTCGTTCCTTCTGGTCCTCCAGGGAGTTGACGGACAGGTCAGAGATGCTGACTGTGGCTGATGCTGTCAGAGTGACCAGCAGCACCAGGTGTCCTTCACCCTCTTCCAGCTGCAACTCCAGCTTGTGTGTCTGTTCCCTACTGAGGGCTGACAGGTCGACCTGGCACCTAGAGACAAATGTTTTGAATCAGCAAGTGGCTTTTTTTTTTTTCTTTTTTTTTTTTTTTTGCCGTATGAAACAGCTGTTCAGAGCTCTATGAAACATAAATCAATAGAAGTATTATTTGGACCACTGGAAGAATACATCTTTCAAGTCAGCTGACTTTCCTCGAAAATTCAGACCCTGATTATCATAGGGTCTGTAACTGTTAATTTCCCGTAAGATACAAAAAATATGCTAATCTGAAATTCTCTTATTACCCACTGTCACGGTATTCATAAAAGTGGTAAGGACTTCCTATCTCTAGGTGGCCTAAGGAATTAGGTCGCTGGGGCTTTGCCTATAGAAAAAATCATGTGTGCTATCTAGAGAGACCAACTACCAAAATTCTGAATTTTTGTGTTACTTTTAAAAAATGGATGTTTTCCCCCATTCATAAATGTTATTAGGCAGTGAATAGAATATGTACCATTGTGATGTCATACGTTTTATATTTTTTAAAACCATGCCAATATATTCACAGTACTCTGTATAAACCGAAATAAAAACACATAAATCTCCTGAAAACATAATAGCTCAAGTGTTAGGCACCTGAGTTGTGCTAAGAGGGGATTTCTAACGTGGCAGTGCATGCTCTGTATGCCACTCTCTCAGAGCTAATACCTTGAAAACGCTTTTCATAAAAATGTCAATTGATTTTGAAGAGAAAGGTAATATGGTGACCACAAGGCTAATAAACGGAGAGAAAGGTGGCAGGCATGAGTGAAAGGCATTTAAAACAGGAAATAGCCAATTATAAGAATAAATGTGGTATCCTACCATAAACTGGACAGATTAAATTCTTGCTCTTTCTTATTCCTCACTCTATTTGGTATTTATGGTTTTGCTTTTAAACTAAACTCCTATGGACAGTGTTTCCAAGCTTGTAGTTGAGTTCAAACATCTCTTTAGCAAGAGTGATTGCAGATATTGAACTGAAGTCCAATATTTCAATAGGCCTTTTATTTTTGCCTACTGGTTAATATGAGGGATATCTGGGACTAGACACAAATGGGAGGAAGGGAATATTGATATAAGAAAGGAAAACAATAAGCAATGCCCTGGTCAGTAGGAGAAAGTCAATGTGTACTAAATGCTAACTACTGAGAAATTGAGAGATCAGAGTCTGTACAAGTCTGGAAAACATCTTCCTGAAGTTAGAATGTATGTCAAATAACTGCATTGTTTCTGCTATCACAATACCCATTCCAAGGTACTCTCATGCTGTCTCCTCAAACTCTGAAGGGTGAAAAAACATATCACATCCCTTATCTCATGTTTTAATTTTAATTGGAATTAAGTTCTTAGAAATAACATCTGGAAGAAATTGAGGTTAAAAATTTTTACAGTGGAAAACAACCATTCAAACATATTCTCCAATGAAAAAAAGGTATTATCTTTAGAGATCTTTCCAGCACCTGTCACACTGCTGGGCCCATAGTTTGTTGAATGCAAATAACTCTGGCTTGGATAGGGAGTATAATACTAGAGAATTGATGAGAGACTATAATTCAGACAATATTTTTCGTTGGATACAGTTGGAACCAAGAAAAGTCTTTCACTCACTTTGCTTTTTCTTTTTTTTTCCACTCACTTTGATCATGCATTTCCTGGTCCCTTCCTTTTTTATGTGATGCTGCAGCACTAAAACGCATTGATGTCTTCTGAAGGATTTTCTTCTATGCCCATTACCACTTTGTACTGATCATATAGATGCTGGTTTCTCTTAATTTATATTAGTCATTGCATTTAATGCTTTACAGGTGGGGAAACTGCTCTCAAGATTATATAAGTTAGGCTTTGCAAGCTGGCAATTTTCAGATGGAATCTGATTCACAGATTTGTTGTTTTGCTTGTGCTAAAAAAGTTTTGAATATAAATATTTTTAAATATAGGGTAAATGTCCTCTGAATTAGTTACTGTTCCCCATACTGGCCTATTTCACTTAATTACACTACCTTGCTCTACTAGGCAGAAGGATTTGTGATTCTTGCAGTCTCCTTAATTTACCAATGAGAAAACTAAGGGCCAGGGAGGGTACATGACGGAGGGGAGACATACGGTTAGTTATTAGCGGAGCCCATCTGAACCTGGGACTCTGGAATCCAAGATCTAGACTTTTCTCCACCACTCTATCTTTAAGTAACCATGCATCCCAGGAAGAAGCACTGTTAGCAGTGCTTCTCAAACTGGGTAATATCTGGGCTTTTTTTTTTTAATTTTAATTTTTTCGAGACCAGGTCTTACTCTGTTGCCTAGGCTGGAGTGCAGTGGTGCAGTCACGATCATGGCTCACTGCAGCATTGACCTCACAAGCTCGGGTGATTCTTCCCCCGCCAGCCTCCAGGTAGCTGGGACGACAGGTGCGTGCCACCAGGCCTGGCTAATTTTTTTTTTTTTTTTGTATTTTTTGTAGAGATGGGGTTTTGTCATGTTGCCCAGGCTGCTCTTGAACTCCTGGGCTCAAGCAATCCACCTAGCTCAGCATTCTAAAGTGCTGAACAAGCCACCACACCCAGCCCTGGACTTTTTGAGACAGAGTCTCATACTATCGCCCAGGCTGCAGTGCAGTGGCACGATCTCAACTCACTGTAACCTCTGTCTCCTGGGTTCAAGCAATTCTCGTGCCTCAGCCTCCCAAATAACTGGGATTACAGGCGCCCACCACCACGCTCAGTGGATTTTTTTTTTTTCATAGTTTTAGTAGAGATAAGGTTTCACCATGTTGACCAGGCTAGTCTCAAACTTCTGACCTCAGATGATCCACCCACCTCGGCCTCCCAAAGTGTTGGGATTACAGGCATGAGCCACTGCACCCAGCTGACTTTTTTCCCCCAGACTTTTATTTTAGGTTTTGGTGGGCACATGTGCAGATTTGTAATATAGGTAAACTCTCCTGTCACAGGGTCTTGTTGTACAGATTATTTTGTCACCCAGGTACTAAGCCTAGTACTCACTAGTTACTTTTTCTGATCTTCTCCCTCCTCCCAAACTTTGCCCTCAAGGAGGCCCCAGTGTCATTCCCCTGTTTGTGCCTGGACTTATTTTTAACAGAAAGAAGTATCTCAGTTTCCAAGTATGAAAATATGTTATTTTTATGCTTTAAAAATATATATAAACCAGAGAAGAAGGCTATAAGTTATTGTTCTTATAAGATGATTAAGAAAAATTTATAAATTGAATTTTGAAACTATGAAACTAATAAATTTAAATTAACAATATAAATATATAGGGAATATTATGCTTTTCTGTAACAACTAAAATTTCAGTATTGGGTGTACTCATAGAAATAGTTTATCTCAGGTCCTGTGCTATATTCAGTGGTTCAGAATTTTGACTTTAATAATTCCAATGTAGAGAATGCCCGTTTTCATAAATATATCAGACAAGAGTGTATTTAATGACTTCAAGATTCTTTGTGCTAGTTAAGGTTATTCGGATCTCTTATTTATCTAAATATTCTACTCAAGAGTAAGATGCCATTTTAAATGAAGTGTCACCTGTAACTAAGCAAAGTTTTCTTGTTAGCTTGAGGATAAACTTAAAGCTTCACTGATGGGTATCAAATCATATTGTTGCTGGAATTGGGTGGGGAAAAAGCATTTGCTACATCCTTATAACTTTTGAACAAATATGTTCAAGGATGGAACTCTTACAACATAGTCTAGTGCAATGTGAATATAGTACTAACTGCTATGGGGTAGATTCTTCTATATTTGGCTCACCTGTACTGTTATGTCCTGAACAAAGGGAGGTTTCACTACCGTTTGAACATAGAAGTAATAAGTGGTCATCCAGATGGTTCAGGATAGGTATACAGTAATGGTTTCATATTGTTACCAAGCTAAAAATGCAAAATTTAAAAAGCATCAAAACAAATTTATGAATTCCAAAAATATGTTCACAGATACATACACAGAGAAAAGATCCCGGGTTTGGGAGTCAGAATCCCTTTGTTCTAGACCTCAGTCTTATATTAATTAGTCATGTGACCTCTTTCAAGATAACTTATCCTCTTGGATTTCAGTTTTCTCATCTGCAGATGAACTTTAAATTCTCAAACCCTCAAATTCCACAATTTGTTGTAACTCTGTGTTTACATTTGCTGCATCTTCCTTTCTTTGCAATTCCACAAATCAAAAAGCTAAGAGAACAAAATTATCTTATAGGCAGTGAAATATTATTCCTCAGATGTATTGCTAAAAAAACTTGAATGTTGGTGTAAGAAGGCATCTCATCTCATGTAATTTCAAATTGTATTGCAAAGAGCAGTAGGATGTGCCACTATGGGTGGCAGTATGAGAAAAAGGGGTGTAGACTATCCTCTTTGGTTCACAGAGCAGCTCTCCTGACATCTGTTTTATATTGATGGTTCTATATGTGTGGTTTGAAAACTTACCTGACACAGCTTATATAGCTCCCTAGGCTCTCCTGGAGCCATGGTCACCTAAGTCCTCAGCTGTTCGCTTTGCCTCAGCTGCTCCTTTGGCTGTGCCTCCCCAAAGGGCTGCTCTTCATCCCAAACCCATGACCAACTGACTGTGCTTGGGTCCTCATGGGTCTCCCACCTAGGGCTGGCTGATCTTTCACTGTCCCGAAGGAGCTAGGCACTCCCCTTTTCTGGCAAGGTGCATCCAGTCCTAGCCGCCATATACTTTGAGTTTCTGGTTTCTAAAGCCACTTCTGCACTTCAGTAGGAAGCCACACTGTGAAGATTGTATCTGGCTGCCAGATCAACTGCCAAGGAAGCTGCGTGAAACAATGCAGAAGTTATCTCCTTGTAGGGTGAACTATGATCAATGTAATAGGAGATGGGAAGACAATGTCCCACACCTCTTCCCTTTCACAAACTGTTCCAAAACATAATTCTCCATATGGCCTGTGCACATGTGGCCATATGGATGCACCTGCTAAGCAACCAGCTATATCTCTGAAATACCAGAAACAGTGACCAACCCATGAATACATTTGCTTGCATTTCGTCCTAGTATTCCCTGCCTCATGTTCTTTCTTTCTCACTCTCACTGTCTGGGATGGTACCTCCTAATAAAGCACCAGCACTCAATCATTGCCTCGTGCTCCATTTTTCTTGAGAAACTGGCTTAAGGCAAAAACCATTGCTACAGCCCAACCCTCTCTGTATGGATGTCTACAACACAAACTTGACCATGTCCCTCCCTGGCTTTGCACTATTTACGAGATATCCTTAGCTAGTCAACAGTACCCTCCATGACTTACCATCAGCTTATGTGTCACTTGCTGATGCATTCTCACTTACAACTTATCATTCCAGAAGCCTTATAATCCTCCCAACATCCATGCTAGAACGCACCTGTTTCTTTATGTTTGGACAAGGCATGCCCTCAGCCTGAGATGATGTATCTCATTTTTGCATGGCTAATTTTTACCAATTCTCATTGAAATAACTTGCAGCTGTCTTTCTCAATATCCTGAAATGCCTCAAGGGCAGGAACAATGTCTTATTCTCAGCACGTGGCACAGCAACTGGAATATAGCTGGTGCACTGTAGGTATTAAAGTACTATGGACAAGGAGATGGAGGCTCAATAATTTACCCTTGGTGACAATGCTTGACAGTGGCAGAGCCAGCGCTAGTGTGTAATGTGCTCATTCTACCACTTCTATATTGTCTCCTGGAAAGTGGTTTGACTTCTCCCCAATACTCATTTCACTCACTCACTCATTCATTCATTCATTCATTAACTATTCATTAAGCGCTTATGTCTCAGGTCCTTTTAGATTTGGAGATTCAGCCCCTTCTAAACCTTCAGGTTTCTCAGGTCCTTACTTCAGAATGAGCACAGATTCTGTGTTACTTTGAAGAAAGTTATTTGGCATCAGAGTCCATGGCTGGGGGTTCAGAAAACTGAAATTTTAATAAATCCCGATTATTCATTAGTATTGTGATATTAAGCAAGTCACTTAAACTCTTTGTACTTCAGCTTTCCTCATTTATTGAATGGAAATTTTAAAAAGAATGCCTTCTCTTTGCAGAGAATTGTAAGAACACAGGAATCATGGATGAAAAAGTACTTTGAAAAGTTGAAAGTGCTACGTAAATGTATTATCTAGTTATACTATCACATTTGCCTTAATTTGATACTTGAAAATTCAAGGGATCTGCATCAAATTCAACTCATCAACTAATGAATCAACAGAATAACCAGAACAGACTCAAATTTAAAAGAGATTTTTGTATTGGTCTGTTCTCACGCTGCTAATAAAGACATACCCAACAGTGGGTAATTTATAAAGGAAACAGGTTTAATTGACTCACAGTTCCATACAGCTGGGGAGGCTTCACAATCATGGCAGAAGGCGAATGAGGAGCAAAGTTATGCCTTCTAAGGTGGCAGGTGAGAGGGCATGTTCAGAGGAACTCCCCTTTATAAAACCATCAAATCTCATGAGACTAATTCACTATCACAAGCACACCATAGGAAAGACCCACCCCATGATTCAATTACCTTCCACCAGGGTCCCTCCCACAACAATGGAAATTATGGGAGCTACAATTCAAGATGAGATTTGGGTGGGGACACAGAGACAAACCAGATCAATTTTAGAGCTACTTTCCCTCATTCTACAAATGCTTCCTAGTATTCCCTGCCTCATGTTCTTTCTCTTTCACTCCCACTGTCTGGGATGGTACCTCAGAGTGAGAAAAATAAAACTTAGAAAAATTAAGTGATGGCAAGAACTTGAACCATGTTTCCTGACTTCCATATCAGAGCTTGAAGTTCTCTGCATTAAAAAAAAAAAAAACTATATACATTTGAACTATTTAAGCACGTGAAAGGAATATTCATCATCTTTATGGGGTGATGTTATCCTCTAAAATTTCAAGGAGAAAAATCTCAGCGTTCTGATCACCGTTTTTCTCCCCTGCCTTTCCATCTGCTGTCTCTGAACCAGTGACCCATAACATTCCTTCCCAGATGAAACAGTCTTGTGATTAGCATCCTGGGTGAGTTTGTATGAGTCCCGTGGGGTATAGAAAGTACATGTTAGAACTATTTGCAATTATTTTTTAACGTAAAAATAAGACAGAAATGAAGCCTCATCAGTCTCTAATACATGAACACAGGTGGCTCATACATCACATAGGCCTCAAGTATTTTGAGGGAGGCATAGGAGCTGCATGGCTAACACGAAGGGGTCAACAGTGGCACCCTTTGGGGCTCACTCGCCTTTCCTGAATTGCAGTTCGTAATGCCCTATTAAGTGGATTTAGAGATTATATAATCTAATTTTTAACTAAACTAATCCTCACAAAATGGACAGTTGGCTTTAAAAGATCCCACCAAAGGAACTGTGGATAGAAGATAACACTAATTGAACAAGCACAAGTGAACAGCAATGATAAACAAGAATCTGCCGAGCCGACACTTCTACCCCACTTGAGCTCTATGTCAGCCATGTTACAGCTCACAAAGCAGTGGTGCTAGAATCAGATCCGGCAAGAGATCTGCCAAAACAATCCAAAATTATCAAGAGGAAATTTATATCTGCTCTCTTTAATATATACTTCTAAGTATATATTATGCCTTAAAGTACTAACTAATGAAATTTTGAAGCCATCATGATTGGCAGAAGATTTAAACATAAAACACTCAGAATGGGAAGACATGCCTCTATGAGAGGGGGATTTTAGAAAGCACAATTTTACATAATTTTTAGCAAATTGAATAATACATGTATGAAGCTTTTTGAAATTTCTTAATATATGAGAACTACTTTACATTTGCATAATATAACATCTTATATTATAAATTAATATATGACTCTTTGAAATGTTTGCATTAAAAAGATTCAATATGCAGCTGCTGAAGTGTTTTCAAGTTCCATGACTATGCAAAGTTTTTACTCTATCTCTGACATTACAAAATGCTAAATGCTGTTATTGCCTTTCTGTTGTTAGAGGTTGTCACTGTTCAACTCTCTCTGGGGAGACTGCTTTACCTGGGTATACTTCTGCAAACTTCTATAATTCCCTATTCATTGACTTGAAGGTAAACTACACACTATACATACAGCAGTGTATGGAAACTGTCTTTGAGAACTTTGCCAATTATTTTTCAAATATTACAATGAGTACAGCCTTTCTGAGAAAATCTTCAGAACAAACAGTAACTCATGAAAGAAAAGGGATTAAAATCCTAATACATTTTGTTTAGGTTGAGTTTATGAAAAACCAAGACAAAAATCAACGACAAACTCCATTCTTTATTTAAATATTGCCTATCTCCCTAATGAACTATTTCACTCAATCATTAGTAAAAAAAAAAATAGTAAAATACAATGATTTTTTTTTAAACTCTCTTCAGTTTAGAATTTTCTGACTAGCTGTCCTTGTGCTTTCAGATTAATAATGCAGTAGGATTTCTCCTGCTCTTATTTATGTAGAAAGTAAAAGAAGCATTGTAGTTTTGGTGTCACAAATAAAAAACATTCCAAATCAGAATCTATGGAGTGTCAAATGCTCAAATGCATTGCCTTTCAACCTAAGAAAACATTAGTTGGGTTTTTATCCAAAGTCAAAGGCTATTTTCTTCATTTGCCACACAAAACTTGAACACACATTTGTGTTCATCTAAACAGTTCACATTCTCTTCTCCTCAGCATTAGAGAGAGCCACAGATTTATTTTTATGGCTGTAGATTTTGAAAGCATTTTTTCTTCACCCAGAACTTACCAATTCAGAATACATTTTTCTTATCATATACCATTAATAAGAATTTCATTAAAATTAAGCCCTTGACTCAAGCGTACATTGGTAGCATTTAGTTGTCATGGGTAGCACCAAATGCCTAGGCCCTGAGAACAATGCAACAAAGTCAGTAGCAATTCACCAACCTAAAATATATGTACCCCAAATCAATGCCACTTTAAAGAAAAACAAGCATTTTGCACACTAATAAATAATACTGTAAATCTTGCTATATTGGATTGCAAATAACTCCAACTGAATAAAATTGCATGACACAGGATTTACTTATTCTGCACATTCATAAAAACAACTTGTTCCCTGACAGCACTCATTCTTGGCAATTTACCGCAGCTGTCAGCAGCCAATTTGTTCAGATTACTGCTCTGCATAAAAGTGTAACAATCATGGGGATTTATTAGCTGATTATCGTAAAGGGGGCAGTCCGTCTTGCCTGCCAAAATGCAGGTGATCAGAAAGTTAAATAATTACATGCAGATTAACATTATTTCACCTGCACTTGAAATTTGTAGTTCAGTGACAGGTAAAATTTGTTGTTCAAACTTGCAATACGGTGTGCATCACCTAAGTTAGTTTACCAAGTACTTGGCATTTTACTGAGCACTCCATGGCTCCAGGACAACATGCTGAATACAAGAGTGTGGTGAAATAAGCATGGACTTTAGAGTCAGGAAACTCTGGATTTGAGCCTCAGATCAATCACCCCACTGGCTGAGCAACCTCAGCCCTCAGCCTCACTATTTGCATCTGCAAAATCGGTATAATATGAACCATCCCTGCTACCCCAGAGTGTAAAGCTAATGTGTATAATAGGGCCCTGTAGGTTGTAAAGCATTATTATTATTGTTTCTTTCCATTTATGGTAAATTTACTTTTGTGTAAAGTTTTACAACCAGATAGCTCCGTAGATATCATGATGATGAAAAGTTATAGTAAGTGTCTTGGTAAATGTATAGCCTACTTTTCCCCCAAATATGGCCATTTATTACTACTGAAGTATAAAGATTATTCAGACACTTTTATACTTTAACTAATTCATTCTTCTCTTTTGCATTATATTCAATTATCTTTCCACAATTACACTGAAACTTTCTTACCTTCTACTAAGTCATGTTGTTCTAATTGCCTTTCCATTAATGCCTGGTGTCAGATCAGCATCTGTCTGACAGCCATAATTTCCAGTGTTAAATCAAGCTTCAGGGATTTATATTCAAACCCAGGAAATATTTACTGAGTGCTTGGTGCCAGATACTTGTTTAGGTATGGAGTATGTTGCAGTGAACAAAACACTCAAAAAATCCCTGCCCTCCTGGAGCTTACATTCTAATGAGGGAAAATAAATGATAACATAAATGAGATGCATAGTTTGCCATATGGTGGTTGCTTTAATGGAGAAAAACAGAGCAGAATAGAGGGATAGAATGCCAAGAAAAGCAGGTTCAATTTTAAAAAGGCTTGGTATGGATGCCTCCCTGATGAGACATTGGTGCACAGATCTAAAGAAGATAAAGAAGCAAGGCAGGTGAGTGGATCCCTGAAGAAAGTTAGATAGAGGGAAAGGTCCTGAGGTGGGAGGGTGTCTCAGATGCCTTGAGGAACAGCAGAGAGGCCAGCTGGCTGAAAGTGAGCGAAGGACGGGGATAGGCAGAATAGCAGAAGTTCACAGTAGACAAGCAACAAGGCCAGATCGTGCAAAGCCTTATAGGCCACTGAAGGGACTGTGGCTGTCCCTAGATTATGATGCAAAACAATTAAAGGGTTTGGAACAGAGGAGTTAAGTTACTTTATTTTTGTTTTAAAAATATTACTCTGGCTGCTAATTGGAAACAGACTGTTGTGGGAGGGGAGGTGTGGAAGGAAGAACAGGAGGCTGTTGCTATTGTCCATATGAAAGCTGATGGTGGCTTTGACCACAATGATAATGACAGAGATGATGAGCGGTCGAGAATCCTCAATATGTTTTGAAGAAAAATTATCAGGTTGCTGATTGATTTGACGAGAGTGAGAGAAAGAAAGGAATCAAACATGGTTCCACGATTTTTGGTGTTAGCAACAAACAAGAGAAGCCTGAAGGAGGAGCAGATGTAGGGGACTGAAGGTTGGAAGTTTAGCTTTGCACATTCTAAATTGGAGAAATCTATTAGACTTTCAAATAGTGATATCAAGTAGGCAGTGCAATATAGGAATCTGGAATGCAGAGAAGAGTTATGGAGTGGAGCTGGACTCTTGTGAATGAATGAAGTCACCATGGGAGCCAGTATAGATGAAGAAGATGCCCAAAGAGTGAGCTCTGAGGCTTTCCAGAACTACAACATGAGGGGATGAGGAAAAACCTGCAAAGGAGACAAGAAAGAGCATGCAGTGAGGTAAGAAAAAAAACAAGGAGCATGTGGTGTCCTGGTAGGCAAGTGAAAAATGTGTTTCAAGGTAAGGAAGGCGTCAGCTGAATCCAGTACTGCTGCTGGGTCAGGTTAGACGAAGGTTGAAAACTGGTCATTGAATTGAACAACGTGGTGGGCTTGGGTGACATTGACAGGAGCAGTTTTGGTGGACTGTTGGGGGCAAATGCCTGACTATATTAGTTCAAGTAAGAATGGAAGTGGGGGCTGGGCGCAGTGGCTCACACCTGTTAATCCCAGCACTTTGAGAGGCCGAGGACGGTGGATCACTTGAGCTCAGGTCTTCAAGACCAGCCTTGGCAGCATGGCAAAACGCTGCCTCTACCCAAAATACAAAAATTAGCCGGGCGTGGTGGTGCATGCTTGTGGTCCCAGCTACTCAGGAGCTGAGGTGGGAGGATCGCTTGAGCCCAGGAGGTGGAGGTTGCAGTGAGCCGAGATCGCACCACTGCATTCCAGCCTGGGCGACAGATCCAGACCCTGTCTCAAAAACAAAAACAAGAATGGAAGTGGGTAATGTTCAGTACTAAAATAGTTTTAACTCTTTGACACTCCAGATTTGCAAGTGGCTCTTTCATTCATAGCCAGTCTTATTTTTATTAAATATAATGAAACGAACAAACTCTGTTATTGAGTTTGCATTTACAAAATACATTTTAAAAAATCATTATATACGACCAAAAGTGGAAAGTAAAATAGACAATTATAAACCACAGCATAATAAACTAGTCTATATAGATAATGTAATCCATACAAGTGTTCTCAAATTTGGGACTCAGTTTAGACAGTACCCTTAAAAAATGTTACTAGCCATCGGAGGAATAGTATTACCCTCCATGGCCAACTTTAAACTTACTCACAAGCCTCCAGCAAATTCCTAGAACAGTCACTACTTTCAAAATTAACAGACACAGAATGTTGCAGTGAGAGCTTGCAAAAGAAGACACATGATTATGATGACAGTTTTATTACTGTTACTTTACCCTGAGTACTCAAATTTAATTGGAAAGTAAGTCAATTGTCTTTGAAACTATTCTAGGAATTAAGTAATTCTATTATAATCTGTATTATCGCTACTGTTTCCACGCAAGCCTCAAATAAATAAAGAAACACAACTTGCCTGATACTTAGGTATAATAATATGTTGCTTTCAGTGGCAGGATGCTTTTAAAGAGCAATTTAACAAGTGTCAAGTTAGAGACCTGGAGTTTTCAGCGCTATCTGGATATCAAAAAGATTTGAAATGATGATGCATCATAGTTATTTCCCTTTTCTGCAAAAGGCAACCTTGCTAATTTAGGAGTGTGCAACATGTTTCTATTGTCCATCTTTCAGTATCTCAAAATCTAACACTCATTCCTTTCACTGTGTAAACCAGTATAAACCACTACTCCAGAGCTGTCTTGTCTATACCTGTGCTCATTTCACTCTAAAACTTTTGGGCTTAAACTGCTTTCATAGGCAATTAAGTTTGGTATATGATCGAAAATAGACTTCTCTTTTTCAAGCTTCCACAGTATCTGGAACAATCCCTATGATCTTCTATCCAGCAATTTGTCACTGTTTTCTCAAAAATTAGCCAAAATATGAAAAACCTTTAGAAACAAGGTGAAGTGAGATAGTTAGGTCCACCTTTCTGTCCACCATGTCTGCCCTTGAAGAACTCATAATGTTATTAAGTGAGGAAAAGAAAATGATCAGTCCCAATTGGCCTGATAAATTTTCATAGTTTTTAAATTGGAAAATTCTTACCAAAGGAAAAAAATATAAAATAACATCTGTCATTAAAAAAATAGAAGAAGGGATATGAAGGAATGTAATATATACCTAGAAATACAGGAAGCCAGAATATTTACAGCATAATCTCCATTATTCTACCAAGATAAGAAAGTTTGAATACAAAGAAATAAGGTTGAGGTAGCAAGTTACACATGTCCATCATTCTGATTATCTTGTGGTCACAAAATATAACTAATGTTATTATAACCAAAGAAAATGAACTAGTCACTCAAGGAATAGCTACATAGTACCTTCTTGAAAGAGCTCATAGCCTATTGAGGGAGAGAGAATCTTAGATATATCATTATAATGAAATGCATTTAGTGTATTAACAGATGTGATATATCCCAAAGAGAACAAGATAAAACTTTAAGAAAACTCTGAAAATAGTGTTTTAATTAAGGGAAAAAATGTTCAATAAAGGCCTGTGCTTTAAAAAGGCTCGAAATGTAATGTAGTATTAGATTATGGTGGTGTCTTCCAAGCTCACTTTACAAGTAAAATAGTAAAGGCTACCTGAAGCTCATCTTTGACATCTCACTATATAATCCTATGAAGAAAATGATATATATATAACTGTATCATAAAAAAAATCAAGAGATAAATATGTTGGATTGGATTCCTGTTCTTACATTTCTGGAGTATAATTTATTTTACTCTTAGTATGTATAAATTTTCTTCAAGCTGTGTGTTTAAAGACTTGGAATTTCATGTAAGCTACAGTGAGGAAAGAATTTTTTCTTTAATTTAAAAAATTAACAAATTCTTCAGTGCACCAAACTTTATTTCAATATTGGCAGGTTTCAATGTGTTTTGCTACAAAGATACATATATAACTATCAAAAAATATAAACATAGGCTTTAAATTAAGAAAACATATGATTCAAGTAGTCACTCAAAATAACCTTGACTTTGTGGAAAAATGTCATGTAAGCCTCAGAATACTCTTTTCTTTACTGTGTTATCAGATTAACATGGCTCTGCCTCACATGCTTCCTACACTAATACTTGGGAACTCTTTACAGATTTATGAACTCCAAGGAGATTACAAGTATTCTCTACCTTGTAGGGCGTTGTAGAAAATAATGCATTTTATGGTGATAGTATGCTTTATGAAAATAAATATTATCTTAGATCACTTTACAGACTATGAATACGCCCTTTGTTCCTTTACGTATCTTATATCAGATGAAATTCCTCTTTCTCAACTCCCATAACTTTGACATCTGGAGAAAATTCACGGATATCAAATTCAGATAGCCTGTGTCCATCAACTGGTCAAAACCGCCACCTACTGGTCAGTTTTTGAATCTATTTTTCAGTTCATCCAAGCATTGCCTTACCATGGTAAAGTCCCTTTCTTCAAAACAGTAAAGATAATTTACAATAACCAGGCTTACAGCAAATATTCTTTTAATAAAAATGCTCTAGGAGTGAACCAAAAATTACAAATTGCACAAACCTGCCAATAAAATCATCCCTTTTCCCAGCATCTTTGTCCCATGCAGTGATATCAATGATTCCTCCTCTTTCTTCATAAAGGTGAAAATCAAATTGTTCCCTCCATTGAGGATTCAACGTTTTTGGCATAATCTGGAAAAAAAATCATTATTGTCATATTGCTAGCAGCTTTTTTTAAAAAAACCTCAATCTGAGACACTAAATCAAACTTTTGTTACTATAGTATCTAGAAAAACATGCTGTGTGCTATTTGAAAAAAAGATTACAGAAATAATGGAAATGACTCATTAGATCTCCAGCATCTTTACTGACTAGTACGTGAATGGACCTCAATGGATGTGTCCTCAAAATCACAAGACATCCTTTGATTATTTTAAATAACAGATAAGATATATAAATTATATAGAAGAGGTAATAACCTGTGAAAGAAATAGCTCACTCAGATACTAGCAATATTTTACATAATCATAGTTAATGCATTAAGATATAACTCATAGTCAGTCAGTCATCTCAAAATAAAGGAGATTGAGGATTTTCAGAGTTTTTTTTCTCTTACTTGCCATACACATTGGAATCCTGAGTTGAGTACATGAAAAACAGACAATGAATTTCTGTGAGAGCAGGAGAAAAAAGCAAGTAGCTTTTGGGTGGTCAGGCAAACTTTTATCTTAGACTTATGGCACTGATGTAGTATCTCATGTTATAGATGGATAAGTTGAGACCTAGAGTTTAAGTGACACACCTACAGTCAGTATGTTTTAGCATCTAGACACTAACTCAAGGTCTTTGATTAAAGCTTCAGGACTCTTCCCCCAAAACCATATGCCAAAAATGTCTGTGAAATAATAAATGAATATATATGAGTATATATGTATGTATACATGTATATATGAGTATATATGTATGTATATTCATGTATACATACATATATGTGTATACATACATATGTGTGTATACATACATATGTGTGTATACACACACATATGTATGTATAAATATATGTGGATATACTCTGTGTTGCATATACAAGAAAGATATCTGAAATGTAATTCTGTAACTTCAAGTATTCAGATAAGTCATCTTGTACAGTAGAATCAATGAACAAAGTAACATATATTGATAGGAATGGAATTTTAAAATTCCATTCACCATTGGGTTAAACAACATTTATATTTGTTTCCTTGTTCTTTCTTTTTAGCAGGAAGGCATGCAGTGGCCTTTTCTCTTTTTAATGTATGGCAGACAGATCTTCAGATGTAAAGTTTGAAAGCAATGAAGTATGTTATATGCAAAGGTAATGCAAACGAATCACAATTTTTAAAGTTCATAATCTGAAATTAATCAGCAATAGATCAAGGAAAGAAAGAGCAAAGAGAGACACATGTCCATTGCTGGGTTTCATATTTCATACCTAAAGAGCAGAACTATAAAAATAAGTAATGTTTTTAGCCTACTAGAACACAGAAATGGTGCTAACTAAGAAAGGACAAGATAGAAGTGGTCATAGGTACCTATTTTTGGAATCAGTAGCTACTTTAATATATGTTATTAAGCTCCATGGCAGAAAAAAAAATGGCACTGAATGAAGGCTATGATAATTTAAATGTCTTATAATCAGGCTCAGATGAACTCCTATGGTATTTTGGGGTGTGGTCTGTCTTTACTTTTCCGGCCTTAAACAGACTAAATTTTCAGTTTTCTTTTTTAGGATTGCCTTCCCTATATGATTTCCTTCAGGTCAGAAACAATGCCTTCCCTTTCCACGTGGACACTCCAATCAGCCTGCTAGCAGTACTCACTGCCTGCTAATGATGGGCTCTCTGATATTTTTAACTACCTTAAGTACTAGCGAAAACTTCCTGGGCTTGAAGGGACCTAAGCAGGCTGTTTATCAAAAATCTATAGAAATTATGACACTAAGGTGAATAAATGCCCATCAGAATGGAATGTGATCTTTAATACAAGACGGATATGATCAGTTGTCCTAAGCTGTCTATGAATAACAGCTGTAAAAACTGACCAATAAAGAGGACATAGTTCATTACAACAGAGATAAGATGATATGGTTTGGCTCTGTGTATCCACCGAAATCTCATGTCGTATTGTAATCCCCACATGTTGGAGGAGGGTCTAGTGGGAGATGATTGAATCATGGGGGCAGACTTCCCCCTTGCTGTTCTCATGATGGTGAATGCGTTCTCACAACATCTGGTTGCTTAAAAGTGTGTGGCGCTTCCCTTTTCACTCTCTCGCTCTGCCATGGAAAGACATGCTTGATTCCACTTTGCCTTCTGCCATGATTGCAAGTTTCCTGAGGCCTCCCAGCCATGCTTCCTGTACAGCTTGCGGAACTGTGAGTCAGTTAAACCTCTTTTCTTCATAAGTTACCCAGTCTCAGGTAGTTCTTTATAGAAGTGTGAGAATGAACTAATACGTAAGATGTGTGCCAAAAATACAGTTATGACTACTAGACCCTTATTCATTATTACTTATATCACTAATATTATTTAATATATTTGTAGTAATATAATATTGTAGTAATATATTATTACTATTAACATAATTGATACTATATGATATATTTCTTACTACTGTTGTTAGTCTTCCTCTTCTGCTATTTTTGTTTGTTGAGTGATTATGGACAAGGCAGTATTCTAAGCCCTTTAAATGCATAACATATATTCATTTAATCTCATTAACTTTGTTAGTTAGGCATTATTTTAACTCTCATTTTTACAGGTGGGAAAACTAAGATATGGAGAGACAAAGCAACTTGTTCTAATCAATTTTAAAATTTGCTATTTGCATTAGTACAAGTCAGGTTGGATAAAGTGTCTAAGAGTAACATACAAATATTTTTATGGCATGTAAAATAATGCTATTTGTAATACTGATATTAGCACTAGTTGTAATAATGTTAAAAGCTACACTCTTGGGAGGCCAAGGTGGGTGGATCATGAGGTCAGGAGATCGAGACCATCCTGGCCAACATGGTGAAACCACGTCTCTACTAAAAATACAAAAATTAGCTGGGCGTGGTGGTGCACACCTGTAGTCCCAGCTACTCAGGAGGCTGAGACAGGAGAATTGCTTGAACCTGGGGGCAGATGTTGCAGTGAGCCAAGATCATGCCACTGCACTCCACACTCCAGCCTGGTGACAGAGCAAGACTCCACTAAAAAAAAAAAAAAAAAAAAAAAAAGCCACACTCTGAGTACTTTATGTGCCAGGCATCAACTATGTGTTTTCTGGGTGGCTGTTATTCTTTTAGTCCTCAGAGCTATGCCAAGAGATAGTTCCAACTATTATTCCTATGTTGTAGATGAAGAAATTGGGACATAGACAAGTAGTTTATGGGAGGTCACCTAGTACATACATTTAAAAATGCTATACAATTATTGGTCTTGTTTTCTGACATGGTGTTCAAAAAAGTTTGTTAAGCATTTAAAACATTATCTAGTGGTTTCATCTCCTAAAGCAGGGCTATTAACCAACCAATGCCTTCCAAATATTGACAGGAACACAATAGAGACATGGTTACCTTGCTCTTGTACTTCTGATGCCCAAGCCGGAACTTCACATAGGGGTCGCTCAACCCGTTGGAATCCATGGCCTTGAGGTCTCTCCCTTCAATCAAGGTGATGCTGACTATTCCTCTCCAAAGATGCGATTTTCTGTGTAGGTCTGATAGACGTAAACTTTGGGTCTGAAACTTTTGGCAAATGAAAATTGAGTTAGGTTACTGTGTTTTAAACCCAAATACCTCATTTTGGCGTCACCTTTTCTCCTGTTATGATTCTTCAAAAAATAAAGGATAGGCAATTATAATTTTTTAAACTAAAAATAATTATGAATTATTGTTGTTTAATTATAACATTAATAAATTATGAAATTATCATTTAATGATAAATTCGTTGTGTAAAAGAGTTGAGTGTTCAAAATACAGTCTAGCTTTTCAATTCTTAAGATTACAAGATGTAGATACTTCAAGAATATCAGAGAATATTTGCATGTGTGCCAAATAGGCTTATGCCAAAATATGTATACAATAAATGTTAGAAATATCAAAGGCTTCGTTCATACTGTGGTATTTAATTTTTAAACTATTTATGGTTTTTGAAGATCTCTGTTTATGTTATAAATATATTTTACAGGTGGTTTTTAATTGCAAGATTAGTTGCAAGTTCTATTCAGATAGTTTAAAAACTTCTTTCTTGCCACATTTGGAGATTATTGAGCTTCAGATTGCTAAAGGACAATTTAAGTTACCACAAAATAGAAAACAAAATCAATAAGCCCATCTAAGATGTCTTGCTTATACCTAAAACTTTCATCACAAATATTTAAAATGTTTAAAGTTACACATGTGATTTATATTGGCAAGTATGTTTCTGGATTTATTTTACATTTTAGTATCTGAACATTTTGTTTAATGACTTTTATTATTCATTTTTTTTTAAGAAACAGAGTCTTGCTCTGTCACCCAGGCTGGAGTGCAGGGGTATGGTCATAGTTCACTGTAACCTCAAACTCCTGGGCTCAAGTGATCCTCCCAAGTATCTGGGACAACAGGCATGCACCACTGCACCCAGCTAATTTTTATTTTTTATTTTTATTTTGTTTGTTTGTTTTGTTTTTAGAGAAAGGGTCTTGCTTGGTTGACCAGGCTGGAGTGCAGTGGCATGATCATAGCTCACTGCAGCTTTGAACTTCTAGCTCCAAGTGATCCTCCTGCCTCAGCCTCCCAAAGTGCTGGGATTACAGGCATGAGCCACCACACCTGGCTTAGACTTTTATTAAAATTTGCAAGTCTACTAAAAATGGCCATATAATCTCTTTAAACTAAAAAGGACATAAAACAAGCCATAGAAAGTAACTAAATGTGAAAACATTTTCAATCTGGATTCAGCATCAAGCAGTACTATAAAAATAGTTTCTTTCATATTATCAAACGTGTTTTTCCTACTTATAGTCATTTCATAAAGAAATTCAACATTCCTCTCAACCTCAAAGTACACTTCTAAATTATGGATTAGCACTACTTTCTACCTGATCCCTTCTACGTTAATGTTACAAAGTTACAGTCTGTTTTACATAACTCTGCCTCCCACTTTGACTTCCTACCTTTTTCCATACCAGAGCAACACCATAGGTATTTTTATCATCATCATCAAAAGTCATGCATTTCAGAGTGCTTCTATTAGGAAAATGAAAACTACATTCTTCAAAAGATAATACTTCTAATATTTGAACATTTCAATGAAAATCTTTCAGAATCACATTGCATATTTTCCTGCCTTGTTGAACACAGCACATTTTGAACCTTGCCTGGTGGCTCTGCCCTATGAATATCAACGCAGGCCTTTGTCTACACACTCTTCATCCCTGTGAGCTTCAAGAGCAGCATTCAAATGTGTTCTGAAGTGTAATGGAGAATTCATGGAGCACCTGCAAGTTCTGCAGAACTCCATGCCCACTTCAGCTGAAGCTCCTCTGCTCCTGTCTGTTCTCTATATTGGATTTCCACATTGGATTTTGTTGAACAGAGGACTTCTCAGATGAAAGTAATTGTTTAGAATTTGTTGCACCCAGTTATGCCCAGGGTCTTTGTTTTAGTTCTAAGATTTCATGCAACTTATTATTATATAATCCAGCTGTAGATTTTGGTGTATGACTGTTCGGTTTAACCACTTCTGCTGCTGTTGAGACTGCCTCTAACAGCAGACTCTAGAGAATTGGGTTTTAAACTTTGGATTGGAAACTATTTTAAGGAATATGAGTAGCAAAGAAGGAAGCAAACAAATGTTGTAGCAAGCAAGAAGAAGTAACTATTTTAGCAAAGATCAAGGAGTTAATAGCTGCCAACTTATATAGAGCTTTAGAATTTAAAAGTGTACATATCTACATTACAACGTTTGGTTCCCACGAAAACCCCATGAGGTCAGAAGGCAAGGCTTCTTAGCCCCATTTTACTGATGGAACTCAGAGTGGTTGTGCTTGTAAATGGTAGATATGTGACTAGAACCTCAATATTTCTCATTTTTATTCCTGAGCTTCTCCAATACAAGTGTTTAGGGTGGAGATTCTCTCATAGGTTAAAAGGTAATCATGCTTTACACAAAATGTTTCCAAAGGGTACTCTCCACTTAAGTGGTGAGCGCATGGCTAATTCATGAAATTGCCTTTTACTTTTCTATTATATGACCACATGTGTTTATATTTATAATATTTCAGCTTGTTGAAGAATATACTTAATGCCATTTTTCTATGTGCTCTCTAGAAGCAGTCAAATAGTAGCTGGGTACAAGCTAGTTTACACAGTGTCTTCAATTAGCAATGTGAAGTAAGTTTCTTTAATAGTGCCATGTCTAAAATAGTGCCTTCCTTGCTTGTTCCTCCTTTCATTTTGTTTTCTGTTTTGTTTGTTTGTTTTTAACATGAGAACATGAACTTGGCTTACAGAGTGAGGGGTAGAAAAGCCATTTTCACTCTGTAAGTCAAGTTCATGTTTTCATGTAAAGCTCACAGGAGGAGAAAAGATTCCATTTTCCATGGGGTCCTTTATGCTTTCACAGAAATAAAATGAGCATAATAGAGACTTTACCTACTGCCATTAGTTGCTGTGAAATGCTTTTCTATAACCCAGAAGAACATTTCCAAAACAACTTGTGGAGCTAAGTGGGAGGAAGAAGGAGAACTTTTCTTCATAAAAACAGGGCTAATGGGTGTGGTAATTATGGGGACCTGTGCATAAGGCTAAGAAGAAGAAATATAAAAAGTTTCAAAGATATTCTAATCAGATATTTTTTAAGTGATGTTTTCTTCTTCAATAATTTTTGTTCAAAATGGTACTTCTCTACAAAGAAACTCCATAATCCAACTGTAGATTTAATTGAGCAACTGCATAGTCATGAAACTATTAAATATTTATGCGTGAAGAAGTGAGACTTGAAAGAAAATTACAGGTAAAGGTAAAAGATAAAAACATAGGCTACCAATAGCAGAAAAGATAAGCATGTAACATAAATGTTCACTCACATCTTCCTAGCAATTTCTGGCTATATGCTTGGGCATGTTTCTCCCTCTCTGGGACTCAGTTTTCTTATGTTTGATTTTTCAAGACTGTACTTCAGGGCCCCAAGTGGACTAACAACACTTTTCTGTGTGTATCTACGGGTGGAGGGAGGTTGTGTGTTCAGGGGCCTACAGAAAAAAGTACACTCCATAAACAATGAAGATTTAGCTTGCTCAAGATAGTCATTTATTACTTTTACTTATTTTCAAAATCAAAGTTCTGGGGAGCTCATTGAAGGGGTGGGGATGGGCAGAATACCACGGCAAAAAGAAACTTTGCAAACTATGAAATTCTGATGCTCTCCAAGGTAACTCCTGAGTCACTTGCTGCTCTGTTTAAAAAGTTTCCTTCCTCTGTATAGCAAATCTCTCAAATATGTGGTCCACAGACCAGTGGCATTGATGTCACCTGGGAACTTTTTAGAAACTCAAATCCTCTGACCCCATCCAGACTAACAGCATCAGAAACTCTGGGAGAGGAGCCAGGCATTCTGGTTTAACCAGCCCGCCAGGTGATTCTGATACACACTCAAGTGTGAGAATCCTTGCTTTGAAAGTTATGTGGTGCAAGTGCACTGGCTTCTCTATGTTCTAATAACTATTAATACAATTGTAGACATTAACGTGAATATTATTTATGCTATTTAAAGTCCTTTTTTAGTCCTGCTTCTAAATTTACTGATTAGGGAAGCATATTGGTCTAGATATTTGGAGTATTTAAAAAGAGAAGTAGGACCCTACTGAATAATTATGAAAAGCTGTGCTTCTTTTCTTCCTTTATTATTTTTTTCTCATAAATATATCTAAATAACACATATTTATTGAAGTGTTGATAGTCCACCAAAATCACTTATTGAGCACCTAAAGGGCAAGGAGTATTAAACAAAGCCAAGATATCACTCAATAAAATTTGCATATTGCAGCTGGTACTTAGTTTCCTAAGGTAATGCTCTCAACTAGGTCCTTGTTGAATTAGAACTCTTCTTGAGGAGGACAAGAAAAAAGGCAGGAAGAATAAAAAGAAAAAAACCAACCTTGTTCTTCAAAGCAAGGAACAAAACCAAAGCCCTTAAAAGGAAGGAATAATCTTTGAACTTGTAAGGTAGTTGTTCTCAAATTCTAGCAGTCAATTTACTGAAATTGCGTGATTCTCTGAGATGTGTGATTCAGTTCTTACGGAGTAGAGCCGTGTCTGTATTTCAGTATGTGCCCCATGTGATTCTCATACATCCAAAGTTTTAGATCCACTTTCATTAGGAATATTCATCCAAGTTCATAATTAATAAAGAATATCAAGACACCAGGTAACAATACAGATTTCAAAGTCTGAAGCAATTAGTCCATAACATGTATCTTTAGTTAGAGTTTAGAACAAATGAGCTGGCAATGTAAAGAAAGTGTTAGTTATATTATTCCTTGAAAAAAAATTAAGATTACAATTCCTTTTCATATGTACAAAATAGGTTAGTATAGGGAATGGGTTTTCAGTACGGTAAGTTGGCTCTCAGAAATCCCAGCTCATGCAAGCTCAGAAAAAAATAAATGAACTGAATGGTTGAACTTACTTGTACATTTTTGCAATAAGGATTCTGAAGCTCTGCTCTGCAGAAGCCCAGGACAGGAAGAGCTGGCCTGCCACACGTCTGGATGGAAATGAATGATCAGAGCTGTACGGGGAAGCTTTGTACCATTCTCAACCCCTCATTTTGATCAGCAGTTTGAATTACTCTTCAGAAAACATTATTTGAGAAAATTTGTATTTGCTTCTCAAGTCACTGTCAGAAAATGTCTTATAGCACAATGAAAGTAAATGTCAATGCAACTCTAAATTTCCAGCCACTATTTTCTTTAGTAGAATGATGCTGCAGTGGTCAAGGAAATGAAGCCCAGAGATTATATGGTAATAGAGCCTAATTAAGTGATTTCAGGTTTTTGTTAATAGGTGCATCAGAGAAAATAACTATAGTACGAGAAATCATGGAAAGAATAATTGTTTCCAAGTCTGCTGCTTCAAAATGTCAGAATAGTGATAAGCTTTCAGAAAAATAAATGTGATATGAATAGGCAAAAACTAAGATCATATTAACCTTGCATCCCACATGTAAATCTTTTGCAATGATTAAAGAAGTATCTCTAAACTAATAGGGAAATTTTGTCCCACATGACACCTCCCTTTTCTGCCTTTGCTATGGAAAAGTAACCCAAAGATCCCTTCACCACCAAGACCAAGAGTAGCAAGAGATGGATTAAGAAAGATATAGCTGAACAGGAACTCCTGGGGGGAAATTATCATGGTGGGACTGAAAGTTTATATTAGAGGTCTTCTGGAGCAGTTAAAGAAAGTTTCTTAACAATAGTATTATGATGAGATTAGAGTCATCAGCCTTAATAACATCAACAGAGAAGACTGGATTAGGGCAGTCGGAAAGGTGGGTTAAATCACACAGAAAGAAAGGAATATTTATTGTTCAGCTATTACATGCTGCTGTTTTCACACTCCAGTGTTTTTCATGACAGGTATCTTATTTTAAGGTAAATAAACTGAGGCATAGAGAAGATAAGTACCCCACTCAAAGCCAAATGACTAGAGATTGGCAAGGCTGAGATTTGAATCTAGAGTTGCTGAGACCTCATCAATGATTTCCACCCCCCACCCACCTATATTTCTCTTTTTTTGACAGAGACTAAGAAATTCATGGTACAACAAAAGAAATTAATTGGTACAGGAGTTTTCAAAATACTTTGCCTGTCACTTAGGTGAAATGTATCCTTGGTTATAGATTATCGAGAAAGGCTAATCGAGGTATTAGAGGAAGTAAGAGTAGGCGGGTGGTAATAACCCTAGCATATGTTATTCACTTTACTCTATAATAAATTATAGTTGAATGTCTACTAGTAAGGTGGTGAAGTCATAGAATCTAGCATATAAATTGGAACCTTTTTTATATTCCAGTTTTAGTTAAAAAAGTTTAATAATTCCATTCCTTGAAAAGGTGGATCACTAAAAATGAGATATTTTATTTTTCTCGTTATGATTTAAAAATAGATCAAAATAAAAAAATTGATTTAGACTTAATATGAGACGAAGGGAACACAGTTAAACCAATCCCCTTCCCTGATAGGTACAAATAATCCTTGGCTTTTGTTATCCTGGATTTTATTACCTGTGTACAACCTAATCCTTCCAAATGAGACCCAGACACTGAAACGAGGAGTGAAAGACATTGCTTATGTGTTTACAAGAAGCCATGTGTGGAATCAGCTCTTTCTTCTATTTTCAGCCCAGGGTGCAGGTGCTTTTATTTAATCAAATGATCCCCGAGACACTACAAAGGAGAGATAATGACAGCCTAGAATGACTGTTTTGTGCTGCAAAGACGAGTGTGGAGCAATTAGCTCAACCCCAGGCAAAGGCCTGTTCTATCTTTTGCTTTTCCTGCTGAGTTTATTCCAGTGAATTGCACCTGGATGATGAAGTCCAACAAGTGCATTTGTTCTGCCATCCATCCATCCTCTCAAAGTAGGATTGCTTTTACAGAAAACCCTCCCGGTGCTTTGTCCAGCCCAGTCTGAAGTGTCTCATCTTATAATAAAGCTTTGATCCTTTTTTTTTCTTAGAAGATGATTTACTGGCACCATAATCCTTAGCGAAATTCTGCCGGTTTTTAATCCTCAAACTTTCTTTTGTATTTCCATTGCTTCTTGATACAATTTATGGTGCCAGGAAGTTCTTTATGTTTACTTAAGATGTTTTAACTATCCTCTCTAACTTTAATCGTGGTCCAACAAAATTTTAAAGCTTTTACTATGTTTGTTCGAAAATACATACAAATAGAAAATCATCACATATATTGTAATCTTTTTGGCTTGCTGAAATAATATACAAATTTCTAGCAATAATATGGGAAAGGAATAATAGTCTTGGGCCTGCTTTACAGAGACCTGTTTTTTTTTTTTTGAGACTGTTAATTAAAAGTTACACCTATTTTTGAGTATAAATAACATCATACTTAAAAATGGAGATAATTCCTGAACTCATCTTGGGTGGATGTTACCTACGGTTGAGTTGTTTAGCATGTAAGTTCTTCAGCACAGGATTCCATTCTTGTTTTAAAAAGCCAATAACTCGGCGGGGCACGGTGGCTCACGCCTGTAATCCCAGCACTTTGGGAGGTCGAGGCAGGCAGATCACGAGGTCAGGAGGTCGAGACCATCCTGGCTAACACATGAAACCCTGTCTCTACTAAAAATACAAAAAAATTAGCCAGGCTTGGTGGTGGGTGCCTGTAGTCCCAGCTACTCGGGAGGCTGAGGCAGGAGAATGGCATGAACCCGGGAGGCGAAGCTTGGAGTGAGTCAAGACCGTGCCACTGCACTCCAGCCCAGGTGACAGAGAGAGACTCCGTCTCAAAATAAATAAATAAATACATAAATAATAACTAATAAAAAGTCATTAACTCTTCTCCTTAACCTTCAGTCTTCCTTCAGACACACTTTTGCTTGACCTGACCAGAAGGCGGTACTCTGATATAACTTCTAAATTGCTTTGTATTTTTCTATGTACTCTTCTTTGACCATTGTGACCCTTTTCTTGATTTTTATATGAAGTATCTTGGCATGTTCCAGACTTTTCCACTTAAAAAATATTTAAATTTCTCTTTGATTCACTGCAATATTCTTGTAAGGTGGTTTGTTCAATTACCTCTTTTATCAGAGTCTGTAAGTCCACTCAATGGAGATAACTAAAAAGAAACTTAAGCATGCTAAATATTTGAACACACTGCACTAAGTTACCACCTTTAAGTGGGAAGTTAGACTTTAATACAATTTTTAGTTAATCTGATTCACATAATTTTTATTGTTTTCATGACAAACATGGTAATTGTCAGATCCACTGATTAATATTTTTTATCCTAAGACAGTGTTTTGATGAATAACAAATGTTATGTTTTCGGACAATTAGACTATCCCTGTACACAGTCTTTTCTTCCAGGAAAATTAAGATACAGCAAGTAGCACTGATATTCCAGCTGAGCAAGTTTTTACTAGGATGTAGTTTCATTCAGTGTAAATCAGTTGCTATCTCTTGGACACATGTATTGATCTGTATAAATCTTGATAGGAATTTATTTTAAATCACATGCTGCTTAACCCACAAAGCACATGTATACTCTTCATGCAAGATTTTATCCATTTAGATATTTTGCATATCTGAAAATGTCCCTGGGTAACCTCCTTTCATATACATCTCCTCTAAAAGCTCATCAGAATAACAATATTGCTTGGGTAAAGAGCAGTGGGGTCGGTTAGTTACCAGAGTGACCTTTGAATGTGACTATGGAAGATAATACTCAACCAAAGTAGACTTGGTCACTGATTTTCTGATTTTGTAAATGGCACATCAGACATAGCAATCTCATGGCTCTTAAACACATCCATCCATTGGTGGCTAACACAGCTGCTGAAGAAAAGGGTCAAATAATGCAAGAAGAATTTGAAAGGGTGTCAATTAAAAATAACAGGCTAAGGAACAGCTTTATTTATACAAGGTATCTTTATTCATCATAAACTCAAAGAGGGACTCTACTGCTGTAAGTTCTTCAAAACATTTATTTGTATGGCATTCAGAGAGAGAGAAATATTGCTTCTGATCATGCCATCTGGGTCCCTCAAGGCAATGACATCAGTTTGATGGGCCTTACTTTCCTCATTGGTAAAACAGATGACCCCTAAAAGTTATGCCTATATGACTCAATTCATTTGTCAACTCTTCATTGTCATAGGCCCAGAGAAGACATTACCACCGCACCTTGGATACAAGAAAGCTTGTTTATTTTTAAACTTGCACATTTGTTATTCTAGGATCAAAGAGTTCAAGAGACTGAGAAAGGTTATTAAAGAATATTTGAGGATGAACAGAACCAAATGGAAAGTACTGATAAGTGGAAAACTTGGAAGTAGCAAAGAAGATCTTGAGAGAGCCACTTGAAAGGGAAACACTTGAAAAAGTATTAATTGTGAAGTTGGTCCTGGTGACAAATCTTCATTCACAATGACCAGTGTGCACATTTGCTGCACATAGAACAAACTCAACCCAGAACACCCCCCAAATTCTACTCTCAAAGAAGTGTGCCATGTATATTCCCTTTTTTTTTTTTTTTTTGTTTTGGAAACGGAGTTTTGCTCTTGTTGCCCAGGCTGGCGTGCAATGGTGTGACCTCAGCCCACTACAACCTTCTCCTCCTGGGTTCAAGCAATTCTCCTGCCTCAGCCTCGTGAGTAGCTGGGATTACATGCATGCGCCACCATGCCTGGCTAATTTTTTGTATTTAGTAGAGACGGGACTTTGCCATGTTAGTCAGGTTGGTCTCCAACTCCTGACCTCAGGTGATCCACCCGCCTCAGCCTCCCAAAGTGCTGGGATTACAGGCGTGAGCCACCAGGCCCAGCCAGTGAAATAATTTTTGGATAAAGCCATTATCCATTTAAAGTCATGGAACAATTTAAAAGCACTCATCCTGTGTGTTCCTGGACAACGCATGAACATATAAGAGGAATTATTATTTCAGCAAAGTACAGAGTAACTTCAGTGAAGGCAGCCATACAGTAGAAATGAAAAGGGTATAATTACTAAAATAAGCTCACAACAATAAAAAGCTGCAAAAAAAAAAAGTGTGTGTGCATTCGAGCTGGTAAGGATGAATAAATGTGGCTTATACTTGCTCACTGGTCAACACATGACTTAATCTGGTACCTGCCATTCTACTTAAGAAACACTACAACAAATATTAAAATTCTAAAGAAAAAAGGTAGTTTTCAATAATGAAAAGTTTAAGAGTCAAGAATGGAAAATGGCCAAGCCCTAAGAGTGTAGCATTTTCATTGCAATCTCTATTGTTACATTAAGCATATACCAAGTGTGAATTTTCAAAGAAAGAGGAACATTCTTAAAGGTAAAGCAGTATGTGCATTAGTGATAAACTGTGCTGTGCATAATGCAGAATTAGAGCAGAGAAAAAAATGGATGGTCATTATGCTTTAATCATCAAAGAGTAAGTTAAATTGCAATGACATTTAAAACAAATTATCTGTGAATCATCATTTTGTCTTTATTTAAATCAAGAGTTGCTGTTTTCTAAATTATAGGATTTCTTTTCAAAGAAGAGCACTGATTAGTATACATCTAGGACAGAGTTATAGTATAGATCACTGTAACAGAAGTAAATATTTTTCTCAAACAGAAATGGAGCAGAAAATTCTAACCTCATTTTACAAGAGAGGAAAGAAAGCCTTCATGGACCTTCTAGATGGCACCGTTATATTCCTGGAGAGTCCCTGGGACTCTAGCTTCTCAGAATTTGGAATAAACTTGGTTTCACAAAATGACTTCAAAGAAATATGTTCAATTTATGAAGTTCTTAATTTTTACAAATGTAGGAATAAAAGTTAGTTACCTAGATGACTTAGAAGATAATAAAGAAGGCAAATGAATACATCTATCTGGAAGCCTATCTTAAAAAGTGAAACTCTTAGTTGCCATGTAACATTCAAAATTGCTATCCAAAACCAAAAATCAAGAATATTAACAAAAAGGATTTAGACATTACCCTCCAAAAGAGAGACTTCACAGAGAAATAAGATCCACCCACTTCATTTTCTGAAAGTTCCTAAAAACAAACAAATATTTAGCTACATTTTGAGATGTTTTTGAGAATAATTAGTATTGTAAATACAAACTAATAAAATCAAAGCAAATAAAAAATCAAAAATTATATAACCTAAAGATACTTGGGATATTTAGAAACTGTAAGTTTTCTTCCCTTGAGTAAATTAAAATTTTTGTGGTAGTAAAGTTTAGAGAGGATTATTTCTGTAATTTTTTAAGAGTCCACTTACCTTTTTATTCTTAAGTATTCATTAATATATTTTAGAGTCTGATGGTTTATTATAGAAAGTAGACTGCTTAAGCATATTTTAATATTTTAAAGTAAAGCAGATATTTATTCCTTTTAACAAAACAACTATGTTAACCATTGAACTTCAGAGCATTTTTAAAGAATGATTGCAGAAGTCTTATTTATAAACACGCACCTAGTCAACTTTGGTTTACATTTTTACAAAAAATTCCAAATTTTATAATACAATTAACAAATATAATAAGTGACTTAGTTAACTGAAGTTCCCTGACAATAATTTTAAAAAGGAATGAATACTGAGAGAGTTGGCTATTGGACTAAAAGCAATGCAATGGATTCAAGCAGAATAGTTTATTACTTAATCCTCAGACTTTTATAAAGGAAACCAATTCAACTTTGGGAAATAAAAAAATAGCTATCCATTTTTAAATAGAATATCTAAATTACAGTCTTCCCTTAAATGTTCAAGCTTTGCATTCTGTCTCTAGGTGTCAGTTACGATAAAGTTTCAGGAAACTGATGACAGTTATGTGAAAGTATCAATAGTTGACACTGTGATAAAGAGGAAGAACTTTTGCAACTTCCTTGATTATTCTATGATTTTGCGCCAGCAATTAAGATTTTGGAGGCGAGGTGGGAATTTTAATGATCAAGATTTAGGACTTTGGTTTCTCTTTTAAAATTTGAGAAATAAAAATATTAGCCACATTTAGATCCATTGAAGTCCCCAGGCTGTGCTTTTCATGCCATGTTTAATTACTTCTGTCATCCATCAGCTAAAATTTATATTTCATTTTACAACCCATATTCTCATGTAGATTTAGGCCTTTATTTCAGAGGAAACAATTTAATTTTCTTGTGGACCCTGTGCCATTTACAACAGACCAGCCAAAGCCTTCCTTTCACTAGAGTCTAATGATAATAACAATAACAACCACAACAACAATAATAAGGCACCTGGCATTACAAAATGAGTCCTAAACAGAAGTGGTGATTTTATTACGGAGAACAAGAAAAATAGCATAAACTATTCATGAATTCCAGAGAAAACTTATCTTAAAGCATAATTGTAGATATTTAGTTACGCTTCAGTCTTCATCAAGACAAGAGGCTAAATGAGGCAAAGTGACTGTTTTTTTTTTTTTTTTGAGACAGAGTCTTGCTCTGTTGCCCAGGCTAGAGTGCAGTGGTGCGATCTCGGCTCACTGCAAGCTCCGCCTCCCGGGTTCACGCCATTCTTCTGCCTCAGCCTCCCAAGTAGCTGGGACTACAGGTGTGCGCCACCACGCCCGGCTAATTATTTGTATTTTTTAGTAGAGACGGGGTTTCACTGTGTTAGCCAGAATGGTCTCGATCTCCTGACCTCGTGATCCGCCCGCCTCGGCCTCCCAAAGTGCTGGGATTACAGGCGTCAGCCACTGCGCCCAGCCAAAGTGACATTTTAAAATTGCTAAAAGTATAAAGTACCAGCAAAGGGAGACAGAACAAAAAACAGAAATATCAATTGATAATGCAAAATTATTGAAGTTATTCTGAAAGATGAATTGTTAAACTGTTTCCACCAAGATTTCTAATTTATAAGAGTAGTAAGATGCATTGGGAATATCTTATTTGTTTCTATTTTTGCCTCTAAAAATCTAATACACACTAAGAAAATTTCTCCTCAAAGATAAAAAATCTAATTATGAATCTAAATATTAACCAGATTTTAGACTAAAAAACCTAGAAAAGAAATGTTTTTTTCCACAGGGAAATAAAACTAAAGGACAGTTTATTTTTTTTCTAACAAATGCATATAATGTGATTTTTTTCAGCCTTCTACATAAATCATAGAAATCTTTAAAGACTATTTCAACAGATGGAATAACGATTAGACAACAAGCTTTTATTAAAAGTGATATTTTAAAATTAGTCTTAATGTGTACAGAGCTTTAAACATAACACATACTATTACAAACTCAAAACCTTCACAAATTGATTTGAAATTGTGAAGCCTGATATTCAAATGTAAAAGTCAAGTCAGCTAGTATTCCTGATTACAAAAGCATGCTTTCATAGGAACTCAATTTCCTTTATCAATACTATTTTGGCCACTTAAGAGCTTAAAAAATAAATAAATACACAAACAAATCATTTATATAAACTTTCCTGGTCAGATTGCAATCACTGTTCATCAAAACAATGGCTCTTGGATGCTTCCATCCTAACAATAAAGATGCCTCATGATATTGACTAAGCTTATCAATTGTTACGTTAACCAGGGCTTTGGAGCCAGGATCCTGACAAAATTATAAATTGTTTCACTGTATACATTTAGGGTCCCTTAAGACCAACAATCTCCTCCCAGTGCCACTCAATTTAATAACTAACTGTCTGTTTGTCTATCCATTCATCCATTCATTCATCCTTCCATCTATCTATCTTGTTAAATTAAAAGGCCATGTAATCTGCACAGCAGCCCTTAGTTCTGCTATCCTGGAACCCAGTTATAGTAGTTTCCCCTTTTAATCAGTCCAGGAAGAATCTTAAGAAACTGGCCGACTCACACATGCCACCAATGTGAAGGCCACCCAGCGACCACACAATAAACATCCTAGACCTGAAACACAAGCATTGTGGGATCCATCCTCTCATTGAGATTACATTTTGTCCTTTCACTTTGTACCAATTCATCCAGATCTGCTCCAGAAGAACCCACAACGTTTAGAAAAGCCAACAAGAGCACTCAAATAAATGTAATGCCATTGTCACAGCAAATCCCTGTAGCTATGAATTACAATACATAAAAATTATATTTTATGCCTTTGGGGAAATATCGTCAAAATAGCAAGGAAAAACCATCTCAACATAAAATTTAATTATGGCTCCATGTATTTTGTGGGGCTAATGAAATGTCTACTGACATTATAATACCTCTGTTTTAAATAAACTTACTACAAATTTCAGGACTTTGGTTAGGTGGGGTCAAAATATATTCTTTGATAATAGAAATACTCACTGCTATTTACCATTTGTTCATTGTTGCATTTTGGAATCTCAGAAGTCTTGCTTATGAGGTTGATTTTATAACATTTCCAAATAATACAGATTTGGGAGTACAGACAATGGCAAAGTAAAAATCTTTTAAAATAATTTTATGTTTACTTCAAAAACACCAAGCATGTACTTTTTTTCAAAGACATATGCATAATGACTAGAAATATGGCACCCAAGAAAAGCCATTTTGGTCACTCATAGTTGAGAAAGTCTATGACCAAGAGTTTTCATTTTTGCCGCTTTAAAAAAATTGCCTATTTATTATCAGGATACAATTTTTTTGTGGAAAGAACTTGATAGTTGCTAAATAATGACTTTTTTTCATCATGTCTAGCTGACTGTGTGAGATACTTAAAGATGTGTTAATCTGTTTCTCCACCGTTAGTTAAATTAAAGCACTTAGAGTTTTTGCTGATGCATTTTTAATGTGTCATCCAAGGTGTCAGGTTTAACTACGACGCCCTGCAGACTTACAGAGTTGAAAGTGTTCTCTAGTTTAAATTAAAAATCTCCTTGCCAAAAGTCTTATTAAAAATTGCTTCATTCAATGAATAAAGTGTTTTATAGTTCATTAAAATTATGGTAAGTGGTTATAATAAAATCTTTATAAAAAGATGTATTATTAAAAAAAGATATAAGCTGTCAAGTAACAGAAGATATGATAATCAGACACCATCACAGTAGTCTGTATTACATTATTCAAAGGATGAACTTTTCCGAAAGAAAAACAATTCTAAACTGTTATTGTCGAGAATATGAATTGCAATGTGTATGTTTTTATATCATCACAATAATATTTCTCATATAATTGAAGTAATTTATTGAAAGCACATAAGTTTATTATTATCTCACCTTTACCCATTGGTAAATTCATTATTTTAGGTTAAAACACACACACACACACACACACACACACACACACAATGTAATGTAAAATCATAACTGCTTATTGTTTGATAGAGCCAATTATTTCATTACATTTTTCCATTTTTGGTTTGGCCCCACAAAATGTATTCACAAAATACATATAAATCATCTCTTTTGAGTTCATGAAACTTTCTTGATGAATAATTTAACCTTAGAATAAATTATCAGTGATAAGCTTCTTCTAAAGAATAAAATATTGCAATAATCCAAAGCACTACCATTTCTCTGCTAAAACACATTTCGTCACATAAGTGTAACTCTTTGACCTGGATAATTCTTCTTCTGTTGCCCAAGTTTAGGGAGACATCAGTCCCTTTCTTCTTAAAATAACATAATTCTATAACAGCTGAATGTGGGGCAGAATTCAAAATGTGCATAATAGAAAGTGTGCTTGTGGAAAACCAGAATGAGTCTTTTAAAGGATGGTTCTGTCCCTAGAAGAGGTAATATTATGGAATTTATACCTATATACTTGTTTATATGCCATTCGAATATAATGCATATTTTATACATTCTTGTTTTTCAGAGGTAAGTTTAGGTGCATTTTTTTTTTCCTATGTATTACTAAGTGGTAATACAATTACCCGCCCCCCCCTCCAAAAAAAAAAGTTAGTCCTGAACAGCAGTTAGGATCTCCCTGTCCTCAAGCTGGCGATTCTTCTTTTGATTTCAATAGTTAAATACAACCCCACATTATGTGAGTGCCACAAGTAATAAGATTTCCATTGAAAGAGCCTATTATTAGCAGAAGTATGGTTACAAAAACAGGTAAAGAAACTTCATCATAGAAAGTCAAGATGATGAAAATGACGAGTAGATGCTTAAGGAATGGGAAATTCCATGAGCTAATTCACATTGTAGAGCGGGGAGACAGGCGTATTTAAAAGAACAACAACCGTGTTGATTTAGCCTTTCTTCCTCTGTAGTTACATCATTTCTGAAAGAAACCAAGTAAAGGAAGAAAAACTCCATACTGGAGAGAATTTCTAACAACACTGGCTATCTTTAAGTCTTTGCTACAAAATTTACACTTCTTAGATTATCTATTCACCATTGACACTCAAAGACAGGCTGCATGCCAAAGCCCTGCCATGAAGATGCGGGAGACCTCATTCTGTAAATCAAGATTCCAAAGAAGAAAATGATCTGTGTTTTTACGAAAAATTTACCTTTGAATTTGAACATAGTTATATCATATATGAAATACCCATATTTAAATGTAATGCAAATAAAATTACACCCTATTTCCAAAAATAAAAAATGAAAAATCTGTACTCAGACAAGAATTTTTAAGAAGATTGAAATATTTAGAAAATGATGCATTTTCATAAAACAGTAACATAGTAAAATCTATAAAGCTACACAGTATAGTCCCTTACCCCTTAGTTTCCCAGGAAGCACAATTTACTGGACGAAAAGATTCAGGGAGCAGTTTCAACGTAGCAGAGTGTGTGAAAGAAGGTGGACTAGCTAGTAATTGAAATGTCAAACTTTCCCCGATTTTGAATTTAACGTTGTGCTCTTGTAACACTAATATGGATGAATATGGCAAATGTTTTAGGGCACAGTAAAAAATCTGAATGAATTAGCAGGTGTTCAGTATGTTCTCACAGAAAAAAAAATCAAATGAGTTAACCGATTTTACTTCACTTAGTATTCAATATCCCCATTAAATTTTTCAAAGTTGAAAATCCCTTAGGCTAAAACCCAAAGGCTTATGTTAACACTGTACTAAATATAATCTGCCAAGTACTCAAACGAGTGCTGTTACACATAGGAATTCTGTATCTTCAGTTGGAAGCTTGAAAAATGCATCCGTTCGAATATATAAATGGATTGCTAATAATAAATATAAACTCCAAGAATTTTAGATATAAAAACAGTAGAGGAGAGATGTTTATTATTCACTTTAAATTTTCTGTATGTGGAACAAAAATATGTGATATACTTTTACTTAATTTATGTTTAAAATTATATTTACATTTAAATATACATTTAATATAATTTTTAAAGAAGAATCTTTTTTTTTTTTTTTTTTTTTTGAGACAGAGTCTCACTCTGCTGCCCAGACTGGAGTGAAATGGCATGATCTCTGCTCACTGCAACCTCTGCCTCCAGGGTTTAAGTGATTCTCCTGCCTCAGCCTCCCTAGCAGCTGGGATTACAGGCATGTGCCACCACGCCTGGCTAATTTTTGTATTTTTAGTAGAGATGGGGTTTCACCATGTTGGCCAGGCTGGTCTTGAACTCCTGACCTCAAGTAATCCACCCACCTTGACCTCCCAAAGTGCTGGGATTACAGGCATGAGCCACTGTGCCTGGCGGAATCTTCATTTCTGTTCTTCCTTTTATACAATAAAACGGATTATTCCCATTAATTAATACTAAATATTATATAATATCCTGCTCTAGCATTACATGTTAAATATATCTGAAAGAGCGAATATTGTTACATATTGATGGGCTGTCATGTTTTTTACACAAATATATCCAATTATATGAATTTAAAAATATATACACTTTTAATATAACAATAACTTTAAAGTATAACTGTAAAGGAAAAAGTAATACAAATATGAACAGTGCAAATATATCTTCAAAACATCTTGAAACTATTTTGATTAGTAAAAATCACAGTGAACATTAAGTTAGAAATATTCAGCAACCTTCCTTAATAAGCCTTTTTCATTTTATTAAAATAATAGAGGTGATTTTTAATGGGAGCCCTGACTTTTTTGTAAGCCAAATTATTCTTTGGTCATTAATGCCATTAATGCCATAGGAATTAGGGAGAAAATGTACAGTAAGAGACACTTGTTCAAACAGATTAAGTCATTACCATAAATATAAAAACATTTTGATATATATTAATTCACAGTAATAAAAATGACAAAATTAAAGAAAAGCTTAGGTAAAAGCATGATTCAATCAGAATGGAAGGAAAAAGATTGTCATGTTCCAGGGTCTAAAAAAATTAGTCACTATTAAAAAGGAATACTGACTCTAAGTAGAAATTTGAGCAGACAAGATTTTTACAAGTAAAATCCTTTTGATTTATTTCAAGGTATATTAATATAAAAATTGTTTCATCTTGATATCTATCTGTGTCCAACAGTGGCAGCATCACTGAACAAATTAAACACTTAGTTTATATTTTGCATATCTTACAAGTTGCAAAAGAGCCAGGGCTTAGTAAATTACAGGAACCATAAACTCCTCTCACTTTATTTCTTAAAGTGAGAATAGACAATGGGGAACAATTGTTCTTATTGTATACTATAAAGATGTAATGATACAGGAATTTCTGAGTTTAGAAAGCCTTATACTCAATTTTCTGTGACCCCCAAAAATAAAATAAATTGTGCGAATCTTTCTTCTGTCTGGAGTTGTCCCTCCCCTAGCCTCATCATTTTATGCCTGGCGCAGAGCAATTTTCTAGACCCTGTTGCATATATAGTTGAGACCAGATGCTGAGAATGATGTTGAGAAGTGACCAGAGAATAGTGAAAGGATGATTTGAAGCTATTGATCAGTGTGATTTCTATTTAAAAAACATCACATGGTTGGCTTAAATTTATGGGGAAAAGTAACAATTGAATAGTATGAAATCTGGTAGCATACTTTGAAGAGATGAGAGAGATCTGGGAAAGCAGATGATAGTTCTTCTCAACAAGAAATGCTGAAAGATCACAAGCTAAGAATTACCTTACTTGATCTTTTCCAACTCTTCCTCATTAGCATTGTCTGTAAATAAAATAAAGCATTTTCATTATCTTTTCACTCAAGAACAGAATAGGGCAGCCAGTTGTTTTTTAGCGGAAACATTTATTAGCCCTTGAAACAGCGAACAGTTCCTGCAGCAATTATACAACACAAAACTTGTTTGCCACGCACACACAACTAGAGAAACAACTTTAACATTCCAGCAGTCTTTCTGGTGAGAGTTCATTTGATTTATTCCTTTGTGGAAAAAAAAAAGGAACAGTATTGGGATGCCTTATTGACTGAGAAAAACACATTGAGTCTCATAATTTCCAATGGCTTCTTTTGGTGGTGGAGGTTGAGGGTGTACATGACTTGAACAGGTATATAATAATTTTTCTCTTCAAACACATTCAAAATCTTTTGCTTTGATGGCATCGTAGAATTGTCTCTGCTTCCAGTTAATCTTTAACTACATCAGGGTCTACAAATGCTTTCAATTAAAAACAAATGCTGCATACTGTGATGGCTACTAGTGCATTTTCCTGCTAAATGTTTAGTGAAAGCATATCCTTTAAACTAGTTAGTTTGTGTCATACTAAGAAATATGTATGACCAAAAGTTTTAATTAAGGTTCTAGAGCTTTGTAATGCATCCCCAAGATCACTGATCTCTTGAATAAACTAAATCATAAAAGCCCAACGAATTTTTTTGTTTCCTCTCTTCACTTTAAAAAATTTCTCAATGAACACTGAAGTATTAACCTTCCTGATCAACCTCTTTCCCCTCTCTTTGCTTTACTATTATCTTTAAGGCAGATGAAGTGGAAAATAGGAAATATTCATGGCAAGAAATATAACTTAAAGTGCTTGTGCCATATTTGTGTATCAGGGAAATGCACTTTAAGAACTGTATCTCTTTCAGGAGGATTCACCATAAAAAGAACCATGTCAGAAACTACTCATGGATTAGAATAACACAAAAATGAAAAGATTTTTAATATAAGATGACGGCAACGTTTAACCTAAACCACAAGAATAAATTTAGATATTCTAGGGTAAAAACTAAGACTAGCATAACATTTTCAAAGATAATTATATGTTCCTCTTTTCTATAGGGAGTGGTCATATAGGGTATATTTTCTCTACATACAGTCTTTGTTAAATGTTGACCAAAACATAAAACAATAATAGATTTCCTAAGGTTACTATGATTCCTCATCACCCCTACTTTTTTTTTTTAAAGTCAGGAAACTGCAAAGCACTGTTATCAAATACTATTATAGAAATACTTTATGTTTTCAAAGTACTAAATGTCCAGTTCATTTTGAAGCAACAAATCCCAGTACTGGGTTATAGAGGTGGCCATCTAGGGGGACATGTACTAAATCTTTACTTTTGATGTTAAATGATTTACTATCATCGGTATCATCATCATCATCACCACCACCACCACTTCCTCCATCATCACCAAAAGGCAACTGGAAACCAAATACTAAAGTGGTATGTTATATTTACAAAAACTGCCCCATAAGAGTTGGATAATAAATGCTCATCTTTCTCACCAAGCAGAGTTTCAATGGACAAAGAATGGTATATCCTAGAGACAATATTTTGAGTCAAATCAATCAAGAACAATTAAGATACATAAAAAGTACAATCTACAATTCATGGTCATTTATCATCATTATCTAGCATCTAAGAATTTTATAATATAAAATTCCATTATATAAGAAATGTTATGCTATGTAAAAGGGCCTTAGAACACTAGAAAGTGTGAAATCTCATGGCAACACTAGTCAATATCACAACGATTCCACAAAGTCACATCCCCTGACTCACAAGGACCACATAAAATTAACCTTCTATAGTAAACAAAATATAGGACCAGTGTTTGTCCTGTCTCTCAAAATCAGCTTTATAAGCAGGCTGCATGGTTTTATTTTTCAGATTGAGAAACTGATACAATAAAAAGTCAGTGATTACCCTAAGTATAAATAGGAAAGATTTAGCAGTTATGAGAACCCATTCATTATTTTCCTAATTCAGTATCTAAAGTTCTATTACTACATCCAGTGACTCTCAAAATGACCCTAGATTTTATAATATTTCTGCCTCTTGAGCCAAATCTACTAGCAAAGCAATGGGTTTAAGTATCTCACTTCCAACTCCCTTTTTCTTTTAGGTAGTTGAGTTAAGGTCAATTCAATAAAACTGAAAACAGTAGAAAAGTTAAAAAGAAAATTAATATAATAGATATACTATTAATAGTGTTTTCTTCGCTATCTGTGAGACATGTTACAGAAGAAAGATTGGGGATTATTAAAGATAGAAGATGAAGCAAATTATAGAAAAATAAGATTTGTTTTTTTGCTCTATGATCTTAACTTCAGCTGAGAAACATATGAATTAATTTTTGAAAGGATTATTACCTGATATTATTATAGTACAATTCAAATTCTTCACTAGCAGCTCAACTTCCTTGAAGCCAGTAAAAGGAATGAAGTAGCATAAAAATATGGCTTGTGATAGAGCTGCAGAAGTAATTGTTTTTAAAAGACTCCACAATCTCAATCCATTTTTTAATTTTTATCTTTTGTTGATGTGACTCTTTAGGCAATTATATAACTACTGTACATATAAAGAAATCACAGAATAATTAGATGCAGTAGTAACATACATCTTATAAAGCGTACATATATCAACTTTTTGTAGGTAGATATTTCTTCAAATGTTGGCTGTGTAATAATTCTGAAGAATATCAAAACTAATCCAAGATAAAGACTTTTTTTTTTTTTTACTCATCAAAGGCCAACTAAGATCATTCATATGTTTCTTTGAATTTTCTATTTTTTAGCCTTAGGCAAGCAATTTGTAGGTCTTTTAAGAGAGTGTGTTATTTAAGAGAGTGTGTAACACAAATTAACTCACTTTTATTTCACAAATTCTCCAATGAAGAAAGCTGTGGATTGAACTCTGCTAGAAAAAGAGCCAGAAAGAACTCAAACACACTATCAGACAAATTGCCATATATAGGACACACATATATGCACTACACACTTTTACAGGTTCAAAAATAGGACATGCAATCAAAACAGAAATGACAATTGTGCCATGCAACTCATCAGCATGCCCCCCATGGAGGTTTTGGTTTCTTGTACACACAATGCTGGAAACTTAAAATGTATATATATATCTCTCTCTCTCTTCACATCTGGAAATTTTTTTTTTAAAGACTCAATCATGACCTCAGTGGAGAAGATTTTGATATGGCACCTATGAAATACAAATTGCTGCAATTAGACATTGAATATTTTAGAGGCTTTAGTAGATTCAGTAGGCTGATAGGTTTTTCAACTCGTTCTTCACTTTTACTGATTTCTAGAACTGGCAATCCACACAAGGAGAAATCATCCCAACTGCATAATTCATGGAACGTATTGTTACTATTAACAGTGCATAAAAAACTCACAAGATGACTGTTTTAGAAATCTTACCACTTTGTAATGCTAAGGACTCTCTACTTCCAGTTATTCATTTCTTCCTACCTTGGCATAGCATTTTATTCACATTAATGTTCTATTTCCTATTTGATTGTTAGGATTTATCTGTAAGAGGCTCTTGAAACACATCTCTTTCATTCTCCATTTTTAATACATATAAAATATTTAGCAAAGTTTTATCAACACAGGCATAAGAATAAACATGTGGTTTTTGAACTAACATCTTCAATGCTAAAAGCTTGAAATAAATTATTTCTGAGTTAGTAATCAAAGAGAACAGAACTCCTGTAATTTTGCTCTGTGAGGGTCAATGTAAAATTTGCCTTTATTCCTTTCTTACATAATTCTCATTTTCTGGGGATTGTGAAGCATTCAGTAACTGATTTCTGGTTTGCTGCATTTTTAGCTTAAATTTCTCTAAATAAAATTTGTTTCTGAATAATTTGTGAAAGTTCAGCATGCCATTTTTACAGCTGCAGTATGTTATGTTTTTTAGATATCTAAAAATTTAACTTGAAGATACATTGGATCTCTGATTTTTAACCAAGAAACTTCAAATGTAGCCCAGAGAATTTATTAAGCTGACACTTGACATGTTACAGAATGAAGAAAATACAGTGATGGGTTGATAATTTATTGTCATCATTAGAATTCCATGGGAAGAGCAATAAGGCTTGATTTCAAGCAGATTATCATTAATATACTAATTTTAAGAACTTACAAAAGAAAATTAAATCATTATTTAATCATGATTTGATATTGTTTGTGACAACCTCAGGGATTTGAATATTGAGGTAAGAAAAAAACCATACACCCTCCCTTGGTCTTTTGAAGTCATCATAAGGAAGACTTTATGTATTTATATATATATATATATATATATATATATATATATATATTTCCCCTTGTATCAGTGATAGGATGTAGGGTGGAGGTGAGGTGAACTATAGGCATATTTTAGGTACACAAGTAACACTGAAGAAAGCCTGGACTTGAGAGAAGGTGAACTGAGAAGGAGTTTGTATGGCTGGGACAGAAGTTACAGTGAGGGAACATACATTGCTTGTTGGAGAGCCTTAAAGTTTCTCACCAGGAGTTTCAATTTAATTAGAGAAATGGTCACAAGTCACTGAACACTTAGAAGAAGAAGAATGAGGAAGTTATAAAGCCTGGTGTAATGCTTAGTAGATGATCAATAAGTATTTTGTTTTATACAGATGCCTACAAATGGTTCTTATTTAGAGTTTCAAAACCTAATAACCAGTGTTGGTAAATGTAAGAACCAGTTCTAGAGAGCTTAATAAAATAGTTATAGAACTGCAATGTAGGACAAACACAGAAGAAAAGCCAATTTATATGTGTTTTTGGGCATTTTCATAATGTAGAGCATATGTTTAGAAACCCAGATTCAAATCTAGGACATCAGAATAGCTAGGATACTGAATCCCAGTAGAGTTTCCAATGGGGGAATCTTTCTCCCCTCCCTCCTTTCTCCCCTCTCCTCTGGCCCCACTTGCTTCTCTACAACCAAGCCCATGCCTCAACTATTGATTGTACCCACGAGGATGAGCCAAGATAGCCACAGAGGTTACCCTTCTCTCTGCCTCCTCAGGGGTGAGCGAGGTCAGGACAGGAAGTACAAGGATGCTCACCAGCCAGAGGCTGGCTCTGAACAGACTTGATCACTGTGCCTTTTCTAAGCCCTGGTTGAGCCACTTGCTTCTCTGATGAGGAAAGAAGCCATAAGAGAGTCAATAACAGGATAGGAGGAGAGAAGACGCTATTTCCCTCTTAATGCAGCAGAGTGAATGCAGTGCTCTCTGGAACTTTGAAAGAAGAGGGCATGAAGTAAGGCAATGAATGCAAAAAAACTTTTTGAGATGAAAAATACCTTTGGAAGGATTTCTTCCAAAAAATCTGGGGTAGTCAAACAGATTTGAGCCAAGAAAATAGCATGAGGATTTCAGGAGGAACTTTTTGTGTTAAGGGTGAATGTGGCTGAAGAGATACGATGAAGAGAAAAGAAAAGGAGGAAAAGAAGATGAAGAAAACCATATTTTTGATGTATAACTGCTTTCATGTAACCCACCTACTTTCTTCTTTATTTGTGTTTGATAACTTACTAATGATCGGCTCCCAGGCACTGTAATATTTTTAGATAATTTTTACATTTTAAAAATAAGTTTGAGCAACCATGGAGATTGAAGGATTTTTGCAAGGATTGTTGAAGAAAAAATAATGTTGGAAACTATTTTGCCTGTGCTGACATATATTTCTGTGTAATTTAGAACAACTTAGCAGCTTCATCATAAGGTCTCCTGATATTAACTTGCTCCCTCAAACCCTCAGTTTGATTTTAGAGTATTTAATAAACATCCCTTTAATGTAAAAATTCAGCTGACTATACATTATCAAATCACCCAAATCACCACAATCACTGCTATATCATCCCAATCTCCAGGAATATTGCAAGTTTAGATGGTCTGGGAATACACAGGATCTCAGGCACTTATGTATCTTGATTTTTGAAGTGCTGTCCTTCATTAAAATAACAAAGAACCCCAGCATAAGAATATTCTATCGCCAAGGCTTGTTGATTTTTACCTCCTATAGGTAAACCTACCAATTTCCCTCCATCTCTACCTCTGACAGTTCTAATCCAAACCTCCATCATCTTTCACCTGGATTTTTGCCATGGCCTCCTAATTGGTCTCCAGGTATCCATTCTTACCCCTTCAATATGTTTTCTACAATGAAGCCACAGAGATATTTTCAAAAGGCAAATATGATTCTACTGCTTTCGATTTACAGATCTTTCAATGGCTCCCCACAGTTTTTTTGGGAAAGACCCAAACCTTAACATGGTCAATGAGTTCTACACAGTCTGGACATTGTCCTTCCACCCCAGCGTTGTTATGCACTCTGATCACCCACGCTGTCTTTGCTTCCACCTTCTCTAAACTACAGTAGTTTTTCAATTCTTGAAATGCAACATGGTTCCTCTTGTCACATGGCCTTTGTGTGTATTGTCTCCTCTGCTTTAAATACCTCCTCTCTTTCTTGTTTTTGCTTTATTAAGGCCTATTTTACACTTCATATCTCAGGTCTTATTTGGCTTCCTTAGAGAATCCTTAACCCCTGGCTAGTAAAAATTTTCCTATATTTGCTCTTTTAGCAATACGTACCTCTTTTTCACAACATTTAAAACAGTTGTTTCCATCAGTGACTAATCGATTCCTGGGTTCTCCACTGGGTCTAAGTTCTATTGTATCCTAAGTGTCTGGCACAGGAACTGGCTTAAAGTAGGTTCTTGGTGAATACTAGAATCGTTTAAATAAAACACAAAATGAACATTTGTAATTGATTCCTATGTATGGATTAGCCAGCTAGGTTATACTTCTTGGCTTGTGCTGAGTGAAATAATGTCTTCCGAAGTAGTGACTTCTAAGATGACAGGCTTTCATTTCTAAATACTTTTTTGTAAAAATTGTTTCTCACTCACCCCTCTGCACAAGGGTGCATGTGCACACATACATACATAATTTTGCCAAGCTAAGTTCTCACACTAGGTATTATTATCTTGTAATTCTTCTTTAAAAAGAAAAATTTCTTCCTCAGTGAATGAAGTATGGATACTTAACCCAATTTAGCAAATATTATATGTAAACGTATGTGTTCATCATTAAATTTCTAAAAAGGATGGAGAGAAATACTTCTTGAAAGGGTGAATTTTTCAATGAGTTTAAAGTATTTCCAAATTTGAAGTTGTAATTCACTATTTTTACCTACAGTCTAGGGGAAAACGCCAACAATACCTTTCCAGCAGACAATCTATAACCAACGTTAATCATGCATTATTTTAGGACAGCAATACATACATTGATGAAATAGAGTATTTGGGCTTGCCTAAAAAAATTATGTCTACTACTAAAATGTGTTATAATCAGAGCTAGTTAGAGTAGTTCCCAGGCACATGGAAGCACATTGAGTCCAATAAATAATCTCTGGCAAGTTGTGACAGAAAGTACACTAGCAAGCATACTGATGTGAGTCAAGCCTGATAGTTTTTAATGTCACTTAAACTGTGGGGGATTAATTAGCTCCTCTGTGTCCCTTGTCAGTTTCTCATAGCAGCATGGTGTGCAAGGACGTACAGATAGCTAGTGCTGAAAAATGGGTAATATGAATATGGAAGCCCATCAAGAAGATGAAAAGTATTCACTTATCATTCACTAAACAAATACCAGAAAGCAGAAACTCTGTTATAATTTCACCTCATTTTCTCTGTTATGGTACACCTGACAATACAGTCAAAACAGCAGGGTCTGGATACCTTAATGTGGAATTCCAAGTATTCAATTCACTAATAAATGTATTCCCCAAATGAATACTAATATTTGCCTATAATATAGCATGTCTGAAATTGAGAAATAAAATAAAAATTCAAATCTGTTTCTTATTTACAACAAGAGGTTCTGATCTGGAGGGTGGAATAGGAAATTAGAGTTGAAAAGATACAATAAGCATGAATGAGCAATACCTAGGATACTCACAAAAACAAAGAACAGGGCATATTTTCACAGGCAGCTTCTCTTTATTACTATCTCTGGGTCCAAAGAAAGGCTCACAACTTTCGAACAAGAGAGAGCAAGAAAGAGCTCCTACTAGGCTGTGGGGGAACTTACCACATCCCTGGACTCTCCTTCTTTAGGGGTAAGGATGACTGAGAGCAAAATGATTCCAAGATCATGGTCAGGATAATGAGGATCTTTCAGAGTAAGGGTCACATCTGTGGGCCTGTGATAAAAAATATTTAGATTTGGAACAGTCATTAAATGAATAAGCCAAATACATTTTTATTAATGCTTTATTATTTTAAGATAAAAAGTAATTTTATCTTTACTTTCTTGGGACAATTTTTGTTATTAAAATATTATCAGTGTATTAAGTTATCCAATAAACTGCGAGTAGATCTGAATACACCAGTTGAATTTCTGCTTTCTAAACCCATGAAGGTTCCAGAAAGTGGTTGAAAAGGCCAACGCTACAACCCTATTAAGAAGCCTATCAGTCTCCTTTCTATGCTCTCTAAACCCACAGAGAGTAGCACCATACATATACGAAAGTGTGTGTGTGTATACACATACACACACACACAAATATATATATATACATATATATAGACACACATGTATATATACACATACACACACATATACACTAAATACACATATGGGGTTACAGTCTGATTTATTTCATTTTCATGTAATGATTACATACAAGAATTAATAGAAAAAACTTCATTACATTTTTTAATGATTACATGATAAAGATATAAGAACATTTACAACTGCCTTATGATGTATTATTCTTTCAGAGATACCTCAATGTATTACATAGTATAATAACATAAATATTTATATGGCTACAATTATTATCACTCTTTCTATACCTAGAGACTACTGATTTATATTTAGAATAAAACAGCATGCACAAATACGTTATTTTAAAAAGTAGTAATTAGATGTTTATGTGGTTTTGAGGAGAGGGAATTGCTAGTAAAATACATAAAATATGTGGTAAAATACACACCAAATGCTCATGTATAAATCATCTCTTTTAATTTTTGAAATTATTCCAAATTCTCACCATTTAAAATTATTTTTCACCCATGATTTATCTTTCATAGGAAACAAGATAAATTTACGCTTTGGGATTAAGTCTAGTCACTTGCATATCCTTATGCAGAGGTCTAAGAGAAAGTACCTGTGAGGTTTACAGAAGAACAGTACAGTCTATTCCAGATTGAGCTCAGTTTTCATAATAATAGACTCCATGCAGCACCACTTAGGGCACTTCCTACAGCGGCAGGGAAGTGTGAGCCTGTGCTAGGCTACAGGCTGGAATGAAGGACTTACAGAAAAAGTATGGGAAAGGCTGCTCTTTTGTCCAGTCCGAGGCAACAATGACTATTGGAAGACCAATAAGCCATTGTGCTCAAACTAAGTTGACTGTAATGCATAAGTGAGTTCTACACTTTATATTCCTCTAGTCATCTACATTTACAGAAATAGAAAGTAGTGATCTGGCTGATTACTCTGCTTTCCTGTTTTCCACCATCCCTGGGGTATCATGTAAAATGATCATCCAAAACAGCCAGGAATTCCTTCTCCTTAAAACCATCAAAGGTTTCACAGCTTCCTTTGCAACCTATTTCAGCATGCATGATCTTTTCTAATGGTATTTTTTTATTCTATAATACAAATCAATTCTTAGTTCCTATGTTGAAATTCACTTTGAAAAATATAAGCCCATTATTAGGTGTAAGGAATGATTAATATTAGTAACAATAGTAACTTTGCAACTAGGGAAGCAATGATAAGTAATGTAACTGAGCAAATACAACCAACCTGCCTCCACCTTAGGAGCACTCCCTGGTAATCCAGCAATGGGAAAATCAGATTCTACCATGGCTCAAGTGACAAGAGAGTTGCTGTTTCTGAAGCAAAGTGTACACACTGTATTTTATATATAGTAGTCCAATTCTCAATAATTATGACTAACATGCATAACATTTTTTTATGCCCCATTAAAACCATATAGGCAATATGAAAGGAAGGAATGTCTCTTTTTTTTTTATCTCAGTCGACACTTATTGACAAAATTCACATTAAGTGGAATTTTGAGAAGCTCCTTTAACAAGTTTTATAATAATAAGTTACATTTTAAGTATTTTTTTTTTTAATTTTATTTTATAATTTTTATACTTTAAGTTTTAGGGTACATGTGCACAATGTGCAGGTTTGTTACATATGTATACATGTGCCATGCTGGTGTGCTGCACCCATTAACTCGTCATTTAGCATTAGGTATATCTCCTAAAGCTATCCCTCCCCCCTGCCCCCACCCCACAACTGTCCCCAGAGTGTGATGTTCCCCTTCCTGTGTCCATGTGTTCTCATTGTTCAATTCCCACCTATGAGTGAGAATAGGCGGTGTTTGGTTTTTTGTTCTTGTGATAGTTTACTGAGAATGATGATTTCCATTTTCATCCATGTCCCTACAAAGGACATGAACTCATCATTTTTTATGGCTGCATAGTATTCCATGGTGTATATGTGCCACTTTTTCTTAATCCAGTCTATCATTGTTGGACATTTGGGTTGGTTCCAAGTCTTTGCTATTGTGAATAATGCTGCAATAAACATACGTGTGCATGTGTCTTTATAGCAGCATGATTTATAGTCCTTTGGGTATATACCCAGTAATGGGATGGCTGGGTCAAATGCTGTTTCTAGTTCTAGATCCCTGAGGAATCGCCACACTGACTTCCACAAGGGTTGAACTAGTTTACAATCCCACCAACAGTGTAAAAGTGTTCCTATTTCTCCACATCCTCTCCAGCACCTGTTGTTTCCTGACATTTTAATGATTGCCATTCTAACTGGTGTGAGATGGTATCTCATTGTGGTTTGATTTGCATTTCTCTGATGGCCAGTGATGGTGAGCATTTTTTCATGTGTTTTTTGGCTGCATAAATGTCTTCTTTTGAGAAGTGTCTGTTCATGTCCTTCGCCCACTTTTCGATGGGGTTGTTTGTTTTTTTCTTGTAAATTTGTTTGAGTTCATTGTAGATTCTGGATATTAGCCCTTTGTCAGATGAGTAGGTTGCGAAAATTTCCTCCCATTTTGTAGGTTGCCTGTTCACTCTGATGGTAGTTTCTTTTGCTGTGCAGAAGCTCTTTAGTTTAATGAGATCCCATTTGTCAATTTTGGCTTTTGTTGCCATTGCTTTTGGTGTTTTAGACATGAAGTCCTTGCCCATGCCTATGTCCTGAATGGTAATGCCTAGGTTTTCTTCTAGGGCTTTTATGGTTTTAGGTCTAATGTTTAAGTCTTTAATCCATCTTGAATTGATTTTTGTATAAGGTGTAAGGAAGGGATCCAGTTTCAGCTTTCTACATATGGCTAGCCAGTTTTCCCAGCACCATTTATTAAATAGGGAATCCTTTCCCCATTGCTTCTTTTTGTCAGGTTTGTCAAAGATCAGATAGTTGTAGATATGCGGCGTTATTTCTGAGGGCTCTGTTCTGTTCCATTGATCTATATCTCTGTTTTGGTACCAGTACCATGCTGTTTTGGTTACTGTAGCCTTGTAGTATAGTTTGAAGTCAGGTAGTGTGATGCCTCCAGCTTTGTTCTTTTGGCTTAGGATTGACTTGGCGATGCGGGCTCTTTTTTTGGTTCCATATTAACATTAAAGTAGTTTTTTCCAATTCTGTGAAGAAAGTCATTGGTAGCTTGATGGGGATGGCATTGAATCTATAAATTACCTTGGGCAGTATGGCCATTTGCATGATATTGATTCTTCCTACCCATGAGCATGGAATGTTCTTCCATTTGTTTGTATCCTCTTTTATTTCATTGAGCAGTGGTTTGTAGTTCTCCTTGAAGAGGTCCTTCACGTCCCTTATAAGTTGGATTCCTAAGTATTTTATTCTCTTTGAAGCAATTGTGAATGGGAGTTCACTCATGGTTTGGCTCTTTGTTTGTCTGTTATTGGTGTATAAGAATGCTTGTGATTTTTGCACATTGATTTTGTATCCTGAGACTTTGCTGAAGTTGCTTATCAGCTTAAGGAGATTTTGGGCTGAGACAATGGGGTTTTCTAGATATACAATCATGTCGTCTGCAAACAGGGACAATTTGACTTCCTCTTTTCCTAATTGAGTACCCTTGATTTCCTTCTCCTGCCTAATTGCCCTGGCCAGAACTTCCAACACTATGTTGAATAGGAGTGGTAAGAGAGGGCATCCCTGTCTTGTGCCAGTTTTCAAAGGGAATGCTTCGAATTTTTGCCCATTCAGTATGATATTGGCTGTGGGTTTGTCATAGATAGCTCTTATTATTTTGAGATACGTCCCATCAATACCTAATTTATTGAGAGTTTTTAGCACAAAGGGTTGTTGAATTTTGTCAAAGGCCTTTTCTGCATCTATTGAGATAATCATGTGGTTTTTGTCTTTGGTTCTGTTTATATGCTGGATTACATTTATTGATTTGCATATATTGAACCAGCCTTGCATCCAAGGGATGAAGCCCACTTGATCATGGTGGATAAGCTTTTTGATGTGCTGCTGGATTCGGTTTGCCAGTATTTTATTGAGGATTTTTGCATCAATGTTCATCAGGGATATTGGCCTAAAATTCTCTTTTTTTGTTGTGTCTCTGCCAGGCTTTGGTATCAGGATGATGCTGGCCTCATAAAATGAGTTAGGGAGGATTCCCTCTTTTTCTATTCATTGGAATGGGTTGAGAAGGAATGGTACCAGTTCCTCCTTGTACCTCTGGTAGAATTCAGCTGTGAATCCATCTGGTCCTGGACTCTTTTTGGTTGGTAAGCTATTGACTATTGCCACAATTTCAGAGCCTGTTATTGATCTATTCAGAGATTCAACTTCTTCCTGGTTTAGTCTTGGGAGAGTGTATGTGTCGAGGAATTTATCCATTTCTTCTAGATTTTCTAGTTTATTTGCATAGAGGTGTTTGTAGTATACTCTGATGGTAGTTTGTGTTTCTGTGGGATCGGTGGTGATATCCCCTTTATCATTTTTTATTGCGTCTATTTGATTCTTCTCTCTTTTTTTCTTTACTAGTCTTGCCAGCGGTCTACCAATTTTGTTGATCCTTTCAAAAAACCAGCTCCTGGATTCATTAATTTTTTGAAGGGTTTTTTGTGTCTCTATTTCCTTCAGTTCTGCTCTGATTTTAGTTATTTCTTGCCTTCTGCTAGCTTTTGAATGTGTTTGCTCTTGCTTTTCTAGTTCTTTTAATTGTGATGTTAGGGTGTCAATTTTGGATCTTTCCTGCTTTCTCTTGTGGGCATTTAGTGCTATAAATTTCCCTCTACACACTGCTTTGAATGCATCCCAGAGATTCTGGTATGTTGTGTCTTTGTTCTCGTTGGTTTCAAAGAACATCTTTATTTCTGCCTTCATTTCGTTATGCACCCAGCAGTCATTCAGGAGCAGGTTGTTCAGTTTCCAGGTAGTTGAGCAGTTTTGAGTGAGTTTCTTAATCCTGAGTTCTAGTTTGATTGCACTGTAGTCTGAGAGACAGTTTGTTATAATTTCTGATCTTTTACATTTGCTGAGGAGAGCTTTACTTCCAACTATGTGGTCAATTTTGGAATAGGTGTGGTGTGGTGCTGAGAAAAATGTATATCCTGTTGATTTGGGGTGGAGAGTTCTGTAGATGTCTATTAGGTAGGCTTGGTGCAGAGCTGAGTTCAATTCCTGGGTATCCTTGTTAACTTTCTGTCTCGTTGATCTGTCTAATGTTGACAGTAGGGTGTTAAAGTCTCCCATTATTATTGTGTGGGAGTCTAAGTCTCTTTGTAGGTCACTCAGGACTTGCTTTATGAATCTAGGTGCTCCTGTATTGGGTGCATTTATATTTAGGATAGTTAGCTCTTCTTGTTGAATTGATCCCTTTACCATTATGTAATGGTAAAGGGATATTTACCATTATGTAATGGTAAAGGGATATTTACCATTGTCTCTTTTGATCTTTGTTGGTTTAAAGTCTGTTTTTATCAGAGACTAGGATTGCAACCCCTGCCTTTTTTTGTTTTCCATTTGCTTGGTAGATCTTCCTCCATCCTTTTATTTTGAGCCTGTGTGTGTCTCTGCACGTGAGATGGGTTTCCTGAATACAGCACACTGATGGGTCTTGACTCTTTATCCAATTTGCCAGTCTGTGTCTTTTAATTGGAGCATTTAGTCCATTTACATTTAAAGTTAATATTGTTATGTGTGAATTTGATCCTGTCATTATGATGTTAGCAGGTTATTTTGCTCGTTAGTTGATGCAGTTTCTTCCTAGCCTTGATGGTCTTTACAATTTGGCATGATTTTGCAGTGGCTGGTACCGGTCGTGCCTTTCCATGTTTAGTGCTTCCTTCAGGAGCTCTTTTAGGGCAGGCCTGGTGGTGACAAAATCTCTCAGCATTTGCTTGTCTGTAAAGGATTTTATTTCTCCTTCACTTATGAAGCTTAGTTTGGCTGGATTTGAAGTTCTGGGTTGAAAATTCTTTTCTTTAAGAATGTTGAATATTGGCCCCCACTCTCTTCTGGCTTGTAGAGTTTCTGCCGAGAGATCAACTGTTAGTCTGATCGGCTTCCCTTTGTGGGTAACCCGACCTTTCTCTCTGGCTGCCCTTAACATTTTTTCCTTCATTTCAACTTTGGTGAATCTGACAATTATGTGTCTTGGAGTTGCTCTTCTCGAGGAGTATCTTTGTGGCATTCTCTGTATTTCCTGAATCCGAATGTTGGCCTGCCTTGCTAGATTGGGGAAGTTCTCCTGGATAACATCCTGCAGAGTGTTTTCCAACTTGGTTCCATTCTCCTCGTCACTTTGAGGTACACCAATCAGATGTAGATTTGGTCTTTTCACATTGTCCCATATTTCTTGGAGGCTTTATTTGTTTCTTTTTATTCTTTTTTCTCTAAACTTCCCTTCTCGCTTCATTTCATTCATTTCATCTTCCATCACTGATACCCTTTCTTCCAGTTGATCGCATCGGCTCCTGAGGCTTCTGCATTCTTCACGTAGTTCTCAAGCCTTGGCTTTCAGCTCCATCAGCTCCTTTAAGCACTTCTCTGTATTGGTTATTCTAGTTATACATTCGTCTAAATTTTTTTCAAAATTTTCAACTTCTTTGCCTTTGGTTTGAATTTCCTCCTGTAGCTCGGAGTAGTTTGATCGTCTGAAGCCTTCTTCTCTCAACTCGTCAAAGTCATTCTCCTTCCAGCTTTGTTCCATTGCTGGTGAGGAGCTGCGTTCCTTTGAAGGAGGAGAGGCACTCTGCTTTTTAGAGTTTCCAGTTTTTGTGCTCTGTTTTTTCCCCATCTTTGTGGTTTTATCTACTTTTGGTCTTTGATGATGGTGATGTACAGATGGGTTTTTGGTGTGGATGTCCTTTCTGTTTGTTAGTTTTTCCTTCTAACAGAGAGGACCTTCAGTTGCAGGTCTGTTGGAGTTTGCTAGAGGTCCACTCCAGACCCTGTTTGCCTGGGTACCAGCAGCGGTGGCTGCAGAACAGTGGATTTTCATGAACCGCAAATGCTGCTGTCTGATCATTCCTCTGGAAGTTTTGTCTCAGAGTACCCGGCCGTGTGAGGTGTCAGTCTGCCCCTACTGGGAGGTGCCTCCCAGTTAGGCTGCTCAGGGGTCAGGGGTCAGGGACCCACTTGAGGAGGCAGTCTGCCCATTCTCAGATCTCCAGCTGCGTGCTGGGAAAACCACTGCTCTCTTCAAAGCTGTCAGACAGGGACATTTAAGTCTGCAGAGGTTACTGCTATCTTTTTGTTTGTCCGTGCCCTGTCCCCAGAGGTGGAGCCTACAGAGGCAGGCAGGTCTCCTGGAGCTGTGGTGGGCTCCACCCAGTTCGAGCTTCCCAGCTTCTTTGTTTACCTAAGCAAGCCTGGGCAATGGCGGGCGCCCCTCCCCCAGCCTGGCTGCTGCCTTGCAGTTTGATCTCAGACTGCTTTGCTAGCAATCAGCGAGACTCCGTGGGCATAGGACCCTCCGAGCCAGGTGCGGGATATAATTTCCTGGTGCGCCGTTTTTTAAGCCCATCGGAAAAGCGCAGTATTGGGGTGAGAGTGATCCGATTTTCCAGGTGCTGTCTGTCACCCCTTTCTTTGACTAGGAAAGGGAACTCCCTGACCCCTTGCGCTTCCCGAGTGAGGCAATGCCTTGCCCTGCTTTGGCTCGTGCACAGTGCGCTGCTCCCACGGTCCTGCGCCCACTGTCTGGCACTCCCTAGTGAGATGAACCCGGTACCTCAGATGGAAATGCAGAAATCACCCGTCTTCTGCATCGCTCACGCTGAGAGCTGTAGACCGGAGCTGTTCCTATTCGGCCATCTTGGCACCCCCTGGAATGTCTCTTTTATCTGTCGATTACTGGTGCTTAGCACAGTACTGGGGAACAGAGCAGGTAGGTATCCAAGAAGTTTTCAGTTGAAAAGTTGTCGAATGAGGTTGTCAGGGAAGATGCTATTATTTCCACTGGGTAAGTGAGGAAGACGGATTTGAGAAAGGCTGACTAGCATGAAGTCTCACCACTATAAATGACAGAACTAGACCCCAGATCAGCTGACATTTTCTGTTACACAAGCCCACTGCATGACAAGGGGTGGTGATATTACAGCAGTTCAAAAGTTACCTGTTTAACTCCAACTGTGTCAGATCCAGAAAGGCTGAGCCCATAAAGTCATCCTGTAGTCCAAAATCATAGTCAAATACCTGAGAAGCCAAAGAGAAAAAGCCTTGTTATAAATATCTGCAATATAAGCTTTATGTGATAATGTCTTGGTCATAAAATGTTGGTTGTCTATGTCACCAAAAGCATACTAATATTTGTATTTTAAAATAATTGTTTTTGTACTTTGGAATATTAGAGTCTCACAAAACACTTAAAGAAAATTACATTTTATTTTTTACTTAATATTACTGATTGATTATATCAAATAGAACTTTAAGGTAGATGTAACATAATCAAATAAAATATAGTAAATCTTCAAAAATGTGGGAAAAAGCATAGAATTCAACAAGTATGTCTTTCATATTGGGCTATGTTTGATGAGAATATGATTCCAATATCTTCGTATTTTTTAGGCCATTAAAGATACATTTTGTGATATAGGACAATGCCACTTTAAACATACAAATAAGTAAAAAGATACTATGGTTAATGTACTTTATAAAGTTATACTAAGGTTAAGTTAAAATAAAGTTTTATTGTCACAAACAATTACTGGGGGATAATACTAATATACCTAACAACATAAAAACTAAAATGATAAGAAAAGACAGAGATAATGCGTTTCTTCCTTTTATCAATACTCTCTATCCAGTATCTTCTCTGTGTTTCGTGTGGTTCTTATTCACTGTGTGGTAAGTAAGACAGACAATGTCTCTGACCTCTTGGATTGTACATGGATGGTCTGAGATGGCCTATAAATACTAAATACAGTTCAGTTATAAGTGCTATGCAGCAAATAAATGTCTAAGAGGTGTGTGGGGAGCTGCTATTTTAGATGAGGAGACCAGGAACTCCTCTCTGAGGAAGGATATTTGTGTAGACACCCAAATAATGGGAAGGAGTACACTATGCTAGTAAGAGCAAGAGCCCTCTAGCTAAAGGAAACGGCAAGCCCAGGAGAGGGAATGATGTGTTTCACACATCAGTTGTGATCAGCAAGAAACCAGTGGGGTTGAAGCAAATGGAGAGAGACAGAGAATGGAAGGATGCTGGAGGGATAGTTCAGAGCTAGATCAGTTAGGGCCATTTCCAAAGGATGCTAAGTAAATGGGAACTGGCTAACTTCCATCCGTCTATTAATTTTGTCACTCATTCATTCCCTCAGCCAATATTAAGTACTTATTATGTGCCAGGCAATATGCTAGGAACTGAGTAAACAGTGGTAAGCAAAAATGCCATTTTCAACGCTTACAGTTTAGTGAGGGAGACAGACGTTAAACAAGGAAGTGCGTAGGTGATATGTGGTTACAAATTCTGGTAAGTGTTTTAAGGAAAAGAAGAGAGAACGAAGAGAAAGTAAGGAAGTAAGTAAAGAAGATCAGGGAAACCGTTTACGATGAAAAAAAAAAAAATGCTACCAGATGAAATTTAGAGCTGTCACTTCCTGACCTTTCAAGGTAGAAAACATTTGTATTGAACACTGGAGTAATTGAGCATAACCAGATAAATCTGCTCTTGAATGGATGACCTGGGCCTTTGGTTGCTCCAAGATGTGAGAATCCATGAAGCTGAATCAACAGCCCAGCACTCCTATGCTGAATTCTTGGCACAACAGTTAGAAAGCTCAAAGCAGAGCAGCCCTGAATCAGTTGCTCTTTTTTTTTTCTCTTTTTCTGTATTACAGGTGTACTTCAATTTAAGAAAATTTAATATGTAAAAAATTGATACTTAAATAAAAAGATAAATACTTTGCATCACAAAAGGATTCTTAGATTTGAAGAGTCACATGGGGATTTATTTAAGTAATAAGCTCCCCTAATGCCTTTTAAATTATTCAATTTGCAGTCATTTGATTTACATACAACCTTTCAAGAATGCATTTATTGTAGAAAGCTCAGCACTCCTGCAATAAATATTCTCCTTGACCAATTACGCTTCTGAGCTTTAGTCATCTGCTCAGTGGTATAGCACATGCATGTACTGAACATCTTACGCAACTGACATCTCTGTATTTGCAAGTGGCTGCAGCAGCATATTTCACAATATACAATTTACACCAAAACACTGGGGAAATTTCTCTTGTGGAATCTCATCTAATCGTATCATCCTTAGGCTTAAAATCTTGGGGGAGAAAATAGGTGGCATATAATCAGTGAGATCACCTGAGGTTCACCCACACACATGAGGTTGAGAGCTGTGAATCCAGTGAATTTATTAGTGCAGACAGCCCAACTGGGCGATTCAACATCCAACGTCTTTTCACTCTCATAGTGAGAGTCTTTCCTATCATCCTAATGCTGGATGTCTACTTTAACTCTCAATTTCTATTAATCTGCAAAGGCATAAACATGGGAAGAAAAGGAAACACTAGAATCCATGCATTAATGAAATTATTAGCTATGCTGCTTGGTTCCAAGCTCTACACACTATTTGTCAGAGGGAGCATTTCTCTAAGTGAGCTTCAGAAATACAGAGCATAGGAGAGATATAAAATAGGAAAAGGTACTCCCACTGTACTAACAACAAGCACAGTTAATGCTTATTAATGTTTACTCAATATTTACTAGGCACAACCCAGTTAACAAGGTATTGTTGTTTCTATTTTTCAGATAATGAATAGAAAGCTGAAAAAACACATGTTATTTTCTCCCCAAATCCTAGGGCTAGGAAGACACAAGATTCAAATCTTGTTGTATTGATTGTCATAAACAGAATGTGTTTAAATTTCACAAATATGTCTTAGGCACCCACTCTAAGAGAAGAGCTGCAAATTAAAACATGAATGGTTTAGATGAGATCCTTGCTTTCATGGAGCCTTCACACCATTAGTTGGAAACATTAGATAGCAGGTAGAAGTTGCTTGGGACTTGGTAACACCTTCTGTATTCTCAAGTGACTTTAGAACAATAAATATTTAATTTTAGGTTGCCTGTTCACTCCCATGGTAGTTTCTTTTGCTGTGCAGAAGCTCTTGAGTTTAATTAGATCCCATTTGTCAATTTTAGCTTTTGCTGCCATGCTTTTGGTGTTTTAGACATGAAGTCCTTGCCCATGCCTGTGTCCTAAATGGTATCGCCTAGGTTTTCTTCTAGAGTTTTTATGGTTTTAGGTCTAATGTTTAAGTCTTTAATCGATCTTGAATTGATTTTTGTATAAGGTGTAAGGAAGGGATCCAGTTTCAGCTTTCTACATATGGCTAGCCAGTTTTCCCAGCACCATTTATTAAATAGGGAATCCTTTCCCCATTGCTTGTTTTTTTCAGGTTTGTCAAATGGGAGAAAATTTTCACAACCTACTCATCTGACAAAGGGCTAATATCCAGCATCTACAATGAACTCAAACAAATTTACAAGAAAAAAACAACCCCATCAAAAAGTGGGCAAAGGACATGAACAGACACTTCTCAAAAGAAGACATTTATGCAGCCAAAAGACACATGAAAAAATGCTCACCATCACTGGCCATCAGAGAAATGCAAATCAAACCACAATGAGATACCATCTCACACCAGTTAGAATGGCAATCATTAAAAAGTCAGGAAACAACAGGTGCTGGAGAGGATGTGGAGAAATAGGAACACTTTTACACTGTTGGTGGGACTGTGAACTAGTTCAACCATTGTGGAAGTCAGTGTGGCAATTCCTCAGGGATCTAGAACTAGAAATCCCATTTGACCCAGCCATCCCATTACTGGGTATACACCCAAAGGACTATAAATCATGCTGCTATAAAGACACATGCACATGTATGTTTATTGTGGCATTATTCACAATAGCAAAGACTTGGAACCAACCCAAATGTCCAACAATGATAGACTGGATTAAGAAAATGTGGCACATATACACCATGGAATACTATGCAGCCATAAAAAATGATGAGTTCATGTCCTTTGTAGGGACATGGATGAAACTGGAAATCATCATTCTCAGTAAACTATCGCAAGAACAAAAAACCAAACACTGCATATTCTCACTCATAGGTGGGAATTGAACAATGAGAACATATGGACACAGGAAGGGGAACATCACACTCTGGGGACAGTTGTGGGGTGGGGGCAGGGGGGAGGGATAGCTTTAGGAGATATACCTAATGCTAAATGACGAGTTAATGGGTGCAGCACACCAGCATGGCACATGTATACATATGTAACTAACCTGCACATTGTGCACATGTACCCTAAAACTTAAAGTATAATAATAAAAAAAATGTAAAAAAACAAATATTTAATTTTAAACAACAAATTCACCTTACTGTTTACTAAAAATCCATTGGGAAGTGTATCAGTTAAAATGCTTTTGTTTTTGTTTTTAATACAAAACTCAACTCAACTGGCTTCAATTTCTAGTTCAAATGACTGAAGAAATGTCTGTAGGTAATTATGGCTTCTGGAAAGTTTTAATTTGGCAGTTCAAACAATTCATGCATTTATTAATTCATTTGTTTGAAAAATATTTGGTGAGCACCCACAATGTTCCAGGTACTGTTCTTGGCATTTGAAATACAGCAGTGATCAAAACAGTCAAAGTCTTTGATTTCTTGGAGCTTACATATGGGGTGGGGAGAGACAGACAATAAAGAAATACATATGCCAAGTAGTAGTGATAAGTGCTAAGGAGAAAAATATTTCAGAGTACTGGAGTGATGAGACCTACTATTTATACATGATGTTCAGAAAGGACAATGAGATTGGGAGGTATTTCCCCATGATAGGAAAAGTGTGTTTCATAATGAGGGAATAGGAAAGTGCATTCCATGACGAGGAAAGTGTCTTCCACGAGGGGGGAACAGGAAGTGGAAAGGCCCTGAGGAAACTGGCCAGGGGCCAGTGAGGCTGAAAGTAGTAAGCAAGAGAAGGGAGCTGGAACATTAGTTCAGGCTTAGGCCATGGGGCCTACCATCATATTTTAAAGTCTGGGAGAAGGATCCACACAGGAGACTGAGAAGGAGCAGCTACTGAGGGAGCAGGAAAACCAGGACAGTGGTATCCTGAAAAGAAACTGAAGAAAGAATGCTAAGATGGAGGAAGTAGTTAACTGTATCAAAGGTAAATGATATAGCCTAATCCCATTTCTGCCTCTCCAGTTCTTATCAGAGATTCCTCATCACTACTGCCTCAATAGCTGCCCCAGGATGCTAATGGCCTGCCAGGAGGTCCAGAGTGGCATGCTTCTTTACTCAAGTCTAGTGGGGAAGCGTGAGCTGCTTTGTCCCAACATTCCCAGCAAAGTACTGAATCCGTTCCAGATGGGCCAGCTCATACCACATGCCTATTTATCGGCCAAAGATATGGAAGTGGCTTAATGGCTAGCATAGGTTGCCTTTATTTTTAAAGGCAATGGTGAAGTCAGTGTCCGTGGAACCATATGGATCTTCAAAGAGAAAAATTGGGAGCCCATAGAAAAGGTGAAAAGAGATATACGTTTAGAAAATCCTCAACTAATATCCCTAACAGAGAACCCAAACTAGGGTTCTTATGATGGCTCCAGGTGCCATGATACTTGCCTCTCTAGAGCTAAAGCTAGTTGACACTCACCTGTAGCTCAGTCCCGGTCTTGGCTTTAGGAAAACTCCTGATATGAATCAGGGAGACTTTCAGGATTTCTAATTCAAGGCTTTGTCTCAGCATCAAGTTATCCTTGCCAAAGGTTCTGCAACTTATAGATTGACGTCCTTGATGCTGGCCTATGTGTTAGTTTTGGGATCTCACTCAGGTCTTGCTTTGACCGCCCACGTGGACATTCCCTTAAATCCATGTTCGGCATCCTTCTCCTCCAGTGCTGACTGATTGCATGGAGAAACATCTCTTTCTTATGTTATTCACTCTGAATATTGTTTTCTTCTTGCCTCTATTATGTAGTTGTCTGGCTGAGTAATATGTCTGTATCCTAGGAAACTTGTACCTGGGCTAGATGGAACAGCCCCGTTTGTGTCTTCGACCTCTGTCTTCACTTTGTTTTGAACTTTATTTCTGATCTATTCCCCTATTTCCAGAATCTCTGGAATCTGCTTTTGTTGCGTAGGCATTTTGCTTGCCTGGTCCTTGTCTGCAAACAGAAAATAGCTCCATCTCCTCCCTGTGATACCATACTGTGATCTTACCCAGTCCTTGGGCTCTACCTTGACACCAAGCAATATGGTTAATATCCCCATAGGATTTTTCCCAGCCCCAGTATTGGGGAAATGGACAATGGATGTAGCAATAATTTGGCCCTTCCATGTCTACCCTTTCCTATTGCAGTTCACTGTCTGTGCCTAATTATGTTCTGAATTATGACAGGGAGTATCTAATTGGCACCCATTCAGTAATATGACATCACTCCTTAGAATTTTCTATTGCATTCCTTACATGGTAATTTCTGTGATTGAATTAGTAATAATATAATATCTCATTTTTCTGTTTCCCACAGAATATATGATAGTATATCCAATTTCAAAATAATCTAAAAATATTTTAGTGTTAGTTTACCATATATATATATATATATATATATATAGAGAGAGAGAGAGAGAGAGAGAGAGAGAGAGAGAGAGAGAGAGAGACAGGGTCCAGGGCCTCACTCTGTCACCCAGGCTGGAGTGCAGTGATGTGATCATGGTTCGCACTACACCTTAAACTACTGGGTTTAAGGGATCCTCCAGGCTCAATCTCCCTAGAGTTGGGACCACAGGTGCATGCCACCATGTCTGGCTTTAACATTTTTTTTTTTTTTTTTTTTTTTTGTAGAGACAGGTTCTCCCTAGGTTGCTCGGGCTGGTCTTGAACCTCCTGAGTTCAAGCGATCCTCCCACCTCAGCCCCACAAAGTGCTGGGATTATAGGCATGAGCCACTAATAATATTTGAAACCATATTAGAGCTTCTTTAAAGGCCTAACCCATCTCATGAGATCATATAATGTGATCTAAGATATAAGATCCTACTTAGCAACAGTGTCCAAGACTCATTTTTATGCTAAGGCAGTTTCAGAATAACCATCACACTGTAAAAGAATAGTTAAAGCCAAAAAGTCATAGAAGTGACATTGTAAAACAAATAAACAAAACCAAAACCTAACTATGACCTTAGCAATTAGTCATCTTTAGTGGAAACCAGAAGCTATCTTACTTAACTGCTAGGTGGACATAAACTAACCCTTAATCTCTGAGTCTCATGTACCTATACAAAAGAGATGAAAACAGTTATTTGCAGGGTTATGGTGAGGGTTACATGAGATGATATTGGCCTGGCATTTAGCACTGTTCTCAGTCCATGGTAGTAACCATTACTATGATGAAGATGTGATTGCAGATTTCATTTTTCTGAGACTCAATAACTTCACATGTTCTTTGCCCACAATCCAAAAGCAAGTATGGTCATGTTTTTTTGTTTGTTTTGTTTCATTGCTAATTTTGTTTTGGTCCAAAATAGTGGAAATTCTTGATTCATGCATTTAGCAAGTGTTTTTGAACCATGTAAGACAAAACATCTGAGATAATACAAACATCTTACTATGGCGGAATACTTTGGTTTGGGTGCTCTATGGTTTATGGCTGGAAACGTATTTCCATTCCAACTACTCATTTGTTTCCATTTAAATGTCCAGAAAAGCGGCTCCCTACCTCTGCCTCAGAATAACCTATTGAGGTGTTTTAAAAATACAGAAGCTTGGATTCTACTTCAGAGGTCCTGAATCAGAGTCTTAGCAAGTGAAACTTGGACCTCCAGATTCTTTAAACCTTTATGAATAACTCTGGTGTACAACCAGGGATGAGAATCATTGGTATATGACATTTTTAAGTGTCCTTATAAGCTACTGAGAAATAATTTTGGACAGGACAGTAATGTGGTCCTTAACTTAAACAGAGTTTAAAGTAACATTTTCAACTTTAATTCTTAAGCTTGGATAGAAATGAATTATTTAAGGAAATGTCCAATTTGTTAAAATGACCATCTTAGAAACAGTCATGTGGTCCCATACAATTATTTTTCTAATGTATCAAAATGTTTCTATTTTTAGCAGAGTGCTCCCAATTAATACGCCGATCTCCAACTCATGATTAGGCCAAACAAACAATTTACATAAATATATTCCCCTTTATGTTACTTTTATCTCTTCTACTGTAATTCTGGCGTTCACTGTGAACCTGGGATAATAGTGTCAGTGAAATAAAAATGCAGAATTTGAATTCAACTGAAATGGGTGTCAAATTTATCCTATTATCTAAGATGTGTGTTGGAGCATCACTGTGAATACAGGGCAGACTAAAGTGGCTCCTGTCTCAATTAAAAGCACTGCATTTTAACTCCCAGCTGCTATTCTTACCTTATTAGATATAGATTTTATAGCTAATTCTCCAAACCTTGTTCTTACCTGCACAGAATATGCTCTTTTCATTAAAATTAAAAGTTACATAAATTCCAACCAATTGCAAAGAATATTTTTATTTTGTGTAGTTTTTTTTAAAAAATGACAGTTCCAAGATTTTTTTTTAAATAAAATGTTTTTACTAGAAATGATACAAGCACTTCAACTTGAGTGCACTTTTATAACCTTAGCTCAGAACTGAATTTTGTTTTCCTTGGTAATTTTTACATTGATAGAAATCAGATTACAGGGTACTGATGGACTTCTTTTTCCTCTAACTATAGATAGGAGGGTCGTATACTTAATGCGTTCTAACTATCTAGTTCACAGGTGCATTTTCATACTCTCAGTCACTACAGAATTGATTAGTCCCTAAGAAATCTTTTGGGCAAGATTAATAATCTGTCGTGGAGGATGTGGGCTCATATCAGAACTGAGTCAGTCACGCAGGCCTGCATAGAGACAATACAAATGATGCAATTTGTATGAAATTCTAATAACTTCAAATATTATTTCCACCAAGGTACCTTATTTGATTCTTCCCCCAAGATGAAGCAAAAAATGGAACACAAATAACGGAAAAAATAAAGCAAAAAGTTAGAGATTTTCTTCCAAAAAAAGCCCTAGGCATTTTACAGAAAATGAAAATCAACTGAAAAAAATAGGAAAGCATTTAAAAAGTATATTTAATAGTTTTAAAATATTATAAAGTATTGTATATAATCAAGTAACATCATTTTATATGTGTACTAGTATCTCAGAGACTTGCAGGATTTCTATAACTTAATTGTCTTTCTCATATAGAAATGTAAAAAGTGACAATGTAAAAATGTAAGTAAAGCATAAAAATATTTAAAAGTAACTGTGTATCCTCTTCTGTATGGTGGAAGTTACATTGTGGCTACATAATCTTATATATTGAAAGTTCAAAGTGATTTAAAAAAAACCCAACAACCTTTGGGCTTGCTTTCTTAGCTTCTTTACTCATAGTGTGTCATTAACCAAGCCTTCTGGCCTGCATACAGTGTTGCTGTCTTCATTTACAGTATATGTACATTTATAGTATATGTACGTGTACTGTATATATGTAGACTATATATATACAGTATATGTATAGATACATACATATATACACTTATACTGTATATTTATACATATACATACATACATGTATATTCTTGCTCTCAAGTCAAGACCATTTCTGCCACAATTTAAAAAATTTTGGCCGGGCGCAGTAGCTCACGCCTGTAATCCCAGCACTTTGGGAGGCCGAGGAGGACGGATCATGAAGTCAGGAGATCAAGACCATCACGGCTAACATGGTGAAACTCCTTCTGTACTAAAAAATACAAAAAATTAGCCGGGTGAGGTGGTGGGTGCCTGTAGTCCCAGCTACTAGGGAGGCTGAGGCAGGAGAATGGCATGAACTTAGGAGGCAGAGCTTGCAGTGAGCCGAGATAGTGCCACTGCACTCTAGCCTGGGGGACAGAGCGAGACTCTGTCTCAAAAAAAAAGAAATTATTTTGTATAAATTTATGGGGTACAAGTACAGTTGTGTTACATGTGAAGATTGTGCATAGCAGTCAAGTCAGGACTTTCAGGGTATCCATCATCTGAATAACATACATTGCACCCATTAAGGAATTTTTCATCATCTAGCCTCTTGCTACCCCCTCATCCTTCCAACTGTACAGTGTTTATCATTCCACTGTCTATGTCCATGTGTGCACATTAGGTAGCTCCCACTTATAAGTCAGAACACCATCATCCTTTTTTTGCGTACTTCAGTTTTTTGTTTATTTCTTTTTGAGCCTAGTAAGACATTCCTTTTGAAAAATGCATTTTGGCATTTGGATTTCTGCATAGATGAATACTTACTCTTGAACACAAGAGAATAACAAAAGCACCTGACCAATATCTAATATAATTTAAGGAAATTCATATGTAACCCTTTCTAAGACAGGACAGTCACATGGTTCTTTCATGGAGTAAAATACTAATGAAGGATAGATCCAAAGTAGAAGTAATTAAAAATAAACTTTTTTCTTCTCATGATTTTTCACTTCAGCAACATTAATGAGATCCAAACAGCCTGTTGCTGTCCTTATTAACACCTGCTTTCTTTCCTGACCATTTTCTTCATACCTGCCATTGCTCTAACTCATGTCTCCTGATCTCCCACCTCCCCACCCCAGAAATAATACTTCCTTCACAGCCCACTTGTCTTTTCTTTATTCCTTTGTCATTGCCTATCTCAGCTCCTTATTACAAAGATAATTCCTCTTTTTCTCATGTGGATATTTCTTTCTCTCTAGAAGTGAGGAACAGGGAAGAAACATCTCTGACCACAAAGGTCTTCCCTTTTGTGGGAGAAGGGTTGGCTACGCACACTCTCATATTAACATTATTGTGCCATCCTATATTACGTAGTTAAAGACAGTTCAAAAACGCTATTTAAGGCCAGGCACAGTGGCTCATGCCTATAATCCCAGCATTTTGGGAGGCCGAGGAGCACAGATCACTTGAGGCCAGGAGTTCAAGACCAGCCTGGCCAGCATGGTGAAATGCCGTCTCTACTAAAAATACAAAAAATAACTAGGCATGGTGGTGGGTACCTGTAATCCCAGCTACTGAGGAGGCTGAGGCAAGGGAATGGCTTGAACCCAAGAGATGAACGTTGCAGTGAGCCAAGATCGTGCCACTGCACTCCAGCCTGGGTGACAGAGTGAGACTCTGCCGCAAAAAAAAAAAAAAAAAAAAAAAAAAAAATGCTATTGAATTGATTTTCTTTAGCCAATGTCCAATGGAGACAATTTATTATGCAAGTGTGTGTCTATTTGCCCCATAATGACTTATAGAAAATTAACTGTATACTTAGGAGATTCTCTTTTCAACCTTCTTATAAACTATCCTCTTATAATTTCGGTAACAACTTGATTATTTCTTGTTCCTTTCTGTGGAGGAAAGAAACAACTAGAGGTAATACAATGATGATATGAGGGGAAGAAGTATGCCTAGTGATTGCTGAAAGATGAGATTCCTGGCTCATGTGCCAGTAGTAACAACTTAGGGAAAAGGGTGGGATATGTGCTGTTGTGGTAAAAGTAGAGAAAGGTCTGGTCACTGAATGAACAGTCAGAGCCTAGGAGCAAAAAAGAATATAAGTACCTAGAGATGTAAATTAAACAAAAGCTGGGCATGAAAATAAAACAAGGAATAGGGCTCAGAATAGGAACTAGGTTGTAACTCCTCAAGTTCTTCTCTTTCTTTTGATTACATCAAATGAGAGGAAAGACTCCCCACCCCCACCCCCCCATTTTTGGTAATCTAATAGAGATAGGAGTTTTTCTTCCCCATCGCCTTCACCCTTCTCATGCTCCAAGTAAAGCATTTTGCTTGCAGCCAGAAATGGCAGATCTTAAATAATACAATTTTTAAACAGAAAGACTGGGTTCTGTGTAAGTTCTCCTTTCTGTTAGCTTATATGGAAACTTGTTTTCATACGCTCCCAAAGTGCACTAAATCAGTTGGCAATACCAAGCACCAGGGATATACTTCATAATCCTTCTAAATGACTGGCAAGAGAACTGTCCTGGAGAAGAATGCCCCTGCTAGCTCCTCCTTCCCTCTATCTCACTTCTATCATATTATCAATAGATTAGAGTGGTGAACAGCAGAACACATCTCTGGTGAAAACTCTCATCAGACAAAGAAACATGATAAAACTCAGTAAATAGGGATTTCCACATCAGTTTCTATCAGGAAAAAACAAATAAATGGCTCACCTTTATATACAATGGCTCCCTAAGATGATCAACCAGAATGCAAGCTTTTTCTTCCCACACAGGGTTGAGGTTCTTGTGTATTATCTTACTTCTAAAAACTTCTTTTCCTCCGATTTTAAACTTCACATATGGATCACTTGTCCCTGTTAAATAGATACAGATTGATCCATGTTAATCATGCCTTGGTTTGGAAGCAAGAGAACCACTCATCAAAACAACAAAAAGTATTTAAAGGAAGAAAAGTTAAATTAAAATTATCTATGCAAAAATAAGAGTTAAGTGTGTTCTTATGAATTTTTTATTATATATTGAAGTGATAAATAATAATAATTATTATTATTTCATCTTCTGATCTTAATCCTGTAACCTTGTCCTGGTAGTTAAAAACAGTCTATTCCAGCAATCCCACTAGTGGACATCTACCCAAAGGAAAAGAAATCATTTTATCAAAAAGATATCTGACTCAAATGTTTATCACAGCACTTTTCACAATAGCAAAGACATGGAATCAACAGACTATTGGGCTAAAATGTGATATATATATATATATATATATATATATATATATATATATATATATATATGCACATATATGCCATGGAATACTACTCAGCCATAAGAAAGAAATCATGTCTTTAGCAACAACATGGATGGAACTGGGCTATTACTCTAAGTGAAATGACTCAGAGAAAGAAAGTCAAAAACAACATGCACTCTTTTACAAGTGGGAGCTAAACAACTGGTACACATGAAGATAAAGAATGGAAAAATAGACATTGGAGATTCCAAAAGGTAGGAGGATAGGAGAGGGGTGAAGAATGAAATACCACCTATTTGGTACAATGTATACGACTTGGGTGATGGGTATTCTAAAAGCCCAGACTTTACCACTATGCAATACATCCATGTAACACAACTGCACTTGCCTCCCTAAATCTATTTTTTAAAACCACACTCTATTGCATATTGAATGTGTAAATTTAATAAAAGTTATAAATCATAGAGATTAATCTGATATTTCTCTTGATATCATCTGGTCAACTATAAAAAGATGTTGAATAATCTTCACTGATTTAAATAGTTTTAAAAGCATATATACGCTGCTAAAATTTTATACTAGTCTAATGGGCTTAGGAAAAGATGAGTGTTAAAGTGGGCTTCATTTCATCCTTGGTCCCATATTTTTTCTTGCTCAGAAGTTTCAATTTTAGAATGTTAGGAAGGGGTGGAGGTCTCAGAGAAAGACATCAGGAGAAAGGGGAACACATGTTTAATAAGTGAACTGGATTCTTTGTATTATCCCTTGACACCTCCTAAACTCCCTATGATGATAAAGAAAATCAAAGTTGATTCCCAGGCAAGATGGCCAAATAGGAACAGCTCCAGTCTGCAGCTTCCAGTGAGACCAATGCAGAAGGCGGGTGATTTCTGCATTTCCAACTGAGGTACCCGGTACTTCTCAGTGGGACTGGTTGGACAGTGGGGGCAGCCCACGGAGGGTGAGCAGAAGCAGGGTGGGGCATCATTGCCTCACCCAGGAAGTGCAAGGGTTCGGGGAACTCCTTCTCCTAGCCAAGGAAAGCCATGAGGGACCATGCCGTGAGGGATGGTGCTATCTGGCCCAGATACTATGCTTTTCCCATGGTCTTCACAACCCACAGACCAGGAAATTCCCTTGGGTGCCTATGTCACAGGGCCTCTGGTTTCAAGCACAAAACTAGGCAGCCATTTGGGCAGACACTGAGCTAGCTGTAGGAGTTTTTTTTCCACACCCAAGTGGCACCTGGAATGCCAATGAGACAGAACTGTTCACTCCCCTGGTAAGGGGGTTAAAGCCAGGTTGCCAAGTGGTCTTGCTCAGTGGATCCTACCCCCATGGAGCCCAGAAAGCTAAGATCCACTGGCTTGAAATTCTCATTGCTAGCACAGCAGTCTGAAGTTGACCTGGGAGGCTTGAGCTTGGTGGGGAGTGGGGCATTTGCCATTACTGAGGCTTGAGTAGGCAGTTTTCCCCTCACAGTGTAAACAAAGCTACAGAAAGTTCAGACATGGCAGAGCCTACTGCAGCTCGGCAAAGCCGCTGTAGCCAGACTGCCTCTCTACATTCCTCCTCTCTGGGCAGAGCATCTCTGAAAGAAAGGCAGCAGCCTCAATCAGGGGTTTATAGATAAAACTCCCATCTCCCTGGGACAGAGCACATGGGGGAAGGGGTAGTTGTGGGTACAGCATCAGCAGACTTAAAAGTTCCTGCCTGCCAGCTCTGAAGAGAGCAGCAGATCTCCCAGCACCGAGCTTAAGCTCTGCTAAGGGACAATATGCCTCCTCAAGTGGGTCCCTGACCCCCGTGCTTCCTGATAGGGAGACATCTCCCAGGAGGGGTCAACAGACACCTCACACAGGAGAGCTCTGGCTGGTATCTGGTGGGTGCCCCTCTGGGATGAAGCTTCCAGAGGAAGGAGCAGGCAGCAATCTTTGCTGTTCTGCAGCCTCTGCTGGTGATACCCAGGCAAACAGAGTCTGGAGTTGACCCCCAGCAAATTCCAGTTGAACTGTAGAAGAGGGACCTGATTGTTAGAAGAAAATTAACAGACAGAAAGGAATAGCATCAACATCAACAAAAAGGATGACCGTGGAAAACTCCATCCAAAGGTCACCAACAGCAAAGACCAAAGGTACATGAATCCACAAAGATGAGGAAAAAAACAGCACAAAAAGACTGAAAATTCCAAAAACCAGAATGCCTCTTCTCCTCCAAAGGATCACAACTCCTTGCCAGCAACGGAACAAAACTGGTTGGTGAATGAGTTTGATGAATTGAGAGAAGTAGGCTTCAGAAGGTAGATAATAATAAACTCCTCAGAGCTAAAGGAGCATGCGGTAACCCAATGCAAGGAAGCTAAAAGCCTTTATAAAAGGTTACAGGAACTACTAAATGGAATAACCAGTTCAGAGAAGAACATAAATGACCTGATGGAGCTGAAAAACACAGCATGAGAACTTCGTGAAGCATACACAAATATCAATAGCCAAACTGATCAAGTGGAAGAAAGGATATCAGAGATTGAAGATCAACTTAATGAAATAAAGTGTAAAGACAAGATTACAAAAAAAAGAATGAAAAGGAATGAACAAAGCCTCCAAGAAATATGGGACTCTGTAAAGAGACCAAACCTACATTTGATTGGTGTACCTGAAAGTGAAGGGGAGAATGGAACCAAGTTGAAAAATACACTTCAGGATATCCAGGAGAACTTCCCCAACCTAGCAAGACAGGCCAACATTCAAATTCAGGAAATACAGAAAACACCACAAAGATACTCCTCAAGAAGAGCAATCCCAAGACACATAATCGTCAGATTCACCAAGGTTGAAATGAAAGATAAAATGTTAAGGGCAGCCAGAGAGAAAGGTCTGGCTACCCACAAAAGGAAGCCCATCAGACTAACAGCGGATCTCTCTGCAGAAATTCTACAAGCCAGAAGAGACTGGGGTCCAATATTCAACATTCTTAAGGAAAAGAATTTCCAACCCAGAATTTCATATCTAGCCAAATTAAGCTTCATAAGTGAAAGAGAAATAAAATCCTTTACAGACAAGCAAATGCTGAGAGATTTTGTCACCACCAGGCCTGCCTTACAAGAGCTCCTGAAAGAAGTGCTAAATATGGAAAGGAAAAACTGGTACCAGCCTCCACAAAAACAAACCGAGATGTAAAGACCACTGACACTATGAAGAAACTGCATCAACTAATGGGCGAAATAACCAGCTAGCATCAAAATGACAAGATCAAATTCACACATAATAATATTTACCTTAAATGTAAATGGGCTAAATGCCCCAATTAAAAGGCACAGACTAGTAAATTGGATAAAGAGTCAAGACCCAACAGTGTATTCAGGAGACCCATCTCATGTGCAAAGACACACACAGGCTCAAAATAAAGGGATGGAGGAAGATTTACCAAGCAAATGGAAAGAAAAAAAGAAAAAGCAGGGGTTGCAATCCTAGCCCCTGATGAAACAGATTTTAAACCAATGAAGATTTAAAAAAAAGAGAAAGAAGGGCATTACATAATGGTAAAAGGATCAATGCAACAAGAAGAGCTAACTATCCTCAATACATATGCACCCAATACAAGAGCACCCAGATTCACAAAGCAAGTTCTTAGAGACCTACAAAGAGACTTAGACTGCCACACAATAATAGTGGGAGACTTTAACACCCCACTGTCAATATTAGACAGATCAACAAGACAGAAAATTAACAAGGATATTCAGGACTTGAACTCAGCTCTGGACTAAGTGGACCTAATAGACATCTACACAATTCTCCACCCCAAATCAATAGAATATACATTCTTCTCAGCACCACATTACACTTACTATAAAATCGACCACATAATTGGAAGTAAAACTCCTCAGCAAATACCAAAGAACAGAAATCATAGCAAACAGTCTCTCAGACCACAGTGCAATCAAATTAGAACTCAGGATTAAGAAACTCACTCAAACTACACAACTACATGAAAACTGAACAACCTGCTTCTGAATGACAAATGAGTAAATAACAAAATTAGGGCAGAAATAAATAAGTTCTTTGAAACCAATGAGAACAAAGACACAACATACCAGAATCTTTGGGACACAGCTAAAGCAGTATTTAGAGGGAAATTTGTAGTACTAAATGCCCACAGGAGAAAGCAGGAAAGATCTAAAATGGACACCCTAACAGCACAATTAAGAGAACTAGAGAAGCAAGAGCAAAAAAATTCAAAAGCTAGCAGAAGACAAGAAATAACTAAGATCAGAGCAGAACTGAAGGAAATAGAGACAAAAAAAAAAAACCCTTAAAAAAGTCAATGAATCCAGGACCTGGTTTTTGAAACGATTAACAAAACCGATAGACTGCTAGCCAGGCTAATAAAGAAGAAAAGATAGAAGAATCAAATAGACGCAATAAAAAATTATAAGGGCAATAGCACCACTGATATCCCACAGAAATACAAACTACCATCAGAGAATACTATAAACACCTCTACATAAATAAACTAGAAAATCTAGAGGAAATGGATAAATTCCTGGACACATACACCCTCCCAAGACTAAACCAGGAGGAAGTTGAATCCCTGAATAGACCAAAAACAAGTTCTGAAATTGAGGCAGTAATTAATAGCCTACCAATGAAAAAAAGTCCAGGACCAGATGGATTCACAGCCGAATTCTACCAGAGGTACAAAGAGGAGCTGGTACCATTCCTTCTAAAACTATTCCAAACAATAGAAAAAGAGGGAATCCTCCCCAAGTCATTTTATGAGGCCAGCATCATCCCGATACCAAAACCTGGCAGAGACACAACAAGAAAAGGAAATTTCAGGCCAATCTCCCTGATGAACATTGATGTGAAAATCCTCAATAAAATACTGGCAAACCAGATCCAGCAGCACATTAAAAAGCTTATCCACCATGATCAAGTCGGCTTCATCCCTGGGATGCAAGGCTGGTTCAACATACGCAAATCAATAAATGTAATCCATCACATAAACAGAACCATTGAAAAAAACTACATGATTATCTCCATAAATGCAGAAAAGGCCTTCAATAAAATCCAACACTCCTTCATGCTAAAAACACTCAACACACCAGGTATTGATGAATGTATCTCAAAATAATAAGAGATATTTATGAGAAACCCACAGCCAATATCATCCTGAATGGGCAAAAGTCGGAAGCATTTTATTTGAAAACCAGCACAAGACAAGGATGCCCTCTCTCACCACTCCTATTCAATATAATATTGAAAGTTCTGGCCAGGGCAATTAGGCAAGAGAGAGAAATAAAGGGTATTCAAATAGGAAAAGAGGAAGTCAAATTATCTCTGTTTGCAGATGACATGATTGCATATTTAGAAAACCCCATTGTCTCAGCCCAAAACTCCTTAAGCTGATATGCAATTTCAGCAAAGTCTCAGGATACAAAGTCAATGTGCAAAAATCACAAGCATTCCTATACACCAATAATAAACAAACGAGAGCCAAATCATGAGTGAACTCCCATTAACAATTGCTACAAAGAGAATACAATACCTAGGAATACAATTTAAAAGGGATGTGAAGGGTGTCTTCAAGGAGAACTACAAACCACTGCTCAAGGAAATAAGAGAGGTCACAAACAAATGGAAAAACATTCCATGCTCATGAATAGGAAGAATCAATATCGTGAAAATGGCCATACTGCCCAAAGTAATTTATAGATTCAATGCTATTCCCACCAAGTTACCATTGACTTTCTTCATAAAATTAGAAAAAACTACTTTAAATTTTATGTGGAACCAAAAAACAGCCTGTGTAGCCAAGACAATCCTAAGCAAAAATAACAAAGCTGGACACATCATGCTACCTGACTTTGAACTATACTGCTAGGCTACAGTAAGCAAAATAGCATGGTACTGATACCAAAATAGACATATAGACCAATGGAACAGAACAGAGGCCTCAGAAATAACACCACACATCTACAACCATCTGATCCTTGAGAAACCTGACAAAAACAAGCAATGGGGAAAGGATTCCCTATTTAATAAATGGTGTTGGGAAAACTGGCTAGACATATGCAGAAAACTGAAACCGGACCCCTTCCTTACACGTTATACAAAAATTATCTCAAGATGGATTAAAGATTTAAACATAAGACCTAAAACTATAAAAACCCTAGAAGAAAACCTAGGCAATACCATTCAAGACATAGGCATGGGCAAAGACTTCATGACTAAAACATCAAAAGCAATGGCAACAAAAGCCAAAATTGACAAATGAGATCTAATTAAATTAAGGAGCCTCTGCACAGCAAAAGAAACTATCATCAGAGTGAACAGGCAACCTACAGAATGGGAGAAAATTTTTGCAATCTATCCATCTGACAAAGGGCCAATATCCAGAATCTACAAGGAACTTGAACAAATTTAAGAGAAAAAAACAACCCCATCAAAAAGTGGGCAAAGGATATGAGCAGATACTTTTCAAAAGAAGACACTGATGTGGCCAAGAAACATATGAAAAAAAGCTCATCATCACTGGTCATTAGAGAAATGTAATGCAAATTAAAACCCCAATGAGACACCATGTCACGACCGTTAGAATGGTAATCATTAAAAAGTCAGGAAACAACAGATGCTGGAGAGGATGTGGAGAAATAAGAATGCTTTTACACTGTTGGTGGGGGTGTAAATTAGTTCAACCACTGTGGAAGACTGTGTGGCAATTCCTCAAGAATCTAGAACTAGAAATACCATTTGATCCAGCAATCCCATTACTGGGTATATACCCGAAGGATTATAAATCATTCTACTATAAAGACACATGCACACGTATGTTTACTGCGGCACTCTTCACAATAGCAAAGATGTGGAACCAACCAACCCAAATGTCCATCAATGATAGACTGGATAAAGAAAATGTGGCAGATATACACAATGGAATACTATGCAGCCATAACAAAGAATGAGTTCATGTCCTTTGTAGGGACATGGATGAAGCTGGAAACCATCATTCTCAGCAAACTAACACAGGAACAGAAAACCAAATAGCACAAGTTCTCACTTATAAGTGGGAGTTGAACAATGAGAACATATGGGCACAGGGAGGGGAACATCACACACTGGGGGCTGTTGGGGGGTTGGGGACAAGGGGAGGGATAGCATTAGGAGAAACATCTAATGTAGATGACGGGTTGATGGGTGCAGCAAACCACCCTATGTTACCTATGTAACAAATCTGCATGTTCTGCACATATATCCCAGAGCTTAAACTATAATTTTAAAAAAAAAGAAAGAAAATCAGAGTTGTCAAGTAAGTTGTTCATGGATACAAAGCTAGCAAGAGATGGAGTTAGGATTCCAGCCAAGGCTATTTGACTCTAATGCCTGCACCATTTCTACTACACCTACAAAAAGGAAGGGACTTCACATATGCACATATATATCATACCATTTCTCATCTTTGTGTGAAGCTGACGAATGAGACCAATCTTGACCTACAGAGTCTCTGCTGCTGTTAAAGATCCCTGGAGAAGGTAACTTAGTGATGTCCTTAAGTAAATCATTCCAGTGTGTAACAATCTTCACCATAAGAAAATAATTCTTTATGAAAGGCCTGACTCCTTTATGATAAAGTTTGACCACATTCTTCTTCTTTAGTCTACATTGAAGCTACAATTAATAACCATAGTCTATATGATTTAAAGAAAAAGGTGAGACTTGTCTATTCACCTCCCTAGCCCACTTTTTGATGTGATTTTTTTCTTGCTAATTTGTTTGTGCTCATTGTAGATTCTGGATATTAGTCCTTTGCCAGATGTATAAATTGTGAAGATTTTCTCCCACTCTGTGGGTTGACAATTCTCAAAGGAGATATACAAATTACCAACAAACACAGGAAAAAATGGTCAACATCACTAATAATCAGGGAAATGCAAATCAAAACCACAATGCAATGCCACCTTACTCCTGCACAAATGGCTATAATAATAATAAAAAAGAAATAGATGTTGGTGTGGATGTGGTAAAAAGGGAATGCTTCTATACTGCTGGTGGGAGTATAAACTAGTACAACCACTATGGAAAATGGTGTAGAGATTCCTTCAAGAACTAAAAGTAGAACTACTATTTAATCCAACAATCCCACTACTGGGTATTTGCCCACAGGAAAAGATGTCTTTATACAAAAAACATACTTGCACATGCATGTTTAAGGCACCACAATTTGCTATCGCAGAAATGTGGAACCAATCCAAATGCCCATCAATCAACAAGTGGATAAAGAAATTTATATATATACATGTGATGGAATAGTACTCAGCCATAAAAAGGAATGAATTAATGGCATTTGCAGCAATCTGGATGAGATTGGAGATTATTATTCTAAGTGAAGTAACTCACGAATGGAAAACCAAACATCGTATGTTCTCACTCATAAGTGGGAGCTAAGCTATGAGGATGCAAAGGCATAAGAATGATACAATGAACTTTGGGACTCAGGGGGAAAGGCTGGGAAGGCGGTGGGGGTAAAAGACTACACATTGGGTACAGTGTACACTGCTTGGATGATGCATCAAAATCTCAAAAATCATCACTAAATAACTTACTCATGTAACCAAATACCACTTGTTCCCCAAAAACCTATGGAAATAAAAAAGAAATATATATATAATAAATCTTTAAACTTGAAAAAAAGAAAAATGTGAGGTGGGCTCTGAAAACTGGTGAAAGCTCACTCTGCTTCCAAGTTGGCACCTTGCTGCTGTGTCCTCACATGGCAAAAGGTGAAAGGACAAAAAGGCCTAACTAGTTCCCTTGAGCCCTTTTATAAGGGTGCTAATCCCATTCATGAGGACAGAATGCTTGTGACTCAAACATCTTCTAAAGGCTCTACCTCTTAAAACTATCACACTGGGTCTTAGGTTCCAACATATGAATTTTGATGGGGAGGAAAACATACAGTCAAACTTATAGCACTATCCATTCATTGATGGACATTTAGATTGCTTCCATATCTCAGCTATTGTGAATAATGCTGCAATGGAACATGGGAGTGCAGATATCGCTACTAGATCCTGATTTCATTTTCTCTGGAAAAATACCCAGAAATGAGATTGCTAGGTAATATTGTAATTCTATTTTTTTTTTTTTGAGAAATCTCCATACTGTTTTCCTTAATGGCTGCACCAATTTAGATTCCCATTAACAGTGAACAAGGGTCATATTTTCTCCAGATCCTGTCCAACACTTGTTTTCTTTTTTTTTTTTTAATAATAGCCACCCTAACAGGTGTGATTTGATACCTCAGTGTGGTTTTCATTTGCATTTCCCTGATGATTACTGATGTTGAGGACCTTTTCTTATGCTTCTTGGCTATTTGTATGTCTCCTTTGGAAAAATCTCTATTTTGGTCCTTTGCCATTTTGTTTTGATAATCGAGTTATTTGTTTTTCTGTTACTGAGTTGTAGTAGTTCCTTATATAGTTTAGATATTAGCTCCTTATTAGAGGTATGTTTGCAAATATTTTCTCCCCTTCCATAGATTACTTTTTTATTTTGTTGATTGTTTCCTTTGCTACACAAAAGCTTTTCAGTTTGATGTATTCCCATGTACCTACCTTTGCTGTCGTTGCCTGTGCTTTTGGCATCATATCCCAAAAGTCATTGGCAAGACCAATGTCAAGGAGCATTTTCTCTATCTTTCCTTCTGGTAGTTTTTCATTTTCAGGTCTTACATTTAAGTCTTATCTATTTTGAATTGATATTTTTATATGGTATAAGGGTCAAATTTCATTCTTCTGCACTATTCACTGAAGAGACTTTCTTTTCCTCATTGTATGTTGTTGGCATCTTTGTCAAAAATTAATTGACTACATATGATGGATTTATTTCTGGGCTCTGTATTCTGCTGTATTGGCCTATGTGTCTGCTTTTATGCTAGCATCATACTGGTTATACTGTTGTTTTTGATTTTTAGCTTCATATCACTGTGATCAAAAAAGATACTTGATATGATTTTAATCTTCCTATACTTCTTAAAATTTGTTTTGTGGCCTAACATAGGATCTAACTGGAGGATATTTTGTGTGTGCTTGAGAATGATGTGCTGCTGAACAGAATATTCTATATGTGACTCTTAGGTCCACTGGGTCTAGAGTGTAGTTTAAGATTGATGTTTCCTTATTGATTTTCTGTCTAGATGATCTGTTCATTGCTGAGAGTAGGGCATTGAAGTCCCCTACTATTATTGTATTGCAGTCTGCCTCTCCCTTCAGATCTATTAATATTTGCCCTATATTTGTAGGTGCTCCAATTTTGGGTACATATATATTTACAATTGTTATGTCCTCTTAATGAACTGACACCTTTATCATTATATAATTATCATCTTTCTTTTACAGTTTTAAAGTTTGTCTTGTCTGATATAAGTACAGATATGCTTGCTCTCTTTTGGTTTCCATTTAAATAGAATATCTTTTTTTATACCATTACTTTCAATCTATATGTGTCCTTAAAGGTGAAGTAAGTCTCTTGTAGGTGGTATATAGTTGAGTCTTTCTCTTTTAATCCATTCAGCCACTCTGTCTTTTGATTGGATAATTTAATCCATTTACATTAAAGGTAATTATTGATAGGTAAGACCTTATTATTGCTATTTTATTAACTGTTTTTTAGTTGTTTTGTAAATCCTTTGCTATAGTTATTTTTAATAATTTTGTCTTTGAACTTTCATAATAAATTTAAAAATGATTATGTACCACCATTATAGTATTAGAATAATAAGTATTAGTCAAATTCTGGATTTGACTATATTCTTATCTTTACTAGTGAGTTTTATGCTCTCATATGTTTGGCTAAGAAGCATCCTTTCATTTCTGCTTGAATAACTCTCTCGATCATTTCTTGTAATCCAGGTTTAGGTGATGAACTTGCTCAGCTTCTGTTTGTCTGAGAAAGTCTATATCTCTCCTTCATTTCTGAAGGAAAGACTTTCTGGGTAAAGTATTCTTGGATGCCATTTTTTTTCTTTCTGCTGGAACCAGCTGGTGCTAGAGTGGGCCTGGAGCCTAGGTCTGCGGGGAAATCAGATATCCACTTCACTCTCTTTCCTTACAGGAGAGCTCTGAACAGAGGAGATCTCTCTAGTCCTCACACCATTCTGGTTTGGAAAATGATTCAGGTAGAGTGAAACTGTCCTTCCAGCCCTTTACTGTGCCTTTTCCCATTCTGTACTCCACTAGTGTGGTGTAACCTTTCACCTGGAATCCAGAGCTCAGGGAAGTATTTGTGTGTGTGGATGGCTGTTTTTATCAGTCTTTCTGTGACTGGACAAGGGGTGTAATCTCCTATTCTGCCATCTTGCTGATGTTACTCTTCTTAGTCTCAATAAGTATTTGTTAAATAAGTAAATGAATAAGTGAATCTGTGTACAGAGTACTATCAAATATATCCTTAATATTTGATAAATTCGTGCATATTTATTTCCCTTCCAAAATTCATGTTGAAACTAATCCCCAATGTAACAGTATTAAGAGACAGTGATTTGGAAGTGATTAGGCCATGAGGACTCTATCATGAATAGAATAATACCTTATAAAAGGATTTGAGGGGATGTTTTCCCCTTCTGTCTCTTCTGCCACATGAGGACAAAATGTTTTTTCCTTTCCAGAGGACCCAGTAACAAGGCAATATCTTTGAAGCAGAGACCAGGCCCTTACTGGACACCAAACCTGCCAGTGCTTTGATCTTGGACTTCCAGCTTCCAGAACTATGAGAAATCTAAAACTGTGTATTTATAGATTACTCAGTCTCAAGTATTTTTTTATACCAGCACAAACAGATTAAACAATCTTCAAACTGACTTTGAGTTGGAAAAAGCATATATTATTAATATCAATCTATATTGCAGGTGAGGAACAATCTGGGATTTTATGTTACTTGCCCAAAATATCATAACAATTAAGCTAATAAGTGACAAGAATGGAGGGCATATTTAGACTTTCAGACTCCAAGCCCAATGTTTCTTCTATTCAGCAATTTAGGAAACCCAGACACCCATATTTTTCTTTAACTCTAAAACAGTGGCATATAACTACTGTGTAAAAGTATTAAGCAATTGTTTCAATACTACATATAATACCACTATTGACAAGTATTTATTCTGGTCTATAAAGCTCTCATACTTTTGTTTAATCACCACTATCTCAGTGAGTCTACTATTGCCTCCATTTTATAGTGAGAAAACCAAGAAAGGTTAATAACTTGCTCCAAGTCATACAGTTAATAAAGATGTGGCTGGCCGGACGTGGTGGCTCACGTCTGTAATCCCAACACTTTGGGAAACCGAGGCAGGTGAATCAGAAGGTCAGGAGATCAAGACTATCCTGGCTAACACGGTGAAACCCTGTCTCTACTAAAAATACAATAAATTAGCCAGGCGTGGTGGCGGGCATCTGTAGTCCCAGCTACTCAGGAGGCTGAGGCAGGAGAATGGCGTGAACCTGGGAGACGGAGGTTGCAGTGAGCCAAGATTGTGCCACTGCGCTCCAGCCTGGGCGACAAAGCGAGACTCTCTCAAAACAAACAAACAAACAAACAAAAAAACCCAAGGATGTGGCAGGGCCCAGACTCAATCTCAAAACTGAGGGCTAGTTCAGCTAGTGCTTTTTCTTGCACATGATCACAAAGCCTTCTCTCATTTCAAAGTGTCGTTACAATGATCTATTTCTTTGTTCCCCTCAAAACTAGGAATAATCCTTTTACAAAAAATGCAGTCGCACAAAATCTGGCCTTATTGGGTTTCTCTGCAGTTATTGGTAGTACACAATGTCAACTTCATTTAGTTTAGCTATTATGTAAAAATACTGATACAACTTTTAGTAATTTAGCACAGAGGCCTGTACACTCAGATGTTAATCTTTTTGAGAAGCATTTTGCTTCTTGTTCCCTCCCAGAAACATTTTTTCTCAACCACTGTGTAGCTTAAGTGTCAAAATCCCCTGAAGGTTGGGTAGAGATGGTTCCTAGAATCCTGCTGGGTGGTCTGCTGGGTCTTGATGGTATCACTTCCATTATAAAAGGGAACTTAGATAACTATAGCTAACATTTATTGAACACTTTTATCAGCTATCACACACCACTTAACAAGCCAATGCGATGAGTTCTATTGTTATCTTGAGTTCACAGCTGAAGAAATCGCAGCATGAAATAAGGGAGTAAATTCCCCAAAGTCATACAACTAGGCTGCTGGAACCTGAACTTAACTGCTACACTAGGCTGTCACCAAACACAACACTTCTCATGCTGGGTGTCATATCTCTGATGACACTGTAAATATCCAATGGCTTGAAGAAGTAAAATGTCAGCTAACAAGAGTAGGTCGAAGAGTTAAGTTAAAATTCAAGGACAGATTTTTCAGTGTGCAATAGACACAGAGATGTTCGAGACTGGTGTCAGAGAGAGACAGAGGCTGCTTGTTAGGATCTCCGAAAACATATTATGATGGTACAATATTTTATAAATGTGTGGTCTTGGTCACAGGGTGACCTGGTTTAAAGGTGGTAAATATGTCAGCAAATTTCATTAGCACAGGAAAAACAGATCCAGGCGAACAACTCATGGTAGTTCGTCATCTAATTTTCTCTGCTTTGTTTTGACTTCATAGGATAAAATTTGCTACATTTCTCTTTCCAACCATCACTTAGTGGCTTTTAGGTACTGTTATTAAAATTTCATAATTTTAATAGCCAAGTATTAAAAAGAAATTTCTAATCATTTTCAAATTCTTAATTTAGGGGACTTTTAGTGATTGAGAGTCCTTAATATTTCAAGACCCTCAGCTTGTTGTGATTCCAACATGGGTAACTGGAGACATTGTTCTTTTAATTTAGGTTCAGTGAAAGATTTTTAACTAATGCACTAATCTATGTTTGAAAGTGTTTTTACCAAGTATATTTTAGCAAGATATTATCTGATGACATTAATAGCTATTATTTATTTTTTAAAGGAGTTATATGGTCAAGTATATTTGGAAAATACTGGTTTAGAAGAAAATTAAATAGATTCCTTTTCTCTAGCCTTGAAATAAATGAACGTTCACTATGACTTTCCAAGAAGGAGGCTTGACAGGCATCACTTACTAGGTTTTTTTTGACTATAAGGACTACTTTTCTTCAGTGCATCTTTTAGGACCAACAATCCTTGGATCTCTCTTTGGGAAATGTTACTTCCTTATATTTCATTATAGGGAAATTATCCATGTTTTCAAGATTATATTATTATTGACTTTACAGTGGATTTAAGTAATTTTATTGTAATAGAACTCCCAGGAAATCCAAGTCACTAATACGTGGTATGTGGTTAATCTTCAATAAACATGCTATACAAAAAAGATTTAGTTTGTTGGTTCAAAAGACTCAAAAAAATCAATAGCTTCATATGCCAGTGCTGTTTTGTTGCAATATTGCATAAAACCACAAGATGGCAATAGTACTTATCAAATTATAGAGAGGCCTGTGGTTCTGCTATTGAAACCAAAGGTTAGGGAGCCTTCAGGGCACACACTTTGAAGTTCCCAGGCATTTTCTGGCAGCATATGCTTTGTTGTTATTATCTGGACCATTACTTTCATTGAAATATTTTTATGATGATAAATGAAATGAAAACAAGTCAAAAAGTATGAAAGATGAATCTAGAAAGTATTCACCCTACAGTAAAATTCAGATTTTATTGTTATTAATGTCATATTCAAGAGCAACCTTTCACATATTCATTTTGTCAGGTAGCCTTAACTTCAGAATTTGTTTATAAAAACATTATTTTGTAATTATAAATTCCATGGTCTAAAAGTTCTAGAGTATCCTAGACCTAGGAAATATCAATTTTTTCTAAATGCTGGGATAAAATTCCTTTAAAAAGAGGAATTAGACGGTTTCTATAATGTTTACTCATGTAGCAAAGGAGTATATGTTCTTAATGCTATATTTATTTATTTTTTACAAGGCAGGATACTGATGGACACTTCAACATTCTGTGTAATATTTAAAGCCTTTTGTGTTATTTAAGACAACACAACTAAACGTGGTCTGAATGTGTCCGTTTTTATATAGCAATAAACACAGCATACACAAGATGGCAGCCTATCTTCCTTTAAACTAGTATTAAAGATATTTAAAATGTAAATAGCTGTCTATTAATGGTACTCTTGCTTTTCATGCTCAGAATAAATAAGCCTCCTGGTTAACAAGTTTAAATCAGTCTCATTCCAAACCTAGTACTTAATGAAACAGAAACAGCTACTCACGTTTTGGGAAATCTACAACTACTCAATAATGCTAAGTCTTCATCAAAAACAATGCCAAATTGCAACTCAGTATCACAAGAAGAAGGAGGAGGAGGAATAAGAAAAAAGACAAAAGAAAAAAAGAAGTGAACATATATATTGTGGGGACAGTTAAAATTTAAGCTGGATCTTTCTGAAGATAACTGATCTTCCTACAAATATTTAAAGCTGGCTACCTTTGCTGTCCAATTGTAACAGAGGGTATCCTTGTAGAATAAGGTCCTTCACATTTGAGAGGCTGTAAAAATAGTGACATTCAAAACATCAATGATATAAAAATCTTCAAAAAGGGTACCTTATAGACGTGTTAAAATAATTTCCATAAGCTATTCTATTCCCTCATTTTTTGTTGGAGACTTGTTATGCCCTAGGATGGAAATACTTCATAATGCTAAATAACTAAATACATTAAAATTTAAATGCAAGAGGTTTATAATCACAGGTGGCTTCATATAATAAAATAAAAGTAAACCAACATTTTTTCCATAATGAACATGAATATTCCAATGAATTTAAAATTTCTGGTTAATGAAGTTACCATGACACAGCACATAGATTAATTTAAAATAATAGCATGGTAAAGTGTAGCATAGGATGGCACTAGATAAATTTATTTCCTGAAGAGTAGTAGAAGGCAGTTCAGGTAATCTTTAGGCTTAGTTTTCTCTCCTAAATGCAGAGTTGAAGAGATGCAAGAAGAAATTATTCATGTTGTATCCCAAATACAACATGAATAATTTGGGATACACATGTATGGATGTATTTGGGATATACTTATTCATAAAACTTATTCAAATTCCCTTTCATATCTGACATAAACAGCAGGTGGTATCTAAATGCAAATTTCTGATAACTTCTGGAAGTTTAGGTAAACTAAAATATGGATTGCTTTAATTTTGAATGTAAGTTGCATATTACTTGGTGACATTGAGCAACTACAACAACTATCCTAGATGTCATTTTTTCCAAAGGACCTTACTCCTATCTCCTCCAGGAATTCGCTCTATGACTGGTAATTGATGTAATGACTCAGTAGATACAATATATAGTACTATTAATTTTTTTTTACCAAAAGGAAACTATTTTTCCTGGGAATTCTGCTGAAATATGCTACCATGTTTATATAGCCATCCTAACAAAAAATCAAATCTAAAAAATTAAACTTTTTTAAAAGAACTTTAACTTTCCTATTTAAAAAATCAGAATATTTTTTAAAATAGACCCTAAAGTATTATGCCTCTTCAATCCTTTTTTTTTTCTTGGCTATCCCAATACTTTTCTGAAACTGTTTCCTTGAGTGTCACCAATAACTTTTAAAAATACATCAATTTCAACGGGCTTTTCTTCGTTTGCAGCCCTTTTCATCTGTGGGTCACACTGGGTATTATTAATTGCAATGACTCTGGGATTTTCTTCTTATTTGGATTCTGTAGCCCCAGTACCCCTATAGCCAAAGAGTTAGTTGTGTCTATTGTCTACATGTCTACAAGCACTATGATCTTAGAAAAGTCACTTAGGCTCTGTTGTATACAGTTTTGTATCCTTAAAATGAGGGGATTTCCCAAATTTCTCTGAGGGTCTCTGATATGAGGGTCTCTCTTGCATGTCTTTGACAGAGAATAAGCCATTCCACATAAATGAATTTTCCAGGAAACTAAAAATTACCACGTAGAACACCAAAACCTGTTTTATTAATATACTTAAAGGAACTATTTCTAAAATTTATTACATTTTTCTCCCTTTTAGGTAAATAATGAATGCAATTTTTAAAAAATGGGGCAGAGCATCATTTGTTAACTGTGTCTGGGAAATTATCATCAAGGTTCTAGCAAGATTAAGTTAAAAATGTAGAAAACTAGTGAAACTTGAGTAGAAGTGTTTTAATTTCTGAATTCCCAAACTGATTATTGCTAAAGGTCAATAATCACAGAGACATTTCCCATTAGTGGATGCTTCTATAATCTGTTTATTCTATATATGCACTTCTTTTGCTTTATACCTTTCAATTCAGAGTTGTTATAAATTCAATAATGGTATTATTTCCACTGCTAAATATGCCAAGGAACAAAATGTGGTTCTTAAAATAAAACAAGTTAAAAGTGATGGGAGATCAAAGGAGACTTGAGTTCCAAAATCGTTGCACAGAGAGCAATCTGCCAATCAGAAGCACCTGCCTTGGACTCTTATGTAGGTTAAAAATAAACTTCTATTACATTTGAGCCATTAAATATTTTTAGGTCCATTTATAATCACAGTTCATTCTACTCTAACAAATTCCTAAGTCCTGTGGATTCTAATTATTAAATTTCCATTTGTAATAAACCTAGCCCACCAGTTCAGCCTAGCCCACCTGACATCTGTTCTTAAGACCTTTGTTCAATTGGTAAAATATCTCTTGAAATGATCTCTGCCACCATTGCCCCATCATTCCTTATCTAGATTATTTACAGCCTTCTGCTTGGTCCTTCTGCCTTCCTTCAAACCCATCCTCTAAGTCCTAATGGAATTCTCTCCATCATATACAAATCAGGCCATTTTATTCCTCTTGGACTACATTTCACTCCATATTCTGCACCCACAAGCACTGCTGTGGGGAACCCAGGCCCCAGAACTCTGGCTCAGTGTCGGTATTCAAAGCTTCTCCTTGTTCAGGAGATTTTGCACAAACATGAGTAAATTTTTATCATCTTACACTCTTACCATGGAGACTATGGATCCTAATTTGTCTTCTGTGGCAGGTTGAACCCTTAATAGCCATTTTCCCCCTTTCCCTTCACTATCACTGAATAGAGTCTCTGAGTTTTAGCAGAATGCCTGGTCCTCCCATCAGAGAATATCTTATTCTCCAAGCAACAGGTGTGGCCATGTAACCATGTCCTTCCTTGTGGGATGTGAGAGTAAGTGACCTATGCAACTTCCGGGTCTTATGGTGAAAATGGAGCAGTTGCTTTAGACAAGAGATGGAAACCACACAGTGATGAGAGCAGAACCATTTCATCAGCTCTAGATCTTTCTGGGGTTCATGTGGAAGAAAATATAATTTTAAAAATTATCAGAAAAGTTGTGTCTCTTGTTACCAGAAGCTTAGCTTGCACCCTAAATCATTCTAATTAAGAAACAACTTTCAAATAGATTTTCCTTCTAGAAAAGCATGTTTCTTAATTAGAATGATTCATATGACTTCATAGAGCCAATCAATTTTGTGTGAGTCCCATTCAATTCAGTTTAATAAGACTATGGGGGATGAACCAGCTTTTCCCATAGCCTGGCCATTCCTGGGCAAGGGGGTTTCTCATTTACAGAACTGAAAGACAAAGTCCACTAAATGAAAAAAAAAAAAAAAACCATTGGTTTGAGGAGGGAGAGAACTAACTTTCTTGAATATCTACTGTGTGCCTTGTGCTTTTAATACAATATTTTATTTAGTTATAACTCTAGCCCTGTGAGTTGGGTTAAACTAGCACATAGGAGGCATCTAATAAATGTTTGTCAAGCAAATGAATAAATTAGTATTCTCAGTATTTTTAAGATGAGTAAACTGGTTCAGAAAGATTAGGCTGCTTGACCTGGTTACCTAACTTGTAAGCAGTGGCAGCTCTAGAATCCATTACAAGAGCTATTTGATTCTAGATTCCAAATTTACTTCATTACACCGTGATGCCTAACCATCGTCATCTTTTCCAATCAACCGACTTGTCCCATCTACCTCAAACTATTATTTTTGGGCTCAGCCCTTCCATAATCTATCTCCTGGTTCCCCCATGAGAGACAAGATTGTATACTAGGGAAGCCATGGATCTCAATCAATTTGGCAATTATTAATTCTGTACCATTAGCATAACAGAGTATTGGTTACACCCGCTCAGTGAATTTGATGGGGAAGATGAGTTATTTAGCGTCTTTTGTCTCCATTAGACCAAAAATAGTATGAAGACAGAGACCATTTTTGCATCCCAGAACCTGCCACAAAGCAGGTACTCAAGTGCTCAATAAATATTTGTTGGCTTGTATGAATGACATACATTACTGTTAATGTATTACCTTTGCTAAGCTAGGCACTTATTCAGAAGCCTAAAACTGGGTTTCTTTCTGCAACAAATAAAATTGCTTAATGGTGCTCTATAGAAAAGTATAATTAAAAAGTATGAGATTGCTTACTATATTTCTGAGGGGGATGAAAAGGCTCATGACCACTCCATCTGTAATAGAGATGGTTTAGTGTGGTACAGGGTAGTTCAGAGTTTGACCTCCAAGTTAGAAAGCCTGGGTTCCAATCTCTGCTCCTGCACTTATAAGCTGTGTGGACTTGCACAAGTAGAAGATGCACATAGATAGAAATGGAGACGATTATAGAACCTCCTTAAGGTCATTGTGAGGATTTAATTACATAATACATATCAAGTACTTAGCACAGTTCCTCCCACAAAATAAACATCCAATAACTATTAGCAATTTTTCTTCATCTTACTCAACATGAAGACAAAGTAATATAATTACTTAACAATCTGAAAACTTGACTCAATATAATTAAATTTAAATAAAGAACTACAAACATATTAAAATGGTTATCAAATCTCTGATTTCATATGTGGAATGATTTATTTCAATTGAGATAACAGTTACTAATTATCTATTTTTCCTAATCATTTAAGAATACATAAATAGAACAAGCACAGTGTCTCACACCGTGGCTTTGGGAGGCCACGGTGGGAGAATTTCTTCAGGCCAGGAGTTTGAGACCAGCCTGGGCAACACCAGTAAAACCCTGTATCTATAAAATTTCTTTAAACAATTAGCTGGGCATGATGGTATGCCTGTAGTCCCAGTTACTTGGGAGGCTGAGACAGGAGGACTGTTTGAGTCTAGGAGTTGGTGGCTGCAGTGAGCTCTCATTGTGCCACTGTACTCCAGCCTGGGCAACAGAGCAAGACCCTATCCCTAAAAAATAATAATACATAAGTATACAGCAAAAAGTAGTAATTATTATTTTCAGAGGATTCATTGGCTTTGTTAAGTCAAGGGAAAAAGCCTATAATTAATTACAAATATTATATAAATAAACCTAAGTATAAGTATCCAAAAAGTGCCATTAAAATAACCAGATCCTATAGAATATATGCATGAAAAAAATGATTATGACCCTAAAAAACAACCAAAAAAATCTCCTTATCAACTAAAACCATAAGTAATAACAATATAAATAGTTGCATGACTTTTGTAGATTAATTACTATCATTAACTGGAATAATTTCAAGCAGTTATATTACAATGTGATTAAAATACATCACAAATGACCACGGTAATGAAATAATACATTTCTTAGACTATTCATATATTCAATTTGAGAAAAAAGGCAAGTCAATGGTCTCCTATTTGTCTCCATGCTTCTAGTCTTCCTTATTTCAATTCATTCTCCAAAATCTTATGATTGTTTTTCTGTTATTCCCTTGCTTTTAATTCTTCATTTCTTTGTCATTGATTTTAGAATGGATCAGGGAAGGTGTCCAAGCAGCAGTGAAGCTTGAATAAATACTGAAAGAAGACTGGCCATGGTGGGGTAGGACACCCAAGACAGAGGGAAAGGGGTGAAGAGGGGCACAGCCTGTGTTATGGACTGAATGTTTATACCCCTGCAACTCCCTGCCAAATTCGTATGCTGAAACTCTAGCCTTCAATGTGATGGTATTTGGAAGTAAAGACTTCAGGAGGCGATTAGGTTTGGATAAGATCATGAGCATGGTGCCCTCCTGATGGGATTAGTGTCCTTATAAGACAAAGAAGAGACACGGGAGCTCTCTCTTTCTCCATGCATTGAGGAAAGGCCTTGTGAGCACACAGCAGGAAGGTGGCTGTCTACAAGCCAGGAGGCAGGTCCTCACCAGGACCCCAATCTGCTGGCACCTTGATCTTAGACTTCCCAGGCTTTAGAACTGTGAGAAATAAATGTCTGTTGTTGAAGCCACCCAGTCTACAGTATTTCTTTATAACAGCCCAAGTAAAGATGGTATATCATACAAAGTTTTCTTTGTTAATTTCTGCAGACTCATCTCTCAACAGACATCCCATCTATAGAATATTTGCACCATCTCAAAGTCACAGCCTCTCTCCAATAACTGTGCCCCTCTTCACCCCTTTCCCTCTGTCTTGGGTGTCCTACTCCACCATGGCCAGTCTTCTTTCAGTATTTATTCAAGCTTCACTGCTGCTTGGACACCTTCCCTGATCTACTCATGGACATTATTAGGCCTTTTTCTTATACTCCCAAACATTCTTTGCCACAGCACTTGTCACATTGAGGCCTTGCTGTTTATTTCTGATCCCTGATGGCTAGCACAACTCCTGGGTCATCAAGAAATCTTTGTTGACTGAAAACACATGTATAACTGAAGGAAGGAATAGGTATCATCTCATAATAACAACACAACCTAATGAGGTAACCAGTACTTAAATTGCACACCCTTTATGTCCCACTCCCTTATTCCCTACTCTTATCCACTATGATACTAAGTACTTAATCTGAAATCTGTAAAGCTTAATATCACAAAAGTACTGTGCTACCACTTCTACAACAGTAAGCATTTGCCATTTCTACTTCCCCAAGCTATGGTGATTGGCATTCATTGTAATTCCTAAAAATGGTCAACCTGTCCTCGCTTTAGCCAACATGGCAAAACCCTGTGTCTACTAAAAATACAAAAATTATCCAGGTGTAGTGGTGGGCACCTGTAATCCTAGCTACTCGGGAGGCTGAGGCAGGAGAATTGCTTGAATCAGGGAGGTGGAGGTTGCAGTGAGCCAAGATCACGCCAATGCACTCCATTCTGGGCTTCACAGCAAGACTCCATCTCAAAAAATAAATATATAAATAAATAAATAATAAAATAAAAGTACTTTTAGACAATATAATTTTAGTAGCAATCTTCTAAGAGTTTTTTATTTGATTGATTGATTGATTTGAATTTCTTCAGAGCAACCAACTAGAAACCAGACCAGAATAAAGGTGTTTGGATATACTTGTGACATATCTCTCAATATCTAATAAATAGATATAGCAAACATACAGTAAAAACATTCTTATTTTTTCCACAAGATATTTAGAAGGAAGGTTTTTCTTATGTGTATAGAGAAGTTATGGTTGAGATTGTTACCCCTCACTGATGTGTGTTTCCTCTTCTTCCTGGCCATGTAGCACAACTGCATTTTCTCTAACAAACTAGAAAGAGAAGAAAATTACCTCATAATAAAGGCCAGATGTGAAAATCCCATAGCTAATATCATACTCAATGGTGAGAAACTGAAAGACTTTTTTCTAAGATAAGGAACACGATGGCCACTCTCACCACTTCCATTCAACATAGGACTAGAAGTCCTATCCAGAGGAATTGGACAAGAAAAGGAAATAAAAGCTATCCAAATCTGAAAAGGAGAAGTAAAATTGGCCCTGTTTGCAGATGATGTCATCTTATACATAAAAAACAGAAGATTCCACAACAAACTGTTAGAATAAATAAGAAAATCAAGTAACATTGCAGGATACAAAATCAACATACAAAATCAATTGCATTTTTATACACTAACAATGAACTATCTGAAAAGGAAATGAAGAAAAAAAATTGTGTCTACATTATCCCTCAAAATAATAAAATACTTAGAAATAAGCTCAACTAAGAAGGTAAAAGACTTGTACACTGAAAACTATAAAATGTTAATGAAAGAAATTAGACACTAATAAATGAAAAGACATCTTGTGTTCATGAATTGAAAAATGGAATATTGTTAAAACGTTCATACTACCCAAAGCAATCTATACATTCAATGAAATGTCTATCAAATTCCAATGATATTTTTTACAGAAATAGAAAAAAAACCCCTAAAATTCATATGGAACCACAGATGACCCTGAATAGTAAAAAAAAAAAAAAATCTTGAGAAAGAAAAACAAAGCTGAAGGCATCATACTTCCTGATTCAAAATATATTACAAAGCTACAGTAATTAAAACAGTATGGCACTGTGAAAAAGATAGATATATAGTCCAAGGGAACAGAATGAAAATCAATCCATGCATGTATGGTAAACTGACCTTCAACAAGGGTGCCAGGAATACAAAATAGGGAAAGGATAGTCTTCAACAAATAGCTTTTGAAAACTGTATATTCACATGCAGAATAATGAAGCTGGACTCTTATCTTACCCCATATACACAAATCAATACAAATGGATTAAAAACTTAAATATAAGTCATGAAACTATAAAACAGGGAAAAAGCTTCATGACATTAGTTTTGTCAATGATTGCATGAGTATGACACCAAAAGCACAGGAAACAAAAGTAAAACCAGGAAAATGGGACTAGAGGAAATATCTGCAAATCATATATCAGATAAGGGGTTAGTTTCCAATATATAAGGAATTCCTACAACACAATAGCAAAAAAACCTAATAATCTGATTTTAAAACTGGGCTAAGTCTGGAATAGACATTTCTCCAAAGAAGACATACAAATGGCCAACAGGTATATGAAAAGATGCTGTTACCAAACATCAGGGGAATGAAAATCAAAAATACAATGAGACATCACCTGACACCTGGTAGGAAAACTATCAACACGTGTTGGTGAGGATGTGAAGAAATTTGAACCCTCGTACACTGTTGGTGGGAATGCAAAATGGTGCAGTTACTGTGGAAAACAATATGGAGATTTCTAAAAAAAATAAAAATAGAGCTACCATATGATCTAGCAATCTGACTTTTTTAGTATTTATCTAAAAGAACTGAAATCAGGATCTTAAAGAGAAATAAGCACTCCCATATTCATTGCAACACTATTTACAATAACCAAGACATAGAAGCAACCTAAATGTTCATCAATGAATGCATGCATAAAAAGAAGATGTGGTATATACATATAATGGAATATTATTCAGACTGAAAAAAGAAGGAAATCCTGCAATATGTGACAACATGGATGAAACCTGAAGACATTATGCTATATACCAGCCACAGAAGGACAAATACTGCATGATTTCACTTACATCAGATATCTAAAATAGTCAAACTCATTGAATCAGAAAGTAGAATGGTGGATGCCAAGGGCTGGTAGTAGGGGTGGGGAATGGGGTGTTTCCAGTCAATGGGCATAAAGTCTCAATTACACAAGATGAATATGTTTTTGAGATCTGCTGTACAACATTGCTCCTATATTAATATTGTACTATATGCATAAAAATTTGTTAAGAGTGTAGATCTCATGTTAAGTGTTCTTACCACAATAAAATAAAATTTTTTAAAATACCAAGATCATTGGGTGTGATCATTGGCACACAGAAGCCTACTGCCTACCGAGTTTTTGAGAGAAAGAACTTAGCTGTTTGAGATCCCTGACATTACCCTAGTAGGAAGCAGGATATGAAAGATGTACAATCCCCAAGGAGAGCAAGCTCCTTCACACCCATTTCAGACATGGCCATGGAGGACAATGAATAAGAAATAGATCCCCAAATTAAGGGGCCAGTTGCCACGGAGAACAACAAACAAGAGGATTCTTCCCAGATAGAAAAGTTCTAATCAAACAATTTTCCTACTCTCCAGGTTAAGAGGCCTTCATCAGGCCTCTTTATGCACATGGGGATTTCAGAATTCATATTGACAAGTAACTTGTGCCCCCCATGATTTCTACCATTATATGTTGGATGTGTATAGGGAGACTGTAGGCAGATTCTTAGTTCCCAGGGCTACAAGGAACCACATTCAGACCTGACAGAGAATATCCTTTTATTCAGAGATCCTGAACTTAGAGCTTTATACAGTGATCAGATGGGACTTTGATTGTTTCCCTTGGAGAAGAGTGAATGTCTTCTATATGCAGGAAGAGTGAAACATATTTGGTGACCAGAGGTAGAGTATAGCCAAGAATGCTACTGCTTGGCAATATGAGCTATAGCTTCTGGCCTTCTTTAAAATTAGGAGTGGTCAATTGGCTGCATTCTGGTCAATTGAATGTAAGTGCAAAAGGTAATGTGTGCCAATTTTAAGCCTGACCTATAAAAATCCTCCCATGTGGGACTCTTACTCTAGTCTGTCAACCACAGGCTTTGAGGACCAAAAGGGAGATAGTAACACTAGATAGAAAAAAAACACTAGGGGCCCATGATGACTGTGTGGAGCAGAACTAGAGCCCCACCCTCCAACACAGACACATATTAAACCATGATAAGAGCAAGAAAAACAGCTTTTCTTAGGTTAAATCATTGATATATTGGGTTTATCTGTTTAGTTATATATCTTAACAAATACAAAACTTAAACCAAAACAAATTATGATTATACTGTTTGGTGCTAATAATAAGGAAAACGTAAGATTTAAGGCCCTTAAAGAAAGGACTTCACTGATATTTAGTTTTAAAAAATACCTTAAAAATTCAATTTGTGAAATATCAAGTGATCAACAGTTTACTCCAATAATGATGCTTTATAAGAATTAGTACTAAATATATAGTTTTAGGAACTTTTAATAAAATTACCCTTAGCATTTTATTGGAATTTAGTGACATTTAAAACAGTATTCCCAGATATATTTTAGATAAATCATTTATATTCTTTTAATTGTTTTCCCCCTACTTTAACAACAGCAGCAAAGCAAAACAAAGTCATATTATGCAAATGATTCATCTTCCCACTTGCCAGTGCCTTCCCTTCACAACTAAGTGATGAATGAATAATCTTATAGAAACAAAAAGTCTTAGCATTGGAAGAGATTTCGTCCAGTCTTTCATTAATACAAAAATTCTAGTTACAAACCCAGTAACATATGACACATGATCACATAGATGGAATGTAGAGGAAGCTTGTATGCTTCCAGCACAGCACTGGAATTCAATGAAATATTGAATTTCCTTTTGAAATTCAATATTTGTTGAAAACATATGTTATGTGATATAGTATATTTTGATTTTGGACAGGTATGTCATAAAATGTATGTTTAAAGAGCTAATCTTCCTCATCTGAATCTTTAGAGCTTTAAGGAAATGGCTAGTCCTTATTTCATAGACACCCTTTCCAAGCATGTGTAGTCCTAAAAACATTGTCACTGGCACGATTCTATATTTGAGGTCATTAAAAAAAAAGACACAATAAGCTGATCTTCTTATCCATGTTCTTCAATGAGAGAAGTTTTAAAGGGTAAGCTTCTGCAGATGAGCAACTAAAAGTTTTTTTCATTTTAAAATACAGGTTTAAAGGAAATGATTACAGTTGCCACCATCTCCTTGATTATTAATTAAAGGCTTTTCTTCAATTATCATATTATTCGATATAGTCAATGGTTATATAAGTTTTATAAGTAAAAAAGATAAGCAAAGCAAAATGTTAACACCTACCATGTAACTAAAATACTTGAGGAACAATGAAAAAAACCTTCACCCCTTATGCTAAAAACAGTTAATAAGTGTTTAATGTGACAAGTGACTTCAAAACTTGCAATTATCCTGCTAAAGCATGGCGTCACTGATAGAGACAAAGACGGCAGATATAGTATAGTGGTAGGTGGTGTGGGTCCCTGTTCTTATCTTCAACACAGTATTCCCTTCAACTCTCTGGCAGGGTGTGGGAAAAGTCCGAGGTTTCCACTGGTAAGTTTAATAAAAGATGTAGAACCAATCTAAGTTATACACTTCCCAAGGGACACACTCTTTTTGTGCCTTCTGTCTTTTCTGTTAAACTTGCTACTTTTCCAATGCCATCAACATCCTATTACTTTGTTAAGGAAGACAGGGCTCTTGCATATTACAAGATTTGTGCTAGTTCGCAGAGTGAATAAATTCTCCTGCTAGTATAATTTTCCTTTCCTGAAATACACATTCAATAATATTTACTGGATGTCAACATGTGTTAGGTGCTGTGGATTCGGCAGTGCATAAAACAACATCTCTACTCTTAAGGAGTCTCCCTCCATTCTAGTGGAAGAAGACAGGCAGTGAGCCAATAAATGAGCATACAGTGTGCTCTGTGGTGATCAGAGCATGGAACAACAGAAAGTTGGGTGAAGGCGTGGTAGTCAGATGGCTTGCTATTTTGGATGAGGTGTAGAGAGAAAGCCTCACCTATAAGGACACATTTGAAAAGGGACTTGAAGCAATGAAGGAGGTTTCCAGGCAGAGAAAGCAGCAAGTGCAGAGGCCCTGAAGAATTCTAACATTGCTGGAGCTAGTGGCCTAGAAAGTGAATGAAAGGAGATGAAATCAGAGCTGAGTGGAGCAACAGATCATGTGGGGCTCTGTAGGCCCTTAGAAAGGGTTTGGGGTTTTTCTTCAAGTAAATTAAAATAAGAAAGCAAATGAATAATCAGGAAAAAATGTTTTAAGATTGCCTTGTCTGATGTCAAGTTATCATTCTTTGATCAGGGAATATACCTATAATTGAAAAACAGAATGTACTCAAAGGGCCAATTATAAAAGGGCAAGTACATTGTTTTCTTAAGTTACTCAAAGTAATTACTGAGTTTTAAGACTAGTTGGCCTGAAATATTTTGACAAATTTAACCTAAAGGTTAATGATACATACAAAATTAATATGGATTTTTACATTTCTTATGTTTATGTCTACACTATACCTTTAAAATTTAGATTTTAAGTTATATACAATATAATCAAATATAAAATATTTCCAGAATCTATTCTGACTCCTGTCAATGTCAATGTTATCTTGTTTATCTTGGTACTGATACAATAACATCAAATGAAATTTGGTAACATTCAGCACTAAAATATATTTAAGGCAATGACACACTTATGGTGTATCAAGCACATAATGAGATAGCCATCATTTTAAGCTGGTGGTAAATGTCTTTCCTGCTGTGGTAGGCAGAATTCTAAAATGTACCCCCAAGATTTCTTATACTGACTGAATATGATGAAATTTCATTCATGTCTATGATTATGCTACTTATATGGCAAAAGGGATTTTGCTGATGTAATTAAGGTTACTAATAAGTTGAGTTCATCAAAACAAAGATGGTCACGCATCTGTAATCCCAGCACTTCAGGAGGCCAAGGTGGGCAGATCACCTGAAGTCAGGAGTTCAAGACCAGCCTGGCCAACACGGCAAAACTCTGTATTTACTAAAAATACAAAAATTAACCGGGCATGGTGGTGCATGCCTGTAGTCCCAGCTACTCAGGAGGCGGAGGTGGGAGAATTGCATGAACCTGGGAGGAAGAGGCTGCAGTGAGCCAAGATCGTGCCACTGTACTCTACCTGGGGGACAGAGCACAACTTCATCAAAAAAAAAAAAAAAAAAAAAAAAAAAGATAGTCAAGGTGGACCTAATTTTATCCCATTTTCTTTAAGGGCAGAAAGTTTTCTCTACTTGATAGCATAAACAAAAGTCAGATTTGAAGAATAAGGGGGATTTAACACACTACTGCTGTCTTGAAGATGACGGGGGACACATGTAAAGGACCTTGGACTGTCCCCTAGAAGGTGAAAGCAACTGCTGGTGGACAGACAGCAAGAAAACAGACTCAGCCACAAGAAATTGAATTCTGCCAATACCAGGAATGTGCTTGGACAGGTACTCCGAGCTCCAAGTGAGAGCTCAGCCTAGCTGACACCTTAATTTTGGTCTTGTAATACCTAAGCAGAGAACCTAACTATACCGTGCACAGATTTCTCACCTACCTAAACTGTGAGCTATTAAATGGGTGTTGTTTTAAGCTTGCGGAAATTAGTTACAAAGCAATGGAAAACTAATAACTTACCTTGAACACTATATTTATGGTGTAGTTAGAGGAATAAAAAAGAAGCTGAAAGTCTTTTATTAGGTGTAACTAAGTTTTCTTTCTTATAAACGGTATCAGTGTATTGGCTAGAAGCCTAAGCTGCCATAACAAAGAGATCCAAAAAATATAGTGGCTTGGTCAGACATGGTGGCTCATGCCTGTAATCCTAACACTTTGGGAGACCAAGGCAAGATGATCTCTTGAGCTTGGAAGTTCACGACCAGCCTGGGTGACACACTGACATCCTATCTTTATCTGTCTGTCTGTCTGTCTATCTATCTATCTATCTATCTATCTATCTATCTATCTATCTATCTATCTATCTATCGGTTTCAACTAGAAAGTAATTCATTTCTTTTTTGCAAAACCATACATGGCTGGGTATCCCAATGCAATAGAACAATTACATGCTTTTCAATTTATGCCTTCTGACCTATAGCCCTTGCAAGGATGGCTGATAAATGTCAGCCGTAGCTGAGCAACCTTGTGGCCATCTAAAACATGAGAGCTCTATGATGGAAGAAGGGGCAAATGCATACTTTTGGACAACTGGCAGTCTCTAACAATCCAGCAGTGCTCGGGACATTTTGTACTGCATTATGAATATTGAATTGCTCAAATTGTTAGGACTTTATTCCACGGAAGTGAGTCAAATATCTGCTTCATCAGCACTCCCCCAGATTAGTCCTAAATCTATTTTTAGACTCTAGATCTAGAGCAAAAATGAGTAATTCCTCTTCTATGAAGCAATCTTCTAAATATTTGAATCAGATGTCAGTATCCTCCATAAGTTTCCAGACTTATTACTCTCCCATCTGTCTCTCATTCTTCTCTATTAACCATCCCTCACTACCTTAAATGCTCTGGACTAATTTTTGCTTGTTAAGACATTTTTAAAAATATGGCCATTATCAAGAACATACTCCTCAGTGAAAGGCTCTTGGCTAGGAATTTGAGTTGGCAAAGAAAACAAAGGAGTATTTAAGGTAAAAAACGGAATCAGCTTCTGTTTGCAGGAACAAATGAACATGGTATACTTTTAGGAAATCTATGAAAACCACACTGGCTGAAGCGGAAAATTTGTTTTAGGGATTAATGAGAGATAAAACTATTCAATAGTGCATATGAACTCAGTTAACAGAGAGTCTTGAATGCCAGACTGATGAAATTTGATGTTATAATAATAACATAAAAAGGAGGCAATGTAGGTGGTGAGTTGAAATCTACAATTTAAACTACAAATACCTTCTTTTAAGCATGGATGACAAAAAAGTAAAACAATGGACACATGACCTTAGAAAATAATCATCTTTTAAAGCTGATAGATGGCTTTTTCTTCTCTCATAAGGTTATAGCCTTAAGTACAAATACATTGTCATGATATGCAAAACTTTAAGTATGAACACACTTTATATTTAATATAAAGGTAAATCACCTAAGAACACATTAGATAAGTATTCAACAAAATAATATGAATATTAAGTATAAAATATTTGACATTTTCTTTACTCAAAAAGAGAGCACTTGCTAATAAACTTTATAGAAGATGATTAAATCATACATCAATGTCCTTTTACATCCAATTTAATATGAGTTCTGATGTAAATAAAATATCCAAGGCATTTTAAGTACCATACAAAAATGTATGCAAATGTGTGATAAAACTAATTAAAATCTCTCAGTGGTAGCATTATTCTCTACTTATAAATCTCCAAGTCCTTCCAGCAACAGGGAGCAAGTACTTGAGAAAAGATTTTGACCATGGTGATTTTACAAAAGCCATCATCTTCAGAAATGGTGAGAACCTGTGATAACAGGCACCAGAAAACTTCATGAGTGATAAATGCTCCCAATTACTTTCTTTGGAGACAGGCCAGTAAGATAATTTAATTGTTAATATGTTATATTAAAATCACTCAGTGTTGTTAATAATTGAATACAAATGCTACCTTAATTGGGACAAATGATTTGAAGCCCCAGTCATTCATTATTTAAATTTTCATTTTGCTTGAAATAAGACCTATTTTTTATTTTCTCTTCTGTTTAAATTTTTACACCTACAATGTCCATTTGGAAGTACAGTATAGCGATCAAAGGCCTTGTCGAAAGACCTGGTAACAACACTGCCACCATTAAATTATCGCAGATCTATGAATACTGCCAGTTCTGAAGATCTTTACTTAAAAAACAGATTCCAAACCCAAGTCCTACTCTCTAATTTTTCAACAATTTGTGATTATGACAAAGTTACTTCATACATTCTATTTACTTAACTCTTAAAATATGTGAAGTGGGCCTGGCTTTTATACACCAGGCCTTTTGGCTAGAATAAAATTTTAAAAGTCTGAAAAGTAAAAATGCAACAGAAATGCAGGAGATTCAAAACATATAGAGACTAAGTGAAAAACATAGTTGCTGCCATTCTGCAGAGCTCACGGTATGTGTCTATTACACTGTTTAATTATTAAACAGCCATGGAAGGAATGGATAAAGATGGTATAAATGGCTTGTCTGTGTAATCTGACATCGAGTTGATTGTTTTGGTTCACTTATGGTTGGTAGAAAAGTTTTATTCCTTTTAAAGTGAGCTTTTCTTACTTTTAAAATTATTTAAGTGGGAATGCATGCCTGTTCTCTCCATTATAGTTATTTGTGATTGACATATGGACCTGGATGTAATAAAGTAGAAAAATATGAAAATACTAAAGCTCTAAGGGAGAGCAATCATCCATTTGTCCAAAAAATGCTTTGCTACTAAAAGCATTTGAAAAGCATTTTTCCCAAGTTATTCCTAATTGTATTGTGAAGGTCTGTCAACCTCTAATAAAAATCATGAAAATGGTTGCAAAAGTAAATAAATAAATAAATGCAGGAGGTAACTATCATTTTTATTATGTGTTTCTTTTTTTCCTCATACCACTGGAAGGATATTCTGATCTTTATTTCTTTAATCTTTGGCTAATTATTTCTCTCCTGTCTTCTGTATGTCAAAGCAATGTATACCCATTGGTTTGTGTCATCCTGGACCTCTGCTAAATTTCAGTCCTCTCTTCATAATCTGTTTTACTAAGAATGTACAAGGACTTTTATTCCCAAACAACCAGTAGTTCAAACTTCAAAACACTCTATCCCTGTGCTTAGGTCCATTTGTTTTTGTGTTTTTTGTTTTGAGACGGAGTCTCACTCTGTCACCCAGGCTGGAGTGCAGTGGCACAATCTTGGCTCACTGCAACCTCTGCCTCCTGGGTTCAAGTGATTCTACTGTCTCAGCATCCTGAGTAGCTGGGACTACAGGCATGTGCCACCATGCCCGGCTAATTTTCGTATTTTTTAGTAGAGATTGGATTTCCCCATGTTGGCCAGGCTGGTCCCGAACTCCTGATCTCAAGTGATCCAACCGCCTCGGCCTCCCAAAGTGCTGGGATTACAGGTGTGAGCCACCACGTCGGGCCTAGGTCCATTTGTGTTTGTTATTTTTATTAAAATGGTTAACATGTCCAGTCCTTGCTTGGTATCCTCAAGGGACTGGTTTCAGGATCCACATGCACATGCTTGGATGCTCAAGCCCCTAATATAAAATGGTGTAGTATTTGCATACAACCTACATGCATCCTCTGTATACTTAAAATCATCTCTAGATTACCCACAATGCCAAATACAATGTAAAGGCTATGTGAATATTTGTTACATTGTGTTTTTTATTTGTATTTTTTATTGTATTGTTATTTACTTTTTTTTCAAATATTTTCAACCCCCAGTTGGTTGAATCCTCGGCTATAGAATTGCAGATGGGAAAGGCTAACTGTGTTGCACGCTAACTATATGCTAGGCATTGTTCTTACCACTTTGCACGTCTTAACTCAGTAAGTCTTCATAATAATTTTATACTATATTTGATAGCTATAATAATTAACATGATTGTCACCTATATTATTATAAGCATGGGGCTTTGCAGGGTACTGTGGTACAGAACTCCAGGTGCGCAGAGTGCTTCCTAGAATCAGCAATGTGCTGGATGTCACAGAGACTAGATGCTAAGCAAATGCTCATGGAACTGATTATCTAACATTTTTACTTTTTATGCCTTTCTGTGTTCCTTCTTACATTCCAGATGTTCTGCAGGGTTTTCATGACCTCTGTTGAATATCAACTCTGGGAAAGGCAATATTTACAGAGTTTTAAAAGGGAGTACAAATCAAAAGTAGAAGACAGCTTCAGTTGGCACAAGAAAAAATATTTCATGGGTAAAAGAGTATAAAAGAGGACCATTAAGGATGGAGTAATTTCGGCTTCACCCTGAGGCTTCCTCAAGATAGTCACCAGCACCACTGGCATGACCTGAACACACAATGTAATGTATGTACATAGAAAATAATATCTTCACTTCATCACTTTTTTAGGGGGCAGTGTGGGCAGTGTACTACTTTTAATAAGTAAAATGCATGATTTGATGAAAACTTGATAAGTGAATCCTCTAGTGTTACATAAATTATCATTTGGAGAGCTTTTTAATGTTCAGTGTGGTTTTACACAACGAGTTTGTGGGCTTATTCTGTTTGTCTTGGACTTTCACATGTAATTACATTTCATCATGAAAGTGTATGAAAATTAGAAAGCTGAAATAAACTTATTTTTTCTCTGTGACCATCAGAGAAATGGATCCTCTTGCCACAGTCTCTCCATGCATTGTGAATAGGTTCTATGGAAGCAGAATGATCACATTCAAATTTCAGCAATGATGTCTTCCAAGGCTAGTGATAAGTCTTTATTTCTATATTTCTATTTACTTACTTTAACAGTGTTTCACTATAAATTGATTAAAGCAGTCTTTTCCAAGCTAAAGCATATTTACTCTTCATGAATACTATACTAAAAGCACTCAGGGTTTATATTAATATGTATTCTTTAGGAAGAGAGATGTCTTTAAAAAATACCTTTACGTTAACAGATATTTAGGCTTTTTTTTTTTCTGAGCTGATTTACAAAGCTTCACAGAATAGCAGTGTATTTTTTCTGAGTCATTTCAATCTTCCCTAATATCTTCATTTCCATTTAGAAATGTGACAATCGATCCTATTGTACTCAAAGACTGCTACCTCAGGAATTAATGAATATATTTTTCAAATGCTAATGTTTCAGTGAAATGAAAGTGTTCTTCAGCATTCTGTTCATTGGATGCTATAAAAATGATTTTTGGAAGTAGGTTTTCGAAAACAATTTGGCATTTAATAATTCCCTGTGTATTTTTTTTTTTTTTTTGGTACTTCACCTTCCAGCCTTATTAAGGGAAGCTATTTAAGATTTGGTTAGGTCCAGTGTCTCAAAGAGTGTCTTCTAACATTGTATTAGTCTGTTCTCATGCCGCTATAAAAGACATACCCGAGACTGGGGAATTTATAAAGAAATGAGTTTTAATTGACTCACAGTTCCACATGGCTGGGGAGGTCTCAGATAACTTACAATTATGGCAGAAGGCACCTCTTCACAGGGTGGCAGGAGAGAGAGAATGAGAGTCCAGCAAAGGGGGAAGCCCCTTCTAAAACTATCAGATCTCGTGAGAACTAACTCAGTATCATGAGAACAGTATGGGGGAAACCACCCCCATGATTCAATTATCTCCACCTGCTCCCTCCCATGACAAGCGGGGATTATGGGAACTATAATTCAAGATGAGGTTTGGGTGGAGACATAACATAGTCAAACCATATCAAAGAGTAATTTCATTTTTTTAAAAAAACAAAATTATTTTTAATTTGTAGAGATGGGATGTTGCTATGTTGCCCAGGTTGGTCTCTAACTTCTGGCCTCAAGCAATCCTCCCACCTCAGCTTCCCAAAGTGCTGGGATTACAGGTGTGAGCCACTGTGCCCTTCTTCTAAGAGTATTTTCTAGAGGAATTGTAACAGCGGGACAATCTGGAGGAAAAGACAAAGAAGGTCCCTTTTGTCTTTAACTTAGACCCTACATTAGTTGCTATGGTAATATAACAGATTACTACAAATGTAGTGGCTTAAACAACATTCATTTATTGTCTCACAGTTTCTGTAGGTCAGGCTTGGCTTAAATGCTCAGTCTCACAGGAAGAGACAAAATAAGAAATGTATATTTGGTCTTTGCTCCTAGTTCCTGGCACAGAGCTTTTAAAATCCTTGTAATTTCTTGAGTGATAGAAGCATCTTTTGTTACAATATTTAGTTTTAGTCCCCAGTCTGACACAAAAGCTTCTAAGACCTTTGGAATCTCTGGAGTGGTAAGTGTCTCTTTTTGTGTGTGAATGAGATGACTGGTGGCTGGGGTCTCTAGATAGCTTCAGGATGAGGCTGGTTGCTAGAAGAACCAACAGGTGATTAGAGGGTTAGAACTTTCAACCCCATCCCTTGACCTCTGGGGAAGGGTGAGGGGATCCAGATTGAGATCAACCACCAATGGCCAGTGGCTTAATCAACCATGCCTACATAATGAAACCTCCACAGAGACCCTAAACAACAGAGTTTGGAGAGCTTCTGGGTTGGTGAACATACTGATGTGCTGGAAGGTGTCACAGCCAGAGAGGGCATGGATGCTTCATGTCCCTTTCTACATACTTTATTCTGTGCTCACTTCTATTTGGCTGTTTCTGAGTTGTATCCTTCATAATAAACCAGTAACAGTATGTAAACTGTTTTTTCTGAGTTCTGTGAACCATTCTAGTAAATTACTGAACCCAAAAAGGGGATAGTACAATCTCCTGATTTATAGTTGGTTGTCAAAAGTATGGGTGGCCTAGACTTGGGATTGGCATCTGAAGTGGGGGCAATCATGTGGAGCTGAGCTCTCGACCATGGGCTGTGTTAACACTGGGTAATTAGCGTTGAAACTGAATTTAATCACTGGACACACAGATGGTGTTCACAGAGAATTGGAGAATCACTTGGTGTGGAAATCCCACACATTTGGTGTCAGAAGTGCTGTAAGCATAGAAAAAGAGTTTTCCATTTAGATGCAATCAAGCCATCAGCTAGACTGAGTTCTCATCTGGACCCTGGGATCTTGGTCCAGGCTCATTCAGGTTATTGGCAGAATTCAGTTCTTTACGGTTGTAAAACTGAGGCCTTTAGCTGCTAGAAGTCATTCTTCTCCATTGGCAATTCACAGCCTGGAAGTTTGCCTCTTCAAGGCCAGCAAGAGGGTCATGCTAGCTCAAGGAGGGCTCCAGTCCTTTTTAAAGAGCTCACTTGATTAAATCAGGACCACCAAAGATCATCTCCCTTTTGATTAACTCAAAATTGATTAAGAACATTTATTACATTTGCAAAAATAGCACAATGACAAGAGTGATATTCCATTATATCACAGATTGTATCCACTCTAAAGGGGAGGGAATTATACAAAGACATGGATCATTAGAGGTCATTTTAGAATTCTCTTATTCCACAAGTCTTAAATCCAGCTTTATTTAGCTGAATTATTACATCCAATTTTCCAGACCTCAACACAAGTTCTCCAGTCAGAGGTCCAAGGTACAGATAAATCACAGAAACTCTGAGGCCCTCCTTGTTAGGACCAGCCCTCTTTCCACAGAGAATTTCCGTATCACTTTTCCTACTAGATTTCTTACAGTTATGCTGGACTTATTAAAAGAGGTGTGCAATGCTTTCTCTTCACAAGCCCCTGCCATTCACCTAAAAGTACAATATCTAATTGTAGATCAGAAGCATAGGAGAAAAATTGCCTCATAAATTTAAATCTATAAATCATCAGTGTTTGTACCATTGAGCAACGGTAAATCTAAAATGCTTTTGTCTTTCCTAATGACATTTTAAAGATAATTCCTTATTTTCTTGTGAAAAGTTAAAATATAATCTTGTTCAATTTTCTGCATTACTGATACTGTGCATTAATGTATTTCAGGAGCAGTGATGTTCTATTTGAAATGTGCTGTCTTGTCACCATATTGATTTTTTGGTGCATGTGATGGAGTAAAAAGGAATATCTATTGACTTCTGCTAAGACATTGTTCATAACATTAAATATTTTTGCTTTCCAACATTATTGAATCAGAGCAGTGAAATTGAAATCAGTAAAAATTAATTTCCAATAATTTTAAATACTCTGAAATACTAACTGTTTTCTCTAGCTTTTTCTTGCCCTCTTGAAAACCAATAATGACTTCTGTTTGGAGTTTTATTTCAGTGATCTCAGAGTACAATTCTGAAATGATTAACAGAAGATTAGTGTGACATTTAAGAAGAAAACAGCAGCTTCATGCTTTAAAGAGTTTATGCCTGTAATCCCAGCACTTTAGGAGGCTGAGGCGGGTGGATCACCTGACGTCAGGAGTTTGAGACCAGGCTGGCCATCATGGTGAAACCTCGTCTCTACTAAAAATACAAAAAAATTAGCCAGGCATGGTGGCGGGCACCTGTAATCCCAGCTACTCGAGAGGCTGAGGCGGGAGAATCACTTGAACCCAGGAGGTGGAAGTTGCAGTGAGCTGAGATCGCACCATTCCACTCCAGCCTGGGCAACAAGAGTGAAACTCCATCTCAAGGAAAATAAAAATAAATAAATAAACAAACAAACAAATAAATGAATGAATGTATGGGAAATATCCTCAACATCAGAAAAACAGTTGCTTTTTAAAACTCTCAACAAAAGCCTACTATTTTTCCCATGTGAGGCAGATGGGCTGTTGTGTTGGAGTGATACAAAGGCATACAATGAGTAGGCTGTTAACAGCAGTTACTTGGTAGGACAAAACTGTGGTGCATCACTGTAGCATACAGCCAGAGGAATTCTTAAAAGACAAAACTACAATGCTGTGTGCCAGAGCCCATTGGAATATATAATACTCACTAAAAATAATGGAAAAGAAAACAAATCCTTGCAGTTCTCATTTGGGAATATTCACTAACTTCATCAATAACGTTTTAGTTAATATGATGCCAAGTATAATAATGTTGAGGAGGAGGAGGATGATGATGATGATGATGATGAAAACAGATTATCAGAGGACTTACTTTATGCCCTTTTCTAAAACCTTACGTGTAGAATCCCATTTACTCTTTAGAACAAGTGCAGGAAGCAGATGCTTTTGTTATCCCCATTTTGAAGCTTATTCAGTGACTTAGTTCTGGTCTGACACCAGACCTGTGCTGTAGCAGATGCTGTGGGTAGCCAGCCGTATCCTGTCTGCACTCTCAGTTCTCCTACACAGTATCTCCAATTCCAATCTCAAGCTCCTATGACTTTATGCAGTCACAGGAGTGTGCTTGGCCCATGCATAGGCCAGGCCACAGGTACAATGTCTTTGGGAGTAGGGCTTAACAGATGGCAAATGGGAATTGCTAAATACATAACCCATCTTTTTGGTTCCTCAGTGGGACTTGCTGAGAACTCTACACTTGTCCCAGAGGCACCAGAGGCCCTCTTAATTCACCCTGTGTTGGCCCCCATCCCTTCCCTATCTCAACCTTCCGTTTATCTGCCTTAGCACTGCTTTCTGGAATTGTCTCTCAAAGAAAGACAAATTCCTGTCTCAGAGTCTGCTTCTGAAGAACTCAACTTAAAAACATGGTCTTTTCTTCTATGACAGACTGCTAATGAAATATCATTTAAAAGAAATTAACTGAAGTTTGAGAATTTTAAAACTTGATTATGCTTTTGGGAAAAGCCCTTTATTTTAGTTATTCTTATAACTTATACTCACAGAATTTCTTTAATAAAGAACAAAGCTTTGTTCATTCTTTTTCAATTTAACTAGGATTTATTTTCAGATAACTTTTTTTTCAATACGTAGTAAGTTTCCAAAACACTAGAAGTTTTAGAAAAAGTTAAACATACAATGTTTGTAGTCATTGCCTTTGAGTACATTTTGACATAAAACTAGAATCCTTTAAAATACTAAACAACTCAGCAGTCTACACTTTAAAAATGTTTAGAGGGATAAATTGATCATTCTTCAACTATGAAGAAAATTTCACTTCAGGTCATAATTACAGAGCATCTACACGTATTCACAATGGACAAAATCTATGCAATACAGAAGTGTAAAACAACACCTGGAACACAATAAATGATGAACTCATGCTGATAATGTCTCTTTTTTTCCCAGGACTATTTTCTCTTCATAGAGCCATGACTTTACATTTCAAAGGGTTGCAAAGACCTAGGAACCTTCCCTTATTTTCCCAAGAGATGATTTGTTTATACTAGAAAAACTGAATCTTTTTCTCTCTCTCAAGATGGGATGAGGGGCTGCTGTGCAACAGTTTTTACAGAAACTCTAAATGGCATAGTTTTGGGGCTCTTCTCCAGCAATCCAACCCACTGTAAATGCAGCTGCCATCTGTTCTCATTGCATCCCTCCACAGGGGGAGAGTACAGATGGGGAACTGATACTGTAAATAATGTCTGGCCTCTGATCTAGAAATTTTGTGTTTGCTTTTAGGATGAAATAAAGAAATGTAGATATTAAAAACTTATCAATAAAATGTTCTTGGGAGCGAATCTTTAAATTGGCCTGCAAAGGGTCTTTTCACTTGCAAACAAGATTGCAATAGATTTCAGACACATGCTCAGTAACTAAATTGACTAAATGGTTTTTTCCCCACAATTCTGGGAAGACCCATTGAAATTCTCTGCTTCATAGGAACTACCAAAGTCAAGCAGATGTCAACCTTTCGATTAAGGAACAACACAAGAACATGCAAGATTCTGTCCTCCTAAGAGCAGCTATGACCAACAAACTACCAGACTTTTCAAAGAGATGGCAATTTGAGCTCAGGTTCAGAGCTCCCTATGTCAAAGTCTATGGCCATTTGAACTGGCTCTTATTCTGTGACTTATGGTATCTTGTCATCTAACCGTAGGCCTTAGAGAAGTGAAATTGGCATGAAGGCCTGAGTGAGGCTGGAGAGACAATTTAGTATACAAAGGACATCAGGAGCTCCAGGAAGAAGAGCCAGAGGGTTTTCATGGGTGTCTAGAGAGTGTCTTAGATCTGAGGAATTCTGTGGTCTGTGTTTTGTATTTGAGGAGTTCCATATAGCTGTGTTACTAAAAAGTGTGATCAAAACTCTTAGGAAAATAGCCTACGGTGAGTAAATAATCCTTTACTGAGGTCTTTTGGCTACATTTGTGGTTTGCCCTAGGAAGTTTTTTTTAACATACAGTTTGTGGTCATAGTTTCATTTATTTACCTATGAGTTAAAATTGTATATAGTAATTGGTGTGGCAGTTTTCTGTTTGTCTGCCTGTGACTGCAAGTGATTATCTGTAGTGTGTGTATGTTGGGGGATGTGATGGTTAATACTGAGTGTTGACTTGATTTGATTGAAGGATGCAAAGTATTGTTCCTGGGTGTGTCTGTGAGGGTATTGCCAAAGGAGATTAACATTTGAGTCACTGGATTAGGAGAGGCAGACCCACCCTCCATCTGGGTGGGCACAATCTAATCAGCTGCCAGTAGGGCTAGAATAAAAGCAGGCAGAAGAATGTGGAAGGACTGGACTGGGTAAGTCTTCTGGCCTACATCTTTCTCCCATGCTGGATGCTTCCTGACCTCGAACATCAGACTCCAAGTTCTTCAGCTTTTAGAATCTTGGACCTACACCAGTGTTTTGCCAGGGGCTCTTGGGCCTTTGGCCACAGACTGAAGGCTGCACTATCGGCTTCCTACTTTTGAGGTTTTGGAACTAGGACTGGCTTCCTTGCTCCTCAGCTTGCAGATGGCCTATTGTGGGACTTCACCTTGTGATTGTGTGAGTCAATTCTCCTGTGAAACTCCCCTTCATATATACATCTATCCTGTTAGCTCTGTCCCTCTAGAGAACCCTGACTAAGACGGGGGGCAGTGAGATTCTTTAGATATCTTTTACATCCGTGGTTCTCAAACTTTAACATGCATCAGAATCACATAGAAGGTTTCTTAAAACACAGATTCGTGGGTCTCATTTCCAGAGTTTATGATTCAGTAGGTCTGGGATGGAGCCCAAGAATTCACAAGTGTGGGTACCAAACTTTGAGAATGACTTTTCTATATCTACAACTACCCCTTTTCTTAGTGCTTTTCTAAAAATTAAGGGTGACTATGCATGTTATAAGAACATCGTGTTAAATGAGTAAGTCCACTTTAAAAATAAAAGGAGAGGAAAGAATCTGATTGCTAATTTCACCAAGAACTTGAAAAGAAAGTGAGACTCTCCTTGCAGAGTGAATTGAAGACATAGCTGTAATTCTAAAAAGACAGAACAAACAATTGAGCAAGATGACTTTCTTTCCTGGGGAAAGAGTTATCCCTAAACAATGTTAAGACAGAATTTTTCTTTTTAACAAATTACCTTTGCTTTCCTCCTTAGGGAAATCAGCAAGATTGTACAGTCTCTCAAATGGAATAGAACTCATATTTTGATTGGTTTTTGAGATTAATAGGTGCATAAAAATTTAGAATAAGGACTTTCAAAAGCTCCCCACCCCCCACATAAATGGAAGTAAAAAATGCTCAAAAGGGAATGATAGAGTTCTAGTTAATGGGTGTCTCAGTTACTAAGATAAGGTGAAGAACAAAAGATATGCTAACAGCCTGCTCTTAAGAAATCTTTTTGTCTCAAGACTTTAAATCAAGACTTAAAGGTGTAAATATTACTTGGCAAATAAATGTTAAATAATTATAAAATTATTATTTTTGGTTCACTTAATTAAGTATTCAATATTTCCGATCACAGAAAACACTTGAGCAACTTAAATTGTTTTGTTAAATTGGCTTAAAAGACAGTTAAATGTTTTCTCTGCCTATATCACTGAGTGGGATATAATATTTAATGCAAACATTTACTTCATGTAAATCAAATTTATTTTCTGATAGGAGGCCTAATTAACTGAAAAATTTTTATACATGTCTTATAGAACATGTACATGATTACACTAAAAGTTATCCTAATTACACTAAAAATTAAAGACTGTGTGGATATAAACTTGAATGTAACTAAATCGAATTAGAATAAGTCATGCCTTTGTTTTGAAAAATGTGGTTGTTTTCAACTTCAGGCAATGCTGCATGCTATTTCATTAGGATTCCTTGAGTAAAATTTTAGGATACCATAGCCATTTCCCATTATCCATGGGGGATTGGTTCTAGGACGCCCCGTGGATACCAAAATACATGGATGTCCAAGTCCCTGATGGAAAATGGTGTTGTATTTGCATATATCCTACACGCATCCTCTTAGACTTTGAATCCTCTCTGGATTACTTATAACATCCAATACAATGTAAATGCTATGTAAATCATTGTTATACTGTATTGTTTATGGCATAATGGCAAGAAAAATTGTACATGTTCAGTAGAGATGCAACCAACCATATTTTATTCTGAATATTTTCAATCCAAGGTTGGTTGAATCCATGGACATGAGAGGGCCGACTGCATGTTTCTCTGATGAGTTTTGATATTAACAGTAGTTGTATTGCTTTGTCATGCCACTATAAATTACAATTACATGATCCATAATTCACCTTGAGACTTGAAGGAATACTTAACAATGGTGATGAGCTGAGGTACTCGATCACTACAGAGCAGTTTATTTTTTATGCCAATTTTAGGTTTGTAGCAAAATTGAATGGGAAGTACAGAAAGTTCCATGTACTTCCTGCCCCCACACTTGCATAGCCTCCCTAGTGTTAATATCCCCAAAACTCGTGCTTCAACATGCTGAGAGACCTTTAAAGCTGCCGCAGAATCAAAATCCCTCTAACCTTGTTTTATTTCCCCTGACAAGTGTAGGAAAGGGCTCTTTCTGGAATTTTTATCTTACTGACAAAAATTTCTTCCAAAAGAAATGCAATTTTTCTTAAACCCCTTTCCTAGGAACATCAGATAAAGCTTAACCATGGAAAAAGAGAAGAGACTGGGAGTTATCACCATGGCTAGACAGACTTTTCATTTATTCTTCTGAGAATAGCTCAGGGAGATTACTCAAACATCTGGCCTCTCTTTGAGTTCATATTCTGTACAACTCATGTGTACACACGTGCATGTAGTAAATGTGTTATGCTTTCCCCTCGTCAACCTGTTTTTATTGTTTTGGGCATGTTAGTCCTGACTCTTTATAATAGGGAAGGGAGGGATTACCCTCTTTCTGCCCCTGTACTACCTGTCAACATCCCTCAACAAATGGTACATTTGTTATCATCAATGAACCTACACTGATACATCATTATCAACCAAAGTACACAGTTTACAGTAGAGGTAACTGGGTGGTTTTTATTTATGTATTTTTTCAATACATAAATGTGTTTACCAGATAAACAGCATTCAAATTACAAAGGTAAAATCAATGCAGTAAAAAACTGTGTCTCATGCTTCTTAAAATTAATTACATTTAATCTAAAACTTATCATTTATCATTATTTCATATACATGTATGTATATTTAAAACACACACATACTGAGATAACTTAAAATTATTTTTTAAAGAAGCTTATGTATTATAAATGACTGATAATTCAGTAGAAAAATGGTCACTGAGTATGGAGTTTGTTCTCAATGCAAGGCAGTAAAAATTTTATTTGCTTTTTGCATAGATAAGAAAGGTTTTGTCTTATCCAAACTGAAAATATATTCTTAAAAGGGTGTATTTTTATGCTTTGTTTTGGTATTTTATGTTGACTTTGGATATTTTATGACCATGGTCAATTATTTAAAAAAATAAGCAAACAGAAAGAATAATACGGGTTTGATATGTTGAGACAAACGAAAATTGCTAAACTATTTATTGTTTTACTTTGTCAACATTGTATCCCTGGCTAACAGAGGAGATGGACTATCTATGGCTAAGATAAGACTCTCAAGAGAAAATTGAGTAGCCACAGCAGAGAAAAGGGTTTGGTCATGGACTCCTGCATTGTTAACTACTATAAGGTCTGTTAAGCGCCATAAGGTTTTCTTCCTGCAGTTAGGCAGAAAACCATTCTAGGAAACATAGCCCAACTGATTCTGGTAGACTGCCTGACAATATCCCTTTTTATATGCTCTTCACACTATTCTGAGCCAGAGCAAACAGTCCAGTGGCTCTTCCCCAAAGTGTGAAGACATTGAGGGTCTTGCCAACAGCACTGACTGGGTAGGAGACTGGCCTTACAAACATTCTTTGCTGATAAGCAGCTAGAGACCCTAAGCTAGTTCTAGTCAGATTGCAGAGACTGTGCACAAAATGTCTTTGTGCCCTATAGTTTACTTTTTGACATACAGGGCCAAATTCCACTGCATTTTAATGTTAAAACCCCTCCCCAAAGTGATCATGGAATGTAAGTTACATACATGTTAACTCACTGAGGGAGTGCTTGACTTTCTCCATAAATATTCATAGACATTGCCCAAACCTGATGAATATGCACATAAGACGGGGAGGCTTAAATGCCACTGTTTCCTTCCCTTCCGCAGAGCATTTGCTTTCCGTTTCCCTGGAAGCCACATTTCTCTCATCTGCAGGTTGTTAGTTGGAAAGTTAAAGTTTTGTCCCTCTTCCTTCCTCCAGGGATCTCACAGTCATTTGTTAACAACCTCCGTTATAGTTGCCATAAAGTATTGTTACTTTGGTTAATACATACTTTGTATACTTTATATTATCCAATTTCAGGCAATAAGTAACTAAATCCCTAAGAATATTTCTTCCTATAGGCAAAATACATAAAAATCCACGAACACATAAAATTTCCTTTATGCTTATTTCATGAAGGAACATATCCTTGAAGAAGTCTTAATATGGAAAACCATGAATGCAAGCTAATTAATGTCAGGTAAATTTAAGGACAATGTCTCTAATAAATGCAACTGAGAGATGCACTTTTAAAATGGGTTAAGCATAAAACTGTCCTTTGTTAATAGATGCTAAATTAAATTATACTTAGTTTAAATCAAATTCTTCTATAATCAAATCTTATTTAAAAAAAATAACGTTGGCAAAGTCTATGCACATGATGAAGAAAATGGGATGTGTATTGATTGGCCTTGTCTATTAACTGCTGAGAACAGTGTCAGATGTTATAGACAGACCTTTTGTGGGTTCTTTCATTTTTCATGGCAATACAGTTATTTGCAAAGGCTCAATTAAAATTGATCCTCTTTCCTACTTCAGCATAATTAAACAAAGAAAATTTGTCATCATAATAATGGAAGAAATAACACTTTTAAAAGTAATATTACTTAGGTGTGATATGACTCTATTTCATAGTGGAAACATCATTCCCAGAATCTCTTTAAGAAATTGGAGCAGTACCTGGTCTATGGCTTAAGGAGTCCCAGACTTACATTTGGTAAAGTATCACCTCCTGGTAAATTTGGGGAATCTTGAAGAAAGGAATCCCCCCACATACATAGTGTTACAGATAAACACGGGAGAAGAGCCACTGGACCCTTTGCTCTGATTCAGAATAAAGTGTGAAGACCATATACAAAGCTTTCTGGGACGGTGATGCAGTCTTGGACTCATTTACAAAGTCTCTAGGTAGAAATTAACTCTCAGGATTTAGTACAATCATGTACCACATAATGACATTTTGGTCACTGATGGACTGCATATATGATGGTGGTCCCACAAGATTATCATGGACCTGAAAAATTCTTATCGCTTAGTGATGTTACAGTATCCTAATGTCATAGTGCAATGCATTACACACATATTTGTGGCAATACTGATGTAAAGCTACTGTGCTGCCAGTTACATAAAAGTCTAGCACATACAGTTATGTACAAAACATAATACTTGAAAATGATAACAACTATGTTACTGGTTTTTGTATTTACGATACTATACTATTTATTGTTATTTTAGAGTGTATTCCTTCTATTTATTAAAAAAAAGTTAACTGCAAAACAGTCTCAGGCAGGTCCTTCAGGAGGTATTCCAGAAGGAGGCATTATTATCATAGGAGATGATAGCTCCATACACGTTACTGCTTCTGAAAACTTTCCAATGGGACAAGATGTGGAGGTCGAAGACATTGCTATTGATGATTCTGATCCTGTAGGCCTTGGCTAATGTGTGTGTTTGCATCTTTGCTTTTAACAAAAAAGCTTAAAATGTTAGAGATATTTAAAAAAGAAAAAAGTTGATGGAATAAGGATATAAAGAGAAAATATTTTTCTATAGCTGTATAATATGTTTGTGTTTTCAGCTGTTATGACAAGAGTCAAAAAGTTCTAAAAATTAAATATTTTATAAATTAAAAAAGATTACAATGAGTAAAGGTTTATTATTAAAGACAGAAAAAAATGTTTAAAATAAATTTAGTGCAGATTAAGTGTACAGTGTGTATCGTCTACAGTAAAGTCCTAGGTCTCCACATCTACTCACTGACTCACCCAGAGCAACTTCCAGTCCTGCAAGCACCATTGATGGTAAATGCCCTATACAGGTTGATATTGTTTGGCTTTTTGTGTCCACTGAAATCTCACCTTCAACTGTAATCCCATAATCCCCACAAATCATGGAAGGGTGGGAGATAACTGAATCATGGCGGCAGTTTCCTCCATGCTGTTCTCATGATAGTGAGTGAGCTCTCACCACATCTGATGGTTTTATACGCATCTGGCATTTCTCCTGCTGGAACTCATTTTCTCTCCTGCCACCCTGCAAAGAGGTACCTTGTGCCATGATTGTAAGTTTCCTGAGGCCTCCGCAGCCATGTGGAACTGTGAGTCAAGTAAATCTCTTTTCTTTATAAATTACCCAGTGTCAGCATGAAAACAGACTAATACAGTAAATTGGTACCAGGAGGAGTGGGGTGCTGCTGTAAAGATACCAAAAAAATGTGGAAGTGACTTTGGAACTCAGTAATCAGCAGAGGGTGGAACAGTTTGGAGGGCTCAGAAGAAGACAGGAAAATGTGGGAAAGTTTAGAACCACCTGGAGACTTGGAGGGCTCAGAAGACAGGAAGATGAGGAAACGTTTGGAACTTCCTAGAGACTTGCTGAATGGCTTTGACCAAAATGCTGACAGTAATATGGACAATGATGTCAAGGCTGAGGTGGTCTTAGATGGAGATGAGGAGCTTTCTGGGAACCAGCATAAAGATGACTCTTGCTATGCTTTAGCAAAGAGACTGGCAGCATTTTGCCCCTGCCCTAGAGATCTGTGGAATTTTGAACTTGAGAGAGATGATTTAGGGTATCTGGCAGAAGAAATTTCTAAGCAGCAAAGTGTTCAAGAGAAAGCAGAGCATAAAAGTTTGGAAAATTTGCAGCCTGACGATGCCATAGAAAAGAAAAAAAAACATTTTTTGGGGGAGAAATTCAAGCCTGCTTCAGAAATCTGCATAAGTAATGAGGAGCCAAATGTTAATCACCAAGACAATGGGGAAATGTCAACAGGGCATGTCAGAAACTTTCATGACAGCCCCTCCCACCACAGGCTCAGAGGCCTAGGAGACAAAAATTATTTCATGGGCTGGACCCAGGGCTCCCCTGCTCTATGCAGCCTTGGGACATGGTACCCTGTGTCCCAGCTGCTTCAATACCAGCTGTGGCTACAAGGAGCCAAGGTACAGCTTGGGCCATTGCTTCAGAAGCTGCAAGTCCCAAGCTTCCATTTATGGTGTTGAGCCTGTGGGTGCACAGAAGTCAAGAATTGACATTTGGGAACCTCCACCTAGATTTCAGAGGATGTATGGAAATACCTGAATGTCCAGGCAGAAGTTTGCTGCAGGGATAGAGTCTTCCTGGAGAACCTCTGCTAGGGCAGTGTGGAAGGGAAATGTGGGGTTGGAGCCTCGATACAGAGTCCTCACTGGGGCACCACTTAGTGGAGCTATGAGAAGAGGGTCACCGTCCTTCAGACCCCAGAATGGTAGATCCACCCACAGCTTGCACCATGTGCTTGGAAAAGCCACAGACACTCAATGCCAGTCTGTGAAAGCAACCAGGAGGGGGGTAGTATCCTGAAAAGCCAAGGGCCAGAGCTGCCCAAGGCTGTGGGAGCCCACCTCTCGCATCAGCATGACTCAGATGTGAGACATGGAGTCAAAGGAGATCATTTGGGAACATTAAGATTTAACGACTGCCCTATTGGATTTTGGACTTGTATGGGGCCTGTAGCCCGTTCATGTTGGCCAATTTCTCCCATTTGGAATGGGTGTATTTTACCCAATGCCTGTAACCCCACTGTATCTAAGAATTAACTAACTTGCTTTTGATTTTACAGGCTCATAGGCAGAAGGGGCTTGCCTTGTCTCAGATGAGACTTTGGACTTGGACTTTTGGGTTAATGCTGGAATGAGTTAAGACTTTGGGAGACTGTTGGAAGGGAATGATTATATTTTGAAATGTGAGGACATGAGATTTGGGAGGGACCAAGGGTGGAATGATATGGTTTGGCTTTGTGTCCCCAGCCAAATCTCATCTTGATCTGTAATCCCATAATCCCCACATGTCATGGGAGGGAACTGGTGGAAGTTAATTGAATCATGGGGGCAGTTTCCCCCATGCTGTTCTTGTGATAGTGAGTTCTCATGACATCTGATGGTTTTATAAGCATCTGACATTTCCCCTGCTGGCATTCATTTTCTCTCCTGTCATCCTGTGAAGAGGTACCTTCTGCCATAATTGTAAGTTTCCTGAGGCCTCCCCAGCCATGCAGAACTGTGAGTTAATTAAACCTCTTTTCTTTATAAATTACCCAGTCTTTGGTATTTCTTATAGCAACATGAGAATGGACTATAAACAGATGTACCATTTTTTATCTTTTATATCATATTTCTACTATACCTTTTCTATGTTGTAATAGGTTTAGCTATACAAATACCTACAATTGTGTTACTATTGCCTACAGTATTAACTGCAGTCACATGCTGTACAGGTTAGTAGCCTAATAGCAACGGGCTATAGCATATAGCTTTGGTGGTAGGCTATATCATTTTGGTTTGTGTAAGTACACCCTATGGTGTTCACCCAACAATAAAATCACCTATTAACACATTTCTCATAATGTATCCCTGTCATTAAGCAATGCATGACCACAACTTATGGCTCTAGTTTTATGAACATGCAACAAGGAAGTTTTTGTGTGTCAATGAGTGATATTGTTTTGCACCTATGAAAATAAAACAGTAAAAGAAGAAGAGAATACAGTAGGTCCTTACTCAACATCATGTGAAGACATGCTTGCTTTCCCTTTACCTTCTGCCATGACTGTGAGTTTCCTGAAGCTTCCCCAGAAGCAGAAGCATGTACAGGCTGCAGACCATGAGCTGATTAAACCTCTTTTATTTACAAATTACCCAGTCTCAGGTATGTCTTTATAGCAGTGTGACAGTGGACTAATCCAGAAAATTGGTACCAGAGAAGTGGGGCATTGCTATAACAATACCTGAAAATGTGGCAGCAGCTATGGAACTGGGCAATGAGCACAGGCTGGAACAGTTTTGAGGGCTCAGAAGAAGACAGGAACATGAAAAAAAAGTTTGGAACTTCCTAGAGACATGTAAAATTGTGACCAAATGCTGATAGTGATAAGAACAGTGAAGTCCAGGCTGAGGAGGTCTCAGATGAAGGTGAGAAACTTATTTGGAACTGTAGTAAAGGTCACTCTTGCTGTGCTTTACCAAAGAGACTGGTGGCATTGCACTTCTGCTCTATATATCTGTGGAATTCTGAACTTGAGAGAGATAATTTAGGGTATCTGGCTGAAGAAATTTTTAAGTAGCAAGCATTCAAGATGTGGCCTGGCTGCTTCTAAGAGTGTACACTCATATGCATGTGCAAAGAGATTATCTGAAACTGAAACTTATATTTAAAAGGGAAGCAGGGCATACAAGTTTGGAAAATTTGCAGCCTAGCCATGTGGTAGAAAAGAAAAACCCATTTTCTGGGGAAGAATTCAAGCCCGCTGCAGAAATTTACATAAGAGGAGCTGAATGTTAATTGCTGACAGTGGAAGAAAATACCTCCAAGGCATTTCAGACGTCTTTGTGGTAGCCCCTCCCATCACAGGCCTGGAGGCCTAGGAGAGAAAAATGGTTCAGGGGGCCAGATCCAGGGCCCCACTTCTCTGTGCCACCTCAGGACATGGCACCTTGCATCCTAGCTGCTCCAGCTCCAGCTATGCTAAAAGGCCCCAGATATGTCTCAGTCTGCTGCTACAGAGAGTTGAAGCCAAAAACCTTGGCAGCTTTCATGTGATGTGAAACCTCCAGGTGCACAGAGGGCAACAGTTGAGGCTTGGGAGCCTCTGCCTAGATTTCAGAGAATGTATGGAAACACCTGGATGTCCAGGCAGAAGTCCACTGCAAAAGCAGAGTCCCCATGGAGAACCTCTACTAGGGTAGTGCAGAGAGAAAATATGAGGTTGGAGCCCCCACACAGAGTCCCCATTAGGGCACTGCCTAATGGAGCTATGAGGAGAGGGCAGCCAGACTCCAGAAAGATAGACCTATCAACAGCTTGCAACATGTACCTGGAAAAGCTGCAGGCACTCAACACCAACTGGTGAAAACCACTGTGGGGTCTGTACCCTGAAGAGCCACAGGGGCAGAGCTGCCCAAGGTCTTGGGAGCCCATCCCTTGCATCAGTCTTTCCTGGGTGTGAGACATGGTGTCAAAGGAGATCATTTTGGAGATTTAAGATTTAATGACTTTCCTGCTGGGTTTCAGAATTTCTTGGGGCCTGTAGCCCTTTTATTTGGCCAATTTCTCCCTTTCTTAATGGGAGCATTTACCCAATGTCTGTAAACCCATTGTATCCTGGAAGTAACTAACTTGTTTTTTATTTTACAGGTTCATAGGCAGAAGGGACTTGCCTTGTTTCAGATGAGACGTTGGACTTGGACTTTTGAGTTAATGCTGTAATGAGTTAAGACTTTGGGGTACTATTGGGAAGGCATGATTGTGTTTTAAAATGTGAGAAGGACATGAGATTTGGGAGGGGCCAGGGGGTGGAATATTATGGTTTGGCTTTGTGTCCCCACCCAAATTTCATGTCAAATTGTAATTCCCAGTGTTGAAGGAGGGAGCTGGTGGGTGGCAACTGAATCATGGGGGCAGACTTTCCTTTTGCTGTTCTCATGATAGAGTTCTCAAGAGATCTAGTTGTTTGAAAGGGTGTGGCACTTTCCCCACTTCTCTTGCTCTCTTGCTGGACAGGTGAATATGTGCCTACTTCCCCTTCACCTTCTACCATGACTGTAAATTTCCTGAGGCCTCCCCAGAAAGACAACCCTGTATAGCCTGCAGAACCATGAGCCAATGAAACCTCTTTTCTTTCTTTATTTTTATTTTTTTTACCAAGTCTCAGATAGTTCTTTATAGCAGTGTGGGAACATATTAATACAACATACATTTAAGGAAGATTAATAAAACAAGTGAGATAATTATTTGCCCAATTATTCCACTTTAGGAGGCTGGAGCCCATCCCTGCAGCTCAGGGCATAAGGCAGGAACCAGCCCTGGGCAAGACACCATCTCATGGCAGGGTGTGCTCACACACCCCCACTCTCACAAAGACTGAGACAAGTTTCATTTAACATGCACATCTTTGGGATGTGGGAGGAAACCATAGCACCCAGAGAGAAAACCTAGGGAGACATGGGGAGAATGTGCAAACTCCACACAGACAGTGGCCTGGCTGGGAACAGATTATGTTTTTTCTCATCAATGTAGTAACAAAACAAATTTGAACAAAATGATGTTATTTGAGGACCTGCTATATATGTATTATTCAGAAGCTTTTATTTATATACATATATACACACACACATACATACATACACATACACACATATATACATATATATGTATGTGTATATATGTATGTGTGTGTGTGTATATATATGTATATATATGTGTGTATGTGTATGGGTGTATTTGTGTATATATATGTATATTAGAAGCTTAAGATCATAGACTGTATGAAATAACTATCATTAAAACTAAGTTACTGTGAATTAATTTTAAAAAAATTTCCCAATGGCAAAACACTGGTTAAAGAAATAACATTAGAATGCATGGAAATAATTGTCTGTACTGTGTAAAATAAGGCTATACCTGATTCCCACCAACTGTAGGAAATGCAAAAAGTGACTGACTAGCAACATGTTCAATTCATGATTTTAGCACAAAAACACAACATGACAGGCCTTTTCTTGATCAAGATAGCTCATTAAAGGCTGCATAAATCAAAAAAAGGGACTGCCAACAAAACTTTCTGAAACCTGCTCAGAGACAAAACTGTCTCTGATGATACAAGTTGCATTTTCCTCCTGGGAATAAAGGATCAACGATAACACTTAATTTTCTGATGAACTTTAATGAAATTTATTCTAGGAAGCATCAGTATATTCCACGTCTCTGAAACTGGAGCCCTTTTGAGAGTAAAATGGGGTACTATTAACAATTATGTCAGTCAACAGGTAAAAAAACACAACTGCTTCCAGAAAAACTGGGATATATGGCTGTATTAGTCTGTTCTCATGCTGCTAATAAAGACACACCCAAGACTAAGTAATTTATAAAGGAAAGAAGTGTAATTGACTCATAGTTCCGCATGGCTGGAAACTTACGATCATGGTGGAAGGGGAAGCAAACACCTCCTTCTTCACATGGTGGCAGGAAGAGAAGAATGAGAAAAAGGGGGGAAAAGCCCCTTATATAACCATCAGATCTCATGAGAACTCACTATCATGAGAACAGCATGAGGGTAACCGCCCCCACAATTCAATTACCTCCCACTGGGTCCCTCCCATGACACAGGATTATGGGAACTACAATTCAAGATGAGATCTGGGTGGGAACACAGTCAAACCAAATCACTGTCCATCCTATCCTAAAGAAAATTCCCAAGGATTGGAAACAAAGAGGAACCTGAATAGCAAGCCGTGAGCACATGTGGTAAGGTGGCAGCTGCTCGTATGACCAATTTTGTTAGGATCAGAGAATATATATGCAAATGCCAACCATCACACCTGATGCATAATAGATACTAGAAATATTACTATGCCTTCCTCAATCAGAGAATAACTCTCTCTGAGCTTTCATAAATTACATTCTAAGGATAAAATTGCTGACAGGCCCTCTAACTTGAAAAAGACTTTGTTTACACTTAAAACACAGAATATGTTTCAGTTTTATCAAATTGAATTGCTTTTTAAAAAATGTCCTACAATTTATTTTTCTCAGATCTGGCTGCCTTATATCTGGTAGAAGTTCTCAATTAGTGAGACTTCAGTACACTGTGAAAAAAGTGAAACTTCACTGGGGGTAAACTTCTAAAATCTTCCCATTCCCCAGGCTTTTACATTCTTATTCCACCTTGAAAATATTGTTCTCACAACACTTGCAAACTTTTCTTTAGCAATGACACATCAGACTCACAGAGTAGACTTGAAGAGTTTCCGAGTGGAGTGAATGAGATTCTCTAAATCTACTCAACACAGGATTTTTTTAAACACTATTATAAGTAGAATCACAATAAACAGGTTCATTTTGTTACCCACTGTAATGCCTACATGGCATAGCCTGAATTTCTACCCTGCCTAAACTTTGATTATCTTTAAGAAACAGAACGCCTGTGATAAAAAGTTTCCTTTGTAACTAGGCAAGCTGAGACTAGTTAGAACCAAGATAGCCATTGAACAACTTTAAAAAGACCTCAAGCTTCATTATAACCTCATTTCCATGCTAAATAATGCTCCCATCAGCACAATGACAGTTGACAATCACCATGACAATGACCAGAAGAAGCCATAAAACGACAAAAAAAAGAAGGCCCCCCATTTCTGGAAGACATGACTATTCCTCCCCTTGCTTTTAATGTCCAACCCCTTCATTAGAGAAACTCTATATTTTAACCCCCTCACCCCTTACTAATTGAGAAATCAATTTGTGGGCTATGCTCTCACTGCTCAATTTCATGGTCATTGAATAAAGACTGCACTGCTTGACACTCACTTCCAGTTTCATGTATCGATTTCATCACAGGGGGCAGGGAAATACCCCATCTTTTGGGAGACTGGCTTTGTCAGTCATTTTGTTGATCATTTAAATTAGTTCCTAGTACATGAAGAAAAGGAATTGTTTCCTGTAGTGTGTTAACTTGGGTCCTCCCAAAAGATGTGTCCAAATCCTAACCCCTAGTCATTGTGAACATAACCTTATTTGGAAATGGGGTCTTTGAAGATGTAATTAAGTTAAAGATCTTGATGAGATCATCCTGGATTTAGAGTGGGGCCTAAATCTAATGACTGGTGGTGTCCTTATAAGAGAAAGGAAAGGGAGATATAAGGCACAGAGACACACAGGGTAAGGCCATACAAAGATGGAGTCAGAGATTACAGTGATGCATCTATAAGCCAAGAAATGCTTGCAGCCACCAGAAGTTGAAAGTGTCAAGAATTCTCCCAGACGGGCACAGTGTCTCACACTTGTAGTCTTAGATACTGGGAAGGCTTGGTGGGAGGATTCCATGAACCCAGGAGTCTGAGGCTGCAATGAGCTATGATCATACCACTGTGCTCCAGCCTGGGTGACAGAGACCCTGTCTCTGAGAGTGAGGGTGAGAGTGAGAGTGAGAGAGGGAGAAAGAGAGAGAGAGAGAGAGAGAGAGGCATTGGGAAGGAATGCTGCCTTACCACATCTTGATTTTTGGAGTCCTGGTTTGAGATAATAACTTTTTTGTTGTTTTAAGCCTCCAAGTTTGGAATAATTTGCTAAGGCAGCTCAAGAAAACTACTATATCCTCCATGACCCAAATTTCAAGAAATCAAATGATAGAAAATGGCTATTACCAGACGTATTTACACAGATTGCTATTAAATTTTTTAACAATACAGATAGCCATGTCAAAACATTATATTCAAAATCTGATAGATTATGATATAGCTGTTTCTGCCAAAAGGTACAGTTCCTAAAAACCCAACCTAATGAAAATATAAATGATTTTAAAAATAGTAACTGTACATCACAATTTCATAGGGCTGCCAGATAAAGTGACACTAAATTAAATTTCAAATAAATGATAAAAAATTTACTGTATGTATGCCCCAGATATTATATGATACATATTCATATATATGAATATATATAAAAGATATATATAAAAGATAATACATTATTTATCTGAAATTTAAATTTAACTAGGCATCATGTATTTTTATTTGCTAAATCTGGAACTTTCCAATTGCAGCAGGGAAATTGCATGTCTCACTCAAAGTCACATAGCTAACAAAATGTGAAACCTGACTTTGAACTTGTGTGTGTCAGACTACCCAAGATCATGTACTTTCTAATTCATCATGCTGCTTAAAGCAAAGACAATAAAACTCAGGAAAAGGCAGTAGCATTTCAAGAAGCCGTCTGGTTGTTGTTTCTGGAAAATAGGTATAGAAATGGAAGAATGATGGGCAGCTCTGGCTGCTGAGCCACTTCAGTTCCTGTTATGTAGAAATGAGATTCTGGAGAAGTCCAAACCACATTCTAGTGAATGTGGCAGTGGTGGAAATTAGTTTTTCCATTCCACTGTTCTGTGCAAGGGTGATATGAGACATAGGGGGCATAACCATTTTGATTTTGCTGGGTAGTAGGTGAGGGCATCCTTGTCACACAGTGATGAGTTCAATTTTTATTAATTCTAATAGTTATACAAGTGTTTTCTCTCTATTCATATTTTTCCAACCACCACATGGTTTCCAGGCATCATCAGGCTTAAAACCTTAATAGTTATTTTTTTTTGAGTCCCTTCATCCAATTGATCTCGAGTCCTATCAGACATTCCTCTGAACCATCTATTATATATTACTTTCCTTCTCTATTTCCACACCCGTAATTCTGGTTCAAGCTCTCAACATTATATTCCACATGACTGCAGTGCTTCCTAGCTTGTCTTCTCATTTCAAGCTATCTGTCTCCATCTAATTATCCTACCAATTATATGTATATAAATTTGCAAATCTCAAGTGACCTAATACTATCTATCCAATCAAATGTTTAATGCATCTGTTATTCATAGATGGGTCAAAGATAAATATTTAATCAATCCTTAACTCAGGTCGTTTTATCTATTTAAATATCTCTTCTTATTTTTATCTTTACCCAATAAAAATTTCACCAATGCCAGGCAAGTAAGTACACTAGTGAAGCTGGATTGGAGTTGGCATTTTAAACACTTCTGAACGTTCTTCATTCCCACAAAGTAATATTTTCTGTCCCTTTTTTTTAAGTACATGGCTCTCTCATTCCACTGAAAGTTGTTTTTGCATTTTTTGGCAGAGAAGTCTGCAGAGAATAATTTGATACTATAAGAAAATCAATGGCACACACACAGTGAGACCCAGACTCAAAATTGTAGAGGCACAGGGAATGGTGAAACAAGATTAAACACACACTGTCCAAAAGGTAGGGGCTACTTAGCTAGGATAACTGATGTCATGTGTTGCCAGAGTTTGCCTGATGTTTTCTCACGATTACATTGAGGCTCTGCACTTTGACAAGAATGCCACAGAAATGACGTGCTGTTTTCAATGCATCCTGTCAGGGAGTTCGTGATGTCTGCATGTCTTCTCAGTTCTGACTTTGACCACCTGGTTAAGGTGGTGTCCTCCATGTTTCCCCATTGTGAAGTTACTATTTTTCTCTTTGTAATTCTTACATAGCTCATGGAGAAATACTTCAAAATGCTGCAAAATTCTGTTTCACATCATAACTGTACACATATAATTTTAGCATCTATTGATGATATTTTGCCTGCTATTATTACTGGGGTGTTTGTTAAAAGGTGACTTTCTATTTCAATTTTCCCTTCTACATTTTTTTATTGGAATTCTACCATAAGAAATGCTTATACCTTCTCCTCCACTTATTTCTTCAATTATTTATCCGCTCAAAGATATTTATCTTATTCTATGGGTTTTAATCCATCATTACCATTGATATGGTTTGGCTCTGTGTCCCCACCCAAATCTCATGTTGAATTGTAATCCCTAATGTTGGGGGAGGGACCTGGTGGGAGGTGACTCGATCACAGGGGCAGTTTCCTCCATGCTGTTCTCATGATAGCGAGTGAATTCTCACCAGATCTGATGGTTTAAAAGTGTGTGGCACTTCCCCCCGTCACTCTGTCTCTCTCTGGCCAGGACATGAAGAAGATGCTTGATTCCCTTTCTGCCATGGTTGTAAGTTTCCTGAGGCCTTCCAGTCATGCTTCCTGTTAAGCCTGTGGAACTGTAAGTTAATTAAACTTCTTTTCTTCCTAAGTTACCCCGTCTCAGGTAATTGTTTATATAACAGTGTGAGAATGGACTAATACAACCATTATTTATTTTTTGCTGAAATTGTCCCAGCTTTGGTCATTAAATGTTCCTTTAAGTTGGCTCCTATTTGATTTTGACATTTTACCATCAATTTTTGAGCACTCCCTTACTTTCTGGCACTGCAAAAATGATCCAGGCTCATATTATACTTTCCCTGTCCGAGGTCTGAAATAAACCATTTCTCCAGGAGCCTTGATTACTTTTATTGGGGAAATTGTATTGAGAAACCAATACGTGGCCAAATGTATTAATTGCTACTTTGTCATTATACCTTTGTCATTGCTTCCAGGCCCTCTCAGCAGACAGATTAGGAAATATACACACACACACACATCTCCATACATTTTTATTTCTATATATCTGTATATATATTAATAAAAATCACTAGATCATACTGACACCTGTTTAGCACCACAGGGTTCATTCTAGACTGCCTACTTTCTGTATTTGTAACTATCTCCAACAATGAGAATCATGACTGTCATTGTCTATAATATATTTACTAATTTGCTTGTTCCTGGTATATACATTAAGTAGTTTCAGAATCAATAATCATCGTCTGGAGTACATACATTTATGTATAGTTCTTTTTATCTGGAGTTTTATAGTATAGGCATACCTCATTTCATTGTACTTTGTTTGATTGTGCTTCCAAGGGTTTTTGTTTTTTGTTTTTGTTTTCAAATCGAAGGTTTATGGCAATACTCCTTTGATCAAGTCTATCAGCACCATTTTTCAAAGAGCATATGCTCACTTCATGTCTCTGTCACCTTTTGGTAATTTATGCAACATTTCAAACTTTTTCATTATTATTATACCTGTATGATGATCTGTGATCAGTGATCTTTGACATTACTATTGTAATTGTTTTGAGGGAGGCCCCATGAACTGCGCTCACAGAAGACTGAGAAATTAATCGGTGAATGTTGTGTGTGTTCTGACTGCTCCACTGACCAGCTGTTATCCATCTCTCTCCTTCTCCTCAGGCCTCCCTATTACCTGAGACACAACATTACCGAAATTAGGCCCATCAATAACCCTACAATGGACTCTAAGTATTCAAGTGAAAGGAAGACTCACATGTCTTTCACTTTAAATCAAAATCTAGAAATGATTAAACTCAGTGAGAATGGCATGTCAAAAGGAGAGACAGGCTGAAAGCTAGGCCTCTTGCTCCAAACAGGTAGCCAAGTTATGAATGCAAAGGAAAAGATCTAGAAGGGCATTTAAAACACTACTCCAGTGAACACATGAATAAGAAAGCCACCCAGCCTCATTGCTGATATAGAGAAAGTGAGTGGGCTGGATAGAAGATCAAACTAGCCACAACATTCCCTTAACCCAAAGCCTAATTCAGAACAAAGTCCCTAACTCTCTTCAATTCTATGAACAGAGATGAGGGAGCTGCAGAAGAAAAGTTGGAAGCTAGCAGAGATTGGTTCCTGAGGTTCAAGGAAAGAAGCCATCTCTATGACATGAAACAGCAAGGAGCTGCCACAAGTTATTCAGAAAATCCAGCAAGATAATTGATGAAGGTTGCTACACTAAACAACAGATTTTCAATGTAGATGAAACAGCCTTCTATTGGAAGAAGATGACATCAAAAACTTTCATAGCTAAAGAGGAAAAGTCAATGCCTGGCTTCAAAGCTTCAAAGAACAGGCTGACTCTCATGTTAGGGGCTAATGCAGCTGGTGACTTTAAGTTGAAGCCAATGCTCATTTACCATTTTGAAAATCCTAGAGCCCTTAAGAACTATGCTAAATCTACTTTGCCTGTGCAATATAAATGAAGCCAAAAAGCCCGGATGACAGCACATCTATTTATAGCATGGTTTACCAAATATTTAGTAGGCCCAATGTTGTGACCTACGGCTCAGAAAAAAAAAGAATCGTTTTAAAATATTACTGCTTATTGGCAATGCATCTAGTCACCGGGACAGTTCTGATGAAGATGTACAAGGAGATAAGTGTTGTTTTCAGGCCTGTTAACAAAACCTCCATTCTGCAGCCCGTCGATCAAGGAGTAATTTCTACTTTCAAGGCTTATTATTTAAGAATACATTCTGTAAGGCTATAGCTGCTATATGTAGTTCCTCTGATGGATCTGGACAAAGCAAATTGCAAACCTTCTGGAAAGGAGTCATCATTCTAGATGCCATAAAGAACAATTCTTGGCTGGGCACAGTGTCTCATGCTTGTATCCTCAGCAACCTGGGAGTCCAAAGGGGGAAGATCACTTGAAACCAGGAGTTCAAGACCAGCCCAGGCAACATAGTGAGACCACATTTCTACCAAAAAAAAGAAAAAAGATAGCCGGGTGTGGCGACACACACTTGTAGTCCTAGCTACTCAGTAGGCTGAGGCGAGAGGGTGCTTGAGTTCAGGAGTTGGAGGTTACCGTATGTTTGTGCTACTGCACTCTAGCCTAGGCAACAGAGTAATACCATGTCTCTAAAACAACAACAACAAAAAATTCATGATTTATGAGAGGAGGTCAAAATTTTGACATTAACACGGGTTTGGAAGAAGTTGATTTTAACCCTTATGGATGACTTGAGGGTTTGAGGGGTTCAAGACTTAAGTGGAGGAAATAACTGTAGATGTGGTGAAAATACCAAGAGAACTACAATTAGAAGTGAAGCCTGATGATAATGACTGAGTTGCTGCAATCTCATGATAAAATGCGAACAAATGAAGAGTTGTTTCTTATGAATGAGCAGAGAAGGTGGCTTCTTGAGAAGGAATCTTCTCATGGTGAAGATGCTATGAACACTGTTGAAATGTTTGATATTTACCAGTTTTTACTTAACAATTGAATCTATTATTTGTACAGTTCCTAGTCATAAAATACTCTAGTATTATATTAAATTATTTTTCTCTATTTTATTCCTTTAGACAAAAGATTTACAATAGTTCATTGACTTAGTTGATAAAGCAACAGCAGGGTCTGAGATGACTGACTCCAATTTTGAAAGATGCTCTACTGTGGGTAAAGTACTATCAAACAGCATCTCATGCTACAGATAAAACTTTTGTGAAAGGAAGAGTAAATCAATGTGGCAAACTTCATTGTTGTGTAATTTTATGAAATTGCCACAGACACTCCAATCTTCAGCAACCACCACCCTAATCAGTCAGCAGCCATCAACATCGAGGCAAGACCCTCCACCAGCAAAAAGATTATCATTCACAGAAGGCTCAGACGATTGTTAGCATTTTTTTTTTAGCAATAAAGTATTTTTAAAATTAAGGTACCTACATTTTTTAGACATGCTTTTTTGTGAATAATGCTATTCACACTTAATAGACTACAGTATGGTATATATATATAACTTTTATATGCACTGGGAAATAAAAAAATTTGTGTGACTTGCTTTATTGTGATATGTGCTTTATTGTGGTGGTCTGGAACCGAACCTGCAATAGCTCCAAAATAGGCCTGTATGTATAATTCAAATACTCTTTTACATAGCTACTTCTGTTAGTGGTTTTATTTCTTATCCCCTTAGATGAGATTATTGTTATGGGTTCCTCCCATATCCTGGTTGATTTTAATTATTTATCTATTTTGGGGTGCTAAAATATTGTCATAGTTAAAGACTTTAAATTAATTAAGAAAATTGACTCAGATAAATGTCATTTCCTCTTTATCCCTTTTACCCCATTCCCATCTCCCATTCTTGCCATCTGTTATTTACTTATATTCTGTATGTTACCAATTTCATTAGTTTCTAGCTTTTGATTTCTGTATTTCTTTTGATAGAAATGAGAAGACAGCACACAAATTCTTATGTATTTCTTTCTTACATAGAATGTGGCATATTGTTGATACTCTTTTGTACTTTGCTTATGTGAACTTCACAAAACATCCTGTACATTTTTCCATATCAATTTCTAGAGATTTTCATTATTTATTTTTACAGCCCCATAGTATTCCACCATGTAGATATGCCATAGTTTATTCAACCACTCCCCTATTTATGGGTATTTAGATTCTTGCCTATATTTTATAATTATAAACAATGCTACAATAAATTCTTGTATATATATGCATTTCAAATTGTTGGGGGCATATATATGTAGGACTAAAATTTTGATTTTCTGTTGCCAAGTCCAATTCTGTTTTAGATTGAATGATAAAACTGAGAGCACTTTGAAAACTAAAAAAAGTTGTATACACTGTAAATATAGCAAAATAATACTTTGTTATTTGCATTATTTTCTTTATCTAATTTAATTGTATCTTCTTTGGAAACAGGCAGTTCAATTCAATAAACATGTGTCCTTAGCTACTAAACCAGACAGTTATTTGGAAAACTTCTCCTATCTTTTTAAATTCTAATATTATCAACCACATATTTCCTCACTAAGAATGTCTTTTCAAACTTTTTTTAATGTTTTGTAGAGACAAGTTCTCACTGTGTTGCCCAGGCTGGTCTCAAGCTCCTGGCCTCAAGTAATCCTCCCATGTCAGCCTCCCAAAATGCTAGGATTACAGGTATGAGCCACCACACCCAGCCAAGAATGTTTGATATTTACTAGTTTTTACTTAACAATTGTATCTAATATTTGTACAGTTCCTAGTCATAAAATACTCTAGTATTATATTAAATTATTTTTCTCTATTTTATTCCGTTAGATATAGGAGACAAATTAAAACTGCAGCCCTAATCTGGTTCTTTCTATCCCCTAAATATGATGTCAAATAGGGTAGGAGGAACAAAACAGGATCATATGGTGCCAGGAGCACTCTCAGGGTTGTCTGACAATGAGTTAGCAAGGCTTGGGGACTCTCCTTCCTCCTGGCAGGAGGAGTTATACCCAAACTCAGCCTCCTTTGGAATTGGGGGCTCTCGGGGCTCTCAGGTCCCTCAACGTATCCACCTCCTGCAGTGTTCATATTCAAAATGTGCAAAGGATGCTACACAGCCTATCTGGGGTCTATTCTTGGTCCTGCCTCTATCCTGGGTTCAAGGAATCCCTCATGTGGACTATCCTAGTTCATCAAGAGATTGCGTTGGGATTTGGAATCTGGGAACTTAAGAGTATTTGCCCTATCTTATCCTTCATCATGCCCTACAAAATGTGTTTAATCCACCATGAGAATACTGCCAGATCTGACCAGGCCTCAAAAGATCACTTGTTAGTAATCTCTGAAGTTTTGGAGAGATATTAGTCCTGGGTCCCACAATGTGAGCAGATTCAACCGAGCAAATGTATGCAGCAAAAAGAATTTCAGGTCTACCAAAAGGTAAGTTCTGACATGGCTTCAAATATATGCCTCACTTATGTAACCAGTAATGTCAGTAATTACATATGATGTAGAGTCCAATTTGTCAGCAGTTTGATAGGGACTTTGCTGTCTGGGTTGGGAATAAGTCAGAGTTTTGGAACTTGCATCAAAACCTCTTCCACCATGGTCACAGGAGTCAAGTAATGTGTCAAACTGTGTCTTTGAATTCAAGCTTCTAAAAATTATATTCTAGTTAATTTTTTATAACTCAAGCAATCACATGGAAAACAAATTTGTCATAAACATATAAAAAAGCTTCTAGGTGATATTGCTCTTATGCTCTTACCTCCTCGATCTCGAGCAGCTAAACTTTGACCCCTTCTTAATGTAATGTCCAACTGGTACATTCCGGGATCAGCCAAGGGGACTTCTGCATTACTGGTTCCAGCAGCGTTTATTTTCTGGAAAACACGAAATATAAAAAATATTAAATTTGCTATCTCTGTTCTATTTTCTCCAAAGGGGGACCATATGTAGCTTAACCCAAATTATAAGAATTAGTCAATAAGATAAATAATCTTCTGATTTCATACAGTCTCATAGTCACTCAGTTCTCTGAAGGTTTTGAAATTTATGAAATTCTTTAGACTCAAAAAGATGGCAGTTACAGAAATGTCCTGTTTTAATTCAGATTATGGATAACAAATGGAATATAAAAACATTTCCCATGGAAGTCTCCACACAATTCAACTAAGAAATATGAACACAGAAATACTGTCTGAAGTGAAAACATAATCAATGATGAGTGGAGAATAAGAGTGCAAGAGCAGTTGACTTCTACCTAACTGGAAATTAAAATTAAAATGATTGATTCAGGTGACTGTTGACTCATTTATCTGTGCAGAAAAGCTCATACCTATGAATTAAGCACTTCTGCTTCAGCCCCAACATAAAATTCAATTATATAGAAATAAATTCACCTAGCATATTGGCAATATTTGCAAGAAATATATTCTCGATGGGGCTAAATTTCTAGTGCTGCTATATGGAATAAAAGTACATAAGCTATTCCTAGATCTAAAAATGTTTGTGAGGCTGCCTCTATAGAATTTATTTTTAACAACAGTATACTCAATAATTTACTAGGCGTCGAATTACAAGAGGAATAACGATATTAAAACAACACAAATGAAACATGTAGTAAAAATTCTTCAGGTCATATTTTGCAGTCTCTGCCACTCTGTATACAATAGGAAAGCTTTTCTTCGTGTGTTTGGGATTAATTTAAATTCTTATAATTTTTTTTTCTGATTCAAAAGGAAATGTCCTTTTGTCTTAGAATATGCATGGATGAGGTAAAATAACAGACAACAGTCTTTTAATTCCATAATTCACATAAAATGAAACAATAAAGCATCATTTAAACAATCTTTACGGTATATAATTCACATACCCTACATTTGCTCGTTAAAGCAGCATTTTTTTTTTTTTGAGGTTTTAAGACCAAGGCAAATAGCTTTGCTGTTGGAGCAATTATTATTTAAAACAAGAGGCAGCACAGCTTTGATTGATAACCTGAACTCATTGTCTCTCCTCTGGTAACAATAAAAAATAATTCACTTCACCTTCTCATGATATCCTTGTTTCTATAAATGATCCCTCAGTCACTCAGCCTAGAAATCGCTGAGCCATCTTTGACTTCTTCATTTGATTCCCACCCACGTCCAAATAGTTGTCAAATCCCCCCCACTCCATTTCTGTATGACAGCTCCCAATTGTCTTTTTCTTTTAATTCCTATTACCACTCATTTGGATCAGGCCTTCAAACAACAAAGGAGTAAAAAGTAAAATGATTGTCTTGCTCTTCCCTTACCCATCTGATTGTGGCCACCAATGACAACAATTTGGGAAATATTTTTCACACTTTTGAAAGTCTTACGCAAACGTATACACATACATACAGGTTTGGTTTTTTGTGGTTGGGCTTTCAGTTTTCACTAGTTTTAAACAAAGATAGTATTATGTTTTGTCTATTATCAACAATTTCTAGAAAAACATGGGCACTTTTCTAGTCAATACATATAGATCTTTCTCTTTAAAATGTTCTAGCTTTATTGAGCCATAATTGACAAAATTGTATGATTTTATGATACACAACATGATGATTCAATATACGTATGTTTTGGGCTTTGATTACCACAGTCAACACATCTCTCACCTCACTTGTTTACCCTTTTGTTTTGTTTTGTGGTGAGGACATTGAAGCGTATTTCAAGTATACAATTCAGTACCGTTAACCACAGTCACCACGCTGTGTATTGGATCCCCTGAACTTATTCATCTTACAACTGAAAGTCTTTACTCTTTGGCCAACATCTCCTCTTTTCCTTCCACACCCCCACCCCTAGTAACCACTTTTTTTTTTGAGATACAATATTTTTTCCCAGTGTAGGAATAGCATAATTTCTTCCATTATTTTCCTATTGATGGACATTTGTGTTAGTTTCATTGTTTGCCACACAGGACTGGCGCTTTCATTTCTCTTGAAAAAGTTTACAGAATGAATTTTTCCAAAAGGGTTTCCAAAAGGTTTAAATAATTCATGCTTCTATCAAAAGTGTACAAGAGTACCTATTTTCCACCTTTAGCCAGGCTAGAATGTTACTAATTGTTCTAATTTTTTTCAAGTTTAAGGCACAAAACATGTTATCTTCCTTGAGCACATATTTCCAAAACTATGGGTAAGGAATCTTGAAACCAGTGTAAAGGACAAGAGCGTGACAGCTGTTCACTAAGCCATACAGAAGATACCAACTTGGAAGGAAAGGAAGCCAATCAAGATTTTCTAAACAACTTTTCAAAGAACAGTATATATGTGGGTCTAATTAATAAGCAAGATTTAAATTCAGACCCAGCAAACTTTGTTGAGGTCCAATTGTGCTTCAAGCTTTTCATTAGGTTCTTTTGTATAATACAAAATTGTTTCCAAATAAACAAATCTATTAATAAATACTAAGCTGATGTAGGTTTTCTACTTTGTAAAAAATGGAATAAAATCTGCAGGAAAAGAGGAATTTTTTACGTGCCCTGCCTCTTCCTCTACTGTTTTGATAGGTATCCTAAAGCCAGAAAAATGTGAAGGCTCAGACAGCTGTATATTTTGTAGTCTTCATTGCTCTGTTCAGTGCTTCCTGAAGTTTAGTATGCATAGAATTTGTAGAGTACCAGGTTTTATATTTTCAAATATGTATTATACTTTATGTTCAGGTTAAGGAATTTCCAAAGATAATTTTAACTACACTAGATTTTTCACTTCTACAGTTTTAGAATTTAACATTTAGTTAAGGCATAACTTCTCTGGACTTACATGTATTTGCTGTAGTCATTTCCTCTTCTACAAACTTGTAATTTACATCCTTTGTTCTCTTTTCTGCTGTGTTGTTTGTCTTTTTTAAAATGGCATATAGAACAGTTTAACAAATCTATTGCAAGTATTTCCTCCCAGTGTCATCTTGTTTCTTTGATCTTTGTAGATGGTATATGTGGTCATATAAAAACTATTAAGCAGTTAAAGCTGTCATTTTTTCCCCTTTAATGACTTCTGTATTTCTTATCTTGCCTAATAATGTTTTCCATATCATAGCAATATGTATTGATTCTCATATATTTTAAAATTCCTTTTATAATTTTAAGTTTTATGTATCTTTTAATCATGTGAAATATATTTTAAATGTACTGTGTGAAATAGGAACCTATGTGTTTTCTTAGTTGTTGCCTGGAATTGTAACACTGCCCATTAAATAATCCCCTTTTCCTTTTATAATACATTAAGTTCCCATATACAGTTGGATCTGTTTCTGAAGTCCCCATGATCTGTTTACTTCTGTGTCAATACTATACCATGTGATTACAATGACTTTAAATTCTAATATTTGTTAGAATATGTAGCTCCCTTCTTTCTTGTTTTTCAAAAGTTTCTTGATTATTATCGCATTTGTATTCTTCCTGGTGAAGCCAAAATAGCTTGCTGGTTTAGCTGAGCCAGACCGTCTAGGTTTGAATCCTGCCACTTACTAATTGTGTGAGCTTGGGAAATTACATAACCGATTTTTGCTTCCATTTTCTTACCTGTGAAGTGGGACTAAATTAATACTACTACCTCCTTGTGAGGTTGTGAGCATTAACAGATAAGATGTCAAAATATTGCCTGGCTGGTTTGTTATTTACCACTGGGTGAAAAAAATAAAAAAAAACCCAAATAGTGCTTGGCACATAGTAAGCACTCAATAAATGTTAGTTATTGTCAGTTTCCAAAAATGAAACAAAATGTACAAAATTTCAATTTGAACTGCATTGAGTTTCTAGATTAACTTGGGAAGAATTTATAATTTCATGATATTAAGTATTTTCCTTTAAGGAAAATAGAACTTTCCATCATTTCACGTTCCTTTGTATGCCCTTCAATACAATCTTATTTTTCTTCTTTCATCTCTATCTAGCTTAATTTATTCTGGGGTATTTTATGGGTTTCGTTTCTATCGTAAAAGGAATAATTCTTTATCATTTCCATTTTGATAAGGTTATTTCTAGTGTAATGGACAAATATTATTTTGTATAGTGACTTTATATTCTGTCATTTTTCAAGTCATGTTTTGGGTTGTCTGTGTATAGAAATCATATTGTCTATATATAATGCCTTTTTGACTCTTATTTTCCAATGTTTCAATTGCTTATTTTTAAATCTTATTGTGTTATCTTCCAAAGACTGTTAAAAATGGTGAAAACACTGAACATTTCTGAATTAGATTTGATTATAATGTGCATGCCTTTTAGTATTTCACAATTTAACATGATGTTTATGAAGCTTAGGATTTTTCTTCTCTTAATTTACTTGGGCTTAAAGAAAAGCACCGCCGAATTTTATCAACAGATTTTCAGCATATGTTAATAAGATCATACAGAATTTTTGGTGGATAGATTTTTCTAACATTCAATCATCTTCATATTTCCAGAGTAGACTCTACTTGGCATTGTGAATTTGTTCACTCTATGAACAATCATGATCATGTTCAAAACCATCTATCATACGTCAGCATACTTGAGTATATCCATACTTCTTAGGTAGGCATTCATAGCTCCCATGATATATTAGGTTGGTACAAAAGCAATTGTGGTTTCTGTCATTACTTTCAATGCAATTACTTTTGCACCAACCTAACTCAAACCTATCATTATAAACTGAGCCTTCACTTCTCTTCCACAAATTCTGGACCATTTTTCCTTAACAGAATAGAATTTACACTTTAAAAACTTGTATCTTCGTCCTTTACTCTTGACCAGGGCTGCTTTCCCTTCTTGTTTCCCGTGTCTTTCTACCCAGTCTTCAAGGACCATTTCGCTAGCACTTTATATTTTTCTTTTCCATTACCACATTCTATCTCAAATGTCCTATTTGTCATTTTAAATTATAAACCTTTAAAATCAGGGAATAGAGTATTTAAGCTTCAAATTGAAAATGAATTATGCTAGAGGCTACAAGGATAGAAAGATGTCTTTACGAGCACCTGATCCAGCTGAGTAGAAACATCATTGGGGATCTAAACAAAGTTGGCAAATCCACGGGCAGTTTGTTCTGTCTCTCTTCTCCTACACTCATGTAATGCATCCAATCTGCTTTGGCACCCTGTTTGAGCAACCCAGGTACACCCTTAGAATGCTTCTCAATACAGTGCTCCAGGTAGCCATTACCAATTGATAAAAATTAGCACTTAAAATGAAACCCTGTCTACTCAAGAGCTGTAATAAAAGACTGACTGTAACATACTGAAGGTATGAAGTCATTGGGAGAGAAGGACAGAGGATCAATTATGATGGGAGAAGACTCTCAGGAGGCTTCATAAAGATAACCATGGAGCACGGTCTGAAAATATGTGTAGGACTTTGACAAATGAAGATTTGGAAGGAGGGAGCATCAGGAAAAATCAACATGAGCCTGATGGTAAGCAGTCACCAAAAAGCGTATCACTAGATTGTATGAGAAATAAGGTGGAAAGGAAGACTGATGTACAGTGAGGCCCAGCTAAGGAGGTTTCAGTCTGTGGGCAACCTGAAACCATCACAGGCTTTTGAAGACAGAAACAATAGAACCAGGCTCCAGTGAACACACACTTACTGCCTTACATGTTTTATGCTCTGGGCCAACTGCTTAGATTTCAGCGATGAACAAAACCCTGGCCTTTTCCCTCTGTAAGAGGGATGAGAGTAGAGAAATCCCATGGATCTAGAAATTATTTAAAAGGATTTACAACTGTTCAGTTTAAGTCATAAGAGCCTGATCTGACCAGTGGTAACAAAAACAAAAGATGGATTTGAGAGATTGAGGAGATTCGATCAACTGAATTTGCCAACTGACAACATGTGGGAGATGTGGGAAACAGTGGGTGAGTCACACAGAAGTTTGAGCTGCGCTCCTGGGAGGATGATAACGCCCATAGGAGACAGCAGAAATGAGAGGAGAAGCAACTCCAGGCCACCACTGTGTCAGCTCCAGGGATCGCCCAACTCCATAAAAGAACATCAAGAACTTTACTGGATCTAGAGAGACATCTCCTCTCAGGCTCACTATAGTGGTTCCAAGAAGAAAATCAGCAGGCTGATTATGGAGGGATGCTAGAAATAAATGTGTATTTCTTTATTGTAAAGTATCTTTTAAAAAGTGTTTATGAAACTTGCAAACATAAAGATATCTTAGGAAATATGTATCTGAAGTGCTAGGCTCACATATATTAAAAGCTGTAAAACGAACTTTATTCACCTCTGAAATTTTAAATATCCTAAATGATATATCTAAGTTGTCTGCTCTTGTGGTCTGCTTTTTGTAACCAAGAAAATGGCACTTTCACAGAATTTAACAGTTATAAGAAGTTAATGATCTGTACAGTTGTTTTTAATGCCTTCATCTATTTCAGACACTAGTTCCTTATTGGATGTATGATTTGCAAATATTTTGTCCTAATCTATGGATGGTCTTTTCCCTGTTGTTTTCTTTGTTGTGCAGAAGCTTTTCAATTTGATGCAATCCCATTTGTCTATTTTTGCTTTTGTTGCCTGTGCTTTTGGGGTCTTATCAAAGAAATCACTTCCAAGACCAATGTCACAGAGCTTTCCTTGATTTTTTTCTTCTGGTAGTTTTACAATTTCACATCCTATGCTTAAGTCTTTAATCCATTTTGAGTTGACTCTTGTATAAAGAGGGAGATAAGACCCTAAAAAGGATATAGCATATCAATAAATGTGGCTCACCATATTCACAGAATCAAGGCCAAAAACCACCTTATAATCTCAATGGATACATGAAAATCATTTGACAAAATTCAACATTCTTTTATGATAAAAGCTCTCAACAAATTAGTTATACAAGGACTGTTTCTCAACACAGTAAACACCATATATGACAAGTCCATAGCTAACATCATGCTCAACATTGAAAAGTTGAAGGCTTTTCCTCTAAGATCAGAAACAAGACAAGGATACCCACTTTCAACACTCGTATTCAAGATAGTACTAGAAGTCCTAGCCAAGGCAATTAGGCAAGAGAAAGAAATGAAAGGCATTCAAATACACACACATACACACGCACACACACACACACACACACCCCTAAAAGCCACCCCAAACTGTTAGAATTGATCATGGAATTCATTAAAGTTGCAGGAGACAAAATCAACTTACAAAAACCAGTGGTATTTCTATATGCCAACAACAAACTATCTGAAAAAGAAATTAAGAAAACAATCCTATTTACAATATCACAAAAAATACTTAGGAGTAGATTAATCAAGAAGGTGAAAGATCTGTATACTGAAAACTATAGAACATTGATGAAAGATATTGAAGATGGCACACAAGAAAGGAAGGATCATACATATTCATGGATTAGGAGAATTAGTATTGTTAAAATGTCCATACTAATCAATGGGATCTACAGATTCAGTGCAATCTCTGTCATAATTTCAATGATGTTATTCACAGAAATAGAATAAATAATCTAAAATTTGTATGAAGTCATAGACAACCCTGAATGACCAAAGCCATCTTCAGTGAAAAGAACAAAGCTGGAGGCCTCACACTATCAGATTTCAAAATCGATTACAAAGTGATAATAATCAAAACAACGAGGTACTGACATAAAAATAGACATATTAACAAATGAAATAAAACAAAGAGCCCAGAAATAAACCCATATATTTATGATCAATTGAGTTTTGATAGAGGTGTCAAGAATACACAATGGGGAAAGTACAATCTCTTCAACTATATATCCACCTGCAGACAAATGAAAAAAAGCTCAAAATTTAAAATTCAGAGTTCTAGGCACAGTTTGAAGATTAAGAAGTTTCTATGGTAATACTCAAAAGTTTGGGGGCTAAAGCCAAAAATCAGATGCAAAGTGCAAAGTTTTAAGTTGCAGATTATAACACAGGATAAATTCACAGCCTTATCAGGTCACTTACAGGAAAGTCAGAAAAAATCATGGAAGAGTAGTTAATGACCAGAGCATTCACATCTTCTATCAGATCAGCAAGCCACCATTTTTGCAGAAGGCCTTCCTGTCTTGCTTGAACTGGAGTCATTACCATACATGGTGATGCCAAATTTCCTTATGCTCAACTCCTCCTTCCCTCATTTTAGATAGACTAGTGGCTCTGGCTGAACTTCAGAAACTCTGAGGGTAAGACCCAGCCTGACATCAATTTTTCTTTTCCCAACAGCCCCCCCAAGTAACTTCAATATGCAGTCTTGCTTGATCCTTGTGCCAGTTATAGAAGCAAGTCTTTGTGAAAACTATGCACAAAGATTTTCCAGACTTTTCTTATTTATATCATGAAACACCTGGGTAATATGTGTGGGAATCAACAGAAGGGTCCCAGTGACTTTAGGCTCTGATGCTTGGGAGGTCTTTTTACATAAATAAAGAGAGCTTCCACCAGAAGATATAAAGGTGCTGGTAAAATAGAAGTTGGGAATGCTTCCTGACCTTTTTGAAATTTTCATTACAGGAAAAAATAAAGGGGTTACTCTGTTAGCTGGCATGATTGATTCTTTTAATTTTTAATTTTAATTTTTAATTTTTGTGGGTACATAGTAGGTATATATATTTATGGGTTTCATGAGATATTTTGATACAGACATGCAATGCATTATAATTTCATCAGGTTAAATGGGATATTCATCACCTCAAGCATTTACCCTTTGTGTTACATACAATCCAATTATATACCTTTAGTTACTTTAAAATGTACAATTAAATTATTTTTTACTACAGTCACCCTGTTGTGTTGGCAAATTCTAGGTCTTATTCATTCTTTCTAACTACTCTTTGTACCCATTAACCCTCCCCTCTTCCTCTCAACCCCCAACTACCCTTCCCACTCTCTGGTAACCATGCTTCTACTATCTCCATTTTTTTAATTTTTAGCTCCCACAAATAAGTGAGACCATGCAAAGTTTGTCTTTCTGTGCCCGGCTTATTTCACTTAACAAAATGATCTCTAATTCCCTCCATTTTTTTGCAAATCACAGAATCTCATTCTTGCACACATATGTTTATTGCGGCACTATTCACAATAGCAAAGACTTGGAACCAACGCAAATGTCCAACAATGATAGACTGGATTAAGAAAATGTGGCACATATACACCATGGAATACTAAGCAGCAATAAAAAATGATGAGTTCATGTCCTCTGTAGGGACATGGATGAAAATGGAAATCATCATTCTCAGTAAACTATCGCAAGAACAAAAAACCAAACACCACATATTTTCACTCATAGGTGGGAATTGAACAATGAGAACACATGGACACAGGAAGGTGAATATCACATTCTGGGGACTGTTGTGGGGTGGGGGGAATGGGGAGGGATAGCTTTAGGAGATATACCTAATGCTAAATGACGAGTTAATGGGTGCAGCACACCAGCATGGCACATGTATACATATGTAACTAACATGCACATTGTGCACATGTACCCTTAAACTTAAAGTATAATAATAATAAAAAAATAAAATTTAAAAAGAAAACATACAAAATTAAAAATAAATAAATAAATTAATTAAAAAGCAGGAGGTTTATTGTAGCACTGTACAGTGGGGGAGGGGTATGCCTGGTTTCTAGGGAATTTCCTGGTGTGCTGTTAGTATTACCATGCCAAGTGGATTGTAGATTGGTTACATTATTCCATAAATGTTTCATACACTCAGGCCATGATCACTGCAGATCTAACTTTGTCTGTCAATAAAGCCCACTTAAAGTTAAAACTTCATGACAGATATTCAATTTTCGACTTTTAAAATTTAGCAATGTTGTCAAAGATATCATTGAAGATTTCTACTTAGTCATGATCAGTTTCTACTTAGTCATCTTTTCTATTTTCTATGACACTGAAAACATGTGTACAGTCTATGACACTGAAAACGTGTACAGTGAAATATCCATTAAGTGGAAATTAAAGCTTTTTAAAACCTAATTTTCAAAAACAGAACTCAAAAGCCACAGAGATATTCAAAGTTCAGTGAAGCTCAAGTATCTGTCAAGGAAACACTATGATTAGCTGGAAGTCAATTGATTAAGTGACTTTAAAGACCTCACACAGAATGGGAAAAATTATGGCAAATAACGGGTGCACCCCACTACGTATGTCAGCCATGGTGTCTAATTTACAGCTGCAATGGAAAGAAAAGCTTATGCTTGGTTCCAAGTAAATGTAAATCCCTTGCCCCTTGCTCATAGCTGATTAGACATGAGCTGGGTGTCTAAACTAAAGGCAGACAGTGAGCAGGCTAGCTGGTGCTAGGTTGTTATTTAGCAGAGAGTATTAGTAGGCAAAGATGATTTGAATGAATTTCAGAGAGAAGAAAAAGTTAACAGTAGCTGCTAAGCTGAAGAGTCATAATAAAGAAGCTGGAGAGGCCATAAGGCCATGTGTAACCTCAAGTCAGGAAACAGATGCTATAATTAGCAGAAGTATGGGGTGGAAAACTACATATAGTAGAGGGTGGAGTGTGACATTGTAACAGGGCATACAGACACAGACCAAGCAACCAAAGCACAGTAATGACAATATTGTACAGGAGAGTGAAGATCTATGAGCTCCCACTGCTGAAAGCCTGAAGTACGTCTGGGAGCTGAGGGTCCACTGCTCCGCACTCTTGAATGTCTGTGTGGTTCCTGCTGACCTTCTTATCTCTTCTGGCCTTCTTTGAGACAGCTTTAGTGAGTCCTTGGCCCTTACAACAGAATAGAATAAGAAAAGAACGAGATCGAGCAAAAGAAGCCAAGGATCAAGAGAGCAACCAGTTAACAAAGAAATCCATGAGTGTCAGAATACAGTAATATAGAGAAAGTGAGCTGCAGAGAGAGGCTGCAGACAGAAATCACTTCATGCATCCACCTTCTTCCTCCATAGTTCTGTGTGATGTTCATGCACAGCACCCCTGAGGGACTAGCTCACCACTCAAAAGCCAAATAAGGTCAATGCTCTGCAGCTACTAAGTGAGGAAATACTTCATGTTTTTTAAAATGAATATTTCAACAAGAATTGGGAGAAAGTCTATGGTTAGGGTGACTATGTAACTGATCATTCAAAATAGGATACTTTGGAGAGTGAAAGGGAGTGCTATTAATAATGATACGGTAGAAACAGGTAGAAACAAAACTGTCCCAGGTAAACTAGAATGCATGGTTATAATGGTAAGTTAGGCTTCAGATTACCAGAAAGCAGAAAAGTCCAATCTCTGGTCATATCAAAGCTTTACTATACTTTGCTTTTGAACTGAACTACAACCCTAGGTTTAATTCTTGGGTTTTGGTTTCCCAGTGGCCCAAACTAAACAAAATGGGCCAATAAATACTCAGACCCAATAAATGGCAACATATACTGCTGTTTAAAAAAGTATGAAATTCAGTGCTCCCAGAATGTCTTTTCTGGGACTCCCACAACACTGATTACTCACCCATGGATTGTCTGCTAAATTGACTGCTCGGTGTGGCATTGCTTCATTATCACTAATAACCTTTCCACCTACAGATACAGTATATAAAATAACCTGAGCCAAAGCAAATAAAATTCTCTTTTCTTAAGCCTTATGTAGATGGACCATTCTCTTTTTAAATTAGACCATGTAAGCAGACTTTGTGTTGCAAGATACAAATTTTGTTGAAGAAAGCACAGGTGAGATAGCAATTATTTAACTTCAGCCAAAAATACTATCCTCTCTGATATTTGTTTTTTAATCTTTAAAATAGGTAACAGATATCTCATAAACACTGTTCTGATTATGAGATAAAATATGTAGGTTGGGCACGGTGGCTCACGTCTGTAATCCCAGCACTTTGGGAGACCAAGGCGGGCGATCGTGAGGTCAGGAGTTCGAGACCAGCCTGACCAACATGCTGAAACCCAGTCTCTACCAGAAGTACAAAAATTAGCCAGGTGTGGTGGTGCACATCTGTAATCCCAGGTATTCAGGAGACTGAGGCAGGAGAATTGCTTGATACTGGAGGCCGAGGTTGTAGTGAGCAGAGATCAGGCCACTGCACTACACAGTCTGGGTGACAGAGCAAGACTCCGTCTCAAAAAAAAAAAAATGTAAAAGTGTTTGTAACTGTAAGAAATTGTTCAAACATAAGTGGTTATTTAGAGGCAGGTGATGAGGAGATCTATTATAAGATAGAGGAAATATTACAGGAGTCAGAGCACAAAGATATGGACACAAAGCCTAGTTATGGTATTAAATTGCTGTGAGGCATAGGGAAAGATTTTGAGCTCTAGAAGCCTCATTTTCTATTTCTTTAAAAAAAATCCTTGTGAATTTTCTTTTCTTTTCTCAAGATGGCTGACCAGAGACATTGGATGCTAGTTCTCCTCAGAAAGATTAAAGTGACTGTGAATGGACAAGTTCCAAATGGGAAAGTGAGGGAAGAGAGCCAGGACCTCTTGGAGAATCCATGGGAAGAAGCTGGGGCACAAACAAGGAAAGCAGCAAGAATCTGGCATAGATTGACTCCCAAGGAACTCAGATCCCATGGAAAGACTTGGTGAGAGCGCTTCTCTGCTCCTCTCACCTCTCTGACAATCTCCTGACAGCCAGACTGTTGGGGAATCCCTCTGACCTTGTGACTCAGGGCAATGCTATCTGTGGTGATTTGGGAACTTCCTGGAGACAGAGAACTTGGTGGCCAGTTTGCACGAGTATGGTTGCACTCCCCCTCAGGTTTGAAATTAGGTATCAGGTGCCATACTGATTGTACACTTGTGGTGCCACTGCCTTGCATATAGTTTCTCTGCCCTTGAGTTACTCCACCACCAAATCCCCCACAAATATACACCACAACCTGCTCTGACATTGGCAAGCACAGCTTACACGAAGAGCAGGGTCCAACTCCCACTCCCTACACAGAGTGGCAGCATCCTAGCAAGGGAGGACAGATAAGTTGCAGAGTTGCCTGATCTGGCCTGCGGAAGAGGTTCTCACCTGAGCCCATTTTGGTGGTAGCCCTCAGAGGGGTATATCCATGGCCTGTACCTGCACTGCAGTGGGGAACCAAAGGACAGAGTCTTTGTGAACCGGAAGTCATGAACCCTGCAACAGGGAAGTGATAGGGAAGCAGATCACATACCTGTTGGCTCAAGATGAGGAGCTGATGCATGTTCCACCACTTTCCCCCAAGACTTCAGTGTACCACAACACAATCTCTTCCTGCCAATACCCCTTCAGGGTGGGTGTTTCCACTCAACATCAGCCTACCTAAGATCAAGTCAGCTCCTACTTTTAACTGCTATATACTGCACTGAAGCCTGAACTTCACCACCCAACACAAAACCTGCTACCAGAGGGCTTAGTGCTAGTCCATGAGATAAGCTTCCTGGAACTCCACACTCTCAGCCCCACAGAAGGTAATATGTTGGCTCATGCATCCAATACACCAGTACAACAAGCAGCATCTGAGAAAGCCACAGCATAGAAGCTATATACAACCAAGAGACACATCCAGAGCCTTAGCCCTCTGCAAGTATCCAGAAAATAAGTCAACTGATTATACGCAACATATACCACAGTCATACCCTCAAGGGAAAAATGATATTTAAAAAAAAGTCTCATACAAATGATGGTGAATTCAAAAATAAGAAGCAGATGAGAAGGAATCAGCACAAAAATCTCCAGCAGTACAAAAAGCCAGAATGTCTTGATACTTTTAAAGGATTACTCTCACTCTCTAGCAACGGATCCTAACCAAATTAAATAGTTTGAAAAAACAGATAAAGAACTCAAAATATAGGTTGCAAGGAAACCAGTGATATCCAATAGAAAGTAGATATCCAACACAAAGAAGCCAGGAAAACAATTCAGGATATGAAAGACAAGATAGCTACATTAAAAAAAAAATAGAACTCTAGAATAGAAAAGTTCACTAAAGACATGCTTTAACAATAGACTAACCAAGCAAAAGAATGAATTTCAGAGTTTGAAGATCGGTCTTTCAAATTATCTGAGTCAGACAAAAATTTAAAAAAAATTTTAAAAATGAACGAAGCTTTCAAGAAATATGAGATTATGTAAAGCAAACAAATCTATGATTTAATGGCAGTCTGAGAGAAAAAAAAGTAGGAACTCGGAAAACTTATTTAAGGGAATAGTTCAAGAAAATTTTCCTAATCTTGCCAGTGAGGTCAACATCCAGATACAGGAAATTCAGAGAACAACTGCGAGACACTATACAAGATAACCATCCCCAAGACATAGAGTCATCTGATTTTCCAAGGTCAACATGAAAGAAAAATAATCTTAAAGGAAGATAGACAAAACAGCCAAATTACCTATAAAGGAAATCCCATCAAACTAACAGTGGACTTCTCAGCAGAAACCTTACAAGCCAGAAGAGATTGGAGGCATGCTTTTAGCTTTCTTTAAGAGAAAAATGCCAGCCAAGAATTTCATGTCCTCCTAAAAAAGTTAAGTTTCATAAACAAAGGAGAAATAAAGTGTTTTCCAGATGAGCAAACACTAAGGGAATTCATCACCACAAGACCGGTCCTACAAGAAATGTTCAAGGAGTTCTAAACATGGAAAGAAAGAATGATATATGCTATCATAAAAACACACTTAAGTACAAGGCTCAGATAACAATACTATGATGGGAACAAAATCTCATATATTAACATTAACCTTGAACATAAACAGCCTAAATGCTCCACTAAAAAGACACAGAGTGGCAAACGGGACAACAGCAACAAAGATCCAATTTTTTGTTGCCTTCAAGAGCACATCTCATGTGGAATGACATCCACAGGCTCAAAGTAAAGGGAAAATGAAGGATCTAGCACACAAATGGAAAACAATAAAGAACTGTGGTTGCTATTCTTGTATTAGATAAAACAGACTTTAAATCAACAACAGTAAAAAGGACAAATAAGGGCATTATATAATGATAAAAGATTCCTCCAACAAGAAGACTTACCTATCCTGAATATATATGCACTCAATGTTGGAGCACCCAGATTTACAAAACAAATACTGCTAGACCTAAGAAAAGAGATAACCAGCCATACAATAATAGTAGGGGGCTTCAACACTCTACTGACAGCACTAGATAGATCATTGAGGCAGACAACTAACAAAGAAACTCTGGACTTAAATTGGACTTTTGACCAAATGGACCTATCAGACATCTACAGAATAATCCACACAACAACCACAGGATATACATTCTCATCTGTGCATGGAACATTTTCTAAAATTGACCACATGCTTAGTCATAAAGCAAGTCCCAATAAATTCAAAATAACTGAAATCATATAAAGCATCTTCTGGGACCACAGTGGAATTAAATTAGAAATAAATATCAAGAGGAACTCTCAAAACCACACAAGTACATGGAAACTAAAAAGTCTTGTTTCTGAAGAACTTTGGGTAAACAACAAAGTTAAGACGGAAATAAAAAAAATTTTTGACACAAATAAAAATAGAGAGAAAACATACCCGAACCTCTGGAATACAGCAAAAGCAGTGGTAAGAGGAAAGTTTGTAGTAATAAATGCCTAAATCAGAAAGATAAAAAGGTCTCAAATTAACAACCTAACATGACATCCAAAACAAGCAAAACAAGAACAAACCAAACCTAAAGTTAGCAGAAGAAAAGAAATAACAAAGGTTAGAGCAGAACTAAATGAAATTTAGACCAAAAAAATTTGCAAAGGATCAACAAAATGAACAGTTGGTTCTTCAAAAGGATAAACAGAATTGATAGACCAGTAGCTAGATTAACCAAGAAAAAAAGAGAGAAGGTTCAAGTAAGCACAATATCAAATGACCGGAGTGACATTACAACTGAAACTACAAAAGATCAAAAGGAATACAAAAGTTCCTCAGAGACTATTAAGAACATCTCCATGCACACAAATTAGAAAATATAGAGGAAACAGATAATTTCCTGGAAACACACAATCTTCCAAGATTGAACAAGGAAGATATTGAAATCCCTTACAAAACAATGAGTAATGAAATATAATCAGTAATAAAAAATCTACCAACCAAATAAAAGCCCTGAATTCTACCAGATGCTCAAAGAAGAGCTGATACCAGTTTTACTAAAACTATTCCATAAAATTGAGTAAGAGGTATTTCGATCTGATTCATTCTATAAAACCAGTGTCATCCTGATACCAAAATCTGACAGGGACACAACAACAACAACAAAAAGTACAGGTCAATAGCCCTAATGAACATAGACAAAAAAACTGTCAATAAAATACTAGCAAGCCAAATCCAGCAGCACCACAAAAGGTAATTCATCACAATCCATTTGGGTTTTATTTCTGGGATGCAAAGATGGTTTCCACATACACGAATCAATAAGTGTGATTCACCACATAAACAGAATAAGAACAAAAACCATATGATTATCTCAGTAGAAGCTGAAAAAGCACGTCATAAAATCCAACATTTTTCATGATAAAAACTCTCAACAAACTAGGCATCGAGGAGACATACCTCAAAATAATAAAACAAATTTATGACAAACCCATAGCTAACATCACACTGAATGGGCACAATTAGAAGCACTTCCCCTACAAACTGGAACAAGACAGATGTCCACTCTTACCACTTCTATTCAACATAGGAGTCCTAGCCAGAGCAATCAGGCAACAGAAAGAAATAAAAAGTATCCAAGTAGGAAAAAAAGGAAGCCAAATTATCTCTATTCACTGACAACGTGATCTAATAGCTAGAAAGCCCTAAAGATTCTGGCAAAAGGTTCCTAGACCTGATAAATGAATTTAGTAAAGTTTCAGGATAGAAGATCAATGTACACAAGTCAGTAGCATTTCTATACACCAATAATGTTCAAGCTGGGAACAAAATTAAGAACTCAATCCCACTTACAATAGCCACACAAAAAAAACCAAAATATCTAGGAATACATTTAACCAAAGAGGTAAAAGATCTCTACAAGGAGAACTACAAAACACTGTTGAAAGAAGTCACAGATGACATAAATGAATGGAAAAACATTCCATGCTCATGACTTGGAAGAATCAATATAATTAAAATGACCATACTGCACAAAGCAATCTATAGATTCAACACAATTCCTATCAAATTACCAATGTCATTTTTCATGGAATTAGAAAAAAAAATTCTAAAATGTATATGGAACCAAAAAAGAGCCTGAATATCCAAAGCAATCCTAAGCAAAAAGAACAAAGCTGGAAGTATCACATTACACGACTTCCAACTATACTACAAGGCTATAATAACCAAAGCAGCATGGCACTGCTATAAAAATAGACACATAGATCAATGGAACAGAATAGAGAACCCAGAAATAAAGCCACACACCCACAACCAACTGATCTTCAAAAAATTCAACAAAAATAAACAATGGGGAAAGAACACTCTATTTGATAAATAGTGCTGGGAAAACTGGCTAGCCACATGCAGAAGAATGAAACTGGACCCTTATCTCTCATCATATATAAAAATTTATTCAAGATAGATTAAAGACTTAAATGGAAAACCTCAAACTAGAAAAATCCTAGAAGAAACCCTAGGAAAAACTCTTCTGGATATTGAGTTATGCAAAGAATTTAAGGTGAAGACTTCAAAAGCAAATGCAACAAAAACAAAAACAGACAAATGGGACTTAAGCTAAAGAGCTTCTGTACAGCAAAAGAAACAGTCAACAGAGTAGACAGACAACCTATGGAATGGAAGAAAATATTTGCAATTTGTGCATCCAACAAAAGACTAATATCCAGAATCTATAAGGAACTTTAAAAAATCAACAAGAAAAATATAAATAACTCCATTAAAAAGTGGGCAAAAGACATGAACAGATGCTTCTCAAAGGAAGATATACAAGCGACCAATAACCATTTGAAAAATGCTCAACATCACTAATCATCACAGAAATGCAAATTAAAATCACAGTAAGATGCCATCTCACACCAGTCAGAATGACTATTATTAAAAGGTCAAAAATAACAGATGTTGGCAAAGACATGGAGAAAAGGGAACACTCACACACTGTTGGTGGGAATATAAATTAGTACAATCTCTATGGAAAACAGTATGGAAATTTCTCAAAGAACTAAAAATAAAGCTTCCATTTGACCTAACAATCTTACTACTGGCCATCTACCCAAAGGAAAAATAAATTATATATTTAAAAAAACCTAAATTCATATGTTTATCACAGCACTGTTTACAATAGCAAAGGCATGGAATCAACCTAAGTGTCCATCAGCAGTGAATTGGATAAGGAAAATGTGTACATATATTACATGGAATACTATGCAGCCATAAAAAGAATGAAACCATGTTCTTTGCAGCAACATGAATGTAGCTAGAGACAATTATCTTAAGTGAACTAATGAAGAAACAGAAAGCCACATACCACATGTTCTCACTTATAAGTGGGAGCGATATAATAGCTACACATGGTCATATAGATGGGAACAACAGACAACATGAACTCCAAAAATATGTAGGAAGAAAGGGGAGTGAGGGCTGAAAAACTACTTATCAGGTACTATGTTCACTATTTGGGTGATAGATTCACTAGAAGCCCAAACACCAGTATTATACAATACAATCATGTAACAAACCTGCATATGTACCTCTTGAATGTATAATTAATATATATATATATATACTTGTGAAAATTTAAAGAAATAATGTAATTGAAAGTGTTTATAAAAGAGTTAAGTGATTTACAAAGTAGGTTCTTCCTGCTTTTTTTCAAATCATATATTATGCATATAGTACTGCTAATGTTCATTAATGGTTAATCAGACATTAGAAAGAAGATAACAGATTATGCTTGGGTTAACTCCTAGGCTTTTAGTACTCTTGTCTTACTTAATGACTGTTATCTTTCCTATTTCACCAAAATAATATTTATTGGACCTGAGAAAAAGATAGATTTTATTTGTATTAACCCATCTGACCTTTGTCTTTTTGTGAGTTCCCAAACATACTGTCTCTCCCCAAAGAAATTCAAATGTCATGAAAAACTGCATAGCTACCAGTGAGTAAAACAACTCCGAGAGGGATAGGCTTGTCAGAAATAGGCATATTGCACTAACTTGTTAATTGCTGTTACCTTCCTTGCCATAAATGCTTCTGTTAACAAATGTTTCAATAGATTAAGACCAGTTCTATTTCCAAAATTTGGGCAATATATATGCGAAAATATTTTTTTTAATACTTGAATTTTTGAGATTATAACAATCTCAAAGAGGGAAGCTTGTGTAGCAGATGCTTTGCTTGATGCTAAACATTTGGGATTTTGCTGAAGAATCCTTCTACTGCTTCTGTGGATTTATGTCTACAAAACTGGCAACCACAGATCCTCAACAGCTCTTATGAAACCAAAACAAAGAAGCCTCCTTATTAGACTTAAGCACACAGCTCTACTTCTTTTGGAATAACTCTATGGTGTTCCCCTTTTTCCCTGTGGATTACAAATTGCTTTGTATTTGAGTTTCCTCGTCAGAACCCTAATCTTTATTTCAAAGGTAACTTCAGGAAAACCCAAAGAACCAAGGGAATATTTTAGTGTTTCTATCACATATCAACTTTTTTAATGTCATATCAATCCTCCCCATAAAATTAGGTATCTTTAAAAAGAATGTGAAAAGTATCTAGATAGAATGAATGTACTACTTCTTTTATTCCAACACTTGATTTTCTTCGGAGAAAACCATGGGGATTGTAGTTTTTCTGAATAGGAGATTAGCAAATCTTAGAAATCAATTTCCAACCTCACACACTCTTTCCCATATTCAAGGTTACCCTACCCTCACCTAGCATTTCATTCATTCACTCACTCACTCACTCACTCACTTATTTTTTAATCCCATATTGGATACCCAGCACAAATTAATATTACAGAAAACACAGAAAGATGTTTGGATACATTCTTTGTCTTCAAAGACTATCATAGAGACAGTTTTGCATGTGAAGTTTAAATGCCAACATGGAAAAAACATGACAACAGGAGTTTCACGGCAGTAAATGAGAAGTCCTCACCTCCTTCAACCTGCCTCTTCTTTTTGTTCTGAATTTGGGTTTGAAGCATCTTTTGGAATGATCATACACCTAGACTAGAAAACCCAACATCAATTACACCTGGACCCCCAGGGCATAGCCATCAAGTCCTGTCAATTATATTCTGCAAATATTTGTTTAACTGTTCACTGAGTCATTTAAAATGGTTCTTATGGAGTATTTTGAATGATGTGGGCAAATGCTTAGGAAAAAGCAATGAGGTGAAAAGTAGGATGCAAAACTGCATACATAATATTAACCAGGTTAAATCTACCTATGCATTGCCAGAAAGACAGGAAGGAAATATAACAACATGTTAACAAGAGCTATTATATGACAAGGAAATTAAGGGCAATTTTATTTTCTTCCTACTTTTTAGAAGTTTTCCAATTTTCTGTAGATGTGTAGTATATATTGTTTTAATAATGTAAAGACTTTAAAATAAAAAATAACATGGCCAGGTGCGGTGGCTAACGTCTGTAATCCCAGCACTTTGAGAGGCCAAGGCAGGTGGATCACTTGATGTCAGGAGTTTGAGACCAGCCTGGCAAACACAGTGAAACTCCATCTCTACTAAAAATACAGAAAATTAGCTGGGCATAGTGGCAGGCACCTATAATCCCAGCTACTCGGGAGGCTAAGGCTGAGGGAGAATCGCTTGAACCCAGGAGGCAGAGGTTGCAGTGAGCCGAGTTCACGCCATTGCACTTTTGGGCAACAAGAGTGAAACTCTGTCTCAAAAAAACAAAAACAAAAACAAAACAACAACAACCACCACCACCTATTCTCTGCTGTTTCTATCCTTTGATGACTGTGTTAAAGATACTATGGAATAGAGTTTCAGAAACTTGCTTTGATTCTACAAATACCATCATAAGGGGCATAGCATGCCAATGTGCCATTCTCATTTACATATGAGTTTAAAACAAAACTCACGTGTATTTTATCCCTTCAAACATTCGAATAATCTCATGGTCACAGGTGCACAGCTGTGGATGGAGTAGGATCTCATACACTCAGTTGTGCAAATACCAAGTTATTCCTTCCAGGTATAACTAAAACATGAACATGGAATTAATCATGGAGCCTGGCACAAAGTATCCTTCAGTGAATATTGTGATTTATTTTCATTATTTACCATTTTTGTAAATTCTGGTTGGAGAAGTTATTAAAAAGTTTTCAAGAAACAAAATAAATAACATAGTATTGGATTACAACCCAAAGAAATAAAATATATATCCATGATACTATACCAATATAAATAAATAATTTGAATACATAAATAAGTAAATGGGGGATAACAGACAAATCTATAGTGCAGAAGAATTCAGAATAATTGGTGTAGATGCTCCTCCTCAAGGAGAGAGAGCACCACTCCCCATCCTCAAGTGTGGGCTGTGTGTAATGATTTCCTTCCACAGAGTTCAGTGGATGGAGAGAAAAAGAGTAACCAGAGAAACCTGAAAAACTACGTCATGGAAGGCATATTAGTGATAAATGAGCCTAACTCTCTTCACCATCCCTTTTCCCTCCCCCATTTCACAGATGAAAAAACTGAAGGTGATGTATTTAAGGGACACATTTATACAGTGTTTACGTTTAACCAAAATAATTCTTTAGTACTGCTGATAAAACCTTTTTAACTCCTGGTAGCTCTGAGAAAGATGTGGTCACCAGTGACCACACATTAGGATGTAAGTCACAAGGCTTGAGATTTTCTTCCAACACCTTCATAAAACTAACTTGACTGCCTCAAGCAAATAACTTACCCTCCTCGACCCTCAATTCCTCATCTGTAGTAAAGGAGGCTGATCTATAATACTTCCACATTTCCTTCTTGCTTTCAAAAGAAAAGAAAGCAGGCTCTGGTAGATTTTTTTTTTCTCTTCAAATCCATCACTCAGTAGCTTGGGTTCTCACCTTTAAAAATGGGGATAAAAATAGCACATACCTAACAGAATTTTTGTGAAGATTAAACAGAATAATATGTGTGAAACACTTAGTATCCTATGGTAAAAATAAAATATTTAGACCTTGCTTTTGTACTTTGAAAATGATAGTCTAATTATAGATAAGAACCTAAATTTGATGGTTTGAAAAACAGATTAGTATCTAATTGAGACTTTAAGACACATTCATAAAGGAAGGGCTTTAAAGGAGAAAAGTTCTGGACAGTTGTCGGAAATGGTTTTCAGGGATAAATATTGAGATTTCTTCATTTTCGCAGCTCTTCAGAACTCTTCACCCATTAATTGAAATGCTCTCACCTGAGTGCAATTGTGTGCGAAAGGCGTGTCATTAATTATTCATACTTACAGTGGGGAAAGGGGGTTGTGGGCTGAGGCATAAATAATAATGATTAAAGAAGGCCAACAAATCAAAAATACATTTGTAACTCCTTTTGAAATATGCTTTTATGCTTGTTTGTGAGATTTAAAATTCTAAAATATCAGTACCACAGGATGAGTATTAATTTTATTTACTCAGTAAACAAGTCTGTGACAGAGAAAGGTGTTTCACAAGGGTTTTCCATACATAAATAAAATCTATTGAATAATAAATGTGAAAGCAGGATCTGCTATAGATAAAATGTAAGTCCCAGAAATTATCAAAAGTTGATTTAGGAGCTAAGCAAACACAATGCAAATAAATGCTTAGCTTATTCAGTTAACTGATATTGCTTAAGTATTCCAAAGACATCGCTAGAACAAAGTGAACAGGAGTTTATGAGTCTTCTCAGTACCGTTTGCAAAAAAAAAAAAAAAGAAAGATCTAAACTGCCAAAACTTGAAGACTATCACACGAGTAGATTTAGGTGTCACTGCTAATTTTTTAAAACTTCCTCATAACAGCATTAAACTGCTACTATAAGATTGTCAAATGTTTCTTAGTAACCAGTATTCACTGTGGGAGATTCATCTAATTAATTACAGAAAAATATACAATTCATCTTGGCATGTGAGGTCCCCCCTGCCTGCTGAAATTGTTCTGCTTCTAACAGAAATTTTAAAGAAGTCTGGGCACGACGGCTCATGCCTGTAATCCCGGCACTTTGGAAGGCCATGGCGGGCAGATCACCCACCCGAGGTCAGGAGTTTGAGACAAGCCTGGCCAACATGGTGAAACCCTGTCTCTACTAAATATAAGAAAAAATTAGCCAGGCATGGTGGTTCACACTTGTAATTCCAGCTACTTGGGAGACTGAGACACCAGAATCGCTTGAACCTGAGAGGCAGAAGGTGGCAGCAAGCTGAGATGGTGCTACTGCACTCCAGCCTTGGTGACATAGTATGACTCAGTCTCAAAAAAAAAAAGAAATTTTAAAGAACATTTTTTGGGCTAAGTGCTCCCTGAGCCCACCCAAGGGCACAGATTAACTTCCAGATAACTGCCTGGGAAGTAAACAGCCCTCTTGACAGTGCCTGGATAAAATGAACAAGGTGGTAACACACCTTCCTATCCATGTGTTTCTACCTTTCCATGCCCAAACAGCCCCCAGTTTCCTCTTCATAACTGATGTGGTTGTGAGGAAGCTGACTTGCCCCTTAGCTCAAGGGGTGGAAAACAGAACAAAGATCAAGCCAGTCTAACCCCCTGGTTACAGTGACTGATTCAGGGTTGGGTATGTGACCTAAGTTCTTTCAATCAGGGTAAATCTTGGGACTTGGTTGAGAATGCTGGAACACAAGGGCTCAATCTTTCCTCCTGGGTGAGAATGAGAAAACATGTAGATAGCTGTGGGAGTTGGCAGCCATCTTGGGTTTAAGAATGGGGTAACTTAGAAGGCTAATAATGGTGGAGGCTGGGTGGAGAGACAGAAGTACACTAGATTCTTATGACTTTTGGTTGAGCCATTGAGTTAGCTTCTGGATTTTCTGGTTATAGAAGCCAATAGATTCCCTTTATAATTTAAGTCAGTTCGAGTTTTTTTTTGTTACTTGCAACCCAAAGCATCCCAATTATGAAATAGCTAACACTGATGGAACACAAATTTTGTCTGATTTGTTTCACACAACAAACCTACGAAATAATTATGCTTATCATACTACTTTTACAGATGTGGAAACTGAAGATTAGAGAGGTTGTATAACTTCCTTCAGCTGGGAAACAGTGAAATGAGATTCAAACTATTCTGTCTAATGCCAAAAGCCCATGCTCTTAAAAAAAAAAAAAGAAAAGAAAAGAAAAAAGAAAAAGAAAGTAAATTGGGTACCTGAAACTATATGGTAATTTTAACTTGTCAGCCGTAATTATACAATTTCACTTAGCTATAAGTTCATATCAAAAAGAAAGGGTTGATTGTAGTTAAGGAAAAAGTACTTTAAATGTTTGATATCAAAAGTTTTTAAACACACATCGATCTAGAACCTTTCTCATGAGAAAGATACATTTCCCTGTGTTCGATTACTTACTTCAAGTAATTTGGAGGGCATTTTTTGGCTTCTAATCAAATGTCTTTGGTGTAATTAACTAAAACTAATTAGCTGGATAGTATTTTAGGATACAGGCCTTGTTCAAAATATATAAAACTCTGGGGTTTATAATTAGTAAATAGAATATTGTCATACATACTGCCTTTATATCAGTTAATGTAATATGGAAATAATACATAGCTTTCTCCATCCCAGAAGTTGTAGGAAAAATATTCCCCAAGGAAGTAGCATATTTTAATTGTAAAAATGTTTTGTTATTCCAAAGATTAACATACACTTCTTCATTTTACAGAAAAAATATTATTCATTTCTTTTATTGAAGCTTGTTTCCAACTCCGCATCCTTCAACTGAATCTGCCCCCTGTTTCTCAGTGTGAGTTGAAAAGACAGAACTCTGCCTGTGAGCTCAGCATCTCACTTTCTACAGAAATTCAAGTTCAAAGTGCAAAAGTCTGAAGACTTTGGACCTTGTTTTCTCAGACTTACTGCTTCATCACTGAAATGTTAGACCAGCTGCTTTTGTTGGTTCAGTGTGGTCGTTTGAAAAGTCCCCAGTTATGTATAATTGGCATACTCACATACATTTTAATAGCCAGTGGCCTGTTTTTCCAATGCCAGTAAGGAAGTATTTATTTATACAACCAAAGCAAATAGTATTAGGCATATTTACTGGGCAAATGAATGTATTAGGTTACAGTGAAGTGAGTGTCAAGTACACACTTTAAAGAGGGTGCAAATACTTGGCAATTTAAACTGCTCTATATGAAACCATCAGGACTGAGCAATAAACATGCTACCAGAAAACAGCAGAAGATGGAGAAAGTTATTGTCTTTTTGTCATGGTTTATGGATAGTGATAAGCAAGCAAACAACGGCATTAACAAACCAGTAGCCTGATACATCATCTTCTTAAAAACCAGTGCTTACACATATAGTTGGGAATGTCATGTGCAGAATTCCCAGTAATGTTGATATCAGGGTGTCATTTCTTTGAAATACATGCACTGGCTGCATACTCTAAACAATATACAAAAGTAAAAGTGAAAAGTTAGATTTTCAGTCTTGCATTCAAATGCCAGTGCTTGTCTCCAAAGGTAACCACCATTAACAGGTACATACCCTTTTACAGAATGTACAGATATAGGAATGAACATACGGTATACACCATCAGTCACCTTGCCTTTCTCATTTAGTAACACCTTGGTGATCTTCTGATGTCAATACATTCAGCTCTACCTCAAACTGTCTAAAAGACACTTAGTATTCTATTGAATGTATATATCTACCATAATTTATTTAATCTGATTTTCATTACATTTAGATTTCTAGTCCCCCCACCCCTTTTATACTATTATAAACAATGTGGCAAGGAATTTTGTCTTATATAGATCTTGGTGTACATTTCTGTATCTAATGAGTAAATTCTAATCACTAAATTTGCTAGGCCAAAGGATTCTATGTTTTCAATTTTAAGAGATCTTGTCAAATCGCCAACCTTCCAAAAATAGCCTACCAGCTTACATTCTTACGGACAGTGAGTGAGTTTCCCATATAGCTGCCAAGAACATATTATCAGATATTTATAATAAGTCAGTCTTCCACAGATGGTCACATTTAACAATGCATAGTTCAAAATCTAAACAAGAAATTTTATTATTTGCATTTCTAAAACATTTTAGAATTTAGTCCAATTTATAATCCGGTATTAACACTTCTCAAAATTGCCTTTCTCTCCCTCCAAAACTCTTTTGTACTGATCCTCTCATATGTTAACCCTTACTAAGTAGTACTTCCCACTAAGACCAGGGCTGTCCTCTAGCTCAGCCAGCAAGGTTTCCTCTTTCTTGAAGCCCATGTGACTTCCTCCCTAACCCCACTCTGACTCCCAATCCCCTGATTATATCATTCTGCTTAGCCTTTTTTCCTTCTCTTTTCTGCTGCAGTTGTAGAGAAGAGGGAGAAATGGAGCATGAAAATACTGCAAATGCAGAGTGAGGAGTCACGAAAACTCACACCTTTAACATTGTTGATTTGCTTTCCATATAAATTTTAAAACATTTGCCATTCTGATGGAATAAAACAGATGCCTTAATTACTAGTGAGACTGTCTTTCCTGTCTATTTGCCATTAATCTGTATTTCCCGTGAACTGCCTGGGCATATTCTCAATTCATTTTTATTTTATGTTAAGCAATTTTTAAGTGGTTAGTACATGCTCTTTGTAAATTAATGGGATTAGTAAAGGCTGCATTCTAAAGGGCCTGGCTTACGGGGATGGAGCAGGAACCAGAGAGTATAGCTTTAGAGTGCTTCTAACAGGCATTCTCACCATTTCCAGCTCTGGCTGCTAAGCACTGTATGCTCACACACCAGCTTTTCATGGAATGTCTTTTTGCAGGAGCAAATTAGCTAGAGTTTTTTCTGTGCAATAAAATTTAGTGTTCTCAAAAAAAGAAGAATGTGGTGTAGGAGTATGGACTTCCTATCCTTCTCTACACATGGGTGAGATGGTTCTGGGCCCTACAGGGAAAACATAACCCATCCAAGTACTTTGTTGTCCTTCTTGAGGGTGTATATCATGGAATGAAGTTCTAGGAGGACTGCTCAGAAGTTAAGTCCAGAGAAAGGGACTCTAGAGAGAGGAGAATGGAAGAAGCAACAGAATGAATTTCTTTTCACCTATAAAATCCAGCTGGCATTCTGCCATACGCCGCCACAGGAAAAAAGCAGGACAAGTGTCCTGGCTTTTTCTCCCTTTCTGGCAGGCAGCAGAGGAAGAGCAGTTCTGCTCAACAGAACAGAGAGCACTGGCTTTTTTCTCTAAATGTTGCCCATTTCCCACGATGTGATCTTCAGCCCTTTTGCTCATTTATCTTCACACTCAGCCCCTGTAGATCAATTGAGTAGATCGATTTCCAGAGCTTTAGGTAGCACCTGTTCTCTAGGTCTGGGATGCTTCTCTTTGCTTACTTGACCTTTCTACTTGGATGTCTCAGAGGCAACTTAAATTCAACATGTCCAGATCTAATCTCTTGCTTTTGACCCCACATCTGTTTCCACTTTGACCTCCCTCTGTCCTTTAACCCAGGCAAAGCATTCCCCAGCCATTCAGTTGCTCAGCACCATCTTCCTCTTCCTTTCCCCCTCAACCTTCTCATGAGACCCATCAGAAGTGTACCCTTCAACTACACTTGCAAAACATGTCTTCGCTCTGTCCTCTTTTTCCCATACCCATCCCTAGACCCCCTAGTCCGAGCCCCCATCATCCCTAACGTGAATCAGGGCAGAAGACTTCTAAGTGATGATCCTCCTTTTGCTCTTATTCCTCTTAAATTCAGTCTCCCACAAGCAGCTGAAGTGATCATCAAGCATCAAAATGACTATGTCAATCTCCTGCCTAAAACTTTTTAGTGAACTTCCATGCACCGAAAACTCCTTATTGTAGCTCACAAAGCCCAATAAAATCTCTATCACTGACTTCTCCAATTTCACCTCCAGCTACCTTCCCCCTCACTACACTAGCCACATCAGCCTTGTGTGAGTTTCTTGAATGTGCTAAACTCTTGTCCACTAGGAACTTTATACTTTTATCTGGAAGCTTCTTACCCAGGCTATTGCCATGACTAGCTCCTTCTCATCCTGGAGCTCTCAGCTCATGTTACCTCCTCCAAGAAGCCTTCCCTCATGCCCATCTAAACAGTCCTTCATTAGTTTATTCTTTACCACAGCAATCTGCTCTTTTCTTATCACAATTTGGAAATATCATATTTATAAGTTGACTTGGTTTTAATGAATTTTATGTCTGTGTGGTACAACCTGGTAACTTCTGCTTTTAGAGTAGTGCTTGGCCCAAAGATAGTCAATAAACATTTGCTGACTGACTGACTTGCTGAATAAATGAATGAAGAACAGTTCCTAGAGTCGGTGAAAGCTAGAGGCCTAGGGCTTAGAGAGACGAAAACATAGTTTAAGAAGGGAACAGAAGCCTAGGCAATTGGCGAAGTGTCTCAGAATTTAGTGAACTTGAATCATGTCAGCCAATATAATCAGTGAAAGGGGTCTGGCGTCAGTGGTTATGTGTGAGCCAAAGGGAATCAAAAGCTATGGTGACCTTATCATTGGATATGGAATTTGTACTTAGTATGCAAACATATACCAAACATGTGATATATGGTTACATCATAATTTCTGATATTTAAAGTTCTCAAAATAACCTCAAGATAAGAGTGCTCCTTCAGTATTTCAGAAATAGTTTACTACAGTAGATAAGAATATCACTCTGTAGCCAGACTGCTTGAGTTTGAATCCTGGCTCTGATATTTTCTAGCTATGGCTAGAAAGTGGGAAAGTGGCTGAACCTCTTCATACCTCAGCTTTCCCTTCTGTGAAACGGAGATAATAATGGGTCATGCTTCTTTGGGCTCTGAGAATTTAATGAGTTCATAATTGAAAGTGCTTATAACAGTGTCAAGGACTTAGTATAACACTATAGAAATGTTAGCTAAGAGTACAATATTTCCAGAAATGCCAGGAAAGTTTGCACGGTGAGCCGATAAACTCTGAGAACATGCTTCCCAGCAATCCAGTATTCCATGGATCCAACCACATGAGAGAACTCATGAAAATTTGTACAGATAGAGATGCCATAATTTCATTGCTGTTATTACCCTAAAAAGAATTCATTTGAGAGGCTAATTAGCCACACATACGAGCCTTTAGAAAATACACAGAAACCTTGAACAAAGCTATGGTCAACTAAATGAATGTAAAATCTGTATCAGCTCTAACAGCTAATTTCACAATTTGACTGCCTTGCAATACCTCTAGAGATAGAGCTCTTAGAAATAAATGTTTCTATTAACTTTTATTTGGATGTCACTTCATTATGCTAATAGTCTCCCTATTGATCAACTCTATTCTTCATTTTTGTCAAGACTCAAAGAGAACTGGTAAAATATTCAAGGACTAAAAATTAAATGAATATGAGTACCAGCATAAGTACTACTTCTACCTCACCATTTTCACTTTTCAACATCAAGTTCTCAGTGTTTTACAGAATAATTAAGAGTTCGCCAGACAGAGTCACTAGGAGAAGCCTTCCTAACCATTATTAGCCTAATAACCTCTCATCCTGATCCTTCCTCTCCCTGCAGTTAGTTACACTCTACTCCATACCATATCGATACCCACCTCTATACTTGTCTGACTGTATTTTAACTCTTGACCACATGTATCTGTTTACCCTATTAGACTGTGAATTCCTAGAGGCCAGGACCATAACAGACTCATCTTTGCTGATATCCTGATGAGGCTCTATCAAATTGATTTGAAGTTCATGAAAGACTACGTTCATGTTAAATATTTGGCATCTAATGTAGTATTTCAAACAGCATTCCTATTGGAAAGTAAGCTCTTTGAAAGCAATGATTTTTAACTGTTTGGTTAACTCTTCTATGGATCTAGAACAATGTCTGACATGGTGAGCACTCTATAAATATTGAGTGAATAGAGGATATCTTATAACCTAAAGTGCTATTTACAGTTCCTGTATATAACAAGCCTGAGGATGAATCAGAGGTCGCAACAAGCATATGAAAGTAGATGATGTCCTTGAAGAACGTTTGCTTTCCCCTGTACTCTAGTCTCTACTTTGTCCACTTTGTCTACATAGAGCCTCTACCACTATGGCGTTGGTGACATCTGTTCATCCAAGTGTCCTACATCATCCTGGTTAAGTGGGCCACGGAGCACTGAGCAGGCACCATGGCACAGACTCATGCTGCTCCCTGGCTGAATGTTTCTCATGACCAATTTATTCTTTGAAAGTGAAGTCCTGGGAAGAGATTTTTGCTCCCCAAGCCCTTAATTGGTAATACATGCTATGTCATGACTGCCTGACCACTACTTTGTCTACGCTGTCTACAAACATGAATACAGTTCCAGCCTGAAATAAGCCTATTTAAGTTATAAGAATTCAAATTTACAAAATGTTTCAGTCCTGTTGTGGTTTAATTTACACAGCACTTGGTTTATTTACAGTTCCAAAGACTGGGCTGGATTTCCAAGGCCTGAAGAACATCTAAGCACCAGCTTGGAACCACTGCCCCTATGCACACTGTTTTTGCAGTTGTATATGGGGCGCAGGTTGCATTCTCCTCTCTGTGTAGTATTCAGCATTTGCTTGTTTAGAGCAGAGATTAATTTGTAACATCATTAACATCATGTCCCTTTTGGTGAGGACTTTTTTTTTTTTTTTTACAGAGTCTCGCTCTTTCACCCAGGCTATAGTAAAGTGTTGCGATCTTGGCTCACTGCAATCTCCAACCCCTGGGTTCAAGCAATTCTCCTGCCTCAGCCTCCCAAATAGCTAGGATTACAGGCACCCGTCACCACGCCTGGCTAATTTTTGTATTTTTAGTAGAGATGTGGTTTCACTGTGTTGGCCAGGCTAGTCTCGAACTCCTGACCTCAGGTGATCTGCCCACCTCGGCCTCCCAAAGTGCTGGGATTACAGGTATAAGCCACCACACCTGGCTGGTGAGGACCTCTTTAACACTTTTACTGTCATATTAATTGTGTGAAGTAGAGAGAACATTAAGTATCATTATCAATTGGTACCAATCAGAGAGTTTCATTCTACACAAAAGATGCTTCATGTGGCTGCAAAATGACCCCTGAGCCTCTACCACTATGGCCTTGGTGACGTCTGTTCATCCTAGTGTCTATATCATCCTGGTTAAGTGGGCCACGGAGCACTGATCAGGCACCATGGCACAGACTCATGCTGCTCCCTGGCTGAATGTTTCTCATGTCCAATTTATTCTTTGAAAGTTAAGTCCTGGGAAGAGATTTTTGCTCCGTAAGCCCTTAATTGGTAATATATGGTGTGTCATGACTGCCTGACCACTACTGAATTATGTCAGTGCAGTAATAAAAATAATGAACTTTAGTAATATTGTTCTTTTAATAAAAATTAGTGGTTCTGTTTGACTCAATAATTTAAAACTAGTTTTAAATAATAAAGAAGATGAAAGGCCATTATTATCATGTCCTCCTAGCATATGAACATTCACAGGTAAATCCTATGAAGTTAAAAAATGGTGGCATTTTAGTAGTCTAACACCTAGCTAAGGTATTTATTTCATTATTTCTAAGGAAAATGAATTCTGAGTACCAAACAGCCCACCTACTCATCTCTTCTTCCCCTTTCTCCCACCCTCTACCTCTATTTTCCATCCATGTACACACCCACCCACTCACCATTAGAGTTTCTATAGCGATCCTTATACTGGGCTAGGGAATAGATATTCAAACATGGATTAAGAGATGGCTCCTACCCACTAGCTAACTCATAAATTTGGTACATACATTGTTTCATGGAATGCAATAAGGTATTAAGTAGAAAAGTTATTAAATCAGATAATATATCCAAAGGAATCATTTGATGATTATTGCATTTAAGATATGTTAAGTACAAGGAGCTAGATATACTTGTGTTTGAATAACACAAACTGACTAACATAACTGCAGCATAATTGCTTTTACTCTCCAACATGTCAGGCAAAGGAATATAATTTGTTGCTTTTTTAAAAATTAGATTATTTAGGAGTCAGAATGTAATTTACTGATGTCTTTTTAATCTTTTTTAGCCATTAGTTGAAACTGCTGCCATAAAATAAAAATGGCAAGGAAAATGCATAACATATGGCTTATATAAAATTGTTACAAGAGAAGTGTATTTTTGACTGACTTAATATTTTACCAGAACTTGCACCCCATGGAAGGAGAGACACAGAGGATTATAATGTCAATTTGTCACTGGGATTAATTTCATAAAGAATTTATGCCCACTGTTGTCCTGCTGAGAATACGAAATAATCATGAAATGTTGTTACAGAACCTAGTTAAAATGTTGCTTATCTCCCCTGAGGAAAGATGAGAGGCTACTAAAATGGATAAATCTTGTCAGAAGGTAAGAGTTCACCCTTGTCCAAAACACATTCTAATTTCCCACTTATTAAGCAACTAAAGGACACCAAAGAAATACTCAGGAATAAGAAGCCCAAGTACTAGACTTGCTGGTCTGTAGACTTGAAGCACATGGGTGTTTCGTGGCTGTTTTCTCAGTGCCTCGAAGACTCGATTCTGAGTTTCTTTGGCTAAGAAGAGTATTTTTTAAAACAAGTTAGAATAACTAACAGAGTTCTAGAATTTGATTCATCATCAGCCAGGGGCAGGGGATTTGGAGAGAGGAAGGAAGTGACAAAAGATCAATGCCACCATCTTCCTCCTTGTAGAAAAGAAAGGGGAAGTCAAATTTTATAGCAAAGAGCTCTTGATGCTTGAGTGCTTCAATTTACTTCCAAAGAACTCCATTCTAGCCATTGGAAAAGAGTCAAAAAGTTGTACTAATGGAAAGCTTTTGTGTATATTGAGAGATATTGGATACTAAAAGGCATTGGCAGTAAAGCTTCCCACTTTCTGGCATTATTTTGATCTCATGCTTCTACTTTATTTAATGGCGTCATCTTTAATTAAAGAAGAATTATGCTTTTGAATTCCCCAGAGTCTTACTTTCCTCACCAAACTCAAGTGTGAGGAGCCCACAGTGCTGACTCTAAACATTATCTTCTTTGTCTGCAAAACAAAAAATGCCAGCAAGGCACTTCTGGGTTTCACACTTCCCATTAAATTTTATAACATTTGTCTCCCAAGGAATAACACTCTCATTCAAGGAAAACAACCTCCTAGTCTGGTGCCAAAAGTCTTTTGAGAAGGCCTGAGTTACCGCCCACCATTAAGAGCAAAGTTTGTTCAAGCAGATGCCTCACATGAACAAATCAAAATTCAGAATATCATAAAGACTAAAACATTATGCTAAAATAGTTCAAATAAACAAAGTACCACCACATGGGAAAGTGAAAGAACAAAATCGCATCCTGAGGCACTGAAACTAAAACATCTATAAACTAAAAAAGTCTAAAATGCAAAACAATCATAACAAAAGGAACTGACACCCAGGAAAGTGATCGTCTATTGCATATTTAAATAGTTTACCCTGGTAAAAAGAAATTATTATCTCACTTAGCCCTCTATATAGTTTGACAATTTGTTAATAATTATCTAATGATCACATCCTTTACCAAGATCCACAGACATAGTATTTTCAAATTCAACAAACCAGCACTGTAGTGCTAGGACCAGGTAGAACAAAATAACTGAAAAAAATCTACTTCCCTTATCTCACCTGAAAATGGGCAAGATAGCTTAGCCATGGCTGCCAGTCTAAAATAGCTCTGTATCACCTGTCTTCTCTCTCAAGTCACATAGATCAAAACCCAATTAAATATGTTATAAAAATACTCAAGATCAAAATTAATATTTGACTAACACCTTCACTGTTATCTCTTTAGGCCCTCAGGGAGATTGGCGGGCAGGTAGGACCCCGGCTGATGTGTTAGGTGACCTCTACCCACATTAGGCAACCACCTAGATAATGTGGCAGTCCTCACTCCACCAAAGAAACATCTGGGAAACATGTCCCATAGCTTAGGGTTAACTAGGGTTAAATTCTTCTTTTACAGCTGAAGACATAAGTGACATGATATCAAGGTAGGTGCTACGGATTCAGAAAATTTAAAAAAAATAAAACCACAGAATATCCAGTGAAATTTGAATTTTTGGATTTCAGATAAATAAAATACAATTCCATAAATAAAACGTTTTAGTGTAAGCATTTCCTGATAATACTTGGAAAATATCTTTACTAAATAGAATATTTGTTGTTTATTTGAAATTATAACTTAGCTGGGATTCCTGTATTTTTATCTGACAATCTGAAAAAAATCTTCCTTTCATCTTTATCTCCCTGGTTGGGGCTGTGGGGATGAGAGGAGAAATGAAGCCATCGGACATCACCGGTCACATTCAGATGTTTCACACTTGCTTGTTGGGGGCACTGCTAAATTCACTTCTGGTAGCAGCAGCCTGGGTGTATAATGCAATTTTAACCCAGGTATCATAGCTTCTCATTACTCTGGCCCAAGCCATGCTTCCTTTTGACAGCACAGCACAAACAACCAGGATCTTCCCATAAAGTTGCCAAATTCATGCCTGCTAATATTTGACCTTCTGGCCTAAGACCTTGGCAGAGACGCTTTGCTATGAGTTAAATTATGTCTCACAAAAAACCAGTGTGGAAGTTCTAACTCCTAGTACTGTAGCATGTGATGTTTTTGGAAACGGTGTTGTTGTATACGTAATTAGTTAAGATGAGGTCATCCTAGAGTAGGGTGGGCCCCTAATTCAACATGACTAGTATCCTAATAAGAAGGGAAAACTTGGACATGGGGACAAACATACACACAGGGAGAGTACCACGTGTAGGTTGGAGTTACACTGCCACAAGCCAAGGGACTACCAGAAGCTAGGACAGAATCCCGGGACAGATCCTTCCTTGGTGCCTTCAGAAGGAGCATAGCCCTGCAGACACTTTGAGCTCAGACTTCCGCTTCCAAACTGTGAGCCAATAAATTTCTGCTGTTTAAACCACTCAGTTCATGGTATGCAGTTAGGGCAGCCCTAGAAAACTGATATATACAACAAGTCAGCATTGTCTTTATTCTTAAAAGTTATTTATTTTAACTTTTATTCTTGTTATAAGAACTGGGCTCCAGGCTAATTATTTTGGCCAAAGCCTGCTTTGTACCCCAGTCTTAGCCAATTCCATCCCAGGCCTGAAGCTCTGCACCTACTCAGTATTCCATATGCCCAAAGAATGAAGTCCCATAGAACCCCCAATCATTAAGACACTACAGACTAACTCATGAATCCAGATACCCAGAGTGGATCCCTAGTGGTCACCCAAATCTGTGACAGTGATTCTATCTACCTGCTGAGATGATCGCCTACCAGGGGAACGCTCTGCTGGCATTCCTTCAATTACCAAGACTTCTTCCTTAGGTTATAGGAAGTTTGACCTCTCCAACTTTCTGTTCTTTCCCTGAAGGGTCTCTGAGCTCTTGTTCCCTGCCATCTCTTATACTTGACCAAGTGCTTTGTACTTTAAGTAGAAATACAATAAAATATATATTCGAGATATACTATTCCACTGCACATTATTTTAAAAGTACAAATTGAAAGAATAAGAAATGATGAGATCATGTCCTTTGCAGCAATGTAGATGGAGCTGGAGGCCATTATTCTAAGCAAACTAATACAGGAACAAAAAACAAATACGACATGTTCTCACTTATAAGTGGGAGCTAAATAGTGAGTACACAGGACACAAAGAAGGCAACAACAGACACCAGGGCCTACTTGAAGGTGGAGGGTGGAGGAAGGAAAGGATGGAAAAACTACCTATCCAGTACTATGCTTACTACTGGGGTGACAAAATAATCTGTACACCAAACCCCCATGACACACAATTCATCTATACGATAAACCTGCCCATGTACACCTGTACCTAAAAGTTAAAAAACAGAAAAAGAATACAAAATGAGCTGCAAGAGGGTATCCTAAAAGCAAAGCAATTGCTTGTAATATTAAGATAAGTTTTATCTGAAATTTTGGGCAAGTAGGTAGTTTATTTTCTAAGTCAGTCTTAGGAAGTTTTGAAATAGGATCCACCACTTTCTGGATAAGTCTTAATATAGAGTTAGATTAATTCTAAACAATTTAAACAGGTATTTCTCAAAATGTGGTCCACTAAACCATCTTCATCAGCCTGTTAGCATGGCAATGCCCTGGGATCCACTTTAGAGCTAGTGAATCATTCAGACTCTTGGGGGATAAGACCCAGGAATTTGCTCAGAAAGATTTTTATGCGTATGATACTGAGAGTTGATATAATTTAAAGTGTTTTGGTGGCAATTTAACTGGAATTCCTGTATTTTATCTGGCAATCTTTATTTCCTGGGGATGGAAGGCTAAAACTCCAAGTATTCTCCTGCCACTCCCTTTCTACATTTTTACAAGTTTGATTTGTGTTTCCCAGTTTCCCAATAGCTCCTATGTTAAAATTTAAAGTTGCCACCCTACAGCCTTTCAAAGAGCCCCATGCCTCTAATTGCAGCAGGGGAGTGAGGGAGCCACAGCCTGAAGGACTGTGGCCCTGGTGGGAGGTGGTATCCAGGGATAAAATTAGTAATAAACAAAGGAAGCTTTCAACATTTTGCTTAAGGGCTCCAGGTTAAAGGTGTGATTCTGGGCTATAATTTTAATGTGTGCTTTCTAAACGTTTAAATTTCATTAAGCTTGTTTTATAAAATAAGACTGGGGTAGCCGTCCAGTTAAACCTGAATTTTAGTACTAGAAGAAAATCCTGGAGCTTTTCCTCAATTCTGGCCATTCAACATTTAAATGAAAAGAAATTAATATCTCAACAGGGAAAAGCATTTTATACCTCTTTACCTTGGAAAGTTACTACAGCAAAGTAAAATGTGGCAAAGAAATACTCTCAATACTAAAATAAGTCTGTTTGTTATTCAAAAAGCAATTAATCTATTTTTGGCACAAAATGATACACTTGTAAATCTTCCATATTTTTACATGAAAATCAAGGAAATAAAACATACTTTGGAGAAGTACAGACTGAAGCTTGAAGTGACAATTATTTCCAGATATTACCAACAGCATATGAAGCATGAGCTCTTTTCATGGGTTTTAAATAAGCATGTCTCCACCCCCACTTAAATCAGAATGACAAGCTGCTCAGTCCTGTAAAATCATGCACTCCAAAGTAGACATAACTCAAGGTATTATGGGGTTTATGAATGTGCTGTTCATATGTGAATATAAAACTATGGCTAAACACAGGTCATGAGCTTCAGGATTCTTTTTGGATAGCAGGGAGGAGTGTGAGCACTGCCACTTATAGCCTCTAATTGCTGCTACTTCAAGCTTAATACACACAGGAATTACCTGGAGATCCAGTTAAACTACAGATTGAGATTCCACGACTATTGAGAGACCACGACTGCAAGCTATTCACAGACCGCAATTTGAGAAGCAAAGCTCCAATCTATATTATTTGTGTTAGAAAGAAAATGAGGAAAGGAGAAACCAAAGGAAACTCAAAAAGAAGGAAAGCAACGTTTTCTTTTGTTTCCTTTCCTGACCTACCAGATACCAAGCAGAAGGTGAGGGGCTCTGACTCAAAAATTACAACACAATCCTTTAAAAGTGACGTTGTGGCCAAATGTGACCTCCACAACTCAGAAGACAGTCAAGAATTCACAAAATGTTGGAAGCTGAAAAGCAGAACCTTGAAGGGAAGATAGAAGGAATGTATTATGTAATAAGATTGAATTTAAGGCTTAAAAGGCTATTAGGCAGTGGATACAAATCATGTGTCTTCTACATCCAAGATTAAATGTCCCAAACTTGCCGTATCATAAGATTAACCTTGTGCGTTTGGTAAAAAAGTATCCAGGTTCCACACTGAGCTGCTCAGTGAACACAGGTTATTCACACAATTCTTCTTATCTATGACTTCAGAAAATACGGGGTTTTTATTCTGTTTTGCTTTTAGGGATTTCAAATGTTTAAAGCTTAAAGTGATCTTATTCTGCTCCAATATGCCCAAGGAATACAACACAATAGAATAGAAGAGAACTGTGAGGGCCCACAGCCCGAGACCTGTCCAAGATTACCCAGTTACTGTAGCAGTGGAGCCACCAGTTTCATTTCTCTAGAGGCCAAATGCAATACGTCACATCTATAAAACTAAATAGAATCATTTTGAAGCAGAGAACAGGAATCAGGAAGATTACCTTCTTCAAAAATTTTAAAGAGATAAACTACGATTCAATTTAGCAATCATTAGCTATTCTGTGCAAGGCATTGTATTAGGACCTGCAGAAGACATAAAAATGGACGAATTAAAAATCTCTCCAGTTCTGAGATGTCTGAAGACTGAGTATAACCCACTTGACAAATACAATCAAGATTCTAGAACCCACAGTGGTTCCCCTTCCACCCCTTACAGAATGATTCCTGGATCAGACTCATTTTTGATGTTCCATGCTTTACAGGAGCAGAGGTCCCCCCAACAACACACACCAGTCAGTAACGATAAACTGAATCTCCACCACATGAAAAAGACCATACTGGGTATTAAATGTGAACAAATAAGAGAAGTTATAGACCATCAGAAAGCTGGCCATCTACTTGGGCTTAACAGACAAAAAGGGAAAAATATGAGTCCACAGTATTTTTTTGTTGTTATTGTTTGTTTGTTTTTTGAAACAGTCTTGTTCTGTTACCCAGGCTGGAGTGCAGTGGTGCAATCTCAGGATCTCAGCTCACTGCAACCTCTGCCTTCCAAGGTCAAGCGATTCTCCTGCCTCAGCCTCTCGAGTAGCTGGGACCACAGGCATATGCCACCACACCTGGCTAATTTTTGTATTTTTAGTAGAAAAAATACATGGTTTCGCTATATTGGCCACGCTGGTCTCAAACTCCTGGCCTCAAGTGATCACCTGCCTCAGCGGCTATAATACACAAGCCGGAGCTATAATATTTTTTTCTTTTGGTGTATCTTAATGGGTAGTTCACTACCAATAAAGTAATCATGGTTGCTCAGATGGATTCTTTGCTACTGGTTTGGAAAATTAAGTTTTCCAATGGGGTGTTTCCTATTTTGTGGATCTTTTTAACTGTATTTACCGGATCCTCCCTTTTTGTAGTTCCTCTTCTGAGCTAATCAAGATCATTACCAATCCTTATTTTCTATAGAATATATATAGGCATTTATTTATTCTTTACACATTCAGCAACCTAAAACATTCTTGATGACTCCAAGAATATTGAAGATTGAGAAAAATATTTAATAGTATTACTAATAATTGACATCTGTTGAATACTTACTATGTGCCAGGTACTTTTCTAAGCATTTAAAAAATATTAACTGATTTAATCTTTATAAACAGCTCTAGAAAGAGACTGAGACAAGGAGAGGTTAAACAACATGTCCAAGCCCACGTAATTAGTAAGTTTGTGCTTCAGCTCAGACAATCCAACTAAAAGTGCATTTCACAGCTAGTAGTAGTCTATTAAACTTTTGCATGCTCCTAAGAAGTAATGTGGTATGATAGAAAGGGCTGTCTTTGGAGTCTAATGGATGTAGATTCAGATCTTACCTGTGTTGCATACTAGCTATATCCCCTTGGGTACAGGCTTAATATCATTAGGCCTCAGTTTCCTCACCTGTAAAGTAGGATCAATAATATCTACTGGGCAGGGTTTTGGAGATAATTAGAAGCAATGTGTGAAAAAAAAATACTAAAACAATACCTGGCTTATAAGCAATGAATAAACATTAGCTACTATGATCGTCTATAATAAAAATCAATATTTTGACTTGACTTAAGGCTAGTATGCTATACATGTACTTTTAATGCAACATAAATTATGCAAGATAAAAATAAGAAACTTCTATGTATTTGTCCACACATGCACACTATGTAATTCAGAGTACATATCTGACACCAATCAAAATATAAAAGTATTATGCAACAAAAGAGTAGAAGTAAATTATACATGACTTGGAGTATTTTATAAAATTGTGAATGTAATGAGTTCTTTGTTGGCTTGATTTTCCACCCATTTAATATTCTAGCTAGAGGAAATTATTAGCTCTTAATACATCCACTTGAAGAGTGCTTATACTTAAAATATCATTAATACATCTTTCACAATTCTCCCATTGTAGGCATATCTTGCTAACATGAAACTTTGTATAGACAGGGTGGGTAGAAATATGCTTAAGAAACATGTGCTGGGTAATCAGATCATGGTAGTTAAGCTTTTAGTGGTTTTGAAATTATATTTCACAGGTTGCTTATCTACCTAACATTTAAAAGTATATAATCTAGGTAAAATGTAAGCTATCTGAATGACGTTTTAAAATATAAAACAATGGATACAATGATATTCTGACTTAAATGAATTATCAAGGATTAATTCATACTATAGATGTAATTTTCACCTTATCTTAGCATTTAGCTATTAACTTCTTAATAGTGAGTGGGATGTGCAGAAACTGATCTTTTGCTCTCTGAGTCTCTACTAAGTGTATTTCTGCATTGTTTGTGGAATAGTGGACTCACTGAGTATTCCAGTACCAGCATTGCGGTTCATATTTTGTGTCCTGCTTTGATGGTAATAGTTCCAGTCTTAGTGATCTTACTCTCGTCAGTTCTCTGGGGGAAGTGCCACTTTCTAAATTCCCCCATAGTCTTGCTCCAGGATTTCCCTGAAAAAGAATGAACTCCTTCATCCCAATACACACACACACAAACACACGCAAATACATACATATTTCCAAGAACTGATCTCTCAAATAGTGAGTATGAAAAAGAAAGTTAGAGAAATATGTAGTATGATTTCATTTATATAAATAAAAATATATTATGTTTTGCTTATAGATATATACATATTCATATAAGATTAAAAGGGGATTGAAAAATACCAGCTTCACAGCCATAGTCTTTAATTTTATCTATATTCTATTTTCAGGGGAAAAATGAGACTAGAAGCAAATATCATAAAATAGTAACATTAATTATAGAGAATGGAAACAGGTGTATGTTAATCTTTATGTTTTCCGTACTTTAAAAAAATCATAAAAATATTAACATAACTACTATCCAAAGTAGCAAAATTATGTCACAGAAATGACTGGATGTAAAAACCTTTAAATGGGCAGTACAAGCCATTTTGAGAAAAAAAGTTCTTTCTTTTTGAAAATTCTTATTTTTCCTGCAGTGTAATGCAGTGGGGAAATGAATCATTTGGAATCATAAAGGACAGTAAGTATAATTTTTGGTTTTTATGAATTAGTATTAGATACATTTTACTTTCCATATTAGATACAATTTACTACAAAATCTAACATCTGATTATAGTACACACAAGCCACTTAGCAAATAAGAAAGGCAGTCAGCCAAAATTCATTCATCTCTTAAGATTATTTTAAAATAATTAAATACTGATTAAGATTGCCTCTTAGAAGACAATAATTCTGTTTTATTCAGCAAATAGCTTCCAACTTCCTGATAATTTGGGACAGGAATAGTCTCCCTTTATAAGCTCACCCCCAGCTTTACCTTGGTAAATACCTTTAGATGGCATTTTGCACCCAGATTTTTCCGAGAGCAGTCAATGCAGTGACAAATGCAGCTCTCTGAGCTCTGTTTCATATATTTCCTTTTTTCAACCTCAATGGAACACCAATGATTCGCAAAATGTCAAACCGGAAGAATGGGGGTTAATGGTGGACATGATGAGACCTAGATAAGCATCCTCTGAACAACATTTACTCTCCGGTTCCATTTCATAGAACTTATTCCAACAACTGAAGCCTTATTTATAATAAAAGACTAACTTTATTTCCATTAATTGGGCCTATTTTAATTAAGTTACAACAACAACAACAAAAAACCTAACCAGGCTTCTCAAGATAATAAGTGTTCTGATTGAAATCCTTTTCAACTCAGGAATTTTTACAGCCTTAAGTTTGCTATTCATATTCTAATGGGATAAAATAGCTGATGCTTCGGCTCATTGCTCTTAGTCTATTAACACCCTTCCCAATAATTCAAATGCATAAATTATCTATGATTGATTCTTGGAACAAAGCTAGAATTTAATGTGATATTACAATGTTAAAGAAGAAATATTGAAGAAAAATACATTCCTGCTTTTGTGTAAACTGTTGCACAGATTTTTAAAACATAAAACATTTAAATGGATTCACGTTATTGCACTTCTGCTAATCCCATGAGTCAAAACCAGAATTATGAAGAAGAATTCTAATATGAAGGAAAAAGAGTGAAGAAGTAAGTGAATTCCAGTCCTGGGTCTGTACCACACACTCTACGACCTTTGGCAACTCAATCTTTCTGGACTCTTTCTTCAATAAAACAATGCTTCTAAGACCTCCATTGCCCATTTTCCAGAACTGTTATGGGGTTCAAATGAAATGCTGTATGGAAATCATTTTGGAAATCGTTAAGCCTTCTACAAACTTAAACTATGCCACTTCAACATAGATTTAAATGAAAAAATAAATGGAGAGGTATGGATAAAGGTGTCCATGGAGGGAAAATTGTGAGAATTTTCTCTTCCCTTCCTGTGTCTTTCATCATTGTAGATCTTCCTGCTACACAGGAAAATTTTTTCCTTTTACCTCACTCGAGGGATAATTGCAAACAGTTTTCAGGGGACAAAAAGAGCGATGTGCTCTAGGGTTTGACATTTTCTTTTTAAAGATCCACAATTCCTTGACCCCAGAGCTGGGTCTACTCAACAATGCCACCAGCTCCCGTCTCAGATCCTGTGTCCAGGACCACCCTCTTCACCCAGGCCCAGGGACTTAGAAGCTCTTGCCATTCTGGTGACAAGTATATGCATGCAAGAACTGAGTTAAGACTATCCTCCTAACCACCATTCAACCCAGCAATCCCATTCCTGGGTATATTCCCCAAAAGAAAACAAATCTTTCTACCAAAATGATATATGCACTTGTATGTCCATCACAGTGCTATTCACAATAGCAAAGACACAGAATCAACCTAGGTGCCTATCAACGGTGGATTGGATAAGGAAAGTGTGGCATATATATATATATATATACTATAAAACAGAATGTAATCATGTCCTTCGCAGCAACATGGATGCAGTTGGTGGCCATTATCCTAAGTGAATTAATCCAGGAACAAAAAACCAAGTACTGCATGTTGTCACTTATAAATGGGAGCTAAACTGTGGGTACTCAGTGACATAAAGATGGTAGCAGCAATAGAAACAAGGGACTACTAGAGTGGGGAGAGAGGAAGGAGAGCAAAGTTTGAAAAACTAACTATGGATATTATGCTCACTACCTAGGTAATGGGATCATTTGTACTCAAATCTCAGTATTATGCAATATACCCAAGTAATAAACCTGCACATGCACCCCTGAATCTAATATGAAAGTTGAAAAAGAAATGAAGGAAAAACAGGTCAAGTACAAAAAAAAGACTATCCTCTGAAATGTATGTAGAAATCTCAGTTGAGTCAGTTTCAGACCCTTAGTTATATCTTAGAAACCTTATCTTCCCAAGATCAGAAATAAGAGGAGAAGAGTAGAGAGGAGAGGAGAAGAAAGAGAAAATGTGCAGGGTGGTGACAGTGGTCATGCGATGGGTGAGGGAAGGAGAAGCATAAGTAGGATACTTTCTATCTCTAGGCAGCTTTCTTTCATCACTGAGTAAAACCCCTCACACTTTCTCAAAAGAAACTATGTTTTCTAAGGCAAGGGAAAAGGGAACTTGAGATGCTGTTCTAGTCCATAAACCCAAGATGGAGAGAAACCCAATCAGAAGCAAGAAATTAAGGTAATGGAATGGGGAAGTAGGCAGCTCAGCCCCAAGGGTCTTTGGTGGGACAGAAAAGAGACATTCAAGGAGTCATTTTGGAAATAAGTGTTTTTCGCAGGTCACAGATCCTAAGCCTGGGGCTATTCTTTGCTTGTACCTCACCTGCCCTCTAGCTCCCTGGTCTCTTTAGCAGGGCAGTCTCTGGAGCCATGAGCACACTCTTCTCACCTCGATATGAGATCTCTGCCTCTTTGGGACAGCTACTCCAGGTACCTGGAGCTAGAGGGGTACATAATCTGTGCTACAGGGGAAGTGAAGAAAGGAAGCACCTGGCTCTGTGTTAAGAGGGCTGTTCTGGCATTCTGGGTGATCAGCTTCTGTAGAGCTGTTAGAGCCCAGCACACTGTTGAAAATCAGTGGGTTAAACAGGATATGGGCTTCCCTAGGAAGCTGGCCATCATTCATAAAATTATTCCTGTTGGAAGATGCACCCCAACTTCTAGTAAACACCTTGCAGAGCATAATTTACTCCTAAACTTGAGAAGATAAAAAAAAGTTTTTTTAAAAAAGGCCACTTTTGCAGATATACCAAAGAAAAGAGTAATATGAATCTTTTTCCTTTCTGCAATAACTAAAAAATTATCATCATCTGTTGGTAGTTTATGAGTCTATTTAAATAGACTTTGTTCCACTCAGAATTTTAGATGACATATTAAAACAGAATTTAAAGAAGAATCTGGCCAGGCACGGTGGCTCACGCCTGTAATCCCAGCACTTTGGGAGGCTGAGGTGGGTGGATCACCTGAGGTCAGGAGTTCGAGACCAGCCTGGCCAATAAGGCAAAACCCTGTCTCTACTAAAAATATAAAAATTAGCCAAGCGTGGTGGTGCAGCACACCTGTAATCCCAGCTACTCAGGAGGCTGAGGCAGGAGAAAATCGCTTCAACCTGGAAGGCAGAGGCTGTAGTGAGCAGAGAGCGTGCCACTCCACAAAAAAAAAAAAAAAAAAAAAAAAAGAAAAGAAAAGAACGAAGAATCTGTCCTCAAATGTACATTTTTTTTTCTGCATTCTTAATTCCCAGCATGAAGCCATTAGGCCTTTGTTGGTCCTTCTCAGCATCTGGCAATGCCCTGTGGCTGTGATGGGGACATGCTGGTCATGGGAGATGCGTTGACATGAGTATAACCAATTGACTCTATGACATCTTTCTTTTTCTCTTTTATGCCAAATACAAAGAAAAGACTTAAGGAACCAAATAAACACACAGAGGGAATAACTACTAGCAAAAGAGATAAATAAGGGAAAAACATAATAATTGAAAAAGGAATTATTAAAAATGGAGTAAGTTTCCAGAGTCATATTAGTAAAAAGATTCTCTTTGTCTTTATACATGTTTTTTTTTTTTTTGTTTTCAATGTACTTTCATATCAATTTTCACAAACCCCTTAAGGGTTGTTTTTAATAACTAATATTTATTATGTCTTTGTGGAAGGCACTGTGTTAAGTGCTTCACATTCACTGACTCATCTGAAACTCATGACAGCACCAGGATGCAGTTTTATGGTGATCACTGCTCAATACACGAGGACACTGAGTCACAGGCAAATATGCCTCAGGTTAAAGAGCTACAAGTGAAGGGTTGGGGCCTGGGCTTTGATTACAGGCTGACTCTGGAGCCTGCGTACTTCTTCACTGTACTAACCCTGTTTTCTGAGGAAGAACTTGAGATTCAGAGAGGTAATGGTTCTTATCCAAGCTAGTAATTAGCAACTTCAAACTTAAAAATGGAAAGCAAAGCAACTGGTAGAAATGAAATTTGAATTCAAGAATGATTATTTCCATTAATTTGATAAATGAATGGGATTTGGTCATAGTATTGATTCAATACTATTTAATTCTTTACAATAACTGAGTTTTTTCAGCCTCTGATGTCTTTATAGAATCAAAACTTTACTCAGGCAAGATTTAAGAGAATCTATGTGCATTCTTTACATTTTTCTATTGAAAGATATATATTTTGGTAAAAAGGAATTAGATGCTGGGAAAACCCATCACATTTAATGCCTTGAAGTATTATGGCTTATTTCACCCCAAACTTTATTCTAACTCTCAACTCTTGGTGTCTGTATCTCTATTTTTTTGGTTCAAGCAGTATGCAGTCCAGTTGAGGCTATAAGGAAAAGAGCTTTATAATTCCCTCCCTGCATTAAGCTTCAGCTTCCTTTATAGATGCGAAAATCAGACAGGCAGCACAATAAGATTAAGAGGATGGTATTTTGAACGCATTCCAGAGTCCCCTCAGCATGGGATTGGGGCGAAGGAACTGAACAGTCCCCACATATCCTTCTGGTATCTGCATTATTTAATTTCAGTGATTACAACCCTCCAAGCCAGAAAAATCATCCACATTCAATAGGCACACAGAAATACATTCCAAGGTGTACTGCAAATGATGGCGATTATCCAGACAATGTTTTCTTATGATTGCTGGGTCCAGGAACTGATCTCTGTTTTACTCTTTTTTGTTTTTTGTTGTTGTTGTTTTGTTTTTTTTGAAATAGGGTCTTGCTCTGTGGCTCAGGCTGGACTGCAGTGGCATGATCATTGCTCACTGTGACTTCCACCTGCCTGGGCTCAGGAGATCCTCCTACCTCAGCCACCCGAGTAGCTGAGACTACAAGCATGCGCCGCCAAGCCTGGCTAATTTTTTATATTTTGTAGAGATAGGGCCTCCATCTGGAACTCCTGTGTTCAAGCCATCCTCCCGCCTCGGCCTCCCAAAGTGCTGGGGATACAGATGTGAGCCACTGCTCTCAGGCAGGAATTGATCTTTTAAAATTAAACTTTCTCTGAATAATTTTTAAACAAATTTCCCCAACATCCATGAGAAATTAGCTCTCCTACAGATGAAAAAAGAAGGCATGTTTACATGGTGATCCTGTGGAATGTGACTGCGCCAGGGAAAGCCAAACCTTCCAACCTCAAACACCAGAACTCAGGGCTCTTTTAATTTTAATTTCCATTTCTAGTTCCCCTTCATTGTACTATATCTCTCTCCTGTGAAATGTTTCTATTACAGTAAACAAATCCATGGTGGTGATGTGACCATTCATTTTCTTAAAGAACATGTAAGCTGCAGAATTCTCACCTTCTTAGCCAAAGCCAAAATGTTACACATTAACACAGAAGCTAATTCCAGGATTTGCCTTACTTTTTGAGATAGCTCACAAGGAAACATTCATTTAATCTGCATTTTTAAAAAGAAGATAGAAAAGGATTGTTTGATGCAGGATGTTCACTCCAGCACACTCTTTATTCAGACAGGGTCTTATTCTATCATCTAGGCTGGAGTGCAGTGGTGCATTCTCAGCTCACTGCAGCTTTAACCTCCCTGGATGTGAGAGATCCTTCTGCCTCAGCCACCTGAGTAGCTGGGACTACAGGCATGCAGCACCACACCTGGCTAATTTTTGTATTTTTTTGTAGAGATGAGGTTTTGCCATGTTGCCTAGGCTGGTCATTTTTTATTATAGAATATTTACCCCTAGAGTCCTCTAAAGTGTAATCCACAAAAGTTGTTACCTCAGCCCAATTATAACAAGTCAAATAACTCCATTCCCATCCTATTCTCCTTATCCCCATCTTCCAGAGGGAGGCAGGGAGACAGAATTACAAGGAAGACTGTGTGATAACAATGAAATCTTACTGTGGGATCAAATTATGTAAACACCTGCTTTAGCACTAAATGCACGAATAGTTCATATTCAAACTATAATTCGTGTCTTAAAGTCTAGCTATTGGAAAATTATAGGCTCCCAAGAACTGTTTATACAAGTACATGCTTTAGGGTTGACAGACAATCCATGAGAAATGAATTGATAATCAAGCACAACTAATGGCAAAAGTTTATGTAAGAACAGCTGCAACTGACAACTATAACCTAAACCAAACTAAAAATTAAAATGGACACTAATGATACACCAATAACCAACCCTCAATCCAGAAATCTGTGGAGACTCCTCTGTGTGCTCATGTATACAGTAGGAGCTATGCAGTGCTGCCAGTTGTGGTGTGACAGCTGGACTTCTTGGGAGTCTATTAATTTTGTATACTCACAATCTGGTGACATGTTAACTTTATTTACAAATATCCAATTTTAGTAACCCTTAATAACTCACTTAGTAGGATACTGTTAATAGTAAATATCCCATTTGTAGGCATAAAAATGAAATGTCTATATAGTTACAAGTTATTTGGCTCTAAGGACAACAATAATCTAATAGTATTTTGGATGAGTTCTCAGTCCATGAGGAGGATATTTGAGGTCCACCAGAGGTGCAGTGGACTCTACTCAGAGAAATTCTGGGGTACACTCACTGATAAAGGCCCATAGGTGCACCAGTATAACATGTAAGAATGGGATATGGATGATCCATAGAAGTTCCCTTTGATGTAGAACTGACCATCAACCAAACCAACAGACCACTTGGAAGAAAATGGTATTTTACAGAGTTAATAAAGTATTCAATAATTTTCCAAATGGATTTAGATGTTGATGAAGCTGCATATAACCACTTAAAAATGATTTGGCAGGTGCAATTTAAATAGCTGACCTATGAAGAGTTCTATTTTTTCCACCCTGATCCAACTGATCTTGTGTAACAACCCTGAACATTATATCATTTTTCTGCTAAAAATTCAATGCTTCTGAATTTTGTACAAAAAACAATACATTTTGCCAATTCATTTAAAATTTATATAAGTGAATATACATCTGAAAATAATATCTATTAAAACTATTTCAAGAATAATTAGAAAACTTGAACATTACTAAAATTATTAATTATTAATTAATTAATTAAGAACTGTTATCAGTAGTTAAAATCTTCCTACACCTAAGAAATCATTTCAAAATTATACAAATTATTATGTAGCATAAAAAGTTATCATTAATTATTTAAGGCCAATAATTGAATACCAAAATTTGACATGAAGATTGCAAGAAAAGAAAAAAAAACTGGCAAATCTCAATCACAAATATATATGTAAATATTCCAAACAAAATGTTAGCAAACTAAATCCAGAAACATATATAAATGATAAAACAGTATGACCAATACGGGTTTATTCCATTTATTAAAATATGGGTTACCTTTAGAAAATCAATTAATGTAACTCATCAATTAGTAGATTAAAGGCAAAATTTATATGATTATCTTAAAAGATATAGGGAAAACATTTGATAGAATTCAATATTCATTAATTTTTAAAAAATCTAGCAAGCCAGGGATAGACAAGAACTCTCTTAATCTGATAAAAGCAATGAACAAATATTTGTATTTTATGGTAAAACATTAAAAGCTTTTCCTTTGAGATTGAGAAAAGAACAGGATACCTACTATCATCACTTCAATTCAATATTTTTCTAGAGGTTTTAACCAGAGTATAGATAAAATATAAAATACACGTTCCAATAAATTATGCTGGGAAATTGAGTATCCACACGCAGAAGAATGAAACTAGACCCCAATTTCTCACCATATACAAAAATCAACTGAAAATGGATTAAAGTCTTAAATGTAAGACTGGAAATTCCAAACTACTAGAAGACAACATAAGAAAAATGCTTTTTTATATTGGTGTGGGCAAGTGTTTTTTGAATAAGACCTCAAAAGCACAAGCAACAAAAGCAAAAATAAAGAAATGGGATTACATTAAACTAAAAAGCTCTGCACAACAACACAAACATTAACAGAGTGAACAATCTACTGAATGGGAGAAAATGTTTACAAAGTATATAACTAACAAGGGTTTAATATCCAGAATGTAGAAGGAACTCAAACAGCTTGGTAACAAGAAACCAAATAATCAAACTCAAAAATGACAAAAGACCTGAATAGATCTTCCTGAAAAGACATAGAAATGATCAACAAGTATATGAAAAAATGCTCAACATCACTAAACATCAAGGGAATGCAAATCAAAACTACAATAAGATCATCTCACTTCAGTTAGAATGGCTATTACCAAAAAGACAAGAGATAACCAGTGTTGGCAAGGATGTGAAGAAATGAGAACCCATACACACTGTTGATGCGAATGTAAATTAGCACAGCCATTAGAGAAAACAGTACAGAGGTTCCTCAAAAAATTAAAAACAGAACTATTATATGATCCAGCAATCCCACTACTGGGTATATATCCAAAGGAAATGAAATCAGTGTGTCAAAGGGATATCTGTTTATTGCAGTACTATTTACAATTGCCAAGACATGAAATCAACCTAAGTGTCCATCAACAGATGAACTTATAAAGAAAATTTAATATATATATATATACATACATAATGGAATACTTTTCAGTTATAAAAAGGAATGAAATCCTGTCATTTGTGACAAGATGGACAAACCTGGAGGGCATTATATTAAGTAAAATAAGTCAGACACAGAAAAACAAATATTGCATGATCTCACTTATGTGTGGAATCTAAAAAGTTGATCCCATAGAAAGTGCAGTAGGGACCGGGGGCGGAGCGGGGATGGTTTTGAAATGAAACTGTTCCACCTCAGATCATCAGGCATTAGATGCTCGTAAATAATGTACAACCTAGATCCCTCACATGCGCAGTTCACAATAGGGTTCGCACTTCTATGAGAATCTAATGCCGCCGTTGATCTGACAGGAGGCGGAGCTTAGGGGGTAATGCTCCCTCACTGACCACTCACCTCTTGCTGTGCTGCCCCATTCCTGAGAGACCATGGACCGGTACCAGTCCAAGGCCTGGGATGGGGGACTCTTGAAGTAGAGAGTAGAATAGTGGTTACCAGACGCTGGGGAGGGGTGGGAGTGGGGGGATCGGAAGAGGTTGGTCAATGGGTACAAAGTTACAGACAGCTGGAATAAGTTCTGGGATTCTATTGCACAGCAGGGTGAGTATAGTTAACAATAATGTATCATATATTTCAAAATATCAAAAGGAGGGGATTTTGAATGTTCTCACCACAAAGAAGTGATAAATGTTTGGGGTTGTGCATTAGCTAATTACCCTGATTTGATCATTATACAATGTATACGTGTATTGAAACCTCACATTCTATCACGTAAATGTGTGTAATGATTATGTGTCAAAAATAAAATATGACATGAAAATAAATGATTTAGAAATGAAAAAATTGGCATTATTCATAGACTGTCTCTATAGAAAATCCAAAGGGATTTACAACTAATATATTAAAAGAATAAATTGAAAAATACAATTTCTAAACAGAAATAAACTAAGATACATTTACTATTAACCTATAAAATATGCTTATATTTTTAGATGTTTTAAATATATATTTTGTTAGAACATACTTCAATGTTTTTAAAATTAGTTTAATTGATGAATAATAATTGTATATATTTATGTGATACACAGTGATGTTTTGATCTACATATACACTGTGGAAAGATTCAGTCAAACTAACCTTTCCATCACCTCACTAACCTATCTTTTTTTGCGGTGAGAATATTAAAAATTTATTTCTTCGACAATTTGGAAATATACAATACATTATTATTAATGTCACTATGCAGTGCAATAGATCACTACAACTTATTCCTCCTAACTGAAAATTTGTACTTTTCATCAACATCGACCCTTTCCCCATCCCTCCAGCACCCTCCTCTCAGTCTCTGGTAACCATTTTTCCACTCTCTGTCAAACAATCTATTTCTTAAACTAAATTTGAAAAATAAATCATTAAATTAACTTGATCTTTCAACAAGGTCTTTCTTTTTTGATAAAGAGAAAGAGGCAATTATTCTATTCTATTAAATTTATCATTACCCTATTTAAATCAAGTTAAAATTAATACTTTATTCAGCGAGAATAGAAAATGAACCAAGACACATTTGATTCCAAATTTCTCAAGGGCAAGATAATGTCTTGGGTAGGGTTTTCTCTACGAAATATCCAATGAGAGAAAATAGATTTGATTCACAGAGGAGAAAGAGAGAGAGAGAAGAGAGGAGACAGAGAAAGAGAGTCAGAGTTGGTGGGGTATGAAGGTATGTTAATAGAAGGGTAAAATACTTAATTCCAACAGACAGTAAATATAGGAATCTGATCACAATTATTTTTAAAAAGGAAATGAAAACAAAACAAAAACAAAACCCAGGGACAGTCTAGTCTAATACGTCAACTTCCTCAGAGGCAGATGGCAGGTGTGAAGATACCTTGCGGCTTTATGGGTTAATTTTCTATAGTGTCTAACACTCTGGGACACTTGGAGAACAGTAAATGTTTTAAGCCGTCAAGGACCTGATTGGCCAGGATCTGTTTTCTACTTAGTTCACTTCCATTTCCTTTGCTGTTCCCAGTAGCTTTCTCCATGTTGGTTTGCATTACTATGGTTTTCACAATTGGGTCAAAAAATAAAGCTTTGATGCCTAATTAAACACTGAGCTAACACACTTTGTCAGTCATTTCCACTTTGAAATTTATGTTTATTGCATTTAGTCTGTCCTTTCCAATCTTACCATACAGGGTCTGCCAAAGAAATTATAAAAATTTTACATAATATTGTACCTAGGGACATTATTTAATATCAATAGTAGTTTTTTATAGCTAAAAGCAAATTAGGCTTAGCTCCAGGGGAAGATTGTGAGCAGGTATCTTTTTTTTTTTTTTCCTGAGAGAAGCTGTGAAACAACAGAACGGCCTGTGCTACATACATAATTAAAACAGATGTTCTCAATCTTAATTTTCATAGCTAATTATGACAGCCAAAGAAATGTGCTTGTCTTTTGTATAGTCACATATTTTCTCTCAAATGTGCCCTATTTTTCTCCTCACCCACTATGACTGCTCAGAAACAAAGGGTGGGGTGACGGTAAGTTACAATGCAGCTGCAAGGACTGTCAAATTATTGGTAAGTCAGGGAGTGGAAACAGTGATGAGTGAAATTGACCATAAACTATCTACATAGCATAAATATGTGTATGTACTCCTAACTTTGCAGATGACAGTTTTCATTGGGGTCTTTCATGATAGAAGCCAAGTTTATTGTATCAAACATAATAAAGTAATTGCTTACAAGCACCTTTCCTTTGTCAACCCAGCCTTTGGGAGCATAGCTTTTTTTTTTTTTTTTTTTTTTGCAGAATAACATACAGTGTACAGAAATATGCTACATTTTGATGACACAGGCCAGGTGACTTACCCGCAAGGGCACAGAATCTGATATGCTTGTCTATGTATGTGTGTGAAAGCATACAAGTATAACCAAGGCACCCGTTCTCAGAGCACACTCTTCTTTGAGCTCCTTGTCCTTAGGCTCACAGGGATGTCAAGTTGGGGTGCTTCAGACACAAAAACAAATGACCCTCCCTCGCCCTTTTTTTTTTTTTTTGAGACAGAGTCTTGCTCTGTCGCCCAGGCTGGAGTGCAGTGACGCAATCTCTGCTCACTGCAAGCTCCGCATCCTGGGTTCAAGCCATTCTCCTGCCTCAGCCTCCTGAGTAGCTGGGACTACAGGCGCCCGCTACCACGCCCGGCTATTTTTTTTTTTTTAATTTTTAGTAGAGATGGGGTTTCACTGTGTTAGCCAGGATGGTCTTGATCTCCTGACCTTGTAATCCGCCCACCTCAGCCTCCTAAAGTGCTGGGATTACAGGCGTGAGCCATTGTGCCCGGCCGACCCTCCCTTTCTGTAAGTGCTGCCAGCAGCTTGGAAATTACAAACTTTAGAAACCACAATACGGGAAGAACTATCTTCCTGTTCTCTGTGGTGGAGCCTGGCATTTTCCCGCCCTCGTCAAGGCACTCTGTTGTTATCTAGTTTCTCTCCTTACCCATCTACCAGCACCGGGTCCATGGAAGGCCTACTAGGCCACAGTCCCAGGCCACATCTGCTGTCAGGCTACCCTGAGCCCAGCTTGCCTCTCACCCTCTAAGGAGCAGGAACTGGAGTGTTGCTGCTGGCAGTGTCCCTGATTTCTGCAGCCTCAGCACTGCTGGCCCTGTGGCAACTTGAGTGCAACACCTGCTCCAGCCTCCTCTAGTTCTCTTCTTCTTGTCAATGGGGTTCCAATTCTGCAGTACAGATTGGGGGATACCTTTAGGGACCTCCAAACCTCTCAGCATCCACAGCCACTCTGATTCCTTCATAATTGCTCTCAACACTCTGAGAACTGTTTCAAACCCAGTCCATTTAAAACCATTCTGGATGCTGGCCCAGTTCCTCTCAGCAAAGCCCAGTGTGGTCTGATCCAAATCCAAGCACTACTCCTGTCTCCTCTGCCTTGGGAAGTTGCCCTGTATTGCCTTGGCCCAGAGAGCAACACTCAGGAACTCACCAACTACCTACCAGACTTTGGCCATGTGTGAGACTGGGGCAGACTGTCTAGAGAGAGGATTACAAAGGCAGTCCCAGCTGCGGCTTAGTGAATTCATCCCACAGTAGTTCCATCCTCTAAGAGGGATTGCAGAGGTAGGAACGACAAAGTTTGAGAGGCAGATAAAGCTCATTCTGATCTTAACTAGGGACTATGTGGGAGGGGCTGACTTGGTTAAGGTGGTTGGGAGAGTTGGAAGAAGAGGCCGGCATCTCTCAGTGGGGAGATGGCAATGTATTGGTTCAAGGGAAGTTCCGTGGGATTAGGGTACCATGGGATGAACCTATTCCCAAAATGAGGAAGCAGGAAATCAGAGCCAAGCCAAATGGACTGGAACAAAGGGGAAGTGAGAGGAAGGGTGCTCATCCCTGGAGAGAAATGTTGAACAAAGCACATCTGAGCAGCAATTCACATACAGAGCATACTTGTGAAGGCTAACCGTGAAAGCTAACCAGGAAGGCTGTAGCCACAGGGATCCTCAGCTAACCTGGGCGTACCTATGACACCAGATCCGGAGCCTGAGGCAGCACGTGCAGCCCACGAGCTTCTGTCTGAGGTACCAGCTGGCTTCGTAGTCGTTGATTAGGAGAGAGGCTGGATCAGAATCTCCTGGAGACTTCTGGTGCTGCCAGATGCTGTGCTGGGTACTTTACGTACATTTTCTCTCATCCTCACAAACTTTCAAACAGCGGGGAAACCAAAAGTAACTCTACATATCCTTGGTCTCAGCTTAAAAGTCACTTTCTCACAGAGGACTTCTCTGAGGCTACAAATATAAGTTAACTTCCCCTTTTATTCTCTATATAATTTTCTACTTTTGCTGATGTCCCTCAGTATAGCTTATAATTTGATATATCATGAGTGATATTCATGATGATTTGTTAACAAACATTGTGTCCATTTCTCCTCCATAGTTTCTGGGGGCACAAGCTCTTAAAAATATTTCTGTATCCCTGAATGCAAGTGGGGAAAGGCAGTGAAATAACCAGTGCATTGCATGTAAATATAGAGATCTTGTAGATTGAAAGTTTCACTCTGTGAAACTGTGGCCACTGCACATACTAATGTATCTAAGAACCAGAATGGCACTCATACTCACATAAATGAGATGTCTTAAATACAACTTACCACTGACTAGATTTTTGTTAAAATCTGGCAATCATATGCTAGAGGTGAGTGATATATTTTACTTCTCTGCTAGGCTTCCAAGAAAACAACAGGTAGAAATATATACATGTAAAAGTCCATCTAGAGGAATTTTAATAGATCCAGGAGAAAAATAAATTTTGCTTTAGAGTAAACAAGTTTAGCTGTGATATACAGGTTTCTTAACTATTAGATTTCTCAGATTCTAATGTGAAACAATGCCAATTTTCCTGTTTGTATGTGTGTGTGTGTGGTTGGAGGTTTGTTGGCAAATTGATGCTAAAGCATATTTGGCTTTGGTTCTGGAAGAACCAATGTACCCCACCTCCTATCCAGAGAGTTTGACAAGCTGCTCCTGTGTTCCAGTAAAATCAGGATCAAGAAGCATTCTGTTGGTTCTGGAGTACAGTAAGTCCTACCCTCTTAACCCTAATTGGATAAACAGTAAACAAAACAAATTACATAAGGCTGGGGGAATATAAACAAGAGCAAACAAGAGCTTGTAAAGATTCCAATAAATCACTCTACTTGTCACATTCACTCTACATAGTACAAGCTTTTTCAATTTTTACCAAAGACTGTCTCACATGAATTGATGGCTCTACAGACTATTAGACTAGTGTTGGCTTGAATTATGATCATGTGAAAAAGGCTTGTGCATTGAGCATGTGAAAATATTGCAGCACAAAGGGGCCAATATTATACTCTGCATCTAGACCTATGGTTAGTAGTTCCAAAGAAGATGTTTTCATTCTCATTTTAGGAGGAAGAAACTAAAGCCCACAGATGTCAAATAATATTCTCAAAGTCACAATATATGTTTGGAGCTAGATTCAACCCCAACTGTTCTAGCTCCAAATTTGGACTCTGCTTAGCAACTTTTTTTTTTTTTTTTTTTTTTTTTTTGAGATGGAGTCTCGCTCTGTCGCCCAGGCTGGAGTGCAATGGCACGATCTCGGCTCACTGCAAGCTCCGCCTCCCGGGTTCACGCCATTCTCCTGCCTCAGCCTCCTGATTAGCTGGGACTACAGGTGCCGGCCACCACACCTGGCTAATCTTTTGTATTTTTAGTAGAGACAGGGTTTCACCATGTTAGCCAGGATGGTCTCGATCTCCTGACCTCGTGATCTGCCTGCCTTGGCCTCCCAAAGTGCGCTTAGCAACTATTTTCACTGGAGATATGGAGGACCTCTTTCTCAAGCCCTGTGCCACATGGTCCACTTTGCTCCTTGTTACTGCTCATCACACTAGCCCATGGTCACAGTGAATCTTGCAGGGCCTTCTTTCAGCAGCCCAGCTATCCTGTACAGCTGATTGTTCTCTTTTTTAGGGAGTTAGTCTTAATTTTCTGTCAGTCTTGGGCATAGGAGGGACAGCATGCACAATGTGGCACTTGCCAAAGCTATTCTTTGGTTAGCAGAATCTCAGCTTCCTCACCTCATTAGATTTCTCTCATCCAGACTCATGGCTCAACTTCTCTTTGCTGCTGAGGCTTGGCTAGGATTCTTTGGCTTAAGACTAAGGGTACCCATTCATTGCTGCATTTTGTGACTGCTCTCCCTTGACACCGTCCCCCATCATCTCCTCAACCTTACTGAGTATGGAGTGGGGAAGTAACTGAGTGCACCCTGACTAGACTCCCAGCGTAGGGTGTTCTGTGAGTTCACCTACAAAGATCTGTTGTTCACCTATATCTTTCCAAGTGGTTATGCCCATACTCAAATGGTTTCCCCAAGATATGGAAGAAGATGACAGTGCTAGGAGGTGGGAGCACACTGGATATGCTACAAAAAGGTAAAGTTGAGAGGGAAGGGCAGGAATATGGAACAAACAGGAGCTCAGGTGCCTCCCTTCAGTGTTTCCTGGTTGATGCCCTGCTTGTTGGCATCATCAGACCCTCTCCTTGAAGCATTCTTGGTGCCCCAGGTTTTCTTAACTTGGAGTGTGTGCTAGAATTACCTGAGCTTTTCTTAAAATTTACACTCTTGCTCATGCCTGTAACCCCAGCACTTTGGGAGGCCGAGGCGGGTGAATCACGAGGTCAGGAGTTCAAGACCAGGCTGGCCAACATAGTGAAACCCCGTCTCTACTGAAAATACAAAAAAAAAGTTGGCTGGGCTGGTGGCAGGTGCCTATAATCCCAGCTACTCAGGAGGCTGAGGCAGGAGAATCACTTGAACCTGGGAGGTGGAGCTTGCAGTGAGCAGAGATGGTGCCACTGCACTCCAGCCTTGGCGACAGAGTGAGACTCCAACTCAAGAAAAAAAAATTACACTCTTGGGCTCTACCCATGACCTAATGATTCAGAATCTCTCAGGCGTAGGCCTGGGTACATGTAGTTTGAGCAAGATTCTCTGGTGAATCTGCTATACCATGCAGTTGAAGAGTCACTATCCTGTAAGGTGAAGGCCAAGCCCCTTAGCACCATCCACTTGAAGGTGTAGAGGACTGAGCACTTTGAAGAGCTGTTGCTTGGGTGTGGCCACCCAACTCCTGGAGAGGTCACCAAGAGAGAGGGCTGGCAACTCCTAGGGCATTACTACTTTGATGACAAAGGTATAATTAATATAGAGTATTGTTTAGTAATCAATTGTCATTTATTTTGCTAAATGATTTGGATAGGTGTATACATTTTTGCTAATGCAATAATTTGTATTTATGAAGTTTGAACACACATTTATTTCTAGGATCTGGAAAGTTGAAGCGGGTGGAGAAGTATAACCAATCTTAGATGTGCACAAGTGGTTAAATGTGGACCTATCTGTGTGATTACTAGTATACGTGCAGTGCCAAGTGAATAAAAATGAAGGGAGACTTTCAGGTATGAGGAAAAGCTTCTAGGTAGAATCTGTGGTTCTACCTAGGGCATAAAACATGTCCTTCCAGAAAATATGGCTCAAAAAAATGTTTCGTGGCCAAAAGGAAATTAGGTCAAGCTTAAATTGATTTATGCTGTGCACAATTAACATTTTAATAAGCAGGAAAAATGATGCAGAATTTAAATACTAAATTCAGATAGGGATGATAATGTTGACTGATGTAAAAAGATTGCAGAGGTACATGACAGCAACCCCACGCCCAGCTTGGCTCTGTCGGGAGCTGGCTGTATAATTTTGGACAAGTCATTTAATTTGCCTGTGGCAGAATATTTTTTATTTGCAAAATGAGAAGGTTGAGCTAGTTGATCTTTAAGGCACCTTGTACTGTCAACATTTTGTAAATATGAATTATACACTATTCAGGTAAATAAAGAGATCATGGACATTTTACAGCTGGTACAACATTTTGAACTGCTTTGACTCATTGAACTGAACTTTTAAAATCAAAGTGATGTTTGGTTTTTAGTTAACCTTCTCCTTAATTTTGGTTTATAAAACTTCAATTAAAATTGTAAAGTGTAAAAATAATCTCTCATGAAAACTTGCAAAAATAATAGATACAATGAGGAAGAGGTCAGAATATAATGGGAATAATATTTTAATGTGGCAAATATAGTTTTCAGTCCTTAATTTCTTAAAAATATTAATGTCTGATATATAAAAAACACCTAAATGGAGACACTGCCTTTTGTTTTAAAACACCTGCCATGTGGTCTAAAACTTGGGTGTATTTTTACCTTATTTAGTTATATTTGAACAGATAATTTTACGTAAAAGTTTTATCTTTGTTTCTTTCCCTTAGAAAACTTGAAACAATAACTTTCTTAACACTTTCTCTCAAAAGTGACTATTCCCATTATCAGTGGCTTCCTAGTGGTAATCTGGATACTTGTGGAATTGTTATATAGCTTTCAAAAACTCTTGAATGTTCATATGCTGTGTGATTTTTCAATAATTTAAAACCAGTAATAAGGCTACAGAGACTTCTTCTGTCTGGTGTATTAATGATTCTTTGCAGCTATTTACACATTTAAAGTACAGTGGTCCCCTTGTCCTCAGGAAATATGTTAGAACACCCCCAGTGGATGCCTGAAACAGTGGATTGTACTGAACCCTATATATGCTATTTTTTCTATACATATATATCTATGATAAAGTTTAACTTATCAATGAGGCACAGTAAGAGATAACAGTAACAATAATAAAATAGAAAATTATAATGATATATTATGATAAAAGTTATATGAATGTGGCCTCTCTCTCTGTCTCTCAAAATATCATACAGTACCATGGGTAACTGAAACCTTGAAAAGCAAAACTGCAGATAAAGGGGCAATGACTACTGTACACATTTGCCATGAACATTCATTTGTTTACATTAAGCATAGCATTTTTCAAACTCCAGGCACGAGCTTAGTGAAAATTTTCCAGGTGGATTAAACTTAGAAGTAATTGTTTCAGAATTGATTTCAAGATTCACAGGAACCATTAAGCTGAAAAAGGAAACAAAAAAAAAAGGAATCCCTATCTTAAAATAGTTCATAGACTGTTGGGAAATATGAGAGGGGTTAGAGAACGAGTCCTTCATTGACGAATGTTGAAACTGAGTCTCAGACTGCAGTTACGTGGAGTTAAGGTTTCCAGTGGGCCAGGGTAATGCTGTCCACTGATTGCTGACTTAGAACATGCTATTTCTAAGCAAGGGAAATCACCACCAGAAAACAGTGAGCCACAGAAATCAAATGTATTTCAAATAACACAAGGCATCTGTACATAAAGGAATAGAATGTCCTCAAACCGTGAAAATATGCTATTTTGTTTAGGGGTGGGGGAAAAATCTATACGATAATTGTTTTTTTTTTCTTTTTTCTTTTTGTTTTTAATGACTCCTTTGGGTCAAAGCCAAATGTGTAATTTTCCCAGTAGAGTTGTTTCCATTGTTTAAAACTTTTGACCCTATTTAGTTGTGCTTGATCAAGTATTTTTACAGGAAAATATTTTCTGTATTCCCTCCCCGCCTTGTAAACTTGAAACAATAACATCTTAATACCATCTCTGAAACTTGCAGAATTTCCTAACTCAAGCCTTTAGTCACCTTCCTTATTTTGGAAATGATCACTCACAATTGACTAATTGTGCCAAATAAATTTTGATTCCCAGACTTCTTAGTTTGAGTTCTCTAATGAAATATTGTGGGGAAGAAAGCTCCCATTCCAGAATGAAAACAGATGCTATATACTTTTGTAAACAAGCATTTAAAAATGATCTTAAAAGTACCTTTCTTTTTTGATATTCTGCCATAATTGTTTCTTCTGCATCTTGGCTATTTTCTTCATAATAAATTAATTATAAAATAGTCAATGTTTAACAATGCTCATTAACTTAGGTGTTCAAATTTATTTTGACCTTTTAATTTTATCCCACCTCTATCTGTCTCTTTTTTCTCTGCATATGAATAATGTGTATAAATATATACGTATATATCTGCACACATTTAGCTTTTGAATCAAGGAAGTAAAGCAATTATGGTTCATTATATATACTTTTTTTTTTTTTTTTTTTTTTGAGATGGAGTCTCGCTCTGTCGCCCAGGCTGGAGTGCAGTGGTGCAATCTCGGCTCACTGCAAGCTCCACCTCCTGGGTTCACGCCATTCTCCTGCCTCAGACTCCCGAGTAGCTGGGACTACAGGCGCCTGCCACTACGCGTGGCTAATTGTTTGTATTTTTAGTAGAGAGGGGGTTTCACCGTGTTAGCCAAGATGGTCTCGATCTCCTGACCTCGTGATCTGCCCACCTCGGTCTCCCAAAGTGCTGGGATTACAGGCGTGAGCCACTGCGCCTGGCAAGTTCATTATATATAATTTTAAAAACTAATATGAAATATGAGGAAAGGCTTGTGGCAAGAAATTGCTTATAGCTATGTTCATTCCACATTGAAAACTATCAGACAACAAAATATGAGATGAACTTAGGAAAACTCTCTCACATCTCACACATCATTCCTCTGGGCCCACATTCTCTAGTCTGGTCCCAATCCAGTGTCAGGTACATGAGTCATGACTCAGAACAGATATGGGAACACCTTCATTTATATCTATCATTCATCCATCCATCCATGTATCTATCCATCCATCCATCCATCCATCCATCCATCCATCCATGTATCTGTCCATCCATCCATCCATCCATCCATCCATCCATGTGTCTGTCCATCCATCCATTCATCCATCCATCCATCCATTCATCCATCCATCCATCCATGCATACATCCATCCCTCCATCTTGTTTGCAAGACCCAAAGAAACATGAAGGTTTGAAAGTTACCCAAGAATTTCAAAGACAATTTGTGGAGTCTCTGGGGAAAGCAAATCAAAATGGACCTAGTTGAATAACAGACCTAAACTTCTCCATTCTACAATTCGTTCAATGTGCTCCTTCCCAAATAATGACTTTCACCAGGAAATGTTTAGGGAATGAACAGAAAAAAAGGAAGACATGACATTAATCTTCTATCAAAACACAAAATTCCCTAAAGCTTTCCTGGAACTGTATCAGATAACTAAATGTAGACTGAAAACTGTTTCTGCCCCACCTGCACATCAAAAACAACAACAAAAAAGGGAAATCTTGTTGTATCACCAAAGACTAGGAGAGCTCTAGGAGATCACCTAGGAGAGCTCTCAGTTATGTATGCTTATTCCAGACATATTTTGCGTTAATAAAAGCCCCCATCTTATGTAAATTCACAAACAACTTCAGCATATTTCTGGCTCATAAAGGCCTGGGTTTCACTAATAATAAGAATGTTGCAGTCATTAAAATGATTAAATGTAGTAACATTAAAAAGACGTATTTTACTCTCTGTAGTACTTTATAGCAGTCATTTCAAATTACTAAGACCAAGGAATTCTAACAGAAGGTGGCATAGAATGTAATTAAGCATCTTGGTTCTGCGGCCTGACTACCTAGGTTCAATTCTGGTCATTCTACTACTAATTGTGTGATGTCAGGAATAAGTCATTTAATTTTCTTGTACTTCAGTGTCTCCATCATAAAAAGGGAATAATAATAATAATAATAATAATAATAGAACCCATACCTCATAAAGTTGCTGTAAGAAAAACAGATAGTTCATAAATAGTTATTATACAGTCTGATTTAAATGCTAGGCATTATTATTATTTTCATGTTGGAGAGAAATCCCTGTAGAGTGAGATTTGGAACTTGATTTGTTATATTTCAGTATGCTGTAAATTGCCGCAAATAAATACTACTAATCCTATCCCACTAGTGAAATGACTCAAGCAAAGGGAGACTAAATGACTAATTTGAGTATCTCAACTAAATTAAGATGGAATTAAAACCCAACAAACCATCTCCATAGCTTTCCTACTTGGGTTTATCTCAGGGGGATATGCATTACAAATCTCAGCACTTATAACAACAGACTCTCCTGGTGAGTTCAAAATGCTTCATCTACCTTAATGTTCACAGGATCACTAATATATACTAAGCACCTATGGGAAGTATGGGACTGTCATCTAGCATTACAGTATTTCCAAACTCTGTAGATAGAAAAACAAAATCAAAAGAAGACAAGGGCTTCATTGTCACCTCCAAAACTAGAGGTTTTCTCTGATATTACAGAGAAGTGTTGATTCTTCCCACTGCACTCCTATAGCCCAGGGTTTTGTCACATAGACCACATGCTATCTCACTGCATTTATATTTAGCAAAAATTTTAAAAGATACATGCCTATTTATTCCATCTGTTTACCTTCATCTCCTAATGGTCATATAGCAGATTTGTATAGTTCTTGGAATCAAAGCAAACATGAACTTTATTACAAAACAGAGCTAGGATTTATTCATAAGATAGCATGATGATAAATTCCACTTATCTCTTGAAACTATACATTGCAGCACAGGATATGAAGATAGCATACACTTTTCATAAGTTATATTTTTTATTAAAATAAATGGTGATCATGTTTTGAATTTTTAGAAGGAATAACTTTTATTAATATCATCAGCACAAGAAAACTTTTAATTAATTGTCTTCTAAATCTTAAGAGTTAAGAGGTTTCAAAGCAAAGTTTTGTTTTCAAATCTATCATGTTCACTGGTATAGTAGGACATAAGTCATTAACTTCTCTAATTGTGAAAAGTCATCTTTTTCTCTTCTCATAGCCTGAAAAAGAGTACAGTTATATAAATATAAAATAGCAGATCAATTCTAACAGAAAGGGTTGGAAGTTCATTGGTTGTTTACATTTTTCTTTTCTCTTTTTCAAAGATAAGCTTTGGAAGAATCTCTTTTTGCTAACCGCTTTCAACAAATACAGTGTATCAAAACAATCTACCATATCACCTCCAATTTTGAAAGATACAAAATCTACCCCTGTCCTTTAGGCATGTGTACTTTTATGGCTCACTTCCCAGAGTAAGGATTTGGACATTTGTGCTGTGGCAATAGCTAAGAAATTGCAAAAGTCAGATGTTACATTTTGATAATCATTCCACAAATCCATGCTCCACCAAACTAGACCAAAAAACCTGCAAAGGAAGCAGTATTCTCCAATTTGGAATACAGTATTCTCCAATTTAAAATACTGCCTTCAAATATGTTTGGAAGTTGAAATAATGAAACAATCTCCAAGCATGATAGTAAGTCAATTAAGAAGTACGAAAGTATTCATAATGCCAACCGTTAGCAGACACATTTTTGAAAACCTCAAGTCATTAATATCTTACTAATTCAGTTATAGCTCTCGAAATCAAATTAACCTTTTCTAGCTGAAAGGAATTTAAAGGCCTTAAATATGAGTATGCAAAGTTCTGTGGATACCAAATACCACTTTAAACACTGATTTGATGTTATTTCTTCAACCAATATGAAGCCAAGACAACATTCCTGTGTCACCCAACATTTGAATTAGCTTTAAGCAAGCTTAAAGAATTTGAAAAATAAACCTCTCATTCATTCTCTATCCACAGATTTCTCTAGCCACACAATTTGTATGACTGCCTCCAACAGCAAGTGAGAAAGTAGGCAATGATAAACAAGCTCACAAAATTTTAAGACAAACAGAATAATCAAAAGTTTCTAAGTATGCTAGTCTTTCACTTAAATAGAAAGCCAAATATAAAAGGTCCAGAGGCTTTCACTAATTTTCCACTTTAAACTTTCTAATAATTACTAAGACCACTTTTTATTTCAATAGAAAAATATAATTATTGAGCTATAATTATTCAAAGATAATCATATAAATCTGATATATGTTTCACCTTTAACTGAGATCATAGGGGAGCAAAAGAAATATAAGAAACTAAACCTGGTAACTACTAAATCCTTCAAAAAAACAAACAAACAAACAAACAAAAAAAATATAAAGCTACCACAATGTTTCTATTTCTCAGGCACTACATTTTTCATTAAAAATGATCATAAAAGGAATATCAATGTATTACACTATGTATCTCACACATAGGTTATACTGTAAATTAAAAATTATCTGTATTAGAATCTCAAATGCAACCTTCAATACCCTGTGAGAAGGCATTTTTCTAGGGTACAATCATATACCTAAACTGCCACATTAATTTAAGGCTACCACAATCCAGTGAGTAAACCAAAATATGTTACTTACCTTATTACAAATAAATGGCAAATTGCAGGCACTTTTCAGCTTGCAGCTGTCTAGCATAGTTGATTAGAAATGAACAAAACATCGTTCACTCCAGTGAGAGAACTGCATATTTAGACTTGCCTTGCTTCACTGAATACCGGCAAAAGAGGCTGTTCACCTCCAAGTGATAGCAACAGCCCTGCACAGAGCACTTGCTGCTCTGCACAGCAGCGACTTGGAATGAAAGTAAGAAGAACCCGTGATGTTTAAATAACGTAGCTTTAGATTCACAGGATATGACTCAACTCTCAAACCAGTAAGGGAAGAGTTTCCCATTGCAAAACTGTTAGTACAGATTACATAACAAACATCCTATCTGGGGTTCTAAAATACTCACATTAAATACTAAAAACTTCACCTGCTAAATCAAACATGCAGTGTTAGTAGTCAACCTCTTCCTCATGGCAAAAGTCACAACAGGAAATAAGAATAACAACACTGCACAAAGAAAACTATTCTGCTTGTTCTCTGCAGTGAATTAATTTAATGTTATTAAGGGTGTGAGAACTTGCCAACATCTCCCAGAAAGACATCTAAAAAAAAAAAGGAACACTAAAGTCACTAACATTCCCATCGGTATAAAAACAATGTGTAGAAAAATATTCCATTTTAACATGCAAGAAGTGGCATGCTTTACAACACAATAGAATCTCCTTCACTACGTAGAGAATGGAAATAGATCTTCGTACTTTGCTGTTGCTGTTTCCCACAGAAATCCTTTCCTATGCTGTCATTACCTTGTGCTTCTAGCTCTGCCTACCTCACCAACTCAGAGTCCCCTTTTATCTGTTTTGTGAGCCCTTCTAAAGGAACATCACTAATGATACAACTCCTCTAGTAAATGTGGCAATTTTACATGCTTTCTCCACCACATGTTATCCCTTAACCCTGAGCTGTGTTAAGCTTGATCAAATATTGAATTATCATATTTAGATACCTTGGTCAATAAATATTATAGACATAGATGCTTGGAGAAAAGTCTACTACATAAATTCACTTGCCATCAGCCTCATCAAGGAAAAAAAGCTGAAAAAGCCCATGTTAATAACAGTAAGTAGGCTGAAACTAACTAGAACAGGGCTGTTAAATAGACATATAAGGTGAAGCATATATATAATTTAAAATATTTTAGTAGTCACATTAAAAAAGTAAAGAAACATTAATTTTAGTAATGGTTACCCTAGTATGTCTAAAACATCATCATTTCAATATGTCATAATTATAAAATTATTAAATATTTTATCATTTTGGTACTAGTGTTGGAGATCCAGTGTATGTTTTGCACTTGTGTTACATTTCCACTTGAGCTAGCTATATGCAAGTGTTCAATAGCCACACATGGCTAGTGGCCACCATATTGAATAGCATAGGCCTAGGGTTCAAGGTTCATTTTCAGTCTTCAGGTGGTGGTTCAAATATTCTCTTTTCAGAACATTTAGGAAGGTCTTCCCTGACCACCTTCCCTGAAGTAACCTTCTCCAATTACCTTCTATCGAATGATCTTTTTCATTTCCTTTATAGTACATCACAGTTTGAAATGTTCTTCTTTATTCATTTGTTTACCTATTTATAGTGTGTGGTCTCTAACAAGAATGTAAGAAACCCGAGGGCAGGAATTTTGTTTCAACAGGCTATTGACATGGTCATCAATACATAGCAGAATTTAATCAAAAAATTATTTAATAAATGAATAAAATATGGATTTTTTTGCTATGGTTTGGCAAATAATATAAAATTAAGAAATGTGTTTCTCATATCACTGAATTTCCAGCGAATACAGTGGGCAACACTTTCTTGAATTGAGAAATTGTCCCCTTTTTAGAATATTAATGATCTTCCATGTATAACATGTTTCATTCTCATATGCAATGCTATGAAACAACATACTTGTTTCATTACTCTAGCAAATACTTAGAACACTTTAATCCCAGTGATGTAAATTTGGACACCATTAGGATGTCTATTTATCTCCTATTTACAAAAACATAAAATCAACGCATACTGTGCACAGAGCTACAACGCAGGGGTCAAGGATGGGCATGTGACCCATGCTGGTCTAGTAAGCATGCCAACCTCTCCACTTTTGCTAACATTGAGAAAGAGGTTAAGTTTGTAGAATGTTAAGAGTAGAACTGCTGGTTGTTGTATCTGCTACCACATTGTCTAAAAGTGGTTGTCTAAAAATTGTCTAAAAGAGGTTGTCTAAAAATGAGGCTAATGAAGAGAAAAACAAAGCCAAATACGTGAAAGGCAGATTCCTGATAATACTACTGTAATTACCAGATACTGTTATGCATTAAGTCACATTTGCCCTCTACTGCAATGATGAATATACTGGAATGTTCACTGGAGAATTACAGTAGTCAAAACAGGAAACCATGCAAGGAGCCATAAACAGTGGAAGAGTTAAATAAATAATGGGTTAATCATACTAAGGAATACTACCTAGTTATTTTCTTTTAAAGAATCAGGTTATCTAGATGCACTGAGATGCATAGGTCCCTAAAAGATGTTAAGCAGAAATAACATATTGCAGAAAAATATATTATCCCAGTTATGAGTAGATACATTTTTTATATGCATATTCACAGAAAAGGGCCCAGAAAACTACACATCAGCTGTGGACACGTGGTTCGGTCTGGGAAAGAGATCTGAAGTAAGGAAGTGATGGGGGACAAAGAGAGATCAATGTTTTGCTCAGTTTATTACCTCTGCATAAATCTTGTAAAATAAAAATGAATTAATGTATTCCTTAGGTGATTTGAAAAGAACACGTTACATTTTAAAAAAATTTTAATATTTTTTATTTCCGTATTTTGGTACATTGTACTAACTTTAAGTGGACTACTCTCCTTTATTATTTTTTAAAACAATGTAATGCAAATGATGGTGCTCTTTTCTGTCCCACTCTCCATACTTTACCAGCCCCAATTTATGAATATTCCAATTTTTCAGTCTGGTTAAAGTGAATGCCAAAGACAGAAAAGAGAAAAAGAAAGGGCAGAGAGAGAAAGAGACAAGAAGCTGCATTAGAATCTCCAATGTACCTTCTAAAACTGGCCAAGGTCTTTGGGTGTTTTTTTTTTTTCCTCTTGGCCTCCTGCAAGCAATTTTATTGGCTTTATAAAATACAGCTTGGATTTATTCAACTGCAAATATATCAACAGTCCAATGTTTATAATAATATGCTTTATATTAATTTAGTCTTGGATCAGAGTAAACAAATTTGTTTATTAACAACTCACTGAAACATTTCAGGCTTCTGAATTGGGCATAACAATTGCTTTCCTAATTAGCTCAAAATCTAAACCTTTTGTTGCTTTTTTTGGCTTGCTCTAGTCTTCAAAATCTTCACATTATCTTAGGTATGCTCATCACATCTCTTGCTTTTGTATTCCCTTAGATTTCCACAGTTTCAGCCCCTTTTTAAAAATGACACAGCTGAAGGTGCTTAGAGTCTGAAGCAAGAGTAAGGGCTGTTTGACTTTTAGTATGACTAATGAGGATCTGAATTTATACAGTGTTGACAAACTGATGTCTGTTTGGCTCTATTTTATTCTCTAAGCCCACTGATCCTAGTAACTTAAACCTCCTACTCTGTTGACACCCTCCTTCCATTCTCCTTGCCTCTATTTAAAATTATGCCAAATTTGCTTCTGATTTTCTGGAAGAAGTAAACCATTACGTTAATAGACACATCTGAAGCCTCCATATATCTTTACCTATCCCATACCTATCCCATCCCTTCTTCTCTCTCCAAAAGTAAACGCCCTCCTGGGTTGGCTTATATCATTACTGTGTATCTTTTATAATACTTTTTATTAGATGTACACATATCCATAACAAGTACAACATATTATATAACATAATATCCATAAACAAGATATTAATTTGCATGTTTTACGCTTTATACAAATATAATAGTGTATAGATCCTTTAAGTCTTTTTTTTTTTTTTTTGCTTAGCATTATCTTCTTAAGATTTACATGTGGTTCTGCTTAGTTTATTCATTTTAACTGCTGTACAGCATTGCAATTTATGTATCCATTCTCCTATTAATGGACATTTAAGTTGGTTCTAATTTATTGCTATTATCAAACTATTATAATTCTTGTACATGTGCATGTATTTGTTTAAAGATGAATACCTAGGAATGGAATCGTGGGGTCATATGATAAGCACACCTTCGCCTTTACTAGATATTTCCAAATTGCATCCCAACAAAACTAGGCTAGTTTACAATTCAACCAACGTGTATAAGAAGTTTTGTCACACCAAACTCTTGTAAACTATCTCCATAGTATTGATGATCCAAGATGCTGAAATACCAAGAGTCTTGATATTTTTGTTTTTTGTTTTTGATTGGTATGAAGTCTCAATGTTTTAATTTGGATTTCCCTGATTACTACCAAAGTTGAGTATTTTACCTTATTATTGGCCTTTTTTTCTATTGCGTTATTTGCCTTTTCCTGACAAATATTTAGGAGGTCTTTATATATTATAGTTCTATTCCTTTGTCAATTGTGAGAGTTATAGATATCACTCTTCTGTGTAATTTTTTACTATTGTTTATAATGTCCTTTGCTGTTTTTTTATTTTTTAATTTGTGGTTTAATTTAAAAATTTATTTTTTTCTGTTATTTACCTATAATTATTGAGTCAAAAATATAAAAATCAAATGTTCTTTGGTCATTATTCATGAAGCATTACCAACAATAATGTTAGATTGCATATCTAAAGGGGAACTGAGAAAAATTTCTATTTCTTCTGAGTAGTTCAGTTAATCCTTACAAGGTATCTGCTATGTACCCCGTACAGTATTAGAGGTTTCAAACATGAAACAGACCATAGAATCAATACATACATTTATGGACTAATTGAAGAAAAATACTTGGAGGCAGACTGATGATGATGATGATGATGATGATGAAATGGAGAAGTTACCATGTGCCACAGGTTGTGCTGATGCATTATTTAATTTTACAGTAGTGTAATAAGATGCAGTAAATGTTAGTGTGAGAAATACATACAAGATGCTGTGGACAGAATATGTTATAACCTTGCATCCCAAAGATCATTCAAGATATAAAGTGGTCAAATTTGAGGTAGTATGAACCTGTGAGATATAGTAAGACCTTGAACTGACATTTCTATCTTCTCAAGTCAATCTATTTTCCCAAACCAATAACTCAGAGATTAACCCTCATTTACTTAGAAATTTAATAAGAATTAAAGTGGGAACAAGTTATTCATTTGAAGAAAAAAATGCTTTTTTGGAAGACAAGTTCATTTTTTACAATCAGCGATCCAATCACGTAATGACATTTTCTCCATTTATTAGAGATGGTGAAAATTTAAAAAACCTATAGTTCTTAGGAATCCTAACAAATGGTGCATATATCTTCCTGTATCTGATTATTAATTTATAACATCAAAGTTAAACTCTTGTTCCTTAAAGAAACCTCATGGTAAGTACATTTGCAAACAATGCATCCAAATGTATCTCTTTTGTAAATACAGATGTTCACATGATGTTTCTCTCATTGAAGGTTATATCTGTAGCTCTACAAAAAGTTCATAAAATGAGAGGGCTTAATATTCTTCAGCCAGGAGGAAGAAAGGGCTCCTGATCTAGAAATAGAGAAGCGTGGCCAGCAGCGTCACACATTTCCTGAGGCAGATTAAGGGTATCCCACTTCCTTGAGGCTATGAGGTTTACAATTCAGCCTTCATATCACTGTAACCCTCTAGGACTTGCAAACCAAGATGTGTTTCCCCTGCTTAGGGGTGACAGTAAATTTGAAAACGAGAAAATAAGACTGCCATCTAAGAATTAAGCTTTGAAATAAATATATAGCAGGTTAGCACATAGATAGTTAAAGGCAACTTCAATTGTCAGAAGGATGCAAACTCAAATGCCTGAAGGCACACACATTACCAGTAGGTAATGCTGATCAATGTCTTGGACCTGGCAGAGACCACAGTGAACTGAATGAAGGCAGCACTCAAGCTTCCTTTAAAGGAGACAGTCTCTGCTCAGCTCCAGATGGTTGACCAGATGTGGGAAGGGGCGAGATCTCTGGATTTTTTCAAGAAAGGTTACAGCTCTGGGTTGTTACATGAATATTCCTGATGTTTAAATCTTAGCCTCTACACAATATGAGACAAACAAAAGCTTTTAAAGGCCAGAAGTGTCCCATGGACAGTCCATCTCAGACCAGGAAGTAGGCAAAAAGCAGCCTTGGAAGTAAGCATAGGCAGTAGCCACTGAAACACTGGGGTAGGGTGCTAGAGGCTGGTGGCCCTCCCTCTTGTGGCTCTGCCTCTCTCATTCCATTATACCCATGGGTCTGAGAACAGCCTGCCCTTCTGATTCCACGCTCATCAAGCTGCTTTCTGATACAAATATGGGATCCTGTCTGGCATGTCTTTAGGGAGACCTTGCTTAAAACTTGAGGGAGTTGAGGAGCAAGTCAGCAGCTAGGTCTCTCCTTATAAATTAATAAACTGACAGCCAGGTTAGCAATTTGCTCCCCATGTAGTCTGCCTACAGGAGCAAAATGCGCTGGGTGGGAAGATGAGCCGCCCATCTTCAGCTGTTTCACTTCTCATTCTAAATGGAAACATTGGCTTTCTGATCTCACACATTAGTCGTACGAGCTTCATTAATATGAGTCCAGTTCTGGAGGACAGATGTGCTCTGAAGCTGCTGACAAGTGTGGTTTCTGGGCCCACGGGGCTTTGGGCCAGACCACAGACAGTGGGAAATTCCCTAACACAAGGCCACCCTACAAGGCCCGTTGGGATCTTAAGTAATTGATCTAACTTCTCACTTACTCTCACTCTAACCCCGTGGCCAGTCATTTCAAAGCATCCTTACCTGGGTCTCTAGATGTCCAGAAATGACCTTGAAATATGGAGTTAAGAATTGAAGATACGCCTTAAGGAAAAGGGCAGAGAACTCACAGCAACTAAAAAATATGTTTGTAATCATTGGCACCACGGAGCAGGCACTCTGCTATGTGCTTGCCATAGATCATCCCACTTAATCCTCACAGAAACGCTGTGAAGCAGGTACTACTCAGAGCAATTATTCTATTTTACAAACTGATGCTTATGGAGGTGAAGTAATTTGACCATATGTACACAGCTAACAAGTAGCGGAGTTGGGATTAGAACCTGCATCCTCAAACACTACGACTTGTTTTCTGTACATGGTACTTTATTTCACTATTTTTACACCAAACATGCATTTTTGCATTACTATTTGCTAGAGACTGTTCTAACCACTTTACCAACATTAACTCATGTATTCCTCATAATAAGCCTATGAAATAACACTACAGTTTGTCCCATTCTGATAAGGAAACTGAGGCAAAGAAAGGTTAAGCAACTTGCCCAGGATTATACAACCAGGAGGGGACATAATCAGGATTCAAACTCCATCATTTGGGCTCCAGAGTACTCATTCTGAGTCCCTGTGAAACTCCACACAATGTTCCCTAGGAAGAGCTGATAAAGATTCCAATTTTAAACAATTTCAGTGCTATTGTAGGCACGATTTTTTCAGGAGGATGGATGGCAACCCAAGGAAAAGAAATCATTTATGTCATATCATTCCTCTTTATTATATACCAATTAGAAAAACGGCAATTCTTCTGGATTTAAGAACTACAGAGCAAGTAACCACCATAAAATACTATAGGTCTGGATATAGTTATTCTTAGGCGATACATCTGAGGGGGGTGACAAATTTTAGTTTGCATCTTTTCTTCCCCTCACTGTTGCAGGGGAAATGAAAGGAGACTTTTTTATTTCTGCATTTATAAATCCTAGGAGGTAAACATTGGAATACTTTTGAGAAATCTTAAAATGAAGCACATATTCCAGAGTTTAATTTGAAAGTCATTTTCTCCTGGAAACAAAGCAAGTTTAATTTCAGAATCAAAATGCACTGAACATAAAGAAGTAGATGTGGATATCTCCTAGTTTGAACCAAACTTTCAGTTAAACTTAAAATGGAACTTTTGGATCCATAAATTGCCAACTTTTATTAAGAATAATACTTTGGAATTGATTGGGTAAAAATAACACCTTCTGACTCATATTTTAAGTGTGAAGCAAAGTTTTCTATTTAAATAGTGAGGAAAGGCCTTCAGTGGTTCCTATACCACTTAAACAATCCAGTGGAGACCCTTCCAGCCAGGGTCTAAAATTAACTTAAACCTGAATCCAGAGGGTCTCTCTCTTTAAGTCCTTAATCTGCTGTTTTGTTTCCCTCCAGTTTAATGTAGTTCATGAACTCTTTCCAGAAACTGCCATCCTGAGAGATACAGCATGTTGCAGAACTAGCTCATAAACTGTCACCATGAAAAATAATACCTATAGTACTTCCCTTCTTTCAGCCTCTCTTCTCCACAAACAGTCCAATCATTTTTGCTCAACACAATTTATATAGTCTGGTTATCAAAATGTAGCTTAGTCCCCAAGCAATGTGACTTTCCTGGTCTCATTGTTGATTGAATTCTTGACACAGCCCCACACTCAGGCCTCTCTCCAGGGCCCCATCTAGTTCCATCTTCAGGTCTCTTCTCATTCTTTCTCGCTGCTCCTTTCATTCCTCTCCACATCATGAAACAATTTTAGGGATTGTTAAGCAAATGTCTGAGGCAATATTGCATGGCAGTTAAGAGAGTACGTTTTAAAATCGGACTACCTAGGCATAAATTATGTCTCTGCCAGTTACCTACTGTGTTTGTTATTACCATCAACATTATATGTTTAATTTTGAATCACTTAACGTTGAGATGAGAAATAAAGCATAGTTTTTAAAATTCGTAAATACAAATTAGTTAGCTTTCTTTTTGGCCAATACTTCAATTAAAAAAAAATTGGTGCTAATTCTGTCAGCAAATCAATTAGCTATTATATTTTATGCACGCTCTTGAATATCTGTGGGCTGTTCCTTCTCAATCTTGTTTTCTTCTCCTGCCACTTAAATGCTGCTGCTCCAGAGGAATCAGTCCTCGGTCCTTGGCTTTTTTGCTAGAGAGAAGAGGTCCCAGACTTCACAAGGCAGACCAGGTATGCAGTACACAGATACACATGGAGTTGCGCGGCACACAGGCAATCACATGACCATTCGAAGGGCATTGACCTTGCTCCACTCTACTCATCACTGCTATGTGGGATTGTAGGACCAGATTTTCTAATTTTCAAGACCATGTAAAATACTTAGTTTAAAAAATATTGCCATAATGCTTTGGCTGTCCAGATTCAACCTGAAAAACCCAGCCTAGGATGACATCTGCTTTATATTCTCACAAAATAATCTTATCCAGGTCCATGGCACTCATCACCATCCCTAGTCAGAGTGCTCCCACATCTCTGTCTTTAGCCCATATCTGAGCTCTCGCCTGTATATATTAACAACGTCATTGAGCCCTCTGCACAAGGCGCTGGGACACCAAAGATGACTAATATATTAGGTTGGTGCATAAGTGATTGCAAAAACCACAATTACTTTTGCATCAACCTAATACAAATGCAGCCCCTGCCCACAAGGGGTTTACAGTCTATCAGTCAAATTAATTCCTAGACACCTCCATCTGGAGATGCTCCTGGCACCTCAAACTAACACTGCCATCCCACTCCACACCTTCCCCCCAACCCCAAACCTACTCACCCTAGTGTCTCCTTCCTTATTTCTACGGAAGGCTGTTGCCCAAACCAGAGACAGGAAATTCATCCAGAATCCCTCTCTTACTGTTAAGAGCCAATTGTTCCCTGAGGCCTTCCCCTTCAATGCCCTGTCCACCTCTCATTCCCAGGCATGACTTTCCATTATTTATAATACTTCTCTACTCATAATTCCTTGCAGGAACTACTGCAATTATCCTTTGTGGCAATTTTTGAAACATATTTGAAATTTTTATGACATTCCTTTCCTCAAGAGGTGGGGTCTATGTCTTCTCTCCCCTTGAAACTCAGATGGCTTTTGTGACTGTTTTGACCAATAAAGTATGACAGAGGTGATGCCATGTGACTTCTGAGGCTAGAACATAAAAGGTTGTTCAGCTACCCCCTTGCTCAGTGGAACAGTCTCTCTTAAAGCCTTTAGATGCCCTGACTGTCTGGGGGCTGCCTTGCTATGAGGAAGCCCAACTAGCCCTGAGACCACAAGAAGAGAGGGAGGAGTCTGGACAGTCCTGAGCTTTCACAGTTTGTCCCACAACTGTTTCAACTCTGGCATCTATCTGACTGCAACGACATGAAGGACATTGACCAGAATCTTCCAGGCAAACCTTTCACACATTCCTGACTCACAAGATTTTCAATAAAATAAAATGGTAGTTTTAAGCTGCTAGGTTTCAGCTAATTTGTTACATAGCAACAGTAACCAGTACAGAAGTGGGGTTTACCATAACAGAAACCCAAAATATATGTCATTAAGACTGAGACAGGCAGTAAGTGGAGGCTGAAAGGCCCACAAGGAAAGTCTTACGAGAAGAAGTTGGTAGAAGTTAGTTAAAGGCTTCGAGGAAGCTGTCAGCAAAGGCTCAAAGGGAAGTGAGAAAAATGTTGCTGGAAGTTAAAGAAAGGGGTCTCTCATTATGTAGAAGCAGAACATTTCACAAAACTATCATTTCTGATAATGTGGAAATTGGAAATATACCTAATGAATTTGATCATCTAGCTAAGGAGATATTCATGTGGTTTTGTGTTTTTTGTTGTTGTTTTATTTTGTTTTGTTTAGCTGCCTATAATAAAATGCAAGAGGAAAGAGATGAGCTAAAGAAAAAACTGTTAAATATAAATAAGTTAGAACTCGCTGGGTTAAAAAGCAACAACAGCTAAAAGAAACTGTTTCTTATTCTCAGCCTCTCTGAACAGCAAGTAATTCCCAACTTAAGAAAACACTTGGGGATATAGCCAGAGGTTAACAGATACCAAAGTCCAGCTAGATAGGAGGAATACGTTCTACTATTCTGTAATACTACGGGGTGACTAAAATTAGCAACAATTTATTGTATATTTGCAAATAGCTAGAATCATGGATTTTGAATGTTCCCAACACAAAGAAATGATCAATGTTTGAGGCGATGAATATGTTAATTGCCCTGATTTGATCATTATACATTGTATATATGTATCAAAATATCACACTGTACCCCATAAATATATACAATTATTATGAATCAATTAAAATTAATAATGAAAGCAAAAAGAAAAAAAGAAAGAAAAAGAAAAGGTGAAAGAACACTGAGAATATACCATTTTCAAAAATAATAAATAAAAAGAAAGGCTTTAGGCCAAAGAACAATCCAGGTTGAAATAATATCCTTTACTAAAGTTTCAGAAAAATCTAAGGCAGTGGCTCCTCAAACTTTTTTAGGTAGACAATGGACCTTTAAGAATCTTAGGAGTATGCTTCACAAATTCTCTCCATAAAACTGGTCCTCCAGGTATCTTAAGGATGTTATCTTAAGACACCTCATAGGGAGCTGAAAGTAAAGAAGCACTTACCTTGAGAATATCTGTGGTTTGGATTCATAGAAAACCCACAAACTATTTGAGATAATTGTTTTGCTATAAGAAACACCAATTTGGAGTAAAATAGATGGGAACTCTACAAAATTAAACGTGGGCTTTGGACACGCAGCATTCTATGGGCAGTAAAAAGTCTGATTAGGCTATTTAGTTGCAAAGGTCGTTTTTTGGTTATTGTTGTTGTTTTTTAACGGAAGACAAAGGCTGACTCAAAGAGCCAAACACTGAGAGTGGAACCAAGAGCTGAAAAACCACAAGTCCCAGCAGTAGGATTGCACCCTAATGAAGAAACTGGCAACATGAACTTCCTGCATTTCATGACTGCTAAGGGCCAGTGATTGCTGTGTGCCTCCTGTTTTCCCCCTTTTAAGGGAGTGGGTCTACAGCAGTTTACCTTTGCCTGTTGTGCCACTGAAATTTAGGTATGTCGGGGGAGGGGGCAGATAACTTGTTTCTTTACTTCACAGTTCCTCAGATTAAGGAGCTGTACCCAAATTACTGCATTTGAGGAGTCTAAACTTCATTTGGACCTTAGATGATACTATGTTTCAAGCAGATGTTTAGATTTGAGGGTCTTGGGGGAGAGGATAAATATATTTTTCATGTAAGAAGAATTTGAGTTTAGCTGCATGGTAATTCACAAAAGATTGCATTTTTCCAAAGAAAGGGAGTCCGCAAAATCTCTTTTGTTCCACATGCTGTTCTCACAATGTGACATTCCTCCCATCAACAGGTGAGGACTAAGTGCCTTCCCTCTGAATCTAGACAGGATTGTGACAATAGCAAAAGTGAGGCTATGTGATTTCTGAGACTAGGTCACAAAAGCTGGCACAGCATTTCTCTCATTCCCTTGAGGGCTTGCACTGAGAATCCAGCTGCCATACCACAAGGAAACCCAAGCAAGCTCATGGAGAGGTCCACGTGGAGAAAAATCTAGGCCCCCAGGCTACAGCCCAGCTGAGCTCCAGGCCAATGGCCAGCACCACTTTTCAGGCGTTTGAACAAATCTTGAGCATGGATCCTCAAGCCCCCAGTTGAGTGATGCTGTGCGGAGCAGAGATTAGCTGCCCTTGTCGAGCCCTGCCTGATGTGAAGATTGAGGAACAAAACAAAAGACTGATGTGACTTAAGCCACTAAGCTTTGGATAATATGTTATGCAGCAATAGGTAACTGGAGTACTTTTTAATGCTTTCCTTTCCTACTGTCTTCTATTTCTCCTCATTCCCTCTGAATTTTTTAGAAGATAAAACTGATCAGGTCATGTCCAAGATCTTTCTCTTTTTTTCCATTTGGATCTCTATCACTAAACTGTAAGCACCTTGAGGTCATGAATGATTTCTAAACATTTTAGTAGCATTAAAAATTTATTGAATAAATCAACTGCTAAATATTTTGTTCCTGGAGCTGTAATAGGATCTATAATGGAATCTTGACTCATAAGATGTAAATTCTGTGAAAATGAATAACCAAATTAACAATACTGCTTTTTTCCCTTTAGGAATCTAAGAGAAAAAAATTTTAAATAATTCATTCATTTTCAGATGTTAAAAGAATTTTCACTTACAAATTGAGAGATGTCCTTGAAGAAAACACCTTTGACTAAGGAAATATGGTGTGAAATTCACCACACATTTCTTCATAAGCAGATAACATACTGTCTTGCCTAAACTCTAATAATCTGATTTTGATAAATACCAAACTATAAATAAAAACATAGTTCTACTTTCTCACATGAAAGCATAAAATAACAAGAAATTCTTATTTATCCTGAGTATACTATTAGCTATTATAATTTCTGAGAATTTTGAGATTTTCTGTTAATATACCAGATGTTTTTTCTGAATATTCCTTTATTCTTTCTGTAGTACACAAACACTCCTAAATGCCTCCTATAATAAATTCGTGATATTTGCACATTTTTTGTTTTGCTTCCTAGTGATTACTTCTGCCCAAGGCAAGCTATTTTTTCTTTAATTCGTTATGTTAGATTTTTATAACACCTATTTCTTCCAAGGAGTTTAAGGTGCTTAGTAAACAGAGGGCATTTTTTGTGGTTTGCTTTAATGAACATCTTCAATGCAACTGCAATAGCAAAGACGTGAACAACAACCGAGCTGGAAGGAAGAGATCACGGGGTAAAGAACAGAGCAGCAGGGTCAGAAGTCAATAGGGGTTGGTTTATTTGTAGAGCAGCGAGAGCTCAGGGGATTACAAAAATAACTGCATCCAAACCACGCTCAAGTTTATGGTGCTACCTTTACGAAAAGAAGGTGTCCTGGTCTTTTCCTTTTTAAGTTGATTTCAGGAACCCTGGTTCCAGGCTACACTGATTCTTTCAGTCACTTATATTTGTGTCAAGATAACTGATTAAAAACTGAATAGTAGTCCCTGCTCTTTGTACCTTATGTTGAATTTGGGCAAAGTGAACGCCTGAAGCAGCCTGAAGTAAATGACTCAATTTGACCTTCGCTACATCTAAACCCATCAAAGAAATGAATTGATACATAGGATGAAGGAGTAGGGGCTGACCGTGTATTTGAAATGAGGGGAGGCCCAGAAGGCATCGAAAAAAGGCCAGTGGTTTCCTGGCCCTGAGGGGGAAACGAGACCTCCAAGGAGATGGCTGGCATGTTATTATTAGGGAGACGGGAGTTCCACACTCCGAATGGAGACTCAGAGTTAGAACTAAGCTAATGCAATGACAATGAAAAAGCGTGATACTAATGACATAAGTGATTTTGTAGGCATAGACTCATTCAAAAGTGCCAAATTCAGCCAAACAATATTTGAAAAGCACACACCAATTCCATCTGTGCTACGTAAGAGTACTCAATATATCCACTGTGGAGACTGACTTCTTGAGAGAAATTTTTGATGGTGGTGGATAAAAAGCATTTCAACAGCCTCCTTAAGAGGATATTAATGACCCCATTATATTTGGTGCACAAAACTCTAAATAACCATTTCGTCCTCAGGCACACAAAACAGAGTTTTTAATTGCTTGTTCAGTTTGAGACATTGACATATTCACAGAAGGAATAAACCTCTTATAACCAATACAGCTTCAGTTGGTAAGGACAGAGAGACTTCCTTAGAGTCTCTAAGGAAGAGTGATCGTGGGCTACCTACCTTCTACTTGGCTAAGTCTTAAAAGTAGTGAAAAAAAAGGAAGGGATAGAGTGCATGTGAAGCAAGAGAGAAAAGCAAGAGAAAGGGGAAAGCAAAAAGTCGCTTCAAAATTTGCTTGAGAAAATGGGTCTGTTTGAAAAGATGTGCCATAAATGGAAGAAGCTCTAATTCGTGCAATATTCTTAAAGCACAAAACCTTTTAGCATCTTACAGAGCTACATGAAATAAATGGGAGCTGAACCTTATGAACAAAAACTACCATAAAAAGCCTGAAATGCCTTTTATGCCTGAAAGGGTGGGATTTTAACTGAGAAGTTTTCTCATGAATATTAAATGGGGCCGAGAGAGGAAATAAGTTAAATTTTCAAAATAGCTCCCAAACCATCAATGAATATTCTATTATTCTGAAATATATATTATATATCATGTTGTTCTAAATAGCTTAGACAGGAGCTACAGCTACACAATTTTGTGTGATTCCATTATGTCTTTGCATTTTGATGATGTTTAAATATGTTATTCACTACAGTTGTTCAAACACAGAGATATGGTATTCTACCATGAAAGTGAATCATTATTTTTTAATAACTTTTTCACCTGATTATATCAGCAATGTCTATTTGTATATATTAAAATTTTTAAAATAGAGATAAGAAAATAAATATTGCCTATGATATCAATTCTAAAAATAACCAATGTTAATGTATTTATGTTCTTAAATATTTATGAGCAAAAAAACCTATAAACAAATAAATAATATTAAGCACTAAAAATACTATGAAAAAATAAGATAGGTTAATGTGATAATGAGGGAGTGACACATGAGGACAGAGAATAGCTTGGGCTAGCATAGAAGGGTGGGTCACTTTGACAAGGTGTCCTGATTAATGAGAAAGAAGTGGATATAGCGAGAACCAGGGGAAGACTGTAAGATTGATTCAGGAACATAAACTAACACATGCAAGGGCCTTGGGATAGGAAAGACCTGGTACAGAAGAGACAGAAAGAAGGCCAGTGTGGCCAGAGCACTGAGAAAGGAGGCTGGAAAGGTGGGCAGCAGCTTAATCACCTAGGTTCTTGGAAACACCTTCAATGCCCTGCAATAGCAAAGAATTTGGATTTCATTTTGTTGGTTTCCATCATGGGAAGTTTCTCATCTCTTTTAGAAAGAACTTCTGTCTACAGCTTAGATCACCGGAGGCAAGAGTGAATGGGAGCCCACCTGTCAAGAGCTTGTTACGGGAATCCAGGTAGCCTGGATGAAGGTGTGGTAAGATTCAGGATGTATTTTGGGTAAAGGTGATCTAATAATAGATAGATCAAAGTATGAAGAAAAGAAAAAGATCCAGGATGATTCTTAGGTTTTTGGCCTAACAATTGGGGTCATGGTAGTTGTATTTACTGAGTAATGAAATGTCATAGCTAAAGTTCCTTTTTTCACACAGTAAGAAATACATTATTAAAATGTTTTCCATTTTTGGTTAGCTACTAAGGACCTCAGAGACACAATTAGCTTTGAGTAATAATAATTAGTACTAGAAGTTTCTGACACATTTTTCTCTATTCAACTCAGTGATTTCTGATCTTTCAACGTGTTTTTGTTTACTTACGTTCCTGTTTCATAGATCAATGGTAAGTTTAGTTTTAAAATAATATAATATTATAAATAAAGATAAATATATTCCCAACCAAGCAACCCTAGATCCTGAGACTGAACCATATTTACACATATTAGTCACCTTTATTTCTTCTCTTGTTACAGGTGAGTTGGATACTTTGCCTATTTTTTAGTGTGTGTATGTTGTGGGGTAGGGGTGAGCTGTTTTTTCCAATGATTTAAACAAACTTCTTTTTATAGAAAGAATATTAACCCTTAATCTGTATGCAATCTTGACTTGTCATTTGTCTTTCAATTTTGTTTTAGTGTTTTCTGATATACATAAAGTATTTAATTTTTACACAACTTATCAATATTTCCTTCATGATATTTTGTTGTGCTTTTAGTGCTATATCAGCTAAATATTTACCAACATTTACTTCTTCAGCCCATCTGAGAGTAAATCAGTCATTCAGAAAATGAGGTTTTCATAGGATTGGATCCTAGAGACTTGGTCCTCTTCTTATAGCTGCATTATTTTTAAAAATCTCAAAAATCAATAAAAAAATAAGTTAACTGTTAAGGAAATGAAAATACAAGTCACAAACCACAAGAAAATATTTGTAAGTCATCTATATGATAAGAATTTGTATAAAGAATACTGTATATCTTTTTAAAAATCCCAAAACTCAAGAATAACTGCATTATCCCTGACACTTCTGTTTTTGAGTGCTCTGTTTCAGGATTTTCACAGCTGACACCCCTGAGAGGCCACAGCACCTAACACCCCTTAACTAGTGATGTTGTCATTTGATTGCTACATATCCCAGAAATGAAATCATCAAATCAATTCAAAACATCAAATCCACTCAGTAGGGGTGAAAGCAAAACAAAACCAACTAAGCAATAAGAAGACCAAGGACTAAAACTGAATACAAATTGAAACAAAACAAACTAACAGTTTATCAAATAGTTCAGATACAGAAAATATTTATTCCAATTATTTCCCCCAAAAGGAACCAGGGATTCCTAAATAAATGTCTGACTCCAGGTCTGTTGCAGGAGAAACACAAGACAAGTTTGAACGTTTTATGCCAGTGACAATGTCATGACTTATGCTGTAAGAATACAAGATCCAGCCTGAGCAGGCTCTAATTAGAAAGAAAGTAAACAAACAAACAAACAAACAAAAACTATGAATCTATATTGCTGTTTGATGGAATAAGACAAGGGGAGTTAGAGGAACATTCTTTTTTGCAAAAGAATTTCAGCTAATAAGCACAGAGGGAATGACAGAATTCACATTTTAAAAAATTAAAATATAAACAAAAGATTCCTACCCAATAAAGTTGTACAAACAGAAAAAACCTCAAAATTTGTACATCCTGAAACAAAACGATCTTTTTTCAAAATAGGTAGTATTTCCTGTCGAGATACAGAATAACACACAGGGAAGAAAACATCTTGTTTCCTGTTGGTTCCATTGAGTGAAGAGCAATACAGAGTATGTACATAGAGCCTCTACTCTTAGCCAAAGTAACAATTTTCATGTATTTCTTTTCGGTGGTTGGTGCAATCAACCTAATGTGGATTCTGAACCAGAACCAGAAGTGTGAGTGATTCACTGCCTGCCCCACCAATACTCCAGTCAATCAATCAGGTGGGGCCTGGCTGTGTGTGGCAGGCAGTATGTGTGCCCAGGCCAAAGAGGGCTGCAGGCACATTTTCACCTGGCAGACAGAAAGAATGTAGAGAGTCACTCCAAAGCTGCATTAGTTAGTGATCCCACTCTTTCTGCAGTTTCCAGGGTTCCTGTGGGGAATGCCTTCAGCTGGTCACAGGTTCAATGGAGAGGATGAAATGAAGAACCTGAATTATTCACAAACAGGCTAAATAGTTAAATTAAGGAAACTCCTTTCAAAGACAAAATAAATAGCTTCAGTGCTTTCCAATATCCAGGTGATTGATGAAAAACGTAGCTGTTCTTTGTAACCTTACAAGTAATACTGTATTTCATTCACTAGATCAGATGCTCTCCTAGGGCAAGGTCTGTGTTTTTTTCATCACCACTTGTGGTAAATTGTGAATGTAACCACAATTTATCATATTAATTTTTTGTATTACATATAAAGCAACGTGTCTTTGCAGCTCCTCATGTTAAGAGGTGGAATTTACTTTCCCTCCCCTTGAATGGAGGCTGGGCTTGTGGCTTGCCTTGAATAATAGGACTCATCAAAAGTAATACTGTGCTAGTTCCAAGCAGAGGCCTCAAGAAGCTGTTCATGCTCTTGAAAACTCGCCTATGTGAACCAGCCAAGCAAGCCAGCTGGAGGATGGTAAGCCACTTCAATCAGGACAAGCAGCTGAGGCCATTCCAATCCAGCCAGTCTCAGCTGACCCAAAGCTCACTGCGGCTGCATGAGTGAGCCAGGCCAACACCAGAAGAAAAACCCAGCTTACTCCAGACACAATGCCAACCTGCAGGATTATGAGCTATATCAATGGCTGTTGTTTTAAGCCACAAAGTTGAAGGGTGGTTTGTTATGCAGCAAAAGCTAACAGACACACCATTATCCCTAGTGATCACCACAGTACCAGGCATTTAGAAGTTTCACATTGGAAGTTGGATAAATACATTCAGGAATAAACTAACCCATCTCATATAATGCCCAAATGTGGGCCAGTTCTGTGCTAAATACTAGGATACAGAGATATCAAAGAACCCAGGGACTAGCAGAAGAGACAATTAGGTGGTATTTATACAAGGTTTTGTAACAATCCATGATTGCAGTGTGTTCAGAATAATGTGGGGGATACCCAGGACCCAGATTAAGGGTAGGGATCACAGGAAGCCCCTTAAGGAGGTGATACATTAGCTAAGACTTCTTAAACATGGGCAAAAGTAACTAGATGAAGTGGCAATGTGTAGGTAAGTGTGTACTTATTAACAAACTGCTTGGGAAAATGGGACTGGAGTAAGAGAGGGGAAGATGATTAACTTTTAGTGGTTGCTCTACTCACCAGCTATGCAAAGCTCAGCAACAACCACTTCTCTAAGTCTTAGTTTCCTTAGCAAAATAGGATGGGAATAGTACTCAACTCAGAGAGTTGCTCTGAGGAATAAATAAAATAATCTATGTAAAGTGTTAGCATAATGCCATCATATAATATATACTTAACAAAGACTCTTATTGTTTTATTAATATTTATTATTTATTATTGTATTATTATTATTGTCTTGTTACCATAAGCACATATGTATTTGAATTTAAAAGCATTTCAACAAAGTAGAAAATAAAGCCTAATCAGAAATCAATGAACATTGCAAATATATACGTAAGCTTTGGAAAAAAGTAAATTCTTTACCTGAATTTTTATATTCTGTGTTTCTGTAATAAATGAAATTATATATTTTTTTTAAAGTGGAGAAAAAGGTTTCCAGGCAGAAACAGCAAGTATAAAGACAGGGTGGTGAACAACTGTATGTCATATATGGGAGACTGCAAATGCCAACTCTGACCAAAATATAATGTGCAAGGGATAGGACTGTGATAGACGAGGCAGAGAAAATAGCAGAGCCACATCATAAAGGACCTCATATATATAGTGAAGAGTTTGGAGTTTATCTAAAAGTCAGTGAGGAGCCATTGCTACCCTCTCATTTGGAATTAATGTATGTAGCAATTTTCTTGGAAAGCAATCAAAATATACGGTTGCTTTTTAAGTAGGGGTGAGATGACATCATTTCACCTATTGCACTTTATTCAACAATTTTCAAGTGCCTTTCGATCCGCACTTCTCCAGTGTAGCGGATTCCAAGTAATAACATCCAGGTGCTCTCAAACAGTTTCCATGCTGGTGGGTAAAACGGACTTGAAAGCAAATTGCTACAACTCAATACGCTACACTGTAACAGGGAAAAGAATGAAGTTCTATGAGCACAATGGCTTGAAGTTCAAATTGTGGGAGATGGGGAGAAGCAGGGAGGTTGCGGAAAAAGGTTAAACGGGTAATAGTCGGGGGTGTACTGAACAAAATTATGACCCCAGTGCCTGTCCATTCCCGTGATTTCCAGTTTCTCTCTCTCTTACTCATTCCCACAACTCTCCATCATATCAGAGTACCATTACTATCCCTGCATCTACAGCCTGTGATTGCCAACAGGAATGCGTTATGTATCAATTACGAAAGAAAGAATATAATTACTTATTATATAACCTGAGCCCAACAGAATTAAATCATAACCACTGCATATTTAGACTTACCCCATTCCCAAGTTTCAGAAGTGAAATTTAGCAACTTTTCTGTATTACTAATGGGACCTGAACTTAAAATAGCTGTCTAAACGCAGTTAACCAACTATACAGCTCAGCAATAATCTAAGGTGGTTATTTTGAACCTTTGTGGTTTTCATTTTCCTAAGTTTGAGGTTTTATTCAATGTCAGGTCATACATTAGAAACTATGTTATGATTTACCCCACAAATTTTGAATTTTTGGAAAAATGGACATCCACAGTGAAAATCTAAAAAAAGCAAAAGCCAACATGAAAAATGTCTAAGTAACGCTTTTGTTATTTCATGGTTTACTATACCTAGTTTAGCAGGTGTGATTACCGGCCACCTCTCCAATCCATAGGCATAAGCAATGACGACAGATGGTGGCACATAGGACCCTTCTTGCCAGGGACCCTGGCCTATGGATCCATATTTTAAAGCTTTATATTTGTGTTCTTCTACAACACAATGTGCATTTTTATTATGTTTACTGTTTTAAATTTAGCTGCAATACCAAAGTCTACTGCAAGAACATATATTAATATATACTAAATAGTACTATGAAATTTCTCATAACAAAAGACAGTTTTCAGCACTTACCAAATTTCTAACTCCATTGGGAACTACTAAGCCATCATCTTCAACACCGAGTGACCCTTCCTTACTTTTCTAAAGCCTTTCTCCTCAACTGCACATTTAAATGGGTAGGACTATAGGTGAGATCGATATAAAATAATGTTTATTTGGATGACTGAAATTCCCTAAGCTCCTCCTTTATCATTATCTATTCTGTAAAAAATTATTTCTACATATTTGTGTGCCCAATTTAATGCTACTCCAAGTGATGCTAAACGAGTTTCCTAAAAGTAGACCTATAACAATCCATAGCGTGCTGTATATATTTTGTGTAATTCTCATACTCAGGATAGTGCCAAAGAAGGAAAGCTACTTTAGCAGCTCTGAGCCAGTTAGTAAATTGTAGAGCTGGGATTGAACCCAGCCAGTCTAGCTCCAGAGTCTGTGCTCTTAACCACATCATATGCTTCACTACCATTGAAGCCAAGGTCATTACCATGATATCCTATACAACACAGGAAGTACTTAGTATGAGTTAGCTATTATTTTTATTGTTTGGATGTGTGTGTGTGTATGTGTGTATATATATATCTGTGTTTTTCTAAAAATCTGTGATAGATTTATATATATCTGATAGAATTATATACATGTGGTAGATTTATATATATATCCATTCTATATATAAGATATACATAATTAATTATAATATATTATGATATTTAAAAAATAATTTAATGCAATGAATTTTAAAAATGAGCCAAAAGGAAAAAGAGATAATTAAAATAATATAAATACATTAAGAAATCAAAAGCAAATATCAGGAGGCTGAGGTGGGAGGATTGCTTGAGGCCAGGAGCTCAAGACCAGCCTCAGCAATGTAGTGAGACCCTATCTCTAAAAATATATATTTTTTAATTAGCTGGGAGTGGTGGCACTCACTGGTAGTCCCAGCTACTCAAGAGGCTGAGGTGGGAGAATCGCTTAAACCTAGGAGTTCCCAGCTGCAGTGAGTCACAATCGCGCCACTGCACTCCAGCCTAGGAGACCTCATTTCTAAAATACTTTTATTTTTAAAAGTATAAGTGCTTTTGATAAGTGCTGAAAACTGTCTCTTGTTATGAGAAATTTCATAAAACTATTTAGTATATATTAAGTAAGAAAGTAAAAGATATAAGTCATACTTCTACCATGTGTTTTCTTTGGTCTACTATGGCCATTAATTTTGTTTTGATGAACAGTTTTGACACATGGTGACTGCATGCATAGTACACAAGCAATAGTACTGAATCTTCCACAAAGGAATAAAAGAGGGATATCATGCTGGATGTTAAGACAAAATTTTGTAGAAGCTAAAGAAGCCTTTGGGAAACAAATTAATAATAATTAATAATAAGAAGAAGAAGAATGGTAACTAGTAAAGAATGGTGATAACCTTTTCTTTTTTAGAAGGCATATCTAGCAACACACATTTAGCAATCATATCCTCGTGTGTGTCTTAATGCATCCATGTATAAATTTAATGATAATATTAAGACTCACCATTTAGGTTTTCTAGGAAATGTTCTGTGTAAAATAGAAGACTCTTGCTTAGTATCTGAATTAATTTGGTGAAAGAAACCTTTTCCAATGTATTACTACTTTAATTTGGCTGTATTTGGAAAATCAATTTTTAGTTTAAATAAAAAATATTATCTTATTATAGGTGTATTTCCATCACAACAAAGCTTATGTCTATCCAAGTAAAAATTGATATGAAATTATTTAAAGGCCAATTATTAATTTTCTCCAGTAAATATATTCATAACATATAATAATGGTAGAATACTAATATATTTATTCAACATCTTGATATAATAAAAACAAATTGGCCAGGTACGGTGGCTCATGCCTGTAATCCCAGCAATTTGGGAGGCTAAGGAGGGAGGATCACAAGATTAGGTGTTCGAGACCAGCCTGACCAACATGGTGAAAGCCTGTCTCTACTAAAAATACAAAGATTAGCTGGGTGTTGTGGCACACACCTGTAATCCCAGCTACACAGGAGGCTAAGGCAGGAGAATGGCTTGAACCAGGGAGGCGGAGGTTGCAGTGAGCCGAGATCATGCCACTGCACTCCAACCTGGGCAACAGAGCGAGACTCTGTCTCAAAAAAACAAAAACAAACCAAAAAAAACCCAAGTTAATTTTATATTCACTGAAATTTTTTTTATATTCTGCTATAGCATAACCTTAATTTCTAATTTTCTTAATTAGTATGATTTCACCAGACACTCACCAAAATACAATACGAGTAAATGTCACCAGGAGGTAATATCTCAGGGTAAAAGGGTCCCCAGAAAACTTATATCTGCAAGTACACCTTATATTTGCAAATGAAGGGGAATAAAGGGAAGTGCACTGTTCAGGTTTCAAGGTGTTTGACATGACTCTAGAGCGAGTTTCAGCTTCTACCTGGCCTGACCTCATGAACCTAACAGTACCTTGTAAGGAGACTCCAGAATAGTGTTAACTTAGAAACTAACCTTTTCATGGAACCTGGGGTCATTATTAGGGACTCATTTATCTGTCTTCTCCTGGGGAAATTCCAGTACTAGAAAACTATTCCCAAGAATCAATTTACACATGGGCATTGTAACCCAAAGGAGTACATTTTAAAAGGGTCCTAGGAACTTTTCCCAAGTCCCCTAGGGACTTGGGCTTGGATGTAGGGAAGAGGATATCACATCTCTGTACCATCTCTATATTCCAGGAGACTCCTCTTGAGAGGAATGGAACATGCAGAGAAGCTTCTGCCAACAAGTTGGAGCCCTGGGAATACTGCTGAGGGGAAGTCCAGGAATTGTCCCTTATTAGAGCTTCATTAGGAGTAGCAGGAAGAAATGTTACACTAAACAAAACCTATGCTAGGAGGTATCCATTCCAGCAAGACTTGTCTTTAAAAGAAAAGGAATTCAGTCCCAAATGGGCACACCATCCAGGAAAAATATGATGATTAAGCCTTTTAATATTCCCTACTCCAAGGATTGAGAATACATCTTTTTCTCACCATGTGTTATAGGTTTCGAGGCTCAGAAACTCCAAGTGGAGACTTTACCTATTACTGAGTTCCTAAAAACACCAAGTCTACCAGGAGCAAAGATCCCAAGGAAAGGATGTTAATCTTGTTTCAAACTTATGGTATATTCTGTGTCTGTGCTCTGGTGCCAGCAGCTGCCATCCCTTATTTTGTAACATCTCCCTGACATGGTGATCATCTGCTGGTATCTTTCTGGGGAACCACCACACCACATTCTTAAGCATGTGATTTCGGTAGAGCTGATCACAGGTGGGCCATTGCAGAATACACTTTTGTCTTGCACGAAGTGATGGTTTCAGGCATGACAAGTTCACCTCAGGCCACTGATACTAAACAGTCCAGACCAAGACTTGTACTGAAGCTATTTGCAGAGACCCTTCTGTTCCAGAAAAGGCTATCTGACAGGGCAACAGAAGTCTGGAGCTGCTGGTCTTCTTTGCTGGCACATGCAGGGAGCCCACTAACTCAGAGGACAGCAGACCCCAGAGCAGAAAGAGAAAGGGAGAAGTACAAGGTTCTGATGACACTGTGGAGACCCTTGGATCCTGTTGAGTCTGAAGCCACGTTTATCTCTGGAATATCTCAGATGCTTGAGTCAATAAATTCCTGATTTGTTCAGGCTGGTTTGTACTGGTCATTCTATCACTTGGAAACCAAATAATCCTGACTAATTTGCCTGCATTTCCATTCGCTTCAATTCAACAACCATGAATTGAAGACCTACTGAGGGCCAGGCACTGCACTAGGTTCTGGGGCTGCATGTATGAATAAAGCAGAGTTGCTGACCTCTTGGGAGTAAACCTGCAATTTAGGGGATCTCTAAAGGTTAGCAGGCCACATGCTGTTTTGAAAGCATGGTTCACAGATGTCTGCATTGACTCCATCTAACTGATCCAGAACAGTCATTTTAAAGGGCAAGGAAATGGAGTAATATCCAATTGGTAAACATGCTTAGAGAACATAAAACTGGCAGTATATTTTTACAAGCTAATAAGTGAAGAATAAAATTATCTTTGAGAAGCTATTCAATGAGAATCAGAATCTTATCTAAAATTAGTATTCTAGAACACAATAATAAATACTTTATTCAAAGCCTACTGTACTGAAAATAACAATGTAGAAAAATAAACTCGTACCAAATTTAGTTGAGTGTTAATTATGATAGAGATAAACAAATGAATCCAGAGAGAGCATGAAACTTGGGTACATAATAATTTAGGAGTTCATTTAGATAGTTTTGTATTTTAAATAATTTACTTTGATGTCATTAATCACTACTCATTTTCAATCCGAAAATATATGAGGAAACAGATTACCTTTCCAAATGGAAATAAATGTACTTAGTTCACATAATGAAACGGGTACTCTGGGGGACATAGTACTGAAATGCTTCAGGGCATTTGCTTTTAATAAATGAAAAGTTGCATGGCAACACCCTTCATAAAACTAGATGAGTCAAAAAAGAGACATTTCCCAAAGATCTCATATTAGTATTATTCACCATTTATAAATAAAGTAACACTTTTTTATAAAAGTTTTTTAAAGCAGATCATACTACAAAGATAAAATAAGAATTAGCATATAACTTTTATGGAAATAAATCTGACAGGAATGCCAAGGTTAAGAGGTACAGCAAGCCTAAGTAAAGCTAAAAAGTAAATAAAGTTCTGTCTCAGCCTCCACTTTTCTGAGTCTCTCAGTTTTTAAATACCATTCCTCAGGTGCCATGTGTCCACAAATATTAATCTAGAAAGTTCTACAAATTCTAAAAGTATTCCTCTCTTTTTGTCCAAGTATTGGCCATTCATACTTCCGAAGCAGAGAGGAATGATATGCTGGTGTATAGGGGATAAGCTATTTCTTTAGGTGGGATAAAGCTATGAAAACTTCAATTGTTTTTCAAGTTTGGATTTCCTTCTATGTTTTTATTTTAAGTTCCAGGATACATGTGCAGGATGTGCAGGTTTGTTACATAGGTAAAAGTCTGCCATGGTGGTTTGCTGCGCCTATCAACCCATCACCTAGGTATTAAGCCCAGCAGTCTCACCATTCTGAAGCACTATGACATGGCTGTATCAAAAGTGAACTTAGGGTTTAGTTTCCAATAATGTGGTTACATCAAGGTGCAGGAAGCAGTCAAGCCAATTTTAATATGGATTACAGTTAAGAAAGATTAAAAATCTGTGCTCGGCATTCTCCTTTATCTCCATATGCTGGAGTTTATTTGCCTGTTTCCCCATTCTCCTAGTAACAGTTTCTCTAAAAGACCAAGCCTTACCTTAGCTGCCCTAAAGGAAAGGGATTTTGTCACTCTCCCTTCAAGTGCTCTTCATTCCAAGTGCATTACAAGAGTGGCTAGCCCATGAGGAGGACCAGATGGAAACCAAGAACATTTGCTGTGTCAGGGCAGCTCCTTCCTGCTGGGTCCTAGGCCTTGACACATCTTATTCACTGTCACAGAGCAATCTCACAAAGTAATGAACAGCAAGATGTTAGTGATTAATAACCAGCTTAATGTGTTGCAGGCTCAAACACAAGCCACTAATATATTTTAAAAGTGGTAACTACAAAGCCGAGGGGATGGAAATTGCAATGGAGTATCAGACCTAGGCAGTTCTCAAAGTCTTTAGACCAATAAGGCACCCCTGCACCCTTCAAGTCAAATCAACTTCATAACATTTATTCCATCTATTATAAAGGAAAGCTGGCCTTGCTAACAATTGGTAAGTCACCCTTAGCTAGACACCTTTGCCTTTTGCAACATCTGATACTGTCACTTATGTGTCGTAATATCCATCAATACACATAATAAGGTACCTCATACCTAGTGGATGCTGATAAATATTTGTAAAGAGGTCCTAGAATGGGTTGAAAGAAATCCAAAAGAATCCACACAGCCTTAAAAGGATGAAGGTCTGGGGAAAATATTAATAGGTAGTAACAATAGGTAGCTACTTATTGTTCAGTATCTACTATATACCAGATGTTACATTTTTAATTAAAATAATGCTTATTATGCCATTCAAAGAAATCACAAAAATAGTATTAAATAGAAGTAAAATTATTTTCATTGTAAGACTGATAGATGCCTGGCACATGAAGGTTACCTGATAAAGGCATATTCCTGCATTTACAAGTTTACCAAGAGTCTGGACTAATCATGCAGTTAGGTTGAGGTCAATGACATTTTTCCTTCAGGAGATTTGGCTGCTCCCATTGACCTTCCAGAGTTGAGGCATTTCACATTCAACACAGACTTGACCATTTAGATTTTCCCCTTACACCAGAAAAACCTCCTATATTTCCCATTGCAGGAGGATGCACCCTTTAAGCAAAAGCAAGGTAGAGCATCAATGTAAAAATAAGAACGGTATAAACTAGTGAGTATAAATGCTGAGACACACAACACAATTCTAAAAGTTCTATTCTCAGATTTATTTAGATTTTCAATATCCTTTCTCTGAATCTAAATTCAGAAGATGAAAACTTGTTGCTCACCAAGGAAATGCTTGCTATGCTGGCAATTTTCTCTTTAACCTTCAGGCTACTCCTTATATATTGAACTCTTTAGAATATGACTTCTGTCCCTTTAAGTTACAGAGTTTTCTAACCATAAATTGAAAAAAAAAATTTCATACCAGAAAGAGACAGAGCTGGATCATCAAGTTCAAGTCTAATTTTATAATGAAGAATGATGAGGACTTGCTTGGTGTTACACAGAGGCAGAAAATAACATAGAAGACAAATCTATTGACTTTCATGAGGGAGCTATTTTTCAGACACCTACCTTATGTCTCTGAGTCTAGCAGTTCTTAGTTATTACATTCTGCTGTAGGTTATATCTTTGTCAGGAGGCAATTTCTTTATATCAATACTTCATCAGCTCAAATGTTTGCAAACAAGCAAAACAAGTCATAAGTGCTTTTGCATAAATTCCCATTTCCTTTTAGAAGGGATATGCAAAACTTTTTTTTAAAGAATAAGTTTGCTGGACTCACGGAATTACCCAACAGAACAATTCCTAGACTATGCCTATAACAAGTAAATAACTAATTAGTGTGTGGTAGACTGGTGAGTGTTTATTACCAATATCTCATAGTTATCTCAAGAAATTTATAAACACCCAGTTGGTGGGCATAAAATATTTTCCCCAAAGCAACACAGCCTTGCAAAACAAATTACAATGAGATTTTTCACAGCACATTATCTGATCTGGTGTGATCAACTTTGTGCAGAAACAGCTTACTCTCTAACAAAATTTATGGACTCTCTGCCATAATACAGATAATGTGAATCCAACCCACTTACCTACTCTTTTTTTTGTCTTTTGCTAGAAAGCAGCCGCCCAGCCAGTGACACTTCCTCTTTCATCTAGGTGGGGCCATGTGACTGGTTCTGGTGGAGTGTAAGTATTAGAGATGTGTGTCACTTACCAGCAAAGGTGGATAGGAGGAGACTGTCTTCTCTATTCTGTTTTTCTCTTTCTGCCTGAACACTGAAGACTCCAAGACTTCTAGCAAGCAGCACAGTTCCAATATGGAGGGAACCTGGGTTCCCAGAAAGCTCAAAAATATCTAAATTGGATGTTATGTGAGTTAAAAATAAACTTTTATTATGTTAAGCTCCTGAAATTGTGGGGTTTATTTTTTATATGCATTAGCAAAAACCTAACTCATTGATTTTTGCTAGATATATCCATGGACAAAGTAGTACCATCCAGATGATAGTAGCTGCTAACAAATGTGGCATCGAGTATACCAATTTTACTATTACATTTTTCCTCTATCATGTTCCCAGGATCCCAGTCACTGGCTAGGCTACACGAAGTGCGGCTAAAATTCAGAAGTTCTTATGGCCAAGCTAAGCATGTTAAAGGACTTTTGAGTCTACCAATATTGTGGATGATAAAGCTTACTCCAATTGTACCTGACTTCAAATTTCTAATGTGAATTACATCTCTGTAAGTCTATGAAATTCAAGGATAATTCCCTGGGACTCGTTATCATGTCAGCAAAACAACCCCTCTTTCCCAGTAGTAGGCTCCATGTGAGAGGACTTATTTTGTAATGGGGAAAAAGAAAGTGTCAATTCCTGGTACTAATAATGTGAAGGATTCATTTGGAGACACTTCACAATCTGCAACACACAAGATTCTAAAACATGTTTAGATGTCTAAGGTTCTGACTAACAATAAAGTTGTGCCTCCTTTTTAATTCAATAATGCAAAAGTTATAAATCTCCCATGACTAATAAATCTTTAAATGATGAGTTAAATTCTAATGGAAATGTTCATTGTCTATTTTGCATCTGTTTGTAGTTTATCATAACTAGTGATGATAGTGCTTTCTCCAAAGAAAACAAGTAGAGGCATAAATGAGCTAGTTGTTGATTCAGGACTAAATTGGGGGAAATGACATCATGAAAGTATGTTCCCTTTGGTGGCATACTGAAGAACAAAGACTTGAAATGAATAAGTACAGAGTTTCACAAAGCTTTTATCACAGCTTCTGGTACACAGAATGACCAAGTTTAGACCCTCATTTTTAAGCCAAAAATCTATTTCCAGATTAGCCTATGGTTGACCTCAAGTGTTGCTTACATAGCTCACATTCTCAAACCCAAAAGAAATTTCACCCATTTTAAATTTGCATGATGATCATCAAATATCAAGGTCAGATTAACCAAAAAGATGTTTGGTATAGACAGAACTTTTCACTGAAAACCATATATGCAAAAAATACAATTATTATCTTGGGGAAGGGTCTATTTCAACTGAATTGAACATGACAAGTCAGTGAAATAGATTTTTTTCCAAATATTGAGGCCAAATAACTAATTAGTTGCCTCTGCAGTTAATTTTTCATCAGTTTTGTAGGAATATTTTCTTCATGAAGCTTTCCTTATTTTTCTCTGATGGATGTAATCTCTCTCCCTTTATCTGTGTAACTTTTATAGCACTGATTACTCTCTAGTTGGTTTTTCTATTCATACCTTGCTTTGATGTATGTTAATAGACCCAAAATCCGAGCAAACATACACTTCTAACTTATCTTGGTATTTCCTGTACTCCAGTATATAATGCAGTGCCACAAATATAGAAAGAACACAACAAATATTTTAAAAGAAGTGCACATACACTATAGAACTATCCACTGGACTCCCATGTGTAATGCCTTACAGAAAAGAAGTTCATATCTAGATGATAATACAGAAGAGGATACCATTTCTGTACCTTGTATAACAAAGTAGCTACAATGGAAATGCTCCTGGATACTTTCCCAATAACTAAATCCTTTTGAGTGATGCCAGAGGACAGCTCTCAACTTCAGCAGAACTGTATCTAGAACAAATGCCCAAACACTAGTATTTTAGAAGTACATGGATTTAATCACTTTATTAAATACTGTGCTTAAAACTTTCCACGGTATTTCTTCATCTACATCATGCAGTGACATTTGAAAGCCAGAATATTATATTTTTTAAAAGTTAGCTATTTCTATCACACTGTAGCCTCAAATCTAAAAGCAATAAATTATTGGGAACAAACTTTAAAATGTTTTTAACTTCCATTTGAAGTCTAGGTAGAGATCTAGCAACTTCTTCCTCATTTATTTAATTCAGTATTCTTCTAATTATCATTTATTTTAAGAAATAATCTGAGGACAAAATATCAGATTTTACCTAATCTAAGACACACAATTATTTCATGTCACACCATTACTTATTACACCATTAAGACATAAAAACATTGCCAATTAATTGTAAGATGGCAAAAATTTTAAGAAGTATTTTAATTTTTGAAATGTTAAAAATGTGAAATAAAAAGTTCATCTTAGAGTCAATGAAATTAATTACTTGACAGAGAACATGGAAGATGCAACAAATATATTATGGAAATGTAACACTAGGAAAATGAAAGAAATTCTAAAGCAGATTTCTTTTATGATATTCACTTATTTTTCTCAATTAATATCAACTGCTTATAGTTATATGATTTTAAAAGTATAAAGCATATTCCGACTTTTAGTAATTTACATAGACTATTATGTAAACCTAATGGTTGAAATAATACAGTATTTTATATGCCTAGCAGCTGGTAACCCTGGCTCCCTCCAGAGAGAGAACTAGGAAATGGAATACAGCATAAGAAATGGAATTTTTACTGTGTCATTTAGTACCGTTTGAACTGAGTACCATGCACATGCATTAATTATGCAATTGCTTTGAAAAAAAACATTAAAGCAGCCTCTATAACTAAAAAATTAGGGGAGGAGGGGATGAAGCAAGACAAATAGAAGGCTCCACCGATCGTCCACCCACCCAGGAAGAACACCAAGATAACAACTATCTCCAAACAAATACCACCTTCATAAGAACCAAAAACCAGGTGAGCACTTATAGTACCATGTTTTAACTTCATGTTACGAAAAGAGGCACTGGAGAGGTAGGAAAAGCAGTCTTGAATTGCTGACACCACCCCTCCCCCATCCCCAAGCAGTGGCTGCATGGCGTGGATAGAGAATCTGTGCACTTGGAAGTGGGAGCACACAGGAATTGTGAGACAATGCATATTGAACTCAGTGCTGCCTGGTCACAGTAGAAAGCAAAACCAGACTAAGCTCAGCTGATGCCCACCCACACAGGGAGTGTTTAAACCAGCCCTAGCCAGAAAGGAATTGCCCTCCCAGTGGTTGGAATTTGAGTTCCTGCAAGCCTTACTATCGCAGGCTAAAGTACTCTGGGACTCTAAATAAACTTGAAAGGCATCGTAGGCCATAAGAACTACAACTCCTGTTCATGTCCTTCGCCCACTTTTTGATGGGGTTGTTTGTTTTTTTCTTGTAAATTTGTTGGAGTTCATTGTAGATTCTGGATATTAGCCCTTTGTCAGATGAGTGGGTTGCGAAAATTTTCTCCCATTTTGTAGGTTGCCTGTTCACTCTGATGGTAGTTTCTTTTGCTGTGCAGAAGCTCTTGAGTTTAATTAGATCCCAGTTGTCAGTTTTGGCTTTTGTTGCCATTGCTTTTGGTGTTTTAGACATGAAGTCCTTGCCCATGCCTATGTCCTGAATGGTAATGCCTAGGTTTTCTTCTAGGGTTTTTATGGTTTTAGGTCTAACGTTTAAGTCTTTAATCCATCTTGAATTGATTTTTGTATAAGGTGTAAGGAAGGGATCCAGTTTCAGCTTTCTACATATGGCTAGCCAGTTTTCCCAGCACCATTTATTAAATAGGGAATCCTTCTCAAAAGAAGACATTTATGCAGCCAAAAAACACATGAAAAAATGCTCATCATCACTGGCCAGCAGAGAAATGCAAATCAAAACCACAATGAGATACCATCTCACACCAGTTAGAATGGCAATCATTAAAAAATCAGGAAACAACAGGTGCTGGAGAGGATGTGGAGAAATAGGAACACTTTTACACTGTTGGTGGGACTGTAAACTAGTTCAACCATTGTGGAAGTCAGTGTGGCGATTCCTCAGGGATCTAGAACTAGAAATACCATTTGACCCAGCCATCCCATTACTGGGTATATACCCAAATGACTGTAAATCATGCTGCTATAAAGACACATGCACACGTATGTTTATTGCGGCATTATTCACAATAGCAAAGACTTGGAACCAACCCAAATGTCCAACAATGATAGACTGGATTAAGAAAATGTGGCACATATACACCATGGAATACTATGCAGCCATAAAAAATGATGAGTTTGTGTCCTTTGTAGGGACATGGATGAAATTGGAAATCATGATTCTCAGTAAACTATCGCAAGAACCAAAAACCAAACACTGCATATTCTCACTCATAGGTGGGAAGTGAACAATGAGAACACATGGACACAGGAAGGGGAACATCACACTCTGGGGACTGTTGTGGGGTGGGGGGAGGGGGAAGGGATAGCATTGGGAGATATAGCTAAAGTATAATAATAATAAAAAATAAAAATAAAAAAGAACTACAACTCCTAATTGAGTCCTAGTGCTGAATCAGGCTCTGAGTCAGTAGACTTAAAGGGCACAGGACCTCCTGAGACATGAGCCAGGGTGGCTAAGGGAGTGCTTGTTCCACCTCTCCAGCAACCCCAGGCTGCACAGGTCATGACTCCGAAGGAGACTTCCTCCTTCTGCTTGAGCAGAGAAGAGGGAAGAGAAAAAAGGACTTTGTCTTTCACCTGGATACCAGCTCAGCCACAGCAGGATAGGACACCAGTGAGAGTTGTGAGGCCTACTTTCCAGGCTCTATTTGTGGATGACATTTCTAGACATACTCTGGGCCAGAAGAGAACCTACAGGCCTTGAAGGGAAGGAGCCAGTCCTGGCAAGATCATCAACTGCTAAATAAAGAGCTCTTGGGTCCTGAATAACCAATATTGATACCCAGAAAGTACACCATGGGCCTTGAGTAAGACTCTGTTATTAGCTGTCTTCAGGTGAGACTAAGCACATTCTCAGTTATGGTGTTATGAGGAGAATCTCTGCTTGAGAAATGCAGAAAGAAAAGTAAAGAGCACTTTGTCTATAGGGAACTTTGTCTTGCACATTAGGTATTCGTTCAGCCACACAGAAACAGAGCACCAAGCAGGCTACTGGGGTCACCAATTACAGGCCTTGGCTCTCGGATGGCATCCTTCGACCTGCCCTTGGGACAAAGGGAAGACCACTGACCTGAAGGGTGAGTAGCAGCAGGCCAGGCAGCATTAGCTACAAGCTGACTTAAGAGCCCTCAGGCCTTAAGAGAGCATGGCAGTAACCTGGCAATACTCCACGTGGGCCTGTGGTAGTGGTGGCCACTGGGTGAGGCTCCTCTGCCTGTGGAAAGGGGAGGGAAGAGCAGAAGGGACTGCGTGTTGTGGTTTGAGTATGAGGTGTGAGCTCAGCCACAGTACAATAGAACACCATGTAGACATCTAAGGTTTTTGACTCTAGTCCCTGGCTCCTGGATGGCACCTCTGGACCTGCCCAGGGCCTGGGGTTACTTGCCAGAACACAAGCCTACCTGGCTTTACCAGCTGCTGATTGTAGAGCCCCAGGGCCTTGCACGAACATAGATGGCAGCCAGGTAGTAATTACAGTGGGCTTTAGGCAAGATCAAGTGCTGTGCTGGCTACAGGACAGACGCAGCACAGACACAGTGGTGCTTGTGTCACTCCACTCCCAGCTCCAGATGGCCCAGAACACAGAAACTGTTTGGAGAAAGTAAGGAAGGAGAGCAAGAGTCTTTGCCTGGTAATCCTGAGAATACTTCTGGATCTTATCCGAGACCATCAAGGAGGTACTTCTACAAGTCTTCAGGAACTACAGAATTACTGGACTTGGAATGGGGTGCCATATGTAAATATGGCTTAGGTAACAACACCCAAGTCCTTTCAAATAACTGAAAAGCCCTACCAAGAAGCATGAATATAAACAAGCCTAGACTGTGAAGACTATAGTAAATACTTAACTGTTCAATGCCCAGACAAAAGCAAACATCCACAGGCATCAAGATCATTCAGGGAAAAATAATCTCACCAAATGAACTAAATACAGCACCAGGGACCAATCCTGGAGAAACAGAGAGATATGACCTTTCAGACAGAGAATCAAAAATAGCTGTCTTGAGGAAATGCAAAGAATTTCAAGATAATACAAAGAAGGAATTCAGAATTCTATCAGATAAACTGAACAAAGAGATTAAAATAATTAAAAAGAATCAAGCAGAATTTCTGGAGTTGAAAAATGCAATTGGCATACTGAAGAATGCACCAGAGTCTTTTAATAGCAGAATTGATCAAGCAGAAGAAAGAATAAATGAGTTTGCTGACAGGCTATTTGAAAATAGAGGAGACAAAAGAAAAAAGAATAAAAGACAATAAAGCATGCCTACAGATTATAGAAAATAGCATCAAAAAGGCAAATCTAAGAGTTACTGGCCTTAAAGATGAGGTCGAGAAAGAGATAGAGGTAGAAAGTTTATTCAAAGAGATAATAACACAGAACTCCCCAAAGCTAGAGAAAGATAATATGAGTACAAGAAGGTTATAGAATACCAAGCAGATTTAACCTTAAGAATACTACCTCAATGTATTTAATAATCAAACTCCCAAAGATCATGCATAAAGATTCTAAAAGTAGCAAGAGAAAAGAAAGAAATAACATAAAATGGAGCTGTAACACATCTGGCATCAGACTTTTCAGTGCAAACCTCACAGACCAGAAGATAGTGGCATGACATATTTAAAGTGCTGAAGGAAAAAAAAAACTTTTACTCTAGAACAATATGTCTAGAGTAAAAAACTTTTACTCTAGAGAAATGTCCTTCGAACACGAAGGAGAAATAAACACTTTCCCAGACAAATAAAGGCTGAGAGATTTCATCACACCAGACCTATCCTACAAAAAAATGCTAAAGGGAGTACTTCAATCAGAAAGAAAAAGATAATAAAAAAGCAATAAGAAATCATCTGAAGCTATAAAACTCATTGGTAATAGTAAGTGCACCGAAAAACACAGAATATTATAACACTATAACTGTAGTGTGTAGTTATCTGAAGTAGAAAGATGAAATGATGAACCAATCAAAAATAATAACTATGACAACTTTTCAAGAGATAGACAATACATTAAGACATAAATAGAAACAACAAAAGGTTAAGAGTTGGAGGAACCAGTACCATGCTGTTCTGGTTACTGCAGTCTTGCTGTATAGTTTGAAGTTGGGTAGCATGATGCCTCCAGTTTTGTTCTTTTTGCTTAGGATTGCCTTGGCTATTCAAGCTCTTTTTTGGTTTCATATAAATTTTAAAAGTTTTTTTAAAAAAATTCTGTGAAGAATTCCAATGGTAGTTTAATGGGAATAGCATAAGATCTATAAATTACTTTGGGCAGTATGGCCATTTTCACAATATTGATTCTTCCTATCTGTGAGCATGGCATATTTTTCCATTTGTTTGTGTCCTCTCTGGTTTTCTTGAGCAGTGGTTTGTAGTTCTCCTTGAAGAGGTCCTTCACTTCCCTTGTTAGCTGTATTCCTAGGTATTTTATTCTCATTGTGACAACTGTGAATGGGAGTTCATTCATGACTTGGCTGTCTGCTTGCCTGTTGCTGGTATATACAAATGCTTGTGATTTCTGCACATTGATTTTGTATTCTGAGACTGCTGAAGTTGTTTATCAACTTCAGAATCTTTTGGGCTTAGATGATGGAGTTTTCTAGATAAAGTAAGGAGAAAATTTTTGCAATCTGTCCATCTGACAAATGTCTAATATTCAGATTCTCACAAGTAACTTAATCAAATTTAGAAGAAAAAACAAACAACCCCATTAAAAGGTGGGCAAAGGACATGAACAGACATTTTTCAAAAGAAGACATTCATGCAGCCAACAAACATATGTAAAAAAAGCTCTTTGGGAGGCTGAGGCAGGTGGATCAAGAGGTCAGGAGATCAAGACCATCCTCGCTAACACGGTGAAACCCCGTCTCTACTAAAAACAGAAAAAAATTAGCCGGGCATGGTGGCAGGTGCCTGTAGTCCCAGCTACTCAGGAGGCTGAGGCCAGAGAATGGCGTGAACCCGGGAGGCGGAGCTTGCAGTGAGCTGAGATCGCGCCACTGCACTGCAGCCTGGGCGACAGAGCGAGACTCCATCTCAAAAAAATAAAAATATAAAAAATAAAAAAAAAACTCAACATCACTGATCATTAAAGAAATGCAAATCAAAACCACAATGAGATACCATTTCATGCCAGTCAGAATGGTGATTATTAAAAAGTCAAGAAACAACATGTTGGCAAGGTTGCAGAGAAATAGGAACGCTTTTACACTGTTGGTGGGAATGTAAATTAGTTCAACCATTGTAGAAGACAGTGTGGCAATTCCTCAAAGATCTAGAACCAGAAAAACCATTTGACCCAATAATCCCATTACTGAGTATATACGCAAATGAATATAAATAATTCTATTATTAAAGATACATGTACACATATGTTTATTGCAGCACTATTCACAATAGAAAAGACATGGAATAAACCCAAATGCCCATCAGTGATAGACTGGATAAAGAAAATGTGGTACCTATACACTATGCAATACTATGCAGCCATAAAAAGGAATGAGATCATGTTTTTTGCAGGGACATGCATGGAGCTGGAATCCATTATCCTTAGCAAACTTACGCAGGGGTAGAAAACCAAACACCACATGTTCTCACCTATAAATGGGAGCTGAACAATGAGAACACATGGGCACAGGGAGAAGAAAGGGGAACAATATATGTGGGGGCCTGTCGGGGGTGGAGTGGAGGGAGGGAGAGCATTAGGAAAAATAGCTAATGCATGTTGGGCTTAATAACAAGGTGATGCATTGATAGATGCACCAAACCACCATGGCACACATTTACCTATGTAACAAACCTGCACATCCTGCACAATTTACCTGTGTAACAAACCTGTACATCCTGCACATGTGCCCCAGAACTTAAAATAAAAATAACAAAATAAAATTTAAAAATAAAGAGGTTAAGGTGTATAGTTTTTATTAGTTTTCTTTTTGCTTGTTTGTTTACGTAAGCAGTATTAAGTTCTTATCAGCTTAAAATAAAGGGTTATAAGACAGTATTTGCAAGGCTTATGGTAACCTCAAATCAAAAAAAACATACAACAGATACACAAAAATGAAAAGCATAAAATTAAATCAAATGACCAGAAAAAAATCACCTTCACTGAAAGTAATACAGAAAGAAAAGAAGAAAGACAAGACCATAAAACAAACAGAAAACAAGTAACAAAATGACGGGAGAAGTCCTTACTTATTATTAATAACATTGAATATAAATGGACAAAACTCTCCAATTAAAAGACATAGAGTGGCTGAATGGATTTTAAAGAACAAGACCTAATGATCCACTGCCTGCAAGAAACACGCTTCACCTATACATGGACTGAAAGTAAAGGGATGGAGAAAGATATTCCATACCAATGGAAACAAAAAAGAGCAAAAGTGGCTATACCTATATCAGACAAAGTAGATTTCAAGACAAAAATCATAAGGAGAGACAAAGAAAATCACTAGATAATGATAAAGGGGTCAATTCAGCACAATATATAACAATTGTAAATATACATGTACCTAACACTGCAGCATCCTGACATATAAAGCAAATACTATTAGAACTAAAGAGAGAAATAGACTCCAATAAAATAATAGCTGGAGATTTCAACATCCCACTTTTGGCATTGGACAGATCTTCCAGACAGAAAATCAACAAAGACACATTGAACTTAATCTGCACTACAGAACACATGGACCTACCAGATATTTAGAGAACATTTTATCCAACAGCTGAAGAATACACATTCTTTTCCACAGCACATGGATCATTCTCAAAGACAGACCATATGTTAGGTCACAAAACAAGTCTTAAAACATTCAAGAAAACTGAAATAACATCAAGCATCTTCCCTGACCACAATGGAATCAAACTAGAAATCAACAACAAGAGGGATTTGGGGAATTATACAGACATACGGAAATTTAAAAATACACTCCTGAATAATCGGTGAGTCAATGAAGACATTAGAAAGAAAATGGAAAAAATTATTGAAACAAATGATAATAGAAACACAACCTACCAAAACCTATGGGATACAGCAAAAGTAGAAGAAAGTTTATAGTTATACGTGCCTACATCAAAAAATAATAAAAACTTTAAATAAGCAAGCTAACAATGCATCTTTAAAAGTTAGAAAAGCAAGAGCAAACCAAACCCAAAATTAGTAGAAGAAAAGAAATAATAAAGTTCAGAGCAAAAATAAATTTGAAACGAAGAAAACAAAACAAAAGATCAAAAAGCACAAAGTTGGTTTTTTGAAAAGATAAAAAAAATGGACAAACTTTTAGCCAGGCTGAGGAAAAAAACAGAGAAGACTTAAATAAATAAAATCAACAATGAAAAGGGAAACATTGTAACCAATACTGCAGAAATTCAAAGAATCATTAGTGGCTACTATAAGCAACTATCTGCAATAAAATGGAAAATCCAGAAGAAACAGATAAATTCCTACATGCGTAAAACCTATTAAGATTGAACCATGAAGAAATCCAAAATCTGAATAGGCCAATAACAAGTAAGGATATGAAAGCCATAATAGAAAGTCTCCCAGCGGCCGGGCGCAGTGGCTCACATCTGTAATCGCAGCACTTTGGGAGGCCAAGGTGGGCAGATCACAAAGTCAGGAGATCGAGACCATCCTGGCTAGTATGATGAAACCTCGTCTCTACTAAAAAAAAAATACAAAAAAATTAGCCAGGCGTGGTGGCAGGTGCCTGTAGTCCGAGCTACTCAGGAGGCTGAGGCAGGAGAATGGCGTGAACCTGGGAGGCAGAGCTTGCAGTGAGCGGAGATCACGCCACTGCACTCCAGCCTGGGCAACAGAGCGAGACACCGTCTCAAAAAAAAAAAAAAAAAAAACAGTCTCCCAGCTAAGAAAAGTCCAGGACTCAGTGGCTTCACTGCTGAATTTCATCAAACATTTAAAGAACTAATATCAATCCTACTCAAATTATTCAGAAAAATAAAGGAAGAGGGACTACTTCCAAAGTCATTATGCAAGGCCAGTATTACCCTGATACCAAAATCAGACAAAGACACATAAAAAAAAAAGAAAACTATAGGCCAATATCACTTATGAATATTGATCCAAAAATTCTCAAAAAAATACCGGAAACTGAATTCAACAGTACATTATGATGATCATTCATCATGACCAAGTGGGATTTAGCCCATGAATGCAAGGATGGTACCACATATGCAAATCAATCAATGGGATGCATCATACCAACAGAATGAAGAACAAAAACCATATAATCATTTCAATTGATGTTGAAAAAACATTTGATAAAATTCAACATCCCTTCATCACAAAAACTCTCAAAAACCTGGATATAGAAGAAACATACCTCAACATAATAAAAGCCATATACATCAGATCTATAAATAATATAATACTGAATGGGGAAAAACTGAAAGCCTCTTCTATAAGATTGGGAACATGACAAGGATGCTCATTTTCATGACTGTTATTCAACACCATACTAGAAGTCCTAGCTGGAGCAGTCAGACCAGAGAAAGAAACAAGGGCATCCAAATTGGAAAGGAAGAAGTCAAATTATCCCTGTTTGCAGATGATATGATCTTAAATTTGGAAAAACCTAAAGACTTCCCCCCAAATCTATTAGAACTGATAAACAAATTAGGTAAAGTTGCAGGACATGGCCGGGCGCGGTGGCTCACGCCTGTAATCCCAGCACTTCGACAGGCTGAGGTGGGCGGATCACGAGGTCAGGAGATTGAGACCATCCTGGCTAACACAGTGAAACCCCGTCTCTACTAAAAATACAAAAAATTAGCCAGGAGCAGTGGTGGGCACCTGTAGTCCCAGCTACTCAGGAGGCTGAGGCAGGAGAATGGCATGAACCCGGGAGGCGGAGCTTGCAGTGAGCAGAGATCGCACCACTGCACTCCAGCCTGGGAGGCAGAGCAAGACTCCATCTCAAAAAAAAAAAAAAAGTTGCAGGACACAAAATCAACATACAAAAACCAGTAGCATTTCTGTATGCCAAAAGCAATCATCTGAAGAACAAATCATGAAAGTAATTCCATTTACAATAACCACAAATAAAATAAAATAAAATACCTAGGAATTAACTTGAAGAAGTGAAAGATCTCTACAATGAAAACTATAAAACATAGAATGCAAGAAAGAAAAGAAGACACAAAAAAGAGAAAGATACCCCATGTTCATGGATTAGAAGAATTAATATTGTTAAAATGTCCATACTAACCAAAGCAATCTATACATTTAATGTAATCCTTATCAAAATATCAATGACATTCTTCATAGAAATAGAAAAAACAATCCTAAAATTTAAATAGAACCAGAAAAGACCCAGAATAGCCAAAGTTATCCTAAACACAAAGAACAAAACTGGAAGAATCATATTACCTGACTTTATGTTACAGAACTATAGTAACATGGTACTGGCATAAAAAGAGACACATGGATCAGTGAAAGAGAATAGAGAACCCACAGATTAATCCGTACATCTATAGTGAATTCATTTTTGACTAAGGTGCCAAGAAGATATTCTGGGGAAAGGACAGCCTCTTCAATAAATGGTGGGGGTCAAACTGGATATCCATATGCAAAAAAAAAAAAAGAAAAGAAACTGTACTCCTATCTCCCACCATATGCAAAAATCAAATCAAAATGAATTAAAAATTAAATCCAAGACCCCAAACTATGAAATTACTAAAAGAAAACATTGAGAAAACTCTCCAGGACACTGGATTGAGCAAAGATCTCTTCAGTAATACCCCACAAGCTCAGGCAATCAAACCAAAAATGGACAAATTGGATTACATCAAACTGAAAAGCTTCTGAACAGCAAAGTAAACAATCAACAAAGTGAAAAGACAACCCACAAAATGGGAAAAAACATTTGCAAACTATCCATCTGACAAGTGATTAATAACCAGAATATATAAGGAGCTCAAACGACTCTATAGGAAAAAAATCTTATGATCTGAATTGAAAATAGGCAAAAGATCTGAACAAACATGTATCAAAAGAAGACATAAAGATGGCAAACAGGTATATGAAATGGTGCTCAACATCATTGATCATCAGAGAAATGCAAATCAAAACAACAATGAGATATCATCTCACCCCAATTAAAATGGCTTATATCCAAAAGACAGGCAATAACAAATATTGGCAAGAATATAGAGAAAAGGAAACCCTCCCACACTCTGGGTGGGAATGTAAATTAGTACAACCACTATAAATAGCCTGGAGGTTCCTCAGTAAACTAAAAATAGAGCTACCATACTATCCAGCAATTCCACTCCTAGGTATACGCCAAAAAGAAAGGAATTCAGTATATTGAAGAGATATCTGCCTTTCCGTGTGGATTACAGTGCTATTCACAACAGCCAAGATTTGGAATCAATCTAAGTGTCCATCAACAGATGAACAGATAAAAAAAAGGTGATACATATACACATAGAGTACTATTCAGCTATAAAATAATGAGTTCTTGTGATTTGCAACAACATAAATGGAACTGGAGGTCATTATGTTAAATGAAATAAGCCAGGCACAGAAAGACAAACTTCACATGTCCTCATTTATTTGTGGGTACTAAAAATTAAAATAAGTAGAAGGATGGTTACCAGAGGCTGGGAAAGGTAGTGGAGAGATGAGAAGAAAGTGCAGATGGTTAATGGGTTCAAAAATATAGTTACTATAAAACCTAGTATTTGATAGTGCAACAGGGTGACTATAGTCAAAAATAATTGTACATTTTAAAATAAGGAGTATAATTAAATTGTTTTTAACACAAAGAATAAATGCTTGAGGTGATGAATACCCCATTTACCCTGATATTATTATTACACATTACATGCCTGTCTCAAAACATCTCTTGTAACCCATAAATATGTGTATCTACTATGTACCCACAAAAATTAAAAATAAAATCTGGCTAGCACAACTAGAAAAAAATGGAGGAACAGAATATAATATGTAAAGAGTCTGATTTTTCTTATCCACTGGATTAGGAAAAGAACAGTAAACAAGATTTATGAGCTTAGACTCATTGTAGGCCTCTCCTTAAATAAATGTCGCTGAGGATCCATAATGTGTACTTCAGAAAGGAAAATATTTTTCTTTTAAGAAATGACATCCACTCTGAGTTTTCCAAGAAGAACATCTACCTCTTTCCATGTGAAATGTTTGTCACCCCCTTTCACTGAAGATACTATTGGGCTTCTACAGGAGAGGTAGAATTTATCATTCAGCACAAGATATATACTTTGGGTTTCCAAGAAAGTATTTGGATTGTAACAAGCTCTGATTTTTTTTTTTTTTTTTTTTTTTGAGATGGAGTCTCGCTCTGTCACCCAGGCTGGAGTGCAGTGGTACGATCTCGGCTCACTGCAAGCTCTGCCTCCCGGGTTCACGCCATTCTCCTGCCTCAGCCTCCCGAGTAGCTGGGACTACAGGCACCCACCACCGCACCCGGCTAAGTTTTTGTATTTTTAATAGAAACGGGGTTTCACCATACTAGCCAGGATGGTCTCAATCTCCTGACCTCGTGATCCGCCCGCCTCGGCCTCTCAAAGTGCTAGGATTACAGGCGTGAGCCACCATGCCCGGCCAACAAGCTCTGATTTTTAAAAATAAGCCCATGTATCAATGTACAAATAAGGGTTTTCTCAGACATTATTGGATGTCTAAATGCCTAAAGTGGTCCTCAAGGGTAGGTAACACGTACACATTTAAGAGTAATATCCTATTTGTATACCCAACCTGGAGCCTGAGAGATGCCACAAAGGCCCCAGCTGACTAAGACCTTTATCCATCCAGCAGTTACCTACTGTGGTGAAGCTTAGATCTCAGATAAATGAAGGTTTAAGATGAATTTTTACTTCTGAGTTTTTATCCAAGTGCCTCTAGCTGACTGGCATACTCTACTTTGGAAAGTTTTCAGATTTGAACCATAGGTGGGTGTGGTGGATAAAGATGAGCGAGCTGACAGATTTGTGTGGGAAAGCACATGCTATCTGTCAAGACTATCTTTATAAAATGGAAAAAGGCACTTTATAAATGAGAAAATCTGGCTCAAAAAGTATATGGATTAAACATATAAATCTCTTAACTGGTTTTGTTTCTCTGGAGAACCTTGACTAATACAGATGCCTGTTAGATGTTAGGTTCTGAAATGTATTACTTGCTTGTTTGAATATGAGTAAGATTCCAGAACTCCATTCTGATCTGTTATCTCATTAAAATGACCCCGAAGTACAGTAGTCCTTGTCCTTTCCATCACTGGCATTTATGAAGCATATGCTGGGGATAAAGTCCTATCCCAGCCTTTACAGGAAAGCAAAAGCATAATTCCTATGTTTGTAGAACTTATACTCTATATCATTTCCCTCAAATATATGATCCCACTATGCAGGGTTTTGTCATGGCTAAACCACTTAGTCCAAATTATTCACTAGGAATATAAAAAGTGGTTGGAGACCTCAAAGATATTTATCTCAATATTTTCCTTCTCTTCTTATATTACCTGAGGACTTTCATCTTCTGCACACCTTTTTATTTTGTTTTGTTAGAATTGAAAAGTGCTTTTATCTGGACATCAAAGATATCACTTCACCTAGAACAGGTTATAGCTAAATCATAACATCTCTTTGAAGATCCTTCAGTAGTGATCAGAGATCAAGAATAAAGTGCAATGGACTTTGATTCTTAAACAGCAAAACATTTTAAGGGTCAAGGATTTTTTCAACACTGATATTACACACACTAAAAATTTGGATGTGTATGTTTTGTGCAGAAGAGAAGGGAGTAATACCCATCAATTATTAGAAAGTTAGTCCATTGTGCAACTCTTGACTGCTGTATCTTCCAATCTAATCATTTGTTTAATTGATGTTAGTTACATTTTTAGGGTGCTTAAGTGATTCAAGTATATATTTGTTAACTTCCAAGTGGACCACTTGTCTGGTTTGAGTTTTGGTGGAACAATTTTAAACATATTATCTATTATAATGAGGATAGAGCAACAATATGATCACAATCTAATGTCTGCTGTTAGCTAACTGACCTTAGCTGCCACCTGAGTCTCCACGCCTTTTCTCCTAAAGACTCTTCTTCCTGGAATCACTAGCCCCAACCTTCACCTGGCAGTCTCCTTGTTGTTGAGACATCAGCTCAAATGTTGCCAATTTAGCAAGACTTTCTCTAGCCAATCTAAGTATTCTACATCCCTACACAAAGATGCTCTATGAAATCAGTGTCTTGTTTTACTCCTAACACTCATAACTACCTGATTCTTTTTCATTTTATTTGTTTGTTGTGTTCTTTTTAAGGAAATGAAAACCTTATGAGTACAGAAATTGTGTCTTGTTGACTGGTGTATTCCAACGGTTTGAAATAGTACTTGGAACATAGTAAATGCACAATCAGGGAATAAATGAATGAAATCATATACATAAACTATATGTTTTGAAATTAGTGTTTACAACTTATCAGGTCTGAAAAGCCAATTCAATTCACTCATTTTTTATTGACCTAATTTGTACATATCAAATGTCTAATTATCCAACAAGATCTTCTTCAACTTCTCTTCAAATTACTCCCAAACTGCAAGCATCATATGCAGTTATTCTACAAAAAATCCTTATAAAAATCTAACACAAAGCTATGAAGAAAGATAACATTATATTAAACTTTCTTTTGTGCCTCTTTTTTTAAAAAAATTTCAGTAAAGAACAGAGCTGACCTATGCAATAAATTGGTTTTTTGTTTTGCTTGAAATTTCTACTATGTTCTAGAAATATGGGGGGAGAAAAGGGAGGGAGAAGATACTCAGATGAAACTAATGGAATCTCTCACTGCCAGGCCTGCGCTGTTGAATAAGAGGGTCAACAGAGAAATCAGTTACCTCTACATTTAATGACATCAGAGGTAAACTGAAGACATCAGCTGCAGACAATTTCTGTGTTCCTCCCACTTATTGATTAGTATGAATAATGGTGAAAGTACAATAGTTATATCTGAGAGCTACTTGTGTTTAACTTGGCTCATATTAAACAAATGAAGGCAAGTCATAAATAACAGCCACAGTGAAGTAAAAGAACAATCAGAAAACCATGCACACATTTATTTTTAACTTTCATGTACCTAATGGTCTGTTTAAAGAAAAACTCTACCTCAATGAAAAACACAGGTCCACAAACATTCCCAAATATAATTTCCAAAATCAGTTTTTTAGACGTATAAACACCCCCTGTGTGCACACATATGCATCTTCTTATATGTAATGACAGACTTGATCCTCTAGAACTTTGAAATTTTGATATTGGTGTGTAATTATTGTATTGCACTTTGACAAGCTGAAGCAGGTAAGTTCTGGGATCATGCTATACTACATCTGCAAAGTACATTTTCATACATGGAGGTGACTGTTCAAACTTTTGGTTAATATACAGTATGTAAAGCATCTAAGAAGGCTTTTTTTTCAATTAATGGCAAATCCTTTTAATAAATTTAATGTGCCCAACTCATTTAATTTTTGAAAATACCTCTAGTGAGAAAAAATATGTAATATAAAAGCAAATCTATTTTCCCTACTTTA